>NW_024543067.1:11980000-13180000 GCF_018167655.1 Microtus oregoni | reverse complement strand
TTCTGTTTTATAGAATTTGGAAAGCTAAAATATGTGCACCACACTATTGATACCTGTTCAGATTTTCAATGGGCAGCACTTTGAGTTCAGAAAAGGCTGATTAGGTAATCACACATTTGCTAGAAGTTATGGCCACCCTGTGTATTCCTGTACAAATAAAAACAGATGATGCTCCAGCATATGTCTCTAAGAAAATGAAATAGTTATTGCTTATTATAATATAAAACATATTATAAGTATGCCACACAATTCTATAAGTCAGGCAGTTATCCAAAGATCAAATTGAACTCTAAAGGATATGTTAAATGAGCAGAAAGGAATGACAAAGACCACCAGAAATGACTTGATAATGCTTTATTAACTTTGAATTTTCTAAATACTAATGAGAAAGGAACAACAACTGCAGAAACACACTGTATAGTAGGAAAAATACGGAATTAAATCAGCTGATATACATTAAACATTACTGACCTTAGAATATAATCCAGGACAAGTGTTATGTTGGGGTTTTGCTTTTGTTTCCACAGGAGAAGGAAAGCTATCTCTAAATTTCAGGGATTGAATTCCAGCTCTGCCTCCAGAGGGGAAAAGATGCCAATTTCTCACTCTACCTTTTGTTGGTTTCTGTCTGGTGTTTGGATGCTAGGGGACAGTTGAGGGTTTGAGAAATAGTCGTTTTTTTTCCTACAGAATTTGGAACCCCTTCATTTGCCTAGGATGTCTCTTAAGTTCGAGTCACCCTCAGCCCCAGACTCTACACCTGAATCCCGAGCTCAACGAGCATGCTGCTTTATCTCAGGCTCCTTCTCATGTGCAAGTCTGAGCGAGGGGAGCTGTTGTGTGGGACACCAGCGAGTTAGATCTACCCAGTGCGTTCCCTTCTCCTGGGCTTCTGTTCCTCCAGATGCCCTCTGCATATGGCTGTTCTTTGGTCCTGAGTTTCCAACTGTGGTTAGGAGATTGGTGTTATGTAACCTCTTCTGATGTCACTGGATCTTCAAATTCAAATTTACTAAACCTGTTTGGTTTTGAATTTATGTTAATGAATAATAGTAGCCCACCTTTATGCTTTCTTATTTTGTTTTAGTTTTAATACCAGGTTTATTCTGGCTTTGTTAGATATGTGGGGAAAAAACTTCTCATTTTTTCTTAATCCCTAGAAAATCTTAAGTTATATTTTCTTTTTTGTTGTAGTTTTTGGTTCAAAATTTTTAACAGATTATTTTTATCTTGTGTGTGTGTGTGTGTGTGTGTGTGTGTGTGTGATTTGCCTGAATACATCCATCTGTATGTACTCTGTGTGTGACTTGCCTGAATATATCCATCTGTATGTACTCTGTGTGCCTCTGGAGGTATGAAGAGCATGAGATCCTGTGGAAGTGGAGGTACAGACTGCTGTGAGTCACCTTGAGAGTGGATAATGATAGATCCCAGGTTCCCTGAGAGTAGTGTGCTATCTTAACCACTAAATATCTCTCCCATCACCTTATATTATGTTTTCATTATTTTTTCCTTAAATGTGGGGCTAGAATTTATTGGAAAATGTGTTCAGGCCTAGATTTTTCCCTGTGGGGGAGGGAAATTGAAATTATAGATGTATATTTAATAGTTATAAATTTATTTGGATTATCTGGTTTTAAGTAAAGTTTTTCTTCTCCTTTTAAATTTATATTTTGTTGGCCTTAAATTCTATGTTAGTGAGTTCTCTATCATCATAATAAATACCCACGATAAAAGCAAAAATAAGCAAAAAATAAAAAGACTTAGGTAGGTGAGATAGCTCAGTAGTGGATAAAATCATTTGCTGCTAATCCTGAGAAGCTGAGTTTTATCCTCAGGACCCACACAGTGGAAAGATAGAACCAGCTCCTACAAATTACCCTCTGGCATCCAGAGGGGCTCAGTGACAAGTACCCCATTCCCACAGAAATAAATCAATGCACGTGATCTCACAGTTTTGGAGATTTATAACCTGTGACTATTTGGGCATTGTTGCTTTGGGCTGTGGCAGCATATGATAGCTGAAGAACATGGCGGAACAGTGAGGTCAGGAGGCAAAAGAGAACAAGGACAGGGGCCTTTGTTTCAGGTCCCTTCCTGTTGCCTGCTCCACATTTCTGGTCAGCACCGCCTGAAGCAATAAGCTTTTTAACCCATGGGCTTTTTGAGTCATCCACTACAAATTTGGAAATTGTAGTAAGTGGGTAGCCTGCTTTATGATCATATGTTTACATGTATGACAAAGAATTGCTTCAAACTAAAATTGTTTATGATTTGTTATCAATAGAATGATTTGTATACCTATTTATGTACCTGTTTCCTGAATCATGTTAATATTCTGCAGACAAAAGGGTTATGAGCAGAAAACATTGAAGTTGCCCGAGAATAGCACATACCGTGGTCTAAGATCACTGATGTCTTCCCTGTCAGGCTGGTGTCTGCAGGCAGAACTGTTGTCAGTGGTTTCAGAGTTGTGTAGGCGTCGAGCCAATCCTTTACAGGGACTTTGCATCACCTCTTTTGGTTGTTTCGGAGGCATACCCTCTTAGTTCTTACTTTTCAGGTCAGCTGTGCAATGTATCACCTTCTTTGTCTTTGGTAAGAAAGTGTTTAGACCCAGAAAAGTGAGAAGTAAGAAGTAAAGTAAAGGAAGGCTACCAGCAGCTACCATGTGAGCTATAGTAGTGTATTGCTGCTCACTGGTTGGAAGTGCCACCCCAGGCCCCTTAGCATCAATTCTAAAATGTTCTGGGTGGAACTTTCCACCCCAAGTCCCCTCCCCTGGGAGTTGCCGCAGTCCAGACTCCACCTCCAAGAAAGCTCACCAAACGGTGACCCCTCCCCAGAGAGGGTCAAGACCACTCCCACAGGCTGTTTAAACTGATTCCCAGAGAAGGAACACAGGGTCTTTCTGGTTCTCCTCCCACCCCACTCTCCGTGGTTTCTCAGGGCCACCTGGGAGCGCTGGGAGTGCTGGCATGAATTAAAGCTGGGCTTTGTCTATTTCAGTTTGATTTGGTCTGATTTGGATTATTGTATCTGGGGAGAGGGTTGTCAGATGGAAAACACTTTACACTCCCCTCTGTATAAACATAGAGTCAATGAGGAATCCACGGGCAGTTGAAAAGCTCTCTGGAAGCTAGTTAGGCAAAAGGCAGTAAAAATAGGATTCCAGGTTCATGTAGCACTGGGCAGAATGGTCCAGAAAGGTCTGTTTTAGAAGACAGTCCTATCTATGGGGTTCCTGCCCTGCCTTTTCGTCAGGTTCTGCCATCTTCCAAACCTACACACTGTCCTCCTACCTCAGAACTTCTCTCTGGCATCCCCAGGGTAGGCTGAGGTTGGACTGCTGTTCTGAAGTTTTCAGCTCTAGGGAAGCAGTGGTTTTTAAGGCAAAGCCTTGAACCTCTGCCAGTGACCACCATGTTCTGTGATTTTGCTCTGAGAAAGATTGGGAACAGTTCCCTGCAGGGTCACTTCCACTTTCCTCAGTGGTATTTGAGCGCCACTGATTTACAGATGACCCAGTGGAGGAACGGGGCATTTGATATAGTGATACTGGTCTTCTCTAGACTCGGGCTGTTACAGCAAGTTCCTCCCGAGCTGTATTACCAGCTGCCATAACAAAGCACCACACATACCGGCTTAAATCACTGATGCTTACTGTCTCATAGTTCTAGAAACCGGAAAGTCAAGACGGCCTGTGGGCTCTGGCAAGAGCTATCTTTTCAATTTTTAATGGCTGTTTTCTTGCTGGGTCCTCACACTGTGGGGTTGGGGAAGAGATGAGTGTGCTATTCTGGTGCCTGTCTTAATAAGGATACCAATGCTGTGAACAGGATAGAATTGCCTCCCAAATCTCTATCTCCTAATGTTATCTTAGGGAGTAGAGCTACATATTTTAAACCTATGAGTCAGCAGTACAACACAGTACAACCCATAGAGGCTCCCCAGATTCTGTGGGATATAAAATTCAGATGTCATTTTCAATATTAGGACCCACAGATTCTCTCTACTGAATATTGGCAAGGTCTCAGACTGACAGTGTGCACTGTAGTCCCCCGTTCATTTTCATTCTGGTATCTACCATGTGAGAATGTCCCAGGGTGAGGGTGGGATTTCTCTCTCACTAACTCTCAAGTCTAGGTTCCCCATCTGTTAGTGTTGAATCCCATAGCATGAATAATAAAAACCCAAGGAGGGCTGGAGAGATGGCTCAGTGGTTAAGAGCATTGCCTGCTCTTCCAAAAATCCTGAATTCAATTCCCAGCAACCACATGGTGGCTCACAACCATCTGTAATAAGGTCTGGTGCCCTCTTCTGGCCTTCGGCATACACACAGATAGACTATTGTATACATAATAAATAATAAATAAATATTTAAAAAAATAAAAACCCAAGGACAGAAATTGGGGTTTAGCCTGAAAACCAGAAAAGCAAAGCAGCCAAGCCGCTAGAGATGTCTTACCTCTCCCAAGGTTGGGCAACTGCAGGCTAAGTGGACTAAGCAGTTCGAGCCTCTTTCCCCTCCCATTTTATATTCCCTCTAGTGCTGGGATTATGACTCCCTAGTGCTGGGATCAAAGGTGTGAGCTACCACCACCTGGGTTTGTTTCAGCATTGATCTTGAGTAGCCCAGGGTGGCCTTGAACTCACAGAGATTCATCAGCCTCTGTCTCCCAAATCCTGGGATTAAGGGTGTGTGCCACCACTGTCAGACCTCTAAAGGCTTAGCTCTGCCCTTCTGATCTTTAGACAAGCTTTATTCATTAAAATCGAAATAAAATATCACTAGAGAATCCAAAATGTCCTCTATAAGTTTATGCTTTTGAACACTTAGTCTCCAACTGGTTGCATCGTGAATAGAGCTAGACCCTCTGGGTTATCAGGCATAGCTACCTGATAGAGGCCAGTAGGACTGTGTCCTAAGATGCTCCTTTTCTTTGTTTCCTGATTTGCTAAAATGTGAACAATTCATATCTCAAACTCCTCTTTCCTGCCACCATGTCTTCCCCACCCACAAGGAGCAATTTCTCCTGAGACTGTAAGCTACAGAGTCCTTCACCAAGTTGCTTCTATCAGTCCTTCCTTCCTTCCTTCCTTCCTTCCTTCCTTTTTTTAGATAAGAAAACTAACTAATGTACCATCTCTTGTTAACAGAATAAACATTTAAGAACAGTAATTGACGAGTTATCTTTGGGACTTTCCGTTCCACCACACACTGTTACTAGCCAGTTATTATCTTTGAAGTGGCCCAGAAAAGCTTTGAACAGATGGCCTTCACTGGGTTTCCATCTCAGCTTATGGGCATGTGCCATTGTGCCTGGCTCGGCTATTTCTTTATAATATTTAATCCCAGCACTTGGTAGGCAGAGGCAGGTGGATCTCAGTGAGTTTGAGGCCCGCCTGGTCTACCAAGCGAATTTCAGGACAGCTAGGACTGTTACACAAAGGAACCCTGTCTCAAAAAAAAAAAAAAAAAAAAAAAAAGTAAAATTTGTGCAGGGTGACACATGTCCACAAGAGGGCCCACCAACACCAGCACACAGCCTTCAGCTCTAATGGGAGGCTCCAGACTCACACTGGACTCCTAATCTTTCTTTACATACGGACTCTCCAGGAACACAGTGTTATATCTGAAGTATACAGTAAGAAGACCAACTGTCTTCCTGTGATCACTGGTATATGGAGAACTGTAAAGACCAGCTATGATCACCGTTGTATAGAGGACTGTAAAGCTAAATCTGATTAACAAAATGATCAGCTGCTAACCATAAAATGTGTGGGGTTTATCCATCTCATAACACCTTTACACTAAAAAAGCAGTTTGAAAGCATCCAGAATAACTGCAGTTTTATTCCATTTACTGATTTAATGAAAAATGTTAATCAGGTATTTCTCAAGTCTTTGTCCGGTCCCAGGAACTTTTGTTTTCCCCTGCTCTCCTCTCAGGCCCTCTGCTCTTCCTCCTCTCTTTCCCTTCTGCCTAAGACAAGCAAGCCCTCAGCCACAGTCAGGGTGCTGAGTCCTCTGCCTCTGCTTTGCATCTACGACAAAAACCTCAACCTCTTAGGAACGGTCATTTCCTCCTTTTACTTCTTGTCTTTTGTTCAATAGATGGTTGCTTCCTATGAGCAGTCATTGTAAGGCAATTTCTTTAAGTAAATCGATAGTAAATAGTTTCTTTGAAACACAGTTTATCTTTATCAGTAGAGAGCACCTGCCTATTTCTAGGAGTCCTAGCAGCTCTAGAAAAATGAAGCCTGAGGCCTGATTCAAATGAACTATCAAGGTTAACGGCAGCTTCCCTGAAGGAGCTGGTACCCACGCTGCTGTTAAAGCTTACAGTTAGCCAGTCAATATCACCAGAGATCTGAGAAAGATACATTATAGCAGAAAGTGTAATCCAAGTGGCTTAAACTCAGGAAAGGGAGGACTTGCTGTAGCTGGGTGGTTACCCTAGGCTGCCACCATCTTGCTGGCTTTCTTGGGGGGCAGAAGCAGTTGTCTTCAGCTGTCGTGCAGGATCTTGATTTTCAGCTACCACACACGGCAGCATCGGCCTTTGCCTGTCTGACCCAGAAGGTCTGAGAGATTTTCCTGTGGAGAAGGAAAACTGAGCTCACCTTGATGAGGCGGAGTAGGGCAGTCAGCCAACAGTGCACACGGTCTGGGCAGAGACCTGGTGGCAGGGGAGGTAGGGGGAAATTTTCCCAGTGGTTAATGTCCCTATAATCCAGGTGTCATAGTTGGTGCCCCATTATCTTCTTTGGAGACTTTAAGTTTGCTTCTAGGATCTGGCATTTTTGTCTATCATAGCAAGATATTTTATTAGGCTTTCTTTTCTTTTCTTTTTTTTTTTTTTTTGGAGAGGTTTCTCTATGTAGCTTTCCTGGAACTTGGAACTTGCTTTGTAGAGCAGGCTGAATTTAGAGATCTCCTGCCCTGCCTCCTGAGTGCTGGGATTAAAGGTGTGCACCACTGTTGCCATGGTTACTAAGCATCTTAAAAACCATACTCATCAGATCTCTGAAGATTTTGAAGGCCATCTATGAAGTAGACCTGATTTTAAATAAACTTTATTTGTTTTAGCTACTTGCTTTAGGCTTAACCTTGAAAACATTTAGGAAGCTAAATAAAGCTTGTCGTTAAATGAATTCTATGACAGTTTACAAATTAGTAGCTTTTATAAAATTAAGAATTTTACATCTTTATCTCTGTTAAGTTTGAGCCTTAAAAGTTTGAGTTCAAGATTTAATTGAAGATCCTTCAGCATTAAAATAAAACTTTAAACCATAAATACAGTCCATAGAAAGACTGGGGACTTTACAAAGCCATAAATATAGACTGGAAACTTTATTCTTTTATAGTGCTCTACTACAGAAGGTCACAGTTTTTTTTTTGATGACACAATTTATCCAAATATCAAAAGCTTAACAAAGTTAGCAAAGACAGAAAGACTAGATATGTATCTTCAGGTTAGTTACTGTCAACCTCAGTAGTACTTAGGACTTTAAAAACCTTATTTATCAAAAATCCCTTATTCAAACATACATTGCTTCCTGTTTAAATTTTCTAGGAGCCTGGTGCTGAGCAGTTAGCAAAGATCTGAGTGGTTAGACATATGTCACTAAGTCAGTTTTTAACCTGAGTTATTTTTATAACCCGAGTATATCTTTATAACTTAGGAACTTATAAACCTTACAAAATTTCATATTAATTTAAGATATTTTGGAGCAGAGACAATGACAAACCAAGGGCTCAGTGGGACTGAGAAGTTTTATGCCATCTGGTCATCTTAAGACAGTGATGAAGTCACATGGTATGTATGCTTTAACCTTAATAAAGATGGCTGATAACCATTGTGGATGCTGTTCAAAATCCCTCCCCCACTTTTAGCAAGTCTTCTTTAAAATAAGAGTTGAATCTAAGCTACTTATACAGTATATTTTAAACAAGATTTGAAACACACAAACACACATGCGTGTGAGCACACACACATACATATTAGCAAATTGGATTATCCATGGATGGGTTTTAAACTATAAGCCTTTTAGTATAACTTTTAAGCCAGATTTTTGTTACAGATTTTATAAATGTTTAAACCATACCCTGAGATTAAGATAGAGTTCATAACATAGTTTTAAGAGATTTTCTGAGAGCAGAGCAAAGAGAAATCAGAGAGAAAAGATTTTTTAAAGTGATAATTAGAAAAGCCTTAGAGATAAGAGACCTATTGAAGTGGTGAGAAGTTTAGACACTAGAGATTTGGGATCATTTGCTTGTGCAGCGGCAGAAGTTGTTACCATAAGAGAGAATCTAAAAATTGTGTGTACCAATCTTTGATTTTTGATCTGTATGGAGGCCAAGTAGTAAGAGAGTGCGGCTTTAATAAAATCTGAGCCTGAGGAGGGAGACAGAAAGGGTTGCAGAATGGAATATCTCCAGGGAGAGGGCTTCTGTAAGCTCCTAGAGGGAGCTGGGAGAGGGTGTAGGTGGCCCTGAAGGGCTAAGGCAAGTTCTAGGACCACAGGAGGAGGCTGAGAAGAGGGCTTAAGGAAGAGATAGTGCAGGTGGCTCTTAAGGGAAGGAGGGGAAACTTCCGAAGGGAGCTGAGAGCAGATGCTGAGGGACTGCAGATGGCACCCTAGAGATGATGTAGTGGCCCAGGTGGGCTTTGAGAAGCTAGACTGCTGGCAGCCCCTGCGGGGAGAAGACAAGAAAAGAGTCACAGGAGGTGACAGGTGGAACTACAGGAAATCCAGCTGCTTCTGTGAGGAGGGCTGAGAAAGCTCCAGGCAGGAGCCAAACCGAGGTGGCTAAAATGTCTTTGTGTCAAGAATTTCTGCTTGGGACATCCCCAAGTGGAATGAGAAATTTATCAGAGAGAAATGTTCCGAATCACAGACAAGAGGCATTCTTACTCACGTGATAAGGGGGTCCAGAAGGACCAGGGGAGCTTCTGGCACATGGTTGTGGTTTTTGTAGTATTAGTAAATGAAATCAGTAGCTCCAGGGTGATTCTTATTCAGTAGAGAGATGCCCACGTGGGTATGTTAGGCTCTGGGAACCAGGGAGACAGAGAGGAGGAGAGATGAACTTCAGAGTTCGGATTCAAGAACAATTGCAGTGGGTTTTTGATCCTACTGCATGTACTGGCTTTGTGGGAGCCTAGGCAGTTTGGATGCTCACCTTAGGAGACCTGGATAGAGGTGGGCGGTCCTTGGGCTTCCCACAGGTCAGGGAACCCTGATTGCTCTTCGAGCAGATGAGGGAGGGGGACTTGATCTGGGGAGGGGGAGGGAAATGGGAAGCGGTTGCGGGGACGAGGCAGAAATCCTTAATAAATAAATAAATTTAAAAAATAAAATAAAAAAAAAAGAAATTTGTTGGGTGGCAGAAGCCAGCAGAAACAACAGATCTGCCATACTTTAGGAGAGACAGATCTGCAGCTCGCTGCGGAGCCGCTGAGTTCCTAGGGAGGGAACTGATTCATGCTCCTCCCAGGTTTCAGCACCAGCTGAATGAGAAAGAAATAAAAGGAGGATACGGTGGCCTGCTCCCAAGGCATTGAGAATTTATTATAGATCTAAGGAAGGACACAGGCAGAGGCATCTGCAAGGGTACAAACTAAACCAGACCATGAGAGGAGAAGGTGGAGAAAGAGCAAAAGAGAAAGAGAGAGGGACCAGGAGACCAAGAAGCTAAAGAGCTAGTAGCCCTAATGGCTGAGGTTCTATAGGAATCAGAAGCTGGGGGAAGGGAAGCCCCCAGTCCAGTCATTGGGCTGGAGAGTTTGGGCAGCGGGTGGGGTATGCCAGCCAGGATGTCTCTGTAACAGGTGCTAGTGATGCTGTGGGACTGGCAGCGACAGCTCTACTTTGCTATGTTAGTAGCCACCCCAGGTTTGAGACCTAACACCTATGTTTTGTGGTAAATGATTGGAAAAAAAAAAAGTTTGAAGATTAAGTTCTGAGGATCTAAAGAAATTAATTAAGGTATATAAATGCAAATTGTAAAGAACTGAGGATGTGAACACTTAAGTAAGTTGTGAGGGTCTAAGAAGGTGTTTCAAGGTAATATAAAAAGATGTTTCCGATTTTTCCCCCTCTCTATGCTATTGTTATGCTAAGACAGAGTTTTAACAGAAAGGAGTGGAGTTCTAGCTGATCTAGCCCTGGGAAAGCACAGTCCCAAACTCAGATTATAAAATCTCCTTTGGTTGTCTTCTAAGTATAGACTTAAAAATGCCTCTCATTATGCTAAAAACGTCTCTAAATGTAAAAAAAAAAATCTTGTAAGCTTCAAGGAGTTATGAGACTTGGATCGACTGCTCTCAGGTCGAACACTCCCATTAGTAGGCCTGTCAACAAAGAGCCCAAATTTCCCCACTACTGCCTGTTCCTGAGGGTGGGTTCTTTCTCCATTTCTGCTGGTCTTGGGACTACCCCAGCCATCTACCAGGACCGTGGGCCTAGAAGTTTCCAGTGTACACCCAAGATAAAAATTTTCTCCTAAGGTCCTTAACTCTGCCTTCTTTCCCGATGCTGTATCTGTCCCAGCGGATTTCCGATCGCCTGAAGACTGCAAACTGCTCCAAACATGCCAACCCTAGATGCTTCTGACTCATTTTCTGGCGTGAGCTTCTGTGTTCCAAAATGGTCCAAAGCGGCTAGCTCCAGGTGGCGCAGCCTCCCAGACTGCTCCAGAGCAGCCGGCACTTCCGAAGTCCCAGGTGGTTCTAAAGATCTGAGATAGTGGGCCAAATATCAGGCCTAGCTCTCTCTCTCTCTCTCTCTCTCTCTTTCTCTCTCTCTCTCTCTCTCCCTCCCTCCCTCCCTCCCTCCCTCCCCCCCTCTCTCTCCCAAGCCTTGGCCAGCATTCCAGCCTTCCTGCCTCTGCTCCCCTCAACAACACCCCTATTTCACCTAGAAGTACTTACCACCCCTTTACCAACAACAAAAAGGCTGGGATGATAGGTCTCAAACAGGGGACCAAAGGCTGAGATGCCTATTAACATATTGAAGAGGATGCTGTCCCTAGCTTCTCTCAGGGTCCCTAGTACCTATTATGGAGTTATCCTGGATGGCATACCCTGCCCCCTACTCCACACTCTCCAGCCCAGGGACTGGGCTGGGTTTTCTTTTCCCCAACTTCTCTGATTCCTTATATAACCCAGCCATTTGGCTACAAGGGTCTTTTTGCCTCTTGGTGGTACCACTTTTGGTTTCTACTCTCCTGGTCTCCTGGCTTCTGACTCTCCCCTTTCCCCTTCCTTCCTCTGGAATCACGGTCCCTGTCTCTGCCTGTGCTTCCCTCAATACCTATAGTAAGAATCTCAACCCCTTAGGAGCAGTTATGTCTTCCTTTCCTTCCTTCCTTCCTTCCTTCCTTCCTTCCTTCCTTTCTTCCTTCCCTTCTCTCTCTCTCTCCCCCCCTTCATTCACAGGGATCCTTTCTGCTTGCAAAAGCAGGCTTTGAAGCTGAAAGAATACTTCGCAAAGCCTATTATCAAAGTCTGAATAAGTAAATAAATAAATAAATAAATGTCATCTTTGAATGAATTCTCAACGCTTCCACAAAGATGTCTCACACTTGGCTGACTTTTCTTCTTGTCTCTTAGTGAAATTCCTGACCTTTGAAATGGGGTGAGATTGGTTTAAGCCCCTTGTCATTTGATTTTAGCTGAGGAAAAGGCAGATAGAAGGTAATGTGCTCTAATGTCATTTCCATACATGTTTCTTCTATAAAGATACTAAGGAAGACTAGAAACCTTTTCTGCTGTGTCTCTTAGGCTTTCCCCTTCATTTCTTCCCAGGTTCTGAATTACTATGATCCAAAAAAGGGGTTGTTGTCTTTTGTTCTTCTGTCTTAGTTGGGGTTTTATTGCTGACCAAAACCAACTCAGAGAGTGTGGTAGTTTGAATGTAGTTGGTTACCACGGTCTCACAGGAAGTGGCACTACTAGGAGATGTCGCTTTGTCAGAGTGGGCATTCCCTTGTTGGAGGAAGTGTGCCACTGTAGGGCTGGACTTTGAGGTTTTATATGCTCAGGATACAGCCTAGTTTCTCAGTCTTTGTTGCCTGCAAGATGTAGGCTTCTCAGCACCACATCTTCCTGCATGCTGCCATGCTCCCTGCCATGATGGTAACAGACAGAACCTCTGAAACTGTAAGTGAGCCACCCCAATTAAATGTTCCCTTTATAAGGGTTGCCATGATTATGGTGTCTCTTCACAGCAAGAGAAATCCTAACTAAGACAGAAATTGCTATCAGGGACTGGGGTATTGTTGTGATAGCTCTGACCATTGTTTTGTTTGGAGGAACTTGGACTTTGTTACTTGGGGATAAGAAAACAGTGGAACGCTTTAAGCACTGCCTAATGGCCCATACTAGGGGGAGCATGAAAAATAGAGGTGATAAGAGTTATTTGAACTGTTGAGGGCTCACTCAAGAGGTTTCAGAAGAGAATTTTTAGTATGTTGTTACCTAGAAATCATTCTGGTAGAAATTAGAAATATTCTTGTGACAAAGGTGGCTGCCTTTTGCCCTAGTCTGAAGAGTCTGCTGTTCTACTGGAATCTTAATCCCAGCCTCTCGTATCCATATACCTACAGAGTCTGGGATGTTCTGGTGGAAGCTCCATCCCAATCCCCTTCCCCCATCTCTCTCTAAAACCTGCCACATCTCAGAAAGCCTGCCAAATGATGACCCCTCCCCCAGAGATGCTCAAGTCTGCTCCCACAGGGTATTCAAATTGCCCCCCAGAAAACAGATGCGTGGTTTTCTGGTCTTCCTTTCCTGTCTCTTCTCTGGGGGCTTGGAAAACCATCCAGGAACATTTTATCCATTAAACCTGGGCTTTTTCTAATTTGGTTTGATTTGGTCTGATTTGAATTGCTGCATCATCGGAGAGGCTTATCAGTGTGTAGGAACTTCTCAGCTGCCTGAGACTGAAGGGAAGAGTTCTGGATTCTGGCAGAGGAAATCTCAAAATAGCCAAATGTAGACACTGCCATGTGGTTACTATTGTCCATGCTTATAAAGATTTATAATGAAAAGGAGCAAGCTGAGCAGGGTAAATGACAAAATGTAAGTCTGAGGAGAAGAGCACCCGGAGGTAGAACGGAGCTAAGTCCTGTGTTCAAGGAAACAGATAGATTAATAAATGGAATAAAAGGAGCGGTAACCTCAGGGTAAGACCCCACCCAGCTACATTTCTAACTTGTGAAAAAGAACTAAAGAAAAGCTTACAGTCACTAGCGCTTGGGAGGCAGAGGCAGGTGAATCTCTGAATTTGAGACAAGCCTGGTCTAAAGAGCAAGTGTCAGGACAGTGCAATACCCACAGATTAATTTTATGAAAATTGTGGTTCCTACCTCTCAGATGATTCTTATTTGAGTCAAGTTGACAAAAACTAATGAAACAAACAAACAAAACAAAACCAAGCAGCACATCTCCTCTAGCCATTAGCAAAGCACCTGGAGAGTGCCTTCACCAGGCCTGACCCCTGAGAGCCAGGGCCTCAGACAGGCCAGTGATAGGAATGTTCCAACATTTTCCCAAAGTCTCAATTGGGAATTACATGGAGCCATCTTATACATGATTTCTTACCTAACACCATCACACATTACAAAGTGTATTGATTGCTGGAGATGTAACACAGTGGTAGGACATTGCCTAGCATGCACAATGTTTTAGGGTTCAATTCTCAGTACTCCCCTGCAAAGCAAAATGAAATAAAAAACAAGGTAAAACAAGCAAATAAAGGCTGCAAAATATTCTGCACAGTGTTGTTACTTAGTTTTCCTACAATTTATTTTACCTGACTATTATAATACTTTGTTTCCAAATATTTATTATGCTATTGCAAATAGTACTGCCTTGAATATATATGTCTGAAAAAAAATGGGTAGAACGGATTCTCAAAGTGGAATTGCTGGGTCAAAGGCTAAGGGGTGTATCTTTGTGATCGAAGCTTTCAAACTACTAGCCAACTTCAGCACCAATCAGCCATCTCACAGTTTATAAAGCATTTGCTCTTGCATCCTCTCCACCAGTTCTTAAATTGTCGGTCAGAGAGTTGGAAATGCCTCCTGCGTTGTTTCTTTTATTATGGGTGAGAAAATAATAAGGAGAAAATGAGGAACACAGACTGCTCGTACTGAATAATTCAGCCAACTCACCTTCAGGAGAAAACACGAGGACTCAGTAGAAACTCAGGTCTAAATTATCCCAAAACAAAAACGAGAGGATGAGGGAGGCAGGAAAACCCGTCACCGTGAGAAGTGATGTCATGCAGAACCCATATCCGTTGTTAAACTGGGCATTGACATACAACATGGAGTCCGCATGCTTAAAGGGCATGCGCTGCTGCACAGAGGTCCTGACTGGAGAACCGGGGGGCCGAGAGGAGTCTTAGATGAAGTCAGTCAGACGTGACATCGGTGTGCATAATTAGCAGTACAATCTGTGGGAATAATCGGGCACCGCCTAAGCTTTGTGTGTCTGTTTCCTTACGCACAGACAGAAAGCAGTGAGGACATCGGCACCTTGGAAGAGTGGGGATCAACCGGTGTCTGGTGTTAATGAGTTTGCTTCTGTTGAGGGTTTCTAAAATGAAAACCTCCTGATTCTGATCGTCCAGCAGGTGGTGACATCCCAACACCCAAAATTTACTCTGAAACGTGGACGTGGACAGGATTTCCCCTCAGAATTCAGCTTTGAAACGTTCTTTTCCATAGTAGTAAAAATTTATGTTATAGAATAATGCATGTTTATAAAATTTATGACAATGCATCTCATATACTCACTTTGGATATCAATTGTTGAATTCTTCTTTCACTATCTTTACAAATTGAAATTCTAATCTGGCTAAGAGCCCCAGGTGATTTAACTTCCAATCTGTAGCAGTCCCCTCAACTCAGTTTTATGAACACTTTGGTTTTAGGGAAGTGGCTCGTATGGTTGAGGAGGAATGATAGATGCAATTTGTTGATCTTACCTATTCTTTCCTCCAGTCTGGATGTTCTAGGCAAGTGCTCTGCTGTTGCCCTATGCAGTCCAACCTCTGAAACTTTAAAAGAAAAAGAAAAACTGTGGAGTAATAAAGGAGAGCCAACATGTTAGGAAGTCAACTTTACTAAATGTATAATTATGTAGTAGAAAATGCAAAGGTATACACAAAAGGCATTCAGTTTAAAAAGCTGCAAACTTTTATAATTCTCTTAAAAACCACTGACACACATCTACAACAAGTGGAAAGTGTGACAGACGACTAAATGCTGTATATAGTCTAGTGGAAAAAAAGCCTAGTCTTAATGGATTTTATTTGAGAAGTCAAAATATAATAAAAACACAAAAGGAAAAATAAAGGAAGACACTCATAATTATAGAGGATAAATATAGGGAAAATGAAAAATAATATTTAAGTTAGGCGTAGACTAAATGTGCACACCCGGTCAGAACTTTCAGGCCATCTGTTTTACACAGCTGACAAAAGAATACAGGAACTCTGTAAAGCAGCCAGCAAGCACAAAAGCTTTAATAGCAGCCGTACCTGCTCTAACTTCCCAAATACTTTCCAAAGCTTTCCTTCAAGTTAGGTGGTACCTAGTGAGAGATGGTAAAGGTGATCATGGACAGAAAAGCAAACGGATTATTATTATAATGGTGCTTCATCCCAGGTATACAATGTCAGTCTTGCTTATGCCCTATAAAACACCAACGCTAACATAAACTCCTTACAGAAACTGGCGCTCCCCGGAAGTTCCACAACCAAACGATGATTCTTTTTATATGATTAACATGAAAAGCCCTAAGTCAAGTTATATAGTGCTACTTAGAACAAAAGATTCTTCGAAATTATGCTTTATTTTAATTTATTTCCATTAGAAATGAGAAGTCACTTACAGAGAGGGCTACGTATCATTTCCTTGGCAAGATATGGGATCTGTCTGTGAAAGTTTGAAATAGGACAGGCTGTAATCTGAGTTGATTTAAGAGGTGTTCTATAAAGTAGAGATGGGGGATGAGCTCAGAACTTTCACATTCTCGTCCCCTTTCAAAGAAGGAAGGACTAAATCCATCCTATCCAAACAGTCACTCTCTAAGTAGTGAAACCTAGGCTTGAATAGAGTGGCATTAAAAGCCTTGTAATCCAGTCTCAGAAGTGGGATAGATCAGATAATGAGGGATATTTATATAATGATGACTGACTTAAGCAAAATTGAAAGGTGAAGTGAGCCCAGAAAAACCGGTCTGCTTTAGCCAAGAGTAAAGGGATTTGTGGGCAAAAGCATTCCTTCTGTTTTGTGTTCACAGCACACCTTGGCTTGGCCATGTGACTCTGGTCGTCTGAGCTGCCTTAGAGATCTCATGGCTTCAGGCTTCCTAGATTTTGTTTGTTTGTTTGTTTTTGTTTTATGAGACAGAGTTTCTCTGTTTAGCTTTATAGCTTTGGTGCCCGTTCTAGAACTAGCTATTGTAGACCAGGCTGGCCTCTAACTCACAGAGATATGCCTGCCTCTGCCTCCCGAGTGCTGAGATTAAAGGTGTGCGCCACCACCACCAGGCCCTAGGTTTGTTTTATAGCCACCAGTGTAGCTTCTAAATACATGTTCTGGGATTTTGCTTTCTGTTTACCAAAATTAAATTTTACCTAGTTGAAATTAGCATATGAATGTTTTTTACTGTTTATTTTATTAATTGTTTCATCATTTGTGTGTGTGTGTGTGTGTGTGTGTGTGTGTGTGTGTATGTGTCGTGGGGGTCTGGAGATTGAATTTTGGGCATGTGAGTAAGGAAAGTATCCTACCACTATATTAATACTGCCTTCCTCCGGCACATATTCATGTTTAAGAATGTTGGCATGTGAACAGTTTTTAAAGACTATGTTATTATCTTATTTTATATGAAATACTGTCTTGAATTTCTTATCATTCTTGTACTAAATTTCCAATTTTTCAGCCCTAATTAGCTACTTAGTACCTTTATATGTATTGTTTGGGAAATATGGAAATGGAAATCTCCAGTGGGAAAAAGATAAATGTGGCCAGTGACCATCATACATAATATGTTTTCTTAAAACTCAGTGAGCTGTGCAGAGAGAAGCATTGTCTACAAAAGAAAACTATAATTGAATTTTCTTAGAACTTCAACTTTTTCTCTATGAATGGTACTGTTAGGGAATGAGAAGTTAAAAAAAATTTAGAAAAAAATCCTTGCAAAATACATTACTAAGCATGTGGGTAATGGAATGACCTAAAGGACATAAGAACTCTCAGCTCCAGTAGCGCGTCTGCCTGCATCTGCTTTGCTTCCCACCACAGCAACAATGGACTAAACCCCAATGAAATGGTTTCCTTTATAAGAGTCTTCATGGAGTCTTCTTCACAGCAGTAGAAACCCTGTATAAGGCAAACACTTTCAGATAGTTGGTGCCCATTTATTTTCCCTTTTCCTTCTTCTCTGATGAGAACTGGCTGTTCTGCTCCTTTACCCCTTTGTTGAGTGGACTTG
The DNA here is from genome assembly GCF_018167655.1 of Microtus oregoni. Taxonomy (NCBI): domain Eukaryota; kingdom Metazoa; phylum Chordata; class Mammalia; order Rodentia; family Cricetidae; genus Microtus; species Microtus oregoni. The sequence goes on along the minus strand of NW_024543067.1, from coordinate 13,162,479 downwards.
TTCTTTGGTGTTTATATTTTAGTGTGATTTCTTCTCAGATCCTAACATTAGTTACTATCTCATGGACAGTTGCAGTAGCTTGTTCCCTTTTCAGGAGACTGTCTCCCCATTCTGAGGACTGTTTCCTCTGTTATTGAGAAGCTTTTTAATTTTATGAATCTCCTTCACCAGAGCTTGGGATTATTTTCTGCCACTAGAATCACTTCAGAAAAGTTATTAGCTATGCCTGAAGCTTGGAATGCTTTCCTCTAATAGTTTCAGAGATTTGGATCTTACGTCGAAGATTTTGGGTTGTTGTCTATAGCCTTTAATGTTTTGATATATGCTCTTTCTACACTCAATTTATTTAGGGCTGTTATCATAGAAAATGTTGTTCTTTGCTAATATTATTTGATTTCTGTCCTTAAGTGCATTTGTGTGTTGTTAGGTAGGAATAGATAGAAGTAGAAGTAGGTACAGATAGAGGTGTGTCAAATCATTCTTGTATATGGTTATAGTATGTGATCTTAATGTGTTCTTGAATTTGTTTTGTAATAGTTTCATTAAGAATTTCTCTCTGGAATAGAAGCAGTATTTCTCATAAGCCTTTATGTTCTCAATTCCATTTCTCTGTACACGGAAGAAAAACCATGGTTTTATACAGAAATTCCTACTTGTATCCAAATTTCTCTTTAATAATTTTGATAGGTAATATCAAGAAACTTGTAGTAATTAAATTCTTCTGCTGAATTATATCAAAGAACAAATATGCTTATAAAGTTGCTAATATCACAAAATTTATTAAGTCATTAAGAAACTTGCAATAAATACAAATAAAAAAATTTGGTGACATCTGTCCAAGACTGGGTTAGAAATATATGTAATTGCCTTGACAACATGCTTATATTTGAAAAAAAATGTATTTTTAAAGAAACCTCACCCTTTAACTTATTTATTTATTTATTTAGCTTAAGTTTCACTGCATTTTAAGGAAGATTATCTCTAATGTCAAACACATGCCCCGTCATCACAAATCCAATAATATTCCTGTCAGAAGTTCTTCCTACCAGAAGTTTGCAGAAACCAAGAAAACACCACCTATCCCATTGCTCTTCTATGCTAGAGAGAAAAGAGAAACAATAAAATTATGCATAAGCCTGAACAGAATATCAAAAAAAAAGAATTTCTGTATTTATACCCATCTTGGAAATTTGTTTATGGTTTTATTTAGGGTATTCTTGTTTGGTGATGCTGACCGTTTAGAACAAGTTTGGCAGTGCTCCTTTCCTCTTCTTTGTGGAACAATTTGAGAAACATAGCTGGGAGAGTTTCTTTAGAGGTTTGGTAGAACTTGGCAGTGAATTCATCTTCTCCTGGGGTTTTCTCTGTCAGGAGACATTAATTTTTAAAATTGCTTCAATCTTCTAGTTAGTTGTGAATCTGTTTAGGTTATCTATATCCTCTTGATTTATTTTCGGCAGTTGTAGTTCATAGAAATATAAAGAAATTTATATATATATATTTTTTCTCACAACTTTTTAAAAATATTTATTTATTTATTATGTATACAATATTCTGTCTGTGTGCATGTCTGCAGGCCAGAAGAGGGCACCAGACCTCTTTACAGATGGTTGTGAGCCACCATGTGGTTGCCGGGAATTGAACTCAGGACCATTGGAAGAGCAGGCAGTGCTCTTAACCACTGAGCCATCTCTCCAGCCCCGAAATTTATATTTTTTATAAATTCTTCTAGATTTATTTTTCTTCTAGATTTTCCACCTTTTAGAATATAAGTTTTCAAAGCATTTTTCCCCTATGGTTCTCTTGATTCATTGGAATCTGCTGTGATGCCCACCTTTTCTTCTCTAATTTTTATTAATTTTGTCCTCTGTTTTGGTCTTTCAGCTAAGAGTTTATGGATCTTGCTTATTTTTTTCCAAAGGACCAATTTTCTCCACTTATTCTTTGTATTATCCTCTGTTTAACTTAAGTGTGATATTTTTTATTTCTGTCAGTGGCTTTTTGTTTTTCTAAGACAGTGAGGTGCAGCATTGAATTATTTATTTGAGGTCTTTCCGGTTTTTAATTGTGGTAATACACACTATCCCATTAGAATTGTTTTTGATGTATAACAAAAGCTTTGAAAGGTCTGGTTTTATTTCATTGGATTGCATGTTTTCCTAATCTTCTTCCCTGTTTATTTAAGAAATCATGGTCATTTGTGGGTTTGGAACTATTATTATAGCTTCTGGCGTTTCTCTTGCTATTGATTTCTATTATATTCTTTAGTGATGTGATAACGTACAAGAAACTATTTCAGTGCTTTTGAATTTGTTAAGACTTGAATTCCAGTTTAAAATGTGATTTCTATTAGAGAAAGGAAATTGCTGTGGAATGATCCTTTCGTATACTGTAAAGATTTGTCGCTCAAATTGGTTTTATAAAAAGCTGACTGTCCGGTAGCCTGGCTGGAAGTATATGTGGGACAACTGCATTAGAGAGGCTGGAATGAAGAAGCGCAGAGTCAGAGGAGGCACCAGCAGATGCAGAAAAAGCAGGATGTGTAGAAAATGAGGTAACAAGCCATGAGCCACGTGGTAGAGGGTAGATAAAAACATGGGTTAATCTAAAAATGTAAGAGTTAACATGGCGGCTCACAACCATCTGTAATGAGGTCTGGTGCCCTCTTCTGGCATTCAGCCATACACGCAAGCAGAACAATGTATATGTAATAAATAAATAAATCTTTTTAAAAAATGTAAGAGTTAGATAATAATATTGGCTAATAATATTGGCTGATAATATCATATAATAATATTGGCTAAGCATTTATAATTAATATTTGAATTATTATTGCTGGTTATTTGGAAACTGGAAGAAAAGTCTGCTTACAGAGAAGAATGCTAATAGATGAAATATTCTGTAAACAACTAATAAGTCCATCCTCTTTGTATGAATTATCTCTTACATTTCTTTTTTTTTGTCTTTAGATATTTTTTATTTCTTCAATTTTTATTATCAGGAGTGACTGAAATAAAAAATATAATTGAGTCCCATCATTATTGTCATTATGGAAATGGCTTTAAGAGAAAACTGGTCAGATGAATATTATTGCTTCCCACTTTTCAACTGGTAAATAGTTGCCATTGATAAAACAGACAAGCCCAGAGAATCTGTCCAGAATGTTCAAGATATGGTGTATTATACAACATGCCTGTTCTCGGGGAGAACACCTACGACATAATTATGTGTACTTCTTGATCTCATCATACAAGACAAGCACAAAGGCACCACCCATGCCCCTGAGAACGTTGGACCATGCACCCTTGAAAAAGGCCTTGCTCGAGGAGCAATCTTCCTCCAGCAGTCAATTGTGCCTGTGTACATGATGTCAGTTCCTTTGCGTCCTGATTGCATCATCATACGATGGCGAACCGTGTCAAAGGGATAGGAAGTCAAGCCAGCGACAGCAGTGACAGACTGTGCAATCATCCAGCTGATGAAGATGTGAGTGTTCTTGGGATCTGGAAGCATTCCCTTTGCAGTGTCATAGATGCCAAAGTAGGCAGCTCGGTAGATGATAATGCCCTGGACTGACACATTAAACCTTGGTACAGGCCCCTAATCCCATCAGATTTGTAGATCTTAACCAGGCAGTCACCAAGGCCTTTGAATTCCCTTTCAGCTCCAGCTTTGCCCACATCAGCTGCTAGATGGGTACGGGCAAAATCAAGGGGGTACACAAAGCACAAGGATGTGGCCCCAGCGGCACCACCTGATGCCAGGTTCCCTGCAAAATAGCGCCAAAACTGGGTCCTCTTGTCCACACCACCCAAAAAGATCTGCTTGTTTTTATCTTTGAAGGCAAAGTTGAGAGCCTGGGTGGGGAAGTATCGGATGACATTGGCCAGGTTACCACGCCAGAAGGACAGGACTCCCTGTTCCTTGGGGATACGAACCACGCAGTCTATAATGCCCTTGTATTGCTTATCTGCCGTGATTTGCTTGCTGGCATGCTGCACGTGCAGCAGCAGCTTGACCCGCTCGATGGGCGCTACCACCGTCTTGGAGATGGCCGCGGCCACTCCACCTGCCAAGAAGTCCTTGGCGAAGGACACAGCGGCACCTGTCATGTTGAAAGAGAAAGAAAAGGCAGGGGAGCGCGGAACGGGACTGGCTTGACAACTGGCTTCGACTCCCGGACTCTGGGGCTCTTACATTTCTTTATTGACTCCTAAGGTGGTTGACCTATCTATTGATGACACTGGGTGTTGAAGTCACTCACTCATATAAGGATGCTTGTATGCTTTTATGTTTATTAGTGTTTGTTTATGAATCTAGGAGCCCCAAACATTGGTACATATGTATTTACACTTACTATATCTACCTTAGCTCTTTTAGTTGGAAAGATAAGATATTTTACATTTAAGGGGATTATTAAAAAAAGTTTGCTAATTCTCATAATATTATTGGCTGATTTTTTTTTGTTAGATGGATGATTATTCTTTTTTATTAATTCAATTTGTTCCTTGACATTTTCATACATCTTTAAAATGTATTATAAATACTCCCCCCCGACACCTGTTGGTCCTCTCATGCTTATCAATCGTTTTCCCACATTCATGTATTTTTGTTTTGGTTTGTGACCCATTGAGTTTAATTAGGCTGTCTGTATGACCATGGGTTTGAAGCTAGTCATTGGAGTTTGGTTGGCTCACTTTTTGGTGCACACCTGAAGACAGTGACGCCTTTCTTGGCATCTTTCAGTAGCCAGTAGTTCAGTAGGAAGAGGTAGGACCCTATAAGTGTCTCCCCTGTTGGTAACTGATGGCTGACAGAGTCAGTCTAGTGTAAGCCCAGTGCAAGTAAACACAGTTGCTGTGGGTTAGAGACTGCAGTGGCTGTGTCAGGCCTAGACACCGGTCTCTTTACTCCTGAGAGTGCAGTCTTTCTGTCCCTTCCCTGCAGTGTTCTCTGCACTAAGAACGGGGTGGAAAAATGTCTTGCTTTGGATTAAGCATACAAGTGCCTCTTATTTACAACACTTTGAGCAGCTGTGAGTCTCTGCCCTCCCAACTATTCACTGCAAGGATTAAGTTTCCCCACAGACGTCTAGAAGGAAATATGCTGCTATGTCCATTTAACAGATGTTTGTCCTCTTCTGTCTTGTTTGTATCAGGAGTCTGCAGGCCTCCTGTGCTAGGAATGATGGAGTCCTCAGCTCTCTTTAGCACACCAATTTTGGTTTTTAAACGAATGAAAAGGAAAAAGGAGAGGAAAAGTTTGATTACTAACAAAAAAATCAATAAACCAAATAACAAGGGTAACATAAAAAGAAAGCTATTCCTTTCTATAGCATAGTCTTTGGGGCTCAAGAGATAGATCCTTAAAGACGGCTCCTTACTAAATCTCTTCTCTTTGCTGTCTTAAGATGCCCACACCAACTCATTATTACATAGAGTTGGTGTCCAAGAATCTTAATCTAAGCCTACTGTCTAACTTTTGATCATAGAAGTCCCTAGCATAGAATTCTATAGCCAAACTACAGTTTCTTTTATTATTTGGGCACATACATATATATATACTAGCCTTGGTTTTGGTTTCTTGGGTGGTATCGTTTTGTAACACAAGTTCTTTAGCCCTGTTTTGCCCGATCACAGATACCGCTAGTTGCCACCTGAAAGGAAGCCTGAGGAAGCCACAAACAGCGTGCATTTGCTTCGCAGTGTTTTGCCATTTTCTGTTTTGCACAATTGTACTTTTTGGGGATGTTTTTCTCCTCACAGCAAAGCAGAGGAAAAATTCAAAAATACATCCATAAATGCACTTCTCAGAAAATGCTTTGGTGTATAGGATCACTGATTGGAAGCAGGCGGCTCTAAGGACTTCAAGCCCATCCTGATTAGACGTCTGTCCTTCCTGTGTGACTTAAACAGCCATATATTAATCTGAATTTGAAGCCATTGGCTCCAGCTGATGGTTTTACATTGTTGGAAACTGCTCGCTCGAGAACAATTTGCATTTGTTTTTTGTTTTTCGAGGTTGCTGAATAAATGGAAGCTCAGAAAGCCAAAGAAAAATTTAGCTTATGTAGCTCTGACTGATAGAAAGGCTCAACCCAATGGTATTAGTGAGAATATACCAGTAGGAAATATGAAATACCAAAGATGTTGGGGCATGTAATTCCCAGCAGATGGAAATTTTACGGGGTCAGATCACAACCCCAGGGACATTCCAAGAGGGTTTATAAAGCTGGAGAGATGCTGTTCAATGATATTTACAAAGTGAAAATCTATTTGCCCGAAAAGTATCAATATGATTATTTAGCAAGGTCTTTGACATTCTAACAACAACAACAAAAAGTCACAGCTTTGTAACAAATAGACTTTTCTAAGACTGTTTTCTCAGGCAATTCTGCAACGTCATTGAAATTGACAGCTTGTTCTTAGTACAAAGTATGAATTAAATTATGGTAAATTATATTAATATTTTTTGAGATCTACTGCCAAGGCTTTAAAAAGTAGCTGTTCTGTTTGGCATACTATTGTGCTTGTGTGTTCCAAATAGAGCTTCATATGTCCCAAATGAAGAAGGATTATTTATTATTTAGTAATTTATTCTTTTTAAAATAAAAATTATTCTTGTTATTTTTTTTTTTTTTTGTAACTTATTCAGAGAAGAGAGAAACGGCCTCCCTTTCTGCTTCAGAAGTCTCAGGAAGCACTGGACAGCTGACTTGATCTTGGATCCGCAGTTGTACCAGCTCACTGGGTAGGTGATACAAAGTCTGGGCTGTGAACAGAGCAAAACCCTAACAGGGAATATTGCAATCCTCCTGTGGTCCAAATTCTCTACTTCCTCTTCATTCTGCAATTCAGCGCCACTCCCTCAAGGGATTCTTAGCCAAGCTTTCATTCACACAAAAGAGGCAGAAGGGCTGGGATTCACCGAAATGAATTCATTTTTGTCCATCAGCCTGGTTTTGTCACTTAGGAGAGCTATAAAAAGTCAGAATCCCATAAGGCTGCATTTTGTCTCCTCCAGGATCTTTGGCATCTGCGCAGATCATCTGAGCCGGCTCAGCTTAGCCGTGGTTATTCACAATAGGAGGAGAGGAGCATTTTCCCTGGCACTCGGGTGAGGCACAGGATCAAAGTAGCTCTAGCTTCTAAGAGGGACGCGACTTTCTGTACAAAGTAACTGGCTATGGGTACGGCAGTAATAAAGTAGATACTACCCACAGTTAGGCAAGTTGGTTCAGCAGTGCTCACTGGGGTGGTTAGTAGAGGTAGCCTTGTGCCAGGTGCTAGGTGATCAGTTAAGCAGGGCTCTTCTCCTCCAGAGCTCAGAGTCCAGCAAGGGAGAGCTGAAAGAGAGCATCATCTCATGTAGTAGGGTGTGACTCTCCTGACGTCTCTGGTTAGATTTCACCCTCCAGAACTCTTCTTTGCAAAGCTGATAGTAATTTATATTAAAAAAAAATGTGATTCTGGGTATTGAACTGAGGGTTCCTCATATACTAAACAAGTACTTTGTGAGGGAGCTATATTTAGGCCCTCCTGTTTGCTTATCCATCCAAAATTGAATGTGCAAATGGGCAATTTTAATAAGTACACAATTAAAGATAGATGTTTATAAATATACAGATAGTCATGCAGTTGTATATATGTAGACACACAATTTGGAAAGCTAAATGGCTCCTATGCTTAAAAGAATATGTTCAAAAGCTGGGCATGGTGGCACATGCCTTTAATTCCAGCACTTGGAAGGCAGAGACAGAGGGGTCTCTCAGTTCAAGGCTAGCCTGGACAGAAAGAAAAAAATACCAGGACAGGCAGAAGGTACATCGAGGAATCCTGTCTTGAAAAACCAAAACAAACCAAAACAAACCAAAACCAAAACACATGAAAAGCAAACAAGCAAACAAACAAAACAAAATAAAATTGAAATATATGTTCAATTTTATTAACTTGTAGAAAATGCAAATAAAACCAGAACCAGAAGTCCTCTTTTAATTAGTGTATAGGCATGAATGATATGAAATGCTTGTACCACATTTAAGTTACATGTCTGAAACAAAAACCACATGGAAAAATAGGAAAATGGAACAAAGTTTACATACCAAAGATGCAGTACCTTTGGCGGGGAGCAATGGTATACGGAGTCTACTGATGATTAGAGACTGCTATTGACACTCTGTTATTCCTTTCAGGTGCACTTCTCCCTAGGTATTTCTCGTAGTTTACAAATAGTTGTTTATATTTTTCCTACACTCAACATCGAGTATGTAAATGACCACTAAGGTGAGGGCTGGGAGACGGTTTTATTGTGAAGTGACTTGAAAGTGTGGGGACCTGAGCTCAGATTCCCAGAATCCATGTGTCCTAGAAACCCCAAGATCAAAAGTAATTGGAGGAGGGTTTGTTTCGGCTACACTCGCAGGTGACAGTTTATCACTGGGGGAGTCAGGGCAGGAACCTGGGGGCAAGAACTGAAGCAGAGAGCCTCGAAGTGTGATGCTTAATAGCTTGCTTCCAGTCCCAGACCCATATTGAGGCAAGCATGACTCTGCCCACAGTGAGAAAATGTCCTTCACACTTCTCCACAGGCCTGTCCGCTGGAGACAACTCCTTGGTTGATGCTCTCTTTCCTTATATATTCTAGTTTGTGTTAAGCTAACAAAAGCTAACTAGTACTCCATGATAAAACCAGTCACAGTGAGATGTATGGACCCATGTCTGTATGAACATACACACACAAGCACACATATGTACACACACACACACACACACACACACACACACACACACGTGTAGTACAGATAATAAAAACCCAGAGACAGATATTGGAGTTTAACCTAAAGATGAGAAACACAAAGCAGCCAGCCACTAGAGAGCTCTGACCTCTAAGAAACCCTCAGACTGAAAAGAGAGCCAGTTCCTGACTCATCTTGGCTTATATTCCTCTCTAGTGCTGGGATTAAAAGTGTGAGCCACCACCACCTGGATCTGTTTCTGCACTTACCTTGTGTAGTTCAGGGTGACCTTGAACTCACAGAGATCCGTCTGCCTCTGTCTCCCAGATCCTGGGATTAAAGGTGTGTGTTACCATTGCCTGGCCTCTATTGGCTTAGCTTTACCTTCTGTTCTTCAGGCAAGCTTTATTTATAAAACATAAATAAAATGTCACTATTTAGGTTTTCTTATAGTTTTAAAATTCCTTTATATATAAAGGTTATACATATGCATAATCTTTGATTGCTGATAATTTCCTTTGGCATAAATAATCTTTCCCTTAATACTGACACTTTTACGGTCTTAACTCCTATGCACTTCTATCCAGCTGCATGCACTAGTCTCATAACAGCCTGTAGGTTGCTGATTCACAAGGCAGGGACTGTGGGAAAGGGCAAACGTCTGAAAGAGCAAGCAGTGCATTGGGACTTCACCCTAAGAGGCACAAAGAATGTGCTTTGGGAACAAAATGGCTAGTGTAAAAATTTTGGATGGAAAAGGCAAATAATTTGTAATCAAAAGCTACTAGTACACCATAGTGTTTTTGTTTGTTTCAAGGAGGTAAGCTAGACATCAGAAACGTGCATTGTGTAACTCACACAGATGGGGAAATTTGTTAAAAAGCCCATAAAGCCTTAAAGAAGTTTAGCATATGAATAATAATTCTTCAATAGCTTAATTTGTTGAGGAGTGTAATAAAAACAGTAGGGATCAGTAGGTCCTAATCAGCTTTCCAGCATTTCAGCTTGGCATCAGTTTGAAATTTAAGACTTTGGGCAAATATTTAGAAAGATCTTTTTTTTTTCTATTTTAATTAAGGAAAAAATTATGTACCTGGGCATTTTGCCTTCAGGTATGGCAGTATACCTATGCATGTCTAGCACCCACAGAGGCCAGAAGAGGACATCAGATCTCCCAGCATTGGAATTGCAGAAGATTGAATGTGGATGCTGGGAATCAAACCTAGTCCTCAGAGCATCCAGAGTTCTTAACCATTGAGCCATCACTCCAGTCCCAAGGAAACATTTCTAAATTTACATATTATTTAGATAGTAGTTCCCAAATCGGTTGAGTACAAAATTGCGCTTTCTCAGCTGCTATGAGAGTAACCTCTTGGAGGAGGAGCCCTATGTGGATACTGCTGAGACTGAGAATTTCAAGAGTAATACTGTGGCCTGCCCACATAAATTGTGGGTCATATCTAGATATCTGCCAGTTAGCAAGAAGAGTGGAAGCCTGAGTATCACCATGGTCTCCTATTGTCCCCTTTGAATGGTAAAATTGAACTGGATGAGCTCTCAAAAATCTCAAGGATACGTGCAGAATATCAACACGCTTTAAGGAGAAATAGTTTAGGTCTGAGAAGTAAATAGTTGTTCCTTGGAATGGGAATGAAAAGCAAGGGCATTAATCTCTGTAAGATGAAACATCTTAAGGCTTCTGCCTTGCGTTTGACATAGATATGAAAAGGGAATGAGGATTTGCATTTTAATTGGCCACCAGGATATTCATAGTAAATTATTCGCTTGTTCTCTGTTCCTAGTTCTCTATTTGAGCTTCTTGGCAAGACCACTTCTCTGAAATTACAGCAAATCCCATCTCCTTCTCCTTCTTCCAGTAAGCATTTATGAGCACCCACGGGATACTGGAATTCAGAGGTAGTTAGGATAAAAAATTGTAACAAATATTGTATAATGATCTACACACAAACATTTCTGAAAATATAAGAAAATAGAAGAGTTTATCCTCCCATCTCTTGGACTTGGGAACTATCCCTTCAACAGACAACCACGTGGGACAAATGTGGCTGGACAAAGTCTCTTAGAGGATACAATGACACTGAAAATAATGACAGCAACTGCTAGGCAGGGGTTCACTTTAGGCAAACTATTGAAGCCCCTGCTGTTATTATGCCGGTTTTACATGACAGAGATGAGGAAACCCGTAGTGAATTCCTTTCTCTTTAAACTAAGGACTCATCAACTGAATATGCATCATTTAATCAGCATACCTGGACTCAAAGAATCACCATCCCAGTAAGCATGTGGAGCAACTGGAAGACATATCTCAACTCCAGATGCATTCAAATGTCTACTCAGGGTGTTCAAAAAAAGGGGAGGCCACTCACTCCACTTCCTGTGGCAGCTTGACCATTGCCATCAAATTCCATTACTTTATAATAGGCACAGGATTTGAAAAATAACACACAATTCTTAAAAGGAAGGTTACTAACCATTCAGCACTAAACAAATACCAGTGGCCATCAAATGTATTGTATGCACACAGAGCTTATGGATGATATGGTTATTCAATAATGCTTCAAGAAAATTCAAATCTCAGCCATTGGTAATGTAACAACAAGAGAAGGCAGTAAAAATGTCTCTGAGTGGCAAGTTCCATGTGCCTTGTCTTTAAATATATGCCCCGACTACTTGAAATTTCAGGCAAAGAAGAAAAGATGCAATTACGAAGAAAGCTTAGCCTGAGAGAGAGAGAGAGAGAGAGAGAGAGAGAGACAGACAGAAAGACACACAGAGACAGAGTCACAGACAAACACACACACACACACACACACACACACACACACACACACACACACGCACACAGAGGGAGAGAGAGAGAGAGAGAGAGAGAGAGAGAGAGAGAGAGAGAGAGAACACGATTGGTCCCAGGACTTCCCACCCTATGAATATCCAAACCTGCAGGGGCTCAGGAAACACTTAGGAAATAGCATATTTCATGTGACCTGCAACCCTCCATCAGCTCTAGATGGTTTGTAATACTCGATGCAATACAAATACTATCCAAATAGTTTTTTCAGTCTATTGTTCAGTCCTAAGGACAAGGTGGAAAGAATGAACATGTTTAGTACTGAATAATTAAGAAAATTGTTCTCCATCTGTGGTTGGGCAAGTCCGTGTGCGAACAACCACTGGTACCAGGATCAGACAGTGGTCAGGGCCAGGGCAATGTGCTGACGAGCCAACCATTCTCCTAGCCCAACGATCCCTGGGGTGCTAGAAAGCACAACTTCTTGCTGGGGTTCATTCCCTTGGTCACCTCTTTTGTGCTACATAGCAACATAGTACAATGACCAGTGCTGCTAAGAGGGTTTGTCAGCATGTTAAAAGATGTAGAAATATTTCTTGATGTCTTTAACTCAACATGGAATACTCTCCAAAGATGCTAGGAAAATGAGACATCACTTTATTGGAAGAGAGCTCACAAGCATGCTATGACACCTGAGTCCTTCTGGAATGTTCTTCTAGATGATTTTGTTTCCTTTAAAAAGCCTTTACCCTTAGTGTTAATATTCTTTCCTGTGAGGAGAGCCTAGGTTGTTCATCACCAAATGGCAAAACTTACCCAAAGCTGTAAACATCTTGAAATAACTCCCCGATTGCTACACAGGAATAGAGTTTCTTATTTTCAGGTCACTTCCTGTTCTTTCAATGACCTTATAACGGAAGGTTGCAAAGCCTGAAGACTTTTTGTAGGTAGGAAGTAATTTGGTCCAGTTTTAGAGGTCATGCTAACAGGGTTGCCTGCATTACAACATTTGATAAACTACAAGCACTATAGAAAACCCACAGGAAGAGGATATGGGTCCCCAAGCGGTCCTTTTCTGTCTGGAGAAGCTGAGATATTATCATCATCATGATACAATCAAATATAATATCCTGCAGGGATCAAGAAATAATCTTGAATGCCAGCAGTCATTCCCTCCCAAGAGAAGGCTATGGCAAAAAGTGACAAGTGCAAGAATAACAATATTAAAAACAACTAATAAACACAAGAGGAAGCCCGCAGTTGATCAGTTTGGAATGTCCTTCCTGGGAAACATGGATCAAAATTACACTGCTATTGGAGTCGATTTCTAGAAAGAAGATAGGTAACCTAAGCATAATGTTTGGAAGATATTTTTAAAAACTCATTGCTTCTCAACAGTTCACATCTTCTGGGGATCCTGTGCTGTTGGCTGGATCTGGAAGCCCGTAAGGGGACTTTTCACCAACAGTATTGCTAGTGGGCCTCGCTGGCCAAAGGCAGGAGGCTTCTGGGAAGCACTTCCTTCCTTGTTGGAGAGGATTGATGGACAGTGCTTAACTCCTCGTTCCTTGATGGGGAAAGAAATTAAGGTGTACAGTGTGTACTCCCACAAGGCCCACGTGTCGAAGGTTTGCTTCTCTGGGAGGCAATAGTGGGAGGAGATAGAACCTTGAGAAATGAGGCATGGTGTAGGAAGAGAAGTAATTGTGGGTGTGTTCTCCAAGGCATGTCAGGACCCGGGCTCCTGACCCTTTTTGATCGCCTGCTACCTTGGAGTGACCAGCGTCCTCTGTCGCGTGCTTCTTGTAGGTCATCTAACCGTAGACTGAAACCTCTGAGACCTTGAGCTGGGCAAACCTTAACCCCTTGTAAGTTGCTTCTCAGGTATTTCATCACAGCATTGGAAAGCTGACTATCACAGGCCAGCCATCCTGGAAATCACTGGCCTCGCCCTTGCTCTGCTTCTTTTCTGCCCTCCCATGTCAGGACTCCTCTCTCTACGGTTCTCTTGGGATGCCTGAGAAATTTCCATAGCTTGTCAAACAGTGGGAGCTTTCCCAGAAAAACAGACAACATCTGTTCTTACTGCCATTGTATTTACATACAGATAAGCATATATTATATATAAACATAGTTTTACATGCATGTGTAAAATGTTGTGATTCATTACGTAATGATGAAGTCCAGAATGCTTGCAGTTACCTCACCATGAGGGCTGTCTATACAATCAGAACCCCAGACATTCATTGACTTGTTACTTACTGTGCTTTTAAAACTACCTCCCTTTATGCCTCCTGGGAGCCCTGTCTAGTATGAGGCCATCGCAATGTGAGAGACAAGCCCATATTTTATGGCCCTGTGAGGATCCAAGCTGTGTGCTTATTTAATCTAAAAGGCATCTATTAAATTACGAATAAAATTTATTTATTTAGGAATAAGACAAATAGAAAAGCAAATTACTTTTGTCTCCAGTAACTGGGAAAATGCAAAGGGGCTCAGGAATGAGAATGCGGCTAATTCTGAGGAGAGCGGTTTAATTAAACACCAAAGTGACTAGGGCACGTGAGCATGTGTGCCCACGCGAGATAAAGTGGAGCAGGAGGATGACAGAATGCTAATGCTTGCCCTCTGCACAGACTTACTCTCGCGCAGGGATTATCCTGTGTTACAGTTCAGGGGAGCGGGAGAGAACACCAATAACCCGGCTTCTCAGTTCTTCATCACAGTGGACCATGCTTGGAACCCAGCCCTCTGTAGTTTGATGTATTTGAGAGCTAGAGTCCTCTTGAGTTAATATCTGTGGCTGTCGGTCACACTAGTGAGGAAGTTTCTTCTGTTAATCTGTAAGCACAGACTTTAGCTGTGATTTCCAGGGAGACTGAGGCAGACCGAGGTGCCCCCAAGGCCTACCACCCACCTGATCCCACCCTGTTCTGTCCACAAACCATGTTGAGATGGGGATAGAGGTTGCATTGACTCTTCATTCGACCTTATTTGGTGCTGAAGACTTCACATCACCTCCAATTAAAGAGTTGCCATTTCTGTATCAGACTCTTGTAGCTTATGAAAACATCCTCATTCTAAGATGAATCAAGTTTTTATTTTTTTTTTCTTAAACACCTCAACTCCAGAGTGTTGTTATATGTCCACTGTGTAGGAAGATAAAGTTAGCTCCAGAAATGGTGTTTTACTGTTAATTGGTTAAATTCTTTCATTTTGTTCCCTGATGCTTTGAGACAGGATATGGCTACACAGCTCACACTGGCCTTAAATTTCCTATGTAGTTGACTTTGTCCCGGAACTCAGAGCAATCCTCCTGCTGCAGCTGTTCGAATGCTAGGATGAGAAGAATGCACCACCATAACTAGTTGCTAAATCTTTTTTAATTAAAAATGTTATTTTTTGATTATTTTATACAATAATACAATGGCATCGTGGATATAATAACACAACTTGAGGGAGTCAGTTCTCTCCTATCCGTGGTTTATGGGTACTGAGTCAGGTCCTTAGGTTTGGCAGCAAATGGCTTTGGTCACTGTGGAACTCAATGATGTCTGGCTGCCTATTAGTTAACTAACACACACGCAGGGGAGTATGTACAGATATAGCTTAATCCTGACAAATTTACATAGGAGGGGATCATTGCTTGAGAGTGACCATCTCCTGAATGATCCATGGAGTAAAACCATAGGGATTACTCCTGAGTATGATCCCTGGGTAAGTGTCCTACAAAGGAAGCAGTGTCCACTGTTCATTTTATCTGTTCTGGCTACTGCTGTATGATTGGCATCTGGAATGGAAACATATAAAAGGCACTAATAGGGCCACTGTGGTGGTTCAGCAGGTAAAGGTGCTTGCTGCCAAGCCTGAGGACCTGTATCAGATCCCTGGGAACCACACGGTGGAAGGCTAGAACTGGTTCCTGCCAGAGGTGCTCAGACCTCCACACCTGCACCTGACAAGTGCATGTGGACACACAATTCACATAAAGATACAGATGAAAATTTAGAATGTGGTGGTGTATGCCTCTAATCCCAGCCCCCAGGAAACCACAGCCAGAGGATTGCCATGAGTTCCATAGTTTATCTTTATGCAGCATTCACTGATACAGATGAACTAATGGTGTTCTGTGGCTGGTTAATTTGGTTCTAAAAGCAAACTCTATGGAAGTCAAACTGTAATCAGGATGTTGAGTGTGCAAGGTCTTAGAGAAGATTTGATTGTAATGCTAGACTCTGAAAAGCTGGTAGCAGGATACAACTAACTGCACAAGGAAGGGCCAAATGCAACCCAGACCAGTTGTATTTTATCCTGGGAGTGTGACAGCCTCTTCCCAGGCTGTTCTTTTTTTAAAAAAATATTTATTTATTTATTATGCATACAATATTCTGTCTGTGTGCATGTCTGCAGGCCAGAAGAGGGCACCAGACCTCTTTACAGATGGTTGTGAGCCACCATGTGGTTGTTGGGAATTGAACTCAGGACATTTGGAAGAACAGGCAATGCTCTTAACCACTGAGCCATCTCTCCACCCCCCCCCCCAGGCTGTTCTTAATGGATTCTGTTATCACTGTCTCTGACTCTTATTTTTCTGTGTCCATCTGATTGGCCTCTCATGAGCTTTTCCTTAGTGATAACAACCATGTATTACATTACCATTGAACTAGCTCATTTGTGAGGCATTCTTTCATGTTCCCTCTACATACTCTTGCTCTGACCAACTACACAATTATACATTTGCTTTCTGGCTTAGCATCTTATCCTCCTTATCATCAGGTTCTTGGGGAAAAGAAGCCCCGCACCCATTAATTATCAATAATGATCATCTAACTACATTGCATAAAATTGGAAAGAAGTCAGCCACAATCACACCCAGCAGGATCTCCATTAATGTGTCCACATTCTCCGTCTTCAGACACTTCTCCTGCCATTGTAATTACAGTATTCATCCTTCTATAGCACTACTTTCTTCATTTCAATATTTCCAGAGAAAGGCAATGAAGAGCTGATAGCAGCAGCAGAAGACAGGAAACATTACAGGGGTAAAAGTGGAGAAATAGGAGGGTCAACGTGGCATGCACAATTAAGAGGCAATAGGCAATTAAAATAAACTGTACATGAACGGTCCAACCGAAGAAACTGGAACATCTTTTTCACAAAAGCAAAGTGAGAAATTAGATTCCAAAACTCTTTCTGAGCTCTGGAGATTTGGCACAAAAATAGTGATAAATTGAGACGCACTTGTTGCTGAGGAAAACGAAACTTGGTGAGTGAATAGCAAGGGTGCAGCATTTGTGTTGGAGGCTTCTTCTGATTTCTCTGCAACCAGCTAGGTTGCTGTGGCAGCTCTCCCTGGATGGGCTGACCATGAAGGCCTGCAGTTTCCCCTCTGTTGGGCTAAAATTATCTCAGGGCCTGAACCTCGAGGCCTATAGCACAGAAGAAAGCCTGACTTGAGTTCAGGGCCTATACTTCGAGGCCTGTAGGACAGAGCAAAGCCCCGCTGGAGTTTGAGTGAGGATGAGACAGCAAAAACTATGTAGATGCCCCTCCAGCCAGAGGAAGGGTCTCGCTGTCTCTCATTGGCTGGAGGTAACCCCACATCACAGACTGTCACTTAACATATATAGCTGACACTCATATTAATAACCTGGGTTCCTGCTTTGACTTGACTCCTTATCTAGTGTGATTGTCCTGTGTTGTTGGCCTGCGGAATGGGTGTCCTGCATCGTGGGGCTGTGGAATGGACGGATAGCACACTCACCTTTCCCTGGGGAGTAAGGAGGCTGAGGAAGCCTAGCACTCCATTGGGAGTGGAGGGATTTTATACAAAGCAGAGAGGAAAAACCCTGCACTCAGGTACTCAGTGGGTAAAATGGTGAGTTTGGTAGAGAGGGAAGAGGATAGAGTTAGGGGTCATAGGACTGGTGAGAGATGTGACAGCCAGACAGACGAGGTAGCGCTGACACCTGGGAGGCTGCAGTATGTGGCTGAAAGAGACAGCTGAACTAAGCTGAGTGAGTAAACAGGAGAAGACACGAGACTATCACCGAAGATTCCAGAAACCAAAATGAATGTAAAGATGTCCTGGTTAGCTTTGTGTTAAATTGACACATGTGACAGTCATCTAGGAACAGGTCCTTGGCCTGAGACAGCACCTCCACGAGATAGTTTGTCATCAAGTCGATAGGGCCTTTTCTGATTTAATGATTGACGTTGGAGGGTCTAGTCGACTGGATGCAGAGCCACATGGGCAGGTGGCCCTGGGATGCATCAGAAAGCAGGCTGTGCAAGCCATTGGGCACAAGTCCATGGGCAGTGCTTCTTCATGGCCTCTCCTTCCAATTTCTGGGATTAAAGGACCACTACAGTCAGCTGGAACTGGATTGGTCTACTTTGTGTTATTCTTGGGATTATTCAGAGGAGTCATCAATAGTCCACCCCACTCATTTATTTTTAAAACAAATTCAATATGTTATTAAAATCATTTGGAAATGTAATGAAATTAATAGCTAGGTAGTGACGGGAGGTTTGTTTTTTGATTTTTCGAGATAGGGTTTCTCTGTAACTTTGGAGACTGTTCCGGAACTAGCTCTTGTAGACTAGGCTGGCCTTAAACTCACAGAGATCCGCCTGCCTCTGCCTCTCAACTGCTGAGATTGAAGGCGTGCGCCACCACTGCCTGGCTGTAAAGGGAGGTTTTTAATGGGATGCAATAGTGAGTTGTGTGAAGAAGTAGAAAGAATAAAAAGTGTTGACTGTGATATTTAAGTGCTGATATGAGTTTAATTATTCTTCGTATAATAAGTAGCGTTGTGATGTCTATTCAAGGCGCTGAAAACATTGCCTACCATAGAGTTTGCAGGAGAATGAAAGCTTTATTTTCTGCCTTTGGCAATTTAAGGAAACAAGTGGGAAGAGATTTAAGACCTTGCAAAAATGTTCGGCCTACCGAAAATTCCTTCGGTTTTCCTTTAACTGTAAATAGATTTTTTTCCCTCATACGTATCCTGATTATGGCCTTCCCATCCCAACTCCCATGTATTACTCCCAATTCCTTCCCACCTTCTCTCTCATCCAGATTTACCTCCAATATGTCTCTGATTAAGAAAACAAATAGGTTCTAAGGAATAATGATAAAATAAAATATAAGAGAATAAAACTAAAGTATGAATATATGACAAATCAAAGAAACAGAAGGAAATGATCCAAGAAAATGCACAAGAAACAAATAAAGATGCAGAGACCCACTTGTTTGCATGCTCAGGAATCCCATAAAAACACTAAAATGGAAGCCATAATATATAACCAAAGGACCTATGAAGTAAAAAGAAAAAAATATGTATAAAAGAATAAAAATAAATAGAATTTTAAAGAAAAGTCCTGGCATGACATTATGAGACAAGGAGCCTCCAAAGATGCCTTTGACTTCATTTTCTGTTGGCATCTACTGCCAGGCTTGGAGTTTCCCCTTTAGAGTAATTTGTTTACCCAGTGAGACTACCTTGGAGAAAACTAAATAAATTTTCATGTTTTTATTGATCTTAGCCATTCTGACAGGTAGAAGATGAAATCTCAAAGTAGTTTTGATTTGCATTTCTCTGATGGCTAAGGATGTTGAACACTTCTTTAAGTGTTTCTCAGCCATTTGAGTTTCAGTGTCTCAAAATATTTGTCATATAAATCTTTTGCTTGATTAGAATCAGCTCCAGGACATTTGATATTATTTGAGGCTGTTGGGAAAGGTGTTGTTACATTGATTTCCCTCTCAGTCCACCTGGCATTGCTGTATAGGAGGGCTACTGATATTTTGAGTTAATGAGTTAATTTTTTATCCATATGATTTGTTGAAAGTGCTTATCAGCCATAGAGTTTCTTGGTGGAATTTTAAGGGTCATTTATGTATACTATTATAGAATCTGCTAATAGAGATACCTTGATGCCATTCTTTCCAATTTGCCCACTTGATCTCTTTTAATTGTCTCAATGGTCTACCCAATACTTTAAGTACTGTATTGGCTAGGTATAGAGAGAGTGGATATTCTTGTCTTGTTTCTGACTTTAGTAGAATTGTTTGGAGTTTCTCTCCATTTAAGTTGATGTTGGCTATGGGAATGCTCCAAACTGCCCTTATTATGTTCCAATATGTTCCTTTTGTCCCCAATCTCTCTAGGAATTTTATCATGAAGGACTTGGATTTTGCCAAAGGCCTTTTCTCCATCTGATGAGATGATTATGTGGTTTTTGTCATTCAGTTTGTTTATGTGGTGGATTATATTTATTAATTTTTGTATATTAAAATATCCCTGCATCTCTAGGATGGAGCCTACTTCATCATGGTGGATGATCTTTTTGCTTTATTCTTGGATTTGGTTTGCTAATATTTTATTTTTTATCTATGTTCATAAGGAAAATTGGTCTGTACTTCTTTATCTGTTGGGTCTTATGTGGTTTGCATATCAGGGTACTCATAAAATGAGTTTGGCAATGTTCCTTTTGTTTATATTTTATGGAATAATTTGGGGAATATTAGCATTAACTCTTCTTAAAAGTCGTGTAGATTTATGTGCTAAAACCATCTGGCCCTGGGATTTTTTTGGTTGGGAGGTTTTCAACGACTATTTCTTTTGCACTAGGGGTTTTATGTATGTTTAAATTGCATACATGGTCTTGATTTAACTTGATAAATGGTATGTATTGAGGAAATTATCAATTCTTTTAGATTTTTTTTCCAATTTGGCTTTATCACAGCTTTTTAAAGTATGTCTTTATGATTCTTTGTATTTCTTTTTTTTTTGATTTTGCAAGTCTTGGGGGGTGATTTATTTATTCATATTCTACATTTACCATTTATGCCAACTGGATACGAAATCGTGGGCTGAAAATTATTTCCCATTGATATGTGCCTATCTTGTGTAGCTTTCAGCTCTGCAAAGCTTGTGATTTTTTTAGGTTTTTTTTCTTTAATTTATTTATTTATTAAAGATTTCTGTCTCTTCCCCGCCACCGCCTCCCATTTCCCTTCCCCTCCCCCAATCAAGTCCCCCTCCCTCCTCAGTCCAAAGAGCAATCAGGGTTCGCTGACCTGTGGGAAGTCCAAGGAACCCCT
The DNA here is from genome assembly GCF_018167655.1 of Microtus oregoni. Classification (NCBI taxonomy): domain Eukaryota; kingdom Metazoa; phylum Chordata; class Mammalia; order Rodentia; family Cricetidae; genus Microtus; species Microtus oregoni. The sequence goes on along the minus strand of NW_024543067.1, from coordinate 13,141,827 downwards.
ACCTCCATCCAGGTCTAGTAAGTTGAGCATCCAAACTGCCTAGGCTCCCCCAACGCCAGTACGTGCAGTAGGATCAAAAACCCACTGCGCTTGTTTTTGAGTTCTCAGTAGTCCTCATTGTCCGCTATGTTCAGCTAGTCCGGATTTATCCCATGCTTTTTCAGACCTAGGCCAGCTGGCCTTGGTGAGTTCCCGATAGAACATCCCCATTGTCTCAGTGTGTGGGTGCACCCCTTGTGGTCCTGAGTTCCTTGCTCGTGCTCCGTCTCCTTCTGCTCCTGATTTGGACCTTGAGATTTCTGTCCGGTGCTCCCATGTGGGTCTCTGTCTCTGTCTCCTTTCATTGCCTGATGAAGGTTAATATTCAGGAGGATGCCTATGTATTTGTCTTTGGATTCACCTTCTTATTTAGCTTTTCTAGGAACATGAATTATAAGCTCAATGTCCTTTGTTTATGGCTAGAAACCAAATATGAGTGAGTACATCCCATGCTCCTCTTTTTTGGTCTGGCTTACCTCACTCAGGATAGTGTTTTCTATTTCCATCCATTTGCATGCAAAATTCAAGAAGTCCTTGTTTTTTTTACTGCGGAGTAGTACTCTAATATGTATATATTCCATACTTTCTTCATCCATTCTTCTATTGAAGGGCATCTAGGTTGTTTCCAGGTTCTGGCTATTACAAACAATGCTGCTATGAACATCGTAGAGCATATACTTTTGTTGTATGATAAGGCCTTTCTTGGGTATATTCCCAAGAGTGGTATTGCTGGGTCCAGGGGTAAGTTGATCCCGAATTTCCCGAGAAACTGCCACACTGCTTTCCAAAGTGGTTGCACAAGTTTGCATTCCCACCAGCAATGGATGAGTGTACCCCTTTCTCCACAACCTCTCCAGCAAAGGCTATCATTGGTGTTTTTTATTTTAGCCATTCTGACAGGTGTAAGATGGTATCTTAAAGTTGTCTTGATTTGCATTTCCCTGATTGCTAAGGAAGTTGAGCATGACCTTAAGTGTCTTTTGGCCATTTGAACTTCTTCTGTTGAGAATTCTCTGTTCAGCTCAGTGCCCCATTTTATAATTGGGTTGATTAGCCTTTTACGGTCTAATTTCTTGGATTCTTTGTATTTCTTCAGTGTCTATTGTTATGTCCCCCTTTCCTTTCTGTTTTTGTTAATTTAACTATTTTCTCTTTCCCTTTAGTTAGTTCCAATAAGGGTTTGCCTATTTTGTTGATTTTCTCAAAGAATCAATTGTTTCATTGACTCTTTTGTTTTGTTTTATTCTATGGATTTCAGCCCTCAGTTTGATTATTTTTGTCATCTACTCCCTTTGGGTGTGATTTCATCTTCTTGCTCTAGAGCTTTCAGGTATGCTGCTAAGTTGCCAAAATAAGAATTCTTCCCCTTCCCTTTTTAATGGAAGCACTTAGTGCTATAAGCTTGCCTCTTAGAACAGCTTTCATTGTGTCTTATAAGTTTGGGTATGTAGTATATTAATTTTCTTTGAAATGTAGAAAGTCTTCCAATTTCTGTCTTGACACATTTTTTTTTCATTCACTAGAAAGTTGTTCAGTTTCCATGGGTTTGTAAACTTTCTGTTGCTTTTGCTGTTGTTATCCAGCTTTAATGCATGGTGATCTGATGGGATGCAGGGAGATTTTTAGTTTTCCTGTATCTCCTGAGACTTGCTTTGTGTGTAAGTAAGTGGTCAATTTTGGAGAAAGTTCCATGAGATAATGAGAAGGTATATTCTTGTGTAGTTGGGTGAAATGTTCTGTGAATATCTGCTGGTGTAATGTCCGTTAGCGCCAGCATTTCTTTGTTTAGTTTTGGTCTGTGTGACCTGTGTATTGACAAGAGTGAGGCATTGATGCCTCCCACTACCAGGGTGTGAGGGTCAATATGCGACTGAAGCTGTAGCTGTGTTTCTTTTATGAACTTGAGTGCCTCTGTGTTTGGTGCATAGATGTTAATAATTGCAATGTCCTCTTGGTAGATTTTTTTTTTCCTTAGGTGAGTACATAGTAGTGTCTTTCCCCATCTCTTTTGATTTGTTTTGGTTTGAAGTCTTTTTTTTCCCAGATATTAAAATGGGTATGAACACTTTCTTTGAAGGTCTGTTTGCTTGGAATTTCTTTTCCATGCTTTTACCCTGAGGTGATGTTCTATCCTTGATGTTAAGGTGTATTACTTGAATGAAGCAGTAGTATGGATCCTGTTTTCAAATCCTGTCTGTTAGTCTATCTCTTATTGATGAGTTGAGACCATAGATATCAATGAGCACTGAATACTGATTTTTGCTACTTTGTTATTTTTGTTATGATGATGATGGTAGTCGTGGTGGTATTGCTGTTGTTGGTGGTGGTGATGGTGGTAGTGTGTATGTGTGTTTCCCTTCTTTTAACTTGCTGGTTTGGGATTATTTATTTCCTCTGTTTTCTTGGGTTTGGTTAACCTCTTCAGATTGGAGTTTTCTTTTTAGTGCCTTCTGTAGGGCTTCATTTATATACTGATGTTACTTGAATTTGGTTTTATCATGGAATGTCTTATTTTATCCATCTTTTGTGATTGAAAGTTCCTATGTGTAGAATAATCTTGGTTAGCATTTGTGGTCTGTTAGGGTCTGTAGCAAATTTGTCCAGGCTCTTCTTGATTTTAGAGATGCTCTCTTTGGGAGATGCCAGCAAGGAGAGAAGGTTACCTATATGCTATTCTACCTCTCTGAGCTAGCAGGTTTTCACCCCAGCCTTTGACTCTCAAGTCTTATTTATAAATAGAGTGCTAGAAATTTAGTTAAAACTACCTTTAGTGGCAGCAACAGAGCCAGGGCCTGAGGAAACAGAATTCCCACTAGGTTGTGGCCTGAGTAGCTGGGCCACTGCCAGAGAAGCAGGACATGACCATGGAGTCACAATTGCTGACTGACAGCCACTGTCCCAAAGTTAAAGCAACACCCCCCCACCAGAAAAACTGTTGTTTTCTCAAAGACCCACTACTCTGTTCTAGAAATCGGCTGGCCTGGGATAGTGACCCTTTTCCCTTTCTTCATTTCTTCCGTACTAATCCTTTCCAGATTAGCCAACTGCACAAGTATGTAAGGTCAGGCCTCAGCCCATGAGGAAAAGACACAGCCACTACCTTCCTTAGAATAAAAATCAATACATTTCCTGTCTCTTTGTGTGTGGTCTTCCCGAGCACACACTCTTGATCAAGAGTGAAGTTCTCCTTCTAAAGACTCTGTGGTTAGAATGGTCGTCTCTTTCGTTGTGACCCCATGTTTATTTCTCACAACTAAATAAGCAAACCTCATTGTATCCATCTAGTGGAGGGTACTATTCACCCCATAAAAAGAGCAGAGTTGTTTTTACTTTAAAACAGCTTTACTTGCTTTTCTTTGATGATAGACCTTAAAACCCTTACATTAAGTGAGCTGCAAAGCCTACACTTCCATTTAGATGACTCACTCAGGATAGGCAATTCTCTCTAAAGTAAAAGCAGAACAGTGGTCACACAGGAGTAATATAAAAGGGACAGGAGGCCATTTGGGATATGTGGTGTCTTGAACGAGAGTGACTCCCATAGACTCATATTTTTGAACGTTTAGTTGCCAGATGGTGGACTGCTTAAGAAAGGTTAGGAAGTGTGACCTTGTTGGGAGAACTGTGTCAGTAGGTGTAGGCTTTAAGGTTTCCAAAGTCCATGCCAGGCCCCCTCTCACTATCTTTTTGCCTGCTGGTTGAATTAAATAGAAGCTCTTAGCTCCTGTTCCAGCACCATGCCTGCTTCCACCATACTCCCCCTGTGATGATCACGGACTAATCCTTCAAAACTGTAAGGAAGCCCACAGTTAAATGCTTCCTTTTATAAGTTGCCATGGTAATGGTTTGCATCATGATAATAGAACAGTAACTAAGGCAGGGTACATGAAGCTCACATATTAGTTTTTTTAAGGATAATGTTCAACTCTGCAAATCTCAGACATATATGACAATGGGTGAGTTTTGTGGCACATAAATGATTCCCCAGTGAAGCTGTTGGAAACATAAGTTGTGCATGAAAAGTCATGGCAACCCCTTTAACCACATACTCTCTTAAAGAAGGGTCTGTAAGCCGTCACTTCCCTAAGCCCTCATTGCCTTTCTCTCTTGCTTTTAGAGAAGCCCAAAGAACAAGAGGGGAAGCAGCTCTTTAGCTGCAGACGCTTTTATATCTGTTTGGGGATAAATAGACTCTATTTTAAGGATCCCCTTGGGTAACAGAAGTAAGCGAGCTGGAAGAAAGAATGGAGACAGATAGGAAAAGGCCATTTTTCTTTCCTAAAATGAACTTTCAAAGTTTGCATTTTTTTCCTACACCCAAGCATTTGCTGACTGTTCTGTGTGATGAAATACTGAGACACTGCCACATTGCCCCATCCCAGCTTGCGACATGTACAGTGAGAGAATTTGAGTGATTAATTTTACTTATAGCTCTTACATTCTTACCCATTATGATGAATAAATAATTTTATTAGATCAGAAACACAATGACTCACAAATTAATTACTATCCATTCCCTTGTCTTCAGAACTGCCAAGTGAGTCTGGATGAAAGGAGATGTGCTGTTTGTTTATCTGTCTGCCTGTCTATCTATCTATCATCTATCTATCTATCTATCTATCTATCTATCTATCTATCTATCTATCTATCATCTACCTACCTACCTACCTATCTATTGCTGGTGTGAATTTAGAGCACAGTTGGGTGGTCATTAGTTTGAGTTTGTGAGACAGAACCATCAGAGTCAGGAGCTAGAGATTAGACTGTGACTTCTGTCTGCTGAAGCACTTTCTGTATTCTGTTCTTGATAAACTGTCCACCATTAGTAATAACATGATTGCTCACAGGGTGTCTGTGGCAGATAACGATGCAGCTCCTGACTTTAGGACGGGTCCATGTTCACTGGTCTCTGGCATCTGTGCACAGAGCCTCAAGCCCCGACAGAGCAATCATCTGCATTCAACCACCGAAGGTGACTTTGCTGGTGACCTTGTCAGAAGCATTCCATTTGGCAAGCGGGGTTTGATGGAGTCTTGGCTGGCTCACAAGTGACAGCAAATACATACTGATCTGACACACGGAGCCTCAAGTTAGAGACGCAGTTGGGAATACATCTTGTAGCATAGAACATTGTGCTTCTGTGCCCCAGGCTTCTTTCGTTCCATGGTGTTCTAGCTGGTCACCTGTAGCTGAGTCTGGCAGAAGTGACCATGTTAGAGTGACATATTTGAGCTCTTAGCAAAAATGCAGTCTTCTACTGACAGTTTTCCCTTTCGGCTGGAACCTGGCGTACTTGATGGGCTGTCTGCCTGCACTGTCCGCTCATATTCACAACAGGCCTTTCAAGGAGGCGGGAGACACAAGGGAAAGCCAGGGTGACGGCCAAGCTGGAGCCTGCATGGCTTTGTGTCATATTTCTCTCTTCAAATCTGCTTAGGCGCCTTTTCAATAGTCAGACTATCAAAATCCAACCAATCCCTCTCAGGGGCTCAGCTATAAATAGAAGCTTCTTTCCTGTTTTGTTTTCACTCCCCTTTAGTGCAAATAAGAGAGTTTATGCAGTGCGTGTAGCAGAAGGCCTTGCATGTAGCAAATTTTCAATAAATATAAGCTACATTTAGCATTTTCATAGGATATATGTGTGCGTGCAAGTCATATATGTATGTATATAAATGTTGTATATATGCACAAATATGGCTAAATATATGCAGGGGAAATTACTTTACTTAGCAAAACATGAATTCGTAAGACCAGAAACAAAAGAATATGCTTAATTTTTATATAAAAAAACGTTGAATAGAAAATTATATTTTATACATTATTTCAGATGTACCTAGAGGCAATGAAACCTCCATTTACTGGAATTTGATTAACATATTGCTTGTATGAATTTTACAAAGCTAATATATCTATTTGAACAGATTTAAATATAACTGGTTTAACTGCATTGTAAAAGTGCAAAATAAACTGTTTTCTTTTTCCTTTTTTACTCTTTCCTCATCCAATATATCCGAAAGCAGCTTTCCTTTCCTCCACTTCTCTGCTCCCCCAGATCCGCTTCTCCTCAGTTTCACAGTTTCTCTAAAGAGTACTCTCAAGTCTTCAACACTTGTGGGGGATATGCCATATCCAAACTATAGCAAATGATAGCAACACTCTCTACATCTTTACAAAACAATCAGAGGCAACTGCTTGTTTTAGTAAGCAGGGAAATTAAAGAGGGAGATGTTTGTGGGCTTACAGGTTGATTGAATAGTCATTTAATGGAGACTCTATTACCCAATGAGAGACAACTGATTCTTACCAAATCCTGAATTCTTGTTTATTTATTTTTTAAGGAGTTAGTTCCATTACAGGCTCCAGTGCTGTAGGGAAAGTCTGTCTTGAAAAACCAATAAAGTAAAATAAAATAAATAAAAAAATGTTTAATAAAAAAGCTTTTTATGATAGAGAGACATGCCAACTCCTGGCAGTGTCCCTACCTCCTCCAAAGAAGATGGATTGGAACAGAAGAATTTCCACCTGGAACTTGCTTTAAATATGACAAAGCCGGTCATGGAGCAGAAAAAAAAACTGCCTTTCACCTCAACTGCTGCCAATACGCTGTCCATACTATGGACAGGTAAGACACTGAGGAGCTGATTGCCCTGCTTTACTAGACAAGGTAGGCTGATACCCCTCTGAGTTCCTGTTCCACAGGAACGTCTTTCTTATCTTCTATGCCTGGTAGCCAAAGACTGATGCTTAGAAAAACAATTTAATGCAGGTTAGCATTCTGTGGAACTTCATTAAGAGTATTTTCTGCATATGATTTATAAAATAATGTATACATGATAGAAACATTTAAAATGTTCTCCCTTTTATTGAGAATGGGCAGACCATGTAGGTCCTGTGCATGCTGCTGTAGTCTCTTGCATGTGTATGTGCACTGATCATGTTGATTTAGAGGCCTTTTTTCTTGACGTCCTCCATCCCTCTGACTCTGACACTTCTTATGCCTCCTTTTCTTCAGGGTTCCCTGAGCTCTAAGGAGAGGGATTTGATGGAGACATCCCATTTAGGGCTGAGTGTTCCAAAATCCTCCTCCTCCTCCTCCTCCTCCTCCTCCTCCTCCTCCTCCTCCTCCTCCTTTTTCTCCCCCCCCCCTCTCATAGCTGGCTGTGGGTCTCTGTATTTGTTTCCATCTGCAGCAGGAGGAAGCTTCTCTGATGATGACTGAGCAAGTCACTGATCTATGAGTATAGTGGAATGGTGTTAATAATGATTTTTATTGCTATGTTTCTTGTTTTTAAGACCGGACTTGCTGAACATTGCGGACAATGAGGACTACTGAGAACTCAAGAACAATGGCAATGGGTTTTTGATCCTACTGCACGTACTGGCTTTGGGGGAGCCTAGGCAGTTTGGATGCTCACCTTACTAGACCTGGATGGAGGTGGGTGGTCCTTGGACTTCCCACAGGTCAGGGAACCCTGATTGCTCTTCAAGTTGATGAGGGAGGGGGACTTGATCGGGGGAGGGGAGGGAAATGGGAGGCGGTGGCGGGGAGGAGGCAGAAATCTTTAATAAATAAATCAATCAATCAAAAAAAAAAAAAGAACAGTAGTATTTGGTTTTGCCCTAGGTCCCTCGGCTATCTATTCTCAGGTTCTTTGTCATTCAAACAGTATCAGACATGGGTTCGATCTTGTGGAATGGTTCTTAGTCAAATCAGATATTGGTTAGTTATTCCCAGAAGCTTGGTACCACAATTACATTAGCATATCTTGTAGGAAACACAAGATAGATCCACTGACTTATCATTCTCCTGTCTAGAAATTCAGTTTACTAGCATCTTACATGTGAGACAATTTAACTTAGGCAAAGATATAATGGTTATGAAATCACTAAATTCATAGCAAAGATATAAAGAAGCCTAACATGACTTTAGTTTTTAAAATATACTTTTAAATTTATACACACTTGCATACAATAAAGTGGATAGATCTTCAATGGGAAATGTGGCATAGCTTGGCAAATGTGCATATCACACTACCCCATCGCATTATCACAAAGAAAATTGTTGTCATACTGGGTTCCCATTCTCCCCTCACTCAGGGGATACTAGGGTCTTGATTTCCGTCATCAGCTCAGTTTGTCTGCTCTTGAGCATGGCAGAAATGCAGCCATAGTGTGTGTTTGTGTGTTGCCGATGTCTTTCTTTGCTGGTGTGCAAGCAATGGTCCCTTTTATTGCTGAGTGTTCTGTGTAAACATTGAATGAGTTCCTAATCTCTTTTACTCTGATGAATGTTTGTGATGCTTCCTGTTGTAAGTGTACTTACAAATGTTTTATTAACAAACTTTCACATTTATCTTGAGTAGAATTATTGTGTTATGAAGTGGTTATATCTTTAAATTTATGCCAGTAATTATAGATTTTGGTGGACACATATTTTCTTGTTATTGTGAGTGGAATGGGTGTCTCATAGTGTGGATTTATCTTTAGATGTGTAAATCATCACCAAATTGCTTTGCAAAATGATTGTACTATTATTTACTCCCACTGGCAGAGTAGGAGAGTCTACTTGTTCCACATTCTTGCCCGTATTTGCTTAGTCTTTCCAATTCTAGCCTTTCTAGTGAGTATGCACTGATATATCTGAGATTGGACTTGCATTTTCTGATGACTGACAGAGATGCACATTCCATGGTTATGAACACAGCTGACTGGAAGACACCTTGCCAATTTCTTTCTTGTTAGCTCGTGTGCCTTTTAATTCTTGGTATGCCTTCTAATTATTAACTTCTTTGTCATGGGTACTACTCCTTTGCCACAGATAGATTGCAAATGTTTTCTCCTACTTCCAAACCTGTTTTTCATTTTTATAAAGATGTATTTTGAGCAGCAACTTTGCAGTTTTGGTGACATCTTACTGGTGATTGTTGTTTCACTGGCTGCTGTTGCTTGAAGTGTCTTATATAGTGTATCTTTATGATGGAATAGGTCACATTTATTTTCTCCAAATGTGTCCATGTAGCTTTTACATTTAGGTCTCTGACCCATTTTAGTTCATTTTGTGAATAGTTTAATTTTTTCCATTTATTTGTTTTTTTTAATATAGCACTGTTTTTTGATAATGACATTTATTCTTTTATATCATAGGGACACGCGCATGCATGTGCGTGTACACACACATATGCACAGAATCTTTGTGTTAATATTTCACTGCCTTGATTCTTTTAGCTGTATAACATTGAAATGATGTAGAAACACATAATTTTGTTTTTTCTTCATATTTTAGTCATTCTAGGTCATTGGTGATACATGGCAGAGTCAGCTAGTTAATTTCTATGCAGTTAATATTTGCAATAGTTTCATTCAGTGGACCTACAGGTCAATCTAGGAATCATTGATAATCTGACGTTAGCAAGTACCGTAACTCATGAACCTATCATTTTTGCTAATCTGGCTCTTGTGTCTCTCAACAAAGTTTGAAATTTTCAGTGCTTTTGTTTTACACAGGTTTTTTCTTTATCTTTAAGAAGCTTGCACCAACAGGTAGGGAGCCTGCATGGGGCAGACCTAAGCCCTCTACATTTGTGGGACAGTTGTGTAGCTTGATCTACTTAAGAGACTCCTAATAATGGGAGCAGGGACTGTCCCTAACACTGGAGCTGGCTTTTAGGATCCTGTTCCCCATACTGGGTGGCCTTAACACAAAGGGAGAAGGTTAGTCCTACCTCAACTAGATATGCCATGCTTTGTTGACATTTATGGGAGGCCTGCCACTTTCTGAACAGAAACAGAGGAGGAATGGATGGAGGGGTGCAGAGAGGAAATGGGGGGAATGGGAGGAAAGGAGGGAAGCTGTAGTCACTGTGTAAAACAAACAGAAAAAACAATAAATAAATAGGTAAATAAATAAATAGAAAAAAGAAGTTTGCATTTTAGGCTATTACATAGGAAATTTCAAGCGATTTTATTTTCTACTTATTTTCTGGCATATATGAATATAACTGGTTGTTTTGTGAGTTATATTTGTATTTATTTACTTCCCCACAGACAATATTAACTCCAGTAGCTTGCAGGCAGCTAAACTTTAAAAGACTTTTCCATATACAATTTGTCCAACCAAAAATAAAGAAGGTTTTATTTGTTTATTTACTTATTTATTTAGTTTACTTTCCAAAGCTCTTGTTTGTATTCATTTTTTCTAGCGTTAGTACACTGAGTATGACTTCTGGAAAATGCTGAGTACTTGTTACATCACCCATCACAGAAGGAAGCATCCAGTCTTGTGTGTGTGTGTGTGTGTGTGTGTGTGTGTGCGTGTGTGCATGTGTGCGTGTGTGCATGTTTGTGTGCACACACGTGTGTGTGTGTGTACGCGTATGATGCTGCAGACCAACCGTCATCTTCCACTGAGCTACACCCCAAGCACAGTCTTTTCCTCACTCTACTGCCATGTTATCCACTTCACCTCAGGCTCAGGAACAGTTTCACATGTCAGTGTGTTAGAAAGACACTAAACAACACAGAGCTATTGCTGTGATAACATCTCTCTTCCAAAATAAAATATCTTGCCTATTCTTAGTGTCAGAGTAATGAGATCTGTTATGATATGTTTGTATGTGTATCTTTACATAAAGGTATGCTATATATATGTGTGTATGCATGTATATGTATATATATACATATGTGTGTGTAACGAGAGAGAGAGAGAGAGAGAGAGAGAGAGAGAGAGAGAGAGAGAGAGCGGATTGGCATTCACATCGATCTGAGGCATTGGCATCCTTTGTTGTGAGATATTTTAATGCCATTCTGCCACTCCTGAAACTACTAGCTGACAAAAATTCCCCCTAGATGTTTTGGAGGACTGAGGGCATAAAGAGAGACAATTCTGTTAGCAACAGGTGCAGTGAAAGACCTTGTCTCAATAAATGAGGGGAATGATTGAGGAGGACACTTGACCTCAACTTTTGATCTCCAACATTCATGCATATATATGAACACTCACTCACACACACACACACACACGCACACACACACACACACACACACACACATCTAAGTAATACTTGTCTTGATATATTTTTTGGTCCTCTATATTGTGCATATGGAGGTATCCAGAATATTACATGATTTATTTTTCTAAGAATATAAGTAGTAAGATTTATAAGAATTTGTAAGTTGTAAAATTACAATTGTAAAATTATTATAGGTATTAAAACCAAGTGTTAACTATCTTTGTTTTTTACTTCTGTAGATAATTAAGAATTGACTGCTTACTGTAAAACTACTTTTTCCTAGCAGCCTTTTTATCAGACCAATATCCTCCCTTATTACTATGTAGTGATAGGCCTTCATTTAGAGGCACGAATCTGTGAACATTTAAATGCATGTTCACAGGTTCATCAGAAAATGCTGAAACTCTTGTTTTGTGTGCTACAGTAAGACCAGTGTCTCTGTAAAGCAGAGATAGCAAGACTCTTAGACAGCTGGGATCATATTTATTGTAAACTACCTTCTGTACATACTGGCTTCTCAGCATTCCCCGTGAAGATTTCACGTAACTACCTGTTCTGGTTATTTGTATCCTCTGCTTATCAAAGAGCATCTCATAGTTTTTGTTGCTGCAAAAAACACCATAAACAAAAGCAACTTGAAGAATAAAGCGTTTATGTTACTTTCATTTCTACATTATAGTCCACCATCCAGGAAAGTCAGGACAGGAACTCAAGATAAAAACCAGCAGGAACGGAAACAGAAGCCATGGAGGAGTGCTATTTACCATCTTGTTTACTCATGGACATGTTCAGCTTACCCTTATACAACCTAGAGCCACCAGAAATGACTCTACCCACGGTGAGCTGGGCCCTCCCTCTGCAGTCACCAATTAAGAAAATGCCGATACAACTTGCATATAGGCCAACCCTATGATGCATTTTCTTTATTAAGATTCCTTCTTCCCAGGTCCTAGCTTGTGTCAAGCTGACATAAAAATGAGCTAGCACAAGCAGAGATAGGAGGGTGAAGCACTGACTTCAAATTTACTTTGTACCTTCCTATTCGCAATAGGAAAAATATTGGATTTCATAGCATTCAGAACACCAATATACTAGATCAAACCCATTTTCATATCACTTGAATGGCAGGTTTGCTGCATGTGTAGCTTTTTGCTCTCTCTATGCAAGGCTTTCCACTCCACGTTCTCCTTAGCTCATTTCCCCAAGACGCTTTTGGGTAAATTACAGCCTTGCCTGACTGCCTTGTCTTGTTCTCTGCCAGCAAGAGAAGCGTGGAATGGAGCCTTTTATCCTAGCAGGGCCTCTCCAGATACAAGGTTCAAACAACTTTTCTCTTTGGATGTATTATTTATGGGATTTGAAATTATTCTTCCACTTTGGGAATAAAATCAAAACTTTCATAGTAAGTGCAGCAGAAGTGGGAAAAGCACCCATGGCCTTCCAGCTTCCTGCAGTCAAGCCTGGGGCACTTTCTTGGGCACTGCCCTCCATTTGAGTTGAGTTAGTTTCTGATATTAACTTTATAGCCATCAGTTGACTGGGTTTTGTCACTGAAAAGTACAATTACATTCAGGCACATGGAAGGGCAACATGCAGACTTATTGGACAAGAAGAACTTATGGAGAAAGCTGTTATGGTGAAGGTTGACTCAGATCTGTTCCCCCTTCCTGACCTCTTCTTTACTTGCTGAGATAATAAGTTGACCCAGATTCCACACTGCCTTCAATTTTTTGGTAAATATTCCTTCCCCTGGATGATGTTTATCAAAGATGGTCCATTATGTGCTTCTTTCAGAGCTATTTGGAGTATCTCTTCCACATCCAGATGTGTGTCAAGTCTGTGGGGTTGAGCCTGGAGAATTTACTGCAAGAAGTGTGAGAAGCTCCTAGTATGTCCCATACTTCTATAAGCTCAAGAACCAAATCTTTCTTGCATTTTAATTGATTTTATTATGAAGAAATTACAAATAAAAATAATCACACAAGTGAAATTAACCAGACCCAAAGTCTATATATTTCATGAACTTCTGTGCAGTTAGAATAGCTAGTTTCTAGGGGTAAATATTTTATAATCTTAGTTGGTATTGTATTTATTAGTAATACCTATGATCTAGAGAATTGGATGAATTCACATTTAACTTCTAGTGTATAATTTTGCTCATATTATCATTATCATATTTCTTGGGTGGGTGTGTTTTGTTATATTGTATGTATGTTTCTACTCTTGTTTGGGATATTGTGCTTATGCAGATCACTTAAAAATGTAAATAAATGTAAAAATAGATAAATGCAGGTTAATAGTCATCTATAACAACCAAACTTGTAGTTATCTTGCTTTCAAGATCATATAGAGATATATTTTACATAGATACATAGTCTTCAAGCATCTTAAAGACCTACCTGACATGGCATTTAAAATGTTTTGTTAACACAGGGATTTTCATTGACAGTAAGACACATTTGATTTTGGTAGCACCAATCTACCAATAAAAGAATGATGAACATCAAAGAACCTCCATAGGGAGATTGCTTTCTATGTGGCAAAGCTAGGTAATTGGGCAAAAAACTGTCCTTGACTCAACTGCTAAAAGCATACCATCCAAACTGGACATGCAGGACAGAAAGGAAAGTGACTGCTGAATTTGCCAACACAAGGTAGAACAGTCCTTCAAAATTCCTGCTTCATAGAAATGTCTGCCTGATATTCTAGGCTTGTAGGCTGAAGATGGATGTCCCAATGCTTCAGAGGAACCTAGGATGACTATCCAGGTAGTCAAATGTCTCTGTCATTTCTGTAGTTTTGTAAGTAACTTGTACTGAACTTTCTGTTTACTCAGGTAATATTACATCCTTCTGGGGTCTTTGATAAAATTGAAGACTAGATAGTTACAGTTACTGTTTTCCTTAGTTATGATAGAAGGTAAATTATGTACAAAGCTTTGAATTCACCAAGATAGAATGAATAACGGAGTGTTTTCTATGAATTTGCCAAATGCAAATAGACTGAATATTGTAAATGCAATTCTTATTTGATAACTGTTCTTACTGTATATAGTTTTACAATGTTAAAGTTAAACTTCTTCTTTTTTATTTAGACAAAAGGGGCAAATGTATTAGGCTTTCTTTTGGGCTATCCACCAGCTCCCAAATAAAGACACAGAGACTTCTTATTAGTTACGAATGTTAGACCTTCCTTATCTTATGATTGTCCTACTAGATCTTATAAATTAAATTAGCCTGTTTCTATTGATATGCATTTTGCCTCATGGTTTTTTACCTTTCTTTCATTCTGTATGTCCTACTTCATTCAGGCTGGCCCTGAATATCTCCTCTTTTCCCCTCATTCTCTCTCTCTTCTCCCTCTAGCCTAGATTCCTCCTCCTACTTATTATCTCTTCCCTCCCCAACTCCAACCACCCCTCTTCTGCCTGGCTCTTAGTTCTTCAGCTTTTTGTTAGAACAACTTGGTGCCTAAGGTAGGCAAGGTGAAACAACAACATATCCTTACTTAATTAAAAAAAATGCAGCATTACAAGTAACACTATTTTTGTCTAGTTAAGCAAATGCAGCATAAACAAATAAAACACATCTTCACAGAGCAATATTTCACAACACTGCTACTGTGCTACTGTTTCTTGATGAAGAATAAAATAATGCTTAAATTTTTGATACCCCAATAGTCATCCATTTTCTAAGGTTAAATAAATGATCTTGGGAAATGGACTAAAAGATTCAGTATTGTGCTGGTTGGTGTTTTTTTGCATGGATACTAACCTAGACATATCTGGGAAAGAGGAATCTCAATTTAAATAATTGCCTCCATCGAATTGGTCTATGGGCACATCTGTGGGCTTTTTTCTTGATTAATGGTTGAGGTGGGATGGCGGATGGCCCAGCTACCTAGGGGGTGATGTCATTCCTGAGTATTTCTTTCCCAGTCTCCAACTGTTCCCATGCAGAGGGATCAGTATATAGGTCACGTGTCATGTAGTTTTTCTTGGTTTATTTCTTTATGTCTGTAGTCAAGATTTTCAGGATGTCTTTCCTGTTGTTGGAGGTTGCTTGTTTGTTTCTCCACCACCGGGTAGCTCAGAAATAACCACATAGAAACTGTATTAATTAAATCACTGCTTGGCCTATTAGCTCTAGCTTCTTTTTGGCTAGCTCTTACATATTCATTTAACCCATTTTCTCTGCCTGCTAGCCCCACCCATCCCTCCTCTGCCTAACCATTGACCATTAGACTTTTTATTAGATGAATTAGGTGCCTTACACAAGGGAGGTAAACAACAATACATCTTTACATAATTAAACAAATGCAATATAGTAGTGATTAAATATTTGTATTTTGATATATGTGCACTCAACTTGGAGCAGTTTTGGGGTGCTCTTAATGCATGAGGATTTCCTTAAGCCAAAGGACTTGGGAAAGGGTGGCCATCTAATTTGTCATCAAGACCAGGATGTTTATAAGAGTGAAGATGGGAGCATTGGTAATTATAGTAAGACAATAGGCACACACCAAGACCTCCCCGTTCCATCTGAAATATCACTGCTCATCTTCATGCTCAAATTACTTTGTATGAGTAGGATGATTGAGTTGTATTATTAGTTCAGTGGCCTATAAACAGCAGCTCACAGACCAATCCAGAGAGATGCATGATTTTACAAATAAAATTTTACTGGAGACATAGCTGTGCCTTTTTATATATATCATAACAAATTGTTAATGATTCTTTTTATATCAGCCAACTGTATCATTATAACAGGGATTACTTGGCCACCATAACCTAAAGCAAGGTCTGTCATAGGAAGGTGGCCTCTCCTGGGATTAGATAACATGGACACGCACAAGGAACTCTAAGAGTTTATGATTCTCTTTACTTTTATTGCATTTACTCACTTTCTAGTCTGCTGTCTAACATTACCAAGAATCTAACAAACTGGACCTACTTGCCCGAAAATGCAGGAGCACACGTATCTAGGATATCAGCAGACAACTCATAAAAAGGATGACCAGTCATTTGAGGAGAGATTTAAGGAAGATTGTTGTTTTGGAAACTATCCAGAAGCAAGGGTGATTCTGTCCCTAGATAGCTTGAAAATCTTGACTCTGAGTTAAGCACACAGAGTGCGGCGAAACCTGTAATTATCGGAAAAGCAGCACTCACTCCCATTAGGCAAAAACACTTTCTCCAGCAAAGCAAATGTTTCATTGTTAGTGATGCTGGCCTCTTGTTATTACAGCTGCTTCCTCAGCCCCAGCTGACCTGAAACCACACATTCACAATACAAAATGTCAGTCAAGTGCCTGTGAGAGAGGCTTTGCTTCCCTCCGAAGCCTTCCAGTCCCGGCCTCTATCATCTGCACGGCTCTCCTCATTCCTGTTTTCCAAGTCCCCACAGTGGCTCATGAAGCTCTGAGTATACACTGGCAGTTCCAGCTCAACATTCCATTCTAAAACGGATCCATAAAACACAGAGGAGTAGTTACGTACTTGAGAACATTGAATGTCAAACTGTTGGGAAGTGTATCTTCTCTTGCCATCTGGGTGGCATCTCCTGCTTGTGAGAACTGTGACATTTGAAATATACATTATTTACAGTGCATATGGGAATCTAGGCTATTACTTAGTGACCATTAGCAGTAAAAATATTTTCTTCAACACTGAATATTTTCCTAAAAAATTATTTTTTATTAATTTAGGAGCAGTTGGGGGGTGGAATCACTCAGTAGGTAAATCAATTCCCACAAAGTCTGAGTACCTGGGGCCCAGCACCCATATGAAGTCGGACATGGTAGCAGGAGTCTGGCATCCTAGCATTCCTACAGAGAGATAGTAAGTAGAGACAGGGGATTACTGGGAGCTCATGGGCCAGCTTCCCTGGCATATGCAGGTTAAACAAGGACCTGTCTCTGTGGAGGCCCAAAGAGGCCAAAGGTCAGAGAGTTTGGGACTTGATTTTAATTCATTCAAGGTTATTGTGCTTCTAACTCAAATAAACGTCCCACCTCGTTGTAAATAAGAGTTCTGTTCTCTCAAAGCTATTGTCAACACAGGTGTGGCTTGTTGCTTGTCCTTGTGCACCTGAAATTGGGGTGTAGTTGGTTCCTACCTAAAACAAAAGTCTAAGGATCCAACTAAGTTCCAGTTCCCTGTATGGATATAAGTTGTGATTCCACCCAGGGAGTTTGCCTGGAGAGCGTTTGTTCTAGGGCGGAGTCTTGGGCTTGAGTGATGAATGTAGCCTGAGATTTTCAATTTGTGTATTAATGCAGTCCTTTGTCTTACTCCTACGTTTCGGGGTCAGGGGTATGTTAAGCAGTTGGAAATTAAACATGGGCAAATTTTCGGTACTCACTGAAAAATTCCCTTCCAACACTATACTATATGTTTCTGTGTTTTATTATTTTATTTTTATGTCTTCATAATCTTCACTATATTTCCAAATCCCCACGCCTCCATGCCTTTGGAAGAGGGCATTTTTGTCGAGGCTGGCCCCCGACATGTCTCAAAGAAAGGTGGAAAATGAAAAATAACATCAAGGGTTATTATGCCTTTCGATCTTCACCTTGGCACCGGGGCGTGTTCATGTCCAAATGTACACATGAAACCTACACACACACACACACACACACACACACACACACACAGAGAGAGAGAGAGAGAGAGAGAGAGAGAGAGAGAGAGAGCGCTTTAAAAATCATTTGACTGAGCTAATTGCCTGGCAATGCTACCATACTATCATAATAATAGTCCTGGACAATAGAAAGATTTTCATTTTCTTAATATCTCTTTGTGCTTTGGTGGAAGAATTTTTAAAAACTACACCGCAAAAGCAAAAATTAGTATAGATTTGCATAAAATTCATCTCATGGAAGATTTCATTTTATCTCCTCCTGTTTAAATGAGTTTTTAAAGCTGTTTTCTAGTTGGATGAATGAGGGGCGGTTGCCATAACAACTGTGGGTTCTTATCACTGAGATAAATAGGTTTTTTTATGTCACCACACTTAGCCTTATGTTCATGATGTATATGTGAAAAAAAATTCTCCATGTGAAAAGAAAGTCTCCTCCTACCCTAGCTGCCCCCAAACCCAAATCGTTACACAGACTCAGTTTTCAGCTTTCATCTCTTCCAGAGACCCACAGTGCTTTCAGATCATTGGCAAAAACATTTGTTTTCTTTCACATTTGTTTCGCAATACAACTTGGGGAGGGCTGTTATAAAAAACCCACAACCATGTCCCTTCTTTAGCCATCCAAAAACAGAGCTTAGCTATGCAAAGATGACTTGTTAGCCCTACTATTGGGTGTTTAGACAATTTTCAAAGCTTTATTGTCTCAAATAATTATTTACGGAATAACTTTATACATAGATGAAAAACTTCCAGAAGTAAACTGACACAGATTTTTCAATTAGTTTTATTTGTTCTTTTTGTTGTTATGAACAGGCACTATGTTTTGGGGATTGCTGCTTAGAGAGGCAGTTGGTTAGTTTCTAAACAGTTCCCATGGGAACTCCTTGGGAACCTGAACTTTGTTTCATCTTACAGGTAAAATGGAGTTACAAGTCAAAATGGCAGTATTTAGGACAAGGTGCTTTACCTGCTCCCTACATTTCAAAGGCATAGGGATCATTGTGGAAGAAAGTGTGGAAATACTCTAAGAAGCAGAGAAGGCGAGTGACTACAGTGAGTCAGTATCTTCCAGACACAGCAGGGCAGTCGCCCATATGAACTCACAGAGGTTACAACAGCACGCACAGGACCAGTGCAGTTCAAGGCAGACAAAACTCCACCAAGAGGAGGACATCATCATGATGTTCCATCCCTAGCTGAGAACTTCGTGGTGATTGACAGCTGCCAGGAGAGGAAGTCCAACACGCTCCAGGGGAAGACCACACATCCAAGAGTATACACATATCACAAGTGGGACTTGATTTCTTATTGTTAAGTGAGTACACAAAGTTGTGTGAATAAGGAATGGGAGAGGATCTGGAAGGAGTTCAGGAGAGGGGTGAATATGATCAAAATAGAACACATGTATTTCTTAAAGAATTAATAAATCGAATACCAGGTGGTGGTGCTTCATACCTTTAATACCAGCATTCAGGAGGAAGAGGCAGGCAGATCTCTGTGAGTTCAAGGCCAGCCTAGTCTACAGAGTGAGTTCCAGAATAGGCTCCAAAGCTCTGTCTTGAAAACCCCCCAAAAGAGTTAGTAAATATATAAATAAATTTCAATGAGTCAATTACTATAAATATATTGTTGAAACCAAATAACTCATTAAAAATGAATAAAGGATATTGTCTTAAAATTCTTGAATCTATGAAAAATAGAATCAAAACAGAACCCAAAAGTCTATAGATAAAAACAACAACAAGAACACACTTAATCTGAGTTGAATTTATTCTTATAAAGTGAAAGGTTAATTTCTTATTTAAAAATTTATTTTGGTTACTTAAATGGAAAATATGGCTATTTAGTAAATACAGAAAACACTTAAAAATCCAACAGTTTCTAGAAGTGTGCTTCTTAGCAAACCAGGAAAAGATATAAAGAAACAGAAAGTGGAAACTGTACACTTCAAGCTGATATGACAAGGGCTTTCTCTTCAGAACCCTACTGGAGCAGAAACAATCAGTATGAGCTCTTTATAAAAAGTTTGAGAGCTGCTGACTTACACATGGAAATAAATAATTGATTAATGAACTAAAAGTGACTGGAAAGGGAAATGATTATCAGTTATTTACAAATAAGAATCTTTGAAAATTAAAGGGAATCAAAAAAAAGTTAGAAATAAAAAGTTTAGTTTAAATTTTCAAAATTAGAAGTACAAAAAGAAACTAGAAACAAGTCCCTGGGATCAATAGTGTTAGCAAGACTCTTGACATAATTTTTGCTTAATGGCAATTATTAGAGAGTGGGGAGAACATGAGGGATCAGGAAGATCGAGTTGGGTGAAGTTGGGTGAAGGACGGGGAGCAAAGAAATAGAGACCTTGAGAGAGGCAGTCATTATGGGCTAAGCAAAAACCAGGCACTAGGGAACTCCCAGGAATCCACAAGGATTCCAGCTCAGAATCTAAACAATAGTGGAGAGGGTGCCTGAACTGCTCTTCCCCTGTAATCAGACTGATGACTACCTTAATTGTCATCATAGAATCTTCATTTAGTAACTGGTGGAAGCAGATGCAGAGATCCACAGCTAAGCACTGAGCCAAACTCCTGGAGTCCAGCCATAAAGAGAGAGGAGCGATATTACAAGCAAAGGGGCCAGGTCAATGATGAGGAAATGCCCAGAAACAGCTGACTTGAACTAGTGGGACTCACTGACTCCAGAATGACAGCTGAGAAAGCTGCATAAGTCTGAACTAGGCTCTCTGAATGTGGGTGACAGTTGTGTGGCTTGGGAAATTTGTGGGGCCACTGGCAGTAGAACCAGTATTTATCCCTAGTGCATGAACTGGCTCTTTGGAGTCCGTTCCCTATGGAGGAATACCTTGCTAAGCCTAGTTATTGGGGGAAGGCCTTGGTTCTGCCTCAAGTGCTACTCCAGACTTCGTTGACTCCCATGGGAGGCCTTACCCTCTCTGAGGGATGGGGGAAGCAGGAAGATGGGAGGGAGAGGGAACTGGGATTGGCATGTAAAATAAGATTGTTTTAAAAATAAAATTATAGAAAAGAACATATCACTAGTAATAGCATAAAGTACAAAATGAAGAGTGAAAAGAACTATATACACAACTCCTTTATGTAGAAACCACACAATTAAGGAAATGCTTAGCTATTTTTCTTGATAAGATCCTGACAAAAAAATAAGCTAAGGGAGGCAGGATTTATTCTCCTAACAGTTTCAAAGCATTCAAGTGTCTCAGAGAAGACCCTCACAAACACACCTTTAGCTCTGCTGCATTCATCTTTAAGTTAATTTTAAAGCAAGCCAAGCTCACAGTGATTATTAACTGCCCCCAAATCCAATAGTTTTTTAGCATTTTACTTGTATTGAAGCCTGACTATGTAAGGACCCTGATTAGTACCAAGACAATCTCTCTATAGTCAAAGCATTACAACCCAAATAACAATTATATGCACGTATTTGTGTGTACATGTGTATCTTGAGACGACTGTCCTAACTTTACATGAAAATGCAAAGGGCTAAGAATGGTCTAAGCATGATTGTGAAAGAATGAATAAATGGGCCTGGGTTACAATACATAAGAGTAAGTGGGCCATTATAGTTAAAACTGTGTGGGTCAGAGACATACACATAGGCCTGAGCAGAATGCAGAGCTCAGAGCATGCATCAGCCCTGTGCAATACTGGCCCTGGGCTCCTTCCTGACTTAGTAGCACATCTGTCGTCCACCCTGCAGCTCTCATCTCTGAAGAAAGCACAGTACCCGGCAGAGCACAGAGACTCTACAGGTAGTATATTCTATACCTGTGAACCAGGGGACAGAAGAAGCTGTGTGCACCGAGTGGGGTGTCAGATAGTAGAAGGCAGAGCAGCAGAGACAGACCACAGGACACAGCCCGGTTGATGGCCTTCTTGAGCCAGTTAATCTGCCCCAGGAAAGCGAATCTATCGGGGGTGGATGGGAAACATGCTGTCTGGCATTTACAGCATTCCCACTTTGTGGGTCAGCAGAGAGAGGCTGGGAGTTTGGAGGGCGAAGTCATCAATATTCAACAGAGAGGCAGATATTTATAAATAGTCTCAGGCCTGACTCCAGGCCTTGGCTGAGATGAAGTACTTGATCTGCAGATGCTATTGGCTATGTTCCCAGAAGCTGAGTGAGTAGGCAGCCCTAACCCTATGTCATAAACCATGACTGCATTGTTGTCACGGTTTACCCCTGTCACCTAATGGGGGGCCCTATGTGACAGCTGATAGAAAAGGAAGAAACCTTTGTTGGTTCCCTCATGGACTAGCTGGGAATGCACTGATGGATTTATTTTTAAAAATACATCAGAAAATATTCTTAAAACATGGGCATGTTAAATATTGGTTTACTATATAGCTCTTGGAAGCTAGAATTCATAGTAGAAAACAAAGTGAATCATGTGACCAAATGTTCTTTGAAATACTGTTCAGAGTTTCATATTATAGTGCTAATATAATGCTATTATTGTTATTACTATTATAAGTCAACCAACAGCTTAGCTCACACCCTTGAGAAATGGTGCCAGATATTTAATGCTTCTCTCAGCGTTTCTTAGTTTGCACTACCCAGCACAGGACTCTGAAGTCGCAAAACCACAGGACACTGAGCAATTGGCAGTTATCCTGACTGCTTCCAGATGTTCTACAAAGTGTAAACTACACACCGGGGCTCAATAACAGTACCACGAAAATGTAAAATAGCTTTTTATATTCACGAACGATAAGGTGCTAACATTTTACATATTTTTAAGGCATTGTGAAATTTAATTTCATTCATTTCTTTTTTTTTTTATGAGACCAATGCCTTACCATTTGGACACCAAACTGCAAACTTCTTTTTGTTTTAAAAATATGGCTACTAAAGTTTTTCAATTATATTTTCAACAGCCATAACTCATGCCTGTTGTTCTAGGTGCACCTCTGTTGAGCAGAACTGATCTGGAACAATATGATCGGAAAGATGGTCAGGGTGTCTAAACATAAGGATTAGTCTTTGAATTAACAGTAGCGGATAGAGTTGTATTATAGTCTTAGGTTCTGAAAACTCAAAAAGTGTGTCTCCCCAGAACCATATGGAAACTTAGAGAGACTAACAGCTCTTGTATTTATCACTGGCGTTACTGTAAACAAAAGACAGTACAATGTATAAGACTTCTGCACAGATAGGATTTATATCCTAGGTGGGAGCGCCTACTGAGGGTGGGGCCACCCCTGGGAGGTGGTCCTGGGTTCTATAAGAGGGCAGCCTGAACAAGTCACAAGGAGCAGCCCAGGAAGCAGCACTCCTCTATGGTCTCTGCATCAATTGTCTCCAGGTTCCTGCCTCCATGTTACTGCCCTCCTGAGTGTCTGCCATAACTTCGTTCACTGATGAACAGTGATGTGGAACTGTAAGTCAAACAAATTCTCTCCTCCCTAGGTTGCGTTGGTCATGGTATTTCATTACAGCAAGAGTAACTAACTAAGACATACTTATTGCTTTTGGCCTGGCAAGACCCTTTCCTGGGATTGGTATGATACCCAGGGAGTGGGTTCCAAGTTCTAATTCTCTGCCTTCTGCTGTCTTTCAAATGGACATCAGCTACTTTTTTTTTTCTACAATGAGAGCTTGTTCAATTCTGTTACTTAAAGTTCCATTAGCATCCCCATTTCCTACCTGATAAAGTGTGGCAAAGTCCACTATGCTTAGGATTGCAGACTTCCTTTAGTCTAGCACTCTGTGTCCAATTCTTTGCTCTGCTCCAGTGTGCTGGTTCTGCTGCAGCCTCTGAAACTGCTCGCAATGCACCTCACCCCCACTTAGCTGCCTTCAATTTGGCCAAGTCCTAGCACCCTGGAGGTATAACAGATTAAACTGTACAGCCTTCCAGTTTATGTGTTGAAACTCTAACTCCCAACGAAACCACTTGGAGATAGCATCTTCAGAAGGTAAGTGGAGCTAAATGAGGTTGCTTGAGGGCCATGTGATCTTAAACTCCGAGCCTCTAGAACCGCGAGGAAACAATAGATGTCCACTGTGGAAGCCTCATAGGATGGTATTGCACTGTATCAGCCTGGACCATGTAACAGAAAGATTTGATCACTCGATCTCTGTGAGCTTTGACGCCTGAGGCTCGAGCCCTCCTGCTGCTTACACTCGGAGCTGGACGCGTCCACTCATCATATTGGGGTTGAGAGTTTTATCTTGGGGGGGGGGATTTTTCTTTTATACGACTGCTTTAATTTCTTCATAGCATGGAAATCCTCTTCTTCATTTTTACATCAAAGCCCACAGTACTTATTTAGTGTTGGAGGCGGCCCAGGGCAGAGACTGTGTTTTAGTGATTGAACATATGGGTGTTTAGCTGGAAGATACCAAAGCATATGCGATTTTGAGGGATGGGTTACTGAAGACTTCTCGGGGGGGGGGGGGTAGCTTCCACCATGAAGTCACGTGGACAGTGCATTGAAGGGGCAGGTGGTGTGACCCCGCAGGTCTCTCAGGTCTCTCGGTGAGCCTTGTTTACTGGGGAAGGCACAGGCACCAAACAGGAAATGTTCTCAACAGGGGACTTAGCAAAAGCAAAGGTACATCCTGGGATCTTAGGTACAAAAGATTAATGGCAAGGGAGAAAGAGGGACTCAGCACTTGTTGATGTAGTGTGAGATCTCCAGAGGCTCAGGAAGGAAGATGCACGCTATGGGGCTCCATTTCCGAATGCTGTTCAGTTCTCGCTCTGGCCCGTAGCAAACCTGCCAGTGGCCACTTTCCGCGTGCTCCACTAGGGCTGTATCATTAGTCCCTCCTTCCAATTACCTTTGTGAATCGAATCAGCTCTTTGCCGTTGTAGGAGTGCCCAGGAAGCAGAGATCTGCAACGTCTTTATCTTTTTTTCCCCTTCCCATTTGTGGCCTCTGCGTTTGCTAGCTTCCCAGAAACACAATGCAAAGCTCCCAAGGGAAATCAGACTTGGCAAATTTCAACTGTGAAGCGTCCAAATGTTAACAGAATCTCACTCTGGTCTCCCTTCTGCTGCCCCTCCTTGGGGATGCCATTTAAAGGATTCAGATGGGACGCATAGTGTAGAGCGTAGAGGACAGGTGAGGCTCATATCAGAGCATCGTGGTGTGAGCCAGTCTCACAGAGTTACTGCGCTGGTTCATGTGTTTAGTAG
This sequence comes from Microtus oregoni, assembly GCF_018167655.1. Classification (NCBI taxonomy): domain Eukaryota; kingdom Metazoa; phylum Chordata; class Mammalia; order Rodentia; family Cricetidae; genus Microtus; species Microtus oregoni. Next base: position 13,116,958 of record NW_024543067.1, on the reverse strand, counting down.
GCTTTATGCTCCTTTCTAAAGCCTCTGAGCAGATGTATTCTCCAAGGGGATTCTCCTGTACTGGTGAATGATAAAGCATTTGCATTGATTCTTTAAGAATTTTTATTTTATGTGCCTGAGTGGTTTATTATGCAAGCATGTAAGTCTGTGCACTGCACACATTGCCTGTTGTCTGCAGAGGCCGGAACAGGGTGTCGGCTCACATGGACCTGGAATTGCAGTCTTCAGAAGCCATGTAGGTACTTGCAACCAAACTTTGGACCTCTGCAAGCAGAGCAAGTGCTGTGAACTGCTGAGCCATCCAGCCAGCACTTGGATTAACTTCTAAGGGAGGGCCAGTGGTGTGTCCTCACACCTTCCCGGAAAGTCTTTCACTAGACAGAAGCTTTTATCATTATTCCAGCACTTCAGAAAGTCACGTCTCTACAGCTCTACCAGGGCTGGGGATACAGCTCAGAGCTCTCATTCTTTTGATATATATATATATATATATATATATATATATATATATATATATACTCTGTAACACACACACACACACACACACACACACATATATATATATATATATATATGTTACAGAGTACATGAAAAAGAATGGAGACTGAAAAATAATCCCGCAAGTCTGAGAAGCAAGCCACGGTTTGCTAGGAATAAATAGCCCTTTCTCAGTAGACCTCCACACACGCCCGCTGCCTGCCTCCCTCGCTTTTGGTTTGCTTCCCCTGAGGTCTGCAGTGACTGCTGTTCTCCACTGTTCCTCATAACACAAAGCATTGGCTTTCCGGACTGAACCTTGCTCAGAGCGGTCATTTCACAAACCACATTGGGCTCCATCTTGAGCATCGATGCACAGGCAGGATGACCCTGCACCTTGTACGTGGAGACAGCCCCTCCGTATCCGTACCACCCATGGCGCACAACCTGACAATGGATCCTCAGAGTTAAAAGGCACTGCCCTGGAACGTTATCAATCTAAATAGACCACGTGAGATACAGGGACTTAAAACTATCAGGACAGCAAGGCCTGAGGACTTTACACTAAGAAACAGATGCCAAACCCTACCTGGATCCCGTAAGAGAAGATGACGTAATGCCATCTGTGGCCCGGGCCCCCACTGACCTGTCAGTATGACTACTTATATTTGAGTCAAAGGAAGGAAGTAGAGAACGCCTGATTGAAGCAGAGCTTTCAGCCCACTTTAGTCCTCACTTCTGTCACAGCCTAATATGCAAACTGTCATCGATCCATCTATCTGTTCATTGGCCCATCAGTTTGTCCATCAAAACCCAGTACTTCAGCTTGTCCCCAGGTTCTTTTGGCTTGGCATTTCTTCATCAGGGCTTTCTCTCCTCAGCAACCCGACTCACACCTGAGGCTCTGCTCAGGCTTGGGGTAGGGATCAACCCGGTGACCCTTCAGCGCAGCTGGGTCCTTATTAGCAATTAGCTATCTCTTTGAAGTTGTGTGAGCTTCCTTCTTTTGCCTTGGGAGGAAAGCCTCTTTGACCTGCTTGAACTGTGCAGGTCTGTATCACACACACACACACACACACACGTACATGCAGGTGCATGGGTGCATGCTCACACACACACACACACACACACACAGATATAATTACTGTGTGAGCTGAGAATTAATATTAGTAATTACGATCGGAATAAAAGAACCTATGCTTGCCCCTGGCAGCTGTCAAGGAAAGCTAGCAGGACTGCTTGGCAGACTGCAACCAAGAAAACTGGCATAGCTTCTGAATTTATTATTATTCAATAAAGTCTGACACTGTGGAGAGACACAGATATGTCAGTGTGTGTTGCTGACATCCAGTGCTCCTCTATGACATGTTAAATGGTGTGTGTGTGTGTGGGGGGGGACAATGTGGCGCTTTTCGCTTCTTTTCAGTGGTATTTTGTCTTCCTTAAACTTAGTGTGTTACTGACAACACAGGCAGGAAGCCCAAGGCTGACCATGGGGGAAGGTCCTCAGTGACCAAATGCCAACTAGCTACGAAGTACAAGGCTATCACCAAAGAGTCTTCCGGAAAAGATTAAAGACACACTTCGTCCATGAGCTCATATCAGCTTAACCAGAGGGTTCTCGGCTAGAGAGCTGTTTGCTGTGCAATCTCTGATATATTACTTCACTTCTCTGAGCCCCGCAATCTGTAAAATGAAACAATGTCCCTTGACTGAAAAACCAACGATGAGAGACATTCTGTAAAGTATTGCCGGCTGTCAGCTCTTAACTCACAGAATTATTATTCCTTTTCTTTTGAGCTCATTGTCCTTGGGTGGTGTTTACCTCCTTTGGCAAGGAAGAATTAAATGACAAGGACACAGATTTTGAGGGCACCAGGGACCTTCAGAGACCATTTCCATGGTGAGTACTAAACTGTTTGTGAGACAGCTTTGGTTTTCTATTTTAATATCTCGGAAGAGCGTTCAATGCGTCACAGGGACTTTTATTCAGAGTCTCATCGTGGTAGTGGCAATGGGACTCATCCAGCAGAAATCTGGCTTTGCTGCAGCTTGTTTCTTCAGAATTGGTCCTGAGGAGAGAAAGGAGCAGAACTGTAAGGGTCTCTGGGGAGGAACCCTCATTCTTTGAGTCCCCCAGGCCAAGTGGCCACAGGACCCTTGCACTTTTCATGGGCATCCATTCCGGTGGCTGCATCCTTGAGTCACTCTTACAAAGCAGGTTTATTTCTTCACATCCAGTTGAAAACCTACCCCTGCCTTCTTGGCAGAGCTGAGCTATTATGGGGATACGAGGGAGAGAGAGAGACATCTCAGGCCTGCTCCACACCGTAAAACAAAACCAAAGACTACTTTGATGATATGCTAGCAAGGCTTCTCTAGAGAAATCTTCCAGCTATTGAGAGAGGCCAGTCGGGTCTCATTGTGGCGACACAGGATGTTTGTCAAGGGCAGTTTTGGAGTTATTCAGGCTTCTGTTTCTAACTCTACTTCTTCCACCTGCTAAATATGTGACCAGCAAGCTCCTCACTGTCCCCAAGCCTCAACTTTCTCCTCTATTAAAGAAGAAATTTTCCCTATCTCTCTTCTATGAAATATTGTATATTTAGACTTTTGGTGTATATTCTGAAAATATTTTTTATTAAATTATCCTTTCCCTAAAAGTAATCATTCTCAAAATTATCCATTCCGGCCCATATAATCTAGGTTTATGGGTTTGTAACTGACTTTGGTTTTATTATTTCATTATGAGGTGTACTTATAAGAAAAGGATGTTCTCTTTACAGGAAATATAGAGAAGTTACAGCTGTATCCTTCACTGTTTTAATTATTTTAATTCTATGCATTTCTAGTTTTATCCGTCTGTTAAAATTAATGGAACTGAGTCGAGTTATTTCTTTTTCTCATTTGCCAAAACAAAGTAGTAAAGGAAAGTACTAACGTCAAAGGGTCCATGTGTTTATTGGGGAGCTGTGTGGTGAGCCTCCAAAAAGCAAAGATCAAAAAAAACCCCAACTACATGGTGAGACCCCAAAAAGCAAAGATCAAAAAAAAAAAAAACCTAACTACAATTTGGTGTTACAATGTAGGGGTGTTCCCACTTGGGCCAGCATTTCTATGTAGGGCCTGAGAAAGCTACCAAAAAAAAAAAAAGAAAGAAAGAAAAAAAAAAGATATGACTCTCTTAAGAGTTTTTTTCTGAACAGTTAACCCTTGAGCATCCAGTAAGTTCAGTAGGAACAAAAAACAGCCAGGAAGGTTGAAAGCAGCTCCTGGTCAAACACACCTCCAACTGGGCTATGAGCCTTAGACTTGGCTTTCTCAACCCAAGAAGCTGGTGGCGCCAGCAGCCAAAGCCGAGCTGAGGTCCTAGCCATGCCACTTAGCAGTGTTTTGCTCATGCAGACAAAAAAGACTGGAGATATGTAATAAAGACAGGTTCAGACGGAAAACTCCTGAACAGGTTCCAGTATGTTCTAGAATGTGTCTAGGCTTAAGAAAGAAGGAAAATGGAGATAGAGTAAAAACAAAACAAAAATATAGAATACCTCAGTCTTCCTTTGTTCCCTAGATGAGGACTAGAAGGTTTTCACCCAGCAAGCCCAAAGGTTCCTGAGCGTAAAATTCAGACTGGATCATGCTTTCCGAGCCCCAAAAACCTCTGCCATAGGCAACCGTTTTGAACCTTTGGTGAGAGCTGGCCATGAACCCTTGGCTTCCATACTATGAATAAGAAGGCTGAGTAGCTCACCGTGATCCTCTGAGCACAGACACAGACACGCACAGACAAGCAAACTGAGATGATTGGTTCAGTGTCATTCCAGGTGTGTTTCAGTTCTTGCGCTGACTAGTGTCCGCTCCCAGGACTCCCCTCCTCCCACCACCTCTTCTCCAAATGGCCTTTCAAGAACTCAGGTCACTGAGGATGATAAACAACTCTCCCCCTGCTCATTTCTGATGGGGTTTCCTGTATTGCCCACCATAGCGTCGTCACTCTCTCCTTCCTCCTCTCTTTCATGGCGATCCATGGATTCAAGGGTCTCACCAGTGCTTCGCCAGTGCCCTACCACTGAACTAAACCTGTAGCATCCCTCTGCTGACTTCTGCTGTGAAACTGCAATGGTTTTGTTCTTGAAACATAGAAAAAACGTTACAGGGATTGATTCTCCATGGAACCCAGTGAGATGCATTTGGAGCCTTCGAAATCAGTTTAGCAAATACAGCTAAACCTGCTGACGGCATCAACGCCTAGGTGTTGGCATGGGTGATATACGTTCTGCAACCTTGAGTCAAGGAGCAAACGGTTTAACCTCAAGAATGCAATCTGATAGGTGTGCTGTGGGTGCTTTATTGTCTCCATTATGTTCCTGTCACAGGAGAGACACATTGGTGGAGCAGAAATAGCTTGGCACTTACAAGTTCAGGCACACGTTTCAGCGTAAATACTTCTCAGGAAGCTGCCAGAATTGGAAGCCTGGATGTGTGCACTCCTCCATGTGCCATTTAACCCTTTAAAAGGAAATGATGCCTTTTCAAGAATTAAACATAGATGTGAATTCACTCGATTATACTAACAAGTGGTATTTTAAAGTATGTAGCTGAAAAACATTCTGCTAAGCAGAAATGGCAGCTAAGAAATTGATCTCTGTGACAAAGAGAAGCCGTTGGTCTCTTCAGTTTTCAATGGAATGGAAAGAGGATACTGAACTATGCAATATGGTGCTTTCTCCTTTTGGCTGGAAGCCAAAAGTACAGTTGCATATATTAGATTTGCCTCTAGTTCACTGGTTCTCCTACCCGATCTAAGGCTGCCTTCTGGGGATGACTCTTCATCTGACAGAGTGTGTGACATCTTTGGGGACACCCCCTCACCTCACCAGGTCCTCATATTATGACCACAGATCTACTGATTTCCACACCAGTCCCACTCCCTCTCCACTCCTCAGAGGGAGCAACTGAGGATCCTTAAGAGTTTCTTGAGAGATGCCAGCCAAATCAACTCCAGATGAACACAGTTCAGAGGAGCTAGACACATTTTAGGTTTTAAATTACACTTATTCTTCATTTATCTGTATATATGTATCACTTGTGGGTGGGAACATGCTTGCCATGGCGTACTTGTAGAGGTCAGATGAGACACAACGTGAAGGAGTTGGTTCTTTCCTTCAACCGTATGGGTCCTAAGGTTAAAACTGAGGTAGGTATCAGGCTGGGTGCCATACCTTTACCCATGAAGCTCTCTTGCTGGCCCGATACATTTTTATTTGTTTGCGTATTTACTTATTTGTGTAGGTGAGTGTGTGCCATGGTCATATATAGAGGTCAGAGGACAACTTCTTTTTTTTTACTTTTTAAAATTTTTATTAAAAATAGATTTTTTTCGCAGACAATAAATCATGATTATGGTTTTCCTTCCCTCTACTCTTCCAAGTTCCTCCCCCTCCCCCATCCCCTCCTTATGCACTCTCTTCCTGTCTTTCATTAGAAAAGAACAGGCTTCTTCGAAGAGGTAACAACCAAATATGACAAGATAAAATATAATAAGATTAAGCAAAAACTTTCATATAGAAGTTAGACACAGGAACCCAACAGGGGGAAAAGAGTCCCAAGAGCAGGCAAAAGAGTCAGAGACCTACTAGTTCTCACAGTCAGAATTCCATGAAAATTCTAAGCTAATGATGTAGGACATGATGTAGACCCATGAAGGCTCTGTGCTTGCTGCTTCAGTCTCTGTGAGATCATATGAATCTTGCTCAGTTAATTCATAGGGCCATGTTCTCTTAGTGTCCTCCATCCCCTTTGACTCTTACAGTCTTTCTGTCTGCTCTTCCATGGGATTCCCTGACCTCTGAGGGGAGGGATTTGATGAAAACATCTAATTTAGACTCTTCTCTCTCCATGTAGTCTGGCTGTGTGTTCCTGCATCTTTTCTCATCTGCTGCAGGAGGATGCCTCTCTGAGGATGACTGGATAGGGTACTGATTTATGAGTATAGCAGAATATTATTAGGCGTAATTTTATTGTTTTTTTTTTTTGACAGTCATGTTTGATTTTACTCTAGGTTTCTGGGATATTTAGTCTTTGATTCTTAGCTTCCCAAGCAGTGTTGAGTGTGAATTTCTTTTTGTGGAGTGGGCCTTAAGTCAAATCAGACATTGTTTGGCTACTCCCATAAGTTCTGTGCCACCAATTGCCCTAGCCTATTTTGCAAGCAGGACAGATTGCAGGTCAAAGGTTTTGTGGCTGAGCTGGCATCCATGTTTCTCTTTCTGTAGTCTGGGGCATACCCTTCTGCACCAAAGAGACCAGAAAGCAGGAGTGAAGGCTCCATGTGGGCACCAGCTCGACTTCTCCATGTTCAATGAGTTGTATGCATGCTGTCCACAGAAATGGGACCCTGCTCTCAGTTTGCCTTAGAAGCTTTGCCAGGATGCAAGAGATGGCCAGGTAAGACTCTATATCTCCAATTACTAGGACCCCTCATTGGATCACCATAGATTCCAGGATGTTTATAATATACTAGGTTTCCACACCACTCCCCGAATCCCCCACCTTCAATTCGAGCCCAGAGGACAATGATTCCAGGATGTTTATAATATACTAGGTTTCCACACCACTCCCCGAATCCCCCACCTTCAATTCGAGCCCAGAGGACAACTCAAAAGTCAATTCTCTTATATATATGTACATTATATATAGTATATATATAAATAATATACAGAAACTGCTGCCTATAAAGTCAAAGAATCCAGTAGTTGCTCAGTCCACAAGGCTAGATGTCTCCGTTGGTCTTCAGTATATGCTGGAATCCCAAAGAAGTAGGCTCTAAGGCCAATGACAAGAGCAAGCAGGCAAAAAGATCAACTTCCCTCTTCCATGTCCTTTACGTAGGCTTCCAGCAGAAGGTGTGGTCTAGATTAAAGGTGGATCTTCCCTCCTCAAAGGATCTGGATTAAAAATGGATCTTTCCACTTCAAATAATCAGGCAAAAATCCTCCACAGGTGTATGCAGCCATTTTGGGGTTTTAGTTAAACCTAGATATCGTTAAGTTGACAACCAAGATTAGCCATCACATGCTCTTACCCGTGGAACCATCTCACTGGCACACATTTTAAAAGTTAATAGAGTCAATGAGCATCACACTCGATATATTCTTTCATTATTTCCTTTATGCTTGGTTAAGCAATGTGTTCATATAATACCTGTCTCTAGTAGATTGTCAATGTAGTAGGTGTTTTTTAAAGGGTGTGAATTAAAGGAAAAACACTGAAAACAATTCAGTTTAGATGAATGGTTTGCAACAAACAGAAAATGTATTCATGACAGAGATGACAGATTGTTTCTGTCTTGTCTTTATATGAATTTGTAATTTATTGTTAATTGAAATGGGAAAGAACAGCCAAAGGGGACATGAAACCATGGACAGAAAAATAATGAAAAATTGATCTGGCTGCAGTGACAAAATTTCAATTGTTGTGCCCAGACTCTTGCCCCCCAAAGAGACCACCAGGGATCTGGGACTTGTATGCAAAAGCAAGGTTTATTCCAAAGCGCAGTACGAGCCTAGGCACGGAACTCATCCAGCACACTTAACACAGTGAGGGCAGGAGGAGCTGCCTTCCAGAGATTATAGGACTTTTTATACACAGTCTTGCAGGACACCAGTTCTCACCTAATTTGCATACTTGGACCTAATTGAGGACAGCAAATGATTACAAACGGGCACAAAATTCAATAAGCATGCTATCATTATGCAAATGAAGTATGGACATAAGTGTGTTCTCAGTTGGCCAGTTCCTATCTGTCCTTGGGGTATGTAGATGAAGCATACTATAAACATATTTTTAATTGGCCAGTTCTTGGCTATCCTTGAGGCAATGCTCTCCTGGTTGTTATCGGCTCCTGCGATGGCCCTTGTCACGTAGGAAGTGTTTTTCAAAATAGCCTAGCCTAGGCAGCATGGTTCAGGCGGAAAGCAATTAGGTCACTCTGACCTGTTTCATTTCTTTCACACTGTACTTTGAAAAAGTGACTGACATTCATCAGCCCTGATCTAGACCAGTTCTTTGTAGCCCATGGTCGTCGTGTTACAATAGCTGTATTTACCTTCCCAATGCCACTCGTGCCTGAGAAATAATACTTCTCCTGCAAGTCTGACTGACTGACTTGTTGCTGAATACTTGCACATGTGTGCCTGAACACAGCAGGGCTCAATAGATGCTGAAGAACCGGTAGCAAGAAAGCCGTTCACAGGAGAGGTAGGAGGGGAGTCCAAGGACAGAGTCCCAGAGTGAGATCTACTCAAGGATGAGCTGGGAGCCACTGCTCTAGAGATGTCTGGAACTCCATCTGCGGAGGGATTTAGCATGAGGCCGTTGACAATGACATGCTTAAAGCAGAGGAGAGTTTACCAGCAGGAGCTAAGATCCAGATTCGGATGTTTCACTTGACTGGAATGTTGAAATGTGACCTCAGACCCTGGCTCCTAGGCCTGCTTCTGTCACTTACTGATGGTCCCAAGTGGCTCGGCTAGACAATCCCAGTTCCATTCAAGTTGCTCTTTGGAAAATGTGTTTATTTTCTCATTGCCAATGAGAACAATAGCTAAGGTTGGTGTGGCGGTGTGCACCCGTGATGCCTTGGGATGGTGAACTTGAGTTACAAAGTCTCAACAAACAAACAAAAAACAACGAAGAGGCAAACTATTAAAAACAGGAGATACATGATGGAACAGTGCTTTCTAAAGCACTCAATCCTTGCTTCACAGCCTACGCATGTTAAAAGTTAGTTCTTGTAGGGCTCTCAAGGAAAAGTGTCTCTACTGTCCCGTGCCTCTGTCTCAACAAGACTGGCCCTCAGAAAATACCCAAAGACCACAAAGGACAGAAGGGAGGTGTATGAAGAATCTAGAACAGCCCAAAGCTGGAGTCACACTCCTAAGGACCAGCACTTGGAACCAGGGCGCTGGGCTTCCAAAAAGATTGGAATCATACATCCGCTGAATCTAGTGTATTGTCTTAAGGCTGTATAAGCATCTCTAGCTAACTTCTCAATGTCTCAAGAACCAGATCAATATTAGCCTATTTCAAACACACAATTTACCTTTTAACGCTTTGTCTGATTTTTTTGTGTGTCCTAAAACAGACACAGTTTTCAGGCGTGGTCCAGAGTCAAAGTGCCTAGAAGGCCCCAAACATCTTTTTCACATTATCAACATGGCAAAAATATGTTTTAGATTTGAAATGCATGCCAGTAGCTAACAACAGTCTTCCACTCATTGTAGAATAAATTGTGAAACTGATTGGGAAATGTATGATTATAAATCAATAAAATGTGGGCACTTCCATGCCATTTAAAACCAATCTCTCTTTTGTGTATTGGTTTTGCATGCTCATATTCCTGGGACCCCCATTATAATCCCAACAGCTGTGGAAGCCGTAAGATCAGGAACTATGTGATACCCTAGGTTAAATTTGAAAATTAATTCAAAAGACAGCCTGCCACAGGCTCTCCTTAATATTCTCTATAAAGAAAACAGCTGGTTCTGCCAAGACCTTTGCAGTTGATCCTTACGTGCACTCAACAAACCAACAGCCACAACCTCCCCCTTGATTTTCCGCATGCTTCCCTTCTCCAAATAGAAATTTCAGAACTGTATATTCAAAACTGCAAGATCTGGTGCAGTTCTCTGAGTTTCATGATGCCTGTCATATTTGTGTTTTACTTAGCGACAGTTTAAGAAGGGACATTGAAAGCACACACTTACCCTTCCTCCTCACATGGAGCCCCAAATATTTGCCAGGAGCACGGCCTTCTCATGACTTAGAATAGAAATACATAGCAAACCTAACCATCGTCTTCACTACAGACTATTTTCTGCAATTACCAATGGAAATAACAGAAAGGCTGGGAAAAACACAGATTCATCAAAATAGCAGAATGTTTTCTTTGTGAGCTGTAATTAGTTCCTATGGCAATTTCCATCCTCTGAATTGTGCGCTGCGTGATAGGCAATTTTTTTGTGTGTGCAGGAGAAATGGATGCATTAGCTCATCAGCATGTCCTGAGCAGATTACAGATGAGCTTCCGTGGAAACGATGCCAGCGGTAAAGCAAGTCTTTCAGAAGAGAAGTCCATTATTCTGGAAATGTTTATCTGGGAGCACTCGTTCCTGCTCCTTTGCAGTTTTTATCGTTGGTGATGCAAAATGTGTTGCGATTTTCCACATCATTTTGCTTCTGTTTGAGTTTATGCACAGAAGAAGTTCTTCGGTTTCTTCAGGTGTCAGGTCCTAACAGTGTGGTCATTAAAATCCACTCAGCCACTTAGAAATACTGATGTTGAGGCCAGACTCCAAAGAGTCGGGCTGTTACTGGGGTGCTGGACAATTTAAAGTCTCCCAGTTGTGCTAAGGATTGGGATGCATGGGTATTGAGCCCTGTCAGGCAGCAATGGCCACATGCACATGGTTTGGTGTCTCACCTTTCCATCCAGCCAGGGGGCTACAGAGTTTTGTCCCAGTGAGGAACAAAAACCCTTGTAAGAATTCCAACTCCACTTCCCTTGCTTCAAGTGGCACGAGAAACATCTCATGGATAAAATGTTCAAATATGCTTTTCTTACAAATGGTTTGTCTTTTCTTATGCCTTTTACCTATTTTGTTGTTGGAGTTTCTCTGTAAGTTATTAGCCCAAGCTCTATGAAAAGGAGATTTTGTGTGTTTTGATTTGTTGACCTGACTCTCTTGTGGGATTTTCCTTCATTGAGAAATAGCGTTATATCATAAAAGTTTTTATAGCGAAATGTTTGACCTCTGAGTATGTGTCATCCTGACAAAGTTTTCCTCATTATGTAATGACTTTATCAACAATAATAAAAAGATCTTTAACAATTTTATTGGTTTTACTTTGAAATTTAAAATGTTTGCCCTGGCATTATTGTGACATACGCTGTGTGACATACTAATTTTATTATGTAGTCAGTTGTTCATATATCCTAGACGGAAGAGTTAATTCCTCCATTGGTTTGATATATCACCATATATCATATGCTAAACTACCATATGTGAGGGTTAATCTTCATTGTCAGTGGACTGACTTAAAATTACCCAGGAGACCAAGGCACACCTGTAAGGGTGTCTTAGAGAGGCTTAACGGAGATTCGCCTTGGATATGGGCGGCACTATCCCCTGGTGTAATAGAAGAGGAAAGCTGGCTGAATGCTAGCATTCAGTTTCTCCATATTTCCTGCCTTCTCGCCATGGTAGACTAAACCCTCTGAGACCACAAGTTGAAGTTTGTGTTGGGTATTTTGTTAGAACAATGGGAAAAGTAACTACTATGCCATACAAATTAGAGGCAATTTTCGACCTTCTATTTTCTTCTTTTGGCTGGGCTATGCAACCACCAGTTGCTATAATTTAGACCTGCTATAATGTCCCCTAGTGGCCTGGGTGTTGAACACTTGTTCTCCAGCCCATGGCACTATTGGGAGGGGGAACACCTATAGGAGATGGAGCTCAGTGGGAGGCAATTAGATCATGAAGGACATGCCTTGAACCTGATCCTGGGACCTTTTAGTTTCTATGAGGCAAGGAGGCCCCTGAGTGCTACCCTCCCATCATGAAATGTGGGCTTGCCAGTGCTTTGCAACCTGTTATGAGTCAAAATGAAAGTTGATTTCCTTGAGGAGTGTTGATTGTGATTTGTAGTTGATTCATACACCAGTCTGGAGCTACTTATGATATTATAGATTTGTGATACAGATTTGTGACACATTCTGGTGGGTAATCCCTCAGTACTCTTCCTTTTCATAAAAGTTGGGGTGTTCTTGCTCTAATTTTCCTACTAGTTACTTTAGAGTCAGTCTTCTAGTGCTAAGAATTCTGTGTTTCCCTGGAGGACTGTGTTGGATTTATTGAATTAGAAAAGCACGTGGGTGCTTTCATGGCCCACAACTACTATCTGCTTATTTCTTTTCCCCTTGCCATGAAGGTCCCAGCATTCACAGTGAATGTGGTACCTATGATCAAACTCTGGTTTCTAAACATTTTCAGCTCATCTGAACTCTGAAGACATGATCAAGGATCAATCCCCTCCTTTCCAGCATCCTTCCCAGACGTCTGGACTGCTTACTTTGTCCTTCAGCTTGATGGCCCTTCATAAGGGCTGGCCATTCCTCAAGGACCACTATGCACTTTCTATCACAATGGTCTGTTTGGTGATGAGGGGACTAAGACCTAAACATGCAAAAAACAAAAAGCATAGTTTTTCTGCAACTGAACTTAATTTCCTTTAAAATTTCCATATCATTTGTCAATGGAGACAGGGAATACCTTTAAAATGGCTATCTAATGTCACTTTTCAGTTTACAAAAATCTACTATCTAAAATCTCCAGTCTCCTTCAGAGCTGCTCTGGTCTCTAACTACCTTCCCTGTCTCCTGGTGGCTGTGGCAGAAGGTCTGTCTGCACAGTCTTTGTTGCTCAGCTTCAGCCTTGCAATAGGGACTGCCATGACCCTGCCTCCACAGTGGCCATACTTGTGTGGCTTCTCATTCTGTGGAGAATGGGAGGATGCTGGCATGGGAAAATAGTGAGGAACCCCAGTCTCTGTTCATACACCTCTGATAGTCTCTCAAATGCACATACGTTAAAGAGACTAAGGCATTTCAATTCAGTCTTGGCACTGCAACCGAACTGCTGCCCGATAAACAATCGCAGTTCAACAACAGTCAAGAAACCCACCTGTTAACAATAAAAGGGAAGCACTAAGGGAGACAAGTACATTATCCAGGATCGACGGACATCTGTAACGACTAAGATGCAATTCGAGATTATCCAGCTCACAGTGATCTAGGAAAATGAAATACATTCTCAAGGGGAAAAAATGAGTTGGGTTCAAACAAACAGTAATTACAACAATTCAATGAAATGCAAAAAGAAAGAAAGAAAGAAAGGAAGGAAGGAAGAAAGAAAGAAAGAAAGAAAGAAAAGAAAAGCAGGGCATGCTTGTGGGGAGCGAAAATCTCAATGGGGAACTTTAAATCTCAAAAGAGGGAAAACAATAAGAGACAGAAACAGATTTATAGAGCTGAAAGCTGTGAGTTTAAAATACTTGTTGGGAAAACTCAATTGTTAAGTAGGCATAAAAGAGGAAGAAGTAGACTCAGAGTTCACCAGGCATTATCCAAGGTGAAAACCAGATGTTGGAAAATAACAATGTTCTGTTAAACTCAATAAGAAGTACACACACACACACACACACACACACACACACACACACATATCAGATCAGAGGATACAGGGAAAAAAAGCTTCCTTTTGATGTAACAATAGCCCAATAAACAACAAAAAAGATGAAAGATTGATTTTTGCTAACAGCTTCTGAGGTCTTACACCACTGGTCCATTAACACCATTGTTTTCGTACCTGATACACATTGTGTAGGGCACATTGTGGTAGGGCCATATGGTTGAGCAAAATTGCTCATTTCATGACTGGAATCAGAAGGAATAAGGGGGAATGGAGGAAGATGGAGAGAAGAAAAGGGAGAAGAAAGGAAAGGTGGGATAGAGGAAGACACGAATAGAATGGGGAGGAAGATAAGGAGGTGGAAGAAGAGGAAGAAAGTAGAGGGAGGAGAGGGAGGGGCTGGGTTTCAGAGCTTCCTCAAGGGTATCCATTTGAAGGCCTGTCATCCAAAAATAGGGTCTCCTTCTGGACTCTAATTCCTAAAGTTTTCTTCTAATATTGTCTTCCTAAGGAATCCTACTTTGACATATGAATCATTAAAGGACATTATAGATCCAAACTATAGCAGAGCTGACAGGCTCATACAGTCCTGGGTATCCTGTCTCATAGTGCCAGCCCAGACAGCTTCAGGGATAACAAGGAGGTGCTTGGAACTCTTCTAATAAAATGACAAGTTTCAAGGACTTATGTCTCCTGATTTGAAGGCTTATTATAAAGCTCAAGTAATGAAGATCTCAGTGATGTGTACGGTGGCACAGGAGTTGTTTCCTGAAATCCTTTTGGTAATTTGATGTCTTTCCCCCATTTATGTAAGTTTAACATTCCATCATGAATCTCTTCAGCAGCAGCCTGATAATACTTTATATGGAGTTCTATTGACTGCTAATCACAGTTGAGAAGGCTTGACCTCAGAACAGTGCTGGCTCTTCAATCCGTGAAAATGGTACACCTTTCCAATTATTTAGGTCCTCATTGTTTTCTCTGTGTAAAGGGCTCAATTTTCAGTGCATTATCTTAAGTGCCATAATTAAATTTATTCTTAAACATGTTTTCTTGCTGTTCTGGTTATGAGCCTAGATTTTAATGAATGAACCACAACTAATACTGGGGTCATTTGAAAAATCGTATGGAAACCTACTAATGTAGGAGCTTCCTAAAATAAATACATATATGAAAGTTATCTAAATGGAGTCACAAATAGCAGGGGATATAACTAAGACATCTTATACCACCTCATAAAACCTTCTATGCCAGAAATAAGTACATCTTCTTCAGTCACTGGGCAAAGGGGTCCCATAGACAACCCAAACTGCACAGGCTAGTTAAAAAAGCATTATTTACTTTCTTAAATTTATGGTAATGTCCTATTGCTGAAGACAACACTTACTTTATCTCATCAAACACAGAGAAGTAGAATTGGTAACTAACTAGAAGTTTTATTGACTAGTTTTCATGGCAGTAGAGAGCCCTCAAACCAGCTACAAATCCCGTGACCACAACGGTGACCTGCCTGCAGGATTTACTCCTGGGATAGAGTATTTACTCCTGGGATACAAATGGTATGGAAGTAACTGATGGGATTTAAGTCCCACTCCATGAGATAAAACCACATCTGTCATTGCTGAAGTGATCCAGAATCTTAGACTAGATAGACTAAGGGTCTTTGGGAAAACCAAACACTATTATCCTGCAGAAGGGGCATGGCAATAAAATGACTACTAATGACATTTAACTATTCCAATAGATCAGTGCCTTGTTTAGTCATCATCAGACAAGCTTCTTTGGCAGTAGATGTGAACTAACATAGAGATTCACAACTGGACCATATTTAACGAGTAAGAGATTTTGGAGTACTCAGTCTCAAATGTCTTCATCAAATTCCTCAAATCAAGGCCTAAGGGTCTATGTGGAAGAGGAAGCAGAAATATTGTAAGATCCAGAAAGGATGGTAGACTCCAAGAAACTATTATCCATATCCATTTGGACTAACACACATATGAACTCATAAAGACTATGAAAGCATGTACAAGGCCTATACAGCTTCAAGCCAGATGGGGTCCCAAACATAATGGGGTAGCATCGAGAGGAAGAAATGGACATGGGCCCCCAATCCTAACTAAGAAGCTATTTTCAGTTGATATCTGATAGCAATGGGCAAACTATTTTCTCCAGTGGAATCTCACTGGATGTATTAACTACACTTCAGTGTAGGTCCCATGCCCACCAGTGGTAAAACACAAAATTAACTCAATGGTATTTTGTAGACTTTTTGTCTCATTTTGCTCTGGTTGGACATTTTTGTTTGTCTTTTGCTTATCTTTTTTTGGCTTGTTATTGAGGGATTTTTTCCTTTGTGTTTCCTGGTTTTGCTTGTTTGTCTTTGTCTTTATTTTTTGAAGACAGAAATAAAGTTGATTGTGTAGGAAGGCTGGGAGGATCTCAAAAGGACTGGGGGAAAGTTTACATTACTTTTTTCAGTATAAACTTTTTCTCAACTTTTTTATTGAAAGTGTGGAATTCAATGAAGAAATCATCTTCTCAAAAGATGGACTGAAATATGTATTTGATGTATATGAAGGGATATGTATATAATAAATATGATGTATATGTGATGATGTATATGTGTATGTATATAAATAGACAATTTAAAGCATAAATGTCTATTTATGAGCATATATACTATTGAAAAAGAGATTACTGATTTTTAATCGAGCTAAAATATGAAACATGAATAATAAATAATCTTTGGAAAAAGTCTTTGTGCTATTACTTTAAGCAACGAATATTTAAAGAGGTAGGAAAAGCCCAAAGTATAAGAAAACACTTTTAAATGATCTTAAGATTAAAATCATTTTCTCTTTGGGATTTAATTATGAAAAAAACAAGACAGTGATTCAGAAGTAATCCCAAAACATATATTTGACAAAGACCACACTTGCATACAAAGTAAAATTGTTATACCCCAGAGTTATGAGAGATAGCCTAGTAGAAAATTTCAAAAGTTTGATGATATTTTGTGAAAGATGAAGCACCAGTGGACACAGGCATAGGAAAACTGCTCAATGACAGAAGACATCAGAGAAATGTAACTGAAAGCCACATAAAGCCAGTGTGGTACTGTTGTATACACACAGCGATGGCGGGGATTAAGAAGACTGAGAACAGGAGAGGTTGGAGAGAAATCAGGAAATTCAGGGGAAAATCATGCACCGCCACTGGAAATCCAAAATCAGCTCAGATGCTTTGGAAATAACTATGGCAGCATCTTGTAATTTGAAAGTATTTTTTAATAATCACATTCAGTAATGCCATTTTTAGGATTTATCTAAGAGAAATAAAGACATATATTTACACAAAACATGAATACAAGTGATAACGGTAGAATTAGTCATAATAGCAAACACCAGAAGTGACACAAACCCATCTATTGATGAAAGGCTAACAAAATCTAGTGAGAGTTCATAGTATTGAAAAGCCAAATATTAATACATAAGCAAACATAAATGAATCTCTAAAGAATTTTTCTAAATAAAAGAATCTAAGCATGGCAAATTAAAAGAGGTTTTGCAGATATTAAATTTTAGAAAAGACAGAGGTCGGTCTGCATGCTGCTTTACTGGAAGATAGCCAGAGGTGGGTGGGAGGACACCACTAGGATGAGCAAGTATGTGGTGGGGAGACGGGAGAGAAAGAGAAGTGGAGTGGTTAGTCCGCTATGAAGAGAGGCTGAGCTGTAGCCAAGAGAGTGGTGAGGAACAGTCTCACATGAAGTCCTGTGCTGCTTCTTGAATCCATGGTGATGCCCGGCTGTGCTGCCGCTGAGGGTTATATCTGGGTCCATGGTCCTACTGTAATCCATAGCCTGTGTTATCATGGCTGGTGTTAGTTACCATGGAAAACATGGAAGACCAGAGGGATGTTTGTGGTCTGGCCTGCTACCTAAAGTCATGGTGGCATCAGAAGCCTTGCTGAGCTGACTCTGCCCCTAGCATGGGTTGGTAAAAGACCTGTGGGAAGAGTCGGCAGGCTGACCAACTCAGCTACAGGATACCAGGCACACATCTAGGTCTTTGAGTTGGCACTCCCAAACATCTATGCCATCTATGACCTGCTAGAGCATATGAAGTGACCGATTCTCCAGAATCATAGCCTCAGGATCTCCAAGGCTTGAGGCAACAGCAGGATCTATCAGGCAGGAAGGAGTTTTGCTGAGGATCCAGTATTGATGGTGTGCCAGAAGCCAAAGACCATGAACCAGACCAACAACTCATTGCAATGAACACTTGCAAGCAAAGCTGTTTGAAGTAAAGGGTAAACTGTGTGACACTCCACAGCTTCAGATGCCACTATGAAGATTGAATAGGCAATGGAGAGGTGGGAAGGACAGAGGAGAGGAATGTTGCATATACAGGAGCTCTGGATGGAGGCAGGACATCCATGACAGAGTAAGAGAAGGCAGTGATTGATAGAGGAGCAGGTTGTGCCCAAAGGGCTCAGCGAGATGGTTTTATTTTTTTTATTTTTATTTTTTGGAGGAAGTTTACAACGGTTGAGGTTGGATATGGAAGGACCAATAAATGAGTGGCATTGGGCTGCATGGTGTGAAATTCCCAATCAATAAAAATTACACTAAAATTTTTTTCAAAGAAGACATAACTATGAGGATACATGGGAGGAGTGTAAAAAGAGAAGCTTGGTTGTAACTGGAAAGGAAGCCATTTAGGGAAACACTACATATCTTGATTTCGGCAGTGACCTCACAGTTGTGTAGAGCATCTGATGTTACCAGACCATAACTACAATTTGATGATGCTGAATTGGTAAGTTTACGATGCTCAGTTTACTGTGTTTCAGACAGCCTGTTTAATGATTTTTAGCAAATTTCTTACCTATGTAACTGTGGTGATCTAGTCATTCTCAAATAATAAGGTGAAATTTTCCAAAAGAAATTAAATACCCTATGATGAGAATTTATGAATTCTCATTTACAGTATGAGATGTGGGTGGAAAGACTTCTGAAATGTGAAAGGTCTCTCTAGAGCAAAGGTCAGGAAAGGTCAGGAGAGCCGGAGAAGACGAGCTTGTACGTGACCACATGCTGTGTGTACAACTGCACCCCAAGTTCCATAAACACAGCCCGGTGCTGCCGTGCCTTTACGAGAGGCTGTGTTTCTAACAAGAATCCTCTTTCCTCTTACCCACTGTCTATTTCCACACAAAAACACAGGATAAAGGGGAAGAAGATTTTCCTAGTGATATTGAGGAATATTCTGGATGAGTCTCCATAGAAACCACTGCTTTAATGCCAGAACCACCCTCATGCTGTGCGTGTCGGAACGCCCAAACTGTATAGAAAAGCCTTTATAATTTAGTACCAATTAAAAAAAATAGAATTCCAATTTGACTTTCCTGGGATGGTTCTTCTTAAAACCACAGAAAGCGAGCATTCTCCAGATGACAACACTGGGCGGGTGTTTTCTGTCACTGCTTGTCATAGCATGAGGAGAAGAAATCTAAGCCAGTGCAACAAAGCAAGAAATGCAAAAGGTCCAATAGATTGGAAAGGAAGAAACAAAAGTAAAATTGCATCTCTCTGCAAAGAACATGATTTTCTAAATTAAATAAATGTGAGATTTATTTTTAAAAACCCTGAAACTAACCATTGAGTTTAGCAGATCATAGAATGCAGCTATTATATACATACAATCAAGCACTGTGTATGTATGAATTTATTTATGTGTATGGGACAATAGCTATAAAATTAAAATATAAACCAACATTATTTATAGAAATACTAAAAATGAAATATTTAGAAATAAATCTAATGTCAAGTGAAGACAGAAGAATTGTAAGAAAATATGAATCAATATAGAGATGTGATACCGATGTGTTTATGCATCAAAGAAAATATTACACATAGTACTAGCTCTCCCACAGGGGATATCCAAATTCAATTTAATCCCAAATAAAATATATGAAAGATTTCTTATACATATTTATAAAGAAAAACTAAAATTCTAACAAAAAGCAAAAGAGATTAGAAGGGCTAGGTAATTTTTTAAAAGACAGGTGGGGGGAATCCACTGACCTATTTCAGGAATTACTCTGAGTCTGCAGGAACTGCAGCAGTGTAGACTGGTGAAACAATACACATATTCTGTTTAATGTACAAAACACAAATCCAGAAAACTTCCACCTGAACATTCCAGACTCTTCGTATATATGGATGCCAGGGCCTGGGGTGACACTTCAACCAAACATGTTCCTATAGCACATTACATTCTGTACATGGAGAGCTGATGGGGGAGAGTCTTCTGTTTTGTGTTAATTTCATTGGTTAAATAAAGAGACTGCCTTGGCCCTTTAATAGGACATAAAATTAGGTAGGCGGAGTAAACAGAACAGAATGCTGGGAGAAAGAAGTTGAGTCAGTGAGTCGCCATGATTCTCCCACTCCAGACAGATGCAGGGTAAGATCTTCCCTGGTAAACCACCTCGTGGGCTACACAGATTATTAGAAATGGGTTAGATTAATATGTAAGAGCTAGCCAATAAGAGGCTGGAACTAATGGGCCAGGCAGTGTTTAAAAGAATACAGTTTCCGTGTAATTATTTCAGGTAAAGCTAGCCAGGTGGCAGGAAGCGGACCTGCCGCTCTTACTACAGAGAGGTATGACCTGACTTGGCATATACCTTAACTGGTACTTTATCTTGAGATTCTAGTAAGTGGTTTGAAGAAGAATGACCTCCACAGTCTCATAGATTTTATTGCTTAGTAATCAGAAAGTGGAACTACTTGAGAGGATTGGAAAGATTAGGAGGTGTTGCTTTGTTAGAGGAAGTGTGTCTCTGCAGGGGCACCTTAAGGTTTCCAAAGCCTACACCTGGCTTTGTGTTTCTGAGTTACTTCTCCAGCACCATGCCTACCTGCTTATTACCATGCTCCCTGACACCATGCTCCCTGTCATGACAATACGGACTAAACCTCTGACACTATAAGTGAGACCCCGATTATTTATTTATAGGAGTTTCTGTGATCATGGTATCTCTTCACAGCAATAGAACACTGACTAAGATGGTATACATGCAACTACTTTATAAAACTCCAAAGAGTCAGATGAAATAAATGGATTTAGCAGATATAGTAAATATTCTTGCTCAGAATATTTATCTTGTTCCCTCTTTCAAAGGACACAGAATGGACTATTTTTCTTTTTCTGAGTTAAAAATCTCCCTATGACCATTATGCAATTTACAGAATTTGATTTGTATGCCCTCTCAGAAATTATGGAAAGGTGAGCTACCCCTGTAACATAATAGCTTTACATGGAGCTCTGTCACCTGGGAAGACGTTATCATTAACAGGTGGCTTCAAAAAGTAACTGATGATTCAATAGCACTTGTAACTACTATTTTGGAAAGAGCGTCGGGCATTTTAACAAACAGTTTCAGTGGTAATTGTTTGCTGTTGTTGTTTTTAGAAACATTCAGAGTCTACCAATTTGTTCTAGTATCTACATATTCGCCTAATTTATATCAGTAGTAAAATCTGTCTGTCCTCCCTAAAGCTGTCCACTGGCAGAGGCTGAGGCTTCAGGCTGAGGAGGAGGGAAAGGAGCACGTGCCCAGGATGAACTCTGACAGCCTGCAGGGTTTCGTGTGGATAGCCCACGCTCATTTTTGTAGCGTTCCTTGGAATGAAAGAGCAAACAGCTCTATCCTGCACAGGTTACAGGGCTGAATTCAGAAGTCATTCTCAGGGCTCTTTACCTTCCACATCTTCCTCTTATAGACTAGTTTTCCAGAGTATGACTCTTACGTATGCTTTGGGCTACCCCTTAAGATGAGTCTTCCTGCACACGAGAAGGTTGATCCCAGGGTACCAGGACAGTATTTTTTTCTTAGATATGTATTTCTTTTCCTTACTGGTTGGGCTGATAACTTTGTACTTTTTTTATGATCTTTTATTTTTTTAATTTATTTATTTATTAAGGATTTCTGCCTCCTCCCTGCAACAGCTTCCCATTTCCCTCCCCCTCCCCCGATCAAGTCCCCCTCCCTCATCTGCTCGAAGCAGGACTTCTTGAATTTTGCATACAAATGGATGGAAATAGAAAACACTATCCTGAGTGAGGTAAGCCAGACCCAAAAAGAGGAACATGGGATGTACTCACTCATATTTGGTTTCTAGCCATAAATAAAGGACATTGAGCTTATAATTCATGTTCCTAGAGAAGCTAAATAAGAAGGTGAATCCAAAGACAAACACATAGGCATCCTCATGAATATTAACCTTCATCAGGCGATGAAAGGAGACAGAGACAGAGACCCACATGGGAGCACCGGACAGAAAACTATGTACTTCTTTAATCAATTACAGATAAAGTCTTCACTATTTGTATGAAAAGTGTTGGGATTTGGTGATAAAAATATAACAACCACTGATGGCTTGGGGCTAAGATTAAAAGATCCCTGCTTGTGGGTTTAGTCTGGGAGTGTTAAAATTGGGAGTTCAGAATCTATCATTTATCTATCATCTATCTATCTATCTATCTATCTATCTATCTATCTATCTATCTATCTATCTACCTATCACCTGTCTCTTGTCAATCATCCATTAAGCTTTTGTCTTTCCTTCTTCAATGCTATCTGCCAATCATAATGACTTGCTATGTTCTTCGACTATGCTTTAGGCAAACCTGGACAGCAGAAATGAGAGCCAGCGTGACTGTAGTGCCCACGGAATCCAGACACAGAAAGAGGAGGCAGCGGTTTGATTCCGCCTGGAGGGGTTCAGCAGGAATCACAAATGTGCGCAGTGGCTGGTGACAGATATGAGCAGAGCAGACATGAATTTGAATACAGAAGTTCAGCGCTGATACAAAGGCTTCCTTAGTCTTCCTGCTGTCTCTTCTTGGATCAATTAGGATCGTGGCAGTTCTCAATGGAGCTTTTAAAGGATGATAAAAGATATCTCTGCTCAAGTAACAGGATGAGCCATAGCTTAGCATACTAAGGTCATGTATAGAAGGAATGAGTATTCATCTTTTTGTTAAGTTGACCCCATATCTGTTGCCTATTTCATAACACCTGCTACATTTAAAATTTTGAGTTGAATTTTGAAAAAATAAGATTTAAAAAATATTCCTACTGTTACTAAATAAATAATTTTATTAAATATTAAATAAACATCACATATTCATTTTAAATGGTATTTTTTTAATTCAGCCATAGGGTTTTGTTTGTTTGTTTGTTTTTGGTTTGAGAACAAGAAAACCAAGTTTTTGTACTGTTTAGCTTCTGTTCTTTCAAGTTAAAACAAACTAACACAATTGGGTCCCTGCTCCTTTTAATCTGGAGTCTATTACATCCCCCCCCCCCCCTGCAATGTTTTCCAGAAGGTTTTGCTTGAATCCATGTTTGTACGTAAGTATCCCATGGTCTCATGCACGGTTAGTTTTTCACTGACAATCCAGGCTGCAGGAAAAGTGACCACTCGTCAGTTCCACAGTACACCTCAAGGTGACACACAGAGAATACAAGGATTGCATTTAGAGCCCAGGCAAGCCACAGTGGGTCTCCTCGCTGGTGAAACTTTGAACAACAGAGCTGTCACACTCTGCAGTGAAGGAGGAGCTTAATCCTAGCAGGGATTCCAGCACACAACAGGTGATTGCCTGCTGGAAAGATGCCAGGGCAGGGCCAGCTGCAGCCCTTCATGGTACTTGTAATCTCAGTAATTAACACTTCGGGCAAAATGATTTGAGGCTGGTGAACCTGGGTTTAAGGAAGAAGTAAAAAAAAAAAAAAAAAAAAAAAAAAAAAACCTGTACACAAGTCACGCATTTCCACAGTAGAGGTCTTTGTAAATGGAGAAAGTTCAACCCACATTATAAATTTAAGTCAATCTCCTTCTCTCCAATTGAACAACACAGCAATACAATCAGCCTTTTTCTCCTTTCTTAAAGTCCAATTATGGTGGTTTTTTTTTTCAAATTAAACAATCTACTAACTAATATGAGATGAGAATTCTAAAATTATTTGGTTAGGCTGTCCAAAGTCAGCCTAGGCTTGTAAGGGAATCAGTTGAAGAAAGCATTTTCACGCTCTTTACCTACGATAAATACTTGATTATCTTCTCTTGGAGCTTTTTAAAAGGCAGTTTAACATTGAGACCACTTGCGGAAAGTAATTTAGAACAAACGACTTTCCCAGCAAAGAAATACAGGAAGAGGAAGCATGTGGAGTGGGATGATAGTCTTATAGCTAGGAGTCCTACTTCTGGGGTTTGGTTCTACAGCAAAGATGCCAAGTGTAAAAGCCGGCATGGTCTTGGTCCTCCTGACTCTCCAATGGAAACCTTATGGTTTTCTCTGTCCTCATGTGCTTATTTCTACACAGCAACATGACCTTTTCATATATATCTTGTTGTCTGCCATATGGGCTAGTTTAAAGCTTCCCAACATGTTGCAGAAATAGTCAAGCATCCCTTCATCAACAGATATTTCTATTATGTCTGATGACTTGTCTTATAATTTCTTATAAAATATTTCATATGCATATTTTCCACACAGTCGTACATGGCTAGAGTCACTGTCAAGTCATTGATTATCCTGTATATCATTGACTGTCCAAATAGAGCCCGTTTACAACCTTTATTCTTATTTAGAATATAATCCGGTATGACAAATTATGCTTTTATAGCATGCTCCTTTAATCTCCTCCAATCCAAAGCATTCCCTTGGCTTTTTTATATTTATGGAATAAACATTTTGGAGGTGTGGTGGTTTGAGTAAAAATGCATCCATTGACCCATAGGGAGTAGCACTATTAGGGGGTGTGGCCTTGCTGGAGTAGATGTGGTCTTGTTGAAGAAGTGTGTCACTGGGGACAGGCTTTTTGGTCTCAGATGTTCAAGCAAGAGCAGTGGTTCACAGTCTCTTCCTGCTGCTTGCCAGTCTAGATGTAGAACTCTCAACTGCTTCTCCAGCACCATGTCTGCCTGTGTTTTGCCATACTTCCCACCATGATGATAACGGACTAAACCTCTGAACTGTAAGTAAGCCCCTGTTTAATGCTTTCCATTTTAAGAGCATCTGTGGTTGCAAGAAAACTTCAGCAACAATCCTGCCCCACACCATGCAGATGGGGCAGGTGGAATCAAGCAAACACAGCCCAGGGTTTCTAGCCTCAGCTGTGAGAAAGGTCCAGCAACATCTCTGCACCAAGGAGCATCCCAGACACTTGGACACCATTATGATCTCTTTGTGATGACGAAGAATGACCTTGCCCAATGCCATGATAAACTAAGTGTGACAAGGAATCCCACTCGTGGGCCTGAGGTGATCTTCCCAGGCTCTGAGGAGAAAGCAGAGGCCTACCTGGCACCTTAAGGTGCCAGGCAGATGGGCACTACTAGGCTGAGCAAGAATATAGTGTGGTATGGGAGAAAGACAGACAGAATGGTTCATGTCCCATGGACAGGGACATGTCTGAGGAGGCAAAACAGGTGAAGAGCAGGCTGAGGTGGGTGGCTTCATTGCCACCTGGGGCCATGGTGATGTTTGGGCCTGAGCTGATGCTGGGGCCCATATCTGAGTTCATGGCTCTGATGTAGCTGTCTCTGTTGATGTCCATGGCTCCTGATATACCAAAGACTGACAGGATAGGGCTGTGCAGAATTGGCCCTGTCCCACAGTGACTGTAACACTAAGGAAATTGATCCTGCCCCTCACTGGCTGAAGCACTTGGAGAGAGGGTCCTACATCTCACCTGGGCAGCTATGAGGAAATGAGATTAGGAAGAACAAGTTTTGACCCTCTAGTATGCCATGTGGTGGCATGGGTGAGGGAAAGATGCCCTCTTCCCCTTGCTACCTGCAGCAGGTGGGGGACCTGACCCAACCCCTCACTAGCTGCAGTACTTGGGAGAACAGGTCCTGCATCTCACCTGGACAGCACAGTAGAGTAGACCCTGTAGATGGGGTACAGGTAAGCCAGTGCTGAGGGCACGGGAGCAGAAGAGCTGGTCTGCCTCCCTCATCTTCAGTGTGGTGGTAGGGGCAAGGGAAAGATACTCTGCCCCCTCGCCTCTACCACATTCAGCTGGCAAGGGAGAAGACTCTCGCTACCAGTGGCAATACTTGGGAGAACAAGCCCTGAACCTCTCCTGGGCAACACAGTAGAGCTGACCCTGTTGTCTGTTGGAGGGAAGGAGGCTGCTTGTTCGTCCCAGCTGCCCAGAACCAACAATAATTACACAGAAGCTGTATTAATTAAAACACTGCTTGGCCTATTAGCTCTAGCTTCTTACTGGCTAACTCTTATATTAATTTAACCCATTTCTACTAATCTGTATATCACCATGAGGTCGTGACCTACCGGCAAAGTTTCAGCACATCTACCTCGGGCCATGCATCTATGGCGTCTCCTGACTCCACCCTTCTTTCTCCCAGCATTTAGTCCAGTCCTCCCCGCCTACCTAAGTTCTGCCCTATCAACAGGCCAAGGCAGTTTCTTTATTCATTGATGGTAATCACAGCACACAGAGGGGACTCCTGCATTAGTTGTCAGAGATGTGGGTGAGCCAGTGTTGAAGTTGTAAGCATGGGAAAGCTGTCACCGCTACTCATCCCTCATGTGTTGGTGTGGGTGGGGGAGAGATGTTCCCTCTTACCCCACGCCCCCACAGCCTGTGACAGATGACGGAGTCAGTCTCCCTCCTTAGCAACTGCAGCGCTCAGGAAAGTGGGCTCTGCTGCTCACACAGTAGAGCTATCCCTGCTAGCAGAGGCATGGGTGAACTGGCCCTGAGGGTCTGAGAATAGGATAACGGGCCACTTCTTCCTTGCCTGCTGTGTGGTGGAGGTGAGGGAAAGATGCCCTTCCTCTTTGCCCCTGTCACCTATAGTGGGCAAGGGAACTGACTTTCCCTCTTAGTAGCTGCAGTAGGCAGGAAAGCAGGCCTTGCACCTCGCCTGGGCAGAGCAGAAGAGATGACCCTATTGACAGGAGTATGGGTAAATCACACTGAAACTGTGTCCACTGCTAGCCACAAGAGCTAGGAAGTGGGATCAGCCCAGATGCTCATCAATTGAAATTCTATTCACCATTGAAGAAAAGGGAAATTATGCAGTTTTAAAGACAATGGATGGAACTGAAAAATATATTAAGTAATACAGCCCAGGTCCTAGATGACAAATACTACTCTCTCTCTCTCTCTCTCTCTCACACACACACACACACACACACACACGGAGTCTAGTTTTGAAGTTTTAGATTTCTGTGTTTAAGATGAGATAAGTATCTGTGGAAGCTAGGAATCAAGAGAAACACCATGCATGGAGGGTTGGGGTCCTTCAAGGAGACAGTAAAACACAAACTATATGAAAATGGTATATATATATATATCGTCTACTGCGATATATATATATATATATATTCACAATGCCGTGAAAGTAGAGAGGGAAAATACTAGGAGCAGAAATATTCAAATGGATAAGTATCATGAGAAGGAAAGAAGGTAGGGGTGAAGGGTATGGACAACATGCACTCGGGTTTATGATAAAGCTATGTAGAAAACCACAGTTGATATTTCTCTTGGCTGTTGTGTAAAGCTAGCTGGGATGACACCGTAGCTGCAGACAGCAAACACTTTTGATACAGGACAATGAAATAAACTGGGACCGGGGTGGACATCTTCTTGCTTCATGGAGCCAGAAAAGGCTGTGCTGGCTGCTGAGAGAGAAAATTCCTTCCCATCTGAGCCCCTGGAGTGCTATAGTATTGACTCGAAAGTCTAGATATGGTCAATGGTCCAATAGTTCCATGACTGTTGTGGGTTAATCAACTAAATTCTGATTAGATTTGAGGCTCACTCCATGCTGGGAAATACGTGGTTGGTACTGCAAACCTGGGCAAAGACCGTGGATGGGAAATCACAGGCCCTAGATAAATATACTGCTGATGTTTTGCTGAATGGGCATAGAGTCAAACTGCCTTTCAAACATGCATGTTTAGGCCCACCGTCTACTGCGATTCTCAGTCTTGGTCAGAGAAGTTTCTTTCTGCAGAATAGTTAATATAAAAACTTACAACTGATTAAGGTGCTGAGAATAAATAATTGCCTAAATGGGACATTTATATAATTTTCTCCCAGGCCCAAGAAGAATCACAGAAGAGGAGACAGAAAGAAAAGAGAACTAGAGGACAGGGAAGAGTACCGTGAAACTGTGTCTTCTAAACATGGCATGGTCACTATAGTCATGAAAATACTGTAGCTCTGGCTACGTGCACAAGAGCTGTGCAAGAAAATAAGACATGAAAGCAGAGGGGGGAGCACTAGTATGGAAGAAGAAAGGGTTGGGCATGATTGAGTCATTAGAGACTATGGTGGGATTATGTATGACTTCAATATATTATATATGAGTATGAGATTGACAAAAAGGAGTCAGTTATGCAATATTTTCCTTTGAGCTGAAACATTCCATCATGCAGAAGGATTCTTGAGACTTAAGTAAGCAAAACTTACAAATTTTAGGGTAATAGACAACTTACAAGTCTCAGGATAGTCCTGAAACTTAGAAAAGTCACAAGTTCCCTCCCCAGGGTTTTAGAAGAGGCAAGGACTTCTGAGGAGAGGAGACTATTGATGCCATCTGTCAAACTTCCTGCAGGCCATGCAGGGAGATCCAGGGATATAACTGTAATTAGGTTGAGGTGGGACTTTTGGTGATATAACTGGATGTAAGTCACCCATGTACCTATATATAACCCTTCTCTTATACTACTATAAGTAATTTCAATAAACTTGTTCACTGAGCAAGTGAGTAGTTTGGTCTGCTGCCACTGTCCTACCTGGGGTAAATAGACAGACATTTGTTTACATTATTCTAAATAGAAAAGCCATGTAACAGAGTTCGAGAAATTTGAAGTCATTCAAACAAAGATCCCTCCCCAACTATTCTGTGATGAGGTGGAAGAGCAGCAATATGGGGAAGCTGATAAATATATAAAAGAATAAAAGCATTAGAAGCCAAGGAATGCTGCCAGCATCCAGATAGTGCAAAAGGCAAGGAAAGATTCTCTCTCCCAGTATCACCAAAGGAGTGTGGCCTTACTGACCCATGATTTTATAGTGGGGACGCTTGTGTGAGACATCTGTCCTGTAGATAAACGGTGGCAGGATGCATTTGTGTTTTTTGTGAGTCACGACATTTGTGGTGACTTATCGTAGCAGCCATAGAAAGCCAATCCATCCAGCAGTATAAAGCACATTGGGATGGATGCATTTCAGCACTCGAGTTCAGTTCCCAGTGCTGTAGGGTGATTGTGAACTCCAGTTCACCATCCTTTTGCCTCTTTGGGTACCCGCATACACATACACATGGTATTCACTCTCTCACACACAGATACACATACATAAAAATAATGAAAATGATTCTTTCTGAAAAGTTACACTGCAATTATCTAGCCACTCGCTGAATCAGCTTTATTACTGTTGCAGCACAGTGAGTAGCAGGTAGCTTCGTGTATGCTTCTGCCATCTGTGAAGCCTAAAATCACTGGGAAAAAAAACCCCAAACATCTGAGAAAAGAAGGCAGTTCCAAGGGCTTTCATTGGGCTGTGGTTGCCAGGGGAACCATTTTACTTGGTAATCAATGTGTTTAGTTGCCTCTGTTGCTTCTGTTTAATTCCCAACACTAACACAGAGCGGGGCCACGGGAAAACACCGCGAGGAAAAAACGGAAAGCCTTGACTAGCAACTGCAGCAAGAGAAAAGCTGGAAAATTCATTCCTTTGAAGCTGAAGAAAATGTAAAAAATAAATGACTTTGATTTTGTCTACGGTCAATAGAATGGG
The DNA here is from genome assembly GCF_018167655.1 of Microtus oregoni. Classification (NCBI taxonomy): domain Eukaryota; kingdom Metazoa; phylum Chordata; class Mammalia; order Rodentia; family Cricetidae; genus Microtus; species Microtus oregoni. The sequence continues at coordinate 13,087,367 of NW_024543067.1, read as the reverse complement.
ATGTATAAGTTAAATATGAAATGTATTTTTTTTCCTGTAGCAAATTGACAGAATCAAGCTTTAGAATTCTTTTGCAATGATGTGGATGGGAAGGTACTGCTTCAGCAGCAAGCTAAGTCTTTCTTTGTCAATCAGTGCCCTACCTCTCTCCTCCTCCCCTTTCTATCTCCCAGTCCATTTCCTCTCTCCACAACATGTTTTGTTTCCTTAGACTGTTTTTTATTTAAAACATATGAAAAAATGAAATGTGGTAATGTAGAGCATTCAGATCCCGTGTGTTAGTTTTTGATTCATTTTACATACAAATCATAGTTCCCCCTCCCTCCCCTCCTCTCCCCCACCTTCCCCAGAGCTCTTCACTCTCATGTAGTACTTCTCTGCACAGCCAAGGAATTGGTCCCCAGAGAGAAGGAGCAATGGACTCTGCTTGAAAAATAAAGGAAATTCGTAGGGAGGGGTGGGACAAGTAGGAACTGTTTCATGTGCTGTGGGTTTAGGTCCTTAGGGGCCTTTTCCTTCAAGAACACAAGAGTTGGTTGTTTGATCACAGCCGGATTATCACAGCGGAGAGCAGGGCCCTGCAAAAGACTGACACTGAGTTTGTCCCATGCTTGCCTTGCCCAATCACCCAGGGCTAGCTCTGGAGGCAAATCATCCTCTCTCTCTCTCTCTCTCTCTCTCTCTCTCTCTCTCTCTCTCTCTCTCTCTGTCTTCCTGCCTCCCTCCCTCCTCTCCCTCCCCTTCCCCTTCTCCCTTCTTCCCTTTCTCTCTCTCCTGTTCTTCCTCCCCTTCCCCCCTCTTCTCTCACTCTCTCTCTGCCTCCCTCCCTCCTCTCCCTTCCTTTCCCCCTCTCCCTCTCTCCTCCCTCCCCCCCCCCTCAGATTCAGGGCCATACAAGCATGTTCCCAGTTTTAGGCTTCAAGGCTAATCCCTGTAGGTGCCTTAACTGCTTGCTTTAACCCATTTTCAGATACATTGTTGTGAGACCAACTATATTTGAAACCATCTTGGTCAGACAAACTACCGGGAAGGCAGTGATAAAAGAGGCACAGAATGAAGTAGCAGAGTAAGCTAAGTAGCTGGACGCGTGAGTGTATTCATGGAGCGTGGATGTAGTGCTGCCTGAGCTCAGCTGGTTCAGTCAGAATTCTGCCTTCGCCTTACATTTCAGCTCAAGAATCTCTTGTAAAACATGAAGTCTGTGATGTTTTGATTTCAATTCTGTCTTAAAACTTAACAGCTGATAAACATAAAATACTCAATTCAGATTAGGGAATGGGAGAGGTGGAGGTCGGAGGATCAGAAGGTCAGACCATTGTCAGTTACAAAGGAGCCAGCGTGGGCTGCAACAAAAGCTAGCCACCTAACTATCAAATTGACAAATTATCTGAATAGACACTTAAAAATAAAGATGACATAAATATATGTCTCACTATACGTATTTCAATATATTTCTATTATAACATGCATATATATATACATACACGGTCACATATATGAAAATATCCCAAAATTTTGGGTTTTTCCTTCAAGTTTTGACCTCAGGCATTCGCTGAGACCCTGCTGTATGGAGAAAAAAAATGTAGCTTTTACTCTGAGCCAGGAATATGCTTGGCAGAGCCAGTAATGGCCTGGAGCCAAGGCCTTGGGGGAGCTGTGGCTTTGGATCCTGAGAATCTAATTTTTCCCAGCCTAAAGGGCCATGGTTATCAGCCAAAAGGATGCTGTGTACTTCTACTGCAATGCTCTTTAGATATCTTGTTTGATTGGGCTTTGCTGACTTAGACCCTGTGTATGAGAGTTAGCCACTTCCACTGGCTCATTTTCTCCTGAACACTGAATTTAAGATGCTGTATTTCTTCATAAACTTAAACTATCACCTTGGCTAAGACTTCATGATTCCAGACTTGCCTATCTTCTTCTTCTTCTTCTTCTTCTTCTTCTTCTTCTTCTTCTTCTTCTTCTTCTTCTTCTTCTCATTCCCTAGTCCATCCTTTATGGACTATTCACCAAAAAAACCTTCTGGTTCAGGTCATTAGTGGTCATGAAAAAACATTGTCATAAATAAAGTAAGATACCATTGTGATCAGGCAAAGATGGATAATTTACACACACACAGACACACACACACTTTACACAAACACACACACATGCACAGTGGCATTATTCATCAATATAGAACAACATTGCAGAGACATGAGAGAAACTAGAGAGCATCATGTTAAGACACAGAAAAGCAAATACTGCATGTTTTCTGTTGTATGGAAACTGAGAAAAAAGAAAAAGAAAGAAGACTTGAAAGCAGTGAGGGATGAATACAGAATAGAAGGGATAAGGGAAGGGGAGAGAAGGAGGAGAGGGAGGGAGAGGCTGGAGGAACTGTGGACAGAGATGACCAATGTATGATATATACATAGTATATATCGAAATCTCAGTCAATCCCATTACTATATATGGTTGATATGCTAATAATTAAAATAACAATAGCTAAAGAGTTTCTAGAAGATAGGTGTGGTCACTGATTCTTGTTTATTTTAGGTTGAGGATAAGAATAATGGCTCCTAACATCGCTCCACGTCCTAGGGAAAACTGGAAGGATTTCCTCATTCTAAGTAAAACTGTCTTTAGTCTACAGTTGTTCCAGCTCATCATATGTACAGAGTGGAAGCTAAAAAAGAAATGGACAATCAAAATTACCACTACAATGACTTTGAACTTCTGATGTTCCTGTCTCTACCTCCCTCCCAAAAGCTGCGATTAGTCATGCATCACTTCACGGTGCCGGGGATTGTATCCGAGTCACAGGCCTGCTAGGAAAGGCCCCTATGAAACGAACTACATCCCCCGTCTTTCGAAGCGTGAAAGTGTCTGGGAGCTGACAAGTAGTACTGGTCAGCTGAGTCACGTGAAGGCTGGCTGGGCCTCACAGAAATTCCTGGAGCCACATGGAGGCTCCGCAAGCTAGTGCAGCTGTAAGTGGAGAATGCAGGCAGAATTCAGAACCTTTCATCTTATCTACTATAGTCTGGGTCATTTGACTTTTTTATTTGGAAAACATTCAGAAGATAAAACTAGGAAATGACATTTTAAGTTGAAGAAACTGATTTGGCTCATAAGATGTTGGATGTGTTTTCTGGTTCCGACGAATCCGTGTAATAAGCACAATTATCTCTTACTGTCTCCTAGGCACCGTGGTGAAGATCACAAGTGGATTATGTCACTTAAGTCTCTGTCAATTCTACTGAACATAGACCTTATTGTCCCCCATTGTAGATAAAAACCTGAGGATTGGGGCAGGGCAGAGTGTCTGACCACACAATCCCAGCAATAAAATGAATGCCCGTCACAGGACAGCGCAATAGAGTCTGAGCCTTTGAAGCAATGACTCATGGGATTTCAGAGCAAGGATGACTGTGTATGTGACGAGAACAAGAAAAGGCAACAAAATACACTTTAAAGTTAGAATTAAGTTGATACTTTTAAATTATCATTTGAATATTTGAACTAGTTTTTGTCATTTCCTGCTTCGTTTGCAGTTTAATTTCCCAACAGTGTAAAGCAGATTTCTATTTTAACTCAAGACTGTATGAAAGTGTCTTCTTGGTCTACCTTCCTTTTTTTTTTTTTTAACAACAAATGGGTGTGATTCAGGTCATTGAAGAGTTCTAGCCTTGCTGAGTAATGTGGAGTTCAGTAGGCACTGGTACTCACCTGACCTGGCTGGTTTTATGTCAACTGGACACAAGCTAGAGTCATCAGACAGGAGGGAGCCCCAGTTGAGAAAATGCCTCCATAAGGTCTGGCTGTAAGATAATGTTTAAATTAGCGATTAATGCGGGAGGCCCCAGTTCACGGTGGGGGAGGCCTTCACTGGGCCAATGGCCCTGAGTTCTATGACAAAATAGGTTGAGGAAGGCACGCAGAGCAAGCCAGCAAGCCGGATCCCTCTATGGTCTGACTTCCAGGTTCATGGCCTGTGTGAGTTCCTGTCCTCACTACTTTTGGTGCTGATCTGTTATATGAACTATGGGTGGCATAAACCCTCTCCTTCCCAAGTGGCTCTTTGGTCACAATGCGAAGTTTCATGACAGCAATAGAAACCCTAAGACAACATCCTCTGGGACTCCTACCGCTGAGCCCGGACTGCAGCGAGTACATGGCTCCTTAGCAATAGAAGGCGACAGAAGTGATGGAATATTCTCCTGAGAACAGGCTGGCAGCTACGACAGTTAAGGCTCTGTGTTTCTTACGGACTTGCTAGAGTCACTGTCAGTTTTCCCTGACTGGAAGATACAAACTTCTGTGAAGTATGAGTCCAGGTTGGTGAAGTTAAGCTGTCAAAGAACTGTGTTAGTTCCTTTTGCTTTTCTCTGACTACAAGGCCTGGCAGAAACATGAGGGACAGAAAGATTTGTTGTTGACTCCTGCTGGTCACACACACCACAGAGGAACCCAGAAAGCACTTAGGGAGGCCAGAGTCAGGAAACAGATTACAACTCTAAAAGGCCCATTCCTAGCACACCACTTTTATTAATTAGGCCCCACCCACCTCCACAGTTTCCAAAAATAGCATCACAAGCTGGGGGATAAACATTCAAAACCTGAAGAGGACATTTCAGATTCAAATCATCAGGAACTGAAAACAGTTTCCAGTAAGAAACTGGAGTCCCATCCCTGAAGCCTCAGGAAATGAAATTCTGTCCACAGCCTAAGGCATCTTAGAAAGAGGTATTTTAGGATCCTCTGATGAGCACATAACCCATCAACAAAGGCACTGCATTTTGGGAGGCCTTGGACCACAGAACCTCAGAGGGAGATGCTCAGATTCCTGCCTCAGAGACACAATGAAGTAACAAAGAGTGTGCTTTAGAGAACTCCACTTTTTAAGCAGCAGTAAGGGACTGATAGAAGCAAGGACCGGTATGTGCACAGTCTGAGATTCCTCTGAATTGACAAACAGTAGGTGGGTGCATCATGTGTTCCTAATGCCGCTAATCTGCCCAGCAGAGCCAGTCCCTTCTAGTTTCCCAGTCCTCCCTCTCGTACACTGTCATGTTTACTCGCCTGTGGATCACTGCTGTCTCCTTAGGCAGCAGGTTGGTGATGACTTGCAGAGATGCCCACTCCTAATGCCTGGAGCCCGTGCTACCTAGGGAGGAAGAAGACTTATAGATGAGACTGCACTAAGGCTTTAGGGATGTTAAATAAGCAAGTATATAAACATATTACATGGCACATCGCAAATAGCAGAAAGTACGAACAAACTAAATGCATGGTGAATAAATAAATGAGTAATAATTGAAAAGACTGATAAAGCTAAGCCATCATTGCCGGGCAGGAATGTGATGACTGCAGAGAAGATAAACTGGGCTCTACTTGGAGAACTATTTTTATACCACCTTGTGTAAAACCATTGTGACTACTACTTTGTGTGCCTTAAGAACATTTCTGGAGAGGTGGAACAGGATTTTATATTTTTATCTTCTTTATCTGTTAAAACTTCTTAGATCATTACGTGTACCATTCACCGGTGGTACTGATTCTCCCATGATGGTTCAGAATCAGGACCAGTGGATTCGTGGTAAGGAAGTCAAGTGCCCTCATCTGGGGTCTAGGTGACCTGTAACACCCACTGAGCAGAAGGAGATTACAGTGCCCATGTTTGAGCGTTTTCTACAGCACAGGTTAAATCCTTGCTGATCTGTTTTCTTAGTAGCATGCCATCGTGGTCCCAGAACATTGTGTCATCTGCATCCAACCCAGGAGTGTTGATTCCAGGACACAATAATCAAAGACAATCAATATAACCATAGAGGAAAGAGTTGCTGATAAGGCCTGATAGTGTGAAAATGTGGGGGAAAGACAGTAGGTTTGGCTCCCTCAGCATAGAAACATTTGCCAGGTCAGCTGCCCCTCTGTGCTGACAGCACATGGGTGGTATTTCTTTATAGACAGAAACTGTATTCTGCTGCCGTCAAACTAAGGTCAAAGTCAGAATGTAGTGGTAAAACTAATAGGATGTGTATAGAGATGAGTATTTCTGAAGAAATACAATATTGCCTGACGTATGAATATAGAAGGGGTTGAGGCAATGCAAAAGCATGCGCGCATGCTCCCACTCGCTTCCTGTGCCTAGTGACTGCAGTCAGAGGACAGGAGAACTGTCACCATAAGTCTTCCTCTTCAGAAGAAAATGATTTCGTGCTGATCCTGCATCCTCCGTTGCTTTCCCATGCATCTTTTCTGTGTGCTGGGTTAAAAATGAGACCATAGACACTGCAGTGAGATGCAGGCCTTCCCATGCCAAAACAGTTTCATCAGAAGACACCACAGAGTCCCTGAATTACACGTTTATGATGTGACTGTAAACTGGTTTGTTACACATTTGTTTGTGTTTATTGTTTATCTACTTTTAAGTCTGACTGATTAATGCATATCATACTATGACTAGGAAAGAAGATCGACAGAACTGCCCACTTCTGTTACATATAGTTGCTCACACTTTTAGGGTTCACAAACAATTCTTCTGTATATTAATCACCTTTGCTTGCTAGGCGTTAGAATAAATAAACTTGGATTGGATGCTGATGATGAGATGCTCTGGGACATTTGTGGCATGTTACAAGGAACACAGATGAGTGAGTGCTAAATCAGCAGCTCCTTAAGGGCAAGAAATTAATTTAAACTTGTGTTTGTTTCTTCAAAGGCTATGGAGCACAAAGTAAACCTTAAATTTTTATTTTCAGTGAAAATTGAATTTTGGTTCCCTGAGGAGAACAGTGCAATAGAGGATGAAGCCTTGGAGGGAAGCAGTGTGGAGAAGAGGAAGTGTGGGGAGGAAGCAGTGTAGGGAGGAAGCAGTGTGGGAAGAAGCAGTGTGGGGAGGAAGCAGTGTGGGAAGGAAGGAGTGTGGGAAGAAGCAGTGTGTGGAGGAAGCAGTGTGGGGAGGAAGTTGTGTGGGGAGGAAGCAGTGTAGAGAGGAAGCAGTGTGGGGAAGAGGAAGTGTGAGGAGGAAGCAGTGTGGGAGGAAGTTGTGTGGGGAGGAAGCAGTGTAGAGAGGAAGCAATGTGGGGAAGAGGAAGTGTGAGGAGGAAGCAGTGTGGGGAGGCAGCAGTGTGCAGCGAAGGGAGTGTAAGGAGGGAGAACACCTGAGAAGATACATTCACAGTCAGACCCATCCACCAACACTCTGAACTTCACAGACACTAAGATGCTTACCTAGCAAAATTCCATTGTCACTTGAGGGCAAGGGGAACACAAGTCCTGAGATGGAAAGCTGAAATTTGGAATCATATGGTGAAGAAGTTTGAAATTCTTGGGGTAAAGTTTTGATGGATATTGACAAGTTTATTTTAGGTTGAGCTCTATCAGCATCGTGTAAAAATAACCTCTTCTTTCCATTGTCATGCCAACCAATATTACATTTAGGTAATGAACAGCTCTTACCCTAGTATTTTAATTATAAAAGCTGCTTTTCTTTTCAGAGTAAATAGCTTTACTTTTAGGTGGGTCTAATGATTATATCAAGGACATTCCCAACCAAGCTACCCATTAGGTTAAAGGGATGCCCTTAACTTCCCAGCAAGTATTATCTCCGCTTCACTGCAATTGCCTTTGCCAAGACCTTCCTAGGTGGAGCCCTGAGATGCTCCCTGTATCCTGATGTTATATCTGCACTGCTAAGCCTGTTCGTTTTAGCCTTTTCACAACACATTTCCCTATTGCAGAGAGCTTTAATTCTTTAATTCAAGAAGATTTTATTTTTGGGAAGGAGAAATGAGTAATAATACTTGAAATACAAATATTAATAAGGGTAGGCTAATTACTATATAAACAACTCCAAATGTCCCTGTCTCAATGAACGAATTTTATTTCCTAGTCAATTTACAGTCCCACTGGGACTGAGAGCTGTAGGATATTTTGGGCCACGTCTGGATAGGAAAGGCCTCCGATTTCATTAGGCAGAAGCTACAGTCCAGGGATTGCCTTGCTACAGGATGACCCAGACATGTGCCCTAGCAGAGTGTCCCGGAAGGGGTGCAACATCAACCGAGAAACTTCCATTTTTAGACACGATGACACGAGGTCGTTGCATCGAAATCAATGATGCTATCAAGCAACTCTGTGATGAAACCCTGAAATGGTTTTGTCCTAGGGAGGGTTACTATTGCTGGGAAAAGACACCATGACCTCAGCAACTCTTATAAAGGAAAACATTTAAATGGGCTGGCATGTACCTTCAGAGGTTCATTCCATTATGGTCATGGTGCGATACAGCAGCATGCAGGCAGACATGGTGCTGGAGAAGTAGCTGGGTATACCACGTTTTGGCTTGCAGGCAGTAAGAGGGGGTCTCCATGTCACAGTGAGGAAAGCTTGAGCAAGGAGACCTCAAAGCCTGTCCCCCCAGTGACATACTTCCTCCAAACAGGCCACACCTACTTTAACAAGGTGAAACCTCCGAAGAGTGCCACTCCCTCTGGGGGCCATTTTCTGTCAAACCATGACTGCTGCTTAGAGTTGAGGACAAAGGAGACTTTTGTGTTGCCTTAGCCAGGACTATTGTAGGAGACCAGTATAGAATGGGTGCCTTCTGAGTGATGAGCTCAGAATCCATCAAAGCTCCTCCCGCTTCTGGGCTTCTCCTAACAGAAGGTGGTGGTTGTCTTCCTTTCCCTTACTGAAGGGCTCAGTGCGGGATTAGTGAGTTGACCTTCCCCTCCTATAAGATTTCCAGGTGAGAAACAATTCTAAAGAAAATGGAAGCTTCGGTTATTATATTTATAATTCTTTTGAGATCTTCCCTATACGGTTTAAAATTTGAAAAACTGAAAGGATAGTTGAACATTTCTCAAGAATTATGACGATGCCAGATGTTTTTTAAAGGAGCTTGCTGGAATTCTCAGAACCACCAGATAGTTTCTTACTTACATGCCTTATCATAGACACGATACATTGCTATTCTGAATATTGTTGAAACAGAACAGTCAGCACATTAATTCTGTCAAAATAATATATTTGCTTATATTTTATCATATTTAAGAGACAAATTTATAGCTAATTTTCTGTGCAAACACTTGCTTTGGTTTATTTAATTCTTAATGTGTAGTTGAAATGTTCATTTTGTTCCCTTTAGCAACATTTCCTGTAAATACTCTCTAAATATTGAGTTGCCTGGTTCCTTACATTTTTGGGAGTTTACTTGAACATAAATATCATTTCTAGGAAGATGCACAATTGGTCTGTGTGTTACATGTGAAGTTCATGTGCCAAACTTTCAAAAGCTTAATCAACACTCTGCTGTTCTTTATGATCAGCAGCCACAGAAAACGGAGTGTGCGTTTCTTGGAACTCAGCTGACTCAGGACTGTGCAAACTGCAAGCACCACGCCTTTGGTGGGAATCGCACTGTCGGCATCAAATTAGCACCCATGGAATCAGGAGCTAGATCCATGCAGCGGTCACAGTGCAGCCCTTAACCCAGACTTGTTTTCCTGGCAATGCAACCTCTCATTCAGTCTCTTCCTTGGTTCCAGATGGAAGTTGAGAGAATGGCCAGGGCGAGGTTTTCACTGTTTGCAATGATCACCATTGCATCTAAAAGCTAAGCTAAGAAACATTTCAAGAGGCTGGTGAGGCAGCTCAGCACTTAAGAGCACTGGCTGTTCTTTCAGAGGACCCGGAATCAATTCCCAGCACCCACATGGCAATTCACTAATGTCTGTAACTCCAGTTCCAGGGGATCTGACACCCTCACACCGATGCACATAAAATAAAGTTAAATAAATTATTTTTTTAAAAAGAAGCATTTCAAGTGGAATAGTGACTACATTCCCATGTTTATTCATTGGCCATCATAAAGTAGTCACATTTAAGATCAGTAAGGCTTGTGCTGCTGGAGGGGGAGATAACAGTATTATAACATTTGTTGACTCTTTGGGTACGGTCCTCCCTTCACCAGCGTGGCTCTCACCCACCCACCACACCCAGTCCCTGTCATCAGTTTCCTGCTCCCTGCTGTCACTTTGCCTGCCAGTTATGTCCCTGTGACTTTTAAACGTAGAGGTAAAAACCACGGTGAAGCTCTGGTGCAGGAGGACCACTCTTAACACCTGCCACTGTGTCTTAGAGGAAATTTGGGTCATAGGGTAATGAAAATGTCCCCTCCACGTCATCAGAGACGCCTGCGTTTCTCACTGGGAAACAAGCAGTGCTCTCCTTCAACAACGTTACTTGATAAAAACTCTTTTCTAAACAAAGCCTTTTTCCTGGGAGTAGCTTGCAGTGTCGGGTTTTACATTGTATCCTTCTAAAAGGAGAGACGAGAAAGCAAAATCAGAGAGAATGGGAACAGGGATAAGGAGAAGGCTGTTCTCACACTATAGGAAGAAGGGGAAGGTGCTTGGAACCTCAGGACCCAAGGTGTCCCCCACAGACACTCAAAAGATCTCCCCAGTGTCCCAAGGGAGCCGCATCATCCCGAGCTACTATGAAACAGTGATTCCACGTGATGCAAGGCGGAAGCTGCAGGAGACACAGAGAGACCATGTCTGTGGTACCCAGAAAGCTTCTTCTCTCAGCCTCTGCAGTGCTGTCTCAGCTGCACAAGGGCCATTTGCAGGCTTGCCTATGCAAGGGCTGATGGAGGCGGGGCTATATTTGAGGCAGAATCTCTTAGTGGATGAGCCAAGGTTTTGGGGTGCCTGCATAGTGACTTGGCTTCTCCTTCTTCCCAGTTCCATTTCTTTTCTGTCCCATCTACAGGCATTGGTTTTTAATAAACATCCAGCACACCAGCCTTTACCCTGGTATCTTTCGCATAACATATCACAGCCGCAACCCCTGAGTTTATCAGTGGTGCTGAGTAAATCAAAAGCGGCTCTGCTGGTGTGGATCCTGACGTCATCGACTGCACCTCCACGGCACACTGTGAACTCCTGTTGAAGGGGCTGTGTGCGCAGGAAAGGATGAGAACACACAGAATGATCGAATTCTTGCTGTGTTAGCAGGTTTTAGAGACCACAAAGCAGGTGAAAGAGGTGGAATGTTGCATTGATAGAACTTGAAGCTTCCAGCAGTTTCTTGGGGAGATGCGGAAAATGCCAGCAGGTAGAAACAGCAGAGTCATCGGGTCCTAGGAAGAAGCTGATTGCTGAGTAGACAGTGTTGGCTCAAACTCCTGGAGATTTAGTGACTGTTCCTAAAATCATCCGCAGATGCTTCCTGTTTCCATAAAACTGAAGTTCATCTAAGGAGCTACAGACCTTTGCTTAAATGCTGCTTGCAATAGGAATTGGATCATTTTTATGCAATGTTCCCCAATACCAGAGGTTTTTAGAACCCAATACATGCAGGCAAACATCTACTATGTAATGCTCTTCATTGGGCATTTTCTGTTTTTACTGTAATATAACTCTGACTCTTCTATTTGTGTATGGTATTGCTTTAGGCATGACATTTAGTCTTCCAGTGTCTTAATTTTCTCAGCTATAAAATTGATACGATAATAAATTGGGTAATACATACAATGGGCAGAAGATAAGGTGTGCTTCTGAGCAGTTCCAGTTGTCAGCACTGTGCTTTGTTATGCTTTTCTGTTTAGTACAACATCCACTAAAATAACCCCTAACTTAAATGTTGTTTGGAGAAAACCAGATTATTACCATTATAATAATATAAATATAATCTCATTAGAGATGATCTTTGATTTTAATCTTTTTTCCTCTGAAGGTTTTGGCTTATATAATCTATAGGGTAACTTGTAAATAAAGTGGTGGTTTCTAAAGAAGTTAGGATTTTCCAGATGCATAGGAAAATGGGCAACGCCACGGAAGAGGCAAGATCACTGTAGACAGCTGGGCACATACAGAGCGCAGCTCACATCCCTGCAAGGACTATTTACCATATTCTAGGGCCTGTGTCACACCTAAAAACCATGAGGTCATCCTTTAGTCAATACCTAGATGAACTCAAGATGACATGGCTTTAAATTCTTTCTAAGCTTATTATTGATCTGCCTCTAAGCATAGCTAAAATTAAATTCTAGTTCCACAAAGTCATTTCTCTAGGACATTTTTCACTGACCTCAGTGACACATCCACCCTCCTCCTGTGTTCCCAGTAGATGCCCTGGGACAGGAAGCATCAGAGGTGGTTGAGATTCCTTAAGAACATTCTAGCACAAAGATCTTGAGTGCTGAGAGCCACTGGAGGGCCAGCGCCTGTGGACCCTACTCCTACCTCTTAAGGCTTAAGAGCTTCTTGATGCTTTCTGAAGAATTTTGCCGTTCTGTGAATTTTTTGTTTATTTTGCACTGAAATTTTACTCTATAGCCCAGTCTGTCCTAGAACTCACAATCCCCCTGCCTCAGCTTTCTTACTACTTATAATTATAAGCATGCATAACCATACCCATCTATATTTTGTCTATTTTAAAAATCCATAAACTTTGAACTTCACTATTTTACGTTTTAAAATGTGTGTGTGTGTGTGTGATAGGGGAGGCTGCTCGTTCATTCCCAGCTGCCCAGACTCGAAATAACCACTCAGAAATTATATTATTTAAATCACTGCTTGGCTAATCACTTAAGCATATTGCTAGCTAGCTCTTATATCTTTAGTTAACCCATTCCTATTAATCTGTGTATCGCCCCATGGCTATGGTTTACCGGGTTAAGTTCTGTCTCCCCACCCCCGCATCTGTTTCCGGTAGGGCTACATGGCTTCTCTCTGCCTCTGCATCCTCTCTCTACATATATATATCTTCCAGCCTGGGTATGTTCTGTGAAGCCATTGGCCAAAAGCAGCTTCTTTATTAACCAATAAAAGCAACACATATACAGGACTTCCCACACGATATGTGTGTGTAGGTGTTTTGCAGTGTGTGTGTGTATGTGTGCACATGCTCATACTAAGACGTGTGGAGGTCAGAGGACAACATGCAGGAGTTGGTTTTCTCCTGTCACGTGGGTTCTCAGGGTTGGCAGTAAGCGCTTTCAGCTCCAGAGCCCTTTCACGGGCGCAAACCCCATAAACTGTGTACTCAAGCTTGCTCCTGAACCTTTGTCCAAGGTGGAATCTCCACACCTAATACAGTACAAACTGCATGGAACATTAAAGTATGTATTTCAGAGAGTCTTCTATTTTAAAACATGGATTTGTTTTATCATGCTACAACTTATAGAACTTTCTATGGCCAATTTCACACCTGTAAAATTTGACAATCATCTAAGCTAGTAACAACCGCTTGTACTTGGGTGAATAAAATTATACCTTTGAGGTTTTTTTTCCCCCTTGAGATTTGCTTCACGTGACGGACTGATTGAGCTCCTCTTATTTCCACACAGTTTGTCACAAAGTACTCCAAGACCATCTCTGGTTTCTGGCCCTGGACTGCAAGGGGGCTCCAGTAATAGCTCTGCCTCAGACCACGCAGCTAGGGTGGGCGGGAATCAACCAAACGCAGCCCAGGGTTTCTAGCCCCGGCCTGTGAGAGGAGTCCAGCAGCAGGTCCACACCACCTCACTGCTTGTTACAGGTGGGAGAGCTTGCCTTGAGGACACAAGAGCGGGAGAGCTGTCCCCGTCCCTCACCGCTGCAGCACTCAGCAGAGTGGCCTCAGCACCTCACCTGGGCAGCACAACAGAGCTGGCTCTGATGGGGCAGGTGAGCAGACCCTGACTGCGTGAAAGCAGGAGAACTGGTCCACCCCTTGCTCATCGCTGCAAGGGCTGAACTAGCCAGGGCAGTGCTGGAGAGCTCCCCCTGGTGGTGAGAATGAGGGAGAGCTGGGGGCCAGGGACTGACCAACCCTGCAACTGCCCAAGCCTGGGACCAGGGTTGAGTTGGCTGACCCCAACATTCACCCCATCTGTGATCTGCGGGCGCATTTGCGCTCAGATGGGTGTTTTTTTTTTTTTTTTTACTAAAAACTGAGAACTAAACAGTGGTGAAAGACTCTGTTTTTTCTGCTGTGCTGTGCTGTGCAGTGTGGGCGATGGGGAGGCTGTGGTCCCTTGATAATGAGGTCAACAGATAAGAGGCTGCCTCGGTTCGCTGATTTAGATGCAGGCAGCATGCCTTTCAAGATCAGAAAACACAGAGACCTGCAGTTTGAGGAGTGATGAACTTGCCCTTCCCCCAGACAAGGCTGTGGATTTATAGGCTGTCTTGGCCATGCTCAGCACCTCGCTGCAGACTGTGCAGAGAAGCTAAGGTTTCTCCTACTCATCCTGGGAAGACAGAGTGATCTTCCCCATTCCTGGATTGGTGACTGCCTTTTTCATGTCCGACTCAGCATTGGGGATGTAAACAGCACTTACTTCTAGTTATCAGTAAACATCACTCTCTCCTCGCCCTGTCAAATGGGACACTGTAATGTAGAGTCCCAGATTATGTAAATGAGCCCCAAGTTTCTTGACTGAGTTGCTAGGCCTGGTCAGGACAGTATTCCTTTGGTTTGGGCTGAGTGGCTTCTTAGGAAGAGGTGTCAGCTCATCTGTAACCCAGTAGAATGGACCTTCTATGTTCAGAACGTGTTTCTCTGGCTGCTGAGCAGTCAGAACCAGAGAGGACACGCTAGTTGCAGCAAACCTGCTTAGATTTCTGTGTGGGGATAGTGGGCCTTCCTTTCTTTGTTGTAGAGCTAGGAAATGCAGAAGAGAAAGAGTGACTCTCAACCTCACGAGGACCTGGCTTCATGCTTCTGTGCACAGAAGCATGCAATGTCTAGAGAAGAGACTGCTATGTGATGTTCTTAGGAGGTCTGAGGGATTCATGGCCACAAACTCCCCCCATGACACTGACTGAATCCTCCCTTAGGGCTCTCTCCTTGTTACTGGAAAGATACGACTTGTTTGGTTGTGTCTTTTTGATCATTCAAAAACTGATGATCAGGCAGAAGGGAGTGACCATGCCATTTAGTTTGCTACATGGACTGTAAATTCCCCAAAGTCAGAGGTGATTGGAGAGTTTGTAGTAGGTCGATGTGTTCGGAAGCCTCATGAAACACCTTCATCAACATCATGGTTGAGTGATTGTGTTCACTAGAGACTAGCAGGACCTATTAGGGACCAGGAGCAAGCCAGGGCAATAAATTCCTCCCTAACATTAAATGCCAGTACTGCAGCCCTGGACAGTGTAATTGAGTAGATGACATCAAAGGGCTTAGGGAATTCATTCACTTTGTTTGAGCTCAGGCGCTCCATGACTCCTAGAAGTAGTACCACTGCCATGTGGAAGGGTTTGTCTGCTTCCATATTAAGGGGATATAGTATTTGGATGACAAATACTCAAAGTTCCCAAGGTGTGGGTTCTCAAGCTTAAGTTCAGAAAAGTCCATTCTCAAAGACATAATCGCATGTTGCTTGACAATAAGGACTCATCTTTAAGTGTGGGGTGAGTTTGCCTTTTGTGCCCAGCGCCGAGGGAATGTCACCAAACCTGGGTACACAGGTCCATCACTCAACGTCCTCCTGATCCAGTCAAGGCACTGTCAACACGAAAGGGGGATGCTGCTGCCAGAGTCACATGACATACAATTTCACAGCAGTTTTTCCATTATAAGTCCACGGACCACATCCTAAGAGATGTGGCATAGAGAGAAGAAATAAACCAGCGATACAGCCCTCGGTTGTGAAGCACCATGCGTGGTACATATTGTATGCTCTCTCCTTACACACAAGTGACAGCGTATTAAGTCTTCTAATCCTCCATCCCTGTCACCAAACACGTGAGGAAGACATTGTGTTACAACTCAGGGCTTAGGATGTGTACAAAGTTAAGAATATAGCGAATTTCTACTGGATTCTAGTCTTGTAGGACTACTGTAATATGTGCAGACCACCACCGGTTGAAAGGTTGTGTGATGGAAGATTGCACACACCCCAAAACTGGAAGTGGAAGGGACGCACTTTAATGCTCAATGTTGCCATGGATAGCAGCAGCACCATCTGGCTGAGGTCTTGTGCATGCTGTAGTTATATGACAAATACAGCAACTACTCTGAGATTCAATTTTACTAAAAATTAACAGAGTTTTACACAGAATATTTACTTTAACTCTGACAAGTGTTTAGGCGTTTGATGCCATTCTCTTTATTTTATACAAAAGAAACGAAGTTGCTTGCTTGTGGCCACTCAATTCTAAATGTAGTACCATGCTCCTTCAAGCATGAACAACCTGCCGCACCTGAGAGACGGGGTCTAAGAGCTCTGTGACCCTGTGCTGTTCGTGTAAGAATTACGTGACCAAATGAAACTTGGATTGGGGAACTCGAATTGAGAAATGTAGCCAGGTCACTTTGAAATGGGCTGTCAGTGTAAAAGACGTCAGATGTCAAAGACTTGGTGTGACAAGAAAGAACATGTACTATCACAATGATGTCATTTATTATCTAGGTGAAATAATACTTTGGACTTATTACTATGAATAAAACATTGTTAAAATTAATTTTACTTTTTTTGGACATTTTCAGTTGAAGCTACCAGGAAAATAAAAATAAACACATACCTCATATTGTATTTTCACAGACAGAGCTAGGCTGATCTGTGCCACATTTTAGAATATCTTCAACTTTTGCAAATAAACCCTGCCTGAGAAATTCATTTTGAAAGCCTGTAGCTACAAATACAGTGACAGTCAACTTTTATGAATTCTCTGAAAAACAAAGACAGAGCATGCTGTTGACTAATGCTTGTTATTATTTCTCTTTGTGTTTGCTTCAGTAGACTGTGCTTAGGGGTGCAGGGAAGAGTTGTTCAAGAGTTTTTGTAATTCATCCATTGGTTTAAAAGATACACACAGAACTGAGGATGTAACAATGGCAGAGAGGCTACCCAGCTTGTGTGAGGTCCATATTCAATATCCAGAGCATCTAAGAACACACACACACCCACACACAGCAACAGCCAAATAAACACAAATGCACGCATAGATAGCGGAAGCTCTTTCTAACAGGTTGCTAAAGAGGCAGTGGCCGCACTTTATCAAATACTCAGGACTGCGTTGCTCACCTCCAGAGAATGTGGCGATCAGAATTTGATAATTGTCCTAACACATTCTTATAAGTGTTCCACACTTGCATCGCCCCGTAAACACCACAGGTGTAATTGGAACCACCGGAGTCATTGGACCAGAGTTCCTAGATTAGCTCACCTGCAGGTCATCTCTCCCGCAATCATTTATGAACTTTGCAGGTGGAATCATTGGAAATGGAGTTCCCACGTTAGATCACATGCTGCTCCCCGAAGGTCCTCAAGTAAGTTCCCCCATGACCCCCTTTACAGCAGCCGGTTGAGTACTGCATCCCCAGACTGCATCTGCACCAGTTTCTGGTCAGTAGGAACAGTAGATGGCAATCCACTTAATTCAGTCTTCCTGATATTGCACTGGGTGTTTCCCCTCTCTTATACATCACCCTTTCATTACTAGGGTTCCACTGCTCAGAAAAGTGTTCATAACCAAGTTGCAGTTTGAGGGGATCATTTGTTTCTACCTTAATTCTTCTGAAAGGGGAAAGCGGAGATATAATATTTTTCTGTATAACACACATAACCATCTCTTTGCACCCCATGTATGCCAAGGAGAACGGCTTTCTCTTTTCTTTGTTAACAATGCAGAGCAAAGACAGCCGCCGAGCAGCCTTTATGCCTTTGAATTTGACACAATGCCTCAAAATATCACCTAAGATAATATGCTTTTTATACATGGATGTTTTAAAATATTTTAATTTCTCAAACTGGCAATCTTCCTGACTTGGTAGCATATGCGTTTTGTTCCTTTATATTTTATTTTATTTAGTTAAACATCAAAGCAACATAATTCACTGGAGTTCCCTAATGTCTGCACTTCATGGAAGAATTTGAAACATTATTATCAGGTGAACGTGATTATCAAAGAAACATGTTTGTTATGTTGCAATGAGTAATATTTATGGCATGTGTACAAGGGGGCGTCTACTTAGACGGGAGGGTGTAAAGGATGCCATGACTTACGAAAACCAGGAGCACCCTGGGGCTGAAGTTGCCCATGTGAATGAGTGCGGGTATTCTTACCTTGTGGATACAGTGCCAAGCCACGGAAGCCACACTCCTTCCTTTGGTGAGCCCTCCCATGGACAACTCTCTTAGGAGACTCATCTCCCTCGGAAGCACCATAAGAATGTCCCTAAGTGTCCACTCAGCTGAGGGATGGCAGGACGTCCTCTCAACCAACGTAGGCAGCTGCAGCTTCTATATGTTCTTTCTAGTCTCTTCTCATCTGGCGCTGAGAAAATTTGGGATGAAGATAGAATTACAGAAATTAATTGTGTGCTGCTATCATTATACTATGAAGGATCATTGTAATTTTTCATAGAAAATACATAAAATTCAAAAATGTATTGCAGCAAATAAATTTGAACCATAAATTACCTGCCCTTAGTTCACAGCATTTATAAACACATGTATGAGGGTGTGTGTTAAAATGATTCCATGCGAATACACTTGTCATTACACTTGACTAATTTCTTCTAAATACCAAAGTTAATAAATATATTTTTAATTTTAAAAGGCAAAATAAAAATTATTTTGTGACTACAATTCCAAATTTATGTATATTAGCAACTTTATTTGAAAACCAAGCTATCATTTCCCATCAAAATGACAGCCATTTGGCTATGGAACATGTTTACATGGTGGGTGAATTAACAATAAACAGATGTTTTCAAGGACATACGGTTGGGAGCCTGGATCCATATTGCTGTGGCCAGAATTGCTTTTGCTGGCTTACATGCATGTAACCTCTCTATGCCTCAGCCTTCTCATTTTAAAATGATAATAATAACAGTGTTTACCCCATAGGTATGGTAGATATTTACATAGCTTTTGTGTACATGTGAAGCTAGCAGTAGATACTTGGCAATGTTCTAAGATTTGGTGACAGCTCATCTGTTAAAATCAGATAGCAATGCGACCACGGCATCAAGGTCTTCTTTTGTCCTATCAGAAAGTACTAACCAATCAGCACATCACTAGTATTTGCAGGCATACAAAGTCCCCATTGGAGACAAATATTTGTGAGTGAACAAGCAAGCCATGGGTCAGAATCAGCCTACAGTGGTTCTCACTATTTAGACATGGATTAGAGAGATTCTTCAAACAGGGCTGGCTTACGATATTTAGAAAAGTATCATTTTTTTTTCTGGGAACTCTTTTTTATTTTTATTGGTGAGACACAAGGAAAGCATTTTTTTTCATGATCTGACTATAAAAAAATAGAAGACAAACATGCTTGTGGATTAATTTAGATAACAAATAAGAACCTGGAAGTAATTAAAGTAAAATTATGAAAGGTAACCCAGTAAACAATTCAAGAATGAGTCTCTAAATCCCACTTTAATTTTTCCTGTTGTGTAGAATATCCCACCACAATAAAAGAGGAAATTTTCTCGTCTCTGATTTTGTGTGTAAATTATTTGTTCTTCTCTGTACTTCAGATATTATCAGTAAAATCACTGGCCGGTTAAAATGGTATTTCCCAGTAAAGGCAAGTGTGTCTTAGATACAACCAAGCTTAATACTTAAAGTATCATAGAGTAACAATTAAGACAAGAGTAATTTATCATACTTGCTTAACAAAGCTGGCTGCCTTCTTAGGAAAGAAATTCTCTATTAAATAAAAGCCCATTGCCTGAGTGAGATAGACATAAAGAAAAATCTTAATCATTCCACCTCAAACATCTAATTCTGCATTTTCTATCATTTCTTCTGCCTGCTTACTGCAACCTTCCAGGCTTTTAGCTTGGCATTATATGATCACTCGATCATGAGGACTCCAGAGATAAGAAGTAACAGTTCCTCTGGCTTAGCTGAGTAGAAATACGAAGCAGAACTCCCACACTTTCAATAGCTTGTATAGCAACCCAACAAAATTATTCTGTTGCTCAATCAGAAAGAACTTTATCGGCTCCTCCAAGAAGCCACATACAAGGGTTTGATCATCCTGTGTGTTGAGCAGCTTATGTTTCTGTAAATATTCAGGATAACAGCAAGAACCAGTAGAAGAAGATGGTCTCAGGGTGAAAGCTAAAAAAGTAACTGCCCTAAATCATATAAACCTGGTCCAAGATACATATCCCTGGCTAGCATAAAGAGGCTTGCAACCTTTAAGAAGAAGGAAAAAACACACACACAAAACAAGGTTTCTAAACAGGAAGAATTATTTGAAGATAAACTACCATTAGGTGCTCCAACTAGCTTTATGCATGGTAATTATGAACATTCAATTTACAAGTATATAGAAAAATGAGGCGATCTAATCACCAATGACATGGCTCTATGATTCGTTCAATAGAGGAAATTTGCTCTTTCAAAACTGGTATTTTGTGTGCAAAACTAGAACACCTAGTCAACAAAACAAAGAAAATAAGTGGGCAGCCTGTTCCAACTGAAACATAAAAATCACTTAATAAGGGAAAGAACAAAGAAATTATAAAATGACTAAAATTACAAAACTAGTATGAGCTTTTAAAACTTTCTGAGTAGCCGGGCAGTGGTGGCGCACGCCTTTAATCCCAGCACTCGGGAGGCAGAGGCAGGCGGATCTCTGTGAGTTCGAGACCAGCGTGGTCTAGAAGAGCTAGTTCCACGACAGGCTCCAAAACCACAGAGAAACCCTGTCTCGAAAAACCAAAAAAAAAAAAAGAAAAACTAAAACTTTCTGAGAGTTTAAAGCAGATGTTAAAAATAAATTAAATTTAAAAATGTTCAACGTTCTGGAGACCAATTTTGAAACTAAGCCTCTAGTCTCATTTCTTTCTTTGACCTTACCTCCTCCTTCCTTATCTACTAACAGAGCATAATTCTATAGCAAAGAACATACTATGACCCAAGAATCAAAATCCCCAAGTACAGGGGAAGCCCACAGGCTGCAAAGGATGATCTGTGTCT
This sequence comes from Microtus oregoni, assembly GCF_018167655.1. Taxonomy (NCBI): domain Eukaryota; kingdom Metazoa; phylum Chordata; class Mammalia; order Rodentia; family Cricetidae; genus Microtus; species Microtus oregoni. The sequence goes on along the minus strand of NW_024543067.1, from coordinate 13,066,441 downwards.
ATCCCTGCATCACCGTAGCACTTCCGGCAGCTGAGGCATTGCTGGTGATTTCCCCTGCCTGTCCCTTAACTCCTCTATCCTGAAATCACGATTTGACTGCTACCTTGGATCCTTTTGCTTCTGTTTTTTTCTGGCCGGAGACCCACTTAGATTTTGTTCAACACCATTTGCACCAAAACATAAATCCTCTAGGCTCATCCATACTCTGCTCCTGGGTCTAATGGAGCAGTTCGTGGCTCTTCTGGATGACTTCACAGGAGCTGATTCCGCACACGTCCTAAGCATGCCTCCTACCTCTAACAGAACAAGGGAAAACTGTTACCCAAAGCGGCCCTTTGTGAATAGCTGCCTTCTTATCTAACTCGGTGGTGCAGGTATTCCCTGCTTCCTCGATTCTCTGCCTCTCTCCTCTGCTTTCTTTAAATCGATTTGCTTAGAAAAGGGGAACTCTACCAGCTTCCTGCCTTATAATATTCTTAAGAAGAGCCTAACTTTCATAACTTTTAAAGTCAAAATAGGCAAATTTAAATTCCACATGTTCTCATTTTATGAGATGTTAAAAAGCAAAGCAGCTACCCACGCGTTAGCGGTGAGCAAACCTTGAGTAAACGGCTGTGTGCGAAGGTCTTTGTTGCCTACTCTAAGACAGGCCAGCGTTGCCAGGTCTACGAGGGGCCAGTAGATGCCTGGTTCAAAAGCAAACTTCTTTTCTTTCTTTCCTTTTTCTTTTAGATATAAAAACAAGCATAGGACATTTAATTTCACCTCACTATAAATCAAAAGAGAAGAGAGCAGAACAAAACAACTTTTGCCTAAAGTAACATTGAATAAATTTTTTAAAAGCATTTTCATCAGGAAAGGCATTTACCTCTCAGCTACTTAGCTGTTAAGACGAGAAAAAAAAAAAACTATTGCTTGAAGGGTACATGACAAACACCTTTTAATCTTTTATGCTGCTGAGCCTTCTCAGACCCTAAAAAGACAGGTATATATACTTTCAATTCTTTTTTTAAAAACTGAGTGCACCTAGGTTTCATGTAATTCTGTCTATGGAAATTGTATTCATGTGTTTGTGTTAAAAAGTCTCAGCACACTGTGGCCATGTCCCTTTTTATTGTTATTGATTTATAGTGTGCTAAAACTACTATTTTCTTTTTCATAAAATCCAATTAAATCGTGCATATGCAGATTTATGAATATAAGCATTTGGATAATGTATTAGGAAGGCTGTTATATACATGTTGCCTTAAAAACAGATACTCTGAACATCGTAAAACATTATATGTTTTCATCTATCAAGTATTTCAGAAAGCCTCACAATGCTGTAATACTTTACATGAGACAACATTCATTAGAGCCATGTTGTCTGTATGTGCTTAGGTTTTTGCATCATTTATTAAGTACCAAATTATCCACTAGGTAAGTGTTTGTGTAAATTAAAGTTGGTAAATTAGCCCAGTGAAATTTTAAAAGGAAAAAGTTCTGGATCCAAAAGCCTCGACAACTTCAGGATGGTTGCGTTTCCAGAACGCTAACTAAAGGGTAAAATCATGGTAAAGGACGGAAATTGTTTATTTAATCAATGTGGAAGGTGGCTAGTGGTCCTGGGTCTTTCTCTGAAATACTTAATATGAATGTTTAAGTTTAATTTTCTTAAGAATCATTCTTAAAGAACAAGATACACATAATTATACAGTTCGTGTCAAGGTGTTATCTCCTTGACTCCTGTCTCAGTTCTGCATCTACAACCTTGTCCCTATTACTTGCTGGTGTTAATTTTAAGAGGCCATTACTCCTTCTCCAGGAGATATATATATATATTAGATAATTGTTCTTCTGTGGGGTGCTGACCTCCAGTTCAAGGATTAAGAGGAAGACTTACGTCTGGGCATCTAGAAATGCTTTCTTTGTATATTTATGCGTATATCAATGTAAACATGTAAGCCTTTTTAATATTTCCATCACACTGCCTATTTAAAATAAGCTAACGGTCAGTTTTTCAAGGCCCATATCTTCACCAGGCCTATGGAGGATACATTTCTAAACATTCTTTCGATTGCCATTTTGAAAAGCTGCTTCGAGACTTAAAAACGCATCCTAAAATTTGCAGATAACCGTAATAAGTTACATCATAATAATATATTAGAAACTATTACTTATCTCTATGTATTGAATTTTAAAGAAACAACAAATAGCTCGGATAACACACTGAAGTGAGTAACCTACTACAGAGGTAAACTGGGGTCTCACAAAGGAAAAAGCGAAAGCTGCCGGTCTTCATCCTGCTTTGAATGCTCATAACCTCTGTGAGAAGTGAGTGCTTTTGAAAAACAAAAACAGTTTCAAAGTATTGGCTACGATGACTTAAATTTTTAACAAATAATTTAAATTGGTTTTAAAAATAAGACTATTGGCCGGGCGGTGGTGGCGCACGCCTTTAATCCCAGCACTCGGGAGGCAGAGGCAGGTGGATCTCTGTGAGTTCGAGGCCAGCCTGGTCTACAAGAGCTAGTTCCAGGACGGGCACCAAAGCTACAGAGAAACCCTGCTTCGAAAAACCACAAAAAAAAAAAGACTATTAATGTGTTTTACTTTTGTTTATAACTGTTGCATATTTGATGTCATATATGTATATATATGTTTTACAAATCTTTCTGAATTTTCGTCAAAATTATCTTATTAAAATATTTTCTAAACTATGTAATAATAATAACTATTATTATAATATAAGCAAACCATCAAGTTTTTCAAAATGAGATAAAATGTCTATAGGCATGAGGCATATTTTTGGTAAAAGAAGATTAAAGAAAAAAATGTTTCTGGATCAACAAGGATTTTGGTAAGATAAAGATTGTTCCAAAATGCAATGAATAAAAATGTCATAAGATTAAAGTATATTGTATAAAGATTGTAAAACATGAAATTTAATAAGTACAGTTATAACTAAGTTGATTATAATATAAAGGCTATTAAAATTTTAAGGTCAAAATTCAGTACCCTGAGATAAAATTCACGTTTGATCCTTTTGACCATGATAAGATTTCTCTTAAGTTTAGAAATGTTTACAAAAACAACTTTTAAAAAAGAACTTTTAAATAATACAATTAAGTTCAAAATCATGTACAAGAGTGTCCCTTGAAGATAAAGAAAATCAGGTCATTTCATGAGCTCAGGGGTAGAAAGACCTCCGCATCAGACTGTTCGGACTGGAGGAAGAGGCGTCGTCTGGGTTGCTCTAACCCACGGCTGCAGTACAGACCTCAAGAAGATGAGCTGTTTGGTTCACATCTCATGCCAAGCAGATGCCCCCTGCACTTGAAAACACATCCGTGTTGACTACGGAAGTGTGGACCCTGTTTGTCTTCCATTCATACCTGTGTTTCCAAAAAACTAACTCTCCCACTCTGCTTCTAAAACATTTTTATAATCAGATACCTTTACCTTGTTTGTGATTTTTAATACTCCACTTGGTACAGCCCTAAGTGATAAAATGATGCTAATCCTGTTTTAATGAAGCTACAAACAAGAATGTTATGTCCGTTCATTAATCATATCTTTCCATTCTGTTTGGCTACCCCAAATCTGTACTTTACTAAATTCTAGTTTTCATGTAAAAAAAGTTCAAGTGTTCTCACTGTCTTTATGAAAAGTATATTTTCACACCTATGCAGTATAATTTGATTTTCATTTTTAAAAATTGGCATAGTGGTTCTCAGCCCCCCTAGCGTGGTGACCTGTTAATATAGTGGTTGTCACCAAATGTTCACTAAAGGTGAGTTTTGGTTTTAAAATTGTCAAAAAATTTGTTTTAAATAAATCCAAATTCTTACAGATTAAGCGAACTTTTTTTCCAGTAAAACTATACAACTTGGTCCAGTTATTTATATTACTGTTTCTCTTGATATTAAAACTGTTAAGATACAATAAATTAAACACTATAAAAGACCCTATACCAGGAGTTCTCAACCTGGGTCATGATTCTTTTGAGGTTCAAATAATACTTTCACAGGGGTGACATATCAGGTATTCTGCATATCAGATATTTATACAATGATACAAAACAATAACAAATTTACAGTTATGAACTAGCAAAAAAAATTATATTGTTAGAGACATCATAGAATAAGGAACTGTATAAAAGGGTCTCAGCATTAGGGAGGCTGAGGACCTCTGTGTTAAAGGTCTCACTGTTAGGCTGAAGATCACTGCCCTATAAAATGCACAGATGCTTAACAGAGTAACTTAGTTCCACTTACTCTAGTTGGGATACTTTAAAAGTGAGTTGATCTTATCCAAATTCTAAAAAGATAACAGTTCTGCGTGAAGATGCGTGCACACGTGTGTTTTGGGAATTTGGGAACTGAAGAATGTGCTGTTGGGATGTAAACTCCAGTCCGCACCAAGTGCTCTGACCAGCTGGACCACCTCTCTGTCCCTTCATTCTTTTGGATAGGGATGAACTAGTTTCCTCAACCTGCTGTATGAACAACACTAATTTTTCTGATCTATGGATACAAATCCATTTCTGCTTAAGACTTTTACTAGGAGAACCAATGGTAGGAGGCATTGGGGGAATATGACCAAAAAACATTAGCATGTATAAAAATGTAATAGTATAACTCATTTTTGTTAAACTAATACATGCTAATTAAAAATATTTTTAAATGTTTAACTTCTTTTAGTAATAGTTTTCACTGTAAAATTCTACTTTTTCTTAAATAATTACTATTTTATTCTTTTTGATGATATTATAAATGCAAAAAAGTGTTTTTATGTCCACATTTGTCATATATATATATGTATATGTACATTTTGTGTGTTATCTTATGTGTATAAATACATACATGTATGTGGTTTATATACAGACTTTACATTCTGAAGCCATGCCCAACTCTTAATGCTAGGAGCCTTGGCACTCAAGAAGATTTTTTTTTTTTTTGAAATACAAAGTCAAGCCTTCAGGACATAAAAATTCTTTTGTTTCTTCCTTTGTAGCCTAATACCCCACCCCCCTTTTCTCTTGCCTGGATTCCCGAGCTAGAAAGTCCAGCACACCCTGTAAAGAAGTTAGATGGAAACACCCTGCCCCGTGTTAGCTGTGGTGTTCACACGGGGGCTTATCCTGCCAAGGGAGCTCCCTTTAAAACATAGTTCATCGGGAGTTTTGTGCAATGTGTTTTGATCATTTCTACTCCCCCCGTTCCCCCACACTTTCTCTAATTTGCATCTCCTTCCCTACCCACCAAAGTCTGTGTCATATTGGAAGAAAACCTTCAAGATCCAATAACGATTCTTTGATGTTTGGTCTTCTACTGGAGGGTGGTCACCGACTCATCACAGGCTACCCTCATAGAGCAAACTGTCTCTCCTTTTCCCACAAGTAACAGTTGCCATTATCTCCACAGTTTGAGATGGACTTGTATGTGCAGACCCCTCTCCTTGCTGGGATTTGTCTGGTTTGGCCTTGTACAGGTTTTGGATGTGAGGTCTGAACCACTGAGTTCTGCTATGTCCAGAGGTCACTGTCATCATGGACTGCCTCTGGTTCTTTCACTCTCTCTACTTCTCTACTTTCTTTTCCAAAATAATCCATGAGTCTTGAAAAGGGGGGTTGTGTGTGTGTGTGTGTGTGTGTGTGTGTGTGTGTGTGTGTGCCTTCATGTATGTATAATTCCTTTAGGGCTGAAAATTCTGGCATTTCTAATTCTCTGCCCCTTGACCAAGTGTAATCATTGTGTTATACACAGTCTTCTGCAGAAGCTTCTCAGATGGGGAGAGGAGAGATACATTGATCTGTGGGGTAGGAATAAAACTTTAGGAGTTAGTTTACACTGTGGACATTTAGTCGTATAGTAGGAGTGGGTTCTCCCCTAGAGCCTATGGCCTATTTAGCTGTAGGTTCTTAGTTCAGTAATGGTGTCAGATATGGGTTTCATCCTACGGTGTGGGACTTGGATCCAATCATAAAGCAATTAGTCACTCCTGTGATGTTTATGCCACCCTTACACCAATGGTAATGTCTTTCCAGGCCAGTCATCACTATAGCTTGAAGGGGCCATAGTTGTATATGATTGATGAGCCCCTCAATTCTTTTAGAATATATTTTTCATGTAAGGTCCTGAGTTTTGTTGTATGTATTTTTCACTGTCTACTGAGAAGATGGTGTGTTTTTCTAAATTTGTTTTGTTGTTTATCTTTTATTCTGATGAGAGAACATACTATAACAAATGACACAATCTTAGATTCTGGGGTATATCTTAATTGGTCATGGTGTGTTATTATTTTAAGATACAACATCAGTTTGTTAATATTCTGTTCAGGATTTTTGTAGTCATTGGGGGTTGAAATGGTTTACCGTTTTCCTTTATTAAGCTTTCAGGATAATACTGGTTTCATGGAATGAGATTGAGAATCTTCCCTAGTTCCTATTTTTGGAAAGAGCTTGTGAAGAACCCTCGTTAATTCTTCTTTAAACATTTGGTAGAATTCGCCAGTAAAGTTATCTGATCCATGAATTTTTATGTGTGTGAGAGAGATTTTAAAAATATATTAACCTAATCTCTTCTTATAAGTCTATGGACACACACTCGTTGATTGACAGATTGAGTCAATATTTATACTTTATATTTCTAGAAATGTGTTAGCTTTATATCTGTATTCTGCCTGTAAGTAGACAACAGCTCCTGATATTTTTGTAAGAATCTTTTTTGACTTCTATAAGGTTATGTCCCCTTTCTCATTTCTTACCTTTGAGACTTCTCATTTTTCCTTGGTCAGCTGATCTAAAATTCTGTCAGTCCTGTCAGACCTTTGGACAGAGATTCTCAAGGCTCCTAGAGCCAGCGATACTCAGGCTCACTGCCGAATGTTGGGGGTATCCTTCCGCCCCAACCAGCTTGGACTTTACCTTCACCAGCTGTGCACTTAGGAGCAGTGCTACTCTTTTCTGTTCACCCACAGCCTTCTTGGAGTCCACTGTTACAGATTTTCAAATTCTCACATGGAACTCCCACACCAAAAGTTGTATTATTAATCGATTCTGTCAGGCTTTTATTTGCTCTGACTTCTGTCATTTGCCTTGGGCAGTTACAATATCCAACTGCCTTATACTGTTTTAAGCAAGTGTCTGTGAGAAAAAGGTAACCGGTTTGTGCTGGGGGGGCTCTTGGTCATGTCAAATACCTGCCCTTTCTAGTGGAAAATTCCAAGGAACCATGGTGAAGATGAGACAATTCACTGGGATTAGGGCTCAGGAACTCCAATAGCCCCTTGGCTCTCCCAGTTCCATCTCCAGGGTGTGGCGAGCCTGTTGACTTTCCTCAGGATTTCTGGCTGTTGTTAGTTGTAAGATTGCTTCAGGGCTCAGCTGCAAGACTGTTGGCAGGAAATGTTGGAGCCACAGAGGAACTGTTCTGGCTAAGATTTACTTGAATAAATGCTCTCCAGGTTGCTATAAAGTTGGTTGATTTCCAGAGTTCAGAAAAAAAAAAAAAGTAATTTCTGACTATTTTCGCAAACTTTCTTTGCTTCCACAGAGGAAGGAATCGGGGGCCAGAGTCATCTTTACCTGGCTATTTCTACTCTTGTCGGCAACTCTTTCAGTTCTGGTTGAAACAGTCCTATGACTTCCTGGTTAGCGTACCAAGGAAAACTCCGCCCTCCACCTTCTGCGCTTCCTTGTTCCCTCATTACAGGGCCCTTTTAAAGGTCTCCCACTCCTTATTCTCTCTGTTAGGGGAAACAGAAACACGGGACACAGCCCAGGGCGAGCGCTCCTTCGGACACCCATTCCGTGCCAGCCACAGCAGCTCTGCTTTTGTCTCCTCAGCCCGAGTCCCTCAGGGTCCTGACCTGAGCTCCTCCTTGAAGAAGTCCTCCTCACAGCCTGTGTGGTGTCGCTGCCTCCCTCTGGTCCTCAGCTGGTCCTAGCAGGTTTTAAGCTTTATTCCACACCTGCTGTTCTTCATTTGGTTGTTTTTCAAAGGCAAAGGCTTTGAAGCTGGAGTCTAGAGAGCTTGGCGGAGAGTGTGTGGGGACAGAGGATCCTGGGAAGGGACTGCAGGGGTGAAGTTCCACAGCTCAGCCACTGATTAGACCGGCTGGGCTGTTGGCTCCTTATTAAATCTCCCAGCAAGACTTTTTAATAATGCGCTTCTTGACAAAAAAAAAAAAAAATTCCATTGTTGCCAAAGACAGGGCAGATAGAATAGAAAATGCAATAAACTAGAGGACCGCCCACGGTTAAACAACCGCTACTCCAGGTGATCAGTTTGAAGCTGCAGGATGCAAATCTTTTATGTGGTTAAGGAAACTAAAACCCAGAGAAGTAATTTCCAAGGTCAGATAATGGTATTACTGTGGTATAAGGCTGTCTTAGCAAACAGTGGAGGATTTTCCTATTTGAAGCGCAGTTTTTGACCATGGTAAAAAAATAACCCATTAATGTTGAATGTAACAATATAACAGAAGAAATTATGAGGGAAATCAGTTTCATTTGATTCCATGATTCTGCCTAAGATTAAGGGGGCTATTGTGGATGGTTTTATGTCAACTTGACACAACTCAAAGACATCTGTGAGGAGGGAATCTTAACTAAGAAAATGCCTTCACTCAAATGGAAGGAACTAACAAAAGTCACCCTGACTAAGGTAACCAAGACCTAGAAAGACAAACATGATATGTTCTTGCAGAGAGCCGTGGGAATGTACAGAGTTACAACTCGTGTTTAACAAGTCAGCTCACTTGGGGAGCCCTGCTTGGCAAAGCTTTGGCATGATTGACTGGATGGCCAGGTGTTCCCATATCTTTCTCAGATGCCCCTGCAATGCCTCCCTATAAGGATCAGCTATGGGGTTCATTCCAGGGCCCTTTGAATGGTGTGTTTTATCCTTGTTGGACATACATATAGCTGTGGATGATCAAGAAAATGATTTCTGCCTGTATTTTATTTTATACAGACTGACATGCGATTTTCAATCACAAAGACAGCCTTTTACAAAGTTAGCTATGTTAGACTTCAGAGCAAATTCAAAGCAAGCTGGTTGCCCCTGGAAACATCTGGTTGCCCCTAGAGACACAGAGACAAGGCCATTTCCTCAGGTGTTGTTTTACTGATTATGATTCAAGGCCAGAGTTTGAGGCAAGGTTAGTCTGCACGTACTCCCCAACCTCAAGGTTCAGCTAACTAATGGTTATTGTTAAGTCTTGATTTCCAAAGTCATTTTCTATCTGGGAAAGAAACATGAGTCAGCATGTAATCTCTGGCCTAAGAGAAACAACGTGATTTGTCTTGGGTTTTGAGAGTAGGTTGGTCCCTAAAGATGCAACTTACAATTGCTGTAGATCAAGTTATGTCTACAAGTCTGGTTGTTCTTTTCATAGCAAATTGTATTATTATCATGTTTTTACTATTGGTATTTTTTTCTCATGTAATAATTCTTGTTTCATGGTAATAGTGCCATATCTTTTATTTTTATTAGGTGTTCTTCAATCATTATTCTAAAAGATGTGCTGGCATCACTGCAAATATCGTGAGCACCACAAGTGCAAAAAGCTGTTACACTAAAAATATATGAGCTGGTTAACTTGTTTCTCACATATTACAGAATTTCCTTTTATAAGAGAACTCGTTCAGTACCCTTAATAAAATGTATTGTTTCGATATTGCTATGAAAGTGGAGAGTTAATACAACAAAGCTCAAGGCCACATACATTTTGGCCCAAAGAAAGCATCATTTGTTCTTTTGAATTTTGAACACTCTTGTTTGAGATGTCCTTAGAAAAGGGAAAATTTAGCATTAGCTCTGTAGGCAATCGTGGCTTTGTTCATTGCCTTGAAGTATCTTGATTTTCAGCCCATAGAAGAAGCAAAGTAGACCTTGAGGTGAAGGACTTTTTTCTTTTTCATGTTACCTTGGTCTTTGTTTTCCTTCCTTCCTTCCTTCCTTCCTTCCTTTTTTCCTTCCTTCCTTCCTTTTTTTCTTTTTTTTTTGAAACTGGGTTTCTCTGTGAAACAACCCTGGCCATCCTGGTTCTCACTGTAGAGCAGGATGGCTATCCTATCTCACTAGGCACCAAACCCAAATCTAGGGTCCTCTTCATGAAAACAAAAATGCACTGTCCCTGGGTTACAACCTTTTGCTGGCATTTAGTTGTTTTATTCTCTCTCTCTCTCTTTCTCTCTCTCTCTCTCTCCTTTGACTGTCTGTCTGTCTTTCTTATCACATCTTGCCATCAGTTTCACTTGCTTCGCAGTTGGTTACATCAACATTTTTAATGCTACTCCTAGATTCTTCCTCTCCTTGCTCTTGGCTAGAGAGGCAGTCCTCCTGTGCGTTCTTACCTTACAAGTGTATGTAACAGGCACTTATCTTCTAGGTGTAACAGGCCCTTAGATGCTGCTTTTGTTAAAGAATCATTAAGTCGTCACTAGGGTGCATAAGCTGCTAAAGACATGCTGGTATCTGTCTGCCTGGTTCGTTTCCTGTCTCTTCATGTCTGAAGCCAGAAAGGAAAGTCATTCTCCTTAGCTTGCACTCACCTTGAATTTCAAGAAAAGCAATGTGGATTGTGAGGAGGACTGTCTCCCAGGTGAGGGTACTTATCCTTGAGAGTGAGGCCATATGCTCCAGCAGAAGTAATTATCTCGTAGAAAACCAGCAGGCTCCCTCAGCTGATGAAAGTCATTTCAAATCGAAGTTATTAACAGATTCACAACTTATCAAGGCCAATGCAGGATCGGGGCTAAAACAATGTTGGACAGAACCTCATCTTTAACAGGACTTTTTTTTCCCCTCAGTTATTTGAGATAAGGTTTCTCTGTGTAACAGCCTGGCTGTCCTGGAACTCACTCTGTAGACCAGGCTGGCCTTGAACTTACAGATCCACCTACCTCTGCCTCCCTTAAAGGCATGCATGACGACCGCCCAGCCTAGGACTTCTTAATTATGCATATTGCATGTTTTCTTTTAAAATCCAAAGCCATGTTCATGCCATGCAGATGGATTTGGAGTCTACGGCTTTCTTTATCTGTTCTTTCCAATGTGGCCATGTTGCTTGACCCCATCTATGTTTCTGCATCACTCATTCGCTTTTTCTTAACCAGCGCACTGGGATGGGTGACCCAAGCTGACCTGTAGGGCCTGTGGAAGGTCAGACTCCTGCCCTAAAGCTATCATCACTAGGTGTTCCCAAATCAGAGATCACCTTGGTGACATCCCCCTTGACAACTGACCTCTTTTCTTCCAGGTCAGAGTTGTTTTGATTTGCATTTCTCTGATGGCTAAGGATGTTGAGTATTTCCTTAAGTGTCTTTCAGTCATTTTAGATTCCTCTGTTGGGAATTCTCTGTTTAGATCTGTACTCCGTTTTTTTTTTTATTGGATTATTTGCGCTTTTGATGACCAATTTCTTGAGTTCTTTGTATATTTTGGAGATCAGACCTGTGTCTGATGTTGGGTTGGTGATGATCTTTTCTGATTCTGTAGGCTGCCGTTTTGTCTTGTTGACTGTATCCTTTGCTTTACAGAAGCTTTTCAGTTTCAGGAGGTCCCATTTATTGTTTCTCTCAGTGTCTGTGCCACTGGGGTTATATTTAGAAAGTGGTCTCCTGTACCGATGTGTTCAAATGCACTTTCCACTTTCTTTTCTGTGAGGTTCAGTGTGGTTGGTTTTATGTTGAGGTCTTTGATCCATTTGGATTTGAGCTTTGTGCATAATGACAGATATGGATCTATTTTCATTCTTATATATGTTGATATCCATTTATGCCAGCACCATTTATTGAATATGCTTTCTTTTTTCCGTTTTATATTTCTTACTTCTTTGTCAAAAATCGTATGTTCGTAGGTGTGTGGATTAATATCTCGGTCTTTGATTCAGTTCCATTGGTCCTGCTGTCTGCTTTTATGCTAATCAATACCAGGCTGTTTTCATTACTGTAGTTTTGTAGTAGAGTTCAAAGTCAGGGATTGTGATGCCTCCAGAAGTTCCTTTATTGTACAGGATTGTTTTTGGCTATCCTGGGTTTTTTACTTTTCCATATGAAGTTGATTACCATTTTTTTTCGAGGTCTGTGAAGAATTTTGCTGGGATTTCGATGGGCATTGCATTGAATCTGTAGAATGCTTTTGGTAAGATTGCCATTTTTACTATGTTAATTCTACCTACCCAAAAGCATGGGAGATCTTTCCACTTTCTGGAAAGAAAAGAAGTTCAATTTCTTTTTTCACTGATTTAAAATTCTTGTCATACAAGTCTTCCACTTGTTTGGTTAGAGTTACTCCAAGATATTTTATGATATTTGTGGCTATTGTGAAAAATAATGTTTCTCTGATCTCTTTCTCAGCCCATTTATCATCTTTGTGAAGGAAAGTGTATAATTGTTTGGGTTAATCTTGTATTCTGCTATATTACTGAAAGTGTTTATGAATTGTAGAGGTTCCTTGGTAGAAATTTGGGGGTTGCTTATGTAAACTATCATATCATCAGCAAATAGTGAGAGTTTGACTTATTCTTTTCCAATTTGTATCCCCTTGATCTCCTTTTGGTGTCTTATTGCTCTAGCTAGGACCTAGAGAACAATATTGAATAGATATGGAGAGAGTGGGCAACCTTGTCTTGTTCTTGATTTCAGTAGAATCCCTGGGAGTTTCTCTCCATTTAGTTTGATGTTGGCTATTGATTTGCTGTATATTGCTCTTATTATGTTTAGGTATGTTTCTTGTATCCCTGCTCTCTCCAAGACCTTTATCATGAAGGGATGTTGTATTTTTGAAAACATTTTCAGCATCTAATAAGATGATCGTGTGGGTTTTATTTTTCAGATTATTTATATGGTGGATTATGTTGACAGATTTTCATATGTTGAACCATCCCTGCATCTCTGGGATGAAGCTGACTTGATCATGGCTGATGATGATTCTAATGTGTTCTTGGATTTGATTTCCCAGTATTTTATTAAGTATTTTTTGCATCAATGTTTGTGAGTGAGACTGGTCTTTAATTCTCTTTTTTAGTAATGTCTTTATGTGGTTTGAGTATCAGGGTAATTGTAGCCTCATAAAAAGAGTTTGACAATGTCCCTTCTGTTTGTGTGGAACAATTTGAGGAGTATTGGTATTTTTCTTTGAAAATCTTGTAGAATTACTGGTCTATTGCCAGACCACCCTAAAGAGTCAGAGCCATTCGTGCTGGCAAACTAGGAAACTGCCATTTTGAAACCATACATTTTTGTTTTGTTTTGTTTTTAGCTACTGCTGAATCAGAAAGACTTCTCTTAAAACAGCTGTGGCACACCACCAGCAAAATTCTGGCTACCAAGAAACTATGCTTAATTCTGCTTTTGTGTCTAGAATTACTTTTTAAGCTTTCTCATGTTTTTGATGGATGTAGTCAACCATGTTGGAGTGCCAATTTGTTATGGGGAGGCTACTTGTTTGTTTCTGGCTGCCCAGACCACAAAACAATCAAACAGAAACTATATTATCTACAACACTGCTTGGTCAATAGCTCAAAGTATATTTCTATCTAGCTCTTATATCCTAGGTTAACCCATTTCTATTAATCTGTGTATTGCCACATGGCTATGGCTTGCTGGCAAGGTTCTGACACATCTGTCCCCAGAGGCTGCTACATGGCTTCTCCTTGACTCTTCTTTCAGTTTAGTTTTCTCTCCTAGCTCTATTCTGCTAAACCACTGGCTGAAACATCTTTATTCACTAACCAATAAAAGCAGCACATATACAGAAAGACTTTTCATACCACTTCCATGTCAACAAAAATGGAGAATAAGCTCACTTCTATTGTTAGTTGCGTGAAATTCACATTAATTACTCAAAGAATTTATTTTTTTCATTGTAAAATTTAAGAGTAAAGATGCTGGGCTATAATTTTAATATGCAATTTCAGTTGAAGAGTTATAGTCTTAAAATTTTCTCTTTCCTTCTTGATAACCTGAAAGTTATTCATGAAACAAGTGATATGATGCTTCTGTTTATCTAAAAATGTGAACTTAAATCTGTTCAGGGAAAATCAATTCATTCAATCTAGTTTCCAGAATCAGACACATCTTACTTTCATTTGCAGAGGTAGTTTCATATTAATTGTGCTCAGAGACACATTTTGTTGTTTTTCCAGTTGGAAAATAAATTCTAGATAACTAATGATCCAGATACATGTTTCCCTCTGGCAGCTTAAACTGAAATTAGCAACATAAAAGGCCAGTTTAATAACAATCCCCTTCAGTGGGAGATCTTGCTAAATGTACCCGTATGTGCTATGTTTAAGACTTTTATAGGAAGCATTTATCAAAACAGCCTCTCCATAGAAGAGTTATAGTATGAAGATAAAACAAGGAAGTGGTACCCAATGCTGACCCTGGACTGGGGTTTCTTTAGCTGAAACGTCTCTTCTTCCTGGGGAGGTATCAATATTCTCATTGGACTCTTTCTCTCGACATCCATTGGCTTCCCACTTCCTATGCTCTCCATCAGCAGAGCTCTGAAGAGACACAGAGGTTAGCAGAGGATTTGGAGTTTGCAGAAGGTAGCATACTCTCAAGGGATGAAGCTGCATCGTGGCTAAAGAAAGCGTTGTCTCAATGTTTATTTGAGACAGGTTTTTTTTTTTTCTCTGTGGAATGGTTTTTCTGAAGAATGTTTTCCTGTCCAGGTGTGGAGGCCCAAAAATGTGAGCCTATTTCCACCTTGCCTGAAGGTCCGAGAGTTCTAGCTTATTAAAAACTGTTGACACCCTGCCCTAGGGTGAGGTTACTTGGTCATTTTGTCATTAAGATGATCCATAGAGGTAGACCCATTCCACCTTGACCAACATCAGAGAATTGAAGCATACTTATGTTCCTTCTTTTGAAATAGGATATTTGACCAAGGGAGTGACTGCCTTCAGGGTACTTGGTCTAGGGTAGATTCACTGCCTAAACAACAGAATGCTTTTCTCATGAATTAATAGCTTGATGGCTCAAAGTACTGAAGTTAGTAACTGTTCTAATTGTCCTTTGTATTATGTTAAAGCAACTTTTTGTCTTCTTCCCCTTTTTGTGTTGGGTATAAAAGTGAATGGAAAATAAACACGGGTGAATTCAGCATTCAGTATCCACTGAGTTGCCCTCCCATTACTATTCTATGTCTCAGTGACCCTTCTTATCTCTGCTCCTCCTACTTAACATTTTCCTAATCCCCATGCCCCTACCCTGGTAAGTGGTATACTTGTGGAAGTATAGTCCTCGACATCCAGGTGTTGATACATCTATTTAGATTGCTTTTTCAGGAAAGGACAATGGTATGTCCTTGGGTTTTTTTTTCTTTGTTTGTTTCTTTTGTTTTTCTTTTTATCAGAAAGTCTCATTTGAAAAGTATTTCTTTTTTTTCTTTTAAATCCTAAAATCAGGTTTATATAATTATCACTCATTGGTCTCCAGAGGAATTCAGGATTCCAAATCTCCTCCCAGGGTCAAAGATATGACTCAGGTTGTATTTATTTAACCAGTAGAATAGAGTCCTGGGATTTCCTGCCATGGCTTTATAAACTGATGATCATAAGCAAGGGACCTCTAATCTCATTCATTTCTGACTATCTGCTTAACAACATGACTTACTGCATGGAGCTGGAATCATGAATGTAGTCGATAAGGGCCGCTGGTGGGTTAGTTGCTTGCATTAACCTTGGACTTATTCAGCGATCACAGAAGCAATTGGTTGACAAATCCCATACTAGATTCTTTAGGCACTATCAAAGTGTGAAAGGT
Organism: Microtus oregoni; assembly: GCF_018167655.1. Lineage (NCBI taxonomy): Eukaryota > Metazoa > Chordata > Mammalia > Rodentia > Cricetidae > Microtus > Microtus oregoni. The sequence continues at coordinate 13,050,678 of NW_024543067.1, read as the reverse complement.
GAAAATTGGTATCAGATACATGTCTTTATATAAATCTATTAGTTTCTTTGGATTATCTATTTATCTTTGTGTCTATCTGTCATCTATATATCATCTATTTTTTGCTCTTTCTGTCTTTATCTATCTATTCATCTATCTATTTCCTACCTATTGTCTATTATCTGACCATCATTTATCACCTACCTATTATCTTTCTATCTAGGCACTATCTACTTATTAAACATGCTTGATGTTCATGAATTTTATTCACAATCAAGATGATTTTGGAGAATATACTATCTAGAAAATATTTCCTCTGCCTCAGTTTGTAGTTTTCCATTATACAGCTCCTTATTGACCAGAGCACAGTGTCGTGGTTTAAGGTACAGTTACACCTGTTTAGCTTTTACTTGAGTGATATTTTTGGAGAAGAAAGTAAAGACTTTTGTCCACCTTGTTCTGCTTCACAGTGCTCTTGTGTTTTACCTTTGCTGCATCCTTCAACTTCACATCCTCTGAGTGAGCCTGGGGGAGGGGGCTTAAAAGAGGTTCACAGTTTTCCCAGTCTGTGGCACCATTGTGCAGTGAGCTATAGAAAAGACTTACACTAAATAATAGAGCAAGACTTCCTAAAATTTATATGTGGATCTCACAGATGGCTTCTTATAGGTGACCACACGAGAGATGGGTTAAACTTGGAGATAAAGTAATGCTCAAGACCCTGGGTTTGATCCTTAGTACTTCAGAAAACAAACAGAAAACTTACATATGTGGTAAATCAGATGGATTGGAAGAGTCAAACCAATTATTTCTTTATTAGGTTCAAAAAAATCAGGAACAGAAAGGAGTGGTCAACTACAAATAATGGTTATAGTTACTATTCTTTGATTTTAATTTGTGCTGAGAATTGAATCCAGGGCTACCAGCACAGTAGAGCACTTGCCTATAATTGCATTTAATGCCATCTTAAATAATATCATTTTCATAAACAACACTAGATTATGAATGCCAAACAATTGACAAATCATTTTTTCCTTTTGTTCTTCTGAATATTGATGCATGAGACGTTTTGACGTTCATTGATTAAAATATACAGGTTACCACATAGATGTCTCTTACTGCTGGTAGAAGAAAGAGAATATTGATATGGTCTTAGTCTTTTTCAGCTTTTGCTAGATCTTTAGGACCAATGAAAGTATCTCAGTGAAACCTACAGTAACAAAGAAACCCTGTAAAATTAGGGCTTAAATCAGCCTATTAGCAAGTCCTTGAAGCTGAAGGAATGCAGCCAGTGCTGGCTTTATTCTCCTGAGGGAAATGTTACCAGGGCCAGCCCTATTCAAATGTGGCCCACATCCATGCATTAGGAAAAATAAACAAGAAATTCTTTTAGCTCTGGCACATGTACTTGTCATGGCAAAATGACTCTGGTTGGAAACACACAGACTTGTATTTTAGAAACAAGCTTTCTCTGTAGGCATTTTTTTCGGTTTTATTATTTTTTTTTATCAGCAAAAGACCGAGCAAAGTGACAAAGAAGGAATTTTAAGTGTAAAATGAAGTAAGAGCTGTTAGAAGGGCCAACTGTATCTGTGGTCTATCATTAATTCTGGAAAACACAAGATCCCCGAAATCTGTAATGTCATTGCTTAAAACCCAGGTAAAGAATCCAAGAAAGGCCGGGCGATGGTGGCGCACGCCTTTAATCCCAGCACTCGGGAGGCAGAGGCAGGCAGATCTCTGTGAGTTCGAGACCAGCCTGGTCTACAGAGCTAGTTCCAGGACAGGCTCCAAAGCCACAGAGAAACCCTGTCTCGAAAAACCAAAAAAAAAAAAAAAAAAATCCAAGAAAGAATAAACGTCACATCTATAAACACATAGCAGTGTCCACACTGAGACTTCTTTTCAAATCTGGATGGGTCATTGCTAAAGGAAATTTTTCTCAGAGAAATATAGACTTTAAAATGCTCAAAGTCCCAAAGGGGAAAGCTGGGGATTAAAAACAAATGTTTTCAGTTAACAGGGATGCTACCACTGGAACTGTCACTGCCTCATTTTTTAACAAGGAGCCCCATCGAAAAATCTTAACAACCTGTCTACAACCATCGTTATAAAATTTGAAAATAAAGTACGTTGTAGTTCACACTGGAATATTTCCATCAGGCTCGTGTGTTTAAGTGCTTAGTTCCCAGCTGGTAGTTCTGCGTGGTGGGCTTTCCAATCTTTGTGGCTGTAGCCTTAGCCAGCAGAGGTGAGTCTCTGAGAGCGCGATGGAGGAAGGTCATTGGCTAATAAAGGAACTGCCTTGGCCCATTTTATTGGTTAGAGGATAGGTGGGAAGAGGAAGTGAGCTCAGTCTCGACAGCTGAGACGCCATGCCCTGCTCCCGGGATGAAGCTCCGACCCAGGATGGACATAGGCTAGAATCTTCCTGGTAAGCACACCTTGGGGTGCCATACACAGATGATTAGAAATGGGCTAAATTAATATGTGAGAATTAGCCTAGAAGAGAATGGGCCAAGCAGTGTTTAAATGAATACAGTTTGTGTGTTGTTATTTCGGGCATAAGCTAGCCGTGTGGGCGGCTGGGGTGCTGGGGACGCAGCCCCGCCGCCCTTATTACTACAGAGCGGACCTTGCAGATGACCATCAGCTGCTGGTACTGGTTTCTTCTTTTATTTCCGAGCTCTGCAGGCTACAGATATCCTCACTGTGAGTGTCACTATTCTTCCCTGCAGCGATGGAGGGTCAGCTGTGAACCGGGAGTCAAATTAACTCTTCCTCCGGTATTTGCGGAGACACAGTGGGCAAAGTAGCCAACAGTGCTGGAACTAACTAAATAAGAATAGCTTCCTCTCAGGGTTGGTGGAGTAGGGTCATCCTGGTTCCAACGCTTCCCTGCAGCGCGGGTGTGAAAAGTCATCATAGCCCATATCAAACTCAACCTGATGTGACAGATTGCAGAGAATATCACGTGGACACAAGTGAAAGCAAAGGCCTTCTCCAGGATAGATCCCACAGTGCATAAACCGCCACAGAGATACTAGGGAGTATTTATACCTTTATACATAGTATCATAATGCTATGTGATGTTGAATAATTATATAATTAAATTTCGAATAATGTCTTTTTTTTTTAATTGCAGCACTGCTTGGCCTATTAGCTCCAGCTTCTTATTAACTAACTCTTACATCTTTTTTTTTATTTTTTTAATTTATTTATTTATTAAGGATTTCTGCCTCGTCCCCACAACCGCTTCCCATTTCCCTCCCCCTCCCCCGATCAAGTCCCCCCCCCCCCTCATCTGCTCGAAGAGCAATCAGGGTTCCCTGACCTGTGGGTGTCTATTTTTTACACCTCAAAAAGTTCCGAAAATTGATTGACAATTAACAGTTGATGATTGTGAATTCACATAGTCCAATTACAACATGTTATGGTAGAGACCTTTCAAACAAGTTAGCATATTCCTAAAGGAAAGATTTCATTTCTAAAGCATGGAAATTGGAAAGGCCTTTTGTTTCCCAGCACACACCACAGCACAGTGTCTCGTTATCGACAATCTAATGAACTGTTCATTGGGCAGCTATGGGCAGTCCTTGCCTGCTTCTTGCCTTCCTCACACTGCCTTGCCAATCTACACAGCATCACTGGACTGAGAGAAAGAAGCACCCCAAGGTCTTGTACTGCCAGCATTTAGGGTGCATCTGGTATACTGGAGCAGCATGGTGAATATTTTTCAGAGCAAAGAACACATAATCATCCATTAGAGCAACCTTCCTAAGGCAGTTGCTGTTTATGCTAAAGGCTTGTTTGAAAAATCTATTTAATGATCTCTCTCTGTTGCCTACAGAGCAACCATCTTTGTTAAACTGAAATCAGTTTGGCCTAAGACTCACCTGGACTTGAGTGATAAAATCTGGCTGTAAGCGGTCTCTGTACAAATCGACTATAATCTAACCCACGGCTGTACCCTTGAAAATAAGCAAGTGTGCCTTAGCCAAGTCCATGCCAAAGGTCACCAAGTTATGCTCAATGCAACAAATACCAGACTATAGCAAGCAGGTAAACTTTGTATGCCATTCCCTATTTTCCTAGCAGTCGAAAGAAATAGGTCACTCTATTTTAAGACAAGGTATATTCTGAACCATCTTTGATCTAGAATGTTACCAACTGAGTTCTAAAACTTCTTCAATCTTAATAAGATTAGTTAGGTTTTACTAGGCTCAGCATTTCCTTTAACATTAGCATCCACAAGCCTCTGCCCTGGCATCCCTTCTGCCATTTCTGTCCCTGGACCATCAGATCTCCTGGAAATGCACCTTGCAGAGTCCCTGCTGTGTGCCCAGGGCTCTTCTGCCTTCACTTCCGTGCTGATAGCACCTCAACATAGATGTTCTCCTTCTTCCTCAGCCTCCTTCCCTCACCTCCCAAGAGTCTATCAATAAACAAAAGGGCAGGAGGACTATTTATTGTAGGAGCATTAAAAAAACCCTCTCACAATGCTAACTGCTGATGGGAATCACCATACACTCCTAGGCGTTGTTAGAAAGCAGTTTTCTATTGTTTCCACATGACTCAGTAGTCTTTGGAGGCAGAGCATTTTTTTTTTTTGCAAATAATATACCTCTTATTTCTAAAATAAAGTGAGACTAAAAGTATGATACAGCAAATGCAGCTTATTACCTCAGAATAGCCCACTTTGCAGTAGCTTTTAGTATTAAGATTGATATGAACCACTAGGCGCTATGCATCGTCTATATCTTTTTATGACTCCGTTACAACCCTTCTTTCTCTAGTAACTTCACAGTGGATATTGTTTTATAAAGCCATTTCCCAAACATAAATATTCAAGAATAAGCGTCTTACTATCAGAAGAGAGTATAACACTCAGGAAGTCCTTTGGGACCCACTTTTGAATGAGAAACCTATAATAAAAGCAAGAAGCAATTCTACATTATTTTTGAAATAATGGAAAATAGTAAATGTGGAATTGCCTTGCTTGCTTCCTTTATTTGTATCTTTTCAAAGTTATTGTAGAACATAATTATTTACAGACTTCAGGGAATAGATATGACACTTGCTGCTGTTTTCATGTTCTGATGATAGGAACTAGAGTCTCTTGAGCTAGGCAAACACATCCGCATCCCAGCCAGAGTTTCACTAAATTGCCGAAATTGTCTCTGAACTTACTCTCTAGCTCAGGCAAGCCTTGAATTTGCTGCTCTCCTGCCTGTACCTCCTGGCTAGCTGGAATTACAGGCCTGTGCCAACCAGCTTTGTTGGGAGATAATTCTTATTCCCAATAATTTTCTTCTGTAATTTCCTTTCTGAAAATAGGAATTTTAATAATTCATGCAGCAGGTATAAACCTAAATTCTGAAAGGGCCAGCTGTAGTTCAGAAATTGGAAGATCAAATGAGCTTGGGCTAACACATGAGCTTCTTGCATCCTTTTCTAGAATAATATCTCCCAGCAAATAGAAATGACTGTATAGATGAAGCTTCAGATTAGATGCTCATAGCAGCCTGGAGCCCCAAAGACTCAAACCTACCCTTTCCTTCTGTTCCTGAAAGCGAGAACTACCTCTGAGTGTCATGAGTGCCTCAAGCTAGAATATCTCCAATAATGAACAAATACCCACCTGTCAGAAAAATTTGCTGCAAGAGCTAAAATATACTAGAAAAAGTAAGACTGTAGACATACAACTATCTATATCTATATATCTATATCTATCTACATACATATATACATGTGTGTATATATATGCATACAAATGTGTGTGTATATATACATACATATGTTTGTACACATATATACATATCTGTAGATGAACAATGAAGGATGAGTGTATCACTACGTAATGTGTATCTTGAGAAACGCATAACTTCTTGAGAATAAACACACAAATTCTGTCTATACCAATATACATGTGCAGAGTATCTGTTAATAGTTATTTTATGTTTTCATGGAGTGTGGGGGGGAGGTCATGGAAGGTCAGAGGAGGACATCAGGTGTTTTCCTTTATTGCTTTCTGTCTTGTACTTTGAAGTAGGATCTCTCACTGAATGTGAGCTGACTGTCTCACCTAGGCTGTCCATGTAGTGAGTGCCTGCAGCCCACCCACCTGTCTCTAAATGATGGGATTGCAGTCCCACGTGGTCATGTCCAACTTTGACGTAAGTGCTGGGGGTTTGAAATTTTGTCCTCTCACTTTTACAACAAGAGATCTTATGCACTGAACCATTTTTTTCCCATCTCTGGAGGATGAATTTTCAGAAACAATATGAGGTCAGGCAGAAAGCAGTGTGCTCCAGGAGGTTGTTCAACTTCTCCTCATATATAAGGTGAAGAGTGGTCCACAGAGACATCCAACGTCAACCTCAGTCCTCTACATGCACAGGTGCTTATGTGCACACATGCATGAACATGAACACACACGCAAACACACAGCATATGCATGTATACACACATGTACATGATGTCAAAATAAATACATAGTATTCCATCATATTGTTTTAGAGTTATTTCTTAAAATATTATCTAATTACTGAACACATAGGCTTCTACTGCTTGCTGTTCTAAAAATGTGACATGGAGCAGAAGGCCTATGAGCCTGGAGCACTGAGATGCATGGGTAATGCATTACAAAATACTGCCATAGGTGTTGAAGGTAGTGAAACAATTGCAGTTTTATATGCTATGACTTAAGAAAATGAAACATAGAATACTTGTAGCTTTTTGGAGATTTTCATCTGTGGGACAGTGTGATCTATGATGAAATGAAGCAGTCTTTGGACTGCATGGGAATCCTCGGGGGCTTGTTAAAACAGAGACGACTGGTCCCTGCATGCAGTGTTTCAGTATTTTTATTTCTACTAATATTCCAGGTAGCATGGATACTGATGATCCAGGGACCATCCTTGGGAAACCATTGCTCTTGTGCAAGGCAACAAGGACTGTGGGGAAGGCAGGTAAACTTTTTTTTTTAAAACCTGACGTGGTGATATGAAATGAAGTGAGTGAAAGGCACACCACGGCTGGCTCTTAAAATCAGACTTGTGCCGAGTCTAAGTGACCGTGAGCGTCTGCCGAACTGGGGCATCTTTATTAAGTACCGCTGTCCATTGAGGCTCAGGTAGCATGGAAGAGGAATCAGAATGAATCTCTGAGCCAGAGGATGGAGAGGCATCTTCTGAAATGCTGTCTCCTGGGTCTGACACTGCCAACATTCCCCATGGCTGAACAGTTTCATGGTTGCTGTGGTTATCTGCATTAGAACTGCATAAGATGAAGCCACCCAAAATGGGATCAAGGATGGGGAAGTGTTGAATTAAGAGCGGTGGGCTACGTCCCCAGCACCCGGCCGCCCGCACGGCTAGCTTTACCCGAAATAATTACACAGAAACTGTATTCTTTTAAACACTGCCTGACCCATTAGTTTCAGTTTCTTATTGACTAGCTCTTACATATCGATCTAACCCATTTCTATTAATCTGTGTAGCCCATGAGCTGGCTTACCAGGAATGATCTTAACCTGCGTCTGCCTGGAGTGGGAGAGTCATGGCGACTTCTGATTCAGCTTCTTTCTCCCAGCATTCTGTTCTGTTTTCTCCGCCTACCTAAGGGTTGGCCTATCAAATGGGTCTAGGCAGTTTCTTTATTAATAAGAAATCACTCCCACATCAGGGAAGGGACTTTTGAGATCCCACCCCTTCCTGATGAGCTATTGGTAGTTGACAGCTGCTAGGAGACGGGAAGCATTCTTTTATGAGAGGGTGGCCACTGCTAAGTTTTCCACGTCACAGTGGATGGCTGGCACCCATACATATGTTGATTTAGTGAATGATTTAATAACACCCATATTCACTATTTGATACCATGAGTGATCACATACAAAAAAAAAAGGCTTGAAGTTGGAAGGAGGGAGTGAGAGGGGAAAATAAGGATGGATACAATCATATTTCATTGAATACAATTGTGAACTCAAGAATAAAAAAAATTTTTAAAAATTTGACTTTTATTACAAGGGTAATGCCAATTACTGAAACAAGAAGACTGAGTGGGGATAGCGGGGGTAGAATATGTTGGGAAGTTGATTCCAAGAGATGAGATAATAGCACCGAAAAGGAAAATTTGCATGTCATCTGTGCATGAGAACAAATAGAGTATAATATGAAAAGCAAGCCCCAAAAGAGCTCTGAAACTCTCAACCATTACCAGAGTTCTGACAAGAGAGAACGGAGAAACCTGAGGAGTGACCAGCATAGTCAGAGGCAGCAGGAGTACATTACCAAGCCACGCAAGCAGCTAAAGAGGTGGTCCGGGGATGAGGAAGTATGTCCCAGAAAGGTCTAGTGCACCTGCTATCAGAGAGTCTCTGGCCAATACGATAAGGGTGGGGTCCATGATCTGAGCAAGTTAGAGGTGCAATTCTATTGACCTGGGAAGTTCAAGGCACAAGAGAAAGTTGAGGCAGAAAACTCAACCATTCATCAGTCTTGCATGTGAATAAGAATGAGAAAGGGCAGCTGGATTTGCATCAGGGGCTCATCAAACAAGGGACGTACTCTTTAGTGATACTTGTAACATTAATGATTTATTTCAGTATCCACGGGAGCATATAGAATATAGTACTGGGGCTGATCCCAGGAGGAACCGAGTTCTTGAGGATGTGACTTGTAAGGTGCACCAGGTAAGACAGTTACTACTTTGTAACAGGGGCAAGGAGAGGTGACTTCAACCTCCCTGCTGCCCATCAAGAGACAACTTACTCCACCCACTAAGAAGCCGTGGCATAGAATGAAATAGTGAACCCTATCTGTGTCAAAGTGGGGAGCCGTCAGAAGGAATTTATAATTCAAAAGATAGATGACAAGAAGACATATAATATCATTCATTAAGTGGGCAGGCTAAATTAAGGTGCATACATTTCCAGTTAGCTTTGGAAGCACCAGGTGAACTTGCTTTAATACACAATAGGATAGGGATGTTTCCGTGACACAGAGAAAAACAAGAGTTCCTTATTGTGTTATATATACATATAAATGCATATCTATGTAATCATGGTAGACGGGTTGGTATAATTGTTTTCAAATTCTTTCATCATAAGGAAGAATTTGATTTGTTTATAAAGATGCTACAATGTTTTATTTTCAAACTTTTTTTCATAATTTGTGATTTTAGTTGTTAGTCAGGGAACAGAATTTAAACATCTCATCAAGGTAGTGAAAATGGTGTCCTTTAATTTAAAACATTACTCAATTTGGTATTCAGGATAAGCCAAATGGCCTGGGATTTCAGACGTTTTAATAAGTTCCATGTTTTTATACCATTAGCCATCTGCTTGCAGCAGACAGATTGAAAATCCAGCAATATGTGTACATCAAATATTCATGGAAACCAAATAAAAGCTATTTTTTTTGGAAAAAAAAATACCAACGCCTCGAGAGAAGTGACAACACATTTTGTTCTCAGGTTGTGTCTGTTGGGGGTTCATCCTGTGCTGTTTACTTTGTTGTGTATGCAGCTGGAGCATACTGGCTGTGTTTGATTGATAGGCTCAAAGTATCACCTGCCCTCTTTCTACAGGAGCTACTAAAAGTGAGGGGGGCGCGTTTACAGTCAAGCATAATTTTTATTCATGAACTGGGACTTTCATATTCTTATTCCTCTGCTTCAGATGGTTCCGCGTGTGGCAGGTTCAGAGATTCAATTCTGATAGGCACGCAAAACCTGTGATGTCTATTTAAATCTGTTGGATCGTAACAATCCACGCGGAATCATTTTGAGAATAGCTCTCTTGAACATTTGCTGGTTCCTCTAGATCATTTTATATTGGTGATTCTGGGCGAAATCTTTATCTCATACCATTTTGTCCTTTCTTCTTTGAACTCTTACAGCAAAGGGGAGATGAAAACGCTAAGCAAACACCTGAATTTAGTAAGTGATAAGAACAACATTTGTATGTTATTTTTTTTTCTAGTTTTTTTAAGACAGGGTTTCTGTGTGAAGCAGTTCTGATGGTCCTGGAACTCACTCTGTAGATCAGGCTGGCTTCGATCTCACAGAGATTCGCCTGCCTCTGCCTCCCAAGTGCTGGAAATAAAGGTGTGCACCACCACTGCCTGTCTTGTGTTGATTTTAAATGGCTGAGAACAAAGGATTCCTGCTGCTATTTTTGATTTGAAACATTGAGCTGTCTGTGTTTTGTTCATTTGAGTATGAAAACCTTAATCCTTAAACTAAAAAGTGTCTTCTATTTCAGATGCATTGCTTTGTATTGGTCTCTTTTTTTGTTGCTTGCTTGTTTGCTTTCCGAGCATTCAACTGAGTGGTATTAACTGCTCATTTGGTTTGCTCATTTGGCTGGGTGGTCACCTATTCCTGGAAAACTGGCATGCTTAACTAACTTCAAGAAGAGCTATCTTTGCAGACTCCTCCTGTCATCCTCGAAGTGAGGTACCATCTCTACGTCTCCACGCACTACAGTAATCGTTCAACACGTGTTGACATGACATCTTGTGAGTCCAGTCCTGCAGCACAGCCAGAAATTACAACCATAACTCTTGGAATGGCACACGCGTTCACTTCCCAGTGGCGTGGCTATGTCTGGGAGAGCCTTGCTGAGCTTGCTTCAGGTTTGTTCATCTGTATCCCAACTTCCTTGGGTTCCCAGGGTCCTTGTTACAGTGCTAGCAGATGCATGCAGGGCTAGCAGAGTCACGAGATGCCCTAAAGGTCTGTGCTGGAAGAACAGCTCTGCTGCTCTCATCCTATTGGACGAACAGATTAGTCACATGGACCACGTTGGCCATCCAGTAACATGGCAGTCCACTCTTTCCTTGGAGTCCTGTTGAGGGGACTCCCGTAAATCTGTCACCTCTTCTTTCAACCTACTCCGTGCTAACATTTTGTAGGCTGCTATGGAGTCAGCGCTTTCCGGTAAATGTGATGTCGACAGTTTTCTTCCCCACTAAGTCACAAAGTGACCGTGTTCATTAAAGGCAACGTGGGTGGAGGTTAGGAGTTTGTTCTTTGAAATCAGGTGATTGATGAATTCTATTTTTCCATGTACTAACTTTATGATCTTTAAACACAGTTTTATTTTCCTTGAGCCCAGGTTCTGTCTGCTTTTGCGAGTGAGGGGATGTAATCAAGAGGATCCTCTCTTCTAGAAACCATTGCAGCGGTCTCCATGTGCTTCTTTGCTGGTCTACATAAACTCTGGGCTCAAGTCTCGCCAGCTGAAGGCACAGGACAGGGCCTGCAGTCAAAGCATTTTCAGGATAAATACTGAAACCCAGGTAAACACAGGTCCCTCTCCTGTCGTAGTGCTGCTGGTGAACTAGCTGTGGGAATGGGACCTGTCTTTTCTATGCCTTTGCTTTGTTTTGTTTTCATTCTTGCTTATTGTTTTCATTTAAAAATCGGCTGCAGACCAGTGTTTCTGTATTTCCACTCTGCTCAATTAAGCAAACTGATAACAAACTTTATCAACTCAGCATAGAAGTGTTTAGACATTTACCAGTTGATTTGTGCTTACGTTTTGTTGTTTTGTTTCTTTTTGGAGGGGAAATCTAGTGATATTTTAGTTATAAATACAAGCAGAGGTCAGGTTTGAGCCCCCAGTCAATCCCTGTTCTCACCAGCCTCTGCTGGTGTTTTCATGAGCTAACCGTAAATTTGTAGATAAGCTGCTGTGCACATACGCAGACCATCTTGAGCAGTACCGCTGTGCATTTTTAGGAGAAAGTTCAAAATCTAATCAGGCACTGTACCTCAGAGCTCCCAGATACTTTCAGCAGAGGGGTAAGTATCGTTTAGTTTCTCTCCGAACAACTGTTTCCAGTTTTCTCGCCATAACTTGGGGGGTCCTGTGAGAACACAGTAGAAGCTGTTCAGGGCTAGGGACATTGGTCTCACTAACTCTTTTTAACTCCCTTGTTCTTGCTTGTAGCGACTCTAATCCACCTCCACAAGCAAAATCTATCCATTCTTTATCTTCCCTGATCCAGGTCCCACGTGAAGCTTTATGGACATGTCAGAGCACAAGGCCTTGCAAGTAGTTGGTATCTTAGATTTCACCAGAGTGACGATACCTAGCAAAACTTTCCTTTTTAGGACCTCAACAGTGGTACTTTGCTGTTCAGTTCATCCAATAAAGACTTAGGCTTCTAACACCTGGAGGCTTTTTATATATTGAAAGCTTTAAATAGAAATGTGACCTAGAAACTTACAGTTCAAAGAAATGACTGAAAGACTGAGTGGTAGGTTTTGAAGTGTGTGTGTGTGTGTGTGTGTGTGAGTGTGTGAGTGTGTGTGTGTGTGTGTGAGTGTGTGAGTGTGTGTGTGTGTGAGTGTGTGTGTGTGTGTGAGTGTGTGAGTGTGTGTGTGTGAGTGAGTGAGTGTGTGAGTGTGTGTGTGTGTGTGTGTGCTGGGTCAGAGCACTACTGTAGTAGGAGCTGCGGGTTGCATTCCGCCACCCAGCTCCCGCCACCGGCTAGCTTTACCCGAAATAACAACACACAAACTGTATTCATTTAAACACTGCTTGGCCCATTTCTATCTAGCATCTTCTCGGCTAACTCTCGCACCTGGACTAGCCCATTTCCAAGCATGTGTGTAGCACCCCAAGGTGCGCTTACCGGGAAGATTCTAGCCTACGTCCATCCTGGGTCGGAGCTGAATTGCATCTGCCTCAGAGAGCAGAGAATGGCATCTCTGAGCTCACTTCCTCTTCCTCCCAGCAGTCTATTCTGTTTACTCCTCCCACCTGTGTTTTAATCTATGAGACCAAGCAGTTTCTTTATTGCTTAACCAATGAAATCAACAGATTGATATATCACACTCCCACATCACACTACAGATTTCACTTCACTTTCTGTTAGAGCAGAAGAGGTTCTCGAATGGGCTATGATTTCACATCTATTTGTTCTTGTCTCAGATCCGAGATATTGCATTTCAGCAAAACCTCAGATTCTGATGGAAACCGCCTCCTTAACACTTTCTTTGCAGGTGGTAGCTCATGTTGTGGGTGAATGGCTGCCAGGTGTTTGGCATGGACCTCCCCCTAAAAAGCCCATCTTCTAGGATGATAGAACTAGCAGGATGTTTAGAGAGGTGGATCCAACTTTCCATCACTTAATGCTCAGGCACCATGCACGACTCTGAGCATCCCTGCTTTGGGTTCACATCTCCTGCTGGGAATGGAAAGAGAAGCAAAGCCTGAGTCTTCTAGGTGCCCTGCACCAGGCCTCCCTTCCTCTGGTGGAGCTGTTCTGTTCTCCTGTGTGTGCAAGGCCCTGGGAGAGGGGAGAGAAAGCAGAGCAACAGTGCATCCTGGAGCCAGAAGCTCCAGCAACAAGTGAGGCTCCAGTCCTTCTGGTCTTCGGTTCTAGCTCAGTCATCTCTAATTTTACCAGGTTCTCACTTAGGAAAAGAGTTCGTCCTGTATTACAAGTTTCCTTTGTCACTGGGGTTGTGAAGGGAGCCAAGAGAATTTCATTGCCTCTTGCACCTCACATTCCTGTTTCCCACAGTCTCTGTGTAGGCAAGTTTCTTTCCCTTGGGGGCTTCTCGGGGTATTCTTAATGTTAGTTTGCTCCCACATTGCCAGTGTTAACTACGTTCCCTGAGTTCTGTCTCTCAGGCTTCTCTACTATGAGCTTAATATAACAGTGGATAAATAAGAGACTTTATGTCTGGGTTTTTAATCTGAGCCCACTGGTCAATGTATTTGTCTTTATGCCAATACCATGCTGTTTTTATTACTATAGCTCTGTAGTACGACTTGAAATCTGGAATGGTGAGACCTCTAGTGGTTCTTTTATTATTCAGGCTTGTCTTAGCTATCCCGAGTTTTTATGTTTCCATATGAAGTGAAGATTGTTTTTTCAATTTCTGTGGGAAAGTGCTGTTAGAAATTTGATGGGGTTTGCATTCAATCATTAGGCTGATTTTGTAGGATGGCCACTTTCAGGCTATTATTCCTGTCAGTCCACGAACATGGGAGATCTTCTCATCTTCTGCTAGCTTCCTCAACTTCTTTCTTCAATATCTTAAAGTTCTTAGTCATATAAGTCTTTCCCTTGTGTGGTTAGATGTACCTCAAGGGAGTTTTGTTGTTGTTGGTTGGTTGGTCTTGATGTTATTGTGAAAGGTATTATTTCCCTGTTTTCTTTCTCAGGCTGCTTGCCTTTGTATATAGGAAGGCTACTGATTTTTCTGTGTTGACTTTCTATCTTGCCACATTGCTGGAAGTGTTTGTCAGTTGTAGAAGCTTCCTGGTGGAGTTTTTGGGGTCTTTTATATAAACAATCATGTCAACTGCAAATAAAGATACATCGACCTCCTCCCTTTCTGTTTATATCCTTTTAGTTGTCTTACTACTCTTTTTAAGACTCCAAGCACTCTCTTTCATAGGCATGGAGAGGGTGCACATTTTTGTCTTATTTCCAATTTTACTGGAAATGCTTTGAGTTTCTCTCCATTTAGGCTGATGTTAGCTGTGAGCTTGCTGTGCATTTGCGTTATTACCTTGTATCTCCAGTCCTTCCAGCACTTCTACCATGAAGAGATGTTGAATTTGACAAATGCCTTTTGTGCAGCTAATCTGGTGAATCATGTGATTTTGTCTTTTAGTCTGTGTATATGGTGGATTATATTTATCAATTTATATATTTAACTATCCCTGCATCTCTGGGATTAAGTCAACCTGATTATGGTAGATAATATTTTTGAAGTGGTCTTGGATTCAGTTTGCAGTTATTTTTATTGAGAATTTTGCATCTATGTTCATAAAGGATATTGTGTATAATTTCCATTTATGTTGTTGGGTCTTTATATGGTTTTGGTGTTAGGGTAATAGTGACCTCATAAAAAGAGTTAGGAAATGTTCCTTCCTTGTGAGTTTGGTAGAAGTCTGTGCTGAATCCATCTGGCTCTAGGCTTTGTTTCAGTTGGGAGACTTCATTATCTACTGCTTTTATTTTACTAGGGGTGATGGGACTGTTTAAACTGCCTATTTAATCTTGATTTAACATTGGCAGGTCACATATATTAAGTAATTCCATTTTATTTAGGATTTCCTGTTTGGTAGAGTACAGGTTTTTAAAATATGTCTTTATAATTCTCTGGATTTCCTTGGTGTCTGTTGTGATGTCCTTCTTTTCATCTTACCTTTATTCACCCGAATCTTCTCTCAGTGTCTCTTAGTTAATTTTGATAAGGGTTTGTTAATCTTACTATTTTTCTCAAAGAACCAACTGTAATTTTATTGATTCTTTGTATTGTATTTTTTTTCAATTTCATTTATTTCAGCCCTACAGGTGTTTCTCACAATTTTGGGATGTTATTTCTTTTTGTTGTTTTGTTGTTCCAGAACTTTAAGGTGTGTCCTTAAAGCGAGGTCCTGTGGGGGGAAAAAAGCAACTCACTCATCAACAAAAAGGGCTAAGAGCAAATGCAGAGGGGTTAAGAGACTAGATTCTGTACTGTTCACCCTTTCAGTTTAAAGTCAGCTTTTCTCCTGCTGGTCAAATACCTATCAGTAGAGATTATATATATATATATATATATATATATATATATATATATATATTATATACATATATTAGGATTTTAATTTTTGAAGTAAGTATAGTGTAATGTGACCTGAAGCACATTTGTCTGGAGCAAATTCCTGAAGAATCCAACATTTGTATGCATATGAATGCATACTCGTTCAAGTGCAGAAAATACAAAAACCCATGCCAGCTATTAAACTGGCTTTAACAGACATCAGGTGGTATGTTAAATGCGGAGACCAATTGAGAATGTGAAACACTATCCAGATCTCAATTCACAGATTCTTCACACCCAAGAATTCTCGACAGATGGAAGCAGCCTATAAAATCAGAGAAAGGGTCTTCAGGGGAGCCAGCCGGCGCTACAGCAGATGCCTAAGCATTGAGCTGCCCTGCGAAATTGGAAACAGTGGGCAGGACACATTGGGCCTTTGTCCAGAGCAAGCAGAGCAGCACCCCCTAACCCTCCACCCCAGTCACAGGCAGGAACCCTACACTCCCAGGCCACGCACAGCTGTCGGTTCACTAAGAGAATGCAAAAGCTTTCAGTGAAATGGCTCCAGGCCTAGGATGTTACCGAGGAGGGGGTTTCACGGTTTCCTCCAAATTAAAATGTACAGCAGCTAAAGCTTGCCAGAGTGTAGAGACCAGGACACCTTCCAGCTTAGGCTTGAGATGCACTCAACAAGGGCTCACATGACTGATGTGATCACCTATGTCAAAGAAGACACTAGAAACGATTACATGAGTCTAACAGTACTGGAAAATTTGCCTTGAGGAGGCAAAACACGCTAAGCCGTGCACTCTAGGGGGATGCAGAGAGGTCTCTGGCTTCCTCCAGTAAACTCCCAGCCACTAGAGCAGTTGCATCCTACCAAGGGAACGAGCACATTCATGTGTGGCCGGCTCCTCCCTCCTCAGCCCTGTCAGCAGAATCCCAGAGACAAGGAGAGTGAACCTGTGACCCCAGGTCATTGTGTAGCCTGTGAATACGTAAGCGGGAGGTGGAGATAGTACTTAGCTTTCGGGAGCTCATTGTACCAAGTCATTCCACAAACCTCCTACCCTGCCCCAGATTAGGAATCCCAGATTATCTAACACCTATTTACCTCACAGTCTGCAACACACACCAGGTGGTCTGCTGGGTGTGGGCCATACCATAAACAGTGCCTATCATCAGGGAGGGGGCCTTTGGGAAAAGGAGGCAGCTTCTGCAAGTGTGTGGAGAGTGAGATAATGGGGTTACAGTAGGCAGGGGATGCCTGGAGTCTGGCAGACAGAAAGATCAGGCCCAGAAAATGACACTGAGGACCACTAGGGGTCTATGGATAAAGTATTTTACAGAAACAACAGTTAAAATAGAGAGAGCAAATTCAAAATCTCCCCCAGATTTCTTAGACTGTTTTCGTTATCTGTGAAGTTTCATGGCTGTTAGGATTAAACAATAGTTAACTTATCCTAATAAAAAAAATCTGAATCAAAGTGGCTGATCGAGTTTTTGAGACAAGAAACACGGGACAGGGACACAGATACTCTAGACACACTGTTCTGGCATTGCAAACCCGCGGAAGCTATAAACAAGCGAAAAATAGGCATTATACGCCAACCTACCAACAATACTTTCTCAGAACCCAGTGAACTCCGAAGCCCAACTGCCAATGCCCAGAATCACAAAAGGGCTTGGAAACTGTCTGATGCTATCCTTGGGAAAAATCAAAATTCAAACGATTCCTACCAGATGTTTAGGTTCTTGCTGTCTCAATACCGTAAGGCTGAAATATTGTCCATCAAGACACCTGTGAACAATTGCTTGCACATTGCTGCCAGTTCTGCATAAGAGATTAGTCAGGCTTGGTGGTACCCCATTCTGCCACCTTGCTGAAGTCAGAGTACCAGTTTCCCCGTTCCAGCACCACTCACCAGACTACCTGCCGTCTGTAGCCACTGTGAGTCCCTTCCCCCTAGTTCTTTGTGTCTGCTTTCCTTTCTGTGCAACAAGCTGGACAACTGACCGCTCATGTCAGTCGGAGAAGCATCCAGAAGATGCAGTCTTGATGCAATTAAACACAATGAATTTTTGTAGCCACTCAGTTATAATCAAGAATCACCAACCAGTGTTTTTAGTGTTTGAGAAAATTCTGCAATGCAACTTAACTGTTGAGTATCAAAACCGGCTTCTGCCAGACTGGACTCCAAGATTAATTTTCATCCATACAAATGAGTTTTAGGATTTTTTTTTAAATTAACCGTGGCTTGTTTTCCATTTCCTAGTTATCAAATGTGTGCCTTTGAGAAAAAGCTTAATTCTCAGATATTCTGTCAGCCAGGTGGATTCTTCTTTAATCCTAAAGTTCTTGAGGAAGAGATAATGTGACTGAGGGTTTATCCTAACACAGCATTTGAGACACCGATAGCATTTTCACAACTGTGAGAAGAATAGACTGTTCAGCTCGTGAAAGACTTATTTTCGTCCCCAAAGCACTGTGACTTAGTGTATGTATGCCTGGCTGCAGCCCATCTGCCAGCTCCTGTCAGTCAGAACAGCTAAGGAGTCTTTCTGGGGGTCCCTTCCATTCAGGAAGAATCCTTTGATAGACCCCATTGCCTTTGTTCAACAATACTGATGGCATCTAGTGCATGAAATGCCACTCGTTGCAGGGTCTGACTTCCATCGGGCCTCACTGGTCCCCTAGTCCCCAACATAGCATAACCAGAATTTCCATATTCTTTATGTGTGTTCTAATACCTCAGGTCTCGTGCCGTCAGGGAATGCCGGCATCAGATGACCCTGCCTCTTCTACAGGTGAGGGAATGGAGGGCGCCTGTTAAGCACATGGCTCTTAGGAGAGTGGAGGCAGGGAATGCACAGACTGAGCCCAGCTCCCCCTGGAACTGCCTTCTGCAGGGCTTCAGATAAGCAATGGGGTGAATCCTTATGAAGGTAACTCAGGCAGAGGCTCATATGCAGCCGCAGGTGGGGGGTCCTTAAAGGGCAGTGTGTGTCCAGGCGGCCCTGCAGCAATGACAGACCTCATGGCCATTTCCTGACGTGATAAGTGGATGAGTTAGCTTTGAGATGAGTCCTCTCTAAGGAGCTAAGAACCCATTCAGTTTCAACTAGGACATTCTTGGCCTCTTGACTATTCCATTTCCCACTGTATCTGCTGGCCACCCTTAAGGTTAGGAGCACAGAGAGATGCTGGCTCCTCACGCGCCCCAAGTGTGTTTCCTGATTTGTGGTGGTTATCTGTCTCTGCTGTTTAGCCTTCCAAACGTCCATGACCCAAGAAGAGACAGGATGCCACTTTTAAAATACAGCAAGGAAGAATGCGTTTCCAATGACCTTGTCTCTCTGAACTCGGGCTGACTGTGACTCATACTGGAGCAGCTGAAGCCTTTTTCTGAATTTATGGGCTCCCATTTAGGTGAGGATGGGATTGCTGAAACTGGAGACATGTTTAGCATGCTTACGTACCCTGGCAGCAGACTCAACGGTCAAACGAGCCAAAGGTCCCTTTTGTCTTAGGCACCGACTCCTGCTCAGTCTGTCTTCCTCAGCTTTGAACAGGGCTCAAAGGCAAGTGCGGCTAGGATTGCAGTGCTGGGTTCAAGTCCATTCCAGCATTTGCCTCCCAAGGGATCTTGCTAAGGACCCTAATCTCCATGGGGCTGCCGTTCTTCACCTCTACAGTGAGGGCAAAACTACCACTTGGGACTCGCTGGGATTTATAATTTAGGCTGGACGTTAAACAAAGGGAATAGAACTAAGTCACCATCAGAAATGCTCCGAAACTCGAGGCCAACTTGATGCTCACAGTTTCCTATTTTGGAGCATTTAAGATTTCAGGTTTCTACATTATGATCCACAACTAGTAAAGTATACGCAAATATTCCCAAATCTAAAAAGCTCAAATACTCTGATCGCAAGCATTTTTTTTTTCCTTTCTGGATAGGATTTCTCTGTGTAACAGCCCTGGGTGTCCTGGGATTAGCTCTTGTAGTCCAGGCTGACGTCAAATTTACAGAGATCCGCCTGTCTCTGCCTCCTGAATGATGGGATTAAAGGCATGTGCCACCACCGTCTGGTCAATCCCAAGCATTTTTGAAAAAGGATACTCAAATTAAGAAAAAAAAACCCACTCCCCACCCCTACCCACTGCTGCTGCCAACTCCCCCCTCCCCGCCTCGCGCTGCTACCAGTAAAAACATATTAAGCATTTATTACATTCTATGGGATGCTGTTATATACACTGTGAAACCTAGGGCTATCATCCAAGATCTCTGCATTTATTAGGACAGCTCTTTTCCCCTCTCATATCGTTATCACGATGGTATACTTTATAAGGGTATCATTTAGCTTGCACAGGCTGGGTTTGTGGCCATGAAAAAAAAATCACAAGCTGGTGGGGTGAATGCCTAGAGACTAACAGAATGTTACTGAACGGAGTGTCGTCTTGAAAGAGCAAGTACCTTGGAGACTAAAGGAAGAAGGGGCATTATTCCCCAGATGACCAACTACCAAGCCTCAGCAGCTCACGGTTTAAAATTATGACCACAAGTTCTTTGACATTCCTTTTAGCATGGGCCGTTGAAGGGGGTACGGCTAGGCAGTAGAGCTTTCGTCTGGCATGTGTCTGGTTATGTGTTCAAGTCCTAGCACCATCAAACCGAAACAAAACAAAATGAACTAGAAAACTTAAACCCCAAATTTCATCCATAAAACACACCTCCCTCTCCTCCCTATTTTGGATCCACATCCTCTAATGCCCTGGTTGTGGCAGACGTCTGAGACTCAGAACGGGCCCATCTCCTGACTCATTCTTCAGTCATTCCCATAGCAGAAGCCAGATACCCCAGTAAAGACCCCCGGGCAACCCAGGGAGATGTGATGCTTACTCTAGATCATCAACTTGACTGCATTTGGAATTAACTTAAATCCAAATGGCTGGGCACATCCGTAAGAATTTTTTTTTTTTCATAATTATTTGAAGTCAGAGGACCCACTTCTAATCTGAATCTTTGTGTTGGGAAGATACACCTCTAATCCAGATCTTTTAAGGTGGGACGAATCACCTTTATTGTGGGCCACACCTTTTTTGAGCAGTCTAAGTAAAGGACATGACATAAAGGAACTTGTTCTCTCTGTCTGCCATTCTTTCACGTGAATTAGAGTCTACTTCTTTTGGGATTCCATGGTATAATAAAGAGCATCTGAGCCCTCCAGCCTTGTGTACTGAATACCTACTGGGTTTCTGGACTTTCTGTTGGTAGACAGCCATTGTTATGCTAGCTGGACCACAGTCTGTAAGCCATTCTAATAAATGCCACATCTGTATGTATATACATATATACATACACAAAAATACTTACACACATATATATTTATGCATAACATATGAATATGTATACACACATTCATTCATTCTATATGTTCTCTTCCTCTGGAGAACCCTGGTTAATGCAGGAGAGAATTTTCTTGTGAGGAATGGGGGCCACTTGCCATGGAAGCCACATTAGAGGGTGGCCCTCTAGCCTGTGAAAGTTGGTACAGCCACAATCCTGTCAGCAGCTTCAGCCACCATCCTGTCAGGAACCACTTGGCTGAGCCGGTCCAGAGTTCTTGACGTTTCTATATAAGTGGGGAGAAAACAAACCTTTTTTGTTTCCTTAGAAAATTTCTCATTATATTAATTTGAATAAGTATCATCGCCATTCACAGCTGCATTCCCAAATGTTTCTTTTGGAAAAGCAGGGTTCTAGTTTCAGGGAACATCAATGAGAGAAGCAGGAAGAATTCAAGACCAGTAGGAAGAGTCAAAGAACCAAATCTGCCTTTCAGGAGAAAAATATTTATCAATAAAACAGTTTGACAATCATTATTGTTTTTGAAATTACATTTTATAATGAATGATTCCTTAAATTTGCATATTAAGTATGACCTTAACCTTAGAAGAAATTCTCTTCAAATAACTTGATACAATAAATACTCATTGCATATTCAGTGTTCAAGTAACAGGAGAAAGGACACAGCCCCTAAGAAGTAGTACTTCTCTAACACAGCTGTGACAGTCTAAGTTCTTTGAGGCAGAGGCTGTTGACCATGGGGGTTCACTGGGTGCCACGTGAAAGACAAGTGGGCAAATACACGACCACACACAGTGGTACTGATGTTGAGCCTGAACAAATGAAAACAGGCTAGTCATTTCAAAGAAACGCTCTGTAGTAAGAACTCAAATATTTCAACCAAAGAGTCTCCTGGAAAATATGAAAAACCCCGACGTTTGGGAAAGGCAAAAATCAAAGAAGTGTAACTAAGTGAAGAGGCAGCATACTTTAGGGAGCACGCAGGAAGTATTTTAGCAAACCAAGAAGAGTGCTGCTCAGAATCATTGAGCTCGGGTGAGACCAATTTAATGGAATGTTCCTAGAAGGCTATAAAAAATGTGCTTCTGGCCCACAGCCCAAAGTTAGCTTTTCACGAAGGAAAAAGAAAAGGACAAAGGAACCAGCACAGGTAGAGCCTACAGAGCTATTTATTAGCATATCTTTTCTTCTTAGGTTCCAGAACAACTGAAGTATGTACAGAGTCTTACAGCATTCACACCATTTAAAGGCTCCTAGTAGCTGAGGAAGACGAAGGTGGCTCTGCTGAGAACCTGCGGGCTGCCAGAGCCTTGCAACACACACTGCCTGGTGCCCTCTGGGCCGCCTGGCTCACAGCTCCTGAACTCACCCAGAGGGCAGGTTATTGGGGAAGAGGCAACAGGAGACCAGGTGGAAAGCTACAGTGTTTCCACAGTTTTCTAAAGCTGTAACAAATACCCATAGCCTGAGAGAAGGGCAAGGTAAGAGAATGAGATACGACTGTGCTTCCACAGAGACAGAAGCACTGTGGAACGGGAGACTGCACTGAGGGATGGTAATCTCACTTCCCTTCCTGTCCTCAGTGCAAACCTGTGGAGCCCCAACTCACCCTCGCCAAACAGAACAACTACAAAGGGAGCAAGAGAAAAAAACCAACAGGTGTTAGTAGTTCTTAGCCAACAGCACAACAAAAACAAATAAAATCCCACAAAGTAACTTTGTAAAAAAAAAAACATTCAGTATCAGCTTTAACCAGCTTTAGGGTGGGTCTTCCTGTCAGGTTAATCCTAGATACTTGGGAATTATCCCCGTTTGAACAGCGACAACAGTCCCCCCCCCCCCCAGTATTGAACCTCCTGCATTTGCTTATCGTGGGTTTTGTTTGATTGTCTTCCACTACAAAAATACCACTGACATATACACTAAATTGGACGCAAGACCACACTGTTGCCCCAGAACGCTCCACTAAGTGGCAAGAGAATGGCAAAACCTGGGCGAGGCCCACCGCTGGATTCCACAGAAACAAACTCTAGCCTGGTTCTCTGTTCTGTCCGTCTTCTCCAGGAGCAGAGTGTCTCATCCATTTCCCAGTGTTATGATCTCCCATTTAGGCAAAGTGGCTTTTTATTTCAAAAAGATTCTGTGTTCAACTTAAAAGCCAGTTGATAAAACTTTTAATTAAGACACAACAGTGCGGGGTATAAAAACACAAGAACCACATAAATATTGAAGAAATTGAAAACTTTTTTTTTTCCCTCCTGTAAACAGTTTTGCTTAAGAGCAAAGCCCTAGGCAGTCAGATTCTGGCTGGAAAACTTTTGGCAGATGAGTATTCAGCAAGACTCTGCAGAGAGGTGAGGAGGAAGCCAGGCCAGGCGCCATGTTGACAGGCATGCAACTTGAGAACATTGCACAAGAAGCAACACAAAGAGTGGAGAAGCTCACAACACTTCAAGGAGACCTCACAACCTTCACAACTGTGTATGCACAGACAGACCCACCCCTCCCTCCTTTCCGCCACTAAAGCCCCTTACACATGGGACACCTTCTGCGACTCCCTAGCCTGTTTGATGCTATACAGCCACTTGATGATTCTAGCATTTCTCTCGATGGCAGAAATGCCATATGGCACCCGGTCATTGGCACTGTCATCATTTCTAAGGTCACTGTTACTGTCCTGAGACTGTTCACAGTCTGAGCTGATCATGCTTGCGCTGCGGAAGTTGAGGGATATGATGTCAGAGTTAGCCCTTGCAAAGTTCTCCATGCCAAGGTTCTCCAGCTCTTCCGGGTCCAGTCCGCAGTAGTTGAAGAACCTCTCCACGTCCGCGTCTACTCGGAAATACCTGTCACTCAAGTCTGACTTGGATCGTTGAAGGGAAGGTCTCCGGCTGACCCCACAGGCTGGTTCCACCTGGTCAGCCTCAGGGGACTTCGTGGCTGCCACCTTGGGCTTGGGAGGCAAGGGAGGGGCAGAACTGCTGCAGGGGATGGCTTTAAGGGGCTTCACGCTGGTCACTTTGCGGATGTCTGAGGAACTGTGTGAGACATGCAGGAAAGAGTCTGCCGACTGCTCCAGCAGTCTCCTGCTCACGTGGGAGCTGCTCTCCTGTGGGCTACCTCGCCCAGGTGTAGGGTATACCTTCAGCGACTCAGCGAAGGAGTGCCGGTGCAGGTCAGTGGCGTCCCTGTGAGGAGGCCAGTTTCGAGAGCTGTGCTTGTGGCCAGAGCCGGAGCTGGAGCCCTCGGAGCTATTGATGATGTTCTTGAGGATCTCGAGTTTGAGGGTCTCACGTTGCACACCGCTCTCGGTCTTGGCATGGTTGCCAAACACCTTGAGAGTGGGGCTGCCCAGTGTGCGCTTGGCTCCTGGGCACACCGGGGGCTTGGCCAGCACAGCCGGCTTCACCGGCTCCTGCTTGGCGTTGATCACCTCCTGGCTCTTGACGTACTTGGCCTTGTCAGCCTCCAGCCGCTCCACTGCACTGAGTCTCTTGGGGTTGGGCTCGGCCTGCCTGCGGAAGTAGTCGGGTCCTTTGTTCAGGATGCGCAGGGGCACCGCGGACGTGAAGGTGCCCGCGGGGCTGACCGGCTTCACCATGCTACCTGTCTGTAGCGTCTCCGTGGGCATGGTGGGCGGTCTTTCCCCGGCAGCCGTGGTGGATGCTCTTCTGGGCGCCTCCGGCCGGCCTGAACAGACACATGTACACGAAGCACAAAGGGCAGACGAAGGATACTGGAAGCGGTGTCAGCCGCAGCTGCTCCTCATCTCACACCTCACTAACTGCCGCCCTGGCTTCAGCGCACTTTTCTCTCCCTCCAGGCGGCCCCTGCACAAAAAGGCCACAAGCCACAAGTTCCTTTTAATCGGCTTGGCTGCCTCCTTTCTTCTCCCTCAAGGCTGTGGGAGTCTCCTTCAGGTCTTTGTGCTTAACTGCAGGCAGAGCTGAAACACAAAACAACCAACCGCGGGTTAGGAGGGGCGGGTGACATCACCGCTGTAGCAACAGAGGAACCCCGCAGTGATCCCACCTCCGTGGCACCCCTGCCCGCCCAGAGCCCCCCAAGGTCAGTGAATCCGGGACTGGCAATTCCCGGTTAACCGTGCCAGGAGGGCAACCGGGACCTCTCCGGAGCCTGCGCGCCGCCTCCGGCAGCAGTCAAATGTGGGCGTTTGCCAGAAAGAAAGGGGCTGAGGCTTCCCACGGAACTCTTCCAGCTGCCTCCCCATTGGTGCGAACCGAATCCTGAACACGCCTGGCTGGCATCACTGAGAGTGAGACCCAGGAAATACTCGTGAATGAAGAACGGAGGGTTCAGCCAAGTTCTGTTCCGTTCTGTAGCACATTAAATGCTAGGGGCTTCCTAAGACCTCCATCTGCTTTAGCGGCAACGTGGGCGATTTGCGCTGCTGGGTCCCTTTTGCAGTGAAGTAAAACTTGTGACTGCTTATGACCAATTTGTCCGTAAAGCTAGAAACAATCATTTCTTTAATGACTCAATAAGAGGAAAGGAGGTGAGAAACGAGAATGGCAGGAAACAAACAAACAAAAACTAGTAAGAAATACAACCTGCCACAGTCTGCTCACTGTCAGCAAGCAGCACTGTCCTGGAAACTAATAACGCATGCCGTGTTTCTCTCATTAAAATTTACTTCTTTTTTTTTGAGTTAAAAATAACTATTATAGAAACACTTGGAGGGGAACCCTAGGAGTGGATTATGAATTATGAAATGAGCCATCATTTCTCTGACTTGACAAGTGAGAAACATCTCTTGTTTCCTTTTGCTAGAAGGAGAGCCTGCTCACCAACCACCAGCGTTCCAGAACACAGAGAATGACCTCGTCAGCACTCTCATTATCGTTAGGAATATTAGGAGTGCAATCTATCTAACTAACATGTCGACACACAAACGTGCCCGAGATACAAGGTGATGATAGGAAATAAATCAGCGGTCTTTCTCTTGCTAATCTTCTCAAATGCTTCATCTCTAAACAAAATCCGTTCTACTTTATTGGAGCCAATTTTGGTAATCTGCAAAGGGATTTGTTCTAATAAAAATGTGTTCCTATGCAATATTTGAGAAACCCCAAGGCAACGACTACATAATGATTTTCTTTAATTGTGCTGTTCTATTTTGATGGCTCGACTTGGTTAAAAAATAAAACAAAACACAATAACCAACTACCTCCAATGAAAATTAAATGACAGTCTTTCTTTGAATGCGATTTGAATGCAATTGCCTGAAGGAGCCCCAATTCCTTGAGTCTCTAGGTTGGTTAATCTACTACTTAGGAGCCATCTCACTGGCCAAGGACACAGGGGCTATCTTGGAGAAAAGGCAGCATCTTACTGGATGTGGAATGGATTGCAAAGCAATAGCAAGATTGGGCTGGGAGGCAACCTCAGCCATCAAAGTGGACCATGGGAGGGAGGGATGTCCCAGATACCCTGAGTGCTGTCACTGTGGGCCTTAGAATATGTCTCTCTGTGACCGTCTTCTCTCTTAACTTTTATTGCTTAGCCAAAGAAGCCAAACTCTTTGAAAAGTGGATGATAAACCCACAACCCATTTCCCCTGACGGCACCATAATATTCCCAGACTCTTAACTCCTCTGAGAGGTATTCTGGGCAAGAGTGGCCCAAAATAAAAGTCTCTGATCTACTTTGCTTGACTCCAGGTTATGAGACAGCACTCATTTCAGAAAGGCGGAGCTCACAGCCAGGAGGAAGGAGGGAACTTAGAGAGGCATGCTGGACTTCCCTCAGCCTGCTGCCATTAGGACACATGTCTTTAGTTCAGTCATACTTTTTAATGGGCTAAGCCAAAACCCAGGCAGTTCACCTTGGGTCTGACTTTAATCCAAAGGCTCCAGCATAATGTAAACCTATGATCCAGCATTTGGTCATCCTTTTGCCACCTGTGACCTAGTGTGACAGACAAGAAAGGAGTCTTCTCCTTAGCACCAGCCCCGCTGATTACCTTGAAAATGTTCAAAATGCCCGTGTCGGGAAAATGCCAGAATGTGAGGTGAGAGTGAAGAGTGGACGGAGAGTCATGCCTAAGGATCAAGAGAGCCTTCCCACGGCACCCAAAGACGGATCACAGGGCCCTTTCGTGGGCATGAGTTACAATCCATTCCTGCTCAAAAACCATGCAGCTTAAGGAAAAAAGACAGGGACTCATTTTCAATTTCAAAATGGTTTAGTAGAACCTTGGTGACTGCCTTAACTTTCCTATGCCTCCTGCCTTTACTGTTCTTAGGGAAACCTTTCTCTGAGGTGAGAGGTGAGATGAGGTGATCAGGTAACACTGGCTGGCGCTAAGGTTCTTGCTGACCTATGCTTTTATTTGCTATCATCGCCTCTGGTTTTACTGTATTATAATCAAAGGTACAAAATGTTGACATCATGGCCCGGATTTGCCGCATGCTGGACTACCTGAGAGAGCAGGCTTTGGTCTCCTCTGAAGCTCTAAATCAGCATCATTGCTCTGAATTCACAAGACTGGGGAATACCAATGCATCTTCTAGGATCCTTCCCTAGGAAAAAAATCTCTCTTCTTTTCCTATTACTTCCTTCATGCCTGAGACTGGCACCCTCCCATAGGAAGGCTCCTTGGGCTTTCTAGAAATTGCTAGACATTTCTAAAGCCAGTATGGAAGGATTACATTAAAAGGTAGTCATTTGTAACCACTTCATATTTCATTTTCTTTCCATTTCCACGTCTTCCCTTTGTTCTTGGTCATTCCCAATTTCCATAATATTTTTTAAATAGTAATGGGAGAAAATCAGAACAAGCAGAAGGTCTTGTGGGAAGACTCCCAGCAAGGGGAACAGCTACAGAAATGCTGTAGCTGAGGATAATAATCGGCAGACTTGATGTCTGCTACCTGGGCGGGCCAACAGCTGGAAGTCACAGGGCGGTTTAGGTTGCTCTCACTGCCTCCTTACCATCTGCTCTGCTACTTTAAAGGGGGAGCTGCTGTAGGGACACAGCTGTACAGGCCTGGGGAGATACTCTGACCAGTCAATCGGACATGACGCAGCAGGTACCCTGGAGCTACACCTCAGTGTCTCGACAGAGCAACCATAAAGTCCTTCAGGGAATGTAGTGGGGGACAAGACCCTGACATCTGGCATGCGTTCTCTAGTGCGGGCTGGGGACAAATCACAGCAGTGAGGCCAATGGCTGGGCTGGGAGCAGGGAAGGGAAAATCTGGTATCAGTCTCATAATGGTCCACACATAAAAGTAACTATGATTTGTTTTCCGCTATGGTGGTGGGGTAGAATCCCAGGCATGGGCATAGAGAAGCACATCCTTCATCACTGGCTAGACTCCTGTCCCTGTATACTCTCAGGCTCCTGGCACAAGGCCGAGGATGCATAACAGAAACCCCACAGAGGGAGACACTTCCACTGAAGACCATGTTGTCTTCATTCTACCCTAGGGAATAAGCCTTGAACAACGTGAAGGGTAAAAAGACCAGGATAGAGACATGGGTGAGTCACTAGTAAAACAGCTGGCCACATCACAGCAGATGTGAGCTCCAAAGCTATTGTGGATGCAGTGGGTGGTGATGGATGACGGGAGTTCTGCTCTTAGTGAAAGGCCTCTGGTACCTCTGTGCTGGAGGACCCTGATGATGAGGAGTGAGAATCCTGGCTGCTGGCTCCGTGCTACTCTCCAGGATACTGCGCAAGAATGCCAAGTCTGGCTCAAGAGACACTATTGCCTTAGAGTAGCCAGGAGGAGGCAGAGAAGGCCCACATCTGGTTCCATGTGTATGTTACAGAATATGTATGTGTATGTTCATGTGTGTGTTATAGAACATGTATGTGTATGTTCATGTGTATGTTCCATCACAGGAAACGAGCAAAGCTGACTCAGGTTGGCATGCCTCTGTTCCCAGCAGGCCATGCTGCTGAGGTAAGAGTGCCTGGTCGAAACAAGGACCCCCAGTCCAGGGCTGCCCAGGAACATGACTCTCTGTTGCTTAGGAACAAATCCAGAATTCTGGATAGCATTCTGTCCCGTGAAGCACTGTAAGCCAAGCCTGCTCAGCTCAGTGGTTTCTTCTCCTTTATTTGGTACGTCTGGTAAATAAAAGAGAAATACCCTCTAAATTATAAGCAGGAAAGAAAGCCACCAGAGTTAGAGCCCAGGGAACTGAACTGTGGGAACTGAACGCAGCCACAGAGGTTGCCAAGGGTGAAAGTGGGTCACTCCTCTCCTCCTGGGCACTGCAGCAGGGGGCTGGGGGCACTGCTGTACAGAGCATGCCTGGCTAGTCCTCTTGAATGGTCTATGTATAGCAGCAAACATGTGCTAGTGAGCTGGACATGTCCTGTTCACTCAGGGAGTACGTGGGAAAAGTGGCTGCTGGGCCTCTGAATTGAAGAGTGTAGATCTATCTGATGCTGTCTGGCTCTCCTGGGTCTGCTCCCACACTGTCCGGAGCAAGTGTGACTGCGTCCCCTGACCCCACACTGTCCGGAGCAAGTGTGACTGCGTCCCCTGACCCCACACTGCCCGGAGCAAGTGTAACTGTGTCCCCTGACCCCACACTGTCAGGAGCAAGTGTGACTGCGTCCCCTGATCCCACACTGTCCGGAGCATGTGTGACTGCGTCCCCTGATCCCACACTGTCCGGAGCATGTGTGACTGCGTCCCCTGATCCCATGCTGCCCAGAGCAAGTGTGACTGCGTCCCCTGACCCCACACTGCCCGGAGCAAGTGTGACTGTGTCCCCTGACCCCACGCTGCCCAGAGCATGTGTGACTGCGTCCCCTGATCCCACACTGTCCGGAGCATGTGTGACTGCGTCCCCTGATCCCATGCTGCCCAGAGCAAGTGTGACTGCGTCCCCTGATCCCACACTGTCCAGAGCATGTGTGACTGCATCCCCTGATCCCATGCTGCCCAGAGCAAGTGTGACTGCGTCCCCTGATCCCACACTGCCCGGAGCAAGTGTGACTGTGTCCCCTGACCCCACGCTGCCCAGAGCATGTGTGACTGCGTCCCCTGATCCCACACTGTCCGGAGCATGTGTGACTGCGTCCCCTGATCCCATGCTGCCCAGAGCAAGTGTGACTGCGTCCCCTGATCCCACACTGTCCGGAGCATGTGTGACTGCGTCCCCTGACCCCACGCTGCCCAGAGCAAGTGTGACTGCGTCCCCTGATCCCACACTGTCCAGAGCATGTGTGACTGCGTCCCCTGATCCCATGCTGCCCAGAGCAAGTGTGACTGCGTCCCCTGATCCCACACTGTCCAGAGCATGTGTGACAGCATCCCCTGATCCCATGCTGCCCAGAGCAAGTGTGACTGCGTCCCCTGATCCCACACTGTTGGGAGCAAGTGTGACTGTGTCCCCTGACCCCACGCTGCCCAGAGCAAGTGTGACTGCGTCCCCTGATCCCACACTGTCCGGAGCATGTGTGACTGCGTCCCCTGATCCCATGCTGCCCAGAGCAAGTGTGACTGCGTCCCCTGATCCCACGCTGCCCAGAGCATGTGTGACTGCGTCTGCTATACAGCCCCTGGTCTGGTATCTCTGCCTTTATTTTGCATGTTGGTTCTGGCAAAGTTTCTTTTCCCGCAACTTTTTTCTTTAAATTTTGACATTTTAAGCATAAAATTCCAACATGTCTGGGGCGCACTCCCTATATCTATAACCTGGACTGTCCTCACTGAAAAACACAGCCATATCAGTTTTGTGTGACAGTGTGACCTTCTGAATTCTTTTCCAGCAGAAGGAATGAATGCGCTCAAAGTGTGACTCCTCACTGAAGTCGGCACTCTTCAAATGAATCATGTTGCCTGAGCAGTTATGTGTATGATGTCACATAGAAAAGCCACCATTGTAGGAAGATTCAGATGCATCTAATTGAAGATCAATTAAATCATGTGGTGGAAATGTCACCAGGGGAGCAACAAACTGAGCTCATGACACGTTCAAGAAGCTTGAAAGACACTGATGACCAATGAGAGTGACAGGGCCGGGGAGGGGGTGGGGGGAGCAGGGGAGCGACACTGGACTGCTGGTGGGAGTGGTAGGAGGGACAGGAGGGAGTTAGGCTCTCCAGATAGTCACGAGAGGGTACTGAAGAGAAGTGAAGTTATCATACACGGTTACGTTTGTTTTCTTAATGCCCTGGCCAATAATGGGACGAGCTGAGAAGTATCAAATACAACTGCAGAAGACAGAGCTGTGGGGGAGGGAGCATGGCCACCAGGCTGTGAGAGTTCTGGCATAACACTGGCTTGAATGCTTAGTGGTAGCTGAGTGGTCTCTTCTTCCTGTGTTCTGGCCTTCCCATCTGGAAAATGGGGATAATAAAACAGCTAGCTCTCCATATCTGTTGATTCTATATCCAGAGATTCTGCCACTGGCGGATGGAAAACATCAGCTTTCACCAAACTACCCCGGGAATGTTTTCCATGCTCACACTCTGCTGAAGCAGCTGTGGAGAGGTAAAGCAGCCGGTGTTACAGCTTCTCCGGTCCCATGCAGCTGATTCCACCAAGGCTGTGAACAGAACGCACTAACCTGCTTTCCTGTTAGCATCCCCCGAAGGACACAGTGTAACTATTTACATACAGTTTACCTTCTATTTGTCTGGATTACTTGTGACAAAAGACTGGACAGAAACAAACTGAGGGGGGAAAGGTTTACTTTCCCTAACAGCTCCTGGGGCTTTCAGCCCATCATGGAGGGGTAAGCAATGCAGAACAGTCTGATTTGTGATGGCAGAAGAATAGGACAGAGGTTGTTCACTTGGAAACAGACCAAGAAGCAGAAAAGATGCTAAAATCGGGAATGGGAACAACCTTTAAAGGCCTGTCCCTAGTGTTCTATTTCTGTTGTCAGGCCTCACCTCTTTGTTTTTATATATATATTAAATTTTTATTGATATGCTTCTATTTGTTAATATTTATAAAAGATACTACCATTGAAGAATCAAGACATAGCTTTTAAAGCAACTCACAAAAGCATATCTCTCATTTTCCTATTAATAGTAAGGTTTAGCTGTTTTAAAATCTGCTTATTTGTGGGTTTTGTTTTATTTTAACAGGCCTCACCTCTTAAAGATCCTACAGCTTCACCAAATAGCATTCCAGCTGAGGATCCTGTGCTGGTGGGAGCTCCACCCCGGCCCCTGGCATCCATATACCCAAAGAGTCTGGGATGTTCTGGCGGAAGCTCTACCCCACCTCTCTCCAAAACCTGTGGCATCTCAGAAAGCCCATCAAATTATGAGCTCTCCTCCAGAGACACTCAAGACCACTCCCACACAGGGTACTTAACCCCCCACCCCCAGAAAACAAACACATGCATTTTTTTTCTTAGTCTCTTTTTTCCATCTCCTCTTGGGTGGGGCGGGGGGCTGGAAAATCATCCAGGTGTGTTTTATCCATTAAACCTGGGCTTTTTCTAATTCAGTTTGATTTAGTCTGATTTGTATTGTTGGATTATTACATCAGCCGAGAGGCTTACCGGGGTGCAGAAACTTTTCAAACACGTATTTAAAATCTAATCCTGTGTGGGACACGTGAGATTCCAAACCCAACAGAGGTACTGGGCATAATCCAGGGGTGACTGACGTATGCCCCACCTGTGACTTGCTGGCTGCCCGTACCCCAGAGTGGCTATTTATATGGCGCAATACAAAATCATAAATTTACTTAAGACATACTGATTGTGTGTGATTTTCGTTTAACTTGTAGACAATAATGTTGTGCCACAAAGTCAGGTTAGACATGTCTGACAGAAGGATGAGTGTAAATTCCATGCAAGTAATATACGGGACTGGAGCATCCATAAATTGTGGTATGTGAGGGGCACGCCAAAGCAGGTCCACTATGGAAACCTAGAGAGGGGAGGAAAGGGATGGAGGAGGAATGGATAGATAGATGGAGGGATGGACAGATGGATAGCTAGCTGGGTTTTTGATAGGATTTATACGAGCACACAGATCCTTTCTGTTCCAGTTAGATCTGGGATAGAAGACGGTAGTGCTCAAAGGTGTTTATGACGTTCATTAGAGGAAACCTCAAGGCAGATGTGGACAGCTGTGGATTCCAGGCTGGTTTGTAAGAAACACACTCACTGAACTTTAACCCCCTCTACCCTCTTTCTCTGCACACGGGGCTTGTCACACACTACCCTGGCAGCCTCTGAAGCAGCTTCTCCCTCAACAGGCTTACAGCCAAATGCCCCTGGACACTGACACGGTTAACTGCACCATGGCTCTCACAACTACTAAGAAGGAGCCAGTATTGTTAGCCCTTGCGGAAAGCAGGTATTCATTTCAATGATAAGACTAGCCACGTTTTCACGCCTTCCTTTCCCTTCCCTTCCTAGCACAACTGTACTTTTTATCCCCAAGGCAGTAACTTTCAAGTAATGCAAATATAAGATGGGTGTGGTAACACATGCTTGTAATTCCAGCACTTGGGAGGTAGAGGAAGGAGGACCAAGGAAGATTAAGATTCTTTGTGCCTAGGTCCACAGCAAGTTCAAGACTGCCTGGGGTTGCAGGAAGGCAGGTGTAGAAAAAGGGACATTGTGAAGGTGATGAACAACAAAAGCAAACAGGAGTGAAAGGTGTGTGCGTGTGCGTGGGAAAAGACTGAATGTGCTCATTACAAACTGGGCAGAGGGGAAACTTGTCCAACCAGGTAGAAAAACCGGGTCAAATGAACCTCTTCAGGATCTGCACCTTTCACGCTAGAGAATGATGGGTTTCCTCCTTTCTTACTACAGTGAGATCCCTAGGCATCTAGAGTTCCAGCAGCTCTCTCTCTGGGTGCCGCCATCAGCCAGCAGCTTCAGGCTATACAGAAAATGAGATCACCTTCTTCAGCGCCACCGTCACTTTGTATCTTCTTTGAAATCCCATACACTTCCGAATCACATGATAGCCATGTTTAGCTTATTATTATTGTCATCATCATCATTATTACTATTATTATTATTGATTATAGTCAGTATTCTCTGGGGAGACAGATTAGTCAGTAAACTGACTGCCACATAAGTATACAGACATGAAGCTGCTCCATCTGTAGAACTTTGGTAAAACCAAACCAAACCAAACCAAACAAACCAAACCAAACCAAACCAACAAAAAAGCAGACAGCCAAGATGTAGGTGCTGTCTATAACCTCAGCCCTGGGGTGTGGCAGGAGAGTCTTTAGAACTTCTTGGTCAGCCAGCCCAGTCAAAAAGATGCTTAGCCTCCACAAATGTACATATACATATGCACACATACATGTTCACATAGCCACATGGACATCTGCATACACACCATACCCCCCCCCCCATTCCCTGGGCTTACATTTCTAGTTGTTTGCTTTAGTTATATCTTTTCATAACAAGGGCAAGTAGCTTTTTTACATTAGAATTTTTGCTGCCACCCTTCACACCTGGCTGTTTTTGACATATGAATTTTATATAACTAGAAGAGGGAAAGTCATTGTGGAGGCTAGTGTAGCTGCCAGAGAAGCCAGTGTTCGCCTGGTAATAGTTTTATAAATATGGATCAAGGAATGAAATATATATTCTGATGGCTCATATAGGGTAAGCCGAGGGACACCAAGATGTGCCCTAAAACCCAATGGCTGTGTGATCAGTGTGGGGGAAGTGTCTGGATGTGGAGTGTACACATAGGGGCCATATCCTTAGTCTAAACACCTGAAGGTTTCTTAAAAGCTACACGTGGGAAATCCTACACCCAACGTATGATTAGCTGTAGTACAGCATAAAATTCCCTCCAGGCTGTGGGTATAAACCGTACACAAAACATCGGCGAGTCTCCTGTTCTCAGTAGATCTTACCCTCAAGCTCTCTCATTACATACAGGCACATATTCCCTCACCTCCCTAAGCAGCAGAAATCTTACGAACTTTTAGTACCAAGCAGCTGAAATAAGGGATATCTGTATTAACCATTTTTGTTGCTATTGCCTCTGAGTAGTGCTTTGAACTGAGATTGTCTGGAGGGAGTTTGCTACCCACGAAGTTTTCCCATGACATCAGGCAGGCAAAGAAAGCAAGATTCCTGAACTGGGGGTGGGGCTGGGGAGAGTGCCTCTGGAGACCAGGAAGAGAAGCCTGAAGTTCTCTGTCCAGAGCTGGGGTGTGCAGCGGTGGGGTCACACAGGGAGCCTGGCAGGTCTGCTGGGGCTCCGAAGACTGGGAATCATCTTGTAACTAGAATGCGGGAGGTCAAAGTGGTAGACTCTAAAACCAACAGGCAGCAAGAGGAAGAAGCTGCCTTTCCATAAGCACCAGGGGGAAAGGTGGCTGTGTACTAGGGGAGAGGTGCAAGCTGGCCATCAGAAGCCTGCAAAAACACTGCTGTGATCCCCAAATGAGGAAACGCTGAGCACCCATTAGCCGCTGCTGAAATCCAGCTGCCTCCATCCAGAAAGTCGGAAGCCCCCAGAGAGAACCCTCAGAAATGTGCCAGGGCCAGGGACACCAGATTCCAGCAGCAAGAGCCCAGGGAAACCATGTCACCGTCCCTCAGGCAGGCTTTTCCCCTTTGTGCATTTGACACACCTCCACAGGACCTGATCCGGAGGTTAGAGTGACCCCGATGATGCAGAGAGAGGGACTCATGGGTGGGGCAGGGGGAACTCTCATCAAGTCTCCTTTCCCCCAAAGGTTCTAGAACCATTCAGGGTAGAGCTAGGAGCAGCAGAGGCAAACTAACTGGACGTGAAGTTGGAGCTTCCACTGTGAGAGTAAGGTAAGAGCGCTCGTCTTACCTTACCTTAAGTGAAGACTTTAAATTATTGAAAGACTGCAGAGGCCCTGGGTCCTCTCTGAGATACTGTTCAGGGGAAGGAAGGGGAATTCAGAGGAGCAAGGGGAAAAAAGACATCTTTCTTTCACCTCTCTAGAGATCGAGCCAGAAAACACTACTAGGCTGTCCTACATGTTTGACTTGATGAACTCTGAGAACTGCCTACAGTTGCAGCCCCTGCTGTGGTCCTCACAGAAAGCAGCCTGAGGTCTGGATCCAGCCGCACTCACTAACTCCAATGCCAGGCCTGGCTACTAGCTAAGCAGGCAACAGTGCTAAGCAGGATGGCCAAGATCAAAGGCTGCCGCTCAGATTCAGTAGTGACAGTTCATGGCTGGGCACCCCATCTGTTCAGCCAATGCAAGCTTGTATTGACTGTGGCCTCCCTGTCCACAACTCGGCATTGAGAATCACCTTCATTCTGTTTCAGCTTTACAGCCACCTAACAATCTTTTTTCCCCGTTCTTCTTTCTTAAAATGATTCCATTGCTTTCACACAATGGAGTTAGTACCACCTCTGCCAAACTGGATCGCCTGCAGTTTCTGCCCAACAGGTCACTTGCATGTCCCCATTTTGTTATTTGAGGTGCAAAGAAAATATGTTTTCAGATTTCAAAGCAAACAGTTATGTGAGCAAAATGGGCCAAAGCAAAAAATAGAGCCATTATTATAAATGAAATCCAGCCCAATCCGGGTGGGGGGGGGGGCAGAGCAGGGCGATCTCACGCTTGGTGGATTTTTATGCTCCTGTCCTTCTCCAAGGTCCTTTAGAGGACCTGAGCACAGCATCATTTTCACATGGAAATGAATCATCATTAAACCGCAATGTGCTTCTCTTTAAATGGACAAAGAAATGAAACAGAATGAGAAGCAAACAAAAATCACATTTCTGCTTTAACGTTCTTGGTTTCAGCAAGGAAGAGGTGGTTCTGAGGCCACCGACCTCTATTCAGGAGCTCAGCCTTTTACCCGGGATTATAGAAGTTGATGCTATGTGTAGCTGGTGCCAAAGGCGCTGGGGAAATATCATGGCAAAATTCTTAACTAAAAAGTAAGGTTATCCGAATTCCTAGCGAACAACCAATAGCACAGCTACCCTATGACAAATAAACGTATGCCGCTGCAGACCAGCGTTGTTCTCTCAAGCACCCTTTCTGCAGCTCTGCCTTCACCGCTAACACTGGGAGTCCATGTGGGACAAGGGTCCAGGGCCTCTGCCCTCCGGACACACCAGACGCTCAGGTATTGTGGGTCTGAGAATGAGCCGGCTGCCTTCATGACCTGATCCAGGAAGAGCTGCCAGCAGCAGCATCTTGGTGCATGCTCCAGAAAGTGGAGAATGCCAGTGCTAAGGCTTTGTTCTGCCTTCTGAAGTGGCAGGTGGATCCTCTTGCAGGAAAAGAGGCTTCTGAGCTGCTCGGACCTGGAAGATTTCGTCCAGCTCTCCCTCCCACATTAACCTTCTCTATATTTTGTATATCATTACTTTTCCCTTTCACTGTATAGATTTGTAGCCCAAGGCTCATAACATAAAAAATAAACATAACACATAAACAGAATACTTCTGTAAAAAGTTCTCATTTCTGATGCACAGCCTTTGGGCAAAAGGTAACATTTGCTCTGAAATAAATATTAAAATTGGTGTTATACGGATATGTGAAACATTTACAATGAAGGACACAAAATAAGGCAGCATTTCCTCAGGGGAGGGGCCCAGTCCTTCATGAATACATCGGGCACTTTCTGTATAAATGATCTTTAAAAATTACCTACTAATACAATGACCGCTTCTTCCCAGACACACGTGGCATCCTGTAATTGTACTGATGCCGTTCAGGTGTGATGGAGGAAGGTCATTGGCTAATAAAGGCACTGCCCTGGCCCATTTTATTGGTTAGAGGATAGGTGGGAGGAGTAAACAGAACAAAATGCTAGGAGGAAGAGGAAGTGAGCTCAGAGACTCCACAGCTCTCCCTGGAGCAGATGCCTGAGAGAGACGCCATGCTCCTGGCTCCTGGACAGATGCACGCTATGAAGCTCCGACCCAGGATGGACATAGGCTAGAATCTTCCTGGTAAGCGCACCTTGGGGTGCCATACACAGATGATTAGAGATGGGCTAAATTAATATGTGAGAATTAGCCTAGAAGAGAATGGGCCAAGCAGTGATTAAAAGAATACAGTTTGTGTGTTGTTATTTCGGAGCATAAGCTAGCCATGTGGGCGGCCGGGTGTGGGGGACGCAGCCCTGCCGCCCCTTATTACTTCATATGGCGCCCACGTGGACAACTGCTTCCACATAAAGCCTGAGACAGCTTGGGAAGTAATTCTAGAACAAAGTGAAAGCATTGTGCCTGGTTTGTTGGTAGCAGCAATTTCTCGGTTCTACTCTGCTTGCTAGAGGCAAGCAAGCGCCTCATCTAAGAGAGGCTTCCTGACTCAGCTTTAGCTGCAAAGCCTGCAGCTCATTAAGAGGTCCTGCCACGAAACACTTAAACGGTGTTGACGAAAAGCTGAACACATGCTTTTCGGTTTTTAGCCGTAGCAGGAAAAAAGCTGCGCCATTTAAAAATGCCGGCTTTCTGGGCCATCCTGCCAGGGCAAACTCTGACTGTTTGAGGCAGGAGGGCCAGCTACCAAGAGAGGACTTGAGTGTTGTCTGTTGTAACTCACTTGCTGGCAGGAACCTTGAAATGCCATACAGTTGTGGCAGTAAACATGACTACAGCCAGTACCTCAGCCATGAGGCTGGAAAGCTAAGGAATGGACTGGATCTAGCTGGCAAAGCCACACCTTTAGTCCTACTGAGATAGCTTGGTAAATTAAAGATTCATGTGGTCAGAAAAAGAGAGATATACAGTAAAGAGAGATTCAAAGACAGAGAAAATTTGTGAATGGTTTAAAGTGTGTTAAAAATATATGCAGACTAAAAGTTGAAGTTCTTAAAGTAAAAAACAAAAAAAGGAAGAGAGTTGTTGTGTGTGGTAGCACACGCCTTTAATCCCAGTGCCTAGAAGGCAGAGACTAACAGATCTCTGTGAGTTCAAGGTGTAGTAGCAAACACCTTTAATCCTGAATGCCTGGGAGGCAGAGACAGGCGGATCTCTGAGAGTTCAAAGACAGCCTGGTCTACAGAGTTACTTCAGGTCAAAGATACAGAGAACCTGTCTCAAAAAGCAAAGAGTTAAAAGTAAAAATAAACAAAATAGAGGTTAAAACAAAGCTGCACAAAGATGGAAAATACACAGAGAATCTTGATACTGTATGCTATTATGCTCTCTTTAAATTATTTAAACGCTGAGGAAGGAGCAACAGATGCTAAAAGATATTTATTTATAAATGCTGCTGAACTAATCCAACATAGATATTTTGAAAATGCCTTGAATTTGAAATTTGGATCTAAGGACATGATACTTTGGAAAGGAGTTTCTTATTTTGTTTTCACAGAGGATGAGACGCTGTTCATTTCTTCTATTCCGATTTGGTATGATGGACCACGCCCTCCTGAAGGGTTGGTGTGAACACCTTCAAAAAATTGCTTCACTCAACTGCCAACTGAGATGAAACTAGCACACAGTTTATACCATAAAAGACCTAATTAACGACGCCCCCATTCAGCAGGAAGCAGTTTGGAGAGAAAAAACTGCGCCCATGTTCCCAAATATGGTTTATAAACATTCTTTTACATTTTAAGGGGGATATGATATAGGTATGAATAATTTGCATTAGTATAGATTTTGCTTTATTGATAGAGATTTAAGGTCAATTTTGTTATATGTATATGTATTTCTGATATTGATTAAGGTGTTGTGATTGTGTAGTTCATTTAAAAATGTAATATATATAGGTTGTTAATGGATAATCATCGATAATAGTAAAGCTTGTAGTCATGTTAGTTAGATTTTCTAGATATATAGAGATATATTTTAGATAGACATTCTTCATGTCTTTCAAAGATTACAGAATAGGACATTTAATGTCTTAATAACTTAGGAATTTTCATGACAATGAGACACTCTGCTCCTGGCAGCACCAATGTACTTCAAGAGGAAGATGGGCATCGAAGAGGCACCTTATGGAGTTTGATAGCCATTTGGGCAAGAAACTGCTCTTGCCTGGACTATTGCATAAACTGGACACAGAGAACCCGCAGAGAGAGGACTACTGAACTTGCCTAAGGTGAGATGATCTTTCGGGGTTCCTGATTCATGAAAGAGTCTGCGAGACATTCTGCAGGACACAACAGATAGTGACTGAATTGACTTTGAATTTTCCTGCTTTATGGAAATGTCTGCTGGATACCATGGGCCTAAAGGCTGAAGATGGATGCCCCAACGGTACAGAGGAACTTTGGGTGACTGTCCAGGCAGCGAGATGTCTCTGTCATTTCTAGAGTTTTAAAAGTTGCTTTTTCTTGTTTGCTTAGGTAGTATTGTATCTTTCTGGAGTCTTTGATGGAGTTAAGAATAGTTAGTTATAGTTATAGTTTTCCTTAGTTATGATAAAGATTATTGTAACTTTTACTTGATAACTGTTTTGTTATATGTAATTTTGCTATGTTAAAGTTAAAGCTTTTTTTTTTTTGTTTAAACCGAAAAAGGGGAAATGATGGAGGAAGGTCATTGGCTAATAAAGGCACTGCCCTGGCCCATTTTATTGGTTAGAGGATAGGTGGGAGGAGTAAACAGAACAAAATGCTAGGAGGAAGAGGAAGTGAGCTCAGAGACTCCACAGCTCTCCCTGGAGCAGATGCCTGAGAGAGACGCCATGCTCCTGGCTCCTGGGCAGATGCACGCTATGAAGCTCTGACCCAGGATGGACATAGGCTAGAATCTTCCTGGTAAGCGCACCTTGGGGTGCCATACACACATACACAGATGATTAGAGATGGGCTAAATTAATATGTGAGAATTAGCCTAGAAGAGAATGGGCCAAGCAGTGATTAAAAGAATACAGTTTGTGTGTTGTTATTTCGGAGCATAAGCTAGCCATGTGGGCGGCCGGGTGTGGGGGACGCAGCCCTGCCGCCCCTTATTACTTCACAGGTGCCTTAAGGTTCATCCTTAATATGGATGCTCCTCATCTCACACAGGATTGCAGCCTGATAAACCCATCACACACTGCAAATACCAGACAGGGAAAAGGCATTCATCCATGTGCTACACCGAGTTGTCTTTCTTAGCAACACGGCACCGCAGCACGCCAGCTGCTTGCCACTGTGACCTCAAGCCTGTCTGTGAGCTGTGGCTTGCCTCTAGTTACCCAGAACCACAGGTAGCGTCGCCATGGCACTTTGCTAGTCCTTGGGAGAGCAGAACCACTTTCCACACTCGAAGACGACTGCATCACTCTTTTGCATCACCGCAGTCAAAACCAGTAAGTGAAAGCCGGGGCTAAGCAGGCCTGTGTTTCTGAAGCAGGCATTACTAACTTCAAATGTCTGACGACGCCACAGAAGTGACCTACGCCCCAGTGGCAGGAACTTGACCCAGATGCCAGAACGGGGGCACTCTACTCTGCTTGACAATGCCATTTCGTTACTATGTGCCTAAAAATGTATGTCTACTAAAGCCTTCCTCTTCCTAGTAGTAGGTGCTCACTAAAATGCTCACCAAGATGATATAAGATGATAAATACTGGGTAAAATCAATACCAAGCGGACCACTTTATATTTTAAGGGCTCAATGGATACATGGAATAGAAACCTTGGAAGACAGGAATATTTACCAATTTGGAATGATGCTTGAGATACAGCCTTCTGGTACAGGATCACAGTCCACTGGCACACAAGTTCAAAGAAACCACTCACAACCTAGCGAACACCAGCATCGCACTGTGCTTCAGATGATGCACAGATGGGAGAAAGGCTGTATGGCGGAGCCACTGGGTGCATCTAAAACCATACTGACTACTGTGTGTGTTTGTTAATGGACACTAGAACTATTCTCCATCTCCCGAAGGGCTTTCGGGAGAGTGGCTGTTGGACCACTTAATCTTCTGCCTTGAGTGTCATCTGGAAACAAACAGTTAAAATTTCCTTTTTTTCATTTCTAAGGATTCTTCCTCAGTGGTGGGATAAAAATAATCTTAAAATAAGACACATGAGATGACAGACATATTTTCAGAACGTATTACTTTCATCTCTTAGCACCTAACACATCTTATATAAAATAATCTTTGCATAGAATGGTGCAGAGGGAACATCCACCATGATTTCCACTTAGAACTATTTGGGGGTTCAAGTAGCGAGGTGCACGGAATGACTATTATGCTCCTATTATGGAGCAGTGGTCTCAACTCCTCTCCCAAGCCGTGGCCTGGTTCAAGGGACCACAGCACAGCAGCCAAGGCCGGTGCGAGCAGAGTTTGGAGCCTTTTGCATGGATTATTTTCCGATATGTTCAATTCCCTTAAGGCAAATGAGTAAAAATCTACGTGATGTCTTCTTTGTCAGTTTCGGTTGCTTTGAGCCCTTATCTCGTCCCTACTCTGCTGCAGAGAGAAAAAGAAAAGACAATGGGGTGGGGGGAAGCATGCTCACTTGAGGCTTCCTG
Organism: Microtus oregoni; assembly: GCF_018167655.1. Classification (NCBI taxonomy): domain Eukaryota; kingdom Metazoa; phylum Chordata; class Mammalia; order Rodentia; family Cricetidae; genus Microtus; species Microtus oregoni. Next base: position 13,008,405 of record NW_024543067.1, on the reverse strand, counting down.
AGGATCCTGATCACCTAGACTCTGAATTAAAAGTAATCAGATAAATATTTAAAGTAAAAAAAACTACAGACCCCTCTGGGAAGAGCTTGCACTAGACCTGAAAACAGAGGCCAGTTCACTGTGATGCTTCAAATTCCTATTTATTCAAGATAAACTATTTTATGAAGTGGAGAAGGGCTGCTGTTTGCTTTGGGAATGCTACCCTCTGCCTGCAGTTTGTAGACTGGCTTTTGTTTTATTGTGTACTGAGAGGGAGTTTTCGGCTGTGTTTTAACAGAAAAGCATATCTTTGTTCGGGGCAAGAGGTCAGAACTGAAGTTCAGCGCCTCTCCATCTCCCCAGCTTCTGAATCTATCACAGCTTCACGCTAGAGAAATCGCTAGCGGCTGATCAGCAGCTGCCTCTCACCTGCCAGTGCCTTGCCAGGTAGGACACAGGCTCTTTACCACCCAGTCTTGCTCAGTATGCATCTTCGGTCTCACTTGGATGAGGAAATAGAAGCACCGAAGTTTGGGTACCATGCTTGAAATCGCTGCCCTGCTATGCTTTCTGCACACCTTAGCTCTGACGAGACTCAAGCCTGCACCCTGTGCTGCTCTGGGCTGCCACGGGAACACTGGAGGCGACATCGACTGCAAGCATGGACAGGAGGACAATGTGGCCTGCCTGGTCTGGCCAGGCGGTGAGGAGGAAGCCCTAACTAGTACTACCGCTTATATCACAGGATAAAGTAGGGAGATGAGACAGCGAGGTGCCCCAAAAACTTGGTGACCAGAGCCATTCATAAAATGTAAAAACAAGCCCAAAGAATACAATACGAGGTGAAGACAATACAATCTCTTTGTTTGATGAGATTCTCCCTAAAGGGGCGCCCTAAATGTCACAGCATCCTCCTTCGTGGAAAATAAACATTCTAGTGTCTAGCTAAGGAAATGAAAATATCTTGGGAGCAATGGAAACAATAACGGAGTCACGACCCGAGAGATAGAATCAGACTGATCCGAGAAGCTCCATCTTCTCGGGGCTGCGCCTTGAGCAGCCTGGGGTCGTACAGACCATGTTCTGTCCTCTGAGATGTGCTCCCAGGAGGGGCACATTAGTCAAGACAACAAACAGAGGAGCTAGAAGGCATGAGGACCCGGCGGGGGAGGGGGGGCGCTGTCGACTCAGAAAACTTGACTGACCCTCTGGTACATGGCGGGTAGGGGAAACATGAATGACATGTGGAGCGTACATGTATGGCACAAATAAATATTGCATGCGGCAGGGTAGAAAGGATGATGAATGGAAAAAGAGAGCAGAGAGTTAGCATGGTAGACAGTGCTGTCAATGCTCACAGGAAGAAAAAGATAAAGAAACAAGGAAGCGAGGGGCCTCCAGGAGTCAGTGGAATAGAGAAGGCTTGTTTCTTGGGTTTGGAGATAAAGGGACAGCTAGCGGAGGGTAAGGAGAGTCAGGAGAAGGTATTTATTTCAAGGTGGCAGAAGTGGGGTATCCTGTGCTGATGGGAATGATACGGTACAAAGAAGAGTGCCCAGGCTGCAGGAGAGACCTGCACACTCAAAGTGGGGGGACTAAAAGAATCAACTTCAAAGTGAACACGCAGGGACAGTGAGTCACAGGTGTCAGGAGATGGAATCGGACATCTACTATGGCCTGTGACATCAGGGTTCTGAAGGAGGTTCGCAGGAAGAGTGGTGTAGGTGTGTGCCGCTCCTCAGAGCACTGAGGCGGCACAGGGAAGGGGTGTGCAGAGGCTACAGGCTCAACGGAAAGCTGCAGGGATCTTCCTAGATGCGGGCGAGTCAGCAGTTACATAGGGCAGACGGTGAGCTACCACAGAGGCAGAGCCTCATAGGCGCTGGAAGCTGGAGTTCCCCATCTGCTCCAAGACTCCTGCCAAAAGCGAACTGTCTGAATGAAAAGTCTACCTACAGAACCGGGAAGGGGAGTGTCACTTTTGAGGATTCTCAGTCTACCAATGGGGAATCTGAAACCCTTAGCAAAAAGAGCTGAACTCCAATAGAGATTGAGTTGTGTGACCCCTGATCAAGCGGTCCTACGTGATAGGCTCCATGGAATCCTGGGGCATCCTCACACATCTTAGGGAGCAGAGTGTACAATTGAAAGTTCACTAGGTGAGAGTTCCTGGCTGGATTCTCACAGAAGTGTGGCCTGTGCCCATAAGGTGAAATGGCCGAGATGGCCTTGTGCGTGAGGATGTGGAGTGTTTGACACGGACCACACCACAGACTGCTATGTGACCCTCGTACCCATCCGTGAACACTTCAGGCTTTTTACTCTCAAGGAAGGGTGGTGCTGGGGTGCACATATTGGCTTCTGCTGTGGTGGGAGGTACAGTGGTTCTTCAGTTCACAGGTAAGCACTTAGGGTTGACTCTTCAAAGGGAGGGGTAAATAAACTGCTTTTTTTCCACTCAGAAGGCTTGGAGAGGATGTGAATTAATAGCCTCGTGACCCTTGTGCTATCTGTATGGCTGAGGCCACAAGGCTCGTCCCTCTATATAACCCATCTTTAGGGAGGAGCCACATGTAGGAAGAGTTTTGATGCAGTCACACACTGAGCTTTAATGGGGATTGAGTCCATCACCAAGAACCCATCTTTAGGGAGGAGCCACATGTAGGAAGAGTTTTGATGCAGTCACACACTGAGTTTTAATGGGGATTGAGTCCATCACCAAGAACCCATCTTTAGGGAAGAGCCACATGTAGGAAGACACAAGGCTCTATATAACCCATCTTTAGGGAGGAGCCACATGTAGGAAGAGTTTTGATGCAGTCACACACTGAGTTTTAATGGGGATTGAGTCCATCACCAAGAAAACCTTCAGCAAATTGCACTGCATTCAAATTTGTCAAAAATAGACTACTTGAGGTCAGACTCCCAAAGTTGAAACAACACCAGCTACTGAGATGCGCTGACCTAATCATCTTCTTGCCTCCCATGGATCATGACTCTGCTGGCTGTGGTGGCTGCACAGACCCCCACATGTAGTTAATGTGCTGTGGAAAAAGTCCTATCAGGTAAAGGCTGCTTCCAGACTTGAAGAATACAAACATTTGAACAGGTAAAACAATCAAGATCCAGAATGAATTACTCTGCAATGAAATGAATGTTTTAACCAGACAAAGGACAGTATAGAAGAAGCTGGTTTACAGTCCAGCCTGAAAACTTTAGACAGGAGTCCTATAATAGGTAGAAGAAGAATGTTAAATTATGTTCAAGTTTGCTCTAAGGATTCTGAAACTTCTCACTGCCAAAGCTGAATTTACTATTTCCAGAGTTAAAAAAGGAAAGGAAAACATAAAACAAATTTAAAGATAAACGAAACCAAATAATAAGCTTGAAAATCTTAATTGTTGTACAATGTATTAAGCATATGGTAAGAAAATGTGTGTGAGATATTCTGTCTATGAAGAAACAGACACTGCAGCCAAGGGTACAAGAGAAGTGGGCTGGATGAAAGAGTGACAAAGCTAACTAAATAGGAGGCTGGCTTGTCCTCCCTAGCTGGCTCCCTGTGCTGGCTGACATCCGAAATCTTATATGGACCCAGACCTCAGGCACAGAAGCAGAATCTTTTTAGGTATGTACACGTGTGTTGTTCCTGGTGGTCGCTGAAACTACTTGATGGGAGTTCATGGCTCACCAAGGAGACCCTCAAGGAAGAACTCCTTGGGGATGCTCTGCTGGGGCTTTGAAGCAGGGGGCTATAGTCTGGAGGTCTGTGACAGCCTCTAATAACATTAAGAGCTGATGTTCGCCTGCTTAACAGTGTGTTAATGATGTGTTACATCTACCTGCAACACGTCAGCTTGCAATGGATTAGAAAACATTTGGCCAAAACTGCAGGCCAGAAACCAAGCCACTAAAACCTCCAGTCAGGGCCTAGTGCACTGAGGAAGAAGGCCCCAGGCTCAGAACTGAGGTGTGCCACAGAGAAACATCTTGTCTCCAAGGGAATGCTCTGGGCAGCACAGTATCCCTGCATCAGCTTTGAGGTTCTCACTCTGCTGTGAAATTCTTCTTCCTTTATTGACAACTGGCGGGAAGGTATTGGATTTTTCCTTTTTGTGTAAAATCTTTGAAGATAGGTGGTGGCTTGCGTACATTTATCTGTTTGACTTACTACCGCATTCTGCATCACTTTGAGGGTTATGTGTAAACAGCAAAGAGGCTGAGCCTTCCTGTAGTTACAAGTATAATGGGAGAAAGATTTTAGTAAATGAAGCCGGTGCACCTATAGAGTAAATTTCTCCACAGCTCACCACCAAAATGAAATTTATCCCAGGAGACAAAGAAAAGAACAATATCTATAGATATCACTGTCCGTTTCCACAAGTTTCTCAGTGAGCACAGTCTGTGGACAAAGAGCTATCAATACCTAGCTGCTCATTTTTCCGTGCCAGCTTTTTAAAACAGTATGACAGACAACAGAGAGGGATCTACTTCTCAGCTAAGAAAGTCATGTGTCATCCTTCCCAAAGTCTGTCTCTCTACACACAGGGAAAAAGACAGACACTTCTCCTGTCCTTCCTCTCTGACTGATGGGAAGGGCTCCTTTAAGCAAAACTCTAAAAAATTAAAGTATGTGTACGTGTGTGTGTGTGTGTGTGTGTGTGTGTGTGTTTGCGCAATTTTCTTCCCTGAAAAGCATTTATCAAATGTTCCTTTATGGCAGGACCATTTTATATCCTTGGTTCAGTTCTCAGCCAGACTGTGAATGTGCCAAACAGAGTCTGGCAGGGCAGTGGGGAATGAAGGGAATATGAAGATTGCAATGGTTTTTCAGAGACTAGTTTTCTCTGGTCAAATAACTCATATGGAAGTATAATGGCCCCAAGATCCTCTAGTGATGTATGGAAGGTCATGGTACAATGGACCAGAGCAGATGTTGGCCTTCGCCGACCATATCTGGGGACCATTATTCTCCTGTGACTGCAGAAGGTCATAGAACAATGAACCACAGCAGATGCTGGCCTTCACTGACCATGTCTGGGCCCAGTATCCTCTCGTGATGTGTGGAAGGTCATGGGACAATTAATCACAGCAGATGCTGGCCTTCACTGACCATATCTGTGTTCCAGAATCCTCTCGTGCCCGTGCAAGGTCGTGGAGCAATGAACCACAGAAGGCAGTGGCCTTCATTGACCATGCTGAAAGGATTCAGAAATCCTCTGGGTGTTGGCATTTGTCAGCTGCCACAGGAGAACAGGAGCACAGCCCTCTAAGGTGGCTGGGGAGGTGACAGACGGGCTGGAAGCACTCAGCATGTAAACTGACACACAGAAGTTGCTCTAGGAATTATTACAGCAGAGACGTTATTTTTAATGGAAAGAAATTTAAAGTACTTTGTGGGAAAATTATGTCCCTGGTCAACTCAAGAGTTGCAAAAAAAGCCGGGCGGTGGTGGCGCATGTCTTTAATCCCAGCACTCGGGAGGCAGAGGCAGGCGGACCTCTGTGAGTTCGAGACCAGCCTGGTCTACAAGAGCTAGTGCCAGGACAGGCTCCAAAACCACAGAGAAACCCTGTCTCAAAAAACCCCAAAAAAAAAGAGTTGCAAAAAACAAAACAAATCAAAGAAACCAAACATGTGATCTTAAGGTTTTCTTGTAAGAGATACAAGCCAAAATGAAATCCATTATGTATAAGTGAATCTTCCTAGCTCAGGGGTATGACATTAAGTTTGTTACCTGCTTAAAGAGAATGCTCACGTGTGCTATGCTGCCTTCCAGCCCCTACTGTGCTTCCTTCTCTCTCAGTGTTTGCTTTTTTGCAGTATGCCCTCCATATTTCATTATACAGGCATTTAGGGAGTTTATTTTTAAAGCATCATAAATGCAATTATGCTTTTAATGTCCATCTTCCTACACCTGCTGAAACCACTTGTAATCTGTAGGGACTTGCATGAAGTTTTATAGATTCCTCCAAGGTTTCTATGTATACAGTCTTGTTAGACAAGCTAAACAGCGAGGAAGTGGGCTAGTGATATGGAATCAGTCTAGATTCCCACCAGCAGATGAATGGATAAAGAAAATGTGGGGGAGGGGGGAGAAAATATGGGGTATGTACACATAGGAATTTTAGTTTAGCCATACAGAAAAACTTAGTTTCCATGCTTGCATGGTTAGCACTTTACTGACTGAGACATTTACCAAGCAATACATCTATATAACCATATCTATCTACTTACCTACCTACCTCCATCTATTTACCTCTACGTAGAAGTAGGAGGGAGTTCTGTGCAGGAAGGAAGGGGACCAGTGGGGGAGGAGGCTGACAAGGGCAGGTAATGGGAGGCAAACACAAAGGGCAATGGTGTATGAAGATAGCACAATGAAGCTCATTTGTGTCCTATTTAAAAATAATTAAAAATAAAAGGAGAAACAGGCAGCCAGTTCTCACAGCAGATTGCCTTGCTTGCTCCCTAAGAACGTGGTGATAAGAGGTTAAACAAATCAAGGAAACGAGAATTTGCTCAGAACTGATCTCTTGTCTATCAAACCTAGAAGAACAAACCACTTTTCTGATTAAATTTCCTAGTATTTTTCTAATCCATATAGAATAAGAGTCGGTGACAATATACTTAAGATTTCCTAAATTTCTTCATTCGTTTGGTACCCTAATATTTATGTATTTATTTATCCAGAACTTTGGCTTTTTGAGTCAGGGCCTCACTGTCTAGCCTGAACTTCCTAGAACCGGCTCTGTAGCCCATACTGGTTTCAAACTTAAAATCCTCCTGCCTCTGTTTCCTAACTGCTGGAACAACACACACTAGTTTCTGCATCATTTTAATAGAAATAGATGTAAAAAGAAGGAATACCCTGAAAGCTCAGGCTCAGTTGACATGTGAAAGTCTGCTCTAGTAACAGTGACAGGCATTTTTTTTCTTTTGCTAAAAATAACAAAAGACTTCTATTCTTCCTTATACCTCCCACCCCCAATGCTCCCTGTAGGTTTAGGGAACATCTTTACTATATTTCACCTCTCCTCACACACATACCTAGAATGTGGGGTTTAAGGGCTATAAACAAAGAAAACAAAAATGTTCAATGAAAATACATACACAATGTAGCACAGACCATAGTCGTATCTTCCCGGCCTGTTATGTGTTTGCCTTTGAGACTAAAGTATTCCTGGTGAGGAGTCTGGCTGAGAGTGGAACCCAGACCTTACAGTAACCACGACCTAGGAGGGTCTCATGAACTCAGAGAAACCAGGGCCTTAGACACCCATGCTCACAAGCCCAGCTTACTGCAGGGTGAAGAATAGGAAGGTTTCTGCCAACACACACAGCAGCTACTTGGAAGAACTGGGGTCCTCCCAACAACCGAGTGAACAGTAAGACAAACTTGTTCTTCCCCTTTGTTCCTACACTAGCTTGACAGAAATAACCAGACTGTCCCCAAAATAAAGATGGAAATAGAGGAAAAGGAAGTGATATAGAGCAGACGGGCAGGTGCAGATGCAGGCAGAGAAGCTTCCTTCACACATCTCGGCCTCCTCTTTCTAGAATAAGAAACACGGCTTCCTCATAAATAGAACAAAACTGAACCCCGTGTCACAAACACTCTTAATTAACTTTCTGCTTTCATTCTGCCTTCTGAAGCAACTGTGGGGTGAGAACTGTATTTCAGAAGCTACAATCACAACAGCCGGGAGAATAAGTCTGGCACAACATGACAGATTTGTTCTCAATTCCTATTTATAAAGCAGAAGCTGTGATAGGTCCAATGATGCCTGATGACTTTTTGTAATGAAGCAGTCAGCGGATCATGCTGGCTTGAGACAGAATCCAGCCTTCTCTGCACACTGGGCTCTGAAGGTCATACACAGAATACAGTTAAGGAACTTCCCTGCCATGACTTGAATAACACATATAAAAAGTATTTTCCATAATGACCCAAATGTTACTTTTGGTTCAAAATGACAGCATGATTTTTTTTTTTTGGTTTATCGTTCAATTCTCTAATCCCCTAAAATAAGGATTTAATAATAAAAAGTACAGAAAGAGCAGGATACAGAGGTATTTTAGTCATCTGTCCTTGTTGCTGTGACTAAACCCCTGATGACCAAGACCTAGCAGAAGAAAAGGAGAAGGGTTCATTTGGCTCACAGTTGTAACCACCACAGTTGGTCATCCTGCACTCAGGACACCGATGAACACTGCTGTCCCCCACATGCTCTCCTCTCTCAATGTCCAGATCCCAAGGATACAGGCCATGGAATCCCCAGACCCCAAGAACACAAGCCATGGAATCCCCAGACCCAAGGACACAGGCCATGGAATCCCCAGACCCCAGGACACAGCCATGGAATCCCCAGACCCAAGGACACAGGCCATGGAATCCCCAGACCCCAAGAACACAAGCCATGGAATCCCCAGACCCCAGGACACAGCCATGGAGTGGTGCCGTGAATATTAAGGTGGCTCTTTCCACCTCTGTTAACCCAACTCAGAAACTGCCCCACAGACAGACCCAGAGGTTTGTTTTCTAGAGGATTCCAGCTCCTGTCAATCTGACAATATTGTCACAATGTGTGAGTGTACTGTAACTGACCTAGCAAAATAGGTGTCTGGATGAGGTCCTGGTGACAAATGAGAGCATTTGCTTGGCACTGTGTCCCCAAAAATGCAGGACTTGGAAACAAGAAAGGGACAGAGAGGGCTAGAAACAAAGCAGAGAACGTGGAATCTGTGAGGCTCCAAATGCAGCCACGGTGAGCCAGGAACCAGTCCTACCACAGCTGTAAGTGAAGCCTCCCCGTCAGTACCCAGGGCATTCTGGGTGAAGGCCTACACTGAAGGCAATAGGCCAAGATCATCAACACAGCTGTGGGTCTGTATTTGCTCATTGCTGAGTATGCCTAAGGCCAAGAGTGGGGCATGAGACACAACAGGAAGGAATTTTGTCCTTGATGAAGCTAGAGATCCCAATTTGTAGAATGTTGACTCAACATACGACTTCATTCAGTACCTGCATATGGCCATCGATAGCTCTCACCTTCATACACAGAGATTCCTGCTGGATTCGATTCTCAGGAACTTCTTTAAAGTGGTATGGGACTGCTAATCTGAGCCTGGCATGAAAGCCAGAGCCCAGATAATCTCACAGACGAAAAGAGGCCTACAGAAGATAAGGCATTCAAAGGACATTTGACGATAACTTCAAAAGACCTGGAAAACTATCCAGAGAAGTCTGTGGAGTAACTACAGTCCCCAAATAAAGTCAAATGGTCTTAAAAACATAAAAATTCAAAAACCAACTTAAGAAATTAAATGTATCCTTCAAATAAAAAGATTCAAAATAAGGTTTGGAGAAAATCAAGTGTGTTTTCTGGAACAACAAAATACCTGAAGACAGAATATAGGGAGGAGATGATGTCAAGGACGAAGGCCATCTAGCTAGCCCAGCACTCGAGGAAGAAAACAACTGTTCAGAAGAAACAAGTCTGACCTGGAGCAACCATTTCAGAACAACTTCTAGGAACGTAGAGAGGCTTGGGAATGTAGATCCAGATTATCACAGGTCCCACAGTAAAGCATGCCACTGTGCAACTTCAGAATATCAGGAGCAGAACCTCAGCTTCGGGAGAAAAACAGCCCCACCAGGACACACAGCAGCATTGCTATTTAAAATCAGCACTTGGTGTGACTTCAGAATTGCAGGAAATGATTTTTTTAATGGAAAATGATGATTTACTTACTTTTTTTTGCTCAGACAATCCTTCAAACGGGAGAATAGAATAGAGCCTTGCTGACAGAAAGACTCAGGAATCGACCACTCAGGTCCTTTTACTCAGAATGCTTGACCGTGCTCCTCAGTACAGTGACAGAATAAGCCTAGGAAGAAAGAGACAACATCTAGGCAAGAGGGAGCCTTTTCCAGACCCGGGATGGCCACAGGCAGGTACGGCAGTAGGTTCGTGACGTTGAAACATAGCAGCTGCAGAGAAACGAGTCACAGAGCAGAGGTGGAATGCACGAGGTTTACCCAGAGGCACGTGCGGAAAGTCAGGAGTCCTGTCAGAGAGCCGTGTGGGTGTGACTCCAGGTCAGAAAACAAGGTGAAGGACAGACAGGGAAGCGTTTACTACTAACAGAGCTCTGGATAGACGAGGAACACGGGCAGCACAGTCCCGGAATGTGCAGCTTAACTTAAAAGCCAGCTCGGAATGAAGAGTCTACATAGCCACCCAGCAACTCCAGTCTAAAACCAATGCCAAACAAGCCAAAGCAAGACTGTAGGATTTACCCAGAATACAGATTAACTCACAAACGATTTACAATACAGACTGATATTTACAAACGTTTATATTTTCAGATGGGTACTGTGGAGTCTGGGAAGGGGATGCTCACTAACAATTACATTCCCCCACTCTGATGAGCTCTCCCAGGCTTCTGGGCCCAAGTAAAAGGCGTCTTATGCTACCATATCAATGAGCAATTTCTGCAGCCCTGGCTCTCCTAATGGACAAAGGAGGTCCCTGAACTTTTCTGGTTCCTTTCCTCCTTGTCACATTCAGTCTCCCATCACTTTCCTATTGCAGGACTGGCTTTTCTATAAGAGTGTGACCAACTGAATCATCTAAATTTCTTGTCTGTGACTTGCCCTAGAAGCCAAGACAGCGCCACTGACGTATGAAGATACCTACTGTTCACCTCCCAGTTCTGCTCAAACATCCAAATGACCGAATACACAGCGTATCTAGAGGAAAGAAGCACATGGCTCTCGGTCTCTAACCTTCTTCACCTCCTGGGCCACTAACCAGCAAAGCATCACCTCAGGTGCTGTGTGCCAGGGAGGGCCAGGTCTCTGTGGATTCAGATGCTAGCTCCCCTTCTGGGCTTTGCAATAACTGTTCTCTAGGTTTTAGATGAAACCAGTCACAGCCATCCTTTTCTTTTCACCTTGGGAATTTCAAGGATCTCAGAGGCATGTACTCAAAATGAAAGTGTCTTTAAAATACAGCACTTGGGCAATAAACAACTGTCTCGGTGATGCAAGTTGGAAGTGCAATAGGGAAAAAGAGACCAGAACAGAGCTGGATTCTACTCCAGATAAGTCACGGTTCAGTACAGGAGACTGACAGCAAGGGAGGAGAGCCGGGGCCAATGAATCAAAATTACTAAGTGGTAACATGCGGGATGCAGGGCCTCTGGTTCAGTGGACCTTCTATGATATTTACTGAAGACAAGCCGGTTGGGGTACAAAGAGACACCAAATAAGGAGAAATTCGATGATGGTCATACAAAAGGGGTGGCTAATCTCTTAACTGAAGTAGCAAAGGATATTGCTACCTCAGAGTGATCCAGGTGCAAGATAAAAAAGATGAGGTCATGGCTCTCTGTCTCCCGAGGCTCGCATGAAGTCGGCTGTCCTGATCACGAGTGGCAACTGGTGCTTCCAGGACAAAACGTGCTAGTGCACCAACCACAAGTATGAAAGCCACATGGCAGAGCCATGCTCATGGTGGAAAGCAGAAAGGCAATGGGGTGAACTAAATCTTTAGCGGTTATGGAAACTGTGTTATCATCCATAAACACATTAGTGGGGAAAGGTAAATGTTTCCAAAACTTAAAGCTAACGGCCTGCGTAGGCCTGGAATCTAGCCACAGGCAAAGATTTGACGCTACAGTCTTTCAGATGGTTTTGGAAGCTGAGATTTGTAGCATTATGCAATTAATTATAAAGACAAAAGCCTTTTGGCATCAAAGTTCAAAAATGTTATTTTACACGTTTCTAAGTTTTAAATACATAAAATATATAGAATCTTTCCGTTTTTGGAATGACATTAACAGACAAACTACATCTATTAAGTTTAATGCAGAATGATTAAGAAAACTGCAAAAACTGCCTTCAGGTTATGAATACAGGTTATATTTACTAGTATGCATATCTATGAGATACACATTACACAACCATTACAGAGATAACACTTGAATCAGAACTACCCATGTACATTAACATAGTAATTTCTACTTAGGAGGTCTAGGAGGCACGGATGCCAAATTTTATACATAAAGATACTGAGGTCCCAAGGTGTCAGGATAATCAATGCTTCTTCTCCCTCTGCTACAGTTCAGATGCCTCTCCTGGTCAGCAAAGAAGGAACTGAAGCACACAGAGTAGGAGCCACCCTTCCTCCCGGGCTGTTGTTCCCCGGCTCTGAGCTCCACACAGCAACTGACCTGAGCACGCCTCAGCTTTCCCATACTGAGTTTGCTCAGGTCTGTTCTTAAACGTGAACTTTCACACCATCTCACTGGGGACTGCATTAGAATCAAGTCCTCTTTGTTCTGTATTTGCAGCTCACCAGAAAGTGCCATGCAGACTCTTACCAGCTTGCCTTCTGCTTTATCAGACTTTGAGAAACAATTTCACTAGATTTTCTAATGGGCTTGCCCGCTATTGATCCCTCAACCCCACAAACACACAGCTTAAACGATTCTGAACACAAGGCACTTAAAATGCTCTAAAATAGAACTGTGGAGAAGGAGGCTCTTAGCCTCTGGCTGCCCCAGGATGTCTTGAGCGAGCACTCTTCGGTCTTCTGAACTGTGCTTGGTCAGGACTGACAGAGAAGCACACAGACTTGCAATCCCCACATCCCCACATCCTCATTGCTGTGAGCCTCCCAGGACAGAGAAGCTTGAGGCTGTTTTTGGGTATGAATGGTCCCTAATATTCTGTCTTGTTCAGTCTTTCAGTCTCAGGATAAGAAGATACAAAGTTGTTTAACTGTATTGATAACTTCTGGTTTACTACCATGACAACTCAACTTCTGCGTCCAGGAGGAAGGAAGGCGAAGCTGCTTCCTGGCTTCCTCCCCATAGCTTGCTCAGCCTGTTCTCTTACTTCACACAGGACCAGCTTCCCAGGATGGGTTCTGTCCGTATCAATCACTAAAATATGGCTCAGTGGTTAAGAGCACTGGATGCTCCTCCAGAAGACCTTGGCCTAATTCCTAGCACTCACACGGCTGCTGCTCACAACTGTCAACACTCAAGTTCCAGTGGCTCTGACTTTTCACAGACATACTTGTAAACAAAACACCAATCACATAAAAATAAAAGGAAGGAAGGAAGGAAGGAAGGGAAAGAAAAAAGAAAAAGCCCACAGGCAATTTGATGGAAGCAGTCCCTCAATTGAAGTCCCCCCTTTCCCAGGTGGCTCTAGCTTGTGCTGAGTTGACAAGAAGCAACAAGACAAACAACTAACCCACACAGGTGGGGACAATTGGTCATTTTCTGGAGATAGGCAGGTAGAAATTTTCATGCATTTATAGTCTCTCCTGCTTTGCACAGCTCAGTCGCTCTGTTCTATCTCTGCATGTCCAGAGTATAACACAGTACACGGTGCTGCGTTTACAAGTATCTGGTAAACATGAACTGGCTCCAATTCAAAACCCTGCCAAATGGCTGAGCTAGCATTTCAATTTGGGTCATTATGCCTCTGGAGGCATAGCTCATGATGGCTGTAGCATTTTGCCTCCTTTTACACCCTTTTATTGGGGGAGGAGAGTGGGAATGGTGTGGGGAGGAGTCAGGAATGGAGTTTTCTCTGCTCTAAGGTATACTGCTGAAATGCATTTTTTTAAGGTGCTCTGCAACAACTAGTGACAAATATGAGCATGGAACACGAAGCTGAGAGGTGAGTCGGCTACAAGGTCTTAGGATTCTGCTTCCGGCTACTGTCTCTCGGTGTGTACACGTTTGTGTGCTCATGCTCAGAAGTCATTGTCTACAAAAGCAGTAAATGAGCAGTATTTTTTTACTGGGCAAAATGCACACAAAGAGAATTCATTTCTTTAGTTCTAACGAAAATGGAAAATGAGCCAGGAAGGTTATTTCTTCACCTCCGAGGAACCAGACAGGGCTGCACACCCCAATGGGCTATGGATTATTCCGAACACTTCCTTTACCAAATGAGTCACAGATTTTTGAGCAAGTAGATTAGTCTAGAATTTATAGGGATGCCATTACAGATTAAAACAAAACTGTCTTAGTTGGGGTTTCTACTGCTGTGATAAAACATCACGGCCAACAGGCAAGCTGGGGAGCAGAGGGATTTTTTTCACTGTGCAGCTCTCAGGTCACACTCCACCACTTCAGCAGCTACTCGGTTCGCTGTGACTCAGTTTCTCTCGTCTCACAAGACAGAGAGTATTACTCATCTCCTCGGATTGGGAAGTGAATGAACACATGGGGATAGTCAAGAACAGTACCTCACTTACATGGCTAGCTTACCCTGTTGAATATCCTACACGAAATCACTGATGTGTGTTTCTCTTCTGCTCCTAGTCTGCAAATATAGGAGTGCCCTAATCTACTGAAGAAGATTAAGTAAGAAATTATAGTAATAAGCAACCTGTAATCTTTAGATAATTTTTGGCATTCTGTATTGTCATAATTATCCTACTTTAACATGTTGTTATTGAGCTCTTACCATGGCTGATAAATAAATCATATTTATCACAGGCATTTATTCATAGATAAAAGCAGTATTATAGGATGGGCATCAGCCATGACTGAGCGTGGAGAACACAAAGTTTCTGAAGGTACTGAGTTCGGCTGTGGTGCCGGAGGCTATGGGGCCAAGGGTGAGCGTATTTGAGAATGCCAATTACATTACAGATAAACCACAGTATTGAAAGGAAGTTCTAGCTTTGTGAAAATATGTAATCTGTTCTTGTATCTTTACTATAAGTAGTTATCCAGTACAGATCTATTTGGTGCTTAAGTAACAGCAAGGATACAGTCTGAGAACAAGGCTTTTGGATTAATAACGTCCCTTCCGGCAGATGGACTCTACTGGGATGTCCATGTCTGCCCCACACCACAAGAAAACACAGTCTCCCTGCACAAATATTGGCCTTTGAGTTATTAGTGAGTTTTCCTCTTCTTAAGTGACAGGCCATCCTCATTAGTGACCCAGAGGTCAGGCCAGACTAAGTCATTATCAAGTGTGTAGATGGCACTAATGGCAGGGCACCCACAGATACTCTCAAGCACAGAGTCTCAAAATAAAGTGACAGGGACTATAAAGGGGCACAGGCTTCTCCAACAGGAGGTGACACTGGGAGTGACTTGTCCCCTTCACTGCTTCCTGACATGTTAGCTGTGATGTGACCTGAAACAATGACAATTAGGAGATCCCACACAATGACAGTCGGGATAAACAGCCAGGATGCATTCTTTATCATCCACTCGTTCCTACGTGCAGATCTGCTCCTTTATCACGGCGGCCTGAATGTGACCTGCTAGCATTTCCAGGCTGAAACCTAATCATTGCTGCAACAGTGTTCGCAGGCCTGGACCACAGAAGGCCAGCAGCCTAGGAAGGAAGAACCCTATGAGCATCCTGGGAAAGGGTTGAGGAGAACTGAGTTCTTTCTCTACACATGGTGAGGACCCAGCAACACTGTCCATCGTGAACCAGGAAGCGGGCCCTCAACAGATACCGATCTCCGGCCATGTGCATTTTGCCTCACTGAATTTTGAGAAATAAACTCCGGCCAGCTGTTGGAGTCACTCAGATTAAGGTCTTCGGTTATAGCAGCCCAGATGAACTGTCACTGCACTGAACAGAAACCGTCGAGAACACCTTGGAATCACAAAGATGAATGTTTCACCTGAGGGCGCATTTGGGAACACATTGCTAGAAACTGCTTCCAGGTTTGTGGGAGTAAATATTCGGAGGGACTATGTCAGGATGAAGCCACGGACACATGCTAACAAGGTGGAGCTCGCTGCGGGGAGCTCAGGGGCCCAGTCCAGCGGATCTTCAGCGCTATCCTGCACCATGGAGAAGCTATGCCACCTCCTGGGGGATGAATGCAGGTGGCTGCTAGTGTGATCCATATTTTTTATAAGATGGTAGCTTCCAAAAAAAAAAAAAGAACATTCTAATTCTAAACTGTACTAAGAGCTACGTAACAAAATTTCATTTTGTTACCAATGACTTGGGCTTGAAGTTAACCAAACTGTAAGCATTCACGGGCAAACTTATTTAGCATATATTAGCTAAGTAAGACGTGGCATGTGCCCAATACAATGCCCAACACAAGCTAGGTGTTAAATGAATGCGCGAGAGAACACAGCACACCTCCTTCTGTTCCTATATGTTGGAGAGAGGAACTGGTTGGCCACTATGGGAAATTCAAACAAGCTTTAGCTAACCAGTTCTTTTTATTTACAAGATGAAACAATTTGTCCACATCAGTCTTTCTGATGGCATCACAGAAAAGCAATTATGTATGTGTATATGTAGATCTCACTAACTACCGAGAACACAAAATAAAACCTCCAAGGAAAACTTTTTCTCACCGTGTTCTGGTGAATAGCGGAGTTCACCAGCCACTGCCATGACATTTTCACCGTGTTAGACAGTCTGTGTCTGCAGCTGATATACACTCCATAGAAGGATGTGCAGGGGTTAGATGCAAACAGAGAATTTCATACAAGGGACGTGAGCACCTTTAGGTTCTGGCATCTGAGGGGTCCTGGAACCAGATCTCAGTGGAGCTCACTGCGTATCTCTGCTTACCGGTGACTTATACCCGTATCATCATTACAACACGAGCATTTTCATGTCTATGACTTAGATTCCTAGTGCATTCCTAGTCATTACTCTCATGTCCAGAGGTTCCCGTCACCTCTATAATCTCCTTTACTTCTATCTGTGCACTGCAGTGTTACTGATTCTCATCTACGGAGTTAAAGAAGCGGGTAGTGAAAGTGTGCAAACTCACATTAAAGATAAATAATAACATGCTGAATGAAACCTGAATAGCTAAGGAATGAAGATCACAGTTACATGCTGCCCCAGGGAGGAAGCTGGCTCGAAGCTCAGAATGGCACGTGAGAGCTGTGGCTGGCACTGCACTTATTATATGAGCATCTAGAAGATTGCTTTCTGATTGCAAGAAGGGACACCCAGACTGGTAAATAATCTATAAAGTAAAATTAGGCTTATTAAGATGAACACATTCAAATTATTAAAGCAGTATTTTCCTAACAAGAAGTTTAAGGATTGTTATAATTAGGTAGCAATGTCCCACCAATCAGTTTATGAAATTGTAAATGACGCCACACTGAGGACACTAAAATTCTAAGCAGAGCCTGAGGTAGCCGCATGCTGGGCTGCCGTGCTTTGGACTCTGTTCTCCCTGATGGTCCCTCGTGCTGCATTTTTTGTTTCCCATTCTGTGTCTCTTCTATAAAAACTGGGCGCAACTAACACTGCTGCTTTAATAATCTTAATGATTTGTATATTAATACATGTATTGTGTTATTTACTTTCCTACTGCTGTGATAAACGCCACGGGCAAATTTCAGGAAGAGGCAGTTCATTTTGGCTTATGGTTCCAGAGTGCTGAGTCTCAGGAGACTTAGCAGCAAGCAGCAGGCATGGCAGCAGGAAGCTGAGCACTCACACGCCAGTTACAGGCTTGCAGCACAGGGTGAACTGGATGGAGAGTAAGACCACATACTCTCAGAGCCCACTCCGGTGACATACTTTCCCCAAGAAGGCCACTCCTCCTAAATCTCTCCAAACAGTGCCACCAACTGGGAACCAAGTGTTCCCACGTCTGATTCTTATCCCAACCACTACGTCATCATTCTGTGGAAATTTTTCTCAAAGAATGAAAAAAGAAAATAGAAAATAGTTCTCCCAATAAATATGATTTTCTATTCTGTTAATCTGCATCTGAAGGAAAAAGGAAACATAATATTTAAAAAACAATGAATTTGAATCACGTTTTGAAATTTTCAGAGTAAGAAGCAAATTTACCCAAGTTTTCAAATCTCAAGGAGAAACTTGTTTTTAATATTACATCCCACAGTGTGAATATAGATAATGTGTTATAGATTTCAAAATTACTAATAATAAGTTTCAAATGTTCTAGTCACACACACACAAGTTAGGTATTTGAGGCAATGGGTACATTAGCTGACTTGATTTAGTTATTGCATTATATTTGTAAATAATGTCATTTTGTACTACAGACATTTAGGAAATCATAAGTTGTCAATATATGATAACAAAGAAATTGTAAAAATATTAGCAGGTAAGATATCATTGAAGTACAGATGCTTTTGCTTACATCCCAATTAAATCATGAATCAGCACACTTCCATCTTCCATGTGACTCACATCCACTGCTGATGCTCTGAAGACTTAAAGTTTTAAAAATCTTAACCATCTTTTTTCTCTACAATTTCAAATGTATAACAGCATCCAAAGTCTCGCTATAAACAGATTCCCTCTCCCTTTTCTAATCACAGGACATAAAAGTCTTCCATTTTAGAGTATGTTAAACCATAAACACACAACACTACTTCCTACTCTCATCAAAACGCCAGGGGTGATGGAGAACCATCTACCTTGGAGGGTTTCCTAAATAAATAATTCTGACCAATTCATTTTTATTTTTTTTTTAAAGATGACTGAAAGCAGAACAAATTTCCATTAGTTTCAAATCGTAAATTATTCCTGTGAATAGAAGCTCCAGGCCTTTTGTGGAAGCCGTGCAGCCACTCTTGAGGGCATTCTGTTTCCCTGTGTTGCTCTGCAGGCAGCACTGGAAGAGAGGCATGGGCACAGAGGGAGGGTGTGGTGTCTGCAGCTTCCTTGGGTCTTATCCCTGGGCTTCTGAATAAATCACAGTTAAGTGTTTGCTGCAGGCTCCGCTCACTCCCAGAATGGGCTGGCTGTATTGAAGGCAGGTTGACGGCATGAAGACTGTAGGATGTTATTTAGTCTGAGAGTTAGAAACCAGGGCAGGCTGCCCTGCCAGCGTTGGCAGTGCTACAACTTTGTGTCTCTGGCGGCACTGAGGATGCCTGCTGGTCTGTCGGTGTCCTGGGCATCTTGCCACTGTCCAGGATTCCTAACCCCCTTTCTGGACAGCCCTCCTACAACTGTGGCAGTGGAGCTGGGGTGGAGAAGAGTGTGAGCCATCCCAGCCCCCAAACTGCCCTCCTGTTCAAGCCAGTGCAGCCTCTGGGCAGGATTAATACTGTGGAAAAGGAAACTGCCATTTTCAGGGTCATTGTTAGGAACCACCGCTACTGTGTCTTTCTTTAAGACTAATAAGCAAATTAAGCCCTGGGGCTTCCATAGTTCTAGTTCACAGACTCTGGCCATGACCAAATTTGTTCAGCAAAAATTATTCTTGCAAATATTATGTTAAATTTGCCAAATTGGAGTTCAGTCTTTCTTGGTGCCTGTACTGTTAAGTACTTGGTAACTGATCTAAGCTTCTACCCATTTATTTGGTACTTTGACAAACAGGTATTTTTAAAGCAGACCCAGCTTCAGACTTCATGTTAGGAGTGGTATGGAATGATACACATTTATGACACAGAGGTCAAAGTCTAGTAGACAAGGAAGTAAGTAAAACAGGCTGCCTAGAGATGCTACCTGCACAGGTGAATGAGCAAAGCTCTCCACTGAAGACCTGCTGTTTAGGTGTTTAGCTAGGTCCTCAACAACTGACCCCACCCCCCATGAGTCTTTACTAGGAACCGAAAGGGTTAAGTGGGCTGCCAGCATGCTGTCACACACCCATGCCTAGGTATTCTGTTATAAAGCACAGCCCACCTGAAGAAGTCCTGAAGTGAGTGGAAAACAACTCCTCATTTTAGCTGCAGCTTACTAAATGGTGAAGCGGGAGGCGGGGCAGGCACTCCGGGTGTGGGGAACTTCTGAACAATGTTGGGATCCACATCACATCAGGGAAGGTGGGGAAATCACGAATGATGGAAGGGGAGAGAACAGTGGGACTGAAACCCTCACACCCTGGCTATTTTGGGGTAAGAGCAGCAGCAATTCCAGGACAGCATTGTCCTCAATATTCCAGAAAGCACCATGTGTGATTGATTCAAAGTTAGGCTAGGTTTCAAGTATATTTGAGTCAAGTCTGTGGTTACAGCTGTCTGAGGTGGCATTAGCTTTCTGTGCACATAGCAGTATCCTGAAGGTCTCTCACATCTGCCCCTGCAGCTCCCAGCTCCCCACTTTTACTAGTCCCCAAGTTGCTCTTGGTTAAAGAAGTGTGGACAAGCAGATTTTGAAAAGTTCTAGGGAGTCATCTGCTCATCTTATCCGCCTCCTCCACCGTGAGCAGTCACCACCTCTGTGCCCTGTTGGAGTGGATGCTCTAGCCATCATATCTGGCCTTGCTTACAGTGTTGCAGAGCGTCCTGTAGCCTCCAATGTCTGCCTCCCTCATGGTGCTGGAGAGGACCTCCCAGCCACGTCTTCTGTCTATCCTCCTTTCTGAGCTTCCTTACAGATTAACCATTCCTTACAGGAATCTTCACTCCAGACTCAGAGAAAAATCTGGAAAACCTTTGAGAGTTTTATTTGGCTGGGGGAGAGGGTAAAGTTGGTGAATATACAATATATTACAAAAAACTAGCTGTATGTTTATGTTTGCAAGAGGGCTGATACCCGAAAGACCAAATCCAGTGAACCAACCGCCTTGCTTCCTGTCTGTGGTGAGAAGTCACGGTGGTGAAGCACTAGAAAGGCTGTGCGGAGAGATCTTACCCAGATGGACACTGAACTGCATTCCTTAATGTGATTTAACCAATCTTTCTGTTTGTTTATTTTTCGAGTTAGAGTTTCACTGTATAACAACCTTGGCTGTCCTGAAACTCGATCTCTAGATCAGGTCTGCCTCGAACTCACAAATCCACCTGCCTCTGCCTCCCAAGGGCTGGGATTAAAGGTGTGCACCACTACTGAGATTTAACCTATAAGAGGGCAGACATTACCCAACCAAGGCTGTGCGTTACTGTATATAGTCAAGCATGTTATTGGTGGGGTCCCCCTGGAGCACAGTAAAATGAGGTGGTATCATTGTGGCCATGCAGGGGCTGCTGGAATCCATCTCCCCACCTGTAATCAAGCTTCCTTTCTCATAGATCATATCACACGATTGGACAGACTAAAAACACTTGAAGTTCTTTGTATTATTCTTTATGGAAACATCTTCCAAAATCAACCAATTTTGATGTTTTAGATTATAGGTATGTATTATAAGACTGAATGAAACAAGTTCTAATTATTTTAGACATTTAAAAATAAAACAATTTGCATGCACATTAAAAAAGAGATCACGAATTCTCTATCTCAATGATTTATACTGGCAAATGAAACTGGGTTCACAACCCTCATGAGACTGGAACTGTCATTAGAACTTGGGCTGTATAACAAACATGTGGCCATATGCCTGTGCCTCTTTTTGAATGAGAAAGAACAAACTAAGCTTTAGACTGTAAAACATTTCACTGAAATGTACCCAAGAAACATGAGTCTTTAAATATCCAAGTTTTTGACTTCTGACCCTTTTCTTTAACAAATACAAGAAGGTCCAATATTCCGTAAGCAGAAGGCTACAGGGACTATGCTCTTCTACTTGCGTCCTTGAGGTCTGCATTCAGGGCTCCACACAACCACAAATCATGAACTTGAGGGAAAACCCTGTACTAAACACGTATGGATGTTCTTTGAGTCACTATTCTGCAAGCAGAAGAGCTTTCCAAGCATTCACACTGCATTAAATATCGAAAGTCGGGCAGAAATGATTCGAAACAAATGAGAAAGGATATTCAGGGCACGTGCAAACACTTCTATTTTACCTAGAGTGACTTGACCATCTGAAGATTTGGTATGGGCGGCTGAAGTAGTCACGTACATTATCCACAACAGGCAGTAGATTGTCTTTAAAAGAAAAACAATGTTCTTTTGATGTCAAGCTTCTTGAGTTCTTTGAATATTTTGGAGATCAGTCCTCTGTCCGATGTGGGGTTGGTGAAGATCTTTTCCCATTCTGTAGGCTGTTGTTTTGTCTTGTTGACTATGTCCTTTGCTTTACAGAAGCTTCTCAGTTTTAGGAGATCCCATTTATTAATTGTTGCTTTCAGTGTCTGTGCTACTGGGGTTATATTTAGGAAATGGTCTCCTGTGCCAATGTGTTCAAGTATACTTCCCACTTTCTCTTCTATGAGGTTCAACATGGTTGGCTTTATGTTGAGGTCTTTGATCCATTTGGACTTGAGTTTTGTGCATGGCGATAGATATGAATCTATTTTCATTTTTCTATATGTTGATATCCAGTTATGCCAGCACCATTTGTTAAGATGCTTCTTTTTTTTTTCATTTTATATTTTTAGCTTCTTTGTCAAAAATCAGGTGTTCATAGGTTTGTGAACTGATATCCAGGTCTTTGTTTCTATTCTATTGGTCCTTTTGTTTTTATGCCAACACCAGGTTGTTTTTATTACTAATTCTCCATAGTAGAGTTTGAATCCAGGGATTATGATGCCTCAGAAGTTCCTTTATTGTACAGGATTGTCTGAAATGCTCAACATTCTTAGCCATCAGAGAAATGCAAATGAAAACAACTCTGAGATTACATCTTACACCTATCAGAATGGCCAAGATCAAAAACATTGACAGTTTATGCTAAAGAGGATGTGGGGTAAGAGGAACACTCCTCTGATGTGGGATGTCCTTCTGTATATGTGTTGCTTTTATTGGTAAATGAATAAAGCTGTTTTGGCCTATGACATGGTAGAATATAGCCAGGGTGAAAAAGATATATAGAAAGAGTAGGTGGAGTCAGGGACATGCCAAGTAGCTGCCGAAGGAGACAGATGCCAGAACCTTACTGGTAGGCCTCAACCTCATGGAGATAGGAGATACACAGATTACTAGAAATAGGTTAATTCAAGATGTAAGAGCTAGCTAGAAATACACCTGAGTCATCGGTCAAGCAGTGTTGTAATTAATATAGTTTCTGTGTTTCTGTATTATTTGGGTCTGGGTGACTGAAAAATGAATGATCAGTCTTCATTACACAATGGCGCCTATTATCTGGGGCATGGATTCACATAAGATGTAAAAAAACAAAAACAAAAAAAAAGCTGAAGAAAAAAAGAAGGCTTCTAGACCCACAAAAACAGAAAATGTAAGCACAGCCTTCACTTACACTCTTCCATTGCTGGTGGGAGTGCAAACTTCAAAAGCCAATTAGTGAATAAGTATGGTGTTTTTTTTAGAAAATTAGGAAACAGCCTACCTCAAGACCCAGTAATACCACTTTGGGGTATATATCCAAAGGATGCTCAATCATACCACAAGGACATGTGCTCAACTATGTTCATAGCAGCTTTGTTTGTCATAGCCAGAACCTGGAAACAACCTAAATGCCCCTCGATTGAAGAATGGATAAGGAAAATGTGGTACATTGACACAATGGAGTACTATACAGTGGTAAAAAAATGACATCTTGAAGTTTGCAGGGAAATGGTAAAATCTACAAAAAACCATATTGAATGAGGTAACACAGACCCAGAAAGACAATTATCATATGTACTCACTCATAAGTGGCTTTAAGACATAAAGCAAAGAAAAACCAACCTACAGTCTACAATCAAAGAGAACCTAGACAACAAAGAGGACCCTAAGAGAGACATACATGAATTACTAATTCATGGCAATGTATGAATTAGTGTATTATCCAAAGAAAACCCCAACGGCAAGGGTAGCATCTGTCTTTCAGTACAGTTTTCGCTTTGCAAAGTTCTAAGTATAAAAATAACCATACAAATAAAAGGTGGGTAATTTGCACTTAATGGAAAAAATTATGGTCCTTCTGTGACTCTTAAATACATTTTACCATTATAATGAACACATAATGAATGTAACTTAAAACACTATAAATGACAAGCCTACTGAGAATTTTTGTGCTAACGTGTATATGCCTGTGTGTGTGTGTTTCTTGTCAGGACTGGTTGGAATTGGGCCTACCTTCTCCATCCTATCACAAGGTATACAATATGGTGAGTATCCATTCTGCACTTGGTTTACTGTCCTGTCAGCTTCCGTTTGATAGTTTCAATAACTTCCAAGTCTATCTCTGATGACTCCTTTGGTGGTAAGCTCGGTGATTGCACCATTTTTTAGTTTATTTGTTTTGGTAATATCTGATGCTTTGTGTCATGTGCTGACTACTTTATGTTAACTTGACACAAGCAATAGTTATCTGAAAGGAGGGAAGCTCAGTGAGAAAATGCCTCCATTAGATCTGGCTGTAAGGAATTTTCTTAATTAGTGATGGATGGGGGAGGGCCCTGCCCATTGTGGGTGGTGTTATTCCTGAGCTGGTGGTCCTGGGTGCTATAAAAAAGCAAGTTGAGAAAAAGTCACGAGGAAGTCAGTAAGCATCATCCCTCCATGGCCTCTGCATCAGCTCCTGTTTCCAGATTCCTGCCCTATTTGAGTTCCTGTCCCGACTTCCTTCAGTGATGAACAGTGATACAGAAGGATAAGCCAAGTAAACCTTATCCTCTCCAACTTGATTTTAGGTCAGGGTGGTTATATCACAGTAACAGAAACCCTAACTGAGACAAGTTACAACATTCCCCATTCAAAAGCAGCTAATTTGATTTTCCCTGAGTCACTCTTGTTGGCCAAGACTCTCTAGGATAAGATCTAGAACACTGGCAATAAACTTGTGGTTCAGCTTTCACCCTCAGAAGAACCACTTTTTCTTATTCTCTTGCCATCACCTCCCCTCACTGACCTGATTGCTGGCCAGTCTTCACTTGTAAGTGTCTTCCTGTTCAAGTTCATGTGAGTCAACAATGAGAGACAAGTAGGCAACACAGCCAAATCACTGTCATCCATGGATACTGAACCTCAAAAGACCAAAGTCCCATGACTGATGGGGATGCAAGCCCCGAAAGAACTTCCATCACCACCCACTCTGAGGATGGGCACCCACTGTTTACACACTAATTTGTTGAAGGAAGCGCTAACTCGGAGGCTTATATTCTGTATAAACATAGTTATCATTAATTAAGCTTGAAATATGGTGTTGGCAAACTGGTTTATTGAACTAGAACACAGTAACTGGAAATTGCACAGATTGGAATGATGTAAGCAAAAAGTAATGATTAGGAACAATTTACATCCACTAGACACATTGTTCGAATCCAACAAGCTGCAATAAAGTACTGTTAATTTAGATATGCAGAGAAAGAAACCACCAGCTTCCCAAGCTTTGCCAAACGTTTGAAACTGAGAAGAATATCTGGGTATAAGCAAAAGGAAATAAAATCATCTGAATATTAACCCATTCTTTCATATTCAATCACAATTGGTAAAAAAATAATTATGGTAGATATTAAGTCTTCCATAGTCACCATCTCCCCTGAACTATACAACCCCCAGGAAACTGAGGAACACTAAAGTAAAGTACCTTACCCAGCAGGCCAGTCCATTATCAGGTGGCAGAGCTATTACAAAATGCAGGGGCAGGGCTTTGTCCCCAGTCTTAGGTAACCTGAAGCTCAAAACACTTTTAGGAAAAGAGCAGAAGTCTCATAAACTGCCACACACCGCACCTTAAAGACATACTGTCCCAAAGCAACTAGTCTCCCATCTCAGTCATTTACTTAGCAAACACGCAGTTCATGGCAGGAAAAGTGAAGAGAAGATGGCTTCAGCTTCTAACGTGATGGAGTTCTCACTGAGTCCTTGCTCAGATAACTAGAGAATGAGAGGGGATGGGGAGGAGAGGGAGAGAGAGAAGCTTGGGGAGAGGAAGAGAGAGCAAGCACTGAAGGAACGGTGCAGGACTGGAAGAGTTGGCGCAGGGGCCGTCGAAAGGAATGATGCTAGCAATGGCCTTCCAAGGACTTGTGCTTCACCTGAACCCCCGCATCCACCCTCACATACAGTGTATAGAGGGCCAGGATGACAAACAGGATGTGATGAGAACATGAACCATTATGACTAGTTTTTGAACCTTTATAGCTTTAAGAAGTTAAACGTTATTATCTAGGGATTTGCTGTCAAAGTTGATTGGTTTAGCAGAGGTCCAGGGTGTCTACTAAAGAAATAGATGCCACTCCCACAAGCACTCCATTTATTGAACAAACTACTGAAGTTTCTCTGTTCATTCTAAGGCACACTGATTATGAGAATGCGATATTCCCTTAACTGAAACAAGAATTTCTCCATGCTACGCAAGACTGTTTTTAATTCAATGTTTTTTAAATAGTAAGTATCACACTGTGTCCTACAGCACAGATGGTGACACACGAATCTCTTCAATGGTACAAATCTGATTCTGTTTCAGGTTGTGAGCCTTTCTCAAGGTTTCCAAGTTCCTCGCCTGAGTCATGGCTACATGTCCACCCTGGTTTCTCGCACACCTACCATAGCTGTGGCTTTCTGTGCTATACGGAGGTGGAGATGTGCAGTCCCTGGAAAGGAAAGACAGACGCTGAGAGCATGGGGACGCTAGCACCGGAAGTCAACAGAAAGCGGATGCCAGCAGACTGTGCCAGTGGGCAAAGAAAGGAAGAGGAGAAGGTGATGGAGGGGACAGGCGCAGCTACTGGTTGCATGTTGTGAGCCACACCATTAACTCACATGAAAGTCAGGGCATTCAGTAATAGGCATTAACATTATTAATGTAATTGGCAGTGCATTTCTCCCCACAGTAAGGAATCTTATCATTGATTATATAGTTATTTGCCAGGTTTAAAGGCATATTTTTAATCAGTTAATTGGGATATAATCTGAAGCAACAGACATACATGATGAACATGTAACATTTTTGAAAATCAATTTATAGAAAAATGAGTAACTCCTCCAGCAGTGCACTCAAATTCCATATCAATCCAGTGTGTAGATCATTTTTTATTTGAAGTTCGTAGACAACCTTGTTATCTCCCAATGTTTTTGCTCTCAAGCCTAATTTTAGGTTAAATTTTCCATGTTCTGACAACTGCACCTGCTGTTTCCTCACCTGGTGCAGGGTGTGTGGTTGAGCTACACCAGCCACAGTGGCGGGTTTATTTGCCATCTGGGCCTTTTGCATCTTCATTCTGCTCTCTTGTAAACACATCCTTAAACAGAGTTGGTGAAGATGCTAGGCCTACTGAATAAAAGGTAAACAACATGCAGTGGTCTTGAAAATGACTAATCAACAGCATCCACATTGGAGATTTGAAGTTTCAAATGTCATCTGTGGACTTAGAAAATATCAGAAATACCAGTTGGTCACTGCTGCAGCTCCAATTATGGCTCCACTGTCTCCCATGGGACTCAGAGGAGCCTACATTCTGGGATTCTCAGCGAGAGGGTTGTTACTGCCTCCTGGCTCCAGGTGCAGCCTGCAGCTTAAAGGAACCAGGCAGCAAGAGGCATGAGCAGTGCTGAGAGCCAAGAGGTGCTGTCCCGTCTAGAATCATGGTTGCATTGTTGGCTGGAAGCAACAGTCCATCATAATCAAATTACAGTGTAGTAGAGAACTATCAAGAAATAAATTTTAACAATGGGTATATTAAATAATAACTCTCTGCCTATTAATGTGGTACTAAACATGCCCAGAAGGGACAGAGATCAGAGCTGAATTATGTATTAAGGAAGAAAGGAGCATACTGAGTAAACAAACTTCCTTTCCTAAGTTTCAAAGACATTAAATGCTGTCATTCATTCTAAATTTAAGTAATTTTTATCTGCATTAGTACAATTTTTAAAACTACATTTAAATATTTAAGTGCATCACAATTTATTACACCACTGCATTACATACTGTTTATCTCCTGCGATATTTCTCCCACCTTTCACTTCAGAAATGAGCTGGAGTCACACAGTGTGGCACACATCTTTAATCCAGCACTGGGAGGCTGAGACAGGCAGATCTCTGTGAGTTGGAGACCAGGCTGGTCTGCAGAGAGAATTTCAGGACAGCTAGAGCAACACAGAGAAATCCTGTCTCAAAAAACCAAATTTAAGTCAAACCAAACCAACGACGACAATGACGAAGAAGAAGAAGAAGAAGAGGAAGAGGAAGAGGAAGAAGAAGAAGAAGAAGAAGAAGAAGAAGAAGAAGAAGAAGAAGAAGAAGAAATGAACTAGAATAGGAACACTGCAAACCAAACCTACTGCCAATGGGGAAAGTGAAATTATACATACTTTCCCGGAACTGAGACAGGCATGATAAATACAGCATGTCTCCAAAGCGCAAAATAATGCAAAGACCATAAAGTTTGACTAAATACAATCACATTCTTCCGGATGTTCTCCCACCAAGCCTAAAGCAGTGCTGTGAGATGCTAGCCTCAGTCAGGTGCAAGAGCAGTTGAGCCCGCCTGGTGATAGCAGGTCTGCCTTAGTTACAGCACACTTAATATCATCCTGATATTTGCAATTTTATATGGATGCTTCTGAAAGAAATAAAATCAGAGTCTGATTCAGGATGAATTTTCATGTTTTTTAGAACTAGTATAGAGTTCATATTCCAGGAACTAGCCAGAAGGTTTATAAAGTACTGAGCTGTTTCCATGGGAACTGGTTGTCTTGCAATGGAGAGATTGTTCACATATTTCTTGTATCCCAGAGACCACACAAAGGGAAAAGAGGTAGCTGAATTTTGGATTTTCAGGATCAGTACCAATAATAATTTGGGGTAGGGTTTCTATTCTTATAAGAATGTCAGATGGGAAGTTGGCATTAATATTTGAAAGTTACTTAATCTTAAATGTGTCCTTATTCTCTGGTCTGCCTAAGACCATCAGGAAGCCAGCAATGCATTCTTTGGGGTACACTGGTGCTAAAGCAATACCTAAAATTCACTTCAAGCCATGCTATGACTTACAGACAACCTGACTGCAAACTTCTGTTGCTGAGGAACTCTTGGGGCAAAGATAGGGCCTTTGCAACCCCATGTGTGCAATGAGTGGCCATGGTCCCCCAGAAACTTCCTATATGCAGAGAGATGAGTGATTAACGTCTAGTGGTGACATGCACACCCTCCATTCACATCATGCAGGGGTTATACACAGCTGGAAGCAGAGGGAGACTGCCATATGCATCCTGAAGTGGGCGGGAGTCTTCATTGGGCATCCTTCTTCAAAGAAATGAGTCAACTCTGCTGTGCTTCAGGAACCATTCCTGCTGGGGACACACACAATGGCATCCTTGTCTCCCATGTCACCTTTTGGAGCACCACTGACATTTGGCCAGGATATGAGGAGACAATGAGCAGGATTAGCACATGATCTCACTCAGAGGGGAGGTCGGCCTACAAAGCCTACCCGTCTTAGGAGAAGACAGCACCACAGGGATGAACCCAGCTCTATAGCCTTCTGATCCGTCCAGTGGGACCACAGTGAGGATTAATGAGAACATTTTGGTAATATTCTACGAAGGGCAAGGTTACACATCATAATTACTGATGCTATTAATCAGTATTACTAATATTAAAGTTTGGACAGTATCCCATTCTAGGCTGTGTGTGCTTGTGTGTGTGTGTGTACTGCATGGGGGATGACTCACATCTATCTTTACAAATGATGAAATGAGATCACTGAGCAGTGTTTTAAATAGCACATACACCTTGAGCTTTGTTTAGAATCAAGCTAGCCACCTGGAGGTGTGCTACCCCACTTTGTTGATACACAAGAGGGATGGAAACCACATCCCACACGCATAAAAGGCAAACTTTTCTAAGCAGGGTCAGAATGGCAACACCAGGTCTCCATCTCTTTGCCTCTATTTCTCCCTGTGGAGAATCAACCCAAGCACTTTGTAGATGTTGGGCCAACTCTAGCACTGAGCTGTATCCTGGTCTTGGAAATACTTTCCTTTAAAAGTTACCTATGGTCTAGAGTAAAAAGAATTATTTAAACTATTATAATAAATAATTCAATCTCTATAATATTTCTCAAAGCCTATGTATAGGCTATGCATAATATTTAGTTTTCCCCCAAAGAATGTTGTCTTAGTTAAGGTTTCTCTTGTTGTGAAATGACACCATGATTAATGCATGTTTTGTTGACAAAAACATTTAATTGGGACTGACTGGCTTACTGTTTCAGAGGTTTGGTTTATTATCACTATGATGGGAAGCAAGGCAGGGTGGAGGCAGACAGGGTACTGGGTACCTGGAGAGCTGCGAGTTCTACATCTTGATCCACAGTCAAAAGGAAGTGAACTGTAGCACTGGGTGTAGCCTGAGCATGCATGAGACCCCAAAACCCACCTCCACAGTGGCACACTTCCCCCGACAAGGTCACACACCCTACTAGTGCCACCCCCTATGGAACAAGCACCCAAACAAATGAGGCTATGGAGACTATACCTATTTGAACCACCACAGGCCATCCCCTGGCCCCCAAATGTCTGCTGTCATAACATAATGCAAAATTCATCGAATCTAACTTCAAAAGTACCCATAGTCTATCACAGTCTCAACAGTCTTTAAAAGTCTAAAGTTCAAACTCACTTCCGAGAGTCACAGAATCCTTTAACTGTAATCCCCTATAAAATCAAAATCAAAACACAGATCACATACTTCCAACATATGACGGCACAGGACATACATTGCCATTCCAAAGGAGAGGAAGCTGATGATAATGAGGAAATGCTGGACCAAAACAAGACTGAAAACCAGGTGGGCAAACTCCAAATTCTGCATCTTTATGTCTGATGTCAAAATGTTCTCCAGATCTCCAGCTTTGTTGACTGCAACACACTTCTTTCTTTTGGACTGGTTCTACTCCCTGTTAGCAGCTCTCCTCAGCAGGTATCCCACAGCTCTGGCATCTCCAACATCTTGGGGTCTCCAAGGAAATCTAGGCTTCATCTTCACAGCTTCATGCAATAGCCTCTCTGGGCCTCTGCACAGGGATGCCCCAGCTGCACGTCTGGCCTTAGTGGCTTTCCTTAGTTGTAGAGGGAGATTCTATAACCCTTTCTTCTATCATTGTCTTTAAAGCAAAGAATCATACGGTTAAAGCTGCCAAGTTCTGCTGCTTGTTGGGGCTGGTACATGGCATCCTTGCTCAACTATACTTTCTGATTTCAATAATTTCCTTCCCTAGGCTGGCCTCAAACTCAGGGATCCACCTGTCTCTACCTTCTGAGTTCTGGGATTAAAGGTAGGCACCACCATACCCCGCTCCAAACATTCCTTTAATTCCTTTTCACAGATTGGAGATTTAGCTGAGTAGGCTCTTGCCCTAAGGTCACCACTCCTTTAATCCATTTCTTAATCTGTTGATCTCCTTAAACACAGGATTTAGCTCCACTCTATTTCCTGGTGCTCCTTTCTCCTCAAATTGTACATTTCCTATTTTTCCTTTCTCAGCTTGCTCCTTTTCATTATAAATCTTCATTAGAGTTACCACTAATAAACTCATACAAGAATGCATACAAGTCTACTTGGAGATTTCCTTTGCCAATGAAATTAATCCAAATCTCTTCCCTTTAGTTCTCAGGCAGACTCTTTGGACAAGGACAAAAAGTTGCCACATTCTTCATCAAAATACCACAAAAATGATCTCTAGGCAACATTGTAAAATTCTTCTTCTCTGAAACCTCTTGAGCCAGGACCCTGCAGTTCAAATCACCCTGGGCAACACTGTCTTCCATGCTCCTACTGGCATGGCCCATGAAGCAGTGATTAAAGCTGTTTTCCTTACCCAAAGCACCAAAGTCCAAATTCCTCCAAACAAAAACATGGTCAGCCCTATCACAATACCCAAGTCTCAGTACCAACTTCTGTCTTAGTTAGGGTTACTATTGCTGTGAAGAGACACCATGACCACCACATATCTTATAAAGAAAAAGATTTAACTGGGTGGATTATCACCATGGCAGGAGGCAAGTTAGGATGGAGGCAGACAGGATGCTGAAGAGGTAGCTGAGAGTTCTACATCTTGATAGGCAGGCACAGGAAGTGAACTGCCACACTGGGTGTGACTTGAGCATATATGAGACCTCAAAGCCCACACCTACAGTGACACACTTTCTCCAATAAGCCCGCACCCACTCCAACAATATCTCTCAAAGTGCCAGTCCCTATAGGCCAAGAATTCACATACATGAGTCTACGGGGGCCATATCTAGTCTATGAAAGTATTGTTTTAAGTTGTCATTAATTTGAGTCTTCTTTTTGTTTGTGGTCTGTTTATCACAGGAAACTGAATTCTAAAGCAAAATCATAATATCTAATAGGAAAGAGTGAAAAAGGAAAGAAATGCCTTTCATTATTTAGCAGAAGGCCATGCCTGTGAGTTCAGATTCCACTGAGAGGGAAGTGCACCCAAGCCCTCATAAGTAAATCTAGTCATAAGACTGAGTTAGTGCGACATGAAGACACTATTTCAGAAGTACAACGGAAATCAGTCATCAGATAAAAATGTCAGCCATCTACCTTTAGATCCCCAATGCAAATGACAAGTTTAGGAAGCACCCCTACTTCCTCAGTACTGTGGCAATAAAAGCCTACACACAGCCAACCTTCAAGTGACCAAATACTTTATGACCCTATACTAACATCCACCAGCTCCAGAGGATGATGCAAGGAGGTGCCTGTGACGGGCAAGATTCAGACCCCACAGTAGATGTGAGATAAAACCACTCAGCTATGAAGGTTTTTATTTCCT
Organism: Microtus oregoni; assembly: GCF_018167655.1. NCBI lineage: Eukaryota > Metazoa > Chordata > Mammalia > Rodentia > Cricetidae > Microtus > Microtus oregoni. The sequence goes on along the minus strand of NW_024543067.1, from coordinate 12,975,894 downwards.
CTTCTCCTGTCCTTTGTGGGATCATTTGATTGTCATCCTAAAACTTCAGAGCCACGCCGAGAGTTTTTACTGCTGTCAGTGGAATATGCACGACACTGGTTTCTCCTGCTGTCAGAGGAAGTATTTATGCACACGAGAGTATAAAACTGCTGTAACAGCAAAGCCCTGCAGATTTACAAGGGATCTTGGTTACAAGGCAGCTGATGAGCACAGTCCTTGCAAGCCCTCTAACCCAAAGGGCAGGGTTAGAAGAAAACTGACCTCAATAATTTTAGAACAAAATACTGCTTCAGCTTCACCCTGATGCTCCTTCCCCTTACTGCCACCAAGCATGAAGGCATTCTTCAAGATGATGTACAGTTGCACACAGTTTCCAGGGCACACTCTCAGCCAGCAATCATAAACCTTCCTAAAGTTTGGAAGTGAGAGAACTATCAGAGGGTTTATCACACTAAGCATCCATACTGACAGCATCCTGCAACAAGAAACATATACAATCTCTGAACTCAAACCTCTCCCAGAAACGAAGGGAACATAGATAACCTTTTATAGTAAGAAAATGGAATTCACAGTTCAGAATTTTACTATGAAAGATGAACTATCTTGTCTAGAAATATTATTTTATTGGATTATAAGCTAGGTATACGACTTAAAACACCATTCAGAATGGGCAGTTTATCAAATTCATCAAATAATGTTGACAGTTGAGGAGTACTGGGTAGAAACAAGATGTTTTATATAGACTGGGTGCACACATACACGCAATAAAGTGATATTTAATGGATTAACTAAACTATGATCATTCCTTAAATTTATTTATAATCTGAGGATATTAGAATGGGGTAAATTTTGATATAACCTGTGCATTATTTAAAATATATAAAACTTCCTTTAATTCCCTTTTATCAGCATTTATTTGCCATCCAATCTAAGCCACCCAAGGTACTGGGGACTGAGTACTAGACGTTAGGAAATGTTACCTCTCGACAAGTTTTTTGACCTTAGTCAATTATTATAATTTTTGGGAAACTGCAAATTAATTTTATAAACCAGATCATAATGACAATTGTCTCATGTCTGCATTAGTTTCACTGATTTTTTTCCTTTTTGTTGGCCTCTCAAGCGCTTAAGACGTAATGACTTAGTGCTCAGTGACTTCAAAGTGGTTTTGTTGTTGATGATGCTGTGGTTTTTCTGTTTCGTTTTCTGTATAAGGCTTCTCTAGAACAGCAGCTCTCATCCTGTGAATCCCAACCCCTTTGGGGCTCACATATCAGATCTCCTGCATATCCAATACTTATATTACAATTAGTAATGGTAAGAAAGTTACGGTTATGAAGTAGCAATGAAATCATTTTAGGGTTGGGGTCACCACCATGCGAGGAACTGTATTATAAAGGTCTCAGCACTGGGAAGGCTGAGAATTACTGCTCTAGAGCATAGATGACATGGAAAGTCAGCACGTAAGACAGATTGCTGCAGAGCTGGAGAATCCTGAATTCTTTCCTGGAATCCCCTAAGACTCCACTCCAGGCATCTGGGTCTTAAACCGTCAGTAGCATGTCATTCACCTGTACTATCGAGAAGCAGGTGCAACCCTGGCTCCAGGTGTCCAGTTCTGGAACTGTGATGAGCAGGGAGAAAGATGGACTTGCATCTCAGGTTTCCTTCTATGACCCACACCACTCTAGAGGAGACCTTTCCCTATGTGTGCACTGCCTCATCTACAAGGCTGAGGTGACAATTACCCATACCTTGCCACTCAAGGCTATTGAGAGGGCTCTGTAAATGTACAAGCCTACGAACAAAGCACATTGCAGCAGTGGCTGCAGTACTGGCAGTCTCAGACCAGTCAGTTGGACTTCAGAAAGCTAGACAGCTCTGCCATGGACCTTGAGGACATGAACACGATCTCTCTGAGAACATATGACAACCATGCCTCAAGTGGGAGTGATGATCGGCACACTGGCTTTTGTTTCTGTCCTGTCTTGGCATACAGTATCAAAGGTTCAGTTCATGAACAATTCCCACAGTGTTTTAAGCATCGATGACACAGTTTACCAAAGTATCTGGGTCCCATGGCAATGGTACAGCCCTTAATGGCCTAGCCCCCTCACACTGGGCTCCCCTTCCTAAAGGCTCCATCAGCCTCCAGCCCATCACAGCCTGGGGAGCACAACTTCAGTCTGTGGATTCTTAAAATTTAAATCAGAGCATTTCATATCCAAACTATGGCAGTGGATATCTGCAACAACTTTCTTGATTCAGAAAAACCTTCCTGAAATCTAATCTTACTGAACACTTATGGGTTCCAAACCAGAGGAAAATGCTTACCTCCAGGAGCTGGGAAGCTGCAGAGATCAGGAACCATTGCTCTGCTGCTTGGTGACAAGGTGACAAGAGAGACACGTCTGGCACCAAACAAGGTGTGCTGAAACCTTAAATTCTGCCTGTTGATTACCCAGTTATGGATGGCTATTGTCAGAATTAAGTGAGAGAGTACACATTACCAGCTCTCGACCGTGACCAGCCCCTGGGAACTGCCAATGAAGGCAAAGCAAAACAAACTCTATAATTGTTCCTGCCATTCCCTGTAAGCCACTGACACCTGAGTAATTCATCTAGTAACATCCCTTTCTCCATACTGGGAAACACACAAGTCCTGACATATTCTCTTAAGGAACCCCAGTCCAATATGGCAAATGCGGGGCTAAAGGCCAGAGGTGGTAGCTGTAAAGTATGCCACTCACCCTGGCAGTGCCACACAAGTTTCTAACAACTGTGACATCCTCTATGGGATTTCTTAAGTGCACAGTGGTCCTACTGATCTATGAGGCCAAATGCCAATGAAGAGGTGACTTATTAGTCTGAACTATAACAACACTTGTGATCGCTATTTTTGGTTGTCAACTTGACTACATCTGGAATTAACTAAAACCTCAAAAATGACTGGGGAGGCCTCTGAGGATTTATTTTTCCTCAACTGAATCATTCGAAGTGGGAAGATCCACTTCTAATTCTGATCTTTGTGGTGGGAAGAAACACCTTTAATCCAGATCTTTTGAGCTGGGAAGATTCTCTTTTAACCTGGGTCACACCTACTGCTAGAAGCCTATATAAAGGACATGGAGGAGTATCTCTCTCTTTGTCTCTCTCTGTTTCTCCCCCCCCCCCCCGCCTACTTCTTCCCACCCTCACTAGCAAGTCCATTCCCTCACTGGCACTAGGGCCCACTTTTGGGGGGATTCTGATATATACTGGAGACCAGCTGAGAGATCCAGCCTCATGGACTGAATACCTACTGGATTCTTGCATCTTCTGTACCTAGGCAGCCATTGTTGAATTAGCTGGACTATAAGCCTGTAAGCCATTCTAATAAAGCCCCTTTGTGTGTGTGTGTGTGTGTGTGTGTATGTGTGTGTGTGTGTGTGTGTGTGTGTGTGAGAGAGAGAGAGAGAGAGAGAGAGAGAGAGAGAGAGATTTATTGTATAAGTTCTGTTACTCCAGAGAACCCTGATTAATACAATACTTCAAAGCCAGGTTTCGATAGTCTTAAAAATAACTGTACCAACCAGGTGCAAGTGTCAATCACCACAGACTACTCAAAAACACAACTGTGCATTTAAATTAATAAGGTGCATAGCAAACACACATAACAAGTATCATTCCAAGGTGCAATGGGAAATCCCAATATGCTAGAAATTTGGTAAAAATGTCTTCAAGTGATATCTTAATTTCCCATTGGTTAAAGCAGATTTAAAGTGGCATGCTCAAATCATATCTTTTACTCAAATGCTTAGTAACCAAAGGCTGCTAAAAATAAGAATGCTCTCAAAGGCTATAACTGAGGCAGGACACTTTGGCCTGACCCTCTTGTTGGCTGCCCTTAAGAGGGCCAGCGATCCCATTATAAAAATGATGCTATAGACAGATGAGGTAGGTACACTGGAGTGGGTGCTACTGAATTTGAGTGGCCAATGCCCAGGGACAGCCGCTGGGATAAGCCATTGCTGGAGAACCCAGCAGCAGGCCGCATCATGGACATGGCTACCGGAGGGGTAGAAGAGTCTTCAAATAGTTAATAGATAGAGAAATGTGCCCGGACCTTTCCTCAAACCTCCTAAAATCAAATGTGCACCCCCCCTTTGTCCTGAGGAAAACTTACACATTTTCCTGGATTGTAAGATGATTATAAAAGTCACATATCAGTTTTCTAAAATTCTCATTGTTTAAGTGAAGGGCCACCACTCTCTCTTCCCAAATAAAAGTACATTTTTAAATTAAAGAAATACACCATCAATTGTTGAACTAGAAGCGTATCTTTCATGCCTGTTTTAAGAATCTCCATTTAACGAGCGGTATAGCCAGCACTGGACACATGAAGTGTGAGTTTACATGCCACTGGAAGCCAAGAGGAGGTGTGAACAGTGGGGAAGGCCATATTTGAGCTTTGATGTGGGTACTTTTGAGATAGACCTCTCCCAGTCTGCAGTTAGAAGGCAACTCATAAAGAATCCAGTCTGAATGGTGAGACCTTTGTACCCAAAGGAAATAGCCAATTGGAGCTAAAAATCTCAACTCTAAAAGAGCTGGACTCTAAACAAAAGTATAGAATTCAGTTGAGTCTGAATCCTAAGAGTCTGCCCACTGTCTCCTACTTTCAGTGCTGAGATCGATCCCAGAGTCCTGAAAATACTAGACAGGCAGTCCCAAGCCTTGCAAAGAACACTGTCACTGACACTTGGGCTTTGGTTGCTGTGGCATTTGACTCATCCAAAGTTTAACCTCAAGTCCTACAAATAGATTTTATTTTAAAATCAATTTGGTTGTATGCATTTGGAGTATACAACATGAGGTTATAAGACGGTGACTGTCCAGGACCAAACAGACCAATCTATCATCTTACAGTTACTAGTTTTTTATTTTTTTCTTCCTGTGGGTAGGGTACCTAAAACAGACTTAAGTTAGCTAAATTCTTGGATGATATACTATAACGAACATTTGGATAACCATCTATAAATAACATGAGCTTTCTGATGTCTTTTGTTTTTCTTTTTTATTTCTGACCTCACTGTTCCCCTTTCTTGCTGCACACTGGACTGGGTGACCCCCTTTCACGGACATCTCAGGACTGGCATGTGAGCCCCAGCTGCTGAATTTGACTCAAGCTGCTGCTGTCAGAGAGATCAAGAGAGGCAGCTGAGAAACACCAGCCCCTCTTCCTGTGTAAGTCCTACTGCAGTCCCAAACATCTGAAATCCTCTCTACTGAGCCAGATGTGCAGATCCAGAGTAAAAACCAGCTTGTTACTTGTAATGTGTTTATCAGCTACCAGAACGCTGCAGAGAAAATGAGCTACAACTGTCAGAGGGGTCTTGATCAGTACCTGTTAGGAACTCACGGACTAACGGACTAGGTCTGAGTGAGCAGAATGCTGCCTTGAGCAGGTCCGAATGTCCTCAGGAGGGAAATCTGAAGTGGAACTTTCCTCAGAGGGTCTGACTCAGGCTCAGGTATACTTGCAGCTTTCTCTGCTGTCAGGGTCTCTGTGACTTCCAGAGGAAATAATGTTGCTACCACCAGTTGCGCTTGCTGTATCAGGTCTATTAAGATGCCACTCTAGTATGGCCATTCAAGAAGTGACATCAACTCTCCTTCTGCACTACTGTATAAAGTTTCCATTTCCAGAAGAACTTGCGAGCTGCAAATGCAAACTGCTTCCACCCACTTCAGCAGGCTGATACGTCCATAGGACTCTGTGATGCTGGAGGATTCAAAAGATGCTAGGGCTTTTAGTCAAACCCACAGGGTGAGAAGAAAGTCACGATTGCCCCACTGCATTCTCTCAGGTTTTTGAGTCAATGTCTATAGTTTTAATGGAAAGTTTTGAGAGGATTTTATCATGGAATTTGAGAAGAAACACACAGATGCTTGAAGAAAGTACTGATTTCAGCGTCACCTTTACAGACAGTTCTACAGCTTGAATGTGATACAGGTGCCATGCCTTTGGTCTTCGAAAACCATGAGCTAAATAGACTTTTCCATACTTTATAAGTAGCCTGTCTCAGGGACTGCTATAAACAGAAAGCCGCCCAATAAGCACGTTTTATGATAAGTTGCAAAGACATTCGTTATATGAATTACAAACTTTCTGGATGGTCAAGTATTCATAGATTCTGATAACACACAGGAACAAGTACATGTGCTGGCACATGTTTACACACACGCACACATGCATGCATATACACATGCGCACACTCGCGCACACACACACACACACACACACACGAAGCCAACCCTAAACTTCCGTGAGCCAGGCATGCAGACTGCAGAGAAATTGCAGACAGTGACTTGGGATAAGACTGGAGAGGTTAGATAAGCACTGGCTCTGTAATTTCAATTTATCAATGCATAGGTAACTCTGCTGAATAAGTTAGGAACAGAAAAAAGATGATAAAAATTTCCAATCGATTATTGAGCTGGTCTGAGAATACAGGCACAGGGCTAAGTCAGTGACAGTGTTTTCTGGGAAGGAAGATGATCACAGCACAGGCTGCCTGGGAGGAGGGTCAGCAGGACCTGATGGCTGAAGGGACATTGTGTGAAGATCAGAATGAGCTTCTTTCTTCTCGAGAGGGGGCTTCCCCACTGACTGCCAAGGAAATGTTGCCTGTCTGGTCAAGGATGGAATGAGAAGGTGGCTTTGGATGTGACCTCCAGAGGCAGAGCCACTATCTTCGCTTCTTTTACTGTTGTTCTGATGAAATTACCCTGACAAAAGCAAGTTAAGGAGAGAGGATTGATTCTGCCTCAGAGTGGGGGAACTGGGGCTGGAAATAGCTTGTCATACAGCACCCGCACTCTCGAGCAGAATGAATGCATGCCACTGCTCAGTGCACCTTCTCTAGTTTACATCCGCCTGCGTCCCCTGCCTAGCGGATGGTCTGACAGCTACAATGGCTTGTCTCACATCAATCATCCTCACGAAGAAAATCCCTTCCAGACGTGCACACCCCACCTGCCAGGTGATTCTGATGCTGGCAAGGAAGAGCTAAGCATTTCAAGACCGTGTATAAAGAGCAGGCATAGGAACGGCGGAGTCTCCTCCACCGACCCAGAGGAAGGCTTTCCCAGAGACAACAAAATACAGCGAGAACTACTTTCAGGTTTTCTGTCACACCTTCAAGAATGGATTTGTTTATTTTTAAAGCAACTTTTTTATTTTTTTTAAAAAAAACTGAGTTTTTAATATATTTTCATCTTATGTTGCCATGGAAAGAGAAAGACCAGAGTGGGGAGGATACTTGCCAACCATGTGGTCCTCTGCACATCTCAGTATACAGAACATTCTTTTACTCCACACTGAGAAACGCCAATAGACACCTCAGAGTTTTGGAAAAAGCAAGAAGCATTGCATTCTTTTGGACCACTGCAGCCACCATACCTGCCCTCTTCCGAGTCTCACCACCAGTTCCTAAGTCTATAGTCTCTTCCTTCCCTTTCATAAACACGTGGAATCATTCTAATGGCAAACTGGACAGTCCTATTTCTCTGGAACCTTCTCGTCCTGTTCTCTTCATTGCACAAATCGCCACAACCAACTTGTCAGCGGAACTAATCACTCCTTTGCTGTAGAGAGATCAACTGGTGTCAAGGTCACGGAGGTTTGACATTGGAGCCCTGGGTTTAATCACAAGGTTGCCCTTTGGTCTGAGGTTTAACCTCTTTGATCCCTGCTACAGCATGAATTGGATGTTTGATGCTCTCCATAGGCCTGCGTGTCAAAGGCCTGATTCCCAGGGGACAGCACTGGGCAGTGATCTGCCTGGTGAAGGCATTAGAGGAGTGACTTTCAGGGGACTGCAGGAAGCCACCCTCTTCTTCCTCTTGTGCTTCTTAGTCATAAGGGGCCCATATTGCTATGTCATGTGCTCCTCTTCATTACCAAATGTGCTCTCACCTAAAATAATGGGTCTGCCAATCACAGACCAGAACTGCCTAACTATGAGCCAAAGTAAACCTTTTCTCTGTATATTAATTACTCCAGGTATTTTACTATATTGTCGAGAAGGTAGTGAACACAGCCCTACCTCCCTCATCTACACACTAATATTCTTCGGTTTTCTTCTTCTTCTTCATTTTTTTTTGTTGTTGTTTTGTTTTGACTCTTTGGTTTTTCAAGACAGGGTTTCTCTGTATAACAGTACTGGCTGTCCTAGAACTAGCTCTGTAGACCAGGCTGGCCTCAAACTCAGAGATCCGCCTGCCTCTGCCTCTGGTGTGCTGGGATTACAGGTGTGCGCCACCATACCCCTCCTAGGACTTTCTTTTCAGGGCCTGTGTGATGGACAGATGTGGTATGAGTCACCTCCAGCACAGTGCTCACATCTACATTACTGGCTCAAATGTAGCCTGGCCTTCCTTGCTGTAGATTCCTGCGAAGGATCTAATGATTACACTGATCATGACAGTGATCACAATCTGTCTCTATGGAGACAGCCCCTGAATGACTAACAACTACGCATACAAGGCAATAGAATTAGTCTTTTACTTGATTTAAAGGGCATTTTAAATGTGCCAAATATCTTAATTAATAACTTAGTAATTATAATCAACTATCCTTAAACTTCACAAGAAATGCATGTTAAATCCTTAAAATTAGAGTTACATTTTCTGTTCTGGGCAGGCGAGTTTTCTTTTAAGGCACAGACTATCTGCCGTCATCTCTTACAGAAACCTCTCCAGAACAAACATCTAAAACCCCAACTGCTTTTCCAAGAGAATGGCCTATCTGTTCCCTCCTGTTAAACAGCTCTGGCTGGCCCAAAGGCACAGAGTCTCATTACAGTTGCTGACCTGCCCTAGTTCCTGAGGAGACCTTGCTCAAGGTCAGCTGAGAGGGCCCAAGGGGAGCCCCACCTGACTTTGCTAGGGGACCTGAGCTCTGAGTCATTCTCTTGGCAAAGAGCTGTTCTGGGAAGAGAAAAGCCAGTGGTGCCAGTGCGGTGCCGATGTGAAAGGAAGCTGAGTCACGGCAGGGGACACAGGGCTCTTTATGGAGGATCCAGAAAAATAAAGGTGTTTGTGGGGTTGGGGGGGGGGGGACTAGCATGACTTTCGAGTCAGGGGAATTTAATACCGAAGTGTGCAAGGGCTGTGTTCACTCCCGGTGACTTATCAAGCTTTTAGTAGGCACGATATGAAAGGATTACAATCTACCCCACAGAAGTTTTTAAAAAGTTAACTTTTCAAGGAAAAATTGACTTTATCAGTTACTCAAATACGACTAAGATAGCAAGAAACTAAACACAAAGGGGCCTTTAATCCTGTTTCCTGAAAGTGGCCTCAGGAGGGCCTCTCAGTAACTGGCACCCTCATCACTTTTAAAATGTCTTAGGTCGCATGTTCAGGGGTTCTCATGTTCTGAAATAATTAAACTAAAAAAAATGAAGAAAAGAGCTTAATAAGATCATTTTATATCCTATTATTTCATGACTTCACCCCCCCCCCCCCCACCGTTTTAGTTTCTACGAACAAGGAGTCATTTCAAATACCCAGTGAGCACTGTAAAACAATGTCATCCTAAACGCATCATTGAGAACAATGGAAAACACTAGTGCCATGGCTACCTATGTACCCGTTACGCTGCTAACCCACAGTGCATGTGCTCAGGCAGGAGCGAAGGTCAGTGATACAGAGGCACAATAAAGAATAGGTAGGTAAAAGTCAAGGGTAAGAGAAAACTTATGCTTCTTACATATCTTGCAGCACTTAAGAAAAAATAAGATAGTGTGCCATTTATGAGAAAACTGCAAATGGTTATGAAAAAGAACTCTAAGTAATTGTTACACACTGATCTGACCCAATCGGAATTGACCAGAGGCAGGGCTAAGATCTGGTGCCTATAGCCCAGCTGATATGCGATGTGCCACACAGTTGAATCTTGGTAACCATACAAACACAGAATTGAGCTGAGTCGCTCTGATAACGGGCTGCATAATGGCTTGGGCCGGGAAGGGAACTGACTGCTGCTACCCTGAGAAAGCAAGAATAGGCCAGGGCTGCGGTTTGATTGATCTGTGCCATCTATCTGGTCCTCTCGATCTCAGTGCCTGGGCTGGAATTCAGACTCTGTCTAGGCACTCCGGTTCTCAGGATGGCCTTCAGAGCTCCCACACCAGCTCCAAGGGTCCACTCCTCACCTCATGTCCCATCTCAGACAGTCCACTTCTCACTAAGGGACAAAGATGCTCACTTTATAGACTGTCTCCAAATCCAGGCAATAAATGGAGTCTTCTGAATACCTGGGAGGTTAGTGATGAGCACTATTGCACATAACAATTGTAATTATTAGCACATATGCAGGCAAGTGTGAGAAACCTGGGTGGTGGTATCTTGGTCCTGATGGGCTTATTTGTTTATTTAGTGACTGAGAGCAAAAATACCTGAAACCCCAGGCTCTTTGTCTTAATAGAACAGTGACACAGGTTTCAGAGACAATCAATATCTTCTACTTAGAAAGGATCAAAGCAAAGTCATACACTTACCGAAAAGGCAATGAGTATTTTATGGAATGCAGGCAGAAGCCAAAGAAAGCCTTCCTTGCTTAAAGTGCGCTCTGCAGCAGGAAATATCTGGAAAACACAGGAAGAGAGGGCTATTAGTGTTTTTTATTTGGCAATAATAAGGAGAATATTAAACATATTTAGCACCGTAAAATGGTAATCCATTAAAAATTCGAATATATATGTATATATATATATATATTGATTTTTTTGAGCTATACATTTTTCTCTGCTCCCCTCCCTTCCTTACCTCTCCCCTTCAACCCTCTCCCATGGTCCCCATGCTCCCAATTTACTCAGGAGATCTTCGACAATAGATATTTAAATACTAGACAGTAGACATGGAAGTAACACAAATGCATTATTTTTTTTTGTATTTTATTTATAAGGCACCTCTACACTTCAACTCCTGCTTTTATTTCGTTTTTAGAAGAGAATTTAACCACAAGAACAATCGTACAGAAAGTACCAGGCAAAGTGAAGTCAGAGAAATCGCAGAAACACAACCTCAGTGCTGGCTGGTGCTCACCATGCACAGAGCAGGAGACCCAGGCACATTCAGGGGAGAGTCTGGGTAAGAAGCCCTCAGCAGGCTGGATCAGAGACTTTCCCACTACAGCTAATTTCCTTGTTCATTTTCTCATTCATGTATTAACTCCTTCAGCAGGTCCTGACTGAACATTTTCTAGGAGTCAAGTGCTGTTCAAGGCTCTGGGGGTTTAAGACAAAAATCTGACCTGATGGAATTTACAACCCAAGGAGGAGTGACTGGGGAGGAAAAACAAAACAAAGAGCAGATAGGACCTCAGAAAGTCCTGCTGAGCTGTGGCCACTAACTAATCAAAGACCCTGGGGAAGCAGGTTCTCAGCAGAGGGGGAAAAAAAGCCAAGGAAGGCCCAGGGGCCACCCAGCCTTGCTGAGCCAGGAATCCAAAAGATCAAAGGGAGAGGGGACATGAGATGGCAGGTGAGTGACCAGTGTAAGCACTAAGTACTGGGCAGGGACAGGAAGCTGATGACAGGTAGAACCTTGGAGAATACCTACTGAGAAGGCAGGCTGGGAAGGAGCAATGAGACACACCAGGCCTAAGAAGAGAGGGGCTTGCCCAGGTCATCCTCCCAGAGCACTGCTGGCTGCCCAGGCCAGTGCTGACGAGGCTCGCAGACTGGAGGCCACAGGGAAGGTAAACATGATACCCACTTTCATGTAGAAATTTTACACATAGTAAGATAATACAAGTAGCAAAAATACTTGACCTCTAAAGTGACCCTCCCTTACCAATTCATCAAGACTTAAAGGACATCTAAAGTTAAAGCACATGGCATTTTCAGAAATTAATTTTTATGAGTGCTAGAGAGGCAGGTGCCGTAGTCACAGGCACAACAGAGTGCTACAGTCCATGACCAGGTTTTAGAGGCTGGTCTTTACTGTGTCTCTAGAGAATAAGAGACAAACTAAGAGTCTACTGGCATCCGAGAGCAGAGAGGGTAACTTTGTGGCACTGTGAACAAACCCCAAACTCATCCCTGAATGACTCAGAATACAGCAGTCATAACAGTGTCTTTGTGATGTTTCCTAGGTCATTTTCAGATTAGCGGATACACTCTTAAAAATTTCACGTCTACCGTGATACAGAGGCATTAACGATAACACTTTTTCCAGGCAGCAATCGCACGTAGATTCTGAGACTTCAAAGAGTAGTAAACGATAGTTTACATTTGTTAAGCGTCTAAAATAAGATACGGTGATGCTTCCAAATCCACAACTGACTACACACAGGAGGCTACACACATGCCTCCCTGGCATGGGCAGCAGATGTGCTCTACAGAGGAGGAAGCTGCATCTCTCCTGTCTCCAAGGCCCTCTTCCCTTCCTCCCAGGGACCTGGCCGGCCACACTGGCATCACCAGACCGAGCACAGGTCTGCTCCTGCGCTCCTGCTCATAGGTATATAGGTTCTGCTCCTCAGAAAACACTTCTTGCAGCAGGGGACGAGGGTTTTCATCTTCTCAAAAACAGCTAACAGGGCCAAGCTCATGGTAAATGCCTTTTACTGCAGAGTAAAATAACGAAAGAAGAATAAATCTATTCGGAGTCTTATCAGATCCAGGCAGCTTCAAAAGGGTGAACCCTGAAATAGTCATCAACCGCCAAAGGCATCTCTCCTGCTCTTTTGGACTCACAGGGACCCGAGTGGGCAGTCACAAGCCACTGACAGTCCTGCCCTGGAACCCGGCATCCAGCAGCCTGCACTTCCCATTGCTCTTCTCATTGACCGTTAGTTTTTCAGAACTTGCTCAGCCCTGCTGTCTTGTGTTATCTATGCTTTCTGCGTCCCAAGCTAGCTCCCTCACCTGTCACTGTAAGCCTCCAGAAAGAAAAAGAGAAAGTATCAAATATGGGAACTGTTTTATCTGTCTTTGGTTTTGAGAAACTAGGAATTGGACCCAGGGCCTCTCTCATAAACTCGACCAAGTGAGCTACGCCTCAGCGTTCTAAAAATGCTTTAATCCTTAAAACACTGTATTTCATGCTCACATTGACTGACATTGATTGGTCAGAATTATTACTTTCCTTTCAAGAGCTAGAGAATTCGATGGAGACTGAACAAACTTTTAATGTGTCCCCCCCCAAAAAAAAAATCCCTTTTCATTTTCTTTCTCAGGGATAGATTCTCTCTAATGTATTAAGAACAAAAAAAGGACAAAACAGAAGGTAAAAGTGCATGTTGTGTTACTGCAAAAACATGAAATTCTTTCCGTCCTGCTATTAAAAATATCTCCTAGTTCAGGTTAACTGGCATCATTGGCCATCAGCAGGCAACAATCAATGTTTACACATTTACACTTAAGGATTTAAGAAATTCCTTAAGATATGGTGATTCTTGAAGAGCCAGGCTCAGTGCCACTCCCCCAGAACAGACCACACTACTCCCTCGCTTTTCAGGTAATGCAGGACTGGGTGTGGCTCACAGGAGGCACTCCGCAGTTTACAGCGGACAGAGCTTCAGCAGTAAACAAGGGGAAGACATCCACAATCTATTTTTAAGGCGGCCTCCTCAGAAAGGTAGCGAGTATTCCAGGAGACTAGGAGGGAAGGGGGTGGGCACAGCTTAGAGATAGACCCTTGCCTAGCATGTGCTAGGCCTTGGGTTCGATCCCAACCCTGCATATCTAAATGAAGCAATTACAGAACTGTATCAATTTATTCCTCCTTAGATGAGTGTCCAAACCTAAGTTTTTTTTTTGTTTTTTTTTCTATACTACATTTTTTTTAAATTTATTTATTTATTTATTAAAGATTTCTGTCTCTTCCCCGCCACCGCTGAGGACTATATTACATTTTTTTAAATTTATTTATTTATTAAAGATGTCTGTCTCTTCCCCACCACCGCCTCCTATTTCCCTCCCCCTCCCATAGTTAAGTCCCCCCCCCCCTCCTCAGCCAGAAAAGCAATCAGGGTTCCCTGTCCTGTGGGAAGTCCAAGGAAGCCCCACCTCCATCCAGGTCTAGTAAGTTGAGCATCCAAACTGCCTAGGCTCCCACAAAGCCAGTGCGTGCAGTAGGATCAGAAACCCATTGCCATTGTTCTTGAGTTCTCAGTAGTCCTCATTGTCCACTATGTTCAGAGAGTCCGGTTTTATCCCAGGCTTTTCCAGACCCAGGCCAGCTGGTCTTGGTGAGTTCCCAGTAGAACATCCCCATTGTCTCAGTGTGTGGGTGCACCCCTTGCTGTCCTGAGTTCCTTGCTCATGCTCTCTCTCCTTCTGCTCCTGATTTGGACCTTGAGATTTCTGTCCAGTGCTCCAATGTGGGTCTCTGTCTCTGTCTCCTTTCATCGCTTGCTGAAAGTTAATATTCAGGAGGATGCCTATATGTTTTTCTTTGGGTTCTCCTTATTTAGCTTCTCTAGCATCACTAATTATAGGCTCAATGTCCTTGGTTTATGGCTAGAAACCAAATATGAGTGAGTACATCCCATGTTCCTCTTTTTGGGTCTGGCTTACCTCACTCAGGCAGAAAGATTCTGTCTATGTCTGCAATAGGGGGAATGTCAGGCCAAAAATGATGAAGAGACAGAAGGGGTACCTGGACTTTTGAGAAAAAAAACAAACCATCCTGACTGACACTGCCCCCCCTGAAGTGGCCAGGAGTGAACCAGGGTGGGCGCTGTCCACATGAAATTGATGGGGTTTGCACAGGGGTGTCACATGAAGTAGAATGGCTGTGTGTTCCTTTCACCATGCAGGGTGTCTCAAAGCTGAAAACATTGCCCCACCGCCTCAGGGCACAGAGACTGTAGGTATATCACTACTCAAAGGTTCTCAGCCTTCAACATTGCATTACCACCCACTGAACTTCCACAGGGCTCCTGCGTTCCTCTCAGAACTGTTAGTTGAGTGAATGCTGACACTGGATAATTTTTCTCTCCCAGGCAGACCTGGGAGTGAGGGCTTGGGCTGAGGCAGAGTTAGGGGGCTGCTAAAGATTCCATGCCGACCTGCTGGAAGCAGGACACAGATCTGGAGGACGGCAGTTATGGTACAGACTATATAAACTGCAGCCTCGGCTTTTCAGGAGCAGGAGACAGTCCCGGACAGTTTTCAGAATCTGCCTGTCTATCTGCTGATAGCAGACGCATGGTGGCCGCCAGCCAGCCCTGTGACTGGTGACTCAGGACACAAGTTTCTGTACAGTCTGCAGTCCGATAGGGAAGGACATCAGGTTTCAAGTTAAAGGACTCAAACGGAAGCAAGGGTTCTGAACCCATGACAGGGCCGGCTGGTTTTGAGGATTTTGGACCCTTGTTCTTGCTAACTCTTTTTTCCTTTATAGTAGGTTACCTTTATCACAGAATTTAAGATTCTTTATTGCCTTGTCTGGAAAATAAACCAGGTAGTCCCGAAGTGAAGCAAAAACGTTGAGCAGCGGTCAGAGTGGTAGGACCCCATCTCTCTCCTGTGAGGCTTCAAACGCAAGAGTGGCATCCTTTAAACAAAGCCTGGGTCAAACACTTCCTCAGGCGTGGCTGGGAAACACCTGCGTTGTCTATTTCGCACAAGCTGTTCTGCTAACACTCCCTGTACTAAAGATGCTTCAGTAAAACTACAGAAGGTAAGACAAAGAAAGCCATCCAAAATGAAGGCTGCACACATCTGTGAAGAAACAATAGCACAGTACTTCCCGGCTAAAAGCGAGACGACAAATCAGGAGCCTTTTGCCTTCTGCTAAGTAAAGTATGACCAGCAAAATTCTCCTTAATTTCAAATTATTCAGGAGTCAGGACTCAAAGTGAAGGCAACAGTCCTGACATGCACCAACAAAGACACCTACATGGAAGCCGCATCGGCTTTCCCGGACAGAAGAGAACCAATAAGAATCGCTCCCAGGCACATGCACCCTTGCATTCAGGTGAAAACAAAGCTCCTTCCTGGGCAGGCGAGCTGTCTACCAGGCAAGCAGCCCGTGAGAATGTGTGTCAGTACGGAACCCAGGGGCAGACACAGCGTCCACAAAGCCCAAGCAGATGAGACAGACGACACTATGAGCGAGCATGCTTCATTTCATGCATGGCTGTGTTCTCATAAGAGAGAGAAAGACTCAAGCAATTACCGTGAACTGAGACTCCTTCACTGACCTCCCCCTGCAGCTAGCTGCAAGGTCCTGATCCACGAGTCTCTGCAACAAAGAACACCTGCTCTGCTGGGTCGTATGGCTTCTTTAATACAACCACCCAAGCGCCTTGCCTCTGCTCGGCAAGAACACAGCACAGTGCCTCTGGATCTACAGCTCCAATGCAGCATACCGATTCTGTGGAAACCTATCAAGCGGGTGAGCAGCAACGCCAGCCAATAAGGAGGAGGCACAGGCCGAGTCCAGCACATGCTCTCTGAGGCACAGGCTGTCGCCAGCACTGAGCAGGCTGCTAATCTAATTATAGCTAGTTTGCTAGCACAGGAGCTACTGGAGCAAGGCACAGGAGCAAATTAAATTTTAATAAATTAAACCCTACAGACACAATCATCTTGATTTGCTGTCATTTCAAGGATTAATGGTATCACCTCCTAAACCGTAAGTGATTTTTAAAGTGCATCCTTATTTACCCCCGATCTGAGAAACAAAGTGTGTTTAGATCAATACATAGTGCTACCTGCTGACTTATACTTAGACCCCAGCACTGAAGAACAATAATCAATTTGAAGACACAGACATATTAGCAAGACAGCTAGAAATTCCATGGCTCCCCTTATTTACCATGATTAGTAATTTGTTAATCAATTTCTCCTCAATATATTTAAAATGCCATGCAGATTTCCATCCATGGTGAAAACACGCTAATCGAGGCATCAAAGACCGCCCTCCTGACTATAATGATTAATAATTCGCAGTTCAAAGAGAAAAAGTGATCTCAAGTCATTGCAAAAGAAACAAACTAGATGAATTTGTTCATCACACAATTTACTTGGAGCCAAGTCCTGTGAGAAGCAGCTTGGACCGGGACAAAAATCGCACCCTGTAACATAGCAGCAGGCTCCCTGGGCTTAAGTTCTAGATCTTTCATTTCCAAGTTATATGATCTTATGCAAATATTTAGATGTCTTTGTGTCCCAGAAATAATCAAGGTATCGACTCAAAAAAATATTACCAGTGAATTCTAAGCACTTAGCACATGAGGTCAAAATTAAGTAATCTTTATGGATCTATTTGGTCTTCCTCCCTCCCTTCCTTCTTCCCTTTGCCTTCTTTCTTTTTTTCTTCCTCCCTCCCTCCCTCCTTCCTTCTTTCCATCCCTCCCTCCCTGTATCAAGTTCCTAACCTCTTTACCCCTGTCCAGCGATAAATGAAGCTCAGGCAGGCTTCACAGAGCTACCCCAGGCACTCCCTGGAACTGGAAGTCATTCTCCACTCTTGTGTGGATATGAAGTGTTCTTGGTTGTGCATGAATGAAAATAAAAGGCATCTTTAGGACATTATAAACATACCTGCATTTCAGCAAGGATTTACAACACAGATTATAAGATAGTCATCACAGAAGTGTTTAGGTTAATAATGAAAAATTAAATTTCGGATGACAAATTGACATGAAGAAGGGGAGAACACTCAGCTAGTAGATGCACTGTTAGTTCTGAGATCCACTCACCTGTGCTTTCCCTCAGCACCAGGTTCCTTCTTCTTGACAGGTTCTATAGGTTAACAGCTAAGCAGGCCTGCTCATCTTTAATTCCTTGACAAGAGTATGCACTACAAAGTCATGTTCCACTCCAAGGGTGCAGTGACAATCTCTTACTGCACACATTTCATTCTTTTAGCTAAAAATTGTTACAGAAAGCTGTCATGGTCCACAGGCATTGCAATTTGCTCGGATATTCCTGAGAAATTGTCAAGGGAAATAGGAATCAAATACTGACGAAGAACACAAGGTTCTTTGAAAAAAATAAACCAGTGCAAGGAATGGCTTGGCCCATGCTCCACCAGGAAAAGCCCAGAAACTCAGATCCATACACTCATGAGTGAGTGAGACTCAGACAGGACGGCTGACATCACAATGAGCTGGAACTACAGGATGGAGAAATGTGCCAGAGAAAGTGGCTGCCACGTGTGCTTTGGTGAGGCATCACCATGAGTGGTGATCAGAGCCCATCACAGCCATCCCTGGGCGAACTCTAGGAGTTCTAGGCTGGAGCCTTGGACTGGAGCATAGCTCCTCGTCGGCTGTGGGAAACAGACTAGCAGCACTTGTAGGCAACTATCTAGGAAACATCTCGCAGTTGCCGCCTTCCTCTTCAGTTAACAGACTGCCCGCTCAAAATAGGCACGGAAAAGCTGTTTGATTAATTTGTTCCACACTTATTTTGTTGACGACATTAAAAAGATACATTCCAAGAAAAAGAAGGAACTGTCCTTTCTTGGATGGTAACCTCCAGCACATTCAGACTGGATATTTGTTTGAACCAGAGTAACAATTCATCGTGATTCTTTCATACTCTGTGAGGGGAGCTGGGGTAATCTGTACATCTATGTATGCGCGCGCGCGCGCACACACACACACACACACACACACACGGGGATAAGCAGCTGTGTTGATTTGAATCAATGTATCTTTGATTTAGAAACAGCATTCATTCACTGTGATTACTTTGAAGCACCAGTACCAGAGGAAGCGGTGGGTGTTCTGATTCTGACATGATGTCCACCGGGATGAGGGAGGCGGCTACTGAGTGATGATGAACAAATGAACACTTAGTAAACTGCAGTGCGATGCAGGAGTCTGAGGGAATCTGGGTAGCTAAAGAGCCAGCTGGTACTGGGGACCATTTCTCTGCTGCCGCCGGGGTGACAACTTGGGAGCTGGGAAGGCCCTGGGAGGCTGCAAAGTCTGCAAGAGGCAGCAGGAAGAGAACCAAGAAGAAACTGAAGCAGGAAAAGAGTGAGTGGCAGAAGCCCTCAGGAAGTGTGGATGATAACTGGATTCATTCATGTTAGATCTTCCCTTCTTAACAGTCCCATGACCCTTGTCCTGTTTTCATTGCTGTTCTGCATTGACTCGACACAAGCTAGAGTTAAGTCAACGAGGGGACAACGATTGAAAAGAATGCATCCCTAAGACTGGCCTGTAGGGCAGTTTGTGGAGTATATTCTTAATTAGTGATTGATGTGGGAGGGCCCAGGCTATGGTGGATGGGCCACTCCTGGGCAGGTGGTCCTGGGGTGTATAAGGACACAAGCTGAGGAAGCCGTCAAGAGAAAGCCAGTAAGCAGGGGTCTTCCAGAGCTCCTGCTTCCGTTCCTCCTAGCTATCCTACCTTGGCTTTCCTCAAAGCTGCGGCCAAGATAAGTAAATAAGGCAAATTAACCTGTTTGGTTTTCTCTTTACTCTTAGCTCTTTTGGGGGCCCACCACCCAGCTCCCAAATAAATCACATAGACAGAGACCTCTTACTTATGGAATGGCCAGCCGTTGTTTGGCTAACTTCTAGCTTTTTTTTTTTTTTAAACATTATCCTGTCTATCTTTTGTCTCTGGACTTGTATCTTTCTCTATTTCTGTACACTATTCTTTATTTCTTATTTTCTATCTTCCTGTGAAGTTGGGTAGCTGAGTGGCTGGTCCCTGATGCCCTTCTTCTTTCCTCCTCTAGGGCTTCTTTGAGTATGCTGGGCAATTGCTCCACCCATGGGCACAATAATCAGGTACTATTAGATGATCTACCACAGAATCCTAAAAATTATTCGTAATAACCTAGTAGCAACAAGGCATTATAATGCTTAGAAACAGCAGTATTTAGTACATGCTATAAAGGGTTGTGGGTGTCACCGAGCACTCATTGTCATTCTGTCCAGAGGTCACAGAACACTTTGATGTTTTCAGCATCTTCACCAACCTCTGTGTGCCACAAAGGATCTAGGAGTGGGCTCCTCCTAGGCTGGAAACATTCCTAGATGGGCCAATGGCTGAGCATTCTGTGCACACTGCAATCCTAGCACTTGGGAGGCAGAAGCAAGTTATGGGAAGTTTGAGGCCACCCTGGACAACAAAGAGAGTTCAAGGTCTGTCTCAGACACAGAGCAAAACTCTTTCTCAAAAAGGAACCAATTAAACAAGCAAACAAACAACACACACACAAAGTTTAGCTGGGTCTGAGACCCATGCATCTCAGCTCCATGAAGGCGTCTCTGATCTTAGCCCTGTGCAGCATCAGCACCAATCAGTTTGTTATCGCATCTCTAGGAGTCTTATTCATTGCTGAGGCATGAGTAATGCGCATACTTTCAGATGCTACTTCATGGGAACTCCGGGGCCTGAAAACTCACATTTCCACATAGGGAGTGTCAAAGATTGGGCTGTTGTCAAAACAAATCCATCACAGTGGAACATCATTCATTGTTCACTTGAGAACTTCCCCCAAAGCTATAGGGAATGGGAAAGGCAAAAGATCACTATCTGAATAGGGCCGTGTCAAGAATTTGGAAGTTATATGCTCAGTGCTTTGGGAGACACTCGACTGCTAGACTAGAGTATCATTGTATATCTCCCCAATTTCTTTTCTAGTTAATAACTTCTGTAGAGTCCTTAACTTTCAGCTGATGACAAAATTAAAGCATCCATAACAAATGATACAATATTGTTAGAAAAATGATCTGTCTAATATGAGTATCTTTCCCCCTCAGCAGAACTGTTACGCTGTAAAGAATTTGATGGGTCTTAAAATTCCAATGCTCAGAAAAGCATGTGCGCGCGCGTGCATGCTCACACACACACACACACACACACACACACACACACACACACTGTCTACACAGGTCAACCAGGGAGTAGTCCCAAAAGGTTTCAGATGCTTTCAGATGCTACTTCATGGGAACTCCGGGGCCTGAAAACTCACATTTCCACATAGGGAGTGTCAAAGATTGGGCTGTTGTCAAAACAAATCCATCACAGTGGAACATCATTCATTGTTCACTTGAGAACTTCCCCCAAAGCTATAGGGAATGGGAAAGGCAAAAGATCACTATCTGAATAGGGCCGTGTCAAGAATTTGGAAGTTATATGCTCAGTGCTTTGGGAGACACTCGACTGCTAGACTAGAGTATCATTGTATATCTCCCCAATTTCTTTTCTAGTTAATAACTTCTGTAGAGTCCTTAACTTTCAGCTGATGACAAAATTAAAGCATCCATAACAAATGATACAATATTGTTAGAAAAATGATCTGTCTAATATGAGTATCTTTCCCCCTCAGCAGAACTGTTACGCTGTAAAGAATTTGATGGGTCTTAAAATTCCAATGCTCAGAAAAGCATGTGCGCGCGCGTGCATGCTCACACACACACACACACACACACACACACACACACACACACACACACACTGTCTACACAGGTCAACCAGGGAGTAGTCCCAAAAGGTTTACAAATGTATATATTTTTAACCCCAACAATTCCATGGTGGAAAATTCTGTCTAAAGATAAACTGATCTGTGTTTACCCCACAAAGGGACAGATGTATTTTTCATAGGATCCTTTGAGACGCCATAACACCCTGAAGATCTTAGCAAAAGCCAGCTGACCAACTAAAAGATGGCATGGTAACCACAAAAGCACATCCTTCCCAGGTGCTGTCAGTAGCAGGGTGGTGAGGGGACACTGGCCCGCTGGCACATATGGCTCTGGCAAGCTTTTGCCCTTTTCTCCCATCCCTTCTGCCTTGCTGAAAACCACTAGATCATATTCCTGAAGCTAGCCACCAAGGTCTTTCCCTTATTTGGCCACTTCTCCCTCCTGAGGCTGACTACCAAAGCCCAGCAATCAAAAGCCTCCTTTGGTTCTTCTAACTAACATGTCCAATTAAAATTAAGCACCTCATCCTAACATGGATTTTTCCCTTTACCTTTGTAAACTGCCATTTGTCTATATACCATGTCTCTATATCCAGAGACAGGACTTTGTCCCTCGAAGACAAATAATCCCTGCCCCTTTTCCTTGTCCCCTATCCTCCTATCTTCTTTGCCCCATATCCTGATCCACTCTAACCCAGACCTTCCCTTTTTCTCCTCTTAAAAATGACCCCTGCAAGGTCATTGCTGCTGTTTTTCTGCCTGAGTCAGAAAGCAGTCACTTTAACGTTTCTCCCCTTCTTAATAAAAGATCTCTCTGTGAAAACAGATGTTTGGGTGTGGTTTGTGCCTAATCTGGGGTCTGGAAGGGAGCCCCGTGCGGGAGCCCCCTTCAGTAGGAGAAGTTGAGGACTAAGATTCTAGTCTAAACACTGATTCTTTGACAATTTCCTACACGTATATAAGGCCTTCTGATCACACCCCGCCAACTCCTGCTTACCCTCCTGTCAGCTCCACCTTGTTCCAAACAAGCACATCTCCCTCTTTCAGGCAATTCTGGTTGCTGTTTTTGTTTGTTTTGTGACCCACTGAGTTAAAGCCATGGAGATCATGGGCATGGGTGTGCACCTATGCACTGGAGCCTGTGACCCTGGGTCTTTGCTTCTGGAGACTACTCCCTATCCCACAGCAGCACCCAAGCTGCTCACATCTTCCTGGGCAGGGAGCAGGGGAGCTCGGGCACCTACCCCACCCATGACTGAACACTCACGGCCCCCATGATGTGCAGCTCTGTGCAGGCAATCCCCTGAACTGAGTTCATGGGTGCAGTGACTGTACATTTCATGGCCCCCACACCCAGCTTACACTCTTTCCACCCCCTCTTCCACTAGGACATTTTTACCAACATTATATATAGACATGTATCTCTATGAATGTCTTAATTAGGTTTTTTTTTATTGCTGTGAAGAGACACCATTACCAAGGCAACTCTTATTAAAAAATATTTAATTGGGAGGGGTTGCTTGCTTACAGTTTCAGAGGTTCAGTCCATTATCATCATGGCGGAGAGTATGGCAGCATGCAGGCAGACGTGGTGCTGGAGCTGAGAGTGCTCCATCTTGACTCAGAGGCAACAGGAAGTTGACTAACTAGCACACTGAGTGATGCTTGAGAAAAGAGACCTCAAAGCCCACCCCCCACAGTGACACACTTCCTCCAAAAAAGGCCACAGCTTCTAACAGTGCCACTCCCTTTGGGGGCCATTTTCTTTCAAACCACAAGGACTGTAAACATGAAGATCTAGCAAAAATGCAGCCTGCGAGCAGCTTTCACGTCTACAGTCTACATAGTTGCAAGGATGGATGTGTCTGAATTGCTTCATTTTTGTCCTACGTTATTATTAACATTAACCATACATGATTTATACAATAGTATCCTCTCATTTAGAATCAAGAAAGTAATAAAACAGTACATGGCATCTTCGAGAATGATCGAACACAGGCCCTTCTACATGCCAAGCATGAGCTCCAGCACCGTACTATACCAGCAGCCCCCAGGAGGCCAGTTTCAATGAGTAGCCCGTGCCACCTCAGGCTGAGAATGTTTGCTGCCTTATGCCTTGTTGGTCTGACCTGGCCCATTACCAGTTTACCAAGTGGAGCCTGGCTCTTCTGAACAATGTGTAAGGATGCCCTTAGGGGCAGGATTGTGTTGGGTTAACTGTTCCCAACTACCATTCAAACAACTAAGATAGGAAGCAGGTGCTTGGCTCAGAGCTGTCAGTCAAGGTGGGTATCATAGGCACCGTGACAACGGCCTGCTGGCACTGCTGTGTCCTCACTGCCACAGCCGCCTCCGGTATTCCATCCCTCAGCTCTCTCCACACTCTCTCCTTTCACCTAAAGAGATCTGCATATACCTGGAGCACAGCCCACGGTGTCTGAGAAGAAGCTGACAAGTCTAGGTGACAGGGAAAAAGGGAAAGAATTTATCTGTATATAAAGTCAGGAATGTTAGCATGAGTTGAGGTGGACTGGAACTCAGCATGTCTCTGAGGCACTATGGTTTGGCACTGCTAGCCCAGGAACTGCATGTAGAATGGTGGAAGGACAGACAACAGCATTACTGGGTCAGCTTATACTGACTGCATTTTTACTTTCATAGTTTATCAGAGCTCAGTCACATTAGCAGGTAACAGTTCTCTATGTCTCAAATATCATAAAGCTATTTCATTTATGCATGTTTATGGCTAATTTCACTGTTCCCAGGGACTTTTTTTTAAAGTTCTACAGAAGAAATGAGAGAATGGGATTTTCTTGACAGAAATTTGCCTTTAATCAAATTGAAGTGTATTCCATCTATGTGGCCATCTTAGTCAGGGAGAGTGTTGCTGTGATGGAAACACCATGACCAATACTAGTTATGGGAGGAGATGGGTTATTTCTCTCACAGTTCCATAAAACACCTCGTCATCAGAAGCAGTGAGGGCAGGAACCACGCAGGCAGGAACCTGGAAGCAGGAGCTGAGGCAGAGACCATGGAGGGTGCTGCTTACTGGCTTGCTCCTCGTGGCTTGCTCAGCCTGCTTTCTTATAGAGCCCAGGACCACCAGCCCAGGGATGATTGATGGGCTGGGCCTTCCTACATAAAGCACCAATTAAGAATGCCCTACAGGCTCGCCTATAGCCTGATTTCATGGAGGCATTTTCTCCTCTCAACTGAAGTTCCTCTCCGGTGACTCTAGCCTGTGTCAAGTTGACATAAAACTAGCCAGTACAATGGCTAAGTATATAATAACCTATGAAGCCATTTCTTTTTCTACTGCAAATTTACCACCCACAGTTTCATTTTGGAATGTTGTGTTTCTCATGAACTATATCTGGGTCCCCTAGTCTCCCCCATTTATACAAAATAATACAGGTCCATGCCCTGTTCCAAGCTCCTTTATAATAAGGAAATAATTTTATTACTTACATAATCCTGTTGAAAAGCAGCAGCAGTAATTACAGTGCCTTCTTTCATTTCAGGAGTGCTAGTCTTTGGCAGCCCTTTTCACTCAGTGACGTGAACAAGAAAAGTATTGTGTCCTTCAAAAATGATGAAGTTACATAAAAAGAAGTAATCTTTTGAAAGTACGAACCATAGACTAGTTTCTAAATAAAGATGAAAATCTGTGTCACGTATTTCAGGATCTTTCTTAGGTTAACAATATATACATTATGGACATAATAAAAGAGCAATTCCTTCCAACATTGTAGGGACAGTCTGTGCGTCTCTGGCGGTATCTGAAAGTCGTAGTTTGAGCTGTGGGTTGTCGCTGTGTAGGTAGGCACCTTTGCTAAGCACAGAGTCCCCAGCAGAGTAAGCACATGGGGAAGATGAGTTTTACTGCTGTGTTACTTTTCGCACATGTGTGATACTAGCTTTGAAACAGGTGACTTGAAGGACACTCTGTCCTTTAAAGTAAACTTTCTTGGGCTTCTCTTTTACTTTATATTCAAAGTCAGATTGCAAGTGACTTCAAAGTATTTGATTACATCCCTCTCAAATGACTGCTCAAGGTCTTTGCTGGCCAAGGCCCTGTTCAGAGAGCTAGGTTAATTCCATGGCAGACAGGTCCCCTCAGAGGGGAGGCTTTCCGTTTCTCTTACATGGATGAGAAGACGATGAATGGTTTTCATCAAAAAGTCTGACTTTGGTTCACAGAAGTGACACTGTACTAATCACAGAGAGGCTTCAAATTAATGACCCAGAAACATTCCTTAATGGGCAAGTGGCCAAATACCTATGAGAACAGAGGACTGACTCAGGGTACAGAGGGCAGTGACAAGAGCTGTCCACGCCGTACCCTAAGGACATCCCACATGTTAGAGACCAGAGGGATTTTTGTGCCTTTGGACATCGTCCCCAAATGGGTAAGCAGGAGCTTCAAGTTTACTTCTGCTTTTACAATAGAAGCCATGTGGTGTGAGATCCATGAATGAGTGCGCAGGGAAGGCCCCTGGTGTCCTCTAAACTGAAGACGTAGGCTGGGGACGCTGGTTGGATTAGTTTTGGATTTCTGTAACAAATATTGGAGATAATCCACTTAGTATTCGAGGATTAATACAGCTCACAGGTTTGGGGTTTCATAACAGGACTACTCCTATGGCTTGGGTCTCATGGCAGCACATGACACCTTGACAGGGTACAAAGTGGAGAAGAGGGACAGTTAGGATGCCAGCCATGCATGCCACCAAAGGACCTGAGATTTCCCACTATGCCTTTCAGGCTTCAGCTACTGTCTAGCAGCATTAAGGTAAGGGCTAAATCTTAACACAAGTTCCTATAGGGAACATGGCAGCCCTAAACAGGAATGCTGGTTCATTCATCTTATCTGCAGTGGTCAGATCCATCAGCATGGATTCTGACCGCTGCAGGGGATATGAGAGATCTGAAGGGTCTTGTGTCTCCAGCACAGGAATTTGGTCTGGGAATCAGCGTTTCAGTTCTTATACTCAGATGCCTGACATCAGAGAGCCTGGGTTCTCAAAGGTCTCCCTACTTGGAGAGAGACAAGGAAGGAAATCTTATTTTGACTTGCAATTGTCATTTTCTTAAGAATGTCCTCATTTTCAGCAGTTGCTACATACAATTTCTCCTTGTTCTTTTTGCAAAATCATTTATGTACTCCCAAAGTATGTTGTCTGTACCTTTGGGGAGGATGTATTTTGCAGGGGAAAAAAAAAATCTCCATTCATAGCTGAACAAAAGTCACACTAAAGCAATGTTGACAATGCTGGCTGGCTTCAGCCTTCCTAAATTAGCCAGAATTTCTGCAAATGTATCTACTACTACAGCTTCCTCTTTGATTAAGTGGTGTGGGCTGCTCTGTAATCTGTGTTCCCTCAAGCCTCCACAGGCATCTCCTCTCAGTATAGCTCTCTGACCTACATCCGAGTGAATGGAACGCACTGCGCCACATTTTTCATAACTGGAAAAACTAAAGTCATCCAACAGTAAAACACGCCAAACTCAATGTTACAATTAAGCGTTAGTGATAAGTGCCACGTGACAGTAAAGGGGGGCCCAGATGGGTGGTACAGGTGTTCACATTGCTAAGAAAGGCTCCTCCCACCTGGGGAGGATAACCGAGCTGTCACCCAAAGGCAAAGTCATCCTAGCACTGTAGTGCTAAGAGAAGACATGAGTCTGGAAATGCAGCAGATACATGTACAGTTGACTCTGAAACACACACCCAGACAAGTCACAGGCATATTCAATACACAGCAAGAGAACATCTCGATATCCAGTCAGAGAAACAGTCAACTCTGATGCCTACTTCATGATGTGGGATTCCCCTCTGTATGCTGTGAATGCCATTGGTTAATAAAGGACTGTTTTGGACCTATAGCAGGGCAGAGCTTAGATAGGTGGGGAAAACAAAACTGAATGCTGGGAGAAAGGAGGCAGAGTCAGAGAGAAGCCATGAAACTGCCACTGGAGACAGCCATGCTGAAACTTTGCTGGTAGGCCACGACCTTGTGGTGATGCACAGATTAATGGAGATGGGTTAAATTAAGATGTAAGAGTTAGCCAATAAGAAGTTAGAGCTAATGGGCCAAGCAGTGTTTTATATAATATAGTTTCTGTGTGATCATTTTGGGGCTAAGCAGCCAGGATGAACAAGTGACCTTCCCAACAACAACTTCACACCAGAAATGGCCCCAAGAAAGACCCAACCTGAAAACTGCCCTCACAGTTATTACTCAACACATATGAAAACATATTTACAGTGGCGTTCTTCAAATGCTCAAGAGAAAACAATCAGAACAGCATTAATAGAGGCAGAGACACACAAATTGTGGTGTGTGCACACAGTGGAAAACTACTGTCAACGGGGAATGACTAGAAACTAGATATGAAAGATGTCACTCAAAGACGGACCTATCCCAGAGATGATTTGCTGTGTGGTTTCCTTTATGTGTTTAAAGGTAGTCAGTTTTTTTTTTCTTGATTTTTTTGAGACAGGGGTTTCTCTGTAGCTTTGGAGCCTGTCCTGGAACTAGCTCTTGTAGACCAGGCTGGCCTCAAACTCACACAGATCCACCTGCCTCTGCCTCCCAAGTACTGGGATCAAAGGCGTGCACCATTACCGCCCGGCTCAGAGAATAATGATTTTAAATACTTGGGTAGAAATTTGAATTCTAAAGGTTGGCACACAGTAATGAAGAGAAAATTAAAACCAAAAAGTAGAAAAAAAAGTTGTTCCAGTTGGCATTTCTGGTGTTTATAGATAGCTTATGACAAAACCGACCACGAGCAACTTAGGGAGATAAAGGGCTTCTCTGGCTTTACTTTGAGTAGCAGTCAAGGGAAGTTAGGGCAGGAGTTCCAGCAGGAAGTAAAGGGGACCCAGCCAGGGATGCTGTTGCTCACTGACTAGCTCCTGGTAGATGTCTAACCAGCTTTCTTACACAGTTCAGGCCCGCCTGCCTAAGGGATGATGCTGTTCACGGTGGGCCAAAATCAGAACAGCCTGTCACAGATAAGCCACAGGCCAATATGATTAAGGCAGTGCCTCAATTGAGATTCCCTCTTCCCAGGTTATATTAAGTTGACAGCAAGAACTCACCAGGACATAAACTAAGTGCTAAGAAAGCAAATTATAGTCCGAATTTCTCAGTATCCAAGAATGAGAAAAGTAGTCCTGCAAATAACTTTGCACTCAGCTGCCAAAAACATGTGTGTGTATGTTCATGTGTGCATGCATGTATTCAAATGTCCTGCAGGTCTCTGGGTCCTCTTATCAATGATCCCCCCTCCTCACCATTTTTTATTCATGCCCACAGCTTGTATTTCAGGTTGTAGTGGAAAAGAGATGCCTGAAGGACCTATGTGTTCACTACCCTGAGGCCTAAAGACTGGAGTAGAGCCCTGTAGGGTACCCACAATGACTGCAAGGCAGGAACTCCAGCTAAGTGTTGTCATGGTAGTGAATTTGCTTTTAGCACTGATGTACATAAATCAAGCAGCAATTAGTTTGTCTGTCACCCTCCTCTGCCGATCATAAAGCAGATGACAAGCAGCCCATTTTCACTAAAAGCACAAGCTTCTTTGTATTGAGCCTTGGGTCCAACCTTAGTTCTAAGGTGCCAGGGCTAGTGAGAGGTGCCATAGGGCTCACAGTCTAGGATCCAAACTGTGTGGCAATACAGTGTGGATGGGATGAAAAGAGGGTTGGGTCAGTGGGGATCTGAAATGATCACATTGGAATATAACCTGACAACAAAGAATCACATCAGTTAAAAACTACAGTGGTTGGAAAGCTATTAGTTTATAGAAGAAATGTGGCAATCTCTACAAATGCAAACATAAAACATAACAACACACAGGCACACACACAGAGACATATACACACAGACACATAGACACACAATCAGACAGACAGACAACACATATACAAACACACACAGAGGAAGCAGAGAAAAAAAAACAATCAAATGATTTTGGTCAAAGCAAATCCAACCTTTACTTTAGGACATAAGTGTGTCATCTTGGACAATTCATACAGGAGGCTTTAGCACATAAATGAAACACACCCTCATGAAGATTTTAGTTTTAAGTGTTATTGAGTTCTGTGAACTGAAATCTATTTTTTCAAACTCTTCTGAGGTTCTGGTTTTTCAACCTAGGGCCATGTCCATGACTCCACCCACCCCTACACTATATCCCCAACCCGCTTCTTACTTTTTATTTGAGACAAGGGTTGCCTAGGCTGCCCTTGAACTCATTCTGTAATCCAAGCTGCCCTAATTTCTCCTGTGTCCACCTTACCAGGAGGTGAGATCACAGACCTACTCCATCAGACCCAACAGAGTATCAGTGTATCCTTAATCTGACCTGATGTCTTCTTTCTTAGGTTTCACCATCTTATTTAAATTAAAAAAAAAACTGCAGAAATTGAAATAGTATTAGCAATCCAAGTAGGGAGGAAGTTTTATTTTAGAACTCATCCTGAGAATTTTAAAAGTTAAAACATGAATTATTCTAAAATTATTTTATAACTCTCACAGTTTTGGCTTTTAAAAAGTTATGTATTGTGGGCCATGGGTTGGAACACTTTTCATGAACAAACAAACAGTAATTTATTTTTTCAGGTCATTATAGTATGATAACAGTTCCATTCATGGCCTAAATAAATGGTTATATATGCATGTCGGTAAAAATTTACCTGTATAAATGAAGACTGAATCTGCCCAAGAACCCTAGCTTGCCAAGCACTAATCTAGATGAGACTAAAATATTGTGTTGAACTCAGCCTTGGGTACATACTGAAACTGAAACTACAGGAAAAATAATTAAAACATAACATCAGATGCAAGGAAGCTTCTGGCAGTTGCTAACTTTCGCCATGCATAAGGAGATCCATAGTGTGTGCCTTGTCCCACAGACAGCATGTGAACAGGTGCATGGATCACAGCTGGAGACTGTCATAGCCTGCACGTGGCTCAAGAAGGCTACAGAAAGTATTCCACTTGCAAGAGGATGGCTCATCTGCCTGGGATCAGCATTCAACAGGCACAAAGCACACTGAAGAGGAAAACAAATTCCGATCTATCTCTTACAAGTCCCGGTCACTAAACTTCAGGAGAACACTGAAAATATTATACTTTGAAGAACACACACAGGAATAAGGGGAGCAGAGGAAAAGCAGGGCATGTCTTTCCCAAATGGCACAAAGGGAGGCATGCTTACAAGCATAAGAAAAAAATAATTAAAACATAATCTTTATAAGAGGAACAGCAGCTGCCATACACAATAACACCACACTAACTGGCCCAATTCCCCAAAGCAAAGGTCCCTTAGAGCTTTCCCGTAGGTCTTTAGACTACTGCCCCCCACGTACCACAATACACACATCTATCCCAAGTTTGTTTTAGCCGCATCATTAGAAATTCCAAACCTTTTATATATGTTCCTTTCATAGTCATAAATGCTCACGAGGACGGAACCCTGTCTCTTCCTTCCTGTTGCACACCTGGCCTTCAGAACCATGCTGGGAAGGGCAACTTCTCAATAAATGCCAATGGAGCCAGTGCTTACCATCCAATAGGCATCTTTTCCACACCGTTTTGGAACCTAACGTTTCTCATTCTTCTGGGTGGTGGAATTCTGTGCCCACTTTTTACTGTCACTGAGCTTTGTTTTGTACAAAAGATGACATTAAATGGTGGCCTTCCCAGGGCAACAGAGTGGGAGTTTTATCTTCACTTCAAGATACACTCTGAGCGTGGAACACTTGAGCCAACTTGAGGTGAGACTTCTACACCAAGAGTTTGAAAGCCAGCATTTCACTCCCGCAAGAAACACATGTCTCTACTCTCGGGTTCTCAGGCTTGAGATAATTTTTGCTATATTTTTTTAATTAAAAAATTATTTAAACAGTAGAAAGAACAGGGGGTAAAATCCAAACTTCCTTTGCATACAAATTTGAAAAGAATACGATTAGGTGTGTGACTTCAACAGAGATGCATGGGTGTCACAAGCCGTGCAGAGTCTGTCACTGGAGTAACGGGCACTAGGGAGACACTGGTCACCTCAGCTAAAGCAGAGTCACTTCTCTGCAAAAAGGTTGGAAGGAAAGTAAGGCCAAATGCCGGAAGCGTGAGATACAGCTCCTTGTAAATACACATTTGGCATCTACAGACCCATACATTTCTGGCTGGCAATTTCTTTGAGGGAATTTCAAAATCTGTATGAGTAAAGCAATACCCAGGAGCCCACAAGGAGCGCTACAGTGCGTTCACTCACCGTTGCCTGACAAGGCACCCTGAAACCTTGCCTGTGTTCTCTTGCGAGTAACTCAGAGACTACCCATGTGAGCAGGGTTTCCAGAAAGCAGCCAGAGCTTCTCTTACCAGTAAATAATTACTGTCTTTTAATTAGCACTATTAAGAACACTGTCATTACAATACATTCTAAATTGCCCTTGCTAGTGATGTAAGCTTGCTCACTTCTAAATGCCCAGCAGTTTCTGCTCCTGGCCTTTTCCCACGTACATTTATTAGTTCCCACACCAATCGATGTTTGGCAAGTCTGTCTTTGATCACCAACTCACCATAGCTCTTTGGAATCCATCTTGTCCAGCACACTGCTCTCCCTGGAATGGGTTCTGCCTGTGAACAATGAACCTAGGCTAAACCTCTCATCTGGTCCAGTTTGGATTTGATGCTAACTGCATGGCTGCATGAGAAACTCGAGACCTCAACCCAGGGGCGACCGACTAAAATATATAGAACGTGAATGAAAATCATAAGCTCAAGCCCCTCGGTTCTGTTACTAACAAGAATGACATATACAAGAAGGCCTACTTTTCTTTCCCATTGAAACATGGTGAGCTGAGGAAGAAAGAATGCCCAAGGAAAGTAGCCTCCAACATGTTTGAAGGGTTACAGTTATGATGGTTCAGTCAATGATGACTACACAACACAACAGTGACCCAACACCTAGGACCCCTGAAGCCACAGTAGCATGGGAGCACAGTAGAGTGATGTGTTTGGATCTCACTGCCAGTCATATGAAAACACAATGTAGACGGTGCTGGGATGAGCACTAATCCTGATGAGCAATGACTGTTGCTGGCATATGGACTTTCCTCGCCAGTTCTAGGGATTAAACCTAGGGGCTGCTACATGTGAGGCGATTTCTCTAATACCGAACCATATTTCAGACCTTAAAAATAACCTTTAACCATTTTACTTTAGAGACGAGGTCTGGTTAACTTACCCAGGCTGATTTCCAAGCAGCAATCACCTCTGCCTTAATACTCTTTACTCAAGGGTATAATATGCTAGTAGGGTCCACTCCTCCAGATATCTTCATCAAATACTCAACATATAGTTTCACAGGGAAACCGCTACACAGTCTGATGGCTTACACTAGCAGTAGCCTCCCACGTCTGCTGACTGTGTCACTTGCTGCATTACAAGGCCACGTGAGTACACAGTACCTCATCATTTCCATCTCATAAGCGATGGCATGATGCAGACAATGACAATGACAATTCTTTTTCCCTAATGTAACTAGCATCCCCCAACAACCTCACAAAACCTCTCCTTGAGGAACACTTGAGCCTCCTAGTTTTATCCTCATGACATGAGCAGGTGATTCTCCTAACACAGTTTGCAGATGCTTTTGGAAGGGTCTGATTAGACAAACGCACTGCAACACTGAGGGCTGGACATCTCGCCGCCGACCAAGGTTTCCTAATGCTGAACTGCATGCAAGCAGCCTGATGTCAGAAGCAGTAAGGCTTCCTAGCCCCGATTTCCGGCTCACAGAAAGCCACTGAGAATCACGGAGCTCTCATGCCAACAACTGTTCTAGGGAGCCGGAAGATTCAAAACAGAAGTCAATGCTTAAATTAAGCCTTACTTTAACATCACATTTGTCTTTTAATTCTCAAATTGGTCACTGAGAACACCAACTTCTACACAAAGAAGCTAGTTTCTCAAATTCCAAAATCTCATTGTTCATTATGGGCATTAAAAGGCCACAAAATCCTTCTTGCTCTATAATTAGTTATTCACCAAAACAAACAAAAATATATGAAGATAGGATTCCTCTATTACCATGAGATAAAACGTATGATTTGGTCTATAAAGAGGGATATGGAGAGGACACAGAGAGAGAAAGAATGAGAGAGAGAGAGACAAGAGAGGGAGAGGAGGAGAGACAGAGACACAGAGACAGAGTGAGACATTACGAGAGAGACAGAAACAGAGAGAGAAGACACAGAGTAAGAAATGAGAGAGACAGAAACACACAGAGAGAGACAGAGACAGAGAGACTGAGAAAACATAATTATAGTCTGATCAACAAATAGCCTCTGGTCAGGAGCTGTGGATTAGCAAACCACAGCTTGTTCTGGTGGCTCCCAGGAAGCTGCACGAGGAATGATGGTTGAACAGGAGATTACGATGCGCCCTTCCACCTTCCAAAGAAACAAAAATGATAGATTCCAGATACAGCTAACAAATATCGCAGTGAATGAAGTTACTCAACAATCTTCAAGCCTGTTATCACATCCTCTCCAAACATAGCCCACATAGCTTCAGCTGTGTGATAACTACCTTCCCCTTGGTCAGGCTGGACTCCTGGGGTGGGTTTGCAGGCATGTGGGATAAGCTGAGATTCTGCAGTGCACTGTGTCACTGCTTGGAAAAGCTGAAGAGGCTTTCATTCTCCTACTGTCTCCAGTGTTTGAACAGCCAAGAAAAGCACTGGTTTTCCATTTTCCATAATCCTGCTTAATTAGATTCAGCACTAAAATACCAATTTCAGTACTGTTGGGAAACATCCCTACCATCACCAATATTTTCTCTTACATAACTCTTCTATCCGATTTTCTTCTGTTTCAAAGTCTATGGCCATTATAGAAACCTGTTATATACCTAAGCCTCCTGACTTCCACATTTAAGTTCTTAAAAGTCTATATACTATATACAAAACTACCCAATGTCCGTAAAACTAACACTAGCAGCTAACCATGACAGCCACAGTAGATCATGACCCTACAACCACTGTCCGCCCGAAAAGTACAGAGGACAGAAGACAGACACAGTAGTTAAACCTAGCCTCTGGTGTCTGCCTGACTCGGAATCACTTTTCCTAGGAAATGAGTGTGAGCAGGGGTGCAGGCTGACACTAATACGGCTGGGATGGGTGTAGGGTACAGCTCAACAACAGAGCAGCTGCCGAGCACAGGACCTGGGTCCATACCCTGCAACAACACAAGAAAGAAGAAGAAAGAGAATGGAATGCTTCCTTTCCTGGGGTGAGATATGGACAGAGATTTCCTTCTTTGGACCCCTGCTCTAAGTGGGCAAGAAAACCATATACATAGAGGGTACACAGGTGTGGGCAAAGGCTTTGTAGTCATTTCAGGTATACTAATAGGCAGCTGTACTGAGAACTCTCAATAAACACCATACACCCAGAAAAACACACAGTACATGGAACCAGTACTCAAGATATTCATTTTTGATGTGTATGTCTGGATATCATTTTACAACTTTGTATCTCTTTATCCTCAACTGTAAAATGGGCACTTTTCAGAATGACCCAAGTTATATAAAGTTTTTCTGAATGGATTATGATGATTTTATATTTCTGTAGTTATATATTAATATCTAGAAAAGGATGTTTTGACAACTTTTATTAAGTTACTAATTCATTTAAAAGCAATATTTCACTATATAACCTCAGGTGGCCTTGAATTTGCTATCCTTATGCCTCAGCTTCCTAAATACTTAGATTATAAGTGAGAGCCATCAGGCCAGGCTTGTTCTGGTAATTTAATTACATAAAACATAGAAATTCAATTACAGTTATATCACATTTAATTTTCTTACGTTAAAATATCCTTAGTTGAATAAAAAATTCTCTGCTAGTATTTGATTGTTTGTTTCCCCTAAAATACATATATTAAATCCAATGAGCAAGGCAGTGAGACTAGTAAGGCTTCTGAGTGGTTCTTATGTCCCCAATCCTAAGGGTGGGGTGATCCTTAGTGACCCAGCTTCCTTTCCCATTCTGCCATGTGAGATCACAGAAGCTCCATGCTTGCAGAAGAAGCCCTTGCTGGTCCAGAGACTACTGAGGACGTCCTACTATCTCTCTACCTTCCAAAACTCTTAAGGAATAAACTCCCATTAATTTTAATTTGCTTGGTCTAATGTACTTTAATATAGCAGCTTGGACAGATTACATATTAATTTTAATTTTTTTCCCTTTTTAAAATATGGGTAGGTATTTTGCCTGCATGTATGCTTACACGCCACATCCATGTAGACTATAGAAGTCAGCAGAGGGCATTAGATCCTTTGGTACTGGAATTACAGATGGGTATAAGCCACCATGTGCTTGATGGGAATTGGACCTATGTCCTCCGGAAGAGCAACCATTGCTTCTAACCACTGAGCCATCTTAGATAGACTTTTTAAAAGCGTGTCCGTCCCCTATCTGGTACTATAATATGAATACTGCTTCCTAACAAAAACACTCCTTGGTTTGCATTTCATATTGTTGCGGCTTTTTCAGATGTTCAGAGGTCCTTGAATTTTAGACAAGATCTGAACGGATACAGACAACAAAAGAACCCAACCATAGGATGGAACTTGGAACTCTGTGGTTTCAAGGCATAGAATAAAATGTGTCTGACTCATATAATGGCATTGTATATAAAGGAGTGTGTGGACACAGGAAAGAGCCCTAAGTATCAAGCACGTAGAGAACACAGTCTGACTGATGAACTATTTACCTCCTTCACTTTGTGAACATTTACTGAACTCCCAATGGATGCCATGCTCTCCAGACAGCAGAGTCACCAAGTAGGCAAAACCCCTGCCCTCAAGAGGCTTCGTTGCCCTCTCCCTCACCACACTCATTTGGTTTCTTTGTTAGCTGGATTTTGTGGGTTTGTTTGTTATTGTTGTTTTGAGGCATGGTGTAAGCTCAAACACCCTAAGAAGTCAAGGATAACCTTGAACTCCTGATCCTGCCTCCACCTTTTAAATGCTGAGATTACAAGTGTGTGCCATCATGCTAGGGCATCTCAGTTTCATTCTGAGGAGAGACACAGTAGCAAGGGAGACTGGTGATGCTTTGGGATATATGACTCTCACCCCAGCATGCTGACTTCCATCGGCATATCACACTGCTTGAATGTGGGTTCGGATGCCACATCACAGGCTACAGACTCACACATCCTGACTGTGGGCTTCACCAGGCTAACTGCAGAAACCTGCAGCTACCATCTGGTCACACGCATCCTGAGTGTAGGGGTCACCAGTCTTAAGTGCACAGACCTGCACCCACCATCTATCTGGTCATACGCATCCTGAGGGTGGGGTTCACTTTTCTAACTGCACAGACCTGTCCCCTACCATCATGTAAGATTAGCTAGTTTCAGTCCATTAATAAAATATTTCATTAGCAAACTATTAAGCTTTGACTTTTAACAAATTAATTCTCCTTTGAGAGTTTTAATTTTAGCGAGTTAACTCACTATTTTCTAAAACAAATTAGGATAAAGTCTCCATCACCTATTACTACAGATCATGTTTAAATGATGAAAAGCTTGGGGGCTCCATTTCTATCATAATGTCTTCTGCCAGTGCCAGGACTTTAACCACAACCAGCATTTTGTGAAAGCATTTTTATGCATCCCTGAAGTATGATGTCACTGAACACTGAAGGCAGTCACAGCTCAAGGATTTCAAGCTGACCTTTATTCTGTGATTCTATGAAGTATGACTAGTCTCAGAAAATTACAATGCTGATTTCTTGTTAAGTATAATATCCAAGCTAGCTGACTAATACCCATCTAAATTTCAAATCACAACAGACACGTATTTGACTGTCCTGTTGCAACCTTAACACCCTTTTCTGTATGTAGTAATTGCTGTTTGAATAAGGACATTTTAGTACAGATAAATCTGTTTTGTAATCTATTTGTTTTTCTCTCATATTCTTAACTAAAGCATATTTTTGGGGCACTGAAGCAAGCTTACAAAGCATGAGTCATCACAGGGACAATATATTCATTTTCCTACTTGTTCATGAACATTCTGCAAGGGAGGCAGTCAGCTATGAAGGGCTTCACTCAGAGCTGTTTGGGGATACAGTACCATCTCAGAGTACCAGGCTGTGGTAGACTGTATGAATGCTTCATGTTCATGTGCACAAATGTTTTGATGGCTCTGAACAACACACATGACTACAAGTGAACTCACAATGCTGTAGGCATCAATTCTCCAATATCACAGAGACAGCTTTAGTGATCACATGTCCCACAAAAAGGCGAATATAGTCAATGATTCAAATCACATGTGAGGGGATCAGGGCTCTCTACTGGTTCTCCACTCAATAACAATTCTCCGTGACCATATAGTATAGCAGGTGAGAGAACAGAGTTCTAGAACAATCCCATGGGGCTTAAGTCCTCTGTCTTCTCTTAATGTCTGCATCTCACGACAAAGGACTTCACTTCTCAATATGCTGGTTTCTCAATCTATAAAATATGAAGATACAATATCTAAACTTAGCTCTCAGAGGTCTAAGGAGGCAAACCGAAGGCGGAGAGTAGCTAGAAAGGCTCCTGAGAATAGTAAGCACTATGCAAAAGTGTGAGGGTGAGGGTTAGTATCACTAGGGAGTGGTGGCTAAGGGATATGAAGGGGAACATAGGAAAGTTAGGGAGGGCTTTAACTGAAGAAAGGGAAGGAGGGAGATCAGGACAGGGGGAGGAGGGGGGAGGAAAAATAACACTAAGGACGTCAAAAACAGTCAGAAAGAATATTTTTATTTACTTAAATTACATTTATTACATATAAGTATATACGCATACATATTCATGCATAGTTTAAATGAAGTTAGCCCATTTATGCTAACTTACATTTCCCACAAGAACCACTGATTCCCTAACAAAGACATCAGTATCAGGCATAAGAAACAGCCTTTTAAGATGTTAGTCAGGGGGGTCCAAGAGACTCTCACAACAATATAGGCTGTTGCTGTTGTCCATGGTTGCTAAGGCAAGTCCCCATTGCAGAAGACACCATACACTTTGGACACAGTAGTGAAATACAGATATGAAGCATTTCCAGCACCAGGCAAGCCGATACCTACTACGCTACACATATGTAATCCTAGGTAAGAAATGCTGGCATGTGGGTGGTGCATGTGGCACCAGAATGGCTGACCAGACTGCATAGTTAGCTCCACGCTCTGTTAAAAAGATATTATTACACTTTTATGTGTCTGTATATCTATCACTCATCCTTCTTTCTATTTAGAGAGTGTGTGTGTGTGTTTGAGCGTGTGTGTGTATGTGTGTTTTGTAGATCCATATGTGGATATCAAAGGAGAAATTGGGGAAAACTGGTTCTCTCCTTCCACCATGTGGGGATCCTGGGAGTTGAACTCAGGTTGCCAGGCTTGGACGTAAGTGCCTCTAGTCACTGAGCTAACTAACTACCAGCCCTAGCTCCCCACTTCTAAGCAGTCTGATAAGAGGATCCCACTGGGCAAAATTAAAACAAGCATATAAAGGAGTCCAGGGAAACTAAGGGTCACACTGTGTAAAGCCATCTGAACAAGGATCAAGTGCAGAACAAATGGGTCCCCGTGGATGGCACTGCTGTGTGTGCAGCCCTCGTTACTGCAGCAGCTTCCTGAAAAGCTGCATGCCGTGTTTCAAGTTAGTTAACATCTACAAGTGTAGAACTTGTTCATCGTAAACCCAGTCAGTGCAATTCACTGTACAGGGTGTGTGGAAGTCAGAAAGAGGGGAAAGGAGAGCTTGGTCCAGTGGTCCTGCCCTAGCTGTCCTCTTAGCAGGAAGGCAGGAAGAAGGTGGGGCCAGAGGAGTTGGGGAGCCTGGCCACTGCACATCACATAGAAAACAGAGCAGCCGACTTTCAGTGCTGAGCGCTCTTCCTAGCAGATGGCAGTACCAAATCCTACAGCTGAAAGGGAAAGAGGAGAGGATACAGGCACACTGGTTTAGGCAAAGTCCTTATTTACTAGATGACTAATGCCACAAAATGCTGTTGACCTCAAAGCCTCCTCTGCCAGTCAATGTCACACAAAATAGTGTAGCAAGTTGGTGACATTGTGGCCAATACTACCAGTGGACTTTATCCAGAAGAATGCCCTAACTGTCTTACCTAACTGGTAATAGGACTCATCGCCTGCTCTGGTTTTCTTTGATTGTGGCTGACCACAAACAGGCACAATATAAAACAATGACAAATCTGCCCATGGGAGGGGGATATGAGATCATCACAACAAGCCGGTAGGAAGAGCGCCATCACCCATGAATGATGCCTAATCGTTGATCATACTGAACCACAAAAATGGAGAAGGCAGAGGAAAGTGAGGAGCACCACATTCTGGATGGAGAGGGTGTGTGTGTCTCTTGCATTTAAGCTCACTTGCATAAATGTGTGGTTAAATTACTGTGACACGCCTGAGCCAGCAAGACGATTCATTGGAATTGGCATGGGGAATGACATGTCATCCTCAGCCAATGAGAAGGCCCAGAGGGACTGGCAGGGAAGGACAGATCAGTCTGAGCCACAGGGAGAGCTTTTTACCCAAATAAAATAAACCTCCCTTTCCTAAATGGACTTCAAGGGGACAACACATCATTTATCAATATAGTTTATGTCAATATATATTGACATATCAATATAGTTTATGACAGAATATCATGTCAACAAGACTTCTGAAGCAAGGATAGCAAAGAAAGGAGAAATATCCTAAATTCCGCCTCATTGAAAACTGTGTGTGTGTGTGTGTGTGTGTGTGTGTGTGGTTCTGACTGGTTATAATTAATTTTCCACGCATCCTAGTATGTTCTAGATTTTCAAATTAAAAAAAAATGAAATATAAATTTAGCAAAAAAGATTTCAATTCCCAGTTAATTCAATTAACTCGGGTTTAATACTTACAAGGATGTGGAAAGTGGAGGTGGAAGCTTAGCTCAGTGACAGAAGGCTTGCCTCACATACACAAGGTCCCAGGTTTAATCTCTAGTTCTGTGAGGAAAACATGGGAGAAAACTGGTACTAACTATTGCCTGAAGTCCTACCTAGTCATTGCACACAGTCTTGCTGCTCAGATGGCTTTAGAGAAGTTGGGTTTCTTCCTCTTCCAGGACCAGTGATGGGTGGGGGGCTCATACGTGAATCCTCGTGTCTACTGTGGAGTCACACAGAAGTCACAAAGCAACCTTGGGGACAGCTGCCCTGCATACAGGTCACTGACACAGTCCTCTCTGTGACCACACTTCAAGTACCAGTAAATGAGCTGCTTAGAGAGGAGGAAGGTGCCTTCGCCCTCCGCTGGCTGTTTGAGCAGGAGTCACATCGCAGGCTGGGCTGACTTCACTCTTGGCCCAGAATTATTCATGCCCACAATAATAAACTCTGAGAAAGAAGAAAGGGGGGGGGGCTCAGCAAGTGGATCTGTGACCTTCAAAGGGAGGCCAGCTGCCTCTAGGGACTTAAGTCATCAAAGAACACACCAGAGCCAGCAAAGGAATTTCTGTGGTCCTTCCCCTGCCCAGAGGGGTCAGCCCAATACAGCCTCATCACAGAAGCAACGTCTTACCTGGCTGCTCGGTAGAGCGATCAGAAAGTGTTGTAGTATGAGTGGCGGGCCGGCCGCCCACATGGCTAGCTTATACCCGAAATAATTACACGGAAACTGTATTCTTTTAAACATTGCCTGGCCCATTAGTTTTAGTCTCTTAACCCATTTTTAATAATCTGTGTAGCCCAC
Source organism: Microtus oregoni (assembly GCF_018167655.1). Lineage (NCBI taxonomy): Eukaryota > Metazoa > Chordata > Mammalia > Rodentia > Cricetidae > Microtus > Microtus oregoni. The sequence continues at coordinate 12,934,668 of NW_024543067.1, read as the reverse complement.
GAGCTGGCTTACCAGGAAAGATCTTAACCTGCATCTGTCTGGAGTGGGAGAACCATGGTGACTCCCTGACTCAGCTTCTTTCTCCCAGCATTCTGTTCTGTTTACTCCACCCACCTAAGGGTTGGCCTATCAAATGGGCCTAGTAAGTTTCTTTATTAATTAACCAATGAAAGCAACAGATTAGAAAGAAATCACTCCCACAACTTTACCCCGAGGCGAACATGCCCCCTAAGGCTGGGCTTAACCCTACAAGAAAGGGCGAGATTGAATTTCAAGGCCAGGTAAATCTAGGAGAATTTACAACCGTAAGACATGTCACATGCGTGTGGCATATGAAATTGAGATAGAAAGAACAGGAAACCAAACCAGAGACAAAGGCTTTTGTGGCCCTCAGCACAGACCCCACAAACTTCAGGCCCACCTCTGTGCTGCCTCTCCAGGCAACATTCACACGACGACTGGGCATGGCAGGTTCACATGAGGGACCCGACTCCATGGGCACCACATTCCAGCTCACAGACAACTGTGTGGTCAGCAGGACTCAGCCCAGGCAGCTCTGGAAGGGACGATCAGGATAAGGGGCAGCCAGAGAGGTGTATGTGCATGCGTGCGTGTGTGCGTGCGTGCGTGCGTGCGTGCATGTGTGTGTGTGTGTGTGTGTGTGTACCAACTGTCAGTCCAGGTCACCTCAACCCCTGCCTGAATCTAAGCATATGACACTGTGGATGGGAAATACTCAGAAGGGCCAACAGGGGCTCTTTGTCAAGCGTACTCATGTGAGTCTCTCAGAAACAATGTGTAAACAGGTTGTGGGCATTCAATGTAGAGTTACAGACAGCACAGGAGAACAACTCCAGCAGATTAGTTATGGGCTTCTTAAATGTAAAGTCAAGGGTTTTCATCAGGCTGCTATGGCTGCTGGGCACACACCTGTAGGGAGTTCCACTCAGGAACTCCTAAAAGCTAAGCATGAAGCTCCTCCCACTCTGACAGGTGTGGGGCGGGGGCAGGGGCTGGTTCCTTTCATATGTGACTCGATGCACCAGTCACTTCCATAACTGTTTAAATTAGGTGATAGGCGTATCTCTGTGAGTTTGAGGCCAGCCTGGTCTATAAGAGCTAGTTCCAGGACAGGAACCAAAAAGCTACGGAGAAACCCTGTCTCGAAAAATCCAAAAAAAAAAAAAAAAAAAAAAAATTAAGTGAAGAGTACTTACGCTAAGAGTACCTATGCTAAGAAGACAAACCTAGAAAACGACATCCCCACTACACTCTTATAAATACACTGAAGGCAGGCAACAGCAAAACGATGGCAATCTTCTCACTTGGTGTTAAAAACAGTACCTCTCCGCCTTAAACATTTCAAGACTTTTAATGACACAGTTCTGAGCAGAAAGCAGTCAAGAACAATGCCCCCGAGGCTGTCGACCAGAGATGATGGCAACTGTCACCAGGTCCACAATGAGTATCAACCGACTTAGTGCTTAAGCCAAAAGGGGCCAAGGTACATTTCCACATCACCAACCCTCTCCCAGTGAGAGAAGGCTGACGTGTCTCTTAACGGGTATGGTTATCTTTTGATAGTACACATACATTGGATGGGCTACTGAGCAGAAGAATCAAGAATTCATTTGATCTAATATACCCTGAATTGCAGCCTGGACAGTCCCTGCCTGGGCTGTGCTGTAGCGATGCCTATCTGTCTAGTGACAAACACTAAAGAAACTAAAGCCCTCTGAAATCAGAGGTACTCTGCATTGGGCAGAGAACAGAGGGACAATGAAGAAGCCCAGGCTTGGTGGCCTTGGCAACAATGGGAAGAAATGGCAGCTTTCCAATTCCGAAGAACTGAGGAATCAAGTCAGAACACTTGCAACAGTGCTCACCGGAAAGAGACTCCACTAAGTCTATAAACAGCTTGCACGTAACATTCCATATAAAAGCACATGTACCATTTATACCTGGCATGTGCCTATAAATCAAAAAAGGTTTAAATCTGCAATATAAGCAAGAAGGAAGCCAGAAGCATACATCTGAGTACGAATGGCTGAGGAAAACTAAAGGTGCATTTTTTGTTGTTTTGTTTAGAAAGGGAGTCCTATATAACAGGAAGAATCTGAGAACTTCTGCTGATGGTTAGTCAACCTACATCACAGACTATGTTGAAAAAAAAATGTAACACACCATGGCTTTATGACAGTAATATTTAAAAGATTGATGAAGAAATCAAGGCCTCCAAAAAAAAAGGAGGGGGGCAGGAAAATCAAAACATACCTTCAGGTTATTGCATCCTACCAAACATAATAAAGGCAGACCGTAGTGCCCCAGCCATGGCTACGTTTCTTTTCCCACAATTTCAGTGGCAGGTAGTCAGTCATTGCAAAAAAAAAAAAAAAAAATATTAAGTGGGAAAGTTCAGACATTCATCTGCCTCAATTGTTTAGATCACACATGACTCTGAGGAGGGTCATGAATTCCTATGCTGTCATTTCAACAGGAACTGATCGGCCTTTGAGCTATCTCCGTGGCATAGTCAGAGCATCTGTTAGTCACTTACTAATCGGGGCCTCTTGGTTACCAGGTGGCTGCCCAGGTAGCTCAGTGCCTATGCTCTAACAAATCTTTTTTTTACTTAATAATGACTTCAAAGTGAAAACATGTACTGTGATATTGTTATAGCTGTTCTTATCACAGTATCAGCTACGTCAGTGATCTCTTGATGTAACTATTTTATAAGTTAATGCTTTGCCAGAGGGATATATGCTTAGGACAGAACTGTGAATGCAGGGTTCCTTATCATCTACCACCTCAAGCAGTCCACTAGGGGCTCTTGAACCAACATCCACTCGCTAAAGGGAACCATGATAATCAGACACCAATCCCAAAATTCATTTCAGGACAATCTAGGGTTGTATTCTAGAAGTTTAAAGACACGAGCACACTCAGAGAAGAGAACACAAACCCTTACCAGTTGCAAAGTTCAAGGAACTTGATAGTAAAATGTAGCCATGCTCAGTTTGATCTGACGATACACAGGTTAGATTGATATGAGAAGTGAAATTAAAGGTCCCTTGGAGCATTTCCTCCTTGTGACAGAATGCCTCATAAAAACAGCGTAGAAGGCATTGTGTTTACTCAGTGTTTGCTCAGCAGGCCAACTGTTCTAAGGCCTGTGACAAGGCAAAAATATCACAGTGATACAACAAGAGATCTGAGAGCAAGGAAGGGCTATGGAAAAAGTATGTCCATTGAAGGCTTTGACCCCAGTGGCTCACTTCCTCCAACCAGGCTCTACCTTCTTATCTTCTCTTTTTTTAAGAATTTTTTCAAGACTTCTGTCTATGTGTGCCTGTCTTTTTAAGTGCATGTTTTATGTGTGGGTACCTGCAGGGGCCAGAAGATGTCAGAACCTCTGGAACTGGAATTACAAGCTGTTGTGAGACGCCTGATATAGGTGCTGGGAACCAAGCTTGGGTCCCCTGGGAAATCTGTGAGTGCTCACAAACACCAGCTCATCCTGTCCATCCCACGAGACTCTTCCTTCTAGTAATCCACTGGGTATGAACTCGTGGATTGATGAAATTAGCACCTCATGATCTAACCTCCCCTTAACAGCATCATCAGCCAGGGACTAGGCCCTGGGGATATTTCATAAGAACATTATACTGTCTGGGCAGGGTCCATTTAGGTGTTAGGGGAAGGGGGCTGTCTTTACTACCCACAGAATGACACTGTAATTTCCCCCTTTTCAGAAACTTTCACTTTGTTTACTCCAAATGTTAAGAAGAACTTACATTTTCCTCACTTGCTTACTCATAGGACACACCAGAACCTATCACATGCAACCATGTATGTTTCGTCACTCTAGAGGTGAGGGACCTGGGAGGATGGAGCCCATCAATAAATGAGGTGGACCAAAGCCTCATGCAATGGCCAGCTTTATTCAGAGACAGTTTCTACTCTGAGGCTTAGGAAAGGTCAGAGGAGTGAAGTTCCCATGAGTCCAAGCTGCACAGCCTCACAAGGACAAGCCACATGTGCCAAAGTGTTTTCCATAGAGGCCTGTAAAGGATATTTTAAAGATTTAATTGGGTAATAACAGCAAACAGCAATGAGCAATCTGAATGAACTCACCCCTGTCTGCTACAATCTGGGAGGACCCATTCCAAGAACGGGTCATGTTCCAAGAACAACTCCGTGTTTTGAAGAAACTGAGGTCACAAGACTCTTGTTTTCTTGGAGTGTTCTCACAAGCACTAAGAATTCTCCTCACACAACTTCCTCCATCTCTGGACCGCGTTCTAATAATAATGAAGCAATAAATGCAAATTTCCTTTAAAAATCCTCATGAAAAGAGGCTGGTGTCTACCACTGAGAAGAGCAGTTTGCAAGTCCAGGTTTAGATTTCTATCGCAGGGGCTCATGAGATCCCTTAAGGTTAGTGAGTCTTCATTTCAAACAGAACATACAACTCCTGCCAGAGCCTGGTCCTTCCTGGCAAAATACAGAGAGATTTGTAAAAATGCAACCATAATACTGCTCTCTGCTGTAAAACACCAATATGAATAGAGGCGGAACGCTTTTTTCCAAAGCCAGCTGAGAAAAGGTGGAGCCAAGGGCACCATTGAAACCACCTCAGAGAGTTGAGTCTGAGAGGCACCGTCAGGGATCCCCACAGAGCCAGGAGCCCCTTCCCCAGGCACAGGCGAGGCAGGCCTACTGGAGCAGTGGCCACGGCAGCGGACATGGCAGCAAAGGGTATCATTGCTCAGGTTAGCTATCACGCTTGGGTAGGACTCTCATCAGCCTATCCTCTTAAGAGACAAGGAGTGCTGGGACAGCAGGGTTCTCAGAGCAAGGCCTAGAAGGATGGAGAGCAGGCAAGTGGAGATAAAGGGGGGGAGAGGGCAGCAGGGAGACTAGCCGGCAGAAGGAAAGCAAGCAGACTCCAGCCAGCAGCATCGCAAACGTCAGACAGAACCGACACTGCTGTGTTCAAATGCACACATCCTCCCAGGGGCATGACTTCCTTCACAGTTCCCGTTCACAGGGCTAGCAGAAGCACCTCTGAAAGTCATCATGCCCTCGGGATCTTAGCAATGGGTTCTCCATTCACTGAGTCCCCTTGGAGCATCTTCAATACAGTTCTCATTTGCGCTGTGCATACGCAATGCCGGCACAGAGACAAAGAAAGGCCTCAGATGGAGCTGCTGCTAATCTATGAGACACATAGCAAAGGATATAATTATATGTTCTTTTCTTTATGCCTCATGCGTGTCTCTGTGCATGGCTCTGTGTGTGTCTGTGTGTCTGTGTGTGCACGTGCGTGTGTCTGTCTTGTGTGTGTATGTGTGTGTGCATACATGCATATGTCTGTGTCATGTGTCTGTGTGCATGTGTGTGTGAATGCATGCGTGTGTCTGTGTCTGTCGTATGTGTCTGTCATGTGTGTGTATGTGTGCGTGCATGCATGCATGTGTCTGTGTCTGTCGTGTGTGTGTGCATGTGTGTGTGCATGCATGCGTGTGTCTGTGTCTGTCGTATGTGTCTGTCGTGTGTGTGTGTATGTGTGCGTGCATGCATGCGTGTGTCTGTGTCTGTCGTGTCTGTCGTGTGTGTGCATGTGTGTGTGCATGTGTGTGTCTGTGTGTGTGTGCACGTGCGTGTGTCTGTCTTGTGTGTGTATGTGCGTGTGCATACATGCATGTGTCTGTCGTGTGTGTGTTCATGTGTGTGTGAATGCATGCGTGTGTCTGTGTCTGTCGTGTGTGTGTATGTGTGCGTGCATGCATGCGTGTGTCTGTCGTGTGTGTGTGCATGTGTGTGTGCATGCATGCGTGTGTCTGTGTCTGTCGTGTGTGTGTGTGTATGTGTGTGTGCATGCATGCATGTGTCTGTGTCTGTCGTGTGTGTGTGTTGCTAGGGACGGAGCTCAGTGCCTTGCACATGTTGGGCACAAATTCTACTTCTGAGCTCCACCCGGGCTCTATACAATTTGTCTACCTGGAAATGTCATTCATTTCAACTGCACACAAAGCAAATGCTATGCAATGAGTGCTTAGAAAATTCTCTAATACGATAGACTCGACTATGTTTTCACTTCAAAGGACAAAGAAAAGAAAGCCAAAATTTAAGTAAGCTGCATTTAATTCATGCGCCGTGTATGTGTTGTTCAATTTCAGGTGGTTGGCTCCTTAAAGTCTGGGAAAAGAACATATAATAAAGGCGATAATATTTCAGAACATTTCATGCTTAAAAAGAAAGTATCTAATAAAGGAATAATTATGCATATTTAATTGCGTTTAAACTTATAAAAACGCAAGACTATAACTGCCCTTTTATAGCCCTTTTAGACAGTATGGTAAGAACAGAAGGATTGAGGACTATAGAACATAACTATTCAGTCCACTTGCCAATCACAGCCAAAGCTTTTATGAATGAACCTCTGTGAGCCAAGCGGAGGCAATTATTAAATGAACGAACAATGGGATCACTGAACTTGTCGCCCTTCTTCCCTCCTACTGATAGGCTCTCATCAGCCTTCAGAGTCCTGCCTCACACAAAACATGATAACTCCATTCCTGTTTTATCACTATCACTGAGGGCTCCCCCTCATGAGGTATGCACGGGGTGCCTGGGACACTGCCTTCTGTATACACCAGCTAATTCAGTACGGGCAGAGCTCCAAGAATGAAGTGTCACTACCCGCATCCTGCTGAACAGTAGACTATCAAGAACTGTGCACACATCTAGACTGTGTCTACATGTGAAATGCATTCATGTTTCACACATACCTTGTAGAATGGTCAGAAAGTCATTGTATAGGGCACTTTGGTGCACCCATATTTTAACTGTGACACAGGACAAGGATAGAGACTATGTTCATCTTGCAACTGTCATGTCAGGTCTCAGGTCCAGTGGAAATGTCCACATATTCATTGGCTGCGGAGCGGTACTGTTGCTGCTGTGTTTACCATGCATAATTCGGATTCTACCAGTCCTAACCATGAAGATTCAATATAAACAGAAAGTAGGCTCAGGTAACTCAAAAAAGCTTACTGTAAGCAAATGCCCAAGTCAGTATGCAGAGGGCAGGAGAGCATTTGTTTCAGGGCCAACAGCGACAATGAAGGAAGGACAGTGGGTACCGGGACAGCTGCAGCCCCATGCTCAGACCATCACCAGAAGAAGCACTGGGAAAGAGTCAGGGGCTGCCACTTTTAGATGTCATTTCACCACCCCTCCCATGCCACCCAGACTGCCAGAGGAAAGGTGACGGTGTGTGTGCCTCAATCACTGGTTGACCCTAAAAGAACTCCGTGCCTGTGTGCTGAATGAAGTCAGAGAAAGGCAGAAGCAAACAGGAGGGCAAGTAAAGGAAACTGGGAAAATGAAGAAGGGAAACCAAGACTCTGCGCAGCACACAAGAGAGACACATTCACTACTCGTAGATTTACATGTGAGTTTAATAATACATCTTAAAACATGATTACCTTTTATTTCCCTTCTAGGCCATGGAGTCCTGGCAGCTTTCAATTCAAGACTCTGAAAAGCAGGGATGATATTCTCAGTGTCTAGCTCGGGGATTTCTGAAAGGAAATGGACATAGACTAAACGTTCTGATAGACAAGAAAAGGGATTTCAAAGAGCATAAAGATGAAACCAGTTTTCACTGAATAACATAAAGCAAAGCATTTCCTAAAACGCTGCAGGGAAAGATGGGTGGAGGCCTATTCTGACCTAATGTAGCAGGCTTTACATTGGTTTGAGAAAACAACAAAAATCAACAACTGAACGGGTTTGCTCTGGGCACTCAACAGCCACCCTGGGTTTCACACCCCCAAATGCAGCCTCCCTTGTAGCTACCACCAGGCTCCAGCTCAGAGGGCCAGGAGCAGCAGGACGGGGAGGCTAACACACCACAGCAGAACAGGGCAAGGGAAATGGAGCTTGGACTTCTAGAACTCAGTTCTTGTTATAAAGGAAGTGAACAGTGTACGTCCCAAATGCAACAGTGAGCTGGATTCAAGACAAGAGCGCCCCTACATGTCATGGGTGGCCAGACTGTGGGGTAGGCCATGTCAGAGTTGGGGCATACCATACCTCATCTTCAGGAAGGAAAAGATTATCTTAAACTGGCCCTAACCAACAGGCTGCATTTTAAAACGATGACGAGAAACCAAGGCTCCCTGAGGGAAGTGGCTCTGCATGTCTCTTGTGTGTGTGTGTGTGTGACTGCTTTCACTGTACTTGGGGATAGCTGGATGAATCATCAAAGCAATGTTTATCCAGACATCTGGCAACTCACAAGAAGATTCAGGGCTGCAAATTTTAACTCTCTCTTCCTCCCACATCTGGTTTTGTCGGATACCATAACAGCAAAAAAAAAAAAAAAAAAAAAAAAAAAAAAAATGGACCGCATCTTTGCTTGAAAGTGGGAGGGCCCAGCAAGGAAGGATCTGCATAGGTGTCTTCTTCATTGAACACACTATCTAAGTACGGATAGAAGAACAATTGGTAACTAAGGAACGGCTTGCGATTGCAACAGATGATGGCTAAGGACCATGTCACTTGGGGTCTCTGCCAGATCCACAACCATCAGACGCCCCTTTCTGGGGGGATGCATGACGAATGATGTACATGAGGCTTATTAGTCAGCCTGTACACGTTGACCCAGATTTTATATGGCTTTAAATACTAAAAGAAAGCCCAAAAATGTCTACTTTAATAACAGCTAAGAGGGATCCACCCCCACACTGTCACCTAGAAACCTTTCCATATAGTCTGCTGCTCCAGGATCACTCGGCGATGCTCTGCCACATATGAAGTAGAACATAGCACAAGCCTGAACGAAAATGAAGACTCAGCTTCCATGTTTCTCTCTGGTTCCTTTGGTGCATGAATTTTAATGACACTATTTTATACGGGATTCCAGGGATTCAAATCAACAAAATCATATACTTTTAGAATTATCTGGGTGTACTTTTAATGTACAAAATGTTTGAGCCCAATTTAATTGTGACTCAGAATAAAATAAATGGTTTTATACTACGCAATTTTGCAACTAGTGGGTATTTTTTTATTTTGGCTCAAAATTTCATTTTCAGCTTTATGATTATTCTTGCCTACTTTCATACTTTTGAAGAGAGGAAAATGAAGAGCTAAACTCCATTAAGCTTCAGAGAAATTAGAATCACACAATTATAGCTGAAATGGAATGGCACGCGGAAAGAAATCCAGTGTCGGATTTTCTTCAGAGTCCTCCTACTAAAATAACTAACGTCATCCATGACGGAAACTTACAGGCCGTATGGGTATGTATACAGTTGTCCCATTTTCACTAAGGAGAGGAATCCCAGAGAGCTCAAACAACTGCTCCAAAGTCACACAGCACACCTGAGCATTCAGATTTCCCACACGCCAAATCTATTCTCTGTTACACCACAGTCCATCCTTAATTTCCACAAGTCTCTGAAGAGCTAACAGTTGTATCTATTCCAGTGTAAAATAAAAATATTCCATGGCATTAATATAAAATAATTAATGTAAAATATTAATACTACTTGATAAGGCAACTTAACCACCAGAGCATAATCCACGTTTTGTTCCACTGTTCATACTGGCTGATGTGCTGAGGATCCATGGGAAACTAAAGTAAAATGTGGGATATTCTAGGCTTGGGTAATCTAAAACTACAATTTCTCTCTTGTTCTTAGTCAGCCCATAATAACAGGGTTTGCTAAAATACAGTTTCAAGTGATTTTATAGCCATCTATCAAGGGAGCTCAAAGTGTCCCCAAGCAATGTAAAGTAAGAATCTGAGAACTATTCAGCATCAGACCCACCATTAAGATTCTGTATTCTCTAAAACTCCAGGACTGCTCAGTTTGCTCAGACCAGCAGCTACCTGTTGATTCCCACTGTTTACATAGGTGGGTATTGGGTACTTGTGGTCCCGAAAACCTGAGGCAATGACCACCTTACTTCAGATGGATGAACACATGGCTGCAGAGTGGCCTTCTCTGTGGCCTGGAGGTTCCATTGGGATGAGTGTGTGTATAAGGGTAGGGTGGCTTAGCAAATCCACTGATGATTTCTCTAATGAGTGTGAACTGATACACACAGGTAAATGAAGTATTCTGACAAAATACGTAGAAACGCTGGGCGTACAGGAGGCATGTAACCAGAGGGTGTTTGTGTAAAACCACACCAGTTCTATTCCATGCTCTACTCGCTGTGTGCCACAGGAGCGCAGCTGAAAACTTAAAAACATACACACAGAGATATACAGACAGGGACATCCTTGAGACAAAAATGCAAGGAATGTCCCTTTTATTGTGCTCAGGGTCAGCTTATATAGGGCTCTGGCCACGACCCAGCTCTCGGGATCTTTCAGCTACAGACTCCTCAGAACCAACCCCCCTGCCACCAAGGTCTCCTGCCTCTCAGAGCAGCCGAGTTGTTTACAAGAAATTCAGGGTCTGGCGGTCCACAGTCCCCAACATGTTTGGTGGTGTTTGTTGTTTTCTTTTTTTCTAATTCTTCCCATCTCTTTCGGTTATGGATCCTGATTTATGGGCAACCTGCAAATTTTCCATCATGTTGCAAAAAAGACTACACAATTAACAATAGTTAGAAAATCAAACCAAAAAGACTAAAAGGTGGTGGTATACACCTTTAATCCCAGCACTTGGGAGACAGAAGCAAGGAGATTTAAGTTTGGTTTACAGAGCAAGTTTCAGGACACCAAGGGCTACATTGAGAAACCCCCAACAAACCAAAAAAAAAAAAAAAAAAAAACTGAACACATCACACACCAATGTTTTTTCATGGGATAGGTGCCTTAAAGCCATTTGCTTCCTGGGGATTAATTTATCTGGACTAAGCTGAAAGTGAGTCCCATAAATAAATAAATTTATAGGGGAAAAAAGGCACACTACAAGTTTCATTAAATACACTCAAATTAAATTCATCCAACCCATCATTTATATTCATGGATTCTCTAAAAACAGCACTTAGCAAACCACAGTTGAGAAAATGTTATCCATGTTAAAAATGTTTAGAGAACAACTTGATGGAAAAATCTATGAAACTGGCAGCAGGGCCAGCATCATGATCTTTTGAGGATAAATATGTACCCAGCTACAAATTAAGACTAGATGTGTCCAGTTGTAAGGAACACACCTTTCCAAAAAGCACATGGCCTCTCCCAAGAGTTCACTCCCACACTCCTATCCATGGTATGTAGCCACACAGCGTAGCACACTAACACAAGATCTTCAGCCTAGCACATTATTAGCTGAGTATTATTTAATCAATAATCATGTCATTCTCCAGGGCTCCAGTGACCATGAGTTAGAACCTAGAAGAAACTCAGACAGAAAAGATTATATTCCTATATCTATATATCATGATTCCTTATAATTATGAACCAAATCTAGACTTTATTAAGTTCCCAACCAAATGGCTGGAAGTAGGTAGGAGGGTCTAGTATTTATTCTAGATTCATGAATAGAAACAAGAGTCTCTGAAAGTGTCTTAGGGCAGTGGAGACAGACCAGCAAGAGGGGAGTGAAGCCTCCTTACTTTCAATGTTTTCATTTGTGAGGATCTGGTATTCCCTAAGTCCAACATTCATTAAGAGGAATTGTTATGGTCAGGCTAGTCCTTCCGCAGTCTCTACCCTCACCTGCCCAGTAGACACTGTGCTTCGCATTTGTTAAAGTCTCCTGTGTAAAATCCCTTATTAACTGATGGAAAATATTTCTTTAAAGAAAAACACAGGGGTAATGAACCCCCAACCACCTAAGGCAGAAAGAATTGATCTTACCTTGAGGGTGACTGTTAAAGTATTATTTTTAAATAACTAGCTATTAAATTAGTCACTGTGTTGCTTGAAAAATAAAAATTACAGAATGTTATTTAAGTCACCCTCGGATACAATGCCAAGAAACTGTGTCAACAAGTTTCTGCTTCCTATTATTATATTCTGGCAGTTTCCCACCCTTCGTAAGCATCTCCAAATTCCAAGAGGTAACTTCAACAAAATGCAAGTCTTTCTTTTTCACTTAAATAGTTCAGGCTAAGCTACATTAGCCAAATTAGTGAGCTTCAGGTAAGAGGACATGTCTCAAAAGACAGCAAGCATGTTCATGCATGTGAGAGTCTCTCTCTCTCTCTCTCTCTCTCTCTCTCTCTCACACACACACACACACACACACACACACACACAATTTTAAACTGGAGATACAGCTCAGTGGCAGAACGTTGGTATAGCACGAATTAGGCCCTTTGTTCTATCCAGATACTGCCAAAAAAAAGTTTCTACTATATATTTATCATAGGGTTTAGCACACAACGTCTTAGCTCGCTGAAAGATAGCTCTGACGTGCATCATCTCTAAGAATGCTGCTTAACTGCATACTTCTGCTTTTTGGGAGATAATCACTAGCAACCCTCCAACTTGGCTCTCTCCTCTATGCTACATATATAATTGGAGCCCTCCTCAAGTGCTTTTCTGAGCAGGTGGCACTAATTCCAAGCCAAAAAATCTACTCTTGGCTTTCCCGCAGATCCTAAGATCCATTCATCTTCTTCAGAAGCAAGTGTAAAAAAGATGCCAATATCAACACTGGTATGTTCTGCTATCCTACAAAATTAAGTACAGCATTAGTAAAATGTAATGTAATCTGTTGGATGACTTTTCTTTAAAAGGCTTTGGCAGGTTTTGTTGAAACATGTTTTTATATTATATATTTTAAATTGGATAAAATACGCATAACATGAAATTTATCACCTTAACCATATTAATCATACCACTGGGTGATGAAATACATCATTACCAGCATCCATTTTGAGAACTGTTTTGCTCTTAAAAACCTAAATGTTCTGCTCATCAAGCAATTCTGCATTCTTTCCTTCTCACCCTGGACCACATCTATTTTCCTTCTTGACTGACCACACTTAATACTTGGTACAAAGAGGATCATGTAATACTGTCACCTCATAGCCAGCTTCTTTTATGTTTTCCCCATGGTTCCGCCACACTGCAGTGTGTTACATGGGACATTTCTCACTTCTGGTGCTGGAACATTCAGCCATCATCACTGAAACAGAAGGCCGGGCACGTCTCAGCAGCAAACCCTTGTGAGTAGATGGGCAAAGTACTAGCGGAAGACTAGCATGTGAACGAAAGCAAGGGCCTCCCTGCATGGCCGGGATCTAGAGACAGCTCTCCAGCCTCAGAATGCTATTTACTGGCACGGGCCAGTGCCTTGCAACAAGGGTCTGCAAGGAGTGCGTTAGCTCAGCCACATGGCCTGGCTATAAAATAAGATAGGAGGTTTCACTCTGGCTTGACTTTTGATACTTAATGTTTGCTTCATTATGTCTCAGGTCTCCAAAGAAATCAATATCAGGAAAAACGACATGGCAGGAAAACTGAGACTATCCAAACTAACGCCTCCACAACATATACTTCAAAGTTGATTGATGTTAACTTCACTATCTTTTTTTTTTTTTTTTTTTTTTTTTGGTTTTTTGAGACAGGGTTTCTCTGTGGTTTTGGAGCCTGTCCTGGAACTAGCTCTTCACTATCTTAATAGTGACAAAGGTAAGGAATCTCATACCCACATGACTGAAACCACAAGTGTTTCAGCTTTCAGATTTTCATACAGAAAAGGAATCTTCTTAGGTGTGGACACCAAGCTCAAACACAAAACTTACTCTATGTCTTACTTAAAATGTTTCCGAACGTTAACCTTTGAATTCACTCATGCCCATCATGCTGCACTCTCAGATCAAGACAGGTCTCAGGAAAACGCACTGCTGGTTAGTCAATAACTACCTGGTTTAAAAAGACTAGTGCTGACAGATTATTTGCCATCAAACAACCCCAAAATGGAATCTTACTTCTTTTCAGAGTTTTCCTCTGTATCAAATAACAATATATTTACTATCACCAATAGAATATTTAAAATAGTAAGTAATAATTATCTTTTAGTTCCTAGTGGTAGCAATGCTATAAATTAGTTCTATCTAAGGACCTTCAACTTGCAGGTTTTCTAATTCCCTGTGTACCACACAAAAACCACTTTTTCTGTTCCTTGCTTCTTCCCTAACACTACAAAACTGAACTTCTCAAGATCCCAGGTGTCACACTATGTAAGACCTTGGATTTGATCTGTTCTGTCTGCTCACTTAGCTGCCAATCAACTTGTGTTAGTAAGTAGCTGATCTGGGCTCTCATTTGGTCTCCAGGCCAACCCTCCTAACTACATCATCTTCATGCCCTGAGCCGTGAATCCTCTCTAGACTCTATGGAGGCTCACTGGAGCACTTCCTAAGCTGGGACTCCTCTCTAAACTCTACAGAGGCTCTCTGGAGCACCTCCTGGGCCAAAACTTCTCCCTATACTCTACAGAGGCTCTCTGGAGCTCTTCCTCGTACAAGGCATCCCCTTAGGAGAAGCTTGATGAATAGCCAAATTCAAGGAGTTTAACTACGTTGGGACATAATGAAAGCCACACCTACTGGCTCATCTGTGGTCAAAAATTTGACCTATAATCCAGAAAGATCAAACAGTGCCAGGAGCGGGGGAAGGGCCTGAGCTTATTCCTCACCACGATGTACGTCAGCTTTCTAGCCATCTTTCTGGGTCACTCCACCTGTACAGCATGCCAGCAACCTCAGAAACACCTCGACTGAAGGCAGGTAAAGAACAAAGAGTCTAAATCCCAGAGCAGAGTTCCAGAGTTCCCACTGACATGCGAAGGGGAATAGAGGCCATTTCTGTCGCTAAGCTTTGAGGACACCGGACATCATTATGCAACAAGAGATAACAAAGATTTACTTCAACTTCTAGCTTTCTTTCTTCCCAGTAAAATCTTTTACCTGAAAGTATCCATTTCACAGACTACAAAAATAACTAAACTTCATCACAATGCCATTGGCACTGTTCTACTTTCTCTCAGCCACACACGCCGAAGAGAAGTCAGCCTTCTCAAATGCTGGCAGTGATAAAAAGATCCTCCGCTTGGTTCTGTTGAGTGTGACAGTCAGATTAAAGGGGTCAACTACATAATTAAACCATAAAAATAGAATGGGTTTAATACTGCAATAATAAATAGTTCAATATTGGGTGTTAAATTGGTTTCCAAATAAAACTAGTTTTCACTGTAGAATACACATCCTATTAGATTTCTAATTGAAGTCCTGATAATTTTGCAAAAGTTCTTATTTGATCTATGGGGGCTTTTTGACTCAAGGAAATGAGACAGAGTTCAGAAAGAGTTACATATTTCCACATATTTAATTAATTCAATAGTATCTAAATCAACTTTTGCTGGGATAAAAAAGAATTTCAATATGTAAATTTAACATCTATCTTAAAGTAAAATAAAGTAAAATTTTATTTTGAAAATAAAATATCAGCTTAAAAATTAAAAAAAATTAAAATCCTGAGAAAAAGAAAGACTAGAGTTTCAGTGTAATGTCTTGATTTTCTTGGGTTACATTTAATGTACAGGATACATTTTCCTTTAAGATGAAAAATGAAGATAACTGGTTTACTTCTGGGTACCTAAAATGCTCAGCAAATGACACCCCCAAAAGCAAGTCACAGCTGACCCAGGATTTTAACTGTGAAAATCTACACAGCCTAAAGGCAAGTACAAAGGACTTCAGCAAAATCACATGATTTACGAAGAAGAATGATTCTGCTAAAGATGAGGAACATTGGTACACAGTGTGCTGAGACAGACTGTTATCCCAGCACCAGGGAAGTGGAGGCAAGAGGATCACAACTTGAGAGCTCATCTTGGGCTAAAAAGGCAATTTCATTCAAGCCTGAGCTACTGGGCAAGGCTCTGTTTCAAAAAGTTATACACATGCATACGCATACAGACATACACATATGCATGCATGCCTTCTAAGGAATATGGGCTGCCTTCGGAGGCTCTTGATGGAAAGGCTAAAGCATTCATTGTGGGGCTCCAGTGCTGACAGGGGCTCTTACTATCCCACAGGTCCTCTGCAATGCTTTCATCCAGGCAATGACCCCTCCTTCCAGCCTGAGATCTCCAACGAAATGTACTTGCTATCCCAATTTTTGGGTTTTTTGTTTGGTTTTTTTAAGACAGGGCTTCTCTGTGTAACAGTCTTGGCTCTCTGTAGACTGGGCTGGCCTCAAACTCACTGAAATCCACCTGCCTCTGCCTCCCAAGTTCTGGGAACAAAGGCGAGTGCCATCACCACCCGGCTTTGTTGTCCCAGTTTTAGCACTGACTCTTCACAAGTAAGACTTCATCACCAGTTTAGAATCACCAGCAAAGGTGTGGGAAATTCCAAGAGTCAGGAACAAGGACGGACTGGCCAGTAGGTGCTTGATGACACTAACTACATTGCAAAGCACTTGCCGGCCCAAGGTTTCCCAGTGTGTGCCAGGGAGGATGCTCGGAGATCCCATCATCCCTACTCCAAAAAGGAGGCCACTACACAAAATCATGTGATGCGCTGATAATCTGGATCACAAGGCAGGTGATCTTGAACAGCCTTTGGACAGAGCACTGGTATCTGTCCTGCCACTGTGGCTCTGATAGCTCTAGTTTTGCTTGGGTCTCTTCCAAGCCAGAGAACAGGCGGCAAAGCTCTAACACTTCCCTGCAGGCACCAGGACCTAATGCACACCTGGTCAGTTCCCCTCCACAGGAGGCCCAAGGTCCAGCCACAGTCACAGAACAGGAAGGGCTGTTCTGGGACTGAAGGTAGCAGCTTCACCCCTCCTGCGCTTTGCTTCCAAGTGTTTATCAGTTGGCAGTGGTGCTAAAGGGGGAAGCGACCTTATTTCACAATGACAAGCCCCCGAGAGCGCTCTGAATAGACTCCTCCGCTAATTCTATCACAGAACAGGCACGGAGCCTCCAGGGCCCGATACAATCATCCCACAAAGAGAGGCAGGAAAGATGTGTGAGAAACAAAGCGGTCACAATAAAGAATGGGCAAAGCCAACAGGTCTCTAAGATGCTGCAGTATGAGCCTAGGACCACAGGCCAGAGAGATGACTACATGGATCTCAAGCTTTCATGGACCCTCCCTGCCCCCTGTACAGCAGTTCAGTCTGGACTGGAGGCCTCTGACATCATACTAGGCTAAAACCTGCCTTCCCGCCATTCTCCTCCACAGATTCTGCTTCAGTGATGTAGAGAACATACACTTCACTAATTCCTAAATGGGCTTTCTGAGATAGCAAACTGCTATTGACTCAGCCTAGGAAGTGCCAGGCTGGGGCAGTGCCCAAGGAGAGATGACACAGTACCCAGCACCCATCCTGCACCATAAGCCCCCTCGTGGGCCTGAGGACAGCTATGAACACACACACACACACTTTGGTGCTACTACAATGGTTTGGGTACTTCCTGCTATGATCCTTTTCACCTACACAGGGTGAAGACACCACAACGACAAGCATTTGAAGGAAAGAAATCTCTGCTGCAAGTGTAGCTCAGCCAGCCTCATACCCAGGGCCAGTGGACTAGTTTCATCCTAAATACAGCCTCTAGGAAGGTGGGTCCTGTGGAGACACCAATGTGAGCACCTTCACCAGACAGGTTGGGGTAAGTAGGGAGGGGACAGTCCGGGTAGACCCAAAGTCAGGGCCTGTGAGAGCTACTCCATCACACCAAACTCAAGTGCATGAGCCCTCAGACACCAGAAAAGGGACGACACCACCCCCGGCACATGACCTCTCCCAAACAATCTAAAGACTGTCTTATCTCTGCACCAATGCCTGTGTTATCAGCATAGGACCAGCTGAGTACCTGTGACTGGAAACTCTTGGGACCTAGCTTTCACAATACCTAGAAGTACTTCAGATGTTGGGAAGTGATATCTTCGTTTTCAGATTTTGGAATACTGCACAACTTGACCGAGAAGCATCTCGGTGTAGAAAGCTTCAAAATCCCAAACTGTTTGAAAGGACAGACTTCTAAAATGTTCAGTTTTCAGTATATTCGGATTTTGGAGGGGATCAGGGAACGTTGAATGTGTGACCACAACTCAAAAAAAACCCAGTAAACTATAGAAACTCAAATGCAAACCTATCAAGGCCTTCTCATCTTCTAGGCCAGGAACCTCATGAAAGACAAGAGGCATGAAGCAAGCGTCATGCGGTTTGTGCTTAGGGAGCCCGTTCTGGCTTTCAGTTACTACTACTTTGCCTTCTGTGAGTACACAGCCATCTGCTTAGCAGAGCGCTGCCAAGAACATGGAGTCAAGGAATTGCAGAGTCTTGCATGGCAGTACTCAGGGGAAATAGCAGCCACAGCCACGAAGCACACCCTGCCTTCCGTTTTCTCCTACAGCCATAAGAAAAAAGGAAAATGGAAATAAGTAATGGGCAGTATTCCGACTTTAGCCTAATAAATCTAGAAATATCATTCCAGCCAGTATTTAGTATAAAAAGTGATAGGGTTACTATTTTGTATTCCCTTTTCAAATTAAATCTTCAAACCCGAGTATAGTTTTACAATGGCAGAACGTCTCAGTTCAGGATGGCTCCATTTTCAATGCCAGGTGAGCAAGTGGCCAGTGGTCCACCACAGCGGCCAGTGGTCCACCACAGCGGCCAGTGGTCCACCACAGCGGCCAGTGGTCCCCCACAGCGGCCAGTGGTCCCCCACAGCGGCCAGTGGTCCACCACAGCGGCCAGTGGTCCCCCACAGCGGCCAGTGGTCCCCCACAGCGGCCAGTGGTCCCCCACAGCGGCCAGTGGTCCCCCACAGCGGCCAGTGGTCCACCATAGCAGCCAGTGGTCCCCCACAGCAGCCAGCACAAGTGGGGGTTGCCAGTGCTTCCCGAAAAGACCAAGGCATTCACCTCCGATGCCAGACATCTCCCGTGCTCTCAAATCTTTCAGGATGCCATTCCTCATTGCCACTGCGAACTCCTTCAGCATGTGCACGATTACAACACACCTCCCATGCTCCAAAATCCCTTAAGATGCAGTTCCTCATTGCCACTGTGAACTCCATCAGCATGTGAGGGACTGATGACTCACCCTGACCTATAGATAAGGACCACACACACCACAGCACAGACTTAAGTCTGAACCAGATGGCCAGCAGACTCAACCGGTTCCATTACAACCGACATCCTCTGTTTATTGCCGGGAAGAAGTGGACTTCACATCTCTGCATCCAGATCACTCAGGCATCATGAAGCTATGACTGCTTCCTTTGTCCTTTTTATTCAGAATGCACAGGGCTGAAGAAAATTCAAGAGAAGACATCATAACAGAAGGCTTTTAGAATGACCGGGGAGCACAAACCAGAAAATACACAAAAAGAACTTCAGGCTAATGAAAGAACAGGGGTGGAGCTTGAGAGGATTGCAGATGCTCTGGCCACGCCAGGGAAGACCCAGAAAAGCCTACGATACTTTTTTTTTTAAGCACAACAGACAGGGCTTTGAGCAGCCTGGAAATGTGACCAGCTGATCTCTCAGCTGACGCAGAAGTGAGTATATCAGAGGCAAGGAGATGATTAAAGGAAAGATTTCCAAGATAGAAACTAAGATAGAGGTACCCCAAGAATGCAGCAAGACCTGGGCAGGGCAGAAATGTCGGGGTTGGGGCACTGAGAGGGGGCATGGCTGAAGGATCCAAAGGGTTCTCAGTTTCCAGTAAGCTGCCAAGCATGACGAGAACCACCTCAGAGTCTGACCGGTCCTCAGCCTGCACAGTGCAGGCCCTGGCTCACAGAGGCATGCCCGTTGGGAAGCTGACTCAGTCATGGGAAAGAACTCACCCTTTCGAGGGAAAGCGTCCTGGGTTTTTTGTTGCTGCGATAAACACTATCATCAAAAGCGACCTGGGGAACAATAGGCTTACAAGTTACAATTCACCCTCAAGTGAAGCTGAAGCAAGACCTGGAACAGGGACTGATGGGGAGCAGTGCTCCAGCTTGCTCAGGCAGGTTGCCAGCACAGCCCAGGACCACCTGCCCAGGGGTGGCGCACCACCTAGAGTGGGGTGTGGCCTCCTTTATTACTCAGTAGTCAAGATCATGTCCCACAGACATCTCCATAGGCCAACCTAATGGAGGCAATTCCTCAAATGAGATCCCTTCTTCCCAGGTGTTATCGAGGGTTGCTTCAGGTCGACAAAAGCCAGACATGAGGTTTCCCAGGTTTCCACGCAGAATCAGCTGAGCCACTGAAACCTCTGAGCACAAAGCACTGTGACATGTTAGCTGCTGGAGGCTGCAGAAGGCTGCAGGAGACTGCAGGAACATCGCTCTTGTTTGCAGAACAAAGTCTCTCATGAGCTTTCTGCTGTTTCACAGGTCCAAACGCAGGGGAAACATGCATTCTGACACAATATTCCATGTGGCGTACTTTTTTTTTTTGGGGGGGGGACCTTAAACCACCTCTGCTGCTACTATAGCAGGTGGCATTTCATAAAATACCCTAGACATAGTGGCTTCCACACAGAAACTTCTCACGGTCTATAGATAAGAAGCACAAGGCCAAGGGGCCCACAGATTTGCTGTGGTAAGTGTCCACTTCCTGGGTCACATATTGTAGCTTATCACTGTGTCCTCAAGATCAGGAAGATATGGGATAGCTCTCTGGCTCTTTTACGATGTCGCTAATGCCATCTGTGGAGTCCTTTTCCCTCCTAACCTAATCACACCCCAGAGCACCCCAATCCTAGCACTTGGGGATTAAAAGCAAAAATATATCAAGTGCATCATCTATAACATGATGCACTGTGTTAAAAACAGAGCCCGGAACATAACACAATTGTAAAGGTCTGCCTCATTTTTGTATATTTTAAGACTTTTTTTTTAGATGGACTTAAGGAAGAATAAATCAGCCATAAACAATCGAATGCTTTTAATTTAGTTACTGAAAAAAAAAATGAAGCACCTTCTTCCTTTGTGGAACCTCCCAGGTTAGAGTAAAAATGTTTCCCGCTATTAGATCAAACCTAATTGATGTTGAAACCAGGTAGTATATATGTACAAGCTTTAAAACTTCCCTCCCTGTTTTAAATTTCAAAAACAAAGAAGAATGAAAATGATACATAAAGAATAATTATGAAAAACTGTTTTTATACCTGAAACTTGCTGGTAGCAATACCAGGATACCAGGCATTAACCATGAACTGGACGGACACCTGGTTCATGATCATCAATACATCATTATGATTAACACATGATCATTTTCCTTTGCCAGACAATCTATACCAGACAAAAACATGTGCACCTTGATAAACTTCTGTTTCAAGAAGAGATACACAAAACCAGAGAAACTCTGTAAGATGCAGCCATCAGCTGACAGCAGCTCTAAGATGCAGCCATCAGCAGAGAGCAGCTCTAAGATGCAGCCATCAGCTGACAGCAGCTCTAAGATGCAGCCATCGGATGAGAGCAGCTCTAAGATGGAGCCATCGGATGAGAGCAGCTCTAAGATGCAGCCATCAGATGAGAGCAGCTCTAAGATGCAGCCATCAGCTGACAGCAGCTCTAAGATGCAGCCATCGGATGACAGTAGCTCTAAGATGCAGCCATCGGATGAGAGCAGTTCTAAGATGCAGCCATCGGATGAGAGCAGCTCTAAGATGCAGCCATCAGCAGAGAGCAGCTCTAAGATGCAGCCATCAGCTGACAGCAGCTCTAAGATGCAGCCATCGGATGAGAGCAGCTCTAAGATGCAGCCATCGGATGAGAGCAGCTCTAAGATGCAGCCATCGGATGAGAGCAGCTCTAAGATGCAGCCATCAGCAGAGAGCAGCTCTAAGATGCAGCCATCGGATGAGAGCAGCTCTAAGATGCAGCCATCAGCAGAGAGCAGCTCTAAGATGCAGCCATCAGCTGACAGCAGCTCTAAGATGCAGCCATCAGCGGAGAGCAGCTCTAAGATGCAGCCATCGGATGAGAGCAGCTCTAAGATGCAGCCATCAGCTGACAGCAGCTCTAAGATGCAGCCATCGGATGACAGCAGCTCTAAGATGCAGCCATCGGATGAGAGCAGTTCTAAGATGCAGCCATCGGATGAGAGCAGCTCTAAGATGCAGCCATCAGCAGAGAGCAGCTCTAAGATGCAGCCATCAGCTGACAGCAGCTCTAAGATGCAGCCATCGGCTGACAGCAGTTCTAAGATGCAGCCATCGGATGAGAGCAGCTCTAAGATGGAGCCATCAGCAGAGAGCAGCTCTAAGATGCAGCCATCAGCTGACAGCAGCTCTAAGATGCAGCCATCAGCTGACAGCAGCTCTAAGATGCAGCCATCGGATGAGAGCAGCTCTAAGATGCAGCCATCAGCTGACAGCAGCTCTAAGATGCAGCCATCAGCTGATAGCAGCTCTAAGATGCAGCCATCGGATGAGAGCAGTTCTAAGATGCAGCCATCAGCAGAGAGCAGCTCTAAGATGCAGCCATCAGCTGACAGCAGCTCTAAGATGCAGCCATCGGCTGACAGCAGTTCTAAGATGCAGCCATCGGATGAGAGCAGCTCTAAGATGGAGCCATCAGCAGAGAGCAGCTCTAAGATGCAGCCATCAGCTGACAGCAGCTCTAAGATGCAGCCATCAGCTGACAGCAGCTCTAAGATGCAGCCATCGGATGAGAGCAGCTCTAAGATGCAGCCATCAGCTGACAGCAGCTCTAAGATGCAGCCATCAGCTGATAGCAGCTCTAAGATGCAGCCATCGGATGAGAGCAGCTCTAAGATGCAGCCATCAGCAGAGAGCAGCTCTAAGATGCAGCCATCGGATGAGAGCAGCTCTAAGATGCAGCCATCAGCAGAGAGCAGCTCTAAGATGCAGCCATCAGCTGACAGCAGCTCTAAGATGCAGCCATCAGCGGAGAGCAGCTCTAAGATGCAGCCATCGGATGAGAGCAGCTCTAAGATGCAGCCATCAGCTGACAGCAGCTCTAAGATGCAGCCATCGGATGACAGCAGCTCTAAGATGCAGCCATCGGATGAGAGCAGTTCTAAGATGCAGCCATCGGATGAGAGCAGCTCTAAGATGCAGCCATCAGCAGAGAGCAGCTCTAAGATGCAGCCATCAGCTGACAGCAGCTCTAAGATGCAGCCATCGGCTGACAGCAGTTCTAAGATGCAGCCATCGGATGAGAGCAGCTCTAAGATGGAGCCATCAGCAGAGAGCAGCTCTAAGATGCAGCCATCAGCTGACAGCAGCTCTAAGATGCAGCCATCAGCTGACAGCAGCTCTAAGATGCAGCCATCGGATGAGAGCAGCTCTAAGATGCAGCCATCAGCTGACAGCAGCTCTAAGATGCAGCCATCAGCTGATAGCAGCTCTAAGATGCAGCCATCGGATGAGAGCAGTTCTAAGATGCAGCCATCGGATGAGAGCAGCTCTAAGATGCAGCCATCAGCAGAGAGCAGCTCTAAGATGCAGCCATCAGCTGACAGCAGCTCTAAGATGCAGCCATCGGATGAGAGCAGCTCTAAGATGCAGCCATCGGCTGACAGCAGCTCTAAGATGCAGCCATCAGCTGACAGCAGCTCTAAGATGCAGCCATCGGATGAGAGCAGTTCTAAGATGCAGCCATCGGATGAGAGCAGCTCTAAGATGCAGCCATCAGCTGACAGCAGCTCTAAGATGCAGCCATCGGATGAGAGCAGCTCTAAGATGCAGCCATCGGATGAGAGCAGCTCTAAGATGCAGCCATCGGATGAGAGCAGCTCTAAGATGCAGCCATCAGCAGAGAGCAGCTCTAAGATGCAGCCATCGGATGAGAGCAGCTCTAAGATGCAGCCATCAGCAGAGAGCAGCTCTAAGATGCAGCCATCAGCTGACAGCAGCTCTAAGATGCAGCCATCAGCGGAGAGCAGCTCTAAGATGCAGCCATCGGATGAGAGCAGCTCTAAGATGCAGCCATCAGCTGACAGCAGCTCTAAGATGCAGCCATCGGATGACAGCAGCTCTAAGATGCAGCCATCGGATGAGAGCAGTTCTAAGATGCAGCCATCGGATGAGAGCAGCTCTAAGATGCAGCCATCAGCAGAGAGCAGCTCTAAGATGCAGCCATCAGCTGACAGCAGCTCTAAGATGCAGCCATCGGCTGACAGCAGTTCTAAGATGCAGCCATCGGATGAGAGCAGCTCTAAGATGGAGCCATCAGCAGAGAGCAGCTCTAAGATGCAGCCATCAGCTGACAGCAGCTCTAAGATGCAGCCATCAGCTGACAGCAGCTCTAAGATGCAGCCATCGGATGAGAGCAGCTCTAAGATGCAGCCATCAGCTGACAGCAGCTCTAAGATGCAGCCATCAGCTGATAGCAGCTCTAAGATGCAGCCATCGGATGAGAGCAGTTCTAAGATGCAGCCATCAGCAGAGAGCAGCTCTAAGATGCAGCCATCAGCTGACAGCAGCTCTAAGATGCAGCCATCGGCTGACAGCAGTTCTAAGATGCAGCCATCGGATGAGAGCAGCTCTAAGATGGAGCCATCAGCAGAGAGCAGCTCTAAGATGCAGCCATCAGCTGACAGCAGCTCTAAGATGCAGCCATCAGCTGACAGCAGCTCTAAGATGCAGCCATCGGATGAGAGCAGCTCTAAGATGCAGCCATCAGCTGACAGCAGCTCTAAGATGCAGCCATCAGCTGATAGCAGCTCTAAGATGCAGCCATCGGATGAGAGCAGCTCTAAGATGCAGCCATCAGCAGAGAGCAGCTCTAAGATGCAGCCATCGGATGAGAGCAGCTCTAAGATGCAGCCATCAGCAGAGAGCAGCTCTAAGATGCAGCCATCAGCTGACAGCAGCTCTAAGATGCAGCCATCAGCGGAGAGCAGCTCTAAGATGCAGCCATCGGATGAGAGCAGCTCTAAGATGCAGCCATCAGCTGACAGCAGCTCTAAGATGCAGCCATCGGATGACAGCAGCTCTAAGATGCAGCCATCGGATGAGAGCAGTTCTAAGATGCAGCCATCGGATGAGAGCAGCTCTAAGATGCAGCCATCAGCAGAGAGCAGCTCTAAGATGCAGCCATCAGCTGACAGCAGCTCTAAGATGCAGCCATCGGCTGACAGCAGTTCTAAGATGCAGCCATCGGATGAGAGCAGCTCTAAGATGGAGCCATCAGCAGAGAGCAGCTCTAAGATGCAGCCATCAGCTGACAGCAGCTCTAAGATGCAGCCATCAGCTGACAGCAGCTCTAAGATGCAGCCATCGGATGAGAGCAGCTCTAAGATGCAGCCATCAGCTGACAGCAGCTCTAAGATGCAGCCATCAGCTGATAGCAGCTCTAAGATGCAGCCATCAGCTGATAGCAGCTCTAAGATGCAGCCATCGGATGAGAGCAGCTCTAAGATGCAGCCATCAGCAGAGAGCAGCTCTAAGATGCAGCCATCAGCTGACAGCAGCTCTAAGATGCAGCCATCGGATGAGAGCAGCTCTAAGATGCAGCCATCGGCTGACAGCAGCTCTAAGATGCAGCCATCAGCTGACAGCAGCTCTAAGATGCAGCCATCGGATGAGAGCAGTTCTAAGATGCAGCCATCGGATGAGAGCAGCTCTAAGATGCAGCCATCAGCAGAGAGCAGCTCTAAGATGCAGCCATCAGCTGACAGCAGCTCTAAGATGCAGCCATCGGATGAGAGCAGCTCTAAGATGCAGCCATCGGCTGACAGCAGCTCTAAGATGCAGCCATCGGATGAGAGCAGCTCTAAGATGCAGCCATCAGCTGACAGCAGCTCTAAGATGCAGCCATCGGCTGACAGCAGCTCTAAGATGTAGCCATCAGCTGAGTTCACAGCAGATGTGCTGGAGGAAAGGAAGAGCTGCAGCACGACAGCCCAGAAGGTCTCCAGAGGACCGAGACTTAGGGGACCTAGTTGGCCCATTTTTAACAGACTGGGAAAACTACATCTTCCCAGGATGATTTTAAAACATTCACCTAATTAGTGAGGCACACTGATCACACTGGAGGTACTCGAGAGCAATGGTTAGAAGGCGATCGGAAAGACCCACAGGGTACCCAGAAACTTCAGCTCTGCATTAGTGTTTTCAGAAGAGGGTATCACTGAACTGGGGGACTTAGGTACAGCAGTTGGCCGACCACACAGAACAAAAGGGTGCAAGAAGATTGAACTCACTCACATTCTTCCCCAGTTCACTCTCTACCTGGCTGCTGGAGCTGAGCCATCTGTTAGCCTGACCTTGGTCTGATACCCACACTTCTGGTGGCCCTTGTTTCCCCGGTGTGTAGACAGCAGCCTGTGGGACATGTCAGCCTCCCTAGTCTCAGGAGCTTCTTCCTTATATTGTATTCGCCACTGAATCTGCTTTCCTGTAAAGCCGGGCATTAAGGCTGTCAGGTAGTTAAAATGCAAAACTGGAAGTAAGGCGAAGATACCTAAGTATTTCAGACACACAACCCACAACGATTTGTTCCTGTGTGGTGCGTTAATTAAAAGTTCCTGTAATGTGGTTTCTTTATCGCTGACTCTCAGTACCTAAGAATCAGAAGGCTTCATGTGGAGAAATGGCTCCAGAAAACCCTCAGGGGGAAGAGTGGTTGGGGATTAGCAAGGAAAACAGCCCAGTCCAGTGCTAGAGAATGTTGAAAGGAGAGTAACCGCAGGAGAAAGCAGATAAGCAAGGCAGGAAAAGTCACGTGAGCTGAAACACATCACACTGATGGGAAGGCAGAGCCAGTTCTGCTGGGGAAAAAAAAAGAAAAGAAAAAGAGAAAAAAATGAAGCATGGATGCTCACATTGAACACAGAGCAATCTCTCCCCCCAACACACATACCTCTCTCTCCTTTCCTCCCTCGCCCCCAATCTGGCAGGAGTGGACTCTCACCACCTCTAAAGAAATGGGTGTTTTTATTTGTTTATTTAGTTTTGTTGTTTCTTTAAATTCAAGCAATTCCAATAGCCCACAAATCTTTCTTGGTACTATTTAAGAATATTTCAAGTACCTGCAAAATATATATTTTATAGTGATACTATTCTCCCCTACTACGAGCTATAAAAATAAATTAATAAAATCTTTAATAAATCAAAGAACTAAGTTTCTGCGCAGTCAGCCGGTTCCCTGAAACCTGAAAGCCACCTTGGCCACTGTTGTTCCTTTTGCAAATTACAGCACCCGGTATTCCCAGGCGGTCTCTCATCCAAGTACTAACCAGGCTCGACCCTGCTTAGCTTCTGAGATCAGACGAGATCGGGTGCGTTCAGGGTGGTATGGGAATACCGGGTGCTGTAATTTGCAAAAGGAACAACAGCCACACGTAATGGTTCGGCTGGGTCCCACAGCCAGGCATGCAGCCATATTGGAGCCCCAGGCACTACAGCCTGGGCATCAACAGCCAGTCACCCATAGCCACCACACAAGAACAAAGTCCCACCAGGAGGTGATGACACAGGCCATTAATCCCAGCACTGGGAGTCAAAGGTAGGTTGGATCTCTGTGAGTTCGAGGCCAGCCTGGTCAACAAGAGCCAGTTCCAGGACAGGCTCCAAAGCTACAGAGAAACCCTGTCTCAAAAAAACAAAAACAAAAAACAAACAAACAAAAAACCCAACAGAAACACAGAGTTTCAATTATTGATCATTTGAAAGAACACAGGGTAGTGAGAGGTTAAAAGGGTTTTTAAATGCACAAAAGCACAAGCAAATCTACAAAGAGCCTCCCAGTTCAACAGTGTTTCTTTACCAATGAAAATACACACACACACACACACACACACACACAATCATCATCTGCCACTAGTCCCCACTTACCATGTGCCCAGTTTCCGAAGTTTATTATTCATTGTTTTGCAGTGCTGTGTGCGGGTAGCACCGGGGGCCTCTGCATACTAAGCATGTGTCTCCAACTCAAGCTGTTTCTAACAAGAATGGGAATGGTGGCCCTTGGTAAGGCACGGACAGAAAGGTGATGAATGTGGCTGCATGTGTGTGGTGACTCAGTGTGTACATGTATGCACATCCGTGATTATGGGGTGTCTGCACGGGGGTCAGAACTTTGTGTTTTACTCACCAAACTTCCCATTAAAAGAAAGTATGCAACAAGCAACCGGTAAACCCTTCAAAAGACTAAAGGGTTAAAGATGACACAAACGTCGTTATTTCTAAAAGAAATATTTCCTTTTCAAAGCTATGAGAGCATTTCAAACAAAGCACCAGCTGGTAACAGCAATGAGAGACAGTCCCTAAAAGTGATAGGAAACTAGGAAGCAGGAACTGGGGAAGAAAACCCCCAGTCCGGAGTAGCAGCTGACAGGAATGCTCCACTGCCTTGGGCCGGCCACTTTCACACAGGTGACACTTCCCCCCCACCTTGACTCCTGCTGCTTTTCAACCTTTTTATTACTGTTATTTATGGGTAGTTGTATATGTGTATGCGTGCCCCTGGAGGCCAAAAGAGGCTGTCACATTTCCTGGAGTTGGAGTTACAGGTCCCCTGACATGTGTGCTCGGAGCCCAGCTTAGATCCTCTGGAAGAGATGGGAGGGATCTTCACCATCCCCCTCCTGGGATTTTATTATCTAACAATTGGGTATCTGTAAGCAGAAACACCGGCCTCAGGTGACCTGTGGCAACATTCAGCTCAGAGAACAAACAATCCTTAGTTTCTTATAAGCCATGGCAAATTCGCTGCCCCCCAAAAGGCCCTTGCTCCTAAGCACAACCTCTTCTTCCCTCCAGCCTCTCTGCTCCCAGACTGTGAAGAACACGTATGCATACCTCATCTGAAAAGTCAGTCACTTCGCAGCTGTGACAGAGATCACCACTTGACATTGAGCTTTTGGGCTGTGTTACCAAGATCCCAGAGGATGAGGGCCTCCTTGCCAGCAGCAGGGCAGTGCAGCAGGCACTATATGGCCAACCACAGTACCAGGCCCTTCACAACCTGCAGCTCTGGCCAAGGCTCACTCAACACACCAACAAAATGCATGTGAAGTCTGGGTTAGGGAGAAGAGGAATCTGTGAAATCCACCAAAGCAGCTGAAAACGGGGCTGCTACCCCAACTTTGGCAATCATGGCCAACAGGATACTGTAAGTTCTGTCCTGTGGCCCATATGATGAGATCATATGACTGGGAAGGACTAAGGCACGGAATCCATAAGAGAGAAAGACAGGAGTTCTGAACTCGGTAAGCTTCTCATCTAACTTCCACAATGGTTTTGGAAGTAGGTAGGGCAGTCATTCCCATGGTAAAGACAAGGAACTGAGGTCTTGCAGGCTCGGGGGACTAGCTGGACTTCCCAGAGCCAGCTGTACCTAACACTGACTGGACTGGGAGACTCTCCCTCTTCTCAAGGAACCTACTTGCTGTTCGCTGGCTACAAGTACACTTCTGACCTGGGATTGCCAGGGCCTCAGCCTGCCCGGTGACTTAACAGCAACAGTGTGGATCTTCCGGGTCTGTCTCTACTCAGGGCCAGTCACAGGCACTGCCTAGAACCCAGACACACAGAGAGTGAGAAACTCCCTGAAACACGGCAAATCTGGCATTGCCAGATTCCTGGTCTCGGTGATAGCAACCGTCTCGACGTAAATGCCATGCGCATCTCTCATGTGTATGGGAAGCGCACTGCAGTCTTCATGCCCAATGTCGTTTTTTGCAGCAGTTTCTGAGTGCCAGGCAGGTGCTTCCTCAAGGCCTGACCTTGCTCGTTGACCTCCCAAACACAGGGCTTCGTTCACTTCAGTCAGCCACACAAGTCCCCGCAGTTCGATCTGCAGAACAGGCTGCATGTCTCTGATTGCAATGCATACATGCTTTCCTGTCTCGTGACCTGCAATCGGGACCCTCATCACAACTCGTGTCGTGTTCCAGTCCATATGACACAATAGTTCTATCCCAGCGGCAGGCATGGAAAGGGACAATCTGTCTCAAAGTCAGAGGTGTGTCAGGTGAGGAGAAGAAGTCCACGACACCAGGCACCCCACCCCAATTCCTTGGTAATGGCTTGATGCTTCCACCACTGTCTGTCCCCTTCCCCACAACTGAGTTTCCAAATGGGGACATTAAAGCCAGGTCTCCTCAGGATCGATCCACCAGCTCCTTACATACAGAGTAAATGGAACGCACACATATGAGCACACACACACACACACACACACACACACACACACAGAGAGAGAGAGAGAGAGAGAGAGAGAGAGAGAGACAGAGAAGACAGAGAGAGACTGTGGTCTACAAGGCCACCAGGTGATCTGATTCCTTTGTTTCTTATTACAAGGGTAGAAGGAGTTCTGGCTATCACAGGGCCTTTGCATAAGCCATCCCTATGATCAAGCATCCTTCAAATGTTGCCTTGTTGATTTACTTTTAATGATCACACTCACTAGAGTTCTCAATGAGACTCTCTAAAGCCACACAGCCCAGGTGGTAAGCCCTCACCATTCCCAGCCATACTTGTTATTCCTTTAAGTTGGGTTTTTGTATATTCACTTAACTCAGTGGTTCTCAACCCACAGACCGAGACCTCTTTCAGGGTCACATAGCAGATATCCTACATATCAGATACTTACAGTACAATTCGTAGAAGTAGCAACGTTACAATTATGAAGCAGCAATGAAAATAGTTTTAGGATTGGGGGTCACCACCACCTGAGGAATAGCATTGCAGGGTCACAGCTTTGAAACACCACTGATTTAATTTATTGTCTGTCTCCTCAGTTTGCCTTCTAAAGCCTCCTGAGGTTAGTTTTGATTGACAGGGTCTGGAATAGCCAAGGCAAAGCGCTTCAATCACACCAACAGTGCTTGTGGAGGATAGGTTGGCTTCTGAGCGTGACTGTGAAGTAGGCACTTGATCTACAGTCAGATGAGGCGGGGAGACCGACTGCACATGAGGGCAGCACCATTCCCCGGGCTTCCCATTCCTGACTGCATTGATGGAGAAAGCCAGAGGAGCAGAAGCTCCCACCTCCTGCTTCCCAGCTGTAGTTGCAATGTGACCGGCTGCCTCAGGCTGTGCCTCTCCGACTTCCCTGGAATTCTGAGCCAAATAAATCTTTCTCCTCTAAATTGCCTTTGTCAGATACTGAATCATAGCTACAGGACTCAGAGTTAAAGGAAAAGCAATTCATAAAACAAGCCAGGAACAGGCAGGGACTAACTACGTCTTTCCTGGCTAGTGTTTATAAAAAAAAATTCCTGGCACACAATATATCTCTGCAAATAATTTTTAATATAGTAACCATAATAAGAGAAAATATTAACTATATTCTTTTGTATAATTATTTCTTTTTTATTACTAAGTTTATGGAACCAAAGCACCATTGGCAAGAAGGGTTATTTTGAAGTACTACCCATGATTCTTCTTTAAGAAGACATCTAAAAAGATGAAAAAACCATGTAATGTCAGGAGGAGGGGAAAAAAAAACTGCTTTTTGTTACAACACAAACACCCGAAAATCCCGATGGCTTAGGATTGTGTTTTCAAAGTCCTTATCTGGAACTGGACAATTTCAAACCACACTGATCTTGGCCTGGTGCACAAACCCCACCATAGAATTCTTATGACTCTTCCAGAAACCAGTCTGCTAAATGACAGTTTCCTCGAGCTGAGGTGTTCTTTGAGTCTGTATCCAAAACGTTTACAATTTTAAAATTCCCACTCTAGCAGCAACTGAAAATTGTGTTATTGTGCCCCCCCACCCCCGACAATGCTGGGAGGGAGAAAAAAAGGAAGCAATTTGTTTGGCTACTAAGCTTTAAAAGGAGGGGGCGGGGTAATCAAGGCTCATAAGTATAAGTCCTTATGTAGCCCCCTCATGAGACGAGGGGAAGGAGGTCAAAGCTCAAAAGAGATATGTCTTATACACAGGAGATATGTCTACTCATGAGAGAAACTGCATCACGTGAAAAAGATTAAGGTCCTCCTCAGTCCCTTCTCATGCACAGGAAGAAGCCAAAGATGTCAAAAGAGGCAGATGGGTTGTGTATGTTTATTAATTTCATATCACAAGAGCTTCATTAAGAAACCTGCCCAAGTCGTCTACAAACAGATGAGAAAGGACTTTGGCAGAGGAGAAAAGGTTGGCTCGTATCGGTATGGACGATGAGAAGATACATTCCCACAGCTATCGTTCAGTTTCTCCATGTCCATCATCCCATGTGGGACCTTTCATGGCCCAGAGTCACAGCTGCATTAAAGTTTTGGGGACAGCAGGCCAACACTGGGTCACCGGCTCTTTTCAAGAGTCCCTTGTTTATATTACTATTTGTTTATATTACTATTTTATATTACTGCTTGTTTATATTACTATTTGTGTTCCTGTAGGGTGGTTGACTCAGAAACACCAACCATCAAAAACAAAAACAAACAAACAAAAAAACCCATTAAGTTAGTCTGCCTCAACTGTCGAACAAAATATGCAGGGACTGTAAAACAGAGCAGAGATTTGCTTCGACCTTCACCGTCCTATCTAGCAGATGAAAGTGATCCTCATAAACAAGCTCAAGGAGGGAGGGGACATCATAAGGCTAAATGGAGAGCTGGGGCTATCATGAGCAGACACCCCAAACAGATCCAATGGCTCAGCCATCTTTATTAGCCTTTTATCTAATTCAAAGACACTCAGCTGCATCCTCACCTCCTAAAGCAGGTCACCTTTGTCATGCATTATGACATTCCTCTGGGGCTAAAGAGAGAAAAAAAAAGTTGAATTTCTCCTAGTTTTGGACTGTTTGATGACCAAGCGCTAACCGGAAAACCCAGACCCCGTCACTGAGTGATGAGATTTCTTGATACCAAAGCCGGGGAGAAAGGAGCAGGCAGCTCCAGCCGCCAAAGGGGAGCAAAGGCTTTAGCTCCCTGGGCTCTGGTACTTAAACACATCTCGCTGTTTATTAGCTATGAGTCGGATGAGGCATGCGATTCGCTCACAGAAAGCAGATGACAGGAAAGTTATTGGCTGTTAGAGGAGTAGGAGAAAGCCTAGAGATAAGCTGCTGGTAGAACTGGCCTTCAGAGATAACCGATGAGGGGCCAGAGAACCCTCTTCTGTGAGCACTTACTACTTCCTAGCCTGGGTGCTCACACAGCCTGGATCCCAGCAGGACAGAATAAATTCAGTCATCACCTTGACATCAACTCTCATTACAACATGCCAGGATCCAAAAAAAAAAAATGATAAGAAGCAATAACAATAAAAAGAAAAAAGAGCGCGGGGTGGGGGTGGGGGGGGCACAGACCCTAAGACAGGCTTCCCTGGATTAATTCAAACTGTTAATAGGCACCTTGTCATTTATTTTTCTCTGTTGAAGGTGCATATCAGAAAAACAAAAAGTCGAGGGGAGCTGGAGAGGCTCTTGGCTTAGGTGAATCCACCTAAATTTAAGGTGGAGAGACAAAAGGGCAGAGTACAGAAAAGATTTTCATAAGCAGTGTTTACTGAACATCCAGAACATTACAGGGCTCTCAAAGAGAAAACATTCTCCGGGCAAATGCCCAAAAGATTTGAAAACAGAAGAGGAGATGGGTGCAGGCCGGTGTCTGCATTGTGGGTTTCTCACAGAGAGACAAACACTGGTGCAGATTAATCAATCCCTGGTTTTCTTGAAGCATACCTGTGCTGTGACTGGGCTCCCAGAGCTCCCCACAGCACCACCTACTGGTCCTGGGCAGTACCTACAGCAGCGCCACTTCTGAGAGGACCGCAAGACTTGAAAACATTGAAAAATGAAAAAGACTGCCACTTCAAAGTCAATGATGGAGCCAGAGGGTGGACTGATAGCTAGCTGACGAACACATCAGCTATCCAAGTTGTAAGCACCATCTTCTGGTTACTGCGAACGGCAAGTGGGCAGTTTTATTTTTCTCAACTGTTTAGGCTTTAGATCTTGATCCTAAGGTCTTCTTAAAGCTAGAGTCAAGACATTCTCCGAGAAGGTGGTCACACAGCGAATACATTCATCTTTCATTAATGATAGGAACGAAGAGGGTTAACTAACACAATGACAACGTGGGTATTTTAACTAGAAATTGAAATCACCATGCTATACCTTGAGAAGGGGTGATCTGGGGATGAGGTTCAAAACAGAGGTTTTCCCTTCCGTGTAAGCCCTTCACAGACCACGAGGCTCCTTAGAGACAACCAGTTCTCATCATGAAACCCACTAGGCCGTGACTGGATTCAGTTTCAGAGACCCAACCAGTAACAAATCCTCTCTTCCCAGACACTGAGGAGACACAGCCAGGAGCTTGTCAGTCTGCTACAAACAACCCAATCTCAATTCTGATCTAAAATTAAATCACAGACTCAAAATAGAGCATGTTGTAAAAGATCTGGGGTGGAAACAAACAAAAGAAACATTTTTTTTTCTGAACACCAAGAACATGAATTGAAAATAAAAACAAAAATAAATATAGCTGGTATTTTCCTAGCTCTGCTTCCACGGCCTATATTAAGGCCTTTGCAGATTTTCGGGCTCAAGAAGCAATGCCATCCCTGTGTTTAATTCATGATTTTAAGGTGAACGATCCAAGAACTGTTACAGATTAAATGTAATGGAGCAGATCAATGGCGTGTTACCATCAGCCTACCCTTATCTTTAAATAGCGATGCGTAATAAATGCCTCATTTGAATGAGCAGGTCTCAATAGCACAAAATGAACACAAACAATAACAACAGCAACTACCCAGTACGGTCACATGACTTAGCATGGTGGGTGCTAAATAACTCTTTAGCACCAACAGAGGAAATGAAAATGGAAGTCGTATTATTCATACTGAAAAAATGCTGATTCGGCTATCATACTCTTCTCTGTAAAAATAGACTCGGCGGTCCTCGCAAGCCAGCCAGGCACTGTTGTCACAGATGTGCGCCAGATTTGCACAGGACATAACTTGGCTGTGGGGAAACCCGGAGTTTGTCTGAATCTTAGGCAGGAAAGAACGCCTGGTCTTTCTTGGAGAGAGGGTGGCGTTCAATAAATCCGAATAGCAGCTTGAAAGGGTTAAAAAAAAAAAAGGCTGGCGTCAGGTGGTTTTATTCCCACTTTGGGAAGTAATAAAGCAAAGTTATCTCCTCTTCCTTCTCCACTAGCCAGGATGCAGAGACTGGCCACTGCCGCTTACACCGTCAGGCTCTAACAAAAGGAGGGCAGCGCAGACACCCAGCAGCCCACAGCCTGGCATTGTCGCCAAGTACTGAGTGGCGCTAGGTGACAGGGGCACGAGTGAGCCAGGACCAATTTTATCTATTCCCAACCTGCATGCTTTCAAAGAAAGAAGAGGCAACCGAGCTGTGGGAGGACTGAAGGGTGTGTGTGGTGTGCTTGGGGAGGTGGGGGGGGGGTGCAAACAAACTTTGAAAGCCCTGGGATCTGCATTCCCGCAGGAACTAGAAGCCCACTGGCGCGCCCACGGGATGCCCAGCGTGGGGACGCAGCACGGAGAGGGGCAGGGGCCGCCGCCTCCTCACCCACCCTCTCCTCAGCAGCTAGCGTTCCTTCCCAGCCCCGGCCTCGCCGCCAGCCCGGGGCTCGCAGCCGGGCGCAAGGCGGACAACGGGGCCGGGATTCTAGACGCCCTGGCCCGGTCGGAGCAGGACCCTGAGCCGAACTCTCCAGCCGCCAGCGCCCCAACTTACCTTCGCCGCGCTCCCGCCCCTGCAAGGCGGCCAGGCCCGGCACCAGGCTCCGGAGACCGCGAGGAGGAGCTTGGGCCCCGCGGGGCACTGCAGGCCGACGTGAAGCGGCCGCCGAGTCCTCACCGCCGGATCCGAGTGGACCCCAGGGGCCGAACGGGCCTAGACCGCGCGGCAACGGAGGGCTGGGCTGACCGCCGCCGCGTTTGCACCTCAGCACAGAGGGGCGGGCTCAGGCAGGCTCCGCCGGAGAGCTGGGGAGGGAACTTGGAGCCCGTCGCAGCGGCCCAGAGCTCCTGTCCCCACGCAGCCGGCACGCCCCCAGGAGCGCCCCGCCCCCAGCCCACCTTCCCGCCCCACCCCCTCCACAGCCTGCTCTCCTCCCCGCCCCCCCTACATGTACCCCGCCCACATGTACCCCGCCCTGCTCCCATCAGTCCCACGCCCACCCTGTGCCCCACTGCTGCCACCCCTGAGAAGCTACCAGGGATGTGACTCTCCCACGCCAGGACAGTACAGACCAGTCTGTGCTTGGTACCCAGAACCTGTATGCAGATGCGATGAGCCCACCTGATAGGGCCTTCTTGAAGATCTTGGCGCCCATCTGACTCCACGTGGTTGGTAGCAGGGTGTTCACCATGGGCAGGAAGCATTCAGTAAGAGTAAGCACAGTCTGAGCTTAGCTAATAGGAAATCTAAAAGTTAAAATCCATGCTTATCCAAATGACCGAATTTAAAGGAGTTTGCGGGGTCAAAATATATTTCTCTCAAAAATATTAAGCACTCGGGAGGCAGAGGCAGGCGGATCTCTGTGAGTTCGAGGCCAGCCTGGTCTACAAGAGCTAGTTCCAGGACAGGCACCAAAAACTTCAGAGAAACCCTGTCTCGAAAATCTAAAAAAAAATTAAGCAAAATGTCTCAGTTTTTAACCCTTAGTACTTTGAAGTGTGATGACATTTGTATGGTTTTTCCCGGAAAGATCATTTATACGTGTTTAAATCATTCAGCTCTTAATTCCTTCTAGTTCAGAAATTATAAACTAAAAGTCAGATTTCCATAATAAATTTCTGCCTATTTACAAGAGTATTGTGTTAATAAGTGACATAACGCTAGGCTTTGAGTGGAACTTTGGCATGCAAATGAGTTCCTTGTCAGCAAATTACACTGTAGCCTCCACTCCTGCTCCAACCCCAGTGACAGCTATTTTTCATCATTACCATAGCAAATGCAGGCAGGCAGTTTCTGGCCAGAGCAGACCCTCCCAGCCACCCCCAACACACACACACACACACACACACACACACACACACACACACACACAATTTTGCTTATTCTTTCCTGGCATTTATTTGCTCCTTGCCTCAACCCATTGTGTATAAGACACAAACCTCCATTTCAGGTGCCCAGGATAGCCAAGGAAAGTGTATCCTGTTCCCCGGACATGGAGATGGGAGGCCGGAGGACATCATCTTCTCGGGAAGAATCATGGCTCTTTCTCCTAACTGTGTCAGGTAAGCCTGCAGCAGCTGAGTGTATCCCACCAAAGAACAAAGCCAAGTCAGAAGAAAACCTTAAGCAAGAAAGCCAGAGAAATCCACATAGCAACCAAATTCGCAAAGCCCTATCTGAAGGTATAGACATCTGGACAGGTGTCTAAGGATGTGCACCGTGAATTGCCTTTCTTGCTCAGGAAGTGTTGCCATAGGCTCCTTGTCAAAATGTTGACTTACAAAATCTTAAAAGATTAGTGGTGGTGGCCCACGCCTTTAATCCGGGAGGCAGAGGCAGGAGGATCCCTGTGAGTTCGATGCCAACCTGGTCTACAAGAGCTAGTTCCAGGACAGGCTTGATAGCTACAGCAAAATCCTGTCTCTAAAAAACCAAAACCAAACAAACAAAACAACAACAACAAAAAAGATTATCCTGTGCTTTGGAAATCAGAAACATAACTAGTGACTTACAGCTTTGGTGTTGCCCAAATCAAAGTATTTCTTGATAATAAAGTATAGGCCTAAAAGTCACTTAAACACACGCCCGGGGTTAAATAGGATTAAGGTTCTCATTGATGGTCATCTTACTTTCAGTGTAGAATTAATGCACCCATATTGTTCTTACCGTAATGCGAACCCAAAAAGACGTGTGGCCAGAGAACAAGAGGCAAGCAAAAATGTCATAACCAGAACCTCCTAGTAAGTTTCCTGTCTTCTCAGTTAGCACAATAAGATGTACGTTTACTAGTTCCCACTGTCTACTCAGCCAGGATTTGTCTTTTCCAGACCAGATCTGCGGGGCTACTCTGTTCTTCTGGGGACTGACAAGGCTAATCTTTGAGTGAGGAATGTTCCTGTGCCCAAGTATGGTCCCAGGGAAGTGGGCCATGGGCCTCTGTGTGGGATTCATTTGCCTCACAAAGGTTTTTGTCTCTGAAAGTACTCAGACAAGCATTTTCAGAGGCAGTTCTCAGCAGCAGCCGCAGCCTGATTGCTGGATTTATTTCGTGTGGGAGAATAATACGACATCTAAAAGGAGAGATCAGGGCCCTCGTTGTTTCTCTGCGTCAGTGAGAACGTGGTCTTTCAATCACCAGTGAAATTTTAAAAATATAAAGGCCCATGAGCTGAAAACCAATGTACTGTAAACAGATGTGCCTCGCACAGGAGAGGCATGGAAGAAATCATGACTCAGCAGCTTACAGGCAACCAAAAGGAGCCAGGGTGTGCAAGACCAGTCCAGGAGTATCTGGGCGAGTGTTTATGATTCTCCAAGGAGAACCTCAACCAAACAAGTAGAGTTCTCCAACACCATTGACAGGGCCCAGTAAGTTCTAAGTAGGATGGGCTCAGGCAAGCTCTGTTTGTCCAGAACTTCCCCTAGGAGCACAGTATCGCAGAATGGTTTCTGTCTGGTTTCGAAATTACCTGAACCAGGAGAAGACAAGCATGATGCAAAAGCTTATTTTTGACTTCTCTCAAGGGTATGTGATTGTTGTTTGAGGTTAACTTGTGCTCTCCCTTCTATGGAAAAGCCTCAGCCCTCAGACCAGACTCCTCTAACCTTGGATTGTATGTAAAATTAAAGCTATCGGTTGCATGAACCCCATTTGTCTTTTCTCTTCAACAGTTATTTTGAAGTTATAGAAAAAACAGGAGGAGAGGAATGCATTTCAGGAGTAGGGGGATGGGTTAGAAGCCATACCCCAAGAGAGAAAGGCCAGCGGCCAACAAGCAGAGATGGGAAGACTGTGTCGGTGGTCAGTTCACCGTTGGTCACGGCCCCGGGGTTTATCCAGTGCTTCGGCCTCACAGTTTACTTTGCACTCCTGCAGATGCTCAGGATGGAGATGGGTGTGTGCAGACAGCATCCAGGACCAAGCTTAGCTCTAATAGCTGCTGTCTCCTAAGTACTTAGTCTCTTAGGCAAGCCACACGCTTTGTTTTTAGTTGACACAGGCCACTAAACATAAATATTATGATGTCCATTTTGTGAAGACATTCAGGCCAAGGAATGGTGAGTGACATATCTAAGGTTAGAGTTATTTAGAAGATTTATGGGCTGACCCATGTGACCCATAGTCCCATATATCTTTTACTCTAAACCAAACTTGCTCATGAATCCCACAAATCATCTCTCCAGCGAGGCAGTCTAACCACAAGAGACCACTGGCACATACATGAGTTAAGTTTCAACACATCTAAATCCCTTGAGTTTAATTTTGATTCACTCAATTGGACTTTTGATTTTAAATGTCGATGATTTGAACTTTTTCTTAGCCACAGTGGCTATTTTTTTCAAGTGTTCAGTAACCACATGTGGCTGATGGCTGCCCCACTGACTGGCCCAAATTAAGTAAAAAGCATTTCCATTGTCAACGTTTTGCTGAACAGGACGGCCCTTCAGACATTTGTCTGTGTCATCAGGTAAGGCCGGGTTCCCCGTGGTTCAATTTCCTGAGTACGCTTTTCTAGCTCACATATGCTAGGTGTTATAGGATTTGGTCCTAAGGGTGCAATCCTTTTCTGTGCCCGCCTTCGTGAGCATAGCATGCTGTACTGAGGACATGGGAAGGCACAGAGGGTGAGAAGTGACTCTCCAGGGACACACGCAGCACACCATGAGGCCCTGTGCTTACAGATCCTCCCTCTGGCATCTCCACATTGCATCTTCTTGAAAATACCTGCCCGACACTGGGAAAACCATGGTCCTCTTTAGCCTTTTGCCCCAAGTCTGATTCCATGTTTTCATATGCTCTCCCTATGGATTTTTCTTTCTAATTTCATGTCTCAAAACACAGCTGGGTCTTGGTGTCCACTGGATCCATGACCTCCATAGACAGGAAGTCCATTAGGTGATCAAGTTTGTTATACATCATATACTGTAGTACTTACATATCATCAATGCATAGCCTCTTGTAAATGGGAACTCATCTCTGAGCTATTTGTAATACCTAGTGCTTGTCCCCTATGGTGTAAGTACTCTTCTCTGTGTCATTTGTATCCCTTTGTTAATAGCTGTTATGATACATTGTTTAAGGAAAGATGGGAAGGAGAACGTGTGCAAATACACTGTTTTCTGGATATTTGTGGTTCATGGATGGTTTAATCCCAGAATGCAGAATCCATGGGTATTTGGGCAAAATGTACCACTGACTTGGGACTTAGGAATTTTAATATCCAATTTCCCTCAGAGCAATGCATGCCCTGAGCTTTCTCCTAGAAGAGTCTACTCAAATAGCAGCGGCGAGCCATTTGTAACTGATTTAAACATACACTCAAAAAATGACTTTTTTATAGCAACTTCTTATCACCTGACATTGCACTATAATGTATGTACATAAAATGGTTAATAAATTACAAGGGATTTGAAATTGAACACAGCTGTGCATGGTGGTGCAGGCTTGCAGTCCTAGATACCTCGGCAGCTAAAGCACTTAGTCAAAGTACGTATATAAGCAAGTTTAAGGCCAGCCTAAGTAATTCAGTGATAACCTGTCTCAAAATAAAAACTAAAAAGAGGGGTCGAGTGTTGTGGAATAATCCTTTGTACACTGTGAATATGTATTATTCTCATTGGTTAATGAAGAACTGACTGGTAGGTAGCTAGGCAGGAAGTATAGGCAGAGCCAGGTGCTGCATGAGCCAATGAGGCAAGCCAATTAAAGAGCAACAGGAGGAATATGCAGACGGCGTCTATCTAGCCTCTCAACCATGCATACTAAGATGCTGGATCTTTCCTTCTGCATGAGAGCATCTCCTATGGGCCATGTTTATGTGCACGTAGACATTGACTGCTCCAAGGAGATAAACAATTCATTCTGACCAAATTTTCAGGTTCTAAAACCCATCAGTCCATTCCTTGTCAGCTTATGATTAATGCACATCCCTCTAAACCACGTCTTGCTTCCAAGTGAAGATAATAAAATCATGTTTCCACATAGTGTGAAACAAACAGCAAAATGCTACACTTTAGCCAAAGTAGATAGGAAGACATGTTTTTTTTGTCTAAGTGTCTTCTCTTCCTCCTATTGATTCTTGCTCCTCATTTGATATCCTTTAACAAAAACACAGGCACACGCTTCCTTAGTAATACATCTTATATTAATAGGAGAGATTGAGAAAGAGAACAAAATACAATCTTATTTAACATATAAATACAAACTTGTCTCTAAAAATGAGAAATAAATTCTCAAAACAGTCGTAGTTTTAATGATAATCGGTTCATCTCACTGTGTATTTTGTATTCTCTTTGCCATCAGAAGGCCCTTTAGCTGGTGAGGCTGTCTTATCTCTTGGGTCATCCAAACTTTAAATTTTCAAGAGTGTGGACATTATAACCCCTGCTTGAATTCGATTTTTGCACCTTCCTTTGAGTTTTATTTCAGGATGTTCAGAACTCCCTGAAAAGCCTCTGAGAGGCTTCCTGCATTCCAGACATATTGCTTCTTATCCCCGAGGTGCAGTAGTCACTTAACTGCCCCCTAAGGGTCCAGCTCCTCCATGCAATCAAGACAGTAAGTGTCCTTTGCCCATTGATTTACTGCTAAGACCCCAGAGTGGCCATGTGACAGTCTGTGTGTCCAGTTCAAGAACTCGTTGTTGGAGACTCAGTGGAAATCCTACTCCTTCGGAAATTAAGACTTCTGGCAAAACAGGTTCCTGCTCTGCAGGAATGAGAGGCACAGCTTTGTGCTCAAGCCTGGCTAAAAGCAGTCAAACTATTCCAATTCCCGATTTCCCTGGGTGTGAATCCAGCATGCGAGAAACACATGAAATAGGAGATTTAGAATTAAAGGGAAACAGCACTAACTCATCAATCGCTGTTAATAGAGCTCGGTGTGGGAAAGAATAAACTTGGAGCAGTTAAACTAACTTTTGTCCTTCCAGGAGCGTCTAGTCTGTTCTACCCCAGCTCCATTGTGCCGCTGGAGCCTTCGTACATAAGGATGACTGTGTGCACTTGTAGCTGTCTTGAACGCTCCACCCTACACAGTTCTCTCATCTTAGCTGTCTATGTATTTCCATATCTTAATGTCATTGCTCTCCTTGCATTTGTCAAAGTCCAGAGTTTTATTTCATGGACTTAGGTTTGCCTTCATCTATCTCCTGGGTAGGTCCCTTTGATGGCATTCAGGGATGCCAGCCTGGCCACAACTGGACGGCCTTGACATGGAGTGTGCACTGTGTGTTCCCCACTCAACCCTTCCCTCTCTTCAGGAAATTACACACAGCCTCTAGGCTTTTACCCAGAGCTAGAAAGAGAACAAACAGGCAGGCCATTGTGCGTTTTCTGGATGTGCAGCCTGTGCCTTTCTGCTTTGGTTGGCAGCATGGGAAGGGGAAATTATTGCATCCTAGCTTTTATTTTTGCTCTTAGCTTTGTTCCATTCATCTGATCAAAAAGCCGCAGGATAAGCAACTATGCTTCTAATTCAAGTCAACTGGTTTTCAAATACTTCCTGGAGAATTATCTCTAAGGGTTGTCTTACTTTTGAAGCAAGCTGATTGGCGCTTGGCTTCTCGTTCTGTTTTCAGCATTTTCATAGCTGGTCTAGATAAAGGTTAATGAAGTCACCGAGAGTTCTTGTGTTGACCATGTCAACCTCCCTGCTCACAATTTTCATCTGCCTTCTAGACACTTTGTCTCCTTATTGCTACTTTTTTCATCATTTCTCCAGGATGATTTTGTCTCTTTACTTGTGAAATTTTATCCTGAAGATTTGGTCTATTTTCAAAACCCATCAAAAAATGTCCTTAGTATTTATTTTGTGTTGAGGTTAATTCTATACAATTTTGTATTTCTTGACATGTAATACATGAGTATTACCTGAGTAATACAGAGCTCATAATTAGAAATTTTCAAGTGATTTAACTCCCCCTTTATATAAGTAAAATGCTAACCAAAAGATAACATATACATTTACCTTACATTTGTATCTACCCAATTAATGCATAATTTATAGATTTGCATGATTGCACTACGTATTCAGTTTAGGTCTCACTTAACATACAACTTTCAAGTGTATGCTTGCTGACTGACCATACAGTGAGCTCCCTGTAATCACTGCTCATTGCTAGCACCTCTTAGGCCCACTTTGCATGACCTCCTATTCACCAATACCACTGCATTCTTCAAACACAACTCATAGCCTGACTTCTTCAGCCATAGACGAGTTTTCCTTATTATGACACATTATGTAAGTGGGATCATATAGTTCGTATTCTTTTAAATCTGGCTTCCTTTAATGATAGGTTTATGAGGTTGCATGCATCGTTTACTAATTTATTTCCACTCTCTTTAGTATTGCATAAATGAATATTCCGCACTTGCTTTTGCCACCCTACTGTTAGGAGATATCAGTTTGTTGTCAGCATTTGGCTCCTGTAAATAGTGTGCCTATGTCCCTTGGTTCACGTGCAGGCCTATTTCTCTAGAATATATACCAAAGAAATGAAATTGCTAGCTCATGGAAAATGGTGTTGATTAGCTTTTGCACACATTAACGAAGTGTGTGTACATCTTTGTATTTTTCCTCTAGGCACTAGGGTTGGAGATGTTTTTTTCTCTTTTCCTTCCTATATAGATCACAGGCGTGTACTACCACACCCAGTTCGTGTGATGCCAGGGTGTGAACCAGGAGCTTTGTAGGTGGCAGACACCTCAGCGACATCCCCAGCTCTCTGTCACATTTGTGTAATAGCATCTGTCTCTTTCCGTTAACAAGATGAAATTCTTGTTAGACTCTAAATGGAGTGAACAGCATTTCTGGTGTCCT
The DNA here is from genome assembly GCF_018167655.1 of Microtus oregoni. Lineage (NCBI taxonomy): Eukaryota > Metazoa > Chordata > Mammalia > Rodentia > Cricetidae > Microtus > Microtus oregoni. The sequence continues at coordinate 12,890,813 of NW_024543067.1, read as the reverse complement.
TTGGCCTACACTCAATCACATCTGGCGGCTGGGAGAGCTTTACATTCATTCAGTGGGCACACAAGCCTGCTCTAGCTCTGGGGAATCCTGTGGTCCTTTGCGCTTGATAGATGGCCGTAATTACCCAGAACTAATTGTTTTTCTGACGTCTTAGAGGGCTACAAGACCCACAGGAATACTGAAGTATTTTACTTCTGAAATTTACTATGTTATTCCTTGTGGGCAAAATAGAATGCTTTTGATTTCTAATTGATGTCACTTGATGCCCAAACCTTCATGGAAATAGAGAATAACTGTGTCAGTGTTCTGCTTGCTCCAGCTCCAAACCTTTAAGAACTTGAAACATTTTCTCTCTTCTCAGTGCTTCTGCGACCCATTTCCACTTATTTCAAGTTTGTTACCTTTACCTACTCGTAAATACCAACAAAAGAGAAATAGAAAAGCTCTTTGTCAGACAGAAATATATATTTATTCTGAGTATGCATTTCAATGTGACATTGATTCAGCTCAAGGTCATCTGGATGAGGCTGACCATCACTAAAATGTACTTTGCAAAGGTGCTCTCCTCATAGAAGAGTGATTGCAGAAGCTGCCAGATCAGTTAGTTAGTGGTGCAGCCCTCTATGTGTATGGGATTCTGCTTGACATCCTCTACCATATGCCCAATATTACAGAGAAGAGTTTCTTGCCAGCACCTGCTCAGGCTGCATTTATTTTGAAATTTCTATTGCTAGTATATTTATTGTTAGGGGCTAATGTTTTCCCTCACTGTACATTCTTCCATATCTAATATGCAGTTCGATTTTCAATTCGATTAGCTCTACCCTAGAAGTGCAACCTGTAGCTGGAGAAGTACTCGATGGGGGCAACACTTGCTGTATGAGCATGAGGACCAGAGTTCAGATTCACAGAACCTCAACAAGAACCTAAACAGGGAGGCTTATTCCTGTGTGATGTGGGAAGTCTTTCTGTATATGTGTTGCTTTTATTGAATAATAAATAAAGCTGTTTAGGTCAATGGCTTAATAAATCAAAGCCAGGTGGGAAATCAAACACACACACACACACACACACACACACACACACACACACACACATATATGTAGAGAGAGAGAGAGAGAGAGAGAGAGAGAGAGAGAGAGAGAGTAGATGGAGTCAAGGAGATGCTGTGTAGCTGCCAATGGAGACAAATGCCACGGAAACCTTTCCAGTAAGTCATACATGGTGATACACATACCAATAGAAATGGGTTAATTTGAGCTACAAGGGCTAGGTAGGAATACACTTAAGCTATTGGCCAAACAGTGTTGTAATTAGTATAGTTTCTGTGTGATTATTTATATCTGGGAGGCTGGGAACAAAGAGCAGTCTCCGCTTAAACCTGTGATCTCAGTTCTTGGAGGTAGAGACTCAAGGATACCTGAGGCATCTTGATAAGCCAGTCTAGGTACTTGCTCGGCTCCAGTTTCAGTGAAAGACCCTGTCTCAAAAGAAAAAGTAGAAAAAAAAAGAAAAAGTAGAAAAACATAGAAGACCCTTGGTGCCAATATGCAGAGTTACATACAACTCCACTACCACATACAAAGATACACAGAGAAAGACAGAGACAGAGACACAGAGAGAGATATTAAAACTAAAACAACAAAAATTCATTAAATATTCATTTTTGTTACTGTCAATTTATTACAAGCTGCCTTTATCTGCTTCTCTGTACCACTTTTGAAGATGGACACTAAAAAGAAATCCCACACTAGCTCAGAATTGAGCATAATAAAGGGTTATTTATTTAGGGGTAGATGCACAGATCATAGTCCTCTGCATGAACGGAGAACAGGAACTGAATCCAGCAACTGGAAGAGAGAGGGAACACGTGCTTTACATAGGCATTTATAGTATAAGAGGCCACGTCCAAGTGGGCTACTGCCTGTAGGATTTCCTACACACTTTGTATGAATCTTCCAAACTGGTTAGTTTCCCAGCCACCATTCTCATGTAGTCCTAACCTAATTGTTTGTTGCATCAGGAAGGCTACATTACAGAAATATAAAGCAGACTACACATGTGGAGTGAAATCCTTACATATAGAATAAAACACAAACTCTCTATGTGGCCTTCTTTCCCCGGCCTCAGTTGATGATTGCCTTGAGTCTAAGTCTAGTGTATTGACCTTTTCCTCTGCACACCCAGTCAGCCCTACCAAAGGGCTTCTATGACAACTATTCTCTCTACCTCGTGTGTACTTGGTTCTCATCTTTATTTGTCTAGTTCCTTCCACTTCCTGAGGCCTCAGTTCAAATTGCCTCTCACTATTAAAATACTTCGAACTACATACCCTAACTAACTCCCATGCATCAGAATCACTTTTCTATAATACCATATTATTTAAAACTAACTTGCAATAATTTAAAGTTATATTTATATATTATACGAGGAGAGTTTTACCTGTTTTGGCTTTTGTTGCTGTTGTTGTTTTGAGCCAGGGTCTCACTATGTAGTCCTGTCTGTCCTAGAATTCACTACGTAGACCAAGCTGGACTTGAACTCACAGAGATCTGCTTGCTTCTGCCTCCTGAGTTGTGGGATTTAATTCTCCCAGAATGAGAGCTGGAAGTTGTAAATGGAGGCTATTCATTTGTTTCCTGGCCACCCTGACCGAAATAATCACACAAAACTATATTAATTACAACACACTCAGGCGTCTTATTAAGTAATTCTTACATCTTAATTAACCTATTTTTATTAACCGATGTATCAGCATGAGGCTGTGGCCTACTGGTAAGTTCTTGGCACCTCTTTCCTTCAGCAGCTACATAGTGTCTCCTTGATTTTGCCTACTTTTTCTATCTATCTCTGTTTTGGCTTCCCATCTGACTTTACTCTGCTAAGTCATTGGAGAAAGTAGGTTTATTCATCAACCAATAAATGCAACACATATACAGAAGGACATCCCACATCAGGAATTTTTATGAGCAAAAGAACCTTGCTACTGTAGCCTAGAGTGGTGGTTCTTAATCTTCCTAATGTTGTGATCCTTTAATACTGTTCCTCTTGTTGTGGTAACCACCAACCATAATATTATTTTTGTTGCTACTTTATAACTGTAATTTTGCTACTGTTATGAATCATAATATAAATATCTGATATGCAGATGGTCTTAGGCAACCCCTGTAAAAGGGTAATCTAACCGTAAAGGGGTTGTGACCCACAGGTTGAGAACTGCTGGCCTAGAGCTTTTAGCAGCGCCTAGATTAAGAAGCTTTGCTGTAAATGCCAGGAGGGTGAGTAAGGGAATTAATGAATGATGTATAAACTCTCTTGTGACAAGCCTATTTATTTGGTAGTCTGTCCTCCAAATTCTGACTTACTATCGCAAAAATATTACATATAATTTATTTTTAAAGAATATCAAGTGTATGACTAGAAGGTCTCATCTTTGTTAATTCAATCTCTATACAATAGTTCAAACTTTCTCTCTAGAAAATAAATGATTTACATTCTTTAATCTCCCATCAGTAGCACACATGCACTTAATGGCAACCTTTCCTCCTCATTTCATAAAACATCAAAGGTATTTCCTGCTATTGTGACCCTCCAAGTGGTTTCATAAATTTACTGGGATTTCTCTAATCCAAAATATTTTTAAATTCTCTGTTAAGACTCGTAAAGCGTTCTTTATCTCCGCAGAGGACAGAGATTCACATGAATCTAAAGGAGCAGAGACTGGAAATATGTAAGAATTTTTGTGGCTGGAATTACTCTAGTGTTTGTCTGTTATGTGGTTGACCTCAGCATGTGGAAAAGCATAGTCCTTCATTGTACCATGTATAGTCACAGTATCACAGAACTTAATGGCTATTATTTTTAAAAATATTTTACAATGAACATACAATATGCTGATACCTTTCCTAATAATCAATATGCTTACCACTAAAAAACAAATTTGTGCTCCTTCTCACTATAACAAAAATTGTTCTAATTCCACAAATATGGACAGATTTATTTTACTTTTATTAAGTTTTCCCTTTTTAATTATATTTGTTCGAGAGATTCTTAACTTATATAATGAATTTTAGTCATTTTCATTCCTCCTATTCCCTTCCTTCAACCTCCTCCCTATCTTGCTGAAACTCTCCTTCTCAATAAGACCCCTCCGACTGCCGTGTCTTCTTTTGTGTGTGTGTGTCTGGCCCACTGTGTTTACTGCAGTTTCTTGCCTAAGCATGAGTAAGGGGTTATTTCTGAGAGCAAGGGTGATGTATCTGTGGCTACACCTCTGCAAATGATACCTGCTCCTCTAATGCCAGCTAATTTCCCTATGAACATTATGGCTCTTCTGTTTTCTGTGATGCAAATGTTGAGGGGCACACTCTTGTGCAGATAAACACAGCTGCTGCCAGATCTTGAGTTCAGTGGGTCTGTAATATCCAGAAGACATGTTTTCCCGCTCTTCTCTCATCCTGCAGCTCTTAGATTCCTTCTGGCTCCTCAAGGTTCCCAGAGCCTTGCAGAGAAGATGCAGGTTCCTATTTAGGGCCAAGTACTCCACCATCACTTATTCTTGACATGTTAGCCAGTCACATGTTAGCTAGTCACAGGCTTCTGCAGTCAGCCCTGCCTGGGAAGCTTCCACATTGAAGCCTGGGCACAGCACCAATCTATGGGTGTCTGAATATTTAGAAGACAGTTTGACAATGTAACTATTTTGTGAAGCAATAGCAGTAAGTTCAGTCTGACTTTTCCAGCCATGGGCTCTTGATCACGTTTACAGAACAAGGCTTGACTTCCCTCTTGTAGAGTGGGCCGAATCCCCACCACAGGACAGTTGGTTTCCCCTACACAGCCAGGTCGCTCTCACAGCTTGACTTCTCTTCTTCAGCAGCTCATGAAGGACCTTTCTCCACTATGAAGGCTAGCCAGTAAGGAAGCAGTGTCTTATAAAGACAGAGAGAGAGAAGGAAAGAGAGAGAGAGAGAGAGAGAGAGAGAGAGAGAGAGAGAGAGAGCACGGAGCCCCAGTCTGTCACATCTATGAAGCTGACCCCTGCTCCCTGAGACAGACGGTCAAGAGGGGAGAACTATTCAGTGCTTTCTCAAGGAGTCACCAGGTGAAAACTCTCATGGACTGTTGGCTACATAAAATTGAAGGGTTTTCCCATGTGGGTTCTCCTTCCTTGTCGGCTCATGACAGATGCTAACTGAGGAGGTATAAGATATTCAAAAGTCTAGAGTATGAATACAGGAATCATGGGAGATCTGGGAGGAGTTGGAGGGGAAACCATGATCAAGATATACTGTATAAAACATTTTTATTTTCAAAAAAAATAAGGAAAAGAAAATCAAATTGGAAAAAAAAAGTAAGGGACAATCTCCTTCTAGATTATTTGTAGCTGGGGTGTTAGCATGGTCTTTGTTCCAGCTTCATAAGCTGTTTCTGTCCACTGCAGTATATCCTTGCCTGGACTGGGAATTCAGAACATTATCTAATATTTTCATTGCATTTCTGTACCTCTTGTGTTGTTTTCTCCAAATGGAGTAATGTACTCAGAGGCAAAAAGAATCCACAGAATGTGTTTCCAGCACTTGGCTGGACACAACACTCTATGGAGACACCCACATATTACCTACCTTCTCACACCTCAGCCATGGGTACTGAGGTGCTGGCCTTGCACTTGCATCTCAACCATGAAAAAGGAAGTCATATGAAATTCATAGTCAAAATAGTTATGATAGATATCTATAGAGTTCTTTTTATTATTTTTCACATGATCCACTTTCTATAATAAATATTTAATTAATGACCCTGTCACCGGATGCTAGCTTGGTGTTTATAACCCTATGAATTTTCCATAGTTATGCTCAGAGAACCTGCCCTGGAAGAATAGATTTCTAAACAAAAATTGTTTATTCCCTGTTGAATTCATCTCATGAAAGGACATGCAGCGAGCATTTACTCTTTGATAATGTCATTCCATATGTCTTGAATCAAATGAGAATATGGCATATGATTAATGACCTATGTAAATCATTTTTATTTAAAAGTGTGCATACATTAAATTCAGTAATTAGATGCAGGTCAACAAGATGGAAAGTTTCATCATAGACCCTAGAATAATTATAGGGAAATTTCAATATAAATCTTAATTGGCTTACAATGTTTCTTCTACTCACCATTTATTATTATGTGGATTAAAATTATACTATACCTGCTGTTCTTTACAAAACTATTGTTAATATGATTTATTTACACGGAAAAGTGAGAAAACCGTACTGCTAATCTTTACGACTCAGTCATAAATCTTAAGTGCTTTATAATAACACACATTTCCAATAACGCTGACTCCTTTTTCCACTGCGTTTAATTCTCTTGAGTTTTAGCCACTCCACATTCTTGAGATTACACAAATGCTTCCAAGCTAACCAGATACTCTTTAGACTGTGAAATGAAAAGTCCTATTAAAAAATTATTTGTGTGTCTCTGTGTGTGTGTGTGCCATGGTGACTTCTGAGGAGCTTTATTTTTTCAAAGATTACAAACACTAAAAGTTTTCAAGTATTTATTTGCTTATTTATTTAATCAAAGCAAACTCTGTGGGAAGTAGTACTGGATAAAATGACAAGGAGAAAATTCTGATAGTGTCAGGGAACAATGTCAGCAGTGACATCTGAATGGAACTTCCTTTCAGTCTTGTCTTGTTGTTTTCCATGCTTTCAAGCATTTGACCAGATCTATTATGGACTCCTTGAATGTGTTTGCTAAAACTTAGAAAATGTCCTCTGCAATAACAGTAAGCAATTGAGTCATACAGAAAGATAAACACATGGGAAACGGAAGGTGAGGTAGGGCAGCTAGGGATTTTCAGGGGCATCGACCTTAGCACAGCCTCACCTACATCTCACCAGCGTCTCTCAGTTAATAGTTTCCTCTCTGCTCTGCTTCACTTGCAATTGAATTGAAATTTATGCCCTGGCAATTCTGAAGCGTGCATGGGCAGCCCACATATGATGGTTCTGTTGAACTTGTTCATATTGGGTTTCATGGTCTAAGTTGATGAGGACGACTGACCAGGTCTCTTCCTCAAAAGGGCACCAGAACTCACTACAGATGGTTGTGAGCCACCATGTGGTTACTGAGAATTGAACTCAGGACCTTTGGAAGAGCAGGAAGTGCTCTTAATGGCTGAGCAGTCTCTCAAGTCTGCTTCACTTAGGACTACCAAGACAAAATCATCATAGGTTGAGTGTCACAAATACCAGATACCTATTTCTGGCAGTGAAGATCTTGGAGGACTAAGATCGAAGAGTGAGCCAGATCAGTTTCTGCTGAGAAACCTCTTCTGGGCTGAGAGCTGCCTGTGTGAAGTGCTTTTGTATGGAGGTAGAGAAAAGAAGAATGAGGAAGAAAAAGATACATATATGCATACATACATACATACATACATACATGTGTGTGTGAGTGTGTGTATGAGTGTCAATTTGTTACTTTTAGGAAAGCAGAAATATGCTGTTCTCAGTACTTCCCCTGTGAGCATTAGATGCTAACACGATTTTGAATTAATACTCTGCAATTGGTATGAAAACACTTAGGATTACAAATTTATGTAATATGAAAACTTTTATCTGTAATTATCTTAATATTTATGGTTCTGGTTTCTGGTGTATCAAATTAAAAGACTCCCTTTTGAAATATCCCGCTAGGGTTGTTAACTTTAAAAGTTAAGCAAAACCAAAATAAACCTTGGTTCAGGGCATTCAACTTCCCTGACACTCTGTGTGCTCAGCGAGAAAAGAATTGCAGTTTCTGTCCACTCACAAGCTCCCTTTAGGAGAAACTGGAGCACAGGCGAATCCTCACGGAATCTGTCACCGTAAGTTGGGCTCCAATAGAAGTGAGTTATGGGTCTTCCTGGTGGGAATTAGAAAACAGGAAACTCAATATTAGAAACAGAACCGGGGTTAGAGAAGAACAAAGGTTTCCAAATGGAAATGGGGGAAAGAGAGGGAAGAAGGACAGCACAAGGGTGGCCACCTCTCCCTCAGGGTTCTCTTCTTTCTCGTGTTGGTCTTTCCTTGATTCATGAAATCACTTTGGCTTGTGATTTTTAATACTGGAGTTGTCAAAGAGTTTTACTTGTTCATGTGTGATACATGTTTATGATATTCATGGCTCAATCGGCATTTTGATATCCTTGTCACTTTAACTACGGATCATGACCATTGTGATAGGGCTTTTCTTGTTGCTTTTGAGGTCTTTTTAAAGACATTTTTTTTTCATATCAGTGACCCAAAGTGTTCCCTATATGCTTTTGCTATTGGTGTCAGAGTCTGAGTCTTCTATTTTAGTCTTCAGTCTACTTGGAGGTGATTTTACTTTTGCTAAGAGATGAAAAATATATCATACTATATTATATAACTTGTCCATTGAAAATGTATAGTTGAGTTGCTTTTATTACAATTTCAGTTTTGGAGATTCCTGAGGTTATGATGGCATCTGCTTGGCCCTAGGAAAGCCTTGGGGCAGATGGCGTCACAGTGTGAGAGAGATCACTTGGTATGAGAGGGAGCATGGCACTCCAGTGAGCTGTCATTCTCATGTTCTCCAAAGACCTTGAGAGCAAGAATGAGCTTCAAGGAAGACTTACTCCTTCTTAAAGAACGAAGTGCCCTGGAGCCTCTTAATGGTTCCAACAACTTTTAGTGCAACACACTAGGGTCACCCCCAGCCAGTGCCTTCCGAAGTCATTGTCTCGGGTCCCAGGATAACAGGTAAACACAGACAAGGGGTATGCAGGGAGAACATACAGTCATTAGGGAAATGAGAAAAAAGGAAAAAGATCCCAGGGAGAAATATTGCCATGCCCTTCAGTTCAATGGGCTCTTTCAGGTCTTATAGTATGAATAAGAGGAGGTCGAGGGAGCATTTGAACTTGCCACTTTGTAGTGGATCATTGGCTGATACGGCAAGGAATCCACACTTCCTAAGCTTGCTTTACTCGCCAATCAGAGAATGATTCACCCATCCTGGGAAGGGTCACCTGAGTTGCTTAACTACCTTATGGGCCCACCAAAGCCTCTCGCTGTTTGCCAAAGTGAAGCTTAGCTGTTGTTTCAGCTACCTTTGAAGGTTGGAATCACCCCTGCTATAGTCTACAGTCTCCATTTCCCCAGCACCCAAGCCTGTGAGCTTTTCTCCACATGTTCCAGCTGACGTTTGCTGCTCTCCCGCCTTCTCCACTGTGATCTACTGAACCATCTGAGCCCAGGAATTGCAAGAAATCCTGTCAGCTATTTCATGATAACAATGAGAAAGCAAGCTAATGTTCAGATATTGCAGGTTCCCTTGTATGCTGACAAGTCCCCCTGAGCCCAGGAATGTTCCAATAGCTAACTGCCCCCATTTCTATGACTCTCTCATCCTCAGCAAATCTAAAGACGCTCCCCTCTCTGTTTTAAAACTGTGGCATCATCCAGTAACTCCACAGTGATCCCAGATCCTTTTGCTCCTCATCACCAGGTTCTGCCTGTGCCTTTTATCTCATTCCTTCCCCTTCCCTCACCACGGATCCGAAAACTTCCTGCCATTATGTTCCACACCGCTAGACATATAATTTTCCTTGTACCAAGACTTCTGCTTTTCTTTCTTTGCTGCCTAGGGAACGCTTCCACATCCAAACAGTTCACAGCCAAGCATGACATCAGCTGGTGAAGCAGAAACTGCCTCTGAGCTGTGGAGAAGAGCCCATGTCTGTAAGGGCACTATTGGGCAGTGATTTGCTCCGTACTGGTTTTAATTGCTGAGGGGAAGTTCTTCATGATCAAAGACCATCCAACTCATTCTCTCATATCCCTATCAGTTTAGAGTTGGACTAGGGTAATGCTGACAACCTGTGCCCTTTTCCAGGACATCTTTCCTTGAAAAGGATGGCACATTTATCAGCTGTTAACCGGCACACCAAGTTAGGACTGGTTTGGTTTGCAATTTTCAAGTTTATGGTTATTTTTATTTCTGATTTCTTCAGTGTTTAAAGAGAGTCTTCTCAGAAATTCAGAAGTAAGACATCCAGTCTCATTTTTAGACTACAGCAGTTTAGACATACTGAGAAAAATGAATGAGTCTTTCTTTGGGATTCAAGTCCCATAGAGCCAGGTATCCTTTCAGCCAGTGAGGTGGAGTGGCGGGTGGAGGGGGACTGAACATAACACCGAAGGCAGACTTCTTATTTAGGAGGAGTAGAGATGAAGGGAGAGAACCATCATATACTGTGAATATAACATTATATTTTGAGCATAATTATATTTAAAAATCTGTTCCTCAGTAAATGCCTATAATATACCAACCAGATGGTATTTTTGCTTTTTTTTAATGATATTTAACCTTTACGTGTATGCTGGGTTTATGAGATTTGTGAGGAGCTATTTGAATTTTGATCATCCAGATATTAAACAGAAGCTAGCAACTGATATTGAGCCAGTGCCTGTAACCTGTGCACTCACATACGAGGCTTGTCCCCTGCTCTCCTCAGCTCATCCAGTCTCTTAGACTTCATCCATGTTTTTATGGTTGCTGCTTGGTTATCATGATTTAATATCACCCTTTCCCTCTCCGTGGAGAGAAAGTGCTCCCAGGTCAACTGTTTCCTGAATCCATCTGTGCTTCCAGCGTATGAAAAAAGAAGGAGCAACCAGAGTTTGTGTCATTTTAAGTGAGGCACATTGAAGAAAATGGCCACAAATTCTGCAGAGACAATCAAGTTGGGCAGCCAGCCTGTGAAGTAAAAAGGGTGGCGGCGGGGCTGCGTCCCCAACACCCCAGCCGCCTGCCCGGCTAGCTTATGCCCCGAAATAACAACACACAAACTGTATTCATTTAATCACTGCTTGGCCCATTCTCTTCTAGGCTAATTCTCACATACTAATTTAGCCCATTTCTAATCATCTGTGTGTAGCACCCCAATGTGCGCTTACCGGGGAGATTCTAGCCTAGTTCATCCTGGGTCGGAGCTTCATCCCGGGAGCGGGGCATGGCATCTCTCTCTGAGGCGTCTGCTCCCGAGCGAGCTGTGGAGTCTCTGACCTCACTTCCTGTTCCTCCCAGCGTTCTGGTCTGATTACTCCACCTACCTATGTCCTAACCAATAAAATGGGCCAGGGCAGTTCCTTTATTAGCCAATGACCTTCCTCCATCAAGCCTGGTTGAAGTTAGCACAAACTACAAAGACTCAAGTGTAGATAGATATAGTTTCCTTTCTATTGCTGTGATAAAATTCCACGACCAAAAGCCTCTTAGAGAGGAAAGGACTTGTTAGATTTCCCAGGGGGCAGAAGCTGAAGTGGTGACTATGTGGGAATATTGCTTTCTGGCTTGCTTCTATGGCTTGCTCAGCCTCCTTTCTCTTTAATCCAAAACCACTTACTTGCCCAGTGGTGACACTACCCATTGTGGGCTGGCCTTCCCACATCGGTCATCAATCAAGAAAATGACCCCACAAAAGTGCCTACAAGCCAATCTAATGGAGGCATTTTCTGAATTGTGGTTCTCTTTTCCCAGATGATGCTGGCTTGTGCCAAGCTGACAAAAAAAAATTCATAAGGGAAAAATCAGAAGCCAATGCACTGACATTGGTCTGACTGCTGTAAGGCGGTGGCAATGTTGTTCCTACAATGACCTTCACCTTGACTCTTTTCTTCATTGTAAACTACAAAACCTGATAGAACAACAAGCCTCATGTGAGCACGCTCCAGCTTTTACTTTAGCAAAGTCAGCAAGGTAAACCATCTCCAGCTCAATCTACTGTGAACCCCAGTGTGTGGCTCACAGTATTTACACCGAGAAACTGACTCCCCCTGCTTTTATCCACCAATGCACGTCATAGGCCATCAGCTTGCATCAAAGTTTTGAGCGTGCTGATGTGTTCTTGTATTAGCACGAGCATCTTTTGTGTCTTCCGGCAGCAGCTGCATGGACGTGGCCTTGTGTGGTTATAATGGCAGCCGCAGGCACAATTGCTTGCTGATGTACAGAGGCAGATTGTGTGGTTTGCTCTCCATTTAAGGGAAGATATTTGCGTTGCTTTGGGACTGATTGCAGTGCGCCTCCAGAGCTTCATGTGCTTGTTCCCTAGTGTGGCGTGTGAAATGTTGCTGGAAACTTTAAAAGGCCCCAGAGTGATTTGGTCTTTAAGAAGGAGCAAGTCTTCCTTGCAGCTCACTGTTACTCTCAAGCTCTTGGGAGAGCAGGAACCCCACAGCTCACTGGTGAGCCAGGCTCCATCTCACAGTGTGATCTCTTCTTCCTATACTCTCTCATGCTGTGACACCATCGACCCCAAAGCTTTTCCTCGGCCCACGCAGACTCCTGCACATCTTCAGGAGTTTTACCTAGCATCAAGTCTGTTGTTAGAGCAACAGAAAATGGACTGAGGCATTTCTAAGGTAAAAGCTAGTGGAACCATGGCAGCAGCTCAGACTATGCCTGGTCACCATGTGTGATAGGCTAAGTAATGGTGCCATGGGAGTGTTTCGGAGAGGCACTGATAAGAATCTTTTCATCCCCAAAAGGCACTGGCAACAAGCCAAAAAAAAGTATTCTATTGAAGTCTAATGTGAGTAGAGAACGACCAAGTTACTGGAGTTACTTACTGGAATTTTGGTGAGAGGTTACTTGTAGAAGGATAGATGTCCCCAGAGGTACCGGCATCACCAGAAAGCCCACCCCAGTCCGGTGACAGCTCATGTATGCTGTTTCCCTGGAGCTTTCTGACAACCTGCGGGCAGCTCAAGAGATTGGAGAGTCTCCTCTCCCCAGTAGTTGACCTTAAGATGGGTTCTGGGAATCTGGAAAGTTCCAGGAACTTCCTGAGACTTGTGTTTACTTCTCGAACCTTACAAGATCTCCTCTTATGATGGAATGTTCAATTTGGAGGAGATTGCCACACGACAAATGACCAAGATATTCTGTTAGTTCATTTTTATCAACTGGACCCACATTGAAGTCATCTGGGAAGAGGGATCCTCAGTTGAAAAAGTATCTCCATCAGATTGGCTTATGAACAAGTTTATGGGGCATTTTCTTGTTCAATGCCTGATGTGAGAGCCCCAAGCCACTATGGGCAGTGACATCCCTAGGTAGCCTTGGATTGTGTAACAAAACAGGTTGAGCAAGCCATGGGGAGCAAACCAGTAAGTAGGAGTCCTCTGTGGCCCATGTTTCAGCTCCTACATCCAGGTTCCTGCCCCGAGCTTCTGCCCTGACTTCCCTGAACGGCAGACTATGATATGATAGTTAAAATAAGCCGTTTTGTCCAAAGTTGCTTTTGGTCACAGTGTCTATCATAGCAACAGAAAATTGTGAAGACAGATATCCAGTCTCTTTATCTGGAGTCTGTAAATGTAATTATAAGTAAAGGGGACCAAGGAACAGATTTTGACCAAGGAAGTTATCCTGGTTTATTCTTCTAGTGGTCTCCAACTGCATCAAAAAAACAGAGTGAGGTGGAACACAGAGAGGAGGAGTCGGCAATGTGACCATGGTGGCAGAGACTTATGTGCCTATAAACCAGGGAATATCAGCAGTCACCAAAGCTGGGAAAGACAAGAGTCTATAGAGGAACCACATCCCCCGACACCTGGATGCTGGCCCAGCAAAGCAGATGTCAGCTTTCCGCGCTCCGTAATTGCAAGAGAGAAAACACATTCCTGTTGTTCTGAGCCACTCATTTGCAGGACTTTGTTCTAGTTCATCATGGAGTAACAGCAGGCTGCGATCATGTGGAGAGGCTGTGAAGGCTGCTGATGAGCGTGATGCTGGCATGCATGGCAGATAACGGATCTCCTCCAGCATGGCTCCTGATCCTGGTGAGCTGTGCTGAACGCCAGGCACCTCGGCACCTCTCACCAGGGCATCCTGGGGTGTTGCAGTGCCCTTGATTCTGTAAGTCACTGCATCACTATGAGTCTACAGATATTCCCAGACAGCCACTCTGTGGTAAATACCCATGACCTGAGCATGTCCAGAAGGCTGTGGTTTGCATCCCATCAGACACAGGTGCATGAGGGCAGCTGGCTGCCGTTCAAGCCATGGGGCTCTGTTGCCCACTGATCCGTGCAGGGCTGTGATATTGGATATCATTACCTTGCTCTGATAATTATAATTTCATTATGAACTGTGGTTCCAGATAGATTCTCTTTTATTTCTGGTTTGTTAGTATTAACATTGCTTTCTTTTATCTTTTTTGCTATAAATAGGATTTGAGTTTATTATAATAGCTTCTCTGAATCTCTTGAGAATATCATTCATGTTTACCCTCTTAATCTATTAACAGACTGAACGGTTTCGATGATTTTATTATGTTAGTTCAACCTTGAATACCAATAGGAATCTTCATTTTTAAGATGAGTTTCAAGGTTTATAATTTAGTGCAAAAAGGCAGTCCACTTGAAGTTTAGCTGTATAACCTGTTGCCACGGATAGTTTTCCTTATTGAATTACGAAGCCTCTTGTTAAGTCATATTTACTTCAAAGACACATCTTCAGCTGTAGCAATGATTGTTGAAAGACAGTAGCAATGGAAGGAACCACTGTAGTGGAGTTTCTTTCCATTCTTGGCATTACCGTGTGCGATCTGCTTGGATTCACTTAGCAACGTAGTTTTGAGTCTATGTACGTGAGTCAGCTGGCTTAGAGTTTATCTTTTATTTGCTGTTCTTGCATTTTTTTTGCCACAAATGTAATTTTAGTATTAAAACATGAAAGCTCCTTGGTGTTCCTGTTGCCCACGTCTCTGCAGAATTAAAACGAACGTAGCCCATAAATGAACTGGGTTTGGCATTTCCTCTGTGTGAAGGTGGTTAAATACCGATTCTATCTTGAAATATTACACACTGCTCAGTTTTTGCATTTCCCCTTCAGACAGACTTATCTACTGATCTTTTCAGAATCTATTTTATCTGTTTTAAACAGAATGGCTATGCTGCCATCCATATTGTTTTCTTATTTCTCACTCTCTAATGCTTGGTGCTATATCCTTCTTATGTTGTTACAGTGTGTGTGAAAAGAAGTCTCAGTTTTTCTTCGATCAGTTTTCTACATTATTGAGCTTTCCAAACTACCAGTGCCCAGCAATGCGGAGCCTAACATGGCCTCCTGCTTTTCTTTCTGCTCTTATTTACTTAATTTTGCCACTTTAAATAAAAGTTTATTTAACCTTTTTTTGTTTTGTTTTTGTTCTTCTAGAACATCTTAACCTTGACACTGAGCTTATTGAATTTCAGGGCTTTTTTCTTTTCTAAAATAAGAATAGTCTCTTGGGTCTATTTCCTCTAAAATGCTAACCAACCTATACCTGACAGGTGATTTTCTTTGAATTATTTGCTATGATTTCTTCAATGAACTTATTAAAGTATAATTTGAAATTTCTAAGGATATATCTATGTTTTTTAAATGCTGCCTTGTGTGATTTTACTCTGGGTTGTGGCATCAGATTTTATTGCACTTTCTAACCATTTTGATCATTTGAAATATGTATTTTTCTGAAGTTAGAACAACTAATATTTACAAGTACTCTTTAATTTACCAAGTATTTGTCAATATTTTATTTTCTAGTCCTAATAAAGTCTTTTGACCAGCTTTATTTATAATTTCAAAGCTGTTTGGGATCATTTAAGAACATATCTTAGAGATGAAGAAACAGCTCAGTGCTTGAGAGCATTTTCTGTCCCTGCAAAAGACCTGGGTTCAGTTCCCAGCACCGCCTAGGCCCTCACAACCATCTACTCTAGCTCCAGGGGAAACCATACCCTCTTCTGGCTTCCACAAGTACCAGGCATGCAGTCAGTGCATATACAGATGCAGATGAAAGACTCATAGGCATAAGATAAAAATAATAATGCCAAAAAGAATTTTCAGAGCAAGCATGTATTATTAATATGGCTTTCCGCCTTAAGTTTCTCACCTAGGTGATGAATACCAGAGCATCAAACTCTGACCTGGCAGACATATGCCATAGAATAAACACTAAGAAGGGCCTAAAAACAAGTAGAAGACAAAACCAGGTTTATCATACTTTCTGAGCAAGAAAAATTTCTACCTGGAAACACAACATTGTCATTTGTATACAGAAATACCTGAAGGGAGGACTATAGGAAGAAAGGAGCTTTATTCTGCATCCCCCTCGCAGAGGGTCAACGTTGAGCATCTTCATCTGTGTTTAACTTCTTACTATAATGGAAGAATTTGAGATGTACAGAGTATCACGTGGCAAGAGAAAAAGGGAGCCTGTGTGTTTGTGCACCTCTGACAGCAAGTTTCCATCATGGGCACTCAGTTCCAATGACTTTATTCTAATCAGTTGCCAAAGGCCCCTTCAATTACCATAGGAGGACTGTATTTCATCCTCTTAATACTATTGTGGAACTAAACTGTGCATGAGTTAGGAAAACACAGCAGAAGAAAACCTTGACAATTTCCCCAAATAAAATGTTTGTGAATCTTTCATACACCGTATGTGTTGAATAGGCAGCACTTTGATTGGCTCTGATGTGTTTGGGGGGGATTATGAGCAGCTCCATCAAAAAGAGGAAGCCCTGACTCTCAGGTTGGTAGGGCTGCGCTATGCCAAGTGCCCTCTCCTAGTGAAGCACACTTCTCACGTCTTCACTGATAAAATCTGCAAAACAGAATTCTCAAGGCTGAGGGCTTGGAGGACAAAGCCGTTTGATAATGAGGCACTGGTGCTGATGGGATTGACTAGAACAAAACTTCTTAGTGTGCTAACACTGACAGCCAGAACAGCTTGTACTGATTTGCTTAGCATATGCGTGCATCCACAGCATCTTGTCTTTAGCTGCAGTAACTTAATCAGCCTATCAGGCAACCCCTGTGTATGTCAATACAGAACAGATAGAAACAATGGCACACAGAACCTCAATATTTGATCACACATATATGCTTTTGCCTACCATGATCCTTGGCTTTAACCAAGCCACTACTGCATTTTAGTGACGGCAGAGCTAAACATTGCTAAGAGAATTCCTTGTGGCTGTGTCTGAATTAGGAATATGATGGAACTCACTTCCAATTAACCACATGGGCACCATTTATCTGCCCCTGTTTCACTGAGACAATTCTGAAATGTAGCGTGTCTAAAAGATCCTTTTCAAACCAAACTCATGTCATAGTTCAGGGAACCAAAGAAGTTTCAGAGCTACGGTGAGCTACACAAAACTGCTTAGTACATCTGTCCATAGTTTGTTTTTACTAACCCACTTTCACAGGGTGAATCACATGAAAAGCAGTGGTTTGGTGGTGGTGGTGGTGGGGTGTCACAATTCTTTTTTTTTATTTTTAAAAATATTTGTTTTAGAGCCGGGCGATGGTGGCGCACGCCTTTAATCCCAGCACTCGGGAGGCAGAGGCAGGCGGATCTCTGTGAGTTCGAGACCAGCCTGGTCTACAGAGCTAGTTCCAGGACAGGCTCCAAAGCCACAGAGAAACCCTGTCTCGAAAAACCAAAAAAAAAAAAATTTGTTTTATTATGTACACTTTATATGTCAGCATAAATGGCCACAAAACATGCTTTTGAATGTTTTTAAAAATATTTTAATAAATTTAATTCTATTGTGAGATTAATAGTACTGTTTTAAAGTATATATTAAATGTGCTGAATTAAAGGTAAAAAGATAAATAATTTGTAACATTGCCATATAGAGGGTACTGTGGGTTATTACTTGGTCTGGTAAAAATAGAGCAGTTACAATTCTAATCGAAGGTTGGGGGCCACGTTTGGTGGTTGCCTTCATTTTGAAAATACCATCTTTAAATTCCTATACATTTTAATTTGAAAAATTTATGTGTACAGGTATTTTGCCTGCATGTATGTCTGTGGCCATGTGTGTTTTCAGAGTCTGGGGAAGCTAGGAAAGCACCAGCTGTCATGTGGGTCCTGGCACTCAACCACAGGTCCTCTGGAAGAGCAATTGGGGCTTTAAGAGCTGTGCCATCTCTCCAGCCCGTGATTGCTTCCTTGGTATGGAATGTCACATGCCAATCAATAGAAGGAAGTGTTGATGCACCAGTCAGTAAGAGTTCCTGCCACTCTTCCCGAGAACCTGAGTTCAGTACCCAGCACTCATGCCTGGCAGCTCACAGCTGCTACAACTTCAGTGCTAGGGAATCTGAGACCCTATTTCTCAGGGGCAACTGTGGTACCCATAGCGTGCGTGTGCGCGCACACACACAAAGCTGGGAACAGAAGAGTTGGTCATCCACAGGGAAGAACATACTAATTAGTTGTTCAGTGCCAAATGGTCATCCCTGAAAACATAAATATAAACAACACTATACAAACTGAGAAAATTATATTTATGAATATGTATGTAATAACAGTGAAAGAGATAAAATGAATTTGAAGGAGTGGGGAGATATGGGAAGATATGGAGGGAGGAAAGGGAAGGAAAAACATTGTAATTACATTATAATCTCACAAATCAAACTTAAAAGAACAAAAGAAAAATGCAGTTATGCCTTTATTAGTATGTGTTCAGTCACTTGGGTTCTCTGCTTCTTTTGAAACCTCTGTAATTCAATCTAGCCATCATATTCAACTCTCCAAAGCCTTGTCTCTAAGCACTAGAGATGGAGAAAGTTTGTCATCATTGCCTTCTTCCTCTGCCTTTTCTTTATCCTCCTCTTCTGCTCTCTTTCTCTTCTCTTCTTCTTCTTCCTCCTCCTCTCCTTCCCTTTCTACCTCTCCATCCTCCCCTTCTCTTTCTCTCACCCACCCTTCTCCTTCTCTTTCCTCTTCTAAATTACACTTCAGTTCCAGAAGCCTGGGGATATTCACACCATTGTACCCGAAGAGACCTCGTGTCAGTTCATGTTCACGTGTGAACACTTGTGAGCAATTATCCTGGTTATAATACAAAGCTTAAGACACGCCCCTACATTTCAAGTCAAAATCCTCATGAAATAAATTCATATCCTTTTATAGACTGAAAATGAAATCTGAGGCCAGGCATGTTGACGTCTTACTTTGATCCTGACATTCTGAAGGTTGAAGCAGGGGGAGTCTCTGTGAGTTAAAGGTCTATATAATGAGTACAACTTATTTTTTAAAACTACATCATCATCTTTAATTTTTAAAATTTAAGGTAAAAATTAAACAGATATTGACTTATTGTGTGCATCTTCCACTGTGCATGTGTACACAGTGTGTGCCTGTGTGCACGTGTGAATGTGTGCACGTGTGAATGTGTGCCTGTGTGCACGTGTGAATGTGTGCACATGTGATGTACGTGCTTGCCAGGATGCCCATGAGGAGGTGAGAGGACAGCTTGTGAGGGTAGGTGTTTTCTTTCCACCATATTGCATGGCTGGAAATCAGAACTCCAGTCTTCAAGCCCAGAGCTGTCCCCTGCTGAGTCATCTCACCGGTGCTCATTCCATCTTCTTTAAATGAATCAAAATCAGGATTTGTGAGCAGGACCTTGAGGAGGATCTTAAAACTTTAACTGCAGTTTGTCATAGGGACACTCCTGAGCCCACAGGCATCTTGTTTACATGGGTTTGGAACATCATGAAGATATGGAAATATAAACTTGATCCCATGGCAACTTGTAGTCTGTGTATAGAAATATTAACTTTAAAACTGTGTAAAAAGAATCACACAAGTGAAGTTATACTTTACCATATACATAAATCAATTTTACCCAAAGAGCATTCTTCCAAGTTAATGATGCTTCATAGACCACTAAAATATTTTCATAAGAAGATTCTCCTTAACTAAGAAGCGGAACATCAATATTTCTGGTAAAAGAAATCATTGAAAATACTTTTTCTGTTATTCGAGTGGAACTCAAGAACTCTCGACTGATTCTTTTCTCTCAAACTATTGCAATGAAGACAGAAGAGGAACATTTGTTCAGTCTACTGCCAGTTTTTATTTTTTTTATTTTGTGAGTGGCACTTACTAGCACAGCTAAGGAACTCATAAATCAATGATGCATTTCATCTAATTAAGAAATCCCAATATTTTTATAAGGTGCAATTTCAGACAAGAGAACTTATCATCTTTATTAACTGAAAAGTCTTGAATTTGGTTCAAATGAAATTGTAGAAGCTTGAGCCAGAGCATGACAGATCTGATTTGAAACCTTCTCGGGTTCCACCAGACCTGGCCTTTTGCTTGAGGAGGACATTGTAACTAATCAAAATCCTGAAGGTGTGTGACAACTCTAACTGCCTCCAACTCTCCCAGGTCCTAAACTAAGTCAAACTGAGGTTGGGGTTTTGGCCAGGGATGTGCGCACAAGGGTGCCTCCATGATTGTTTTCTCTCATGGGTACCGAGTTCAAAGGAAACTTCCCAGATAGAACCAGCTTCCCTTGGTGACAAGACTGAATTTGTATCTGTCACACTGGGCTGAAAATAAGTTCACACGCCTTTGACAGGGCATTCTTCTGCAGTACCCTGTCCCCAGGCCGTAGTGGGATGAGTGGGAACAATTGTCTGCCAGTTCTTGGGGCAGAAGAGCCAGGAAGAGAAAGCAGCCCATCTGAGGAAGCAAGGGCTCAGTGTTCTTCCCTGCTGGACTGACTGGGAAAAGCACAATGAAGTTCTTCACCAAGAAAATTGTAAATCTTGAGGAAAAAGCATGAAGACTAGACTACCTGACAAGCTAAACAACTTTGGCTTTTGGTGAAGAGGAAGAGAAAAGAAGATGCTGGAAATCACCGGCAATGTTCTTGAAAACCTCAGTTCAACTTGAAATGAGCATTACATGTCAAGGAAGAAAATGCAAGAGAGGAAAGACTCAGAGAATCAGGGGATGACTTAAAGTTTCATAATTATGCACCTTCTCCCTCCCCAGTATTTCCCTTCAGTCTGAATGGCAGTGAACATGGCTGTGAGTGTGTCTCCCAGTATCCGGTACTTTAAAAAGTCAGGCTGGAGGGCACTGGCTAAGGTCTGGGCTCCATCAGCTGAAGGGCTAAGAAAAACACACTTTGTTTGTCTTTATTTTTAGATTTCATGGGCCACTCTTCATTTCAAAGTTGAGGTTATCTACAATGAAAAGCAAAACACTCGGTAAGAGTTCTTCTAGTACTCCACAGCCTAGGGGAAAATAGGATGTATTAGAACTCCGGAGAGAAAAGTGCAGACAAGTTCTCTCACAACTGGAGAGCAGCCTTCTTAGCACAAGTGCTGAGGTGGGATTTGGGGGGAAAGAGTGGACTTGCCCAGTAGTTTTACACTGTTTCAAACTAAGTGGAGAATCTGGCTACAACATGACTATATTCTCTATGGTTAAAAACGCACCATGAACTGAAGGAGAAAAGAGCAATCAGGTTCTCAGAGAGAGGGTCACCAATGATCTTCAAACACTATATTGCAGGATTGTTTTTCTAGGACTCTGACCTGAGTCTGCACTGTCCTTGTGGCCAATACAGGGGGTCAAAGGAGAGAGGGCTGTGACTGAGGCATAGGCCCACCTCTTTATTAGTCAAGCTTATGCCGTTCGGACAAAACTGACTGGCACAATTTAAGGAAGGATGGTTTGCTTTTTCATCATGGCTGGAGGTAGAGCCGGTGTGGCAGGGTGACATGGAAGTTGACTCCATGGCAGCCGGAATGTAAGGCAGCTGGTTACACTGTGTTGGCAATCAGGAGGCAGAGAATAGGAAGGGAAGAAAAGATGTGAAGTTGTGGCACGGAATGCCTGTTTCCTCACCCAGCGACCTACTTTCTCTAACGAGACCCCATCCCTGAAGATTTCCACAACCCCACAAAAGCACCACCACCAGTTGGGGACCAGTAGGTCTTCAAATACATGCCCGTGGAAGACATTTCAATATTTAAACTATAACAACCTTCAAGGCGTCGTAACACAAAAGTTGACTCGTTGAGCCTCCTATAACTAAGGGCGTCATCTTTGACAAGCTACAAGATAAGAAAAAGTGGTCCAGATGAATCTATGCTCTCAAGGATATTTGAAGAAAGCTCATTTTGCCATACCTGATTTATTCCATTTTCTGAGATAAAAAGTGTGGAAAGTAAGACTGTTCTCTTTACGATGCTCAGGTCTTTGATAAAACTAATGAGAGCTGTAAAATCCGTGCCAAAATCAATGCACAAGCAATTTAAAATTTCCATACCGTACGTGATGACTAGCCATTCCTACAGGCAAGGTGCTACCCTTAGCGCTGGGGGCTCTGCCGTTGTGTGAGTGAGGAGAAAGAGCTCGCTTTTACAGACAAGAGTGTGTGAGCCGAATGCTGGCACCGAACCATCGCTTTGACCCTTACTTGGCAGGAATCAGGTTGGGGAGTAACACAAAAAATATTTGCTAGGAAGAATTAGAGTAGAGATTATGAAGTTCCCCTCATCCTTGGATTGTTTCTGGCCTCACAGAGCTGTCCCAGGGCTCCGAAGGGAGGTTACAGCAAGGCTCAGCTGTCAACTTGCCATTGCCTTCTTCCAGTAGATATTAGCAGTCCCCCCAGATCCTCCTGGCTGCAGAGGATGCATATGGCCTTAATAACCCTGCCCACCAATGTTCTGGAAAAGCTCCAGGAAGCTCCATGCAGAATGGGGCTCCTGCCTTCTTTGGATTATACAGTTAATACGGATGCTCAGCAGTCCCCCAACTCAAGGAGGGGATAGTGTGTGAACATATGTGGAAGGCAGTTTATTTGTGTGTCATTCCACCATTTTTTCCTAGATTTGAGTTACAGCCCACTTTCGAAAGAGAGTCTGAGCCCGTTAACTCAGTCTTGTGCACTTGGGATGAACTGCCTATCATAAAGGATCATTTCTGAAGACTGTCTTGCAGGAGTAGAATTTGTGAAGGGGAAGGATAGGCAGGCATCACCCTGGACTTGGTTCCCAGCTGCTCTGGATGGATTCTGAGTATCAAACAGTGGTTATAGTTTCCACCTGTAATGTCCCACGTAGCCTAATTATCTAAATACTGGGTCCCCAGATTGTGGTACTAGTTTGAAGGTTGTAGAGTCTTTGGGAGCTAGGGCAAGAGTTATTAACCAGCTTTGAAACTTTGAAGATTATGCCTGAACCTAATTCTAGTCACAGGTTGTGAAGAGCCTCCCGCACACACTGCCGCCGCCATGGAGCTGCACCCCACAGCCACCGCCATGCGACTGTACGGCATAGCCACCACCATGCGACTGTACAACACAGCCACCAACATGGAGCTCTACCACACAGCCTCCACCATGTGACTGTACGACACAGCCGCCACCATGGCTTATATTGGGGCCCGTGGTCCATTTGGAGATGTTTGTGCCTCTTTGTGACAGAACTGGAGAATGTGAAAGACAAAGAGGCAGCAGGGTCTGGGAGAGCCAAGCATGGGATCTGTAGACAAAGGGTCTAAATTTGAACTCTGCTTCTATTTACGGAAGTTAATTAATCATTTTGGAACTTGGCTCTTTGTGCTTTCAAAACAGGAATGATAACACAGCTTGATTTCTGAATGAGATAAAGGACCAGGAAGCAAAACATTGCAATTCTGTGATTTGAGAATATCCTCATTCACTGAGCCCATCCTCAGGCCTTGCTTTGTGTGAAAAGAAACAGCTCCCAGGGCTGGCTCTGCAGCTTTGGTTAGCGGAAGCATGACACGTGTAATGCTCCATCCTTACCACATACAATAAGGGGGTAGATACTAGTCAGCTAATTTATGTTTTTATTTTTTACTAATTTTTTTTTTAATGATGAGACTCATCTGTGCAAATAAGGAGCAGAAGCCAGGTTTGTCATAGGGGACTTCATAGAGGAGGTGTCCTATGCCAAAGACCCTCAGCAAAGCTGCATGCTGACATAGATATAACACACAACTCTTGTTCTAAAGGAAAAAGCACAAAGTTTATTCATGAGCAAACATGTGTCCATAACCCAGGGTCACGATTTCACTGTGGGAGAGGAAACATGGACTTTTATTTTCATCAGGCAAAAGAAAGTCGTCAGACAAAAGAATCCATTGGCAGGGGATTCAGGTTAGGTGAGCTACAGTAGAGCAGGGGCCTCTCTGTGGTAGGTTTCTGAAGTTATCGCTCTCAGGTGTAGAGTTGCTGGAAACCTATGGTCCGTTAAGTGTCGTAATTTATCCCAAAGTTCATTTCGTCTTCACGAAGATGATTGCATGCAGAAGTTGGCAGCAAGTGCTGTCGAGGGGACTGAAGGTAGATCGGTGTGATTTGGACAAAGATCTGCACTGTGTGTGCCTCTTCACAGTTATGAAGGTCTTGTCAGTCAAGCAGCTTTCCGGGTCTGCATTGTCTATGTGGCTTCTTCGGAGAACTTCAAATCTATTATGGTAAAAGCAGTGGTGAGTACTGCACAGATGTGGACAGACAAGCTCCACGGGTACCCTGCTGGTCCAGTTGCTGCATAGTCGTGGACAGACAAGCTCCCAGGGTACCCTGCTGGTCCAGTTGCTGCACAGATGTGGACAGACAAGCTCCCAGGGTACCCTGCTGGTCCCATTGTTGCTCTCTGGATGTGTCAGCCATTTTATTTGTTTAGTCGAAGGGCTGTCCTAATTTCCATTTCATTCCCTGGACTCAAAATTAAGGAGAGGGAGGCAAAGGACAACAAACCCCACTCGTCTGAGTCATCTGCCTCTGTCTCTGCCGACTTCTAGATTCTTTGGTTCTAACTCCTAGTAAAACCCTGCAACAGAGCTGAGAACTGTAAAGCGGTTGGAGTTTCTGAAAGGCTTTGAAAACATTAGTAATCATTTAGGTTCATACCAATAATGCCAGCGAGACGCATGGCAATGATTCTTTCAGAAGATAGGAACACAGGTAAGATGGAATCAAAGGATTTCAGAATTAGAACTTCAAGTGTTCATTTTTTTCATGAACACAAACAAACTTATCACGAACAAAGTTATTCAGAGTTTTTGTTTGCAGAGGTTCTCAAGAATCTTTCGTGTGATGTATTTTAACCCATTAAAAGGAAGCTTGTTTAAAGTGGTCTATGTTGCCAACTGACTGGATTTAGAATCACCTGGGCCTAGACTCTTGACATGCCTGAGGGGATTATCTAGAGTGGGAGAGATTCTGGACCTATCTGTAAAGGCTTTGATAGGTTCGGCTAACTGAGGGGTGAAGTCCTGTGTAGCTGTGGGAGGCCCCATCCCATGGGCTGGGGTCCTGAACTGAATGAAAAGGAGAAAGGGAACTGGATACTGACAGCCATCATTCTCTGCTTCTAGGCTGTGCACACAATGGGGCAAAGTGGCCCATATTCTCACCACTATGCCTTCTCCAGCGTGAAGGAGTGTACCCTCAAACTCTGGGGCAGAATAAACCCTTTCTTCCTCATATTGCCTTTGCCAGGGTATTTTAAAACAGCAACAAGGTAAGTAAGTAATTTAAAGTCCTTGACAATATTTCCTAAACTTGCACTAGCAAGAACTTTTCGCTTTCTATGGAATTATGTGTCTTATGATACATTTGGGGATTTCTTAGACCCTCTGAAAATCTATTTATTGAATTCAGGAATACATGAATTATCTTCTAGAGGATTCACTTATATTTGAACGTTATTGCTTCTTGAATGCTAAGCCATGGGAATTTATTACTTTTTATCATGAAAAGGTGTTGAATTTTGTCGAAGGCTTTTTCAGCATCTAATGAGATGATCCTGTGGTTTTTTTTTTCTTTTAGTTTGTTAAATGTTGGATTACACTGACAGATTTCTATGAAAGTTTCTTTAAGCAACTCCCAGATTACCAGCCGCTTGGATAGAAAACTGCATGTTAGTTTCTGGAGAGGGTCCAACAGTGGGTCCCTCCCTGAGGAGAATATGTAAGGTGACTGTCAGCTTCTATTCCCTGCAAACCATGAATCATAGAAAAGTGAACTCACTGGGACCAGAGAAGGCCGTTTACTGCCACCTGCAGCATCTTTCCTCGGTTAGACCTAGGTGCTCCAATCAGAATATTTTAAAACAATCCTTTCCGTTAACTTCAATTACCTTGACCAAAAGACCCAAGGGTACTATCATTGGAGGTTATCTAATTAATTGGTTTACTCAGATCGCCTAACTGTGAAACTAATAATTGACATCTTGCTTCCTTGTGGAGTCTCCAAATTCCTTTTTGGTATGTAACCAAGAGTCCTATAACATGAAAGAAGCTAAATAAAGAGAGGAAAAAAAGAAAGAAAGAAAGAAAGAAAGAAGTGGAGAGAGAAGCAATTAGAAAGACATAAATATAATATAGAAGAATAAAATAAAAATGAAACTATCAGGTGAAGAGATAACAGAAGCACACAGTGCTGAAACAAGAATGGGGTTCTACACATAAGGAACATTCATGAATCAAGCAAGTGCTCTTGAGATGGCTTTGAACATTCCCAACACAAATAAGTGACAAATATTCACTAAATAGAAATGCTAATTACCCTTATTTGATCACTATGCATCACATATATGTATTGAATTATCCCAGTACTTCATAAATATGTGCATTTATGTCCCAATTAAAAGATATTAAAGACACATTGATCAGTGGGTAATAACTAAGTTATAGTTATATAACAGAAATTATGGTGTATTATTCCACAGTAGTATACTATGGAAGTTAACAGAGGGCCAGGAAGATGGCTCAGCTGGTAATGGTGTTTGCCACCAAGTTTGATAACCTGAATTCGATCCTGAGTCCCCCATAGTAGGACAGAACCAAGTATTACAAGTTGTCTGCCCTTTGCTTTCCACATGCATGACTTGGTCCGTGTATCTCACATCTTACACATAAAATAAGTAAATAAATACATATTTTTAATTTATCAGAATGGCTTTTGAATTTTTGCACTATAAGAAAATGATGAATATTTGAGGAAAATATGTTTAATTGGATGTAAATGTTACACAATACATTCATATACCAATACATTACATGATATAACCATAATTATGTATATTTTATGCAATAGTTAAATAAATACAGGAAAGAAGGAAGACTGCAGTGTTGCTCAGAGCAAGCCAGGTCAAGGTCCCAGTAGCCCTCACAGAAGTTCTTCTTTGACACTAGGCATTTTCTGTGCATTTATAATTAGCATTTTTCTTCTCCAAAACCAAAAAATTGCAGTATTTCAGTAGATATAAAGTGATAGAAATGTTTTCTTGTACACAAAAATATGAATTCAGAAATAACAACCACAATATTATAATGATGAGTTGATAAAGTTCTCTGAATGCTCAGCAAGAGATAAAGCATACAACAGGGAGAAAAGATAAGAGCAACATCACAAGGTATCCAGAAGTCTTTAATCTGAATAGAAGACACGGGAAGAAAGAAATGTGTAATGGAGGGGAAGGAAACATTGGAGAAAGAATTCCTGCATCTCACAATAGAAAGCCTCAAGCTTTCAGATCAAAGGGGCTCACAGTACAGTTTAGGTGGAGAGGAAGACAGCTGTGGATTTAACAGAGACATCCCTGCTAAATTTCATAGTGCTGGTGGCAAAGAGATCACACTATCTTTCTGAGAGAAACGTTGTAAGAATGAAAATTATAAATACGAAAGGCCATGAATCTGATGAGATCAGAGTTCTCATTACAACCTGGAAACCAAAAGACAGGGAGTGATCCTTTCAGAATCTTAAGGAGAAATGGTTCCTGATGGATTCATGCAAAAGACATCATGAAATGGGAAGTCAAAAAAAAAAAAAGACATTTTGAACATTTAAAATCTTAGAGTATTTTCCACCTGCTGCTTTACAGTAAGCTGTAAAAAAAGGAGATCTAACTAAAACCAGAAATTAATATGAATGAGAAAAGTGTTGGGTCCAAGAATCAGAAAGGCAAGAAAAGGGGGAGTGACAGAGGAAACCCAGGATGGGCAAGGCAGCTTGGTGGGAGTGACCAGGCTTGATCTGAGACAGACGTTCTAGGGTGTGGCACACACACACTAAACTTTTGTGATTTTATTTTTATTTTTTATTTATGTATATATGTAAGTGGAGACCACAAGAGGGCACTGGACCCCTAGAGTTGGAGTTATATGTGGCAGCAAGCCAAACAACATGGGTGCTGAGGATTGAACTCGGGTCCTCTGGAAGACCAACAAGGGCTTTTAATTTCTGAGCCATCTCTGTGAGCTTCTATATGACCAAAACCTAAAAATTGTATGAATTTGTGGGACAGTGTGGTACTTCAGTACATGGGTACAATGTGTGATGAAGTCAGGGTGAGTGATATATTTATCACTTCAACATCATTTAAAAAAACATATATTGATTTTTAATTTTTAGTGTGTAGGTGTTT
Source organism: Microtus oregoni (assembly GCF_018167655.1). NCBI lineage: Eukaryota > Metazoa > Chordata > Mammalia > Rodentia > Cricetidae > Microtus > Microtus oregoni. The sequence goes on along the minus strand of NW_024543067.1, from coordinate 12,862,529 downwards.
TCCTGCTTTTCTGTCTATGCATCATACACTTGCCATGTCCTCAAAGACTTGGAGACATCAGATCCCCTAGAAAAGGAATTACAGTGGTTTTGGGTCACCATGTGGGTTTGGGTGCTGAAAATCATATGTAGGTCCTCCGGAGGAACAGTCAGAACTCTTTAACCACTGGGCTGAGCCATCTCTCTAGCCTCCACCTATCATTCCTTCATGCTGTATTTCCAGATACGCAGCTCATTATCACCAATGATGGTCATTCCACTCTGTTACAGTTCTCCAATTACAAGAGTTTTCTCCAATTCAGCTGCATCTTTATAGCCATTAGCCATCTTACCTCGGCGAGAGGTGGATTCTCTGATCACTAAAGCTCTTTTTAACTTTAAAATTCTTCTCCCTGACCTCCTCAGAGACTGGCAGGGACCTTTAAGGCCTGCTGGTATGACGTGCATAGAGGGACCATTATCCACAGGGCTGGGGAGCAGCTGTTTTCAATTTCCATTGTTGACAGACCGAGAGGAAATGGCCTCTGGTTGAAGTGGTGGAAATGTCAGAGGCGAGGGAACAGGACAATGAGACTCTGACACAGTCAGTAATTCCTAGGGGTTTAAGAATTTATCTCCTCCTAAAGACCTAGACACATGCACCATTCAGCTTGTAGAAGCTCTATGCAGTCACGGTGCAATGAGAAAGATATCAGAAGCGAACACCACTCTACTCAACTTGGTGTTGGAAGTTCCAGACTTTGGGAACAGCCCTGTACCCCCCGTGTAGAAAGGCTGATTGTCTGAGTGGAAATCCCCAGCATTCACAAGCCCCTCTTCTCTTTACACACCTAGGAAGTAGCACGTTGCCCTGCTTTGTTTTTTGTGCTCCAGGAATGATGGTAAGTGCTTCGTATGTCCTCAGTGAACTGTCCAAGCCCCTCCCATGCTTTCAATGAAATCTTACAACCAATCTTGCCTCAGTTGTCTTAAAAATAGTCCTTGGGAGAAACTTCATTTCTATTGTTGCTACGTATGAACATTTGTGACTATGCTGGGTGGAGCTGTGAGGACTCAGATTGAAAATTATTTTAAGCCGTCTCATAGACGGAAGCTGGAAGGGATCTTAGTGTCTACTTAAGTTTCATGGGTGAGAAAACAAAGATCAATTTTTTTTAGACAATTTCATTAGATCATTTCATTAAATATTTCATACAGTAAATTCTACTCCCACTATGTCTCGCTCATTCACTTATTCAGTGTCCTGTACTGAATAATGCTTAGTGTTCTGCACAGTCAAAAGTGCTGGTATGACTGTGTGTTTGATTTTTTTCTTCAAATACAGAGACTTTTCAAATCTTCATAGTTCACCATCACCATATGACTGACCAAGCGTATGTCTTACTTAGTTCAGTGTTTTCTACTTGTCTTGTTATTTCTATGTGCTTATCTTAGAAACCTTTTAGCCATAACATTGAAATTATTTTATTAAGCGTTATTATGATAGTCAAAGAAAAAAGTCAGCAAAACTAAAGCATAGTGCTTTATATAAATTTTCTTCTGTCTATATAAAATGTCACATTTATGAATATGGTGTTATCCATAGTTATGACAAGATCTGTCATACACACATTTATATATATATATATATGTATGAATGTATATATAAACACAAAACAATTAGACTCCAAATAATTGAACACAAACATGCATATATCATCATATACAATGCAATGAAAATTTTAACATCACTAAGCTAATTCAATTCAGTATGTTTACAAATTATAAAGTTATATAAGATAACTTATATACTTATTTACTGATTAAAAATATTATCTGAAATTTAACTGAATTTTTCTGAATTGAATGCATTTGCTAGTAATAGATGATGTATGGAAAATACAGATCTAGAACAATAAAACTACAACACAAAATTAACTTCTGGCTAAGAAAACACCTTGGAGTTTATCTTTTGGGGGTCAGCATGCATGACTGGCAGAAATTCCTGAGATGCCTCTCAGGATTCCTGTCCTCTGATTATCCCACTCAAAGCTCATCAAGATTCTGCTCTGAGGGGACTTTCAGATCAGATTAAGGCTTCTCATTTTTGGAAGATTATGCAGCATTTTCTGCATAGATGTTCCCTTAGGATCCTATAAGCGCCTAAATGGTGAAACGGAGGGAGACATCCCGGTGCTTGAGGTGGAGCTCAGAGACAGCATAAGAGTAAAAGTGCCCAGCCCCTTATTCTGTTGGTGACTTGCAACAGCAAGGGGCTGTGAATGGAGACCGAAGGTATCTACAAGCTGAGAAGGATGCCCCACGCTCCCACCCCACCCCCATCCCATCACCAGCTAGAGAAATGAGCTGAATCCAGCCAGCAGTTGACTGAACCAAGCTCATTCCAAGAACCCATCAAAAGTCACACAGCTGCGGACACCTGGCTCCGAGCTGTGAAAAGCCCTTGGGATGGATTATTGATATCTCTAAGTTTGTGTTGATTTGTTCTGCCTGCAACAGAACGCAAATACGGATGCATAGACATAACCATTTTACTACTGAGTCAGTGAAAAGAACCAGCATTCTGAAATGGAAAGGAAAGAAAAAAATAAGGAACCAAAAGGTTACTTTTCCCCTGAGAACCCATACATAATAGGAACTAGAGAGTGACCAGTCTGTCACATGAGTAGAAGAAGCCATGCTCTCGGTGATGCACACTTGGCCTCACTAGACAAAGTCAGGTGGCCCCAACTTCTGTCACAGGCTCATGCCTACTGGGTCTAACACTGAGGCCTGCTTTGTGCTGTTGAGATTTCTCTTTCCCCTGCATGCACACACATAATATTTTCTACAAGATTATTATTCAGGCTAAGAGTCCATTAGCAAATTCTTCATGCTAATGTTGGCAGTCAGTCAAATAGAAAATCTAGACAGGTTGATAAATGTGATTGCCTGGTGTGTGAAGGGTAGGAGGTAGCTTTTCAGGTATCAGACCTGTGACCTGGGGCAGGATTCCCAATCTTATATTTCTGTTTCCTTGTTTGCAAAATGATGAAAAAGTATTGCCTACCTCCGGAATGTGGGAAGACCCGAGGTCATACATATAGAGGGCCCTGGTGAGAATTGGCACATTGGTCATCAGGGTATTCAGGTAGTTAACGGACTACTTATTGAAGGTATGTGGGAATAAAAAAAAAAAAAACGAAGACTGAGTTCTTCTTTTGTAGGGTAAAGGCTGTTGGATTCTAAATACCACAGGAAGGGAGAAGACAGACAACTTTCTAAAGACTATCCTGAGCAATTGAAGAGGTTACAGCCAGATAAAAGTAGCTGTCACCAGAGTAGACTTCCAGGAGGAAGCAGCAGTGCCACTGGGGCTTCTGTCTGGTCAGCTTGCTGAGTAGATGATTGGACTGGGTGAGAAGTATGTCAGTCCATTTGGTGAAGCACCTGAGCTAGGCTCCTGAACAAAGCAAAGTGTATTTAGTTTGCAGATCCTGAGATTCAGTGGGATGTTCCGGTCTCAGCTCAGCTCTGGTAAAAATCCTTCTGGCTGGATCTATGGGGAGGGATTACACTGCCAATCTGCAATAAGAGATAAGGTGACTGGGGCTCATGTCTCCAAATTGTATTCAAGAGAGCTAACTCAGGAGCCCAGACCCACAGAATGCTTTGTTTTTGTTTTTGATCTGGTAAGACCCAAGGATCTCTGCCTAGCTCTTCGTGAAGTCCCAGTACCTCTCATACCTCATCATTAGGGGACCAACCGCCCAAAACAGGAGTCTTTAGGGAGCAGACCAGGTCCGAACTGGAGCTAAGACCCTTGGACAGTGAAGAGTGCGGACAGACCCCTGCTTCTTCGATTCTGGCAATGAGCCCCACATTTCATTTCCCTTTGCTTTCTCAGTTCCCTGCATTGAGTAACTAATTTTAATTTTAACTCAAAGCATTATGATTCCCCCATAGCGATATTAGGGCTCTGAGGGGCTTGTTAAGCACGTTTAGTGGTTTTCACAGCTGACTAAGGTTATTAGTCCAGGGAACTGCGACACCTGTGCAAAGTTAGATTCACTTGTGGCTTTACTAGACTCACTGAAGTCTAAATTAAAATTTTTAATGCTTACATTTGAAGAAGGAAACAAAGGTTTGTTTTCGTTCTCTCTGCTCTAGAAGCTGCTGTGGCACGTGGAGGGAAGCCCGTGTGAATCTCTTGAGTGTGCGCCAGTCCCTCCCTGCTCTGAGGAACTGGTCGCAGTCCACACTCCCTCCCGCTGCTCCAATCCCAGGATCCTCTGCCTTGGATGTTGTTATGAACGCTGTAATTTGTCTGGGGTTCTTCATAAGCACTTCACCCCTCTCCACGTCTTGGAGGCTTTTCTCTCTGTTTTGTTTTTTTGCATCCCATGACCTCTGTAGATATCTGAATTTACACTTACATGTACTTGGCTGAGAATGTCTTGACACAGACTGTTCAAAATTACTGTTCAGTTCCCAGTCTTCATCTTCATAGACTATTAATTAGTGATCAATAAATAAAATTAGAATGATGAACGTTACAAAATGCTGATGGATACTAATATTTTACACATACACATACATACACATACCTCCTCACATATGACAAACATAGTAGAACAGAAGTACCTATGTGGTGGACCTTTGGAACTTTTTGAATAAGCCCACTTCTTTGCAGTTCTAAGAGTGCAGACACAAGCTACTTTTTAGTGTCAAGTGGAAGTCATGCTGACAGATTATTGTATTGATGACCAAAATTTAAAGTTTCTAAGCAGTTTTAAGATCAAATGAACCAACATACTGCGTTAAGCATATACTTAACAGCAGAATGCTCTATGTAAATGAAGCTGGCTCTTAACTAGCAGAACTCCACATTTCTCTGCCCCTCCCCACCAGGATTAAATGAATGTGCCACCATGTCCAGTGTTATTGATGTATTTTCATAAGCCATGCCCACAGTACTCTGGTAATTTTAGAAACTCCTCTGAAGTCTGTATGTATATCACTAACCCGTGTTGTGCTGAACCACCATGAAAGCCAATTGTGGAAGAAGAGAGTTTCAGATTCTGTAAGACCCCAAAGGCCACACCCCTAGTGATGTGCTTCCTCCAGCAAGAGCCTGCACCCTAAAGCTTCCACATCTTAGAGCCCCAGCAACTGGGAACCAGGAGTTCAAATGCATGAGCCTTTGGGGGCATTTCCCACTCAAAACACCACAGTCTGCAAAACTGATGATATTGGGTTTACTTCTAAAGAGCCTAGATTTCTAATTCTAAATCTATTTCTGGTCTGAATTAAACCTTTGCCTCCCTCTTGTATTTGGGTTGCTGTGATACAGTTCACACATCTTAAATGAACAAAGCTGGTGATCGAAGCTCAAAAAGTACAAAAGCCTCCCTCCCTCCCTCCGTTCCTCTGTCCTTCTCTCCTTCCCTCTCTCTCTCTCCCTCCCTCCCTCCCTTCCTCCCTCCCTCCTTCCTTCTGTCCCTCCCTTCATCCATCCCTCTGTCCCTCACTCCTCATCTCTGCCTCTTCTTCCTTTTCTTCTCCCATCCCTCTCTTCCATCCTTCTGTCCTTTTTTGTCACCTTTTTTCCGTATTTAACTGTGCTCCATGATAAAGAGAACATGGTCAAATCACTTGCTTACACTTTGAAGTATTTCAGTACAATCTTTGGTTTTCTTTACACAGCTCTGCCTTGCTCCTGCCACTCGTGAAATCAAGACTGAGTCACCTTTGTAAGGGGAGAATGCAAACAGGCTCCTAACTAGCAGCCCTAACATTCTAGATGGTATTTCTTATCTGAAATACTTAGGAACAAAATGATCTTCACTATTCTAAAGGGTCCAGTCGTCAGAGCCTAACTTCAGCCTGGTCCCTCACTCTCAGCTATTTCTAATCAGCCAATGGGGCCCTGTGTTCTACCCTAGAGGGAGGCTACTTCAGCCTCAAAGCCTTGCTCAACTGCAGCCGTTCACTGCAGAGCTCCTGGAGCATGAGCTCCTCCAGTGAAAACCTCAGACTCTTAGCCACAGATCACACAGTGGCTGCACTGTGCTCAGTAGTAACAGAGAAGAATTCCTCAGGGAGACCATCGGAGCTATTCGGCTGGATCCAGCGGTGAAGCAATTGAAGCCGTTGCCAAGCTGGAAGCTGTTCAGCTATGACTTCCATGAAGCCAACAATCGAAATGCTTTCACGTTCATTTGACTTTGCCAAGGAGAAAACGGTGCTGCAGGTGGGTGAGCGCACGCTGCAGGAGTCCCCACTCCCTGAGAAAGTCTCATTTACTTCCCTGTGGGGAATTCAGCTCTTGGCCTGCAGAAGTTCACAGTTTCCCGTGGGGAAAATGACGAAGAGATGGTTAGGAAGGTATCAGCATGGGAAAGCGGTTCCCCCCTCCACCCCCAAAGCAGCTGGGAACCAAAGAAATTTTTTCTGCCTCTTCCAGGGCTGGCTCTAAATGCATAGGACTTAGTTACTAAGGGAAGATGCAAACCCCTCCCAGGAGCCATAGTGCTCACCTATCCCCCATGAAGTGACACTTGCAACAGGTCTGTGAGAGGGAATGTATGTAATGCTGCTGGATTTATGCTTGCCCCGTTCACAATTTTAAACCTTTACTGTCTTCTGGCAAAAGAAGAAGAGGAAAAAAGAAAGAAACACTTCTCAGGAGGCATTTGTAGGAAAACGTCTGTCAAATTACTTCCTAAGGCACAATATTCTGCCTGGCAGCTGAGCTGATGCCATGCAGAATTCTGAGCAAACTCCCTTATACTTCTCACTTCATTTAGGTACTGAGTTTGGTTCCTGGCTCTGTCTCTCTGTCTCTCTTTCTCTCTCTCTCTCTCTCTCTCTCTCTCTCTCTCTCTCTCTCTCCAGGGCAGAGCTGAGTGGTTGGAAGAAGTTAAGGTCAAGTTTGATAGGCACAGTCAGATGAGCAGTAAGTTGCTCTCTCACCCACGGTGGATAGCATCTACTTTAAACACACAGCAGTATATATTGTGATCCTGAGTGTTCCTGCCAATGAAAGAACCTGCTGAAGCCTGGCCTTCCTGGGCAGGGGAGCCTTATCAACAGTGTGCTTTACTCTGAGCCCAAAGCACGGGGTGCAAACCATTCCCATGTGCAACAAACTAATTTTAGAAATGAGGTTTTTCTTTTGCTCTTTTCCATGTTTTTGATCAGAGTAATCTGGGTTATCCTTTATTTCCAGCTAGAACATAATGGGAACTATCCAAGATAATGAAATAGTCTATTTTGTGGGCTCAGGTATACTGAGGCAGAAAGCCTTGAGTAAACCAGTTCTAATTTTAAGCTTGTTATGAACAATATAAAGAGAACTGCCAGTACATTTAAATTATAGTTCAGGGGAGAAATTGAGTGGTGGTCCAGGAAACCGAACATCTTAAAGATTATTTCATAGATGGGTAGTGGTGGTGCAATCATTAATCCCAGCACTCAGGTGGCAGAGGCGGGCAGATCTCTCAGTTCAAGGTCAGCCTGGTCTACACAGTGAGTTCCAGAACAGTGTGTGTGGAGGGAGACACACACACACACACAAACACAAACACACACACACACACACACACAGCAAAACACTATCTCAAAAAACACACAAACAAACAAAAAAGTATTTCAGATATTAAAGCCATCAAATCCCTACATCTGACAAGATGTGTCTGTAAAACTAAAATAATCCACTTATAACGTTGTCAGGAAAAATGGGCCTGCAGGCTTTTGCCTCTTCAATTTTAGAAACGATTTGAAACAAGTTGGTGGGACTCTGGAAAACGAAATAGCCAACACAGAATCCGCCATCTTTACAAATGCCAAAGCTTTTGGAGATTGAAAGGCGCTGAATACAGGTTTGGAAGAGAGTCTCCACAAGATAGGCTGATATCAGGCAAGCATACTTATGATCTACGGCTGCTGAACAAATCTTTATCAACATAGACTTATGTGGAACATTTTATTCTGAAAACCTGGCATTCATAGTTTTTGTTGTTGTTGTTCTTGCTTTTGTTTTTAAGTATTTGATTGTTTCTCCATGCATTCTGGGTGGAGCATTTGTTTGTTTGTCTATTTACTTATTTATTTTGAAAAGCCTCTAAAAATACATAATTTCCCTAGGAAAAATATTAATTAAATATAATTAAATATATGCCCTTGACCAATATATATTTGTATTAGTCAAGGAACTTCGATATAATGCATTATTGAGCTGTGAATTGGTTGGCCAGTGTTGTTTCTGAGGTTTGGTAGTGGTAAAATTAGTGAATGCTAGATTGGTTTGAAAGAATTTTTGGGTAGTTGCTGTAGAAAGGGCAGGGTTTCCCAGCGCAGACCATGACTCCTGAATTCCCAATACTCCCTGAGACTAGGAAAGAGCTGGCTTGCTGGGATGGAGAACATGCCTTTGCCTTTGCAAACTATGGGAATCAAGCAAGACTAAACGAGGGGTGGGTAGCTAGGACCCAAGGAGGCAGTGAGGGCTGTTGTATCATGGCATCACAGGGCGCTTGGCACAGCTGCAGGGCGATTAGCAGACCAGCCAGGCCAACCAAGGCTCACAGGAGGCACTGACTCAGGGAGCTGTGGAATATGCCAGACTGGGCTCAGGTTGACCTTGGTGGAAATGGGAGGACACCTCAGAGGAAGAACATCTAGGTTTGGCAAGTGATTGACTACAGCGAATTAAATAGCAGTGATAATTACTACTTACCAGCATTTGCTGTGTGGGAGGTATTACATAAAAGAATTACTGTTTATATAAGCATCTGGCAAGAGGGGAGCATGTGCTCCTCATCCAGTGCGGTTTTCTTAAAATCGCAGAACCATCTCTGTGAGTGCACGGCATGAGCTTCACAATTTGCTAGATTTCGGTGGTACTTTTAGTAGAAAATTGACTTTGAGTTATTATTAAACATATTCATGTACTCTGTATGACTATCAAACATAATCAACCATTTAGCAACTCGCACTGGACACTAAGAACTGGTATTTAGCTAGTTGTAAAAATGTAAAACCATAGCAAGAGTGAGCATTCCTGAGAGTCAAGGAAATGCCAGCTTAGGGGAAATGGTCAGCACTACGGGGGTCGTCACATCGGACAGTGCTTTGAGAACTCCACCCTTCTCAGCCCAGTCAACCTCCGTAAAGTTGTGGCTAGAAATCACTACACTTTCTCCTAAGCAAGGGCTTCAACTGAGTCCTTCCTTTAAGGCAGGTGTGCTGGTCTGCAGCAGCTTGCTGGTATAGTTCCAGTCCGGCTTATGAACTCTGTAGCTTGTGGAAAACTCAGGCACAATTTCCCAGATCTCCCCCTTAATTCTCACCATAAGAACCAGTTGTCGGTTCCCCTGCGCCCATGTGAAATCTGTATGTTGAAGCCCAATGACAAAAGTGAGGTTAGGGGGTGGGGCTTTCGGGGGTAGTTAGGTTGGAAAGAGGCTATGAGGCCTCGTGACGAAGTTCTTCCCTAGAAGGCATACCTGAACTTCCCTCGTCTTCTTCCTACATTTTTCTTCTCCTTTCCTCCTTGTCCATCTGCCCCTTCTGCCCTGTCAGAACACAGAAAAGGTACTGTCCCCAGCCTACAACACGATTGTCACTGAGTTGTCAGATGCCCAGCCTCTGGGACTATAAGAAAGTATAATGTACAATGTTTATGTCCCTCAGGCGTATTTTATCATAGCGGAACAAGCTGTGTAACATAGAACTTAAGTTACATGGAACCCTTAAGGTGCATCTGGTCCTTTGCTGGATTTCTCTGTGTTCTATCTTATTAGTCCTCAAAATAATGGTAAAAACCACCTTTTTATTCTAAACTTCACTGATTAAAAAATAAACAAACAAAAACAAATACTTGTTCAACTGCTGACAACGAATGAAGGATGGTGGCAGAGTTTGAACGTGGTCCTAACTTTCTTTACTCCCTCCTTTTCCAAAAAGGGCCTCATTACGTAGCCCAGTCTTCTTATGAACTCATGACCCTCCTGCTTCTACTTTGCAAATGCTGGGCTTGCAGGTGCCACTGCCTTGGCCGTTACTATATTTCCTCTTTTTTTTTTATTAAATTTTTTTTTATTGAGAAAAGGAAAAAAAAAGTATCTGCCTCCTCCCAGCCTCCCATTTCCCTCCCCCTCCTCCCACCCTTCTCCCCCTCCCCCAAACTCCTCTCCCCCTCCCTCTCCAGTCCAAAGAGCAGTCAGGGTTCCCTGCCTGTGGAAAGTCCTAGGTCTGCCCCCCCTCCGTCCATGTCTAGGAAGGTGAACATCCAAACTGGCTAGGCTCCCACAAAGCCAGCACATGAAGTAGGATCAAAACCCAGTGCCAATCAGTCTTCTGATCATCAGTCCTCATTGTTTGCCATGTTCAGAGAGTCCGGTTTAAAAGTAAACATAAGACCAACGATGACTCCAAGCTAATCCAAGAATATTGAGATCATTGCCAGTGATAGATAAGCTAAGGAGAAATTGCTTGAGGTCAAGCAGGACAGAAGAGCATTGGCAAATGTAATGAGACTGTCAATAGTTAGTACATAAACATTTACCATGATGCTCAGTTTCCCATGTCAGTTTTTGAGTGACGGATATCAACTCAATGGAAATAGTCATTGACGTCACTATCAAGTTTGTTACATAACCATGTGTTAAGATGCTGGGGAACATGTATTAGAGAGCAGCCTTTTCTTGTCATACAAACTGTGCAATTAAACTCCGGAAAAAAAGCATCTCCTAACTCCTCATTTTCTTTCATGCCGTTGCTCTCTCTACCATTGCTTCTTTAGCCACATTCAGGAAGTTACGGCTTCACCCTCTTACGTCGACTTTGAAGGTTTAATTTAAACCCAAGAGTCAGGTAGAACTGATTAGATGAGTTACTCCTCTCTGAAAAGAATCTGCCTTTGAAGAAAGAAGAGATATTTGGGTCCAGGCTTAATATATTAAAAAAAAAAATTCCGGCTGGAGTTCTCAGAGTAAATCAACTCAATATAACTTTAAAAACCTCCTCTGGCCGGGCGGTGGTGGCACATGCCTTTAATCCCAGCACTTGGGAGGCACAGGCAGGCGGATCTCTGTGAGTTCGAGACCAGCCTGGTCTACAGAGCTAGTTCCAGGACAGGCTCCAAAACCACAGAGAAACCCTGTCTCGAAAAAACCAAAAAAAAAAAAAACCAAAAAAAAAACCTCCTCTGGGGACACAATTTTTCAGAGAGGCTTAGACTAGAAATACCTTGCTATGCCAAATGACTTCAAGGTACACCAGCGCCTTGAAAAAGAAGCAATGGTTGCTGAGGCTCAATAAGACAGTCACACAGGGCAAATCCTTAACCTGGATCTGGAAAGCCTTTAGATAGGATTTGTGACCATTTCTTCTGTAATAACCTTCTGTAGAAAGAAACAGCTTGCCTTTTAAAGACTCAAGGTGAACAGGGAGAGAAAATGAAACAATGAAACTGGTAATCCAAAGAAAGCCCCACTGAGAGCAGCGAGACAGGTTGTCCTATTAGCTCACAGTACTTCTGAAGAATTATTACAGCTTATGAATTTAAAATCAAGCCTCACTTCAAACTTTATGTTTGCTCCTTAGGAGCCTTGTGGCTGTGAACAGTTCACCTAAACTCTATAAAAGGGATCTCATCTGTTCAAGGAGAAACAAAGTTACTTATTCTCCCAATTCTCCAGAACTTTTATCAGGAAAATAAGAAACAGCAATGTCTCAGAATGTGGATGGTGGTAGGTCTATTGCTCCATGATATAGAAGGTGCTCTCAGCAAGGTCTCAGAAGGGTGTGTACACCTTCTTGTTTATCTGACTCCCCACGTTTTCTTTTTTTTTTTTATTGAGAAAAGGAAAAAAGTATCCGCCTCCTTCCAGCCTCCCATTTCCCTCCCCCTCCTCCCACCCTTCTCCCCCTCCCCCAAACTCCTCTCTCCCTCCCTCTCCAGTCCAAAGATCAGTCAGGGTTCCCTGCCCTGTGGAAAGTCCAAGGTCTGCCCCCCTCCGTCCATGTCTAGGAAGGTGAACATCCAAACTGGCTAGGCTCCCACAAAGCCAGAACATGAAGTAGGGTCAAAACCCCGTGCCATTGTCCTTGGCTTCTCATCAGTCCTCATTGTTCGCCATGTTCAGAGAGTCCAGTTTTATCCCATACTTTTTCAATCACAGTCCAGCTGGCCTTGGTGAGCTCCCAATAGATCAGCCCCATTGTCTCAGTGGGTGGGTGTACCCCTCGTGGTCCTGACTTCCTTGCTCATCTTCTCCCTCCTTCCGCTCCTCATTGGGACCTTGGGAGCTCAGTCCAGTGCTCCAGTGTGGGTCTCTGTCTCTATCTCCGTCTATCACCAGATGAAGGTTCTATGGTGGTATGCAAGATATTTGTCAGTATGACTATAGGATAGGGTCATTTCAGGTTGCCTATGCTCAGCTGCCCAAGGGACTAACTGAGGACATCACCATGGGCTCCTGGGAGCCACTCTAGGGTCAAGTCTCTTGCCAACCCTAAAGTGGCTCCCTTAACTAAGAATTGTGGTTCCGTGCTCCCCTATCCAACCTTCCTTTATCCCAATCCTCCTGTTTCCCCAAGTTCCCCCCCTCCTTCCCTTCTAACTTTTCTCTCCCCATCTCCCCTTACCCCCATCCCACCCCACCCCCAAGATCCCAATTTTCTCCCCGGCAATTTTGTCTACTTCCCATAGCCAAGAGAATAACTATATGTTTTTCCTTGGGTTCACCTTCTTACTTAGCTTCTTTAGGTTCACCAATTGTAGTCTCCGTGACCCTTATTTATGGCTAGAAACCAATTATGAGTGAGTACATCCCATGTTCATCTTTTTGGGTCTGGGATACCTCACTCAGGATAGTGTTTTCTATTTCCATCCATTTGCATGCAAAATTCGAGAAGTCATTGTTTTTTACCGCAGCGTAGTACTCTAATGTGTATATATTCCATACTTTCTTCATCCATTCTTCCATTGAAGGGCATCTAGGTTGTTTCAAGGTTCTGGCTATTACAAATAATACTGCTATGAACATAGTTGAACAAATGCTTTTGTCATATGATAGGTCTTTGTGTGGTTTTGGTATCAGAGTAACTGTAGCTTCATAAAAGGAATTTGGTAATGACCCTTCTGTTTCTATATTGTGGAATACATTAAGGAGTATAGGTATTAGCTCTTCTTGGAAGTTCTGGTAGAATTCCGCATTGAAACCATCTGGTCCTGGGCTTTTTTTGGTAGGGAGGTTTTTGATAACAGCTTCTAATTCTTCGCGACTAACAGGTCTGTTTAGATTGTTCACCTGGTCCTGGTTTAACTTTGGTATGTGGTATTTATCTAAAAAAGTGTCCATTTCTTTTACATTTTCCAGTTTTGTGGTTTTTGTAGTAAGATCTGATGATTCTCTGAATTTCCTCTGTGTCTGTGGTTATGCCCCCTTTTCATTTCTGATCTTATTAATTTGCGTATTCTCTCTCTGCCGTTTGATTAGTTTGGATAGGGGTTTGTCAATCTTGTTGATTTTCTCCAGGAACCAGTTTTTTGTTTCATTGATTCTTTGGATTGTTTTCTGTGTTTCTATTTTGCTGATTTCAGCCCTCAGTTTGATTATTTCCAGTCTTCTACTCCTCCTAGGTGAGTCTGCTTCTTTTTTTTCAAGAGCTTTCAGGTGGGCTGTTAAGTCTCCAATATGTGCTTTCTCTGTTTTCTTTAAGTGGGCACTTAGTGCTATGAACTTTCCTCTTAGGACTGCTTTCATAGTGTCCCATAAGTTCGAGTATGTTGTTTCTTTATTTTCATTGAATTCAAGGAAGACTTTAATTTCTTTCTTTATTTCTTCTTTAATCCAGGTGTGGTTCAGTAGTTGACTGTTCAGTTTCCATGAGTTTGTAGGCTTTCTGGGGGTAGCATTGTTGTTGAATTCTAACTTTAATCCATGGTGATCTGATAAGACACAGGTGGTTACTAATATTTTTTTGTAACTGTGTAAGTTAGCTTCGTTACTGAGTATGTGGTCAATTTTCGAGAAGGTTCCATGAGCTGCAGAGAAGAAGGTATATTCTTTCCTCTTTGGGTGGAATAGTCTATAGATGTCTGTTAAGTCCATTTGCTTCATTACCTCCATTAATTCTCTAATTTTTCTGTTAGGTTTCTGTCTGATTGACCTGTCCATTGGTGAGAGAGAAGTGTTGAAGTCTCCTACTATTAGTGTGTGCGGTTTGATGGCTGCCTTGAGTTTTAGTAATGTTTCTTTTACGTATGTGGGTGCTTTTATATTAGGGGCATAGATATTCAGGATTGAGACTTCATCCTGATGAATTGTTCCTGTTATGAGTATAAAATGTCCCTCTCCATCTCTTCTGGTTGATTTAAGTTTGAAGTCAACTTTGTTAGAAATTAGTATGGCCATACCTGCTTGTTTCTTAGGTCCATTTGCTTGATAAGCCTTTTCCCAGCCCTTTACTCTGAGTAGGTGCCTGTCTTTGTGGTTGAGGTGTGTTTCTTGTAAACAGCAGAATGTTGGATCCTGTTTTCGTATCCAATCTCTTAGCCTGTGCCTTTTTATAGGTGAGTTGAGCCCTTTGACATTAAGTGATATTAATGACCAGTGGTTGTTAACTCCGGTCACTTTTTTAGTAGGAGGGTTTGTGTGTTTCCCTTCTTTGATTTGCACTGGTGAAGGGTCTCTAGATGTCTGAGTTATTGTGGTCATTGTTGGACTCCTTGGTTAGTGATTTTCCTTCTATTATTTTCTGTAAGGCTGGATTTGTGGCTACGTATTGTTTAAATTTGTTTTTATCCTGGAAAATTTTGTTTTCTCCATTTATAGTGAACGAAAGCTTGGCTGGGTATAGTAGTCTGGGCTTGCATCCATGATCTCTTAGTTTTTGCAGTACATCTATCCAGGACCTTCTGGCTTTCATGGTTTCCATAGAGAAGTCAGGTGTAAGTCTGATAGGTTTACCTTTATAAGTAACGTGGCCTTTTTCCTTTGCGGCTCTTAATATTCTTTCCTTATTCTGTATGCTTTGTGTTTTGATTATTATATGGAGAGGGGATGTTTTTTTTTTTTTTTGATCCAGCCTATTCGGTGTTCTGTATGCTTCTTGAACTTTCATAGGTATATCTTTCTTCAGGTTGGGAAAGTTTTTTTCTATAATTTTATTAAGTATATTTTCTGGACCATTGAGCTGCATTTCTTCTCCTTCTTCTACTCCAATTATTCTTAGGTTTGGTCTTTTTATTGTGTCCTATATTTCCTGAATGTTTTGTGATGAGAGTTTGTTGGATTTGCTGTTTTCTTTGATCAGTGCATTTATTTTCTCTATGTTATCTTCAGAATCTGAGATTCTTTCTTCTATCTCTTGTATTCTGCTGGTTATGCTTGTTTCTGTAGTATCTATTCATTTATCTAGATTTTTCCATATCCAGTCGGCCCTCTGTTTGTGTTTTCTTCTTTGCCTTCATTTCAATTTTCAAGTCTTGAACTGTTTCCATTATCTGCTTGATTGTTTTTCCTTGGTTTCCTAGGGTATCATTCACTGATTTACTCAATTCCTCAAACTTTCTGTTATACTTCTCATCCATTTCTATAAGTGTGTTTTTTATATGCTGTTTAAGGGCCTCTATCACTTTCATAAAGTCAGTTTTTTCTACTTCTTCTTGATTAAGGTGTTTATGTCCTCCTGTTGTGAGGTCGCTGGGTTCTGGTGGTTTCATGTTGTTTTTCAGATTGTTGGATGAATTCTTGCATTGGCGCCTGCCATCTCTTCCTCCGAATACTCCCCTATGGATCTTCTTTTACAGGATCAGGTCTTCTTGCCCACTGATGTACCTTCCCAGTGATGTCACTCCCCAGTGATGGTACTCCTGGTGTCCAGATCGGATCTCCGTGCTGCTTGGGTAGCTCGCAAACAATGGGCCCACCCTGCTTGCTGCAGGCAGGCTATGGAAACAAAGGAACTACCGCCCTCCCTTTTGCCCTCCCGATTTGGGTTCAGTCCCAGCGCCCGAACAGGCTGAGCTGGGAGGTGCTAAGCCCCCAAAGAGGGGAGGGAGGGAGGGAGACAGGGGATAGGGGGTTTTGTATGTAAGCTGGGTGGGATAGGAAGAGAGAGGAGGTATCGGGCAGTATAGCCCCTGCAGGATGACCAGGAAGTGGAGGAGGGATGATTAACGTCTGAGTTCCCTGATTGCCGCTGCCGTGGCACTCACTCACCCCAATGATGGCTCTCCCTGTGCCCCCCCCCATGTTTTCTTGTATCAAAGCATCACCAACCTTGACTGAGGCCCATCTTTCATACTGAGGTACTGAGCAAACCTTTTGAGGTGCTCTAAAGCCCTTCTCCCTTCTTTGTGTGATTTTTAGATAGAATGTTCTAGAAGACACTGATGATTATTTGGGTTAGCCTGTCAACTCATCTAACAGGCTCAACGAGAGGCTAGACAAGAACAGAGAGCAATCACTACTATATGAGAATGACTAGAACAGTTGGGTGTAGCACAGATGGGTTTCAAAAATTAAGTGTCTCCATGGCACCCAGAAACACTAATGTGCCCTTGAAAATCTACTGATACCTGGGTCTAAGGTAAACACCAAACTTATGAAGGAAAATAGCACTTAAGTTCCTTCTCAACATTAAGCTGACTTAACAGTAATCACTGTTCCTCGTGTTCTTCAGTGACTTCTGTTTCAGTTTCGCCTCCAGGTTCCTGCCTTGAAGCTTTGCTGTGGTTTCCCTCGATTATTGTGATGTGAAAGCAAATGAACTAATGGGTTCTCTCTCCAAGTTCCTCTGGGTCGTGAGGCTTTGTTACAATAACAGAATCTCTAACTAACACAGACATTGGTACCAGGAGTAGAGTATTGAGTAACAAACCTGACCATGCATTTTTGAGGTTGTGATAGCATTTAAACTTTGGGCTGGGAAGAGAGTGCTCAGATCTCTGTGACAGATGGAAAGATAATCATGCTCAGAGCAGTGCAGACAATGGCGACCTGACTTGGGAGCTTTCCTACACGGTACAGGGCCATTTGGATGGTATTTTGAATTAATCTGTGGTTCTGGTGAGCTGGTGCTGAAGAATCAGCTGGGATTATCAAGAAACCAGAAACACTAAAGTAAAACCTTTGCTTTACTGGGACAACTGATGCTGGTCAGCAGGAACTGAGAAATTAGCTGTGATTGAGAAGAGGCCAACATCACTGAGGTGAAATTTCTGTGAAGTACCACTTCGGGTCAAGACACAGAAGCGGTGTTCCAGAGGTGGCCAAGGCTGTACCTCATGCTGGCAGCCAAACTTGATAATGTATAAGAGTCTCCCAAATGGTAATGGCTTTGAAATCATGAAGGCATCAAGGAGAGCAACTAAGACTTGGCACAGTGAGAGGCCAAGCGAGGCCAAGAGGCCTTTGGTGAAGGCTTGGCCTCAGTTGCAGTCGGAGGCCCAGAATTGAAGAAGTCATAGAGTGAAGTTGAGGCCTGGCACTATGCAGCAGGGTGAGAGTCTCCCCCAGACAGCCTAAGAGAGGCTGTCAGAGAAGGTGCAGTCTAGTGGGGACCTCAGCATTTTGGAGATGCCGGTGCCATGGACAGCAGCAGTTGAGGTGTGGAGCTGGCCTGTGCCTATGAGACGAGCCGTGTGTGTGGCCAACACTGGAGCTGGGGAAATAGTGTGAAGGAACCAAGAATAAGAATATAGAAATGTAGATTTCAGAAATAAGAATATATAAATAAAGAAATACAAAGTTGTAAACCTAGGAGAATGAGGTCAGCTGTCAGCAGCGTTCTCAGCAGCTCAAGGATTAACTATTAACAGTGGTTACTTTGTTTTACAATTGGCTGCTCTGTTTACAAGACTGAAGCCTCCTTCTGCAAACTGAGGGTCAACTCTGCAAACCGAGAGTTAGCCCTATGATCACACCCCAGCCACCTGTGACCAACAATGGAGCTGAGTTAACCTTTAGAGGGTGGGATGTACATGATTTTAGGTTAAGCGTTGTCCCTGCTATGTGAAACTGGTAGCATTATGGGGAGTGCAGAGCTTTGATAAATACTATCAGGAGTACCACGGAAAACAATGGACTAAATACAAACACTACTCTAAACTCTAAATTAATGGAAATTGTAAGAAAGGCAATTTGTATCTGAGTTTTACCTCAAGATTGTAAAAATTCTTTTGATCATGCCTACTGCTTGTTGCTTCTTGCTGTAAAAAGGGGGAGTTCAGAAACTCTCCTTTGCTATAGCCTTACAAGTCTATATTTGGCTGTGGTCTCAGCTAGCTGATAAGCTTTTTGTGCCCCATGGAGATTTTTTTTTAATTTTTAATATTTTTTCTGGAATAAAGTTTGCTTCTGGTTTAATAGACTTTGGTGGCCTGTCCCCCATCTTTGCATGACCCCCCGTGGACCCAACAAGTGATGCAGACTTTCTTTTAGGCCACCAACAAACTCCCAAATCATGACATGTTGACTGACTTTTAGTTATGACTGATCAGCCTTAACTTATGCTTGTCCATTAGCTCTTACAACTTACATTAACCTGTTTCTCTTCATCTACATTTTGCCTTGGGGCTTTTTACCTTCCTTTCATTCTGTATGTCCTACTTTTCCTGCTACTTCCATGTCTGTCTGTCTGGCCCTGGGTGTCTCTCTCTCTTTCTTCAGTCTCTTCTCTTCTCTTCTCTTCTCTTCTCTTCTCTTCTCTCCTCTCCTCTCCTCTCCTCTCCTCTCCTCTCCTCTCCCCTCTCCCCTCTCCTCTCCTCTTCATTTGGCTTATGCTTCCATGTTAGTGTTCATCATGGAAGGAAGACAGGACAGGAACTCAAGCAGGGCAGGATCCTGGAGGCAGGAGCTGATGCAGAGGCCATGAAGGCAAGCTGTTTGTTGCTTGCTTCCCATGGCTTGCTCAATCTGCTTTCCTATAGAACATTGAACCACCGGCCCAGGGATGGCACCACCTACCATGGGCTGGGCCGTTTCACATGGATCACTAATTGAGAAAGTCCCCTTCAACTGGATTTCATGGAGGCATCTCCTCAGCTAAGGCTCCTTCCTCTCTGAGGAAGTCAAGTTGACACAGAAAACCAGCCAGGACAGTATCCATGTGTCTGTTTTGAATATGTCGATTTTGTATATCCATTGACCTGGGCTGTTCTCAACCTTGGTCAGAGAGGCTTATTTCTGCATTGAATAGCAGTCAGTAGACATATGCATAGCTGGTCAACATACTAAGAATAGGAAGGAGCTCAAGTGCTCAGCCCTCAACAGAGTATATCTACTCATTGTACTACCTCTAAGGTTCAGGGAATACAGAGGAAGGCAAACTGAAAAAAAAAATGTAAGCACCTGTAGGATGGGGAGGAGCTCTGTGAAATGCTATCCTAGACACGGCATGGTTGTCTGCAGGGACTTGCATAAGAGTGCCATTTTAATGCAGGTTTTCTCTTCTTTGTTCATTCAGTCTTCGGGAACTGCTTGCTTTATCCCTTTGCTCTTATCTTCACACACCTTATCTTTTATCATTTGGCCAATTTGAATAGGGTTTCTAAGCTTCCCAAGTTATATACTTAGTAAATCACACTGAAACAAATTCAACAAGTTCTGTAAGATCAGTTAACATAGTTACTGGACCCCAAAGATAATCAGACAAAGCTGAGAGCAGCCTTGCTTTGTGATTATGAATCATCCTTCTTGCTGGTACTTTTTATCATAAAAAGAACAACTGTGGGGGAAAAATAACGTGTGCTTCCCAGGAAGACTGTGCACTATCTACACGATAAGTCTTCTGGGCTTGCTGATTTCTTTCTTCCCTTTGCTGCCTGCAAGTATAGACAATCGAGAGAAATGCCAAATGATTTTTATCTAAAGACAGACACATCCCTGCTCACTAGCAGTTCAGCTGACTTCCCTCCTCCCCTGGTGAAAAACAACTCTCCCATTTTTGCAGGAACTGCAAACATCTGGTCTGTGTATGAGTTTGTGCTCCATATTCTCTTTCAACCATCTGCACTATCTCCTTGGCTCCCTCAATGATTAATTAATGGGATCAAGTCTTGAATCCATGCCCATGGTTCTATCTATAGGGGAGTTTGGATTTACCAGGTCAGGGAAGTTATCTCTTAAGGAGACTGCTTTTGTGGCTGGCTAATGTTTTTGCTACACTTTGAGCATTGTATTGATCATTTCCTAATTATCATCTATATTATGCTTTCTTCTTTGTTCTCTGTGTTGCTTCCATTTAAAAGAAAGGCATGTAAGCATATTTTTTCTCCTGTTTTATTTGCATGGCAGTCTGAGAACACTCTATATTATGCTATCCTTTGGAAAAATTGGAGGTTTCTTTGTAATTCTTTAAAAAGTATAATTGGTTTTACTTAGCATTCACATTAACAAAATTCCCTGTGGCCTTTCCAGATATCCATATCATTATTCTTAGTTTTCATCTCCCGCAGTGCCCATCCTCATTCCTCCCATCACCCTTTCTCAGGTCACCTTCTGCTCCCCCCAATAGTTCTTCCCTCTGCTTTAATGTCACCTATTCCATGACTTACTCTGTTGACCCCTTTCCCTAATGTCACACTTCCTTCTCCTCTCTAGCAATCACCTCTCCACCTTCATGTTTTACAACATACATATTCATATACAAGCACATACAAATTTAAACCTAGATGCTGTACATGAAAAAGAATGTTGCGTTTGTCTTATTGAGCCTTACTTATTTTACTTAATATAATGACCTTCAGTTCCAACTACCCAAAATATCTTACTTTCATTCTTAGCAGCTAAATAAAATTCTATTATTAAGTGAGGTGTGGTATATAATGACTATAATCCTAACACTCTGGAGGCCAAGGTATGAGAGTCTCCATTCAGTCAAGGCCAGCCCAGGATCCCTAGTCAGTTCCAGACTATCCTGAGCTATAGAATGACACTCTGTCTCAAACGTGAACCAATTCTGCCCTGTGTTTGTACAGGTTTTCTTTATCCATCTGCTGATGGACTTATAGGATAAGTCTGGCCTGTGCTCGCACAGTTACTGCAGGAAGGAGTGTGGACATCTAGGTGTCATGTGTGGTGTGTCAGTCTAGAATCCACCAGTTGTGTGTGGTGTGGCAGATCGGGATCATGTTGTGATTCTAGTTTTAGGTTTTTGAGGAACCTGCACAATGATTTCCAGACCGACGGTGCTAGCTCATTCCTCCCAGCAGTGCGTGAGTGTTTCTCCTTCTCTACTGCCTTGCCAGCATGTGCTGTTGTTTGTTGTCTAGGTAATAGCCATGAGTAGAGGAAGATGTAATTTCAAAGCAGTTTTGAGTCACGTTTCTCATACAGCTAAAGATGTTGAGCATCCCCAAGAGTGGTATTGCTGGATCCAGGGGTAGGTTGATCCCGAATTTCCTGAGAAACCGAAACACTGCTTTCCAGAGTGGTTGCACAAGTTTGCATTCCCACCAGCAATGGGTGAGTGTACCCCTTTCTCCACAACCTCTCCAGCAAAGGCTATCATTGGTGTTTTTTATTTTCGCCCAAGAGAGGCCCTATCATACAACAAAAGTATATGCTCAACTATGTTCATGGCAGCATTGTTTGTAATAGCCAGAACCTGGAAACAACCTAGATGCCCTTCAACGGAAGAATGGATGAAGAAAGTATGGAATATATACATATTAGAGTATTACTCAGCAGTAAAAAACAAGGACTTCTTGAATTTTGCATACAAATGGATGGAAATAGAAAACACTATCCTGAGTGAGGTAAGCCAGACCCAAAAAGAGGAACATGGGATGTTCTCACTCATATTTGGTTTCTAGCCATAAATAAAGGACATTGAGCTTATAATTCATGTTCCTAGAGAAGCTAAATAAGAAGGTGAATCCAAAGACAAACACATAGGCATCCTCAGGAATATTAACCTTCATCAGGCGATGAAAGGAGACAGAGACAGAGACCCACACGGGAGCACCGGACAGAAATCTCAAGGTCCAAATCAGGAGCAGAAGGAGACGGAGCACGAGCAAGGAACTCAGGACCACGAGGGGTGCACCCACACACTAAGACAATGGGGATGTTCTATTGGGATCTCACCAAGGCCAGCTGGCCTAGGTCTGAAAAAACATGGGATAAATCCGGACTAGCTGAACATAGCGGACAATGAGGAATACTGAGAATTCAAGAACAATTGCAGTGGGTTTTTGATCCTACTGCACGTACTGGCGTTGTGGGAGCCTAGGCAGTTTGGATGCTCACCTTACGAGACCTGGATAGAGGTGGGCAGTCCTTGGGCTTCCCACAGGTCAGGGAACCCTGATTGCTCTTCGAGCAGATGAGGGAGGGGGAATTGATCGGGGGAGGGGGAGGGAAATGGGAAGCGGTTGTGGGGACGAGGCAGAAATCCTTAATAAGTAAATAAATTTAAAAAAAAATAAATAAATAAAAAAAAAAAAAAAAAAAAAAAAAAAAAAAGATGTTGAGCATCTTTGCAAATATTCAACCCAATGGTCAATATATTGACTGATTCATTTTACTGGTGTTTAATTTTCAAGTTCTTCATAGGTTTAGATAGTAGTTGATTGTGGGAATACAGCTGGCAATGACTCCCATTCTGAAGGCTGTTTTTTATTCTGATAATGGACTCAATTCCTCTCCAGAAACCTTTCAATTTAATGTAATGATTTTCAGTTCTTTGGACTGTTTGCGGCATTGTTGGAGCCCTTTTTAGAAAGCCTTTGCAATTCCTATATCTTGAAGTATTTTTTAAAATTTGTTTTGTATTTCTGTGTGCATGTATGTGGTGCATGCATGCCCGTATAGTTGCCAATGTTTTGTTTTCGTTAGCATTTTTTGATCTGAGGACAGTGTGTCTACATGGGTTTGGCATTCCAGGAATTGAAGACTGATGGTGTCTTTTAATAATTTTGGAAAAGTTTCAAGTTTTCTTCAAATATTTTCTCTTTGTTGTTTGTAGTACCTTTTTCTCTTCTTTTTTTTTATATTTTGGTGCAAAATATGGAACCCAGGTCCTTGTACAGTCTAGGCAAGTGTGTTACTACTGAACATATCTCTGTTCACTGCCCTCTTATTTTGCCTTATCCTTAAAACTTCTTTCCTATGTACTTTAGATCTTTATGAAATTTCATTTCATGATACCAGATAGTCTGTCTAAAAAAATTAAAGGCACATCAAGTTCTGTTTATTTAAGAAAAATAATCTCAGACCGTACAATAGTAAGAATGAGCTCTACTTTTTTTACCTTCAAAATTCTTTTTATACAAATCTTAGCTTCACACTATACAAAAGTCACAATGAATTTCTCCTTCCACAAGAGAACATCAATTCCTTTTATTTAAAAACTGATTCCATAATTGCCAAAGCTAAACTTAAATCTTGAAAGTGTTCTAAACTATTTTTTATTTTAAAACCATGGGCAAATGATGGCCAAAATATCAGCATATTACATATTTATGGTGAAGAAAAGCTCTGGGCTGAAATCCTTAGATTTAGTGCCACTTAGACAAACATATACCCTAGCTAAAGTGCATGGTTTTCTCAGTAAGTCTTACTCTTCAAACTCACAGTGTGTGATTATCTCTTAAAAATGATAAAGCCTTGATTTTTATGGTTGATTAACTAGGTTATTGTAAATCACATCAGCTTTGAGTTTGGCATGTCTCCCAGAAAGCAAACTTCCCAGGCTAAGCTCAGAGTTTCTTTTTCCATAACAAAGATTTGAATCCACAAACTCCCTTGAGATTTCTTGCATCCAAAGCAGACTTTTCCCAGGGTTTCATGTAGTTTTCTGGAAAGCTCCCGATCTAGCAAGTAGTTCCATATGGAGGCACCGGAGCTAATGAAAGTTCATTTCCTGTGAGTTCATCTTACTTGAGTCATTCTGTTATTTTTTTTTTCTCAATAATCACTGGTCTCTTGTATTCCCATCCCAGTCTGTGCCATGTCAAGGGAAGTCATAGTTATCACACTGAAAAGGCATTAAAAAATATGGTAACTATTTTTTTTTTAAGCAATCAAGTTACAACGGTCTTTATTCGTCTTTATTCTTTGAGATTTGCTGGGCCACTTTTGGGTGGCTTTGTGGCCTGTCTGCTCAGGGTGAGTAGCGGTCACATCTCAAGCTATCCCACGGTCAGAAGACTAACAGAAGTGTAGTAAGACAGCAAGGTTTCTAGACAACGGAAGTTTCATTACTATAGTGATATTTCAAACGTTAATATGTATGAATAATTTTAGATTTGCCTGGGACAATTGCTTAGCATTTCTGTAGCAAATGCTATCAACGTTCCACCCAAATCCATGGGAACCCCTTGATTGTTTCTTGTACCCATCTTCGAAGCCTGATGTTCTGTTACTACCGATGGTTATCACCTGTAGAGATCTCTTTAGTGAACTGTTTCCAGACTCTCAAAGTCAAAGTCAATTAACCTGTGCGCGAGAGAGAGCCTAAAATGCCAGGGAGTATGAGTTCTCCACTCTTTCTTCCCAGAGTTTGGACATTGCCACCTACTAGGGATGGGGGCTTTATGTGGGATTGAGTATACAGACATCCTCCCTGGTAGGCTTCCTTTCACAGGACAGGATAATGCCAAGGCTTTCCTTAAAGTCTTATCACTGCTAAACTGGGAAATAACTCTTACCACAAAGGCTTACTGCACAAGTGCATGGCACAGCATTTATGGAAAAGACACTAGTCGTTAAATTTCCTGACATAAAATGACTTCTTTTACCCACAAATTAGGGGTGTCACATAGATAAAGCAATCCAAGCCACTAAACTGATAATGTACTCTTCAGTTTGGCCCTGGTAGATTTAAATAGAGATAAGGGTAAGTTAACATGAAGATTACTTATTAGTTAACAACTTTCTCTGAATTTGGAAGAAATTAAAAAAATATATTATTTGTTTAAAGTTGGATGAAGGGTGAAGGAAGCTCTTAGAATACATGTAGAGGGAAACTTAGCTGAAAACTAAATTTAACAAATCTGTCTTGGGGCAGTGGGATTCACTTTTTGGCTACATGCACCCTGTTTTGTGCTGGGAGAAGCTGTGGTCTTTAAAACACATGTATTATAAAATTTACCCCTCTTTTAGTGATCCCTAAAACATGGCATTTTGCTGAAAAAAAAAACATGCAGGAGTTAGTGTCACCCTCCTTGACAGTGTCCTTTTCTCAAAGATGACATTTGAAATCCATAGGGCTTCCCACAGGTCAGGGAACCCTGATTGCTCTTCCAGCAGATGAGGGAGGGGGACTTGATCGGGGGAGGGGGAGGGAAATGGGAAGCGGTTGGGGGGACGAGGCAGAAATCCTTAATAAATAAATAAATTAAAAAAAAAGAAATCCATAGCGTAAAATTTACTACGAAGGAAGCAACCATACTGAGATGCATTTGTAGCCACAGATCATGTGGACGGTTCATGGTGGTGAAGCCCACGTTCTTCTGTTCTCTCTTCGATGCTCTTCATATTTAGCTGTGGTCTCTACTCAGAATTACCATGCTGGTGATAGGGAGCACTGTGGACAAGTTATGGGAAACCTCAAAAGTCAGAGCACCCAAGTCTCCTTAGGAACTGCTTGAAAATTGCATATGACCATAAGTGGGTTTATGTCCTAAGTGTGGGGTAAACATTAATTTAAAGTGAACTAACCTCTTACTTCCTCAGTTTCTTTACAACATTAACGGTTTCAAAAGGAAGACTCTTGAGAACGTCTTGATGGTCCCCTCATGATTAGTGATCGTCAATACTTGCATAATCAGGCACTGCATACTGCATGAGAAGGGAGGGAATTGTAGAGCCTGGGAAGAAGGAATATGCCACCAGGAGCATCCCCGGATGAGATTGATTGAGGAAAGGTCTGAGTTGATGTTGCTGAGAGGAACAGAGCCATGGTTTTGGTTTGCAGGTACCAAAGAATTAGGTGAGTGTTTAGGTCAGTGCCTTTGGTAGCCATTTTGAAGGAAAGAGAATGACTACAGATCAACAACTTGTTGATTTAGTTCCAAATAACAGACTAAGGGCTAGGACCATCACAGAAGCAAATGCAAGGCAAGGTGCACTAGGAATGGAGTGAGATTTCCCAGAGAACTAGCAAATTGTGTGAGCAACTTGATGTACAAGTTCAAAATGAGGATTAGAGGTGTTATCCAACATTTCAGATGGTGTGGCTCAATGATCAGGTGACTGCTGTCATGAATTATTCGGGGATTGTAAGCCTGGATTATATATGTTCTTGGTACTTGTCCTCCCTGGCACCCTGTAGCTTGAAGACTGTCATTAATTTTATGATGTTCCTCAATGCTATGACTTCAAATATCTATTCTGTTCCATCCCATCTCTCTTCCCTTCCCAGGGGTCTGATTACATGCATGTTATACCTTTTAAGTCAGCCATACGAGATGTTCTGATGTGTTATCTCCAGTCTTAATTTTAATTTTTAAAATTAATTAATTTATCTTTATGTATATGGAGGTTTTGGCTGCATGCGCATCTGTGTACAACATGCTATCTTGGTGCCCACAGAATTCAGAAGAAGACATTGGCTGCTTTGAAACTGGAGTTATAGATATGTGAACTGCTATGTGGAGGCTGGGAAATAAATTCAGGTCCTCTAGTAGGACATCCCGTTCTCTTAACTGCTGAGTCATCTCTCTGGGCCCTAATTTTAATTATTAAAAAGACTATTATTATATTTATTTTGTGTGCTGGGTGGGGATGCCTGTGCCATGGTGTGTATGTTGAGGTCAGAGAACGACACACAGGCACTGTTAGTTCCCGCCTCCCACCATATGGATTCTGGGAATTGTCCCCAGGCTTAGGGACAAACACTTTTACCCTAAATAAGCTATCACACTGACCTATTTCTTTTCAAATGTGTGTTTCAGTTTGAGGAATGTGTATGAACCTACCTCAGTATTCACTCATTCTTTCTTTGGCCACGTCTGGTCTGCTAATGGACCTACCCAAGGCATGGTTTCCGCTATGCTGTTTTTGACTTCTAGTATTTTGTTTTGATTTTTTCCTAACATTTTATCTCTGTTTATAGTATCATCTGTCTATACAGGACACATGCCTTTTCCATTATGCTCTTTACCATATCCATCATTGTTACTTTAAATCTCTTTCTGAGAATTCCAACATCTATCATATGTGCATTTGGTTCTGATTCATTTCTTTGTCTCTTTGGATTGGATATAAACATATATAACTGCTAGGATCCCTTGTAATTTCTTGCTAGAATCCCGATTATATTATATTATAAGTGGGCCTTTAGTGTGAGGATGTATGTATTTATCTGGATCTGATTAGATGTTGGACCGTGTTTAATGTTGATGTGACTAGAGACACACCCCCTCCATCCATTTCCTCTTAGTGACCTTGTTTTCTTCTTGAACTTATCAAATTATTCTCTTCAGAGTCTGTGTCTTGCCTTCCAGTTGATTCAGCTAAAAATCGCTGTTATAATGGAGCTTTGCTATGGTGGTGAGCTGACATAGGAGAAAGAGACCAAATAAATTTAATAATCTTCCTAATAATCCTCAAGCCTTTTATAGAGAGCTCTATTCTATTTTAAATTAAATGTAGGCACCAGGGAGGTATTTGTCTGTGTGTCTCTCTGTGTGTGTGTGTCTGAATGTGGGTATGTGCATACGAGTGAGGGAACCTGTAAATGCCAGGAGAAGGTGTCAGATCTCCCCAAGATGGGGTTACAGGCGATTGTCAGCTGCCAGGCGTGGGTGCTGGAATTGAACTCAGGTCCTCAGGAAGAACAATAGTTTTCTTAGTGGCTAAGTCATCTTTTCGGCTTCCCTTTAATCTCATGTCCTTAATTCCACATCAGTGAACTCTTAATATTTGTGCAGTGTTTAATGTTTATTTTCTCCTACCCCATGTTTAGGTCCTTGATCGTATCATTCTCAATGTATTTCTTTGAAGTCCTAACTCTTTCATTTATGAGTATGTGTTATTTTAGTTGAACTAGTGAGGCTCAAGGCAGCTTGAGTTAGACACAAGCCTTCTTATTGAACCGAGATAAGGTTTCCTAACGCCTATCTTAAGCGATTCCTTTACTTGAACAGTAGGCCTTTGTTAAGGAGAAAGCTCTGAGCATTCTCGACAGTGGTTAATCTTTCTGTCCCCTCGACAGAGTGACAAGCAAATGCAAGAACTTGGAGTAGTTCCCGAAAAGAAAACATAGGAGAATGAGGCTTTTACCCAAATGCTGCAGACATGATGCTGGGTTCAGCTCAGACAGTATTCCCAGGAGCTGTTCTTGCAGCTCCGAGTGATGCTGGCTCTAGCAGGTCTTAGCTCCTGCACCTCTCTGCACTCCATGTTGTAGGGTGATCGTCTGCCGAGACACAGCAGTTTTTTTTTTTATAGGCCCAGGGAAAGCCACCGACTTTTCAGTCTGCTCAGTTTTTTTCTTCCTAGATGGTTGGGAGTGAAATTTCACATTCTTCAAGAGACAAGTTGATATCGAAACTGAGAGTGGATTGGTTCTTTTGAAAAGTGGAGTCAGATGGTCTCATGAAGTGTCACTCCTTGGTTAGTTTCACCAGTGGCCAACCTGGGTACTCCATAGTTCCCTTGGTCAGTCCCACCAGTGGACATCCTGGGTACCCCATAGTTCCCTTGGTCAGTCCCACCAGTGGACATCCTGGGTACTCCATAGTTCCCTTGGTCAGTCCCACCAGTGGACATCCTGGGTACCCCATAGTTCCCTTGGTCAGTCCCACCAGTGGACATCCTGGGTACTCCGTAGTTCCCTTGGTCAGTCCCACCAGTGGACATCCTGGGTACTCCATAGTTCCCTTGGTCAGTCCCACCAGTGGACATCCTGGGTACTCCATAGTTCCCTTGGTCAGTCCCACCAGTGGACATCCTGGGCACTCCATAGTTCCCTTGGTCAGTCCTGCCAGTGGCCATCCTGGGTACTCCATAGTTCCCTTGGTCAGTCCCACCAGTGGACATCCTGGGTACTCCATAGTTCCCTTGGTCAGTCCCACCAGTGGACATCCTGGGTACTCCGTAGTTCTGCCACACTCAGCATTGCTACATGTTCTATGTTTTTGCTTAAGATTCAAAATTTTGTTCCTCATTCCTCTTCCTTCTGAAAGTTTGTTGCTAAGCTTTCTTAAATGTTCTGTGTAGACACTACATCACTTATGATCTGGGAGATATAGTGGGCATATCTGAATTGGCAATTTGGTGCAAGTCTGTGGTCTTACTAGTACTGTGAAGAGATTGTGGGTTCTTCTATATCTTCTTCATGCTGGGTACTTCATTAAAAATTATATTTTGTGCTAGTCCCAGAGAGGCAAATATTTTGATATGCATTATTAGAGCTTTTTTGATAATTCATGTCATTTGTATCTGCTCTTTGACGTCCAAGGAGCTGCCTTGCCTGATGTGCTGGATACACCTCTTCAGTATCCTTCTTTTGGCTAGTGTCCCTGTACTTGGCAACTGTAAATAGACGTTTCTGTCCCACCCAGTCCCATAGCTGTTCAGTCTCAAAGAAGCACACAGAAGTTTATATTAATTATGAATTATTTAGCTTAATAGCTCAGGCTATTAACGAGCTCTTACTTCTTAAATTAACCCATAATTCTTATCTATGTTTAGCCATGTGGCTAAGTACCTTACTCAGTGTAGCATTCTCATGTTGGGTCTATGGCTTTGTGAACTGTAGCCAGATGGTAAGTTCATTAGAGCAAGGATGTGGGCAGGAGAAGCATCTTCACTTCATGATCAGGAAGGATGAGAGGTAGGAAAGAAATAGGGTCATCCTCAAAGGAACAGTCCTGACGACAAGAAGCCTTCCCACTCATTGCACCTGCTGAAGGTCCCACTATTGCCCATTAACAGCATGGCATATCAGTTAAGCTATGATAGTCAAGACTGATTGCCTACTTGGTCAAACAAATTATGCTTCTGGGTGTATCTGTTTTGTTTCCATAAAGGGCTAACTAAGCAAGATGGCCAACTGTGAATGGGGGTGGTGTAACAGGCAAGGACTAAAGGGAATGTACCAACAACCCCAGTCCTGCAGGCAGGCTTCACTCACAGAATTAACTAATCAGGATTCATAGAGTGTGGTAGTTTGAAATGTAGTTGGCCTCAATAATCTCATAGGGAGTGGCAGTATTAGGAGGTGTGTCCCTGTCATAGTAGGTGTGGTCCTGTTGGAGGAAGTGTGTCACTGTGGAGGGCCTTTGAGGTCTCTCATATATGCTCAAGATACCGCCCGCTCTCTCAGTCCACTTCCTGTTGCTTTCTGATCAAGATGTATACAGCATCATGTCTGCCTGCATATCACCATACTTCCTGCCATGAACCTAATGGACTGAACCTCTGAACTGTAAGCCTCCACCTCAGTTAAATGCTTTCCTTTATAAGAGTTGCCATGGTCATGGTGTCTTTTCACAGCAATAGAAACCCAAATAAAATATAAAGGCTCCCTGAGACTGGTGAGAATTTGGAAGTCTGTATGGGCCTGAGTTAGGTCCTTTGCATAAGCCATATGGTTGTGTAGATGAGTGTTCCTGTGGGACTCCAAACAGTGGGAGTGTGGGTTGTTTCTGATTCTTTTGCCTGCTGTCAGAATCCCTTTCCTCCTGCTGGGTTGGCTTGTCCAGCCTTGATATGCAGGTATGTGTCTAGTTTTATTGCAACTTGTTATACTATGTTTGGTTGATATCCCTGGGGCAGGGAGCTTGCTTCTTTCTGAAGGGAAAAGGAGGAGGAGTGGATCTTGGGGAGAGGGAAGATTGGGCGAAGGAGCTGGGAGTAGTGGAGGAAAAGGGAAAACTGTAGTTAGGATGTAGTGTATGAGAGAAGAATAAATAAATAAAAATTGAGTGTTACTATTTTTACATTTTTAGTGTTTTTTTAATCAGGTGAGGGCCTGTGTGTGTGCAATTTGCATGCATGTATGTATGCATGTTCATTCAGGCGTGTCCATGCATATGCACCTGTGTGGAAGCCTGAGAAGATGGAGTTGATGTCAGGTAACTTCCTTAATCACTTTCTACATTTATATTGAGGCTGGGTCTTTCACTAAACCCAGAACACTCTGTCTCTCCGGACTGTCCAGCCAGCTTGCCCTGCAGACTTCAGTCTCTGCTTCCTCAGCATGGGGCTACCCAAGAGCCATTACTTTGCCTTCCCAGCACTTATGCGGGTCCTGGGGATCCAAGTTCAGGTCCCTGTGCTGGTGGGTCATGTGCTTTACCTGCTGAGCTATTGCCCCACAGAAGTATTTTTTAACTAGAAGCCAGAGAGGATAGGAATGGAAGCTCTTTCAGAACGCTCAAAGAAAAGGGAAGATGCACTTTCTTCTCAGGATTGCTTATGTTTCCTCCATCCCACAGAGTCCATGTATGGTTTCTTATTACTGAAGCTCTAGCTTTTCTAAACACTATAATTCTGGTCTGCTTTGCTCTGTATATTTTCTACTATGGTGTCTTCACCACCACAGTGACTTGCTTGGGCTTACACCCGTGCACATTCTGTTTCTGAGAGTACCCTGTTTAATGCACTCTCAGATGTTGCAAATGGATTATTAATGATTTATTTCCACCTGAAAAAGTTGTAAACAGCTTGATTATATCTTCATGAATATTTAGCAATGCTACCATAATACAATTAACTATCTCAAGGCCTTATTAAATATAAACAATTCTTATTTTAAGTAAAGGTAGACACAGAACATAAAGATAGTTCTTAGAAAACATAATTGCATTCTTGTTAAGGAGCTTCTTGAGAAATGAACAAATGTTAATATTCTGCACCAGAGATGCTTGGATCTGTAATATGCATCTTACATTGGATGTAACATGCATCTTATATTGGATGTACCAGAGATGGTTGGACCTGTAACATGAATCTTACATTGCCTCAAACAGTATGGTTAAATTGTCTGATTACTAATCCCACCCCAAGAATAAGAACATCTATAAATCCTCCCCCCCTAGTTTCTTTTGTGAGGAGCACACTGTGTCTAAAATGTAATATGAAACAGCCACAATCAGTAGGCAGCTTCGGTGAGAGACAGTGTAGATCTTGAGAGCCCAAAGGGCTTGGGAAAGTACCCCAGCTTTACCTAGAAGAAGTTAAGTGTTGATCACGTCAGAATGAGCTTTTAAATGTGTTTTATATGCTTAGGATTTTCTCTCTCTCTCTCTCTCTCTCTCTCTCTCTCTCTCTTTCTCTCTCTCTCTCTCTCTCTCTCTCTCTCTCTCTCTGTGTGTGTGTGTATCTGTGTATGCATGTATGTGTGTGTATGTGAGAGAGACAGAGACAGAGATAGAGACACACATAGAGAGACAGTTTTTAACTTAAAATTTAACTGGGAATCACTTAACTTAGGTGATAGGAGCAGTTGTATCTGCATTATCATTCAATACTGATGTCCAAACAGATAGCTCTCCTAAGTTCTAGATGAATCACATTAGGCCAAGAACAAAGAAATTGAATCAGGGAACAGAGGCTAAGCATAGGGTGGCCTGGTGTATACTTAGGTCCTGAGAGTGACTTTAAATACAATGCCAAAGACAGCACTTGGAGGTAAATCTAGAAACAAGATTTATAAAACCATTCAATGATAACATTAATCCTTGAAGAAGTTGGTATAGAAAATAAGTCAAGAGATAAAAAAAAAAAAACATTGACCAAATTTGTTCAGAAAAGCAGCCAACTGACAAATGTACATCCATGTGTTATGGTGCCAGTTTGTGGTAAAAGGTGGATCAAGTGCATCAAATACAAAGCTTAGGAACCTGGAGAACTGGCGGACTCACAGAAATGGTTTAATTTCTTCTTAGTTGGGGAGGGGAGAACATAATTTAGCCTGAAGCACTCAACTTCATAATAATGCAACCCCAACATTTCCAGGGCCAACATAATTTATAGTGTGGCCCAAACTTTAAGAATTAGAACTGGTAAAATTGACGCGGGTCATCAGGTAGACCATACAACAGGAGAGAACTACAAAGTAGCTAATTAGTACTGTGCACCAATGTCGTCAAATTTTGTGCAGATTAACATATTTTTACCTTCTTCAGGAATACTGAGCAGAGAAAGGTGTGGTTCAATGGCATGTTTGAGATAAGCAGAGACTTCTCCCTACCCTCACTCCTCTTACTCCTTCCCCAGGCAAGAAACAAGGCCTTATGATGGAAAGGATAACTGGCTTGTTTCGGCAGTGTCAGTCCTGGCCTGGTCAAATCGTAGGCGGAGGAGGCCCCTACTTAAAAGCAAATACTCAACAATGTTTAACTTTTCTGGTTATCCAGGAGCTGCCATTTTCTGCACTTTAGTTGCTCAAACTAGGACACAGGATAGTTGGACAACAGGATAGTTGGTGGAGCGCTTTGTGACATCCTCGCATACTCCACTACCCTGGCATCAGAACGCTGCAAACGTCTTCCTGGGAGGTCCCTGTTGATTCTTCTGAACCAGTGATTACTAAGCCTGGGTTCAGCAGAAGCATCTGGAAGGCTTGCAGGAACACAGAACCCTGGGATCTCCTCCAGAGTTTCGGATTCAAACATTCAAGGGCAAGAACCCAAGATTTGCATCTCTACTCATGTTTCCTAATGCTGCTGCTCCCTCCTGGGAATGAGGGGCTAAACAGTCCGAGTGTCTGTGACAGCCAGGAAGCAGAGTGGCTCACACTGTGTCCCACAGTCCTGTTAGGTGCCTTACAGTTACCAAAGAATCAAGACCTGCATGCCATGTAGGAAGCCAAGTGAAAAGGTGCCCACCCTGAAGAGGCTTTCTCACCGATGGTGTCATTTAGAAAGAAAAAGATTGTGCTTGCTGTTGGCTTTTTGTTTAGATTGAGATTTCTCAGAATTTTGCTTTGCAAGTTGAAGGAGACTTCTGGACGTTCTGGGTCTACTCTCCAGTTAATTTTCTTCTTAATGAGGATAATTTGAGGAACTGGAGAGTCAGCTCTTTTACTAAGAGCCCTTGGTGCTCTTCTGAGACTCTCTGGTTCACTTCTCATTATCGGCATTAGGTAACTGGCCAGGGAATCTTACGTTCTCTTCTTACTACCACAAACACCTGAACACATGTGGCATAAATACACATACATACATACATACATACGTACACACACACAGAGGCACCCACATACAAAGGAAAAATAAAATTAAATCTTAAAAAAGAATATTTAGAATAGAATAATAGCAGTTACAGTGTTGGTACTGCATAAAGGCATGGGTTTAACCAAGGAAACCAAGTTTTGGTAAAAGAGCCTGTCTGGTCATTTTGATTGCTTCCCTCTACCCATAAATTTGGATAACTTCCAGAGAAAGTATACTAGAGAAAATGTAGTTTCCTTGAGCTCACTTGACCCCAAATGCCTTCCTCTGGTCCTTGCTTAGGAGGGGGTTAAAAACCTGCAAAGAACTTGAGCAAATACCTGGGGTAAGGTAGGGCTGGTGGAAGAATGGGCAAATCTCTAAGCCCTCAGGATCAGCTGCATGCAACAAGCCCTGCTCAGAGACTTGTGTAGCTGCTCTGCAGAGGAGACAGGAAGTGGGAGAAGGGTCAGGAGTGTCAGGAGCCAGCTCAGAGCAGATGGCAGGGACCAGGGCAGGGTCTTTGAGTGTCCTCATGCCACTGTGCTGACTTCCTCCTGTCACTGCAGAAATTTAAGAGACGGGTAGGACAGCATCTGTCCCTGTGCAGTCAAGACAGCATTGTCAGCTTCAGGAAGAAACATTTAGGGGCATTGTACTTAACAATCACTATATATAATATAGTTTGTGATCCTGGGTTGAACAGAATAAGAAAAATTGCCATTACTGGAGCATAAAAACAGAATGACTTTCAGATAAAACATCAGATGAAAGTAACACAGCTTTCCTGTCTGGACTATGCATGCATCAATTTCATCATCAACAGTTAATGGTATACATTAGACAAAGCAAATGCAGTAACTTTGCTAGGCTTCCTCATTGACTCCCTGGTGCCAGGCATTGCGAGTTGATGGAAGTGCTCTCCTTTTCCCACGTCTATTATCAGAATCCTTTCAACCTGGAATGTAAGCAGCATCTAGCCTTTATTTCCAGTTAGCTACTGACCTATGTTTACGGACATATTTGCTATTGGACAAAGTCCCTGGAGATAAGCTCCAAATTCCTCTCTTTTGCTGTGGAACCCTATCTATAGAATAATCTGTTGTTTCATAGACGTCAGTCTTTTCAAATGGTAGATATCAAAGAGCAGACCATTTTCCTCTGTGCCTTCTGCATATGAAAAGGGAGGAGGAGGGTTTGAAGATGTGAGGGAATGTAGGCAGATTT
Source organism: Microtus oregoni (assembly GCF_018167655.1). Classification (NCBI taxonomy): domain Eukaryota; kingdom Metazoa; phylum Chordata; class Mammalia; order Rodentia; family Cricetidae; genus Microtus; species Microtus oregoni. The sequence continues at coordinate 12,827,198 of NW_024543067.1, read as the reverse complement.
CCTTCCTGAGAGTCAGTTCTGACACTTCCAAACAGCTTCAAAGCAAGAGGTCGGCTTTTAAAATTTTTCTAATATTCCAACCGGAATAGTTCAAGAAAGCTAAGACAGTGTGCCTTGATCACAAACCGTCTTGCTACTGTTCAGTTCAACTTTAAGACAGCATATGTTGGATAATACGTGTAGTCAATTCACTTATTCATGATGCCAAAGAGATTCACCTACACAAATGGCTGATTTACTCATCATTTCACAAAATAGACGTTTCCAGACATTAAATGTCATATGGTTCTTAAAAAAAAAAAAAGAGGAAATTGATTTGGGAAAACCACTCTGTAAAAGAAAAGATCTAAGCCTGAAGCAGGTGTCTGGGCACTAAAGAAATAAGAATTATCCTACTTTTAGTTTTGGTAGTGACATCTTATTTTCTAATCATTATTGCTCTCAGAGGTTTAGCCTTGCTCAGGAGTTGAATTTACAAAGGAAGCATTTCCTTGGCATTTCAAGCTCTTATGTCACCAGAATCCCTGCTACCTGAAAGCACACAGTGTCTGTCGAATCTGCAGCTGCCTTGAATGCAGAAGACAAACTAGGGAATACTCACTGTCTGTCCTTCCTGGCTTCAGGGGTCTAGCAAAACCCTTCCACCCTCAGGGATTGCTTCTGTCTGTGTAGCTGGGTTGCTGGCACAATGGGACAGCTGAGAGTTGAGTTTCAATCAAATTAAAATCCTCAGCGCTCCAGCTCTCAACCTTCTCTTTGAAGTAAAAGAAGATATTACCTGTGAATTCCTTTCCCTGAAGGGAACTCTCCCAGAGGGATTATTAGATGTGTGATCTGAGTTCTTGATTCTTGCTTTATCTCTCTTATTTGTAAGTAAAACATGGAAGTGTTATGGCTTACCGGTGAATTATCACTGGCTCCTTTTTTTTTCTCTCAAAAGTCAAGCTCATGGTGTGCATACATATGGAGGGGGTCTGACCTAGGTGACTTTAGAAGTAAGTGAAGTCTAGAAGGTTATTCAGCTGATAAAAGCATTTCCTGTAAGGATACAGGTACAGCTCCAAAATAACGATGAATTTCTATTGGAACTGAATGAGGAAGCAAATATTTGCCATGATGGAATCCAGATTTCTCACTGTGGAGAGGAAAATTGCAGTATGTAAGGAGAAACAGACACACCAATGACCCACAGAGTAAAGGATGCATATTGGAGAGACTGAATTCATGTTCAGGAAACATAGACACAGACGGTTATATGTAGAAAGTCTGGCTTTGTACACAGACTACTGGGCACCTACATGTCTTTGCCTGACAGCTGGAAAGCACAGGTGGGAAGCAGTGACAGCCCTCAAGGGACAAAGCACACCTAAATTACATGTTTTGGGTTCCAATTGTGTTCTTGAAAATTGAACTTTATGGAGAAGAAGACCAAGATAACCCTAGCATCTTCTCTCCTTTGAAAATTAGGAAGACCTAAAATAAAACATAACACATCCCCACATAATGATGGGCATGTCAAAGAGACATGGGTCAAGGGGAAATTATTCCTCTTGTGTGAAGCTGAGACCATCTTAGCAACACAACTACAGAATGTTAGATTCCAACTAAAAGTCTAAAGTATATAACCATGAGTTTTTAGTGATATACATAAACAACATGGATGAGAGAGAATGAGGAAATGTCCTGTTGAATTTCAAACATTTGACAAATAGGCTTCATCCTCACAACTGTCCACACTTAAAACATAAGTGGTGTAGGGGAAAAGGGTCAACTGGAGCAGGAAACCAACCAATCCCTGAGCAACCTGACTCTGAACCCAGAGCCAGTGATCTGAGCCACCCTGGATCTGAGCCAGAACCAGGGAAAGAAACACCCTTAGCCCTGAACCCAGAACCAAAGAAACATGCCCTGACTCTGAAACCAGTGCCAAAGAAATACACTTTGTCCCTAGAATCGGAGTCAGTGAAAAACATGCATTGACTCTAAGATTAGAGCCAAAAGACTAAAAGAACCGGTGAAAGAAACACAGTTTTGCACTGAAATCAGAGCCATATCTGCCCTGACTAACTGACCAATGAAACTAACCAATCCATGGACAGGAAACCAACCAATCACTGAACATTCTGAGTTGTTCCAGTGGGGGCCCAGCATTGATAGTGTGGTAGAAAGCAGAGGCCTCGAACCAGACCAATGACTCTTTGCAAGTAAAGGTGTATGGACAAAAGGGTTCACTGTGTGACTTACTATGTCACACTGCAGCTGCTATGATGAGATTTCCCCTTTTCTTTTCTTTTCTTTTCTTTTCTTTTCTTTTTCCTCTAATTGGGAGGTGTTGTAAGGGCAGAGGACAATGCACAGGAACAAGAAATAAGGGGGACCAAGATGCATTATGTGGAAGACACAAAGAATAAATGAAAAGAAAGTTTAAAAAATTGAAGCCTTGTCTTGCCCGCCTGTTCCAGGGCAACTTTCTGATATCAGTGTTACTCATTGTCTAGTGTTCATTTATCATTTTAACATGTAATACACACCCTCTTTATTTCTATTGGTTTCTCTGTTTTCAATTCATGTCAAAGAAACTTTCATCATTCGATTTCACCCATGTCTGCTTGAATTAAATGTGTATCCAGACGATGTGTATGGCTCTGGTCCACTTCCTTTCTCAAGAACATGGTAACCCATTTCACAAGTCTGCCCTGTCAGCCCTATGTTGGATATTTAGGGCATGGTATTTTTGGTGTCACCAACACTGCTGCTGGTAAATTCATTCTGCACAATTATCTCCGAATGGGGGAAAGCACGCACACATTTACTATGCTAGGCCATGGTCCTGGTTTGCTTCCTGTGGCTGTGATCACTATCATGGCTAAAGCAACTTGTGGAAGAGGGGGCTTATTAGCTTACATGTCCACGTCACCATCCATCACTGAGGGAAACCAAGGCAGGGACCTGGAAAGAGAAACTGAAGCAGAGACCACAGGGGCGTGCTACCCACTAACTTTCTCTCTATAGCTTGTTCAGCTTGCTTTTTTATACAGCCCAGACTCATATGCTCACACGATACACCACTCATACTGGGCTAGGTCTTCTCATGTCAACCAGCAATCAAGAAAATACTAAGCCCTCCCACATCAATTATTAATTAAGAAAATAACCCACAGAGATGTCCAGAGGCCAGGACAACGCTTCAGTTACAATCCCTCTGACTATTTTGCATCACGTTCACAAACCTAACCCACACAGTCATGTTTCCCACACTCTTGACTTCTGTCCTCAGTGCTGAGACTCCTTGTTCACTCTCCAAAGCACAAGAACTCAGACAGTTGTAATTTTGGCCTTCTGTTTGGCGTGTGATATATCCCTCTGTAGTTGTGCTAATTTCCTACCACTCTTGGAACACAGAACCATAACTTAGTGGCTTACAGGAACACAGATTTGCCATCTCAGAATTCGGGAGGCACTCTACTCAGTGCCGCTGAACTCAGGCAGGATGGTCCTCCTGGAAACCGAGGAGCACTTGCTGCTTGTCCTTTCTGGCCTCTACTCACGCCTTGTGTGCAGGTGACCTCCCACATGCCACCGTTTATGATACTGTTCTTATGCCTTAAATTGAGAAATCCTTAAGATTCAATACAGAAGATATGGAGGTCACCATCCAGTGTACTCCTGTCAACCGGTACAGTTAGAGATATTCCTTTGCCATTAGATTACTACCATGGCTTCCTCTTCTCTTGTATCTTTTTTCTCTTTGTGTTTTCAGACTAACTTTGAACTCACAGAGCAGCCAAAGATGACTAGGTCCTCACAATTTTCCTTACTTCACCTCTAGAGCCCAGTTCTGTTTTGTGTTCTTTTTTTTCTTTTAAAGATTTATTTACTTTTATTTTGTGCATCTTGGTGGGTTTCCCCGTATTATGTCTGTGCACTATGTGCCTGCAGAGGCTGTGGAGGCCAGAAGAGGGCCCCAGATCCTCCGGAACGGAATTTACACAACTGTTAGCCACTGGGAACTGAACTCTCTCCTGCCCAGGCTCCTGGTTCTGTAACCTATAAAATCAAGGACATTCAGTCACCTTTGAAAAAGTTTTTAGTCATTTTCTTTGGCTCTTTATTTTCACTTTCTCATTCCTCAGTCTGCATTTTTGTGGAGATCTTCAACAGTTATACAACACTTATACTCAATACAAGGAAACCAACCAAGACAGTGCAAGAGAAGTCAACCTAAGAAGGCTGGCATGGACCCTAGATGGAGGACTTTAAAAGTAAGAATAATATTGTCTATGTTGAAATATGCCATTTACCCAGGAAGTGGTTTCCCTTCCAAATTCATCCAAATGTACGTAAGTGTAATCTAACCATGGATCAAACTCTCAATGTCTGATTAATAGGGAAAGAATCAAAGGAATGTTCCCTGACACCTATTACACTCTCGGGTAAAGTAAGAACTTTTCAGGTTAGCTGGGGAGGTCTGTTTCTTCAACAATGATAGAATATACAAGAAAAGATGCTTGGAGGTAGCCATAGCAGAAGAGACTAGAGACAAGTCACCAGTTGCAGTCAGTGTGCTGACTTGTGCAAACATCAGCATCATAAACTAGGAAAACCTGAAGGCCACTCGGAGAGCTTGGACGAGGACAAGAATTTTAAGACTATCAAGGAAATACTGTTGTCCATTTTGCTTCTGTTTAGAGGAAAAACTGTTTTTACTTAGAAGCATGTACAAACACGATTCTATCACAAGTGATACTTTGGGTGGGGTTACTTCAAAATAATTTAGGGCAGCTGGAAATAGCTGTGAGCAAAGAAACAAAATGACCAGGAGTTGAGAGATGAAGCAGCTGATGGCTGAGTTTGTGTTTATCTGCTAACGTTTAGATATGTTTACATATTATTATGATAAAAGAATCAAAAGAAAGATTCTCAAAGCAGGGTACAACTCTGCATATGTGTAGTAGTGGTGGTGGTAGTTGTTGTTGTGTGTTTGTGTGCGTGCACACACACACATGCATATGTATTATATAGTGAGGGTGTGTGGGTGTGCCGTGGCATATGTGTGTGTGTGTGTGTGTGTGGTAGAAGATAACCCGAGGTGTTATCCTTGCCACCTTGCTTACAACAGGGTGTCTGTTATCATTCATGATGCGGTGACCCAAGGCTATGCTGGTTCCCTGGAGAGTGGGAGACAGAGAGATACAGAGAGAACTTGGGTATAGAGTTTATTTAGTGGGGGAGGTGAGGAGGGAAGGAGAAAGAAGTAAGAAGGGGAGAAGGAGAGAAGGGAGGAAGAGAAGGGAGAGAGGCAGTAGCTACATGTCAGAAGAAGGATGGACAGAGAAAGCATGGGCTGGAGAGGCAGAAGATCCACTTGCTTTGCCTTGAAGGGAAGGGGAAGATTGGGAGTGGGCAGGGCTTGTCTCTTAAAGGGACCAGGTACCCAGGTGACAGACCTGGCCAGCAGATTTACTTTAACTATTGTGTCTGTTGTTGGTTATTGCAGATATCTCAGGCTAGCCTCTGTGGACCCTCTGAGGACTCTTGTCTCCTGGTTTGTGGTAGGAGCACTGAGATTAATGCTACCTCCCCGAACTTTTCTGTGGGACCAAATCTGGATTCGGGTCTCATCTTTGTAAGACAAGCACGTTACCCACTGAACCATTTTCTCAGGTTCTCTCTTTTGCTCTAATTCACATCCCATAAAATCGGAAAAAGTTCCCCATTATTTACCTTGAATATTTATTTATTTGTTTGGAACACAGTCTTACTTTGTAGTTTTGTGGTCTGGAACTTGAGATCCTCTTTGAAGGGTTAATGACTGAGAAGCCTGGAAAGCTGACTTGACTGATAACAGGTTATCAGGATTCCAGGAGCTCCTGACAGGAAGATCATCAGGTCCTGCCTTGTGCCTCCATCCCCTGCCTCACACATTTTTTTTTAATTTATTTATTTATTAAGGATTTCTGCCTCGTCCCCACAACCGCTTCCCATTTCCCTCCCCCTCCCCTGATCAAGTCCCCCCCCCCCGCCTCATCTGCTCGAAGAGCAATCAGGGTTCCCTGACCTGTGGGAAGCCCAAGGACTGCCCACCTCTATCCAGGTCTCCTAAGGTGAGCATTCAAACTGCCTAGGCTCCCACAAAGCCAGTACGTGCAGTAGGATCAAAAACCCACTGCAATTGTTCTTGAATTCTCAGTATTCCTCATTGTCCGCTATGTTCAGCTAGTCCGGATTTATCCCATGTTTTTTCAGACCTAGGCCAGCTGGCCTTGGTGAGATCCCAATAGAACATCCCCATTGTCTTAGTGTGTGGGTGCACCCCTCATGGTCCTGAGTTCCTTGCTCGTGCTCCGTCTCCTTCTGCTCCTGATTTGGACCTTGAGATTTCTGTCCGGTGCTCCCGTGCCTCACACATTTATCCTTTTGTTTGAGATTGCTGGGAACTGACCTTTTTCTACCCCCAAAGCTCTGCCCCATGAGATTCGTAAGCCCCTGCAACACATGCATGCCTTGCACTCATCTCTTGGAGAGACTTCCGGCCCTTTAACTCTTCTGACCAAGTGCTTCTCTCCTGTCTGTCACTGATCCCGAGCCAACACTCCCGTTTTCCCTTCTGGGGCTGCAGACTTTCTGCCCAATGGCTTTATTACCCGTTGCTCTTCACTGAAGAAGTTCTTTCAGCAGTCCTTTGCCTAGAACATTGAAAATTATTTACTAATAATTTTGGTAACTTGGTGTTTTAAAACCTGATGGGTCTATTTTTCTTAACACATGAAGGAATCTTTGGAAGCAGTTACCATGGTACAATGTAACTGAAGAGGAAAATTCCAGAGACTTGAGTAAGTCCAGGGAAGTCTGCATAAACTGCCCAATGGGAGCAAACAGCCTCCACCTGCCCAGTCGGTTCCCAATTGTGTTGATTACAGAAACGCAGTTCTGGAGGGCTACAATAAGCAGGGTTGTTCACAGACTCAGAGAGATAGCAGTCAAATGTTCAGGCAGTTAGTGATTAGCTCAGGATCACCTTGTATAGAAATTTAGGGAAGGTTCAGAGACCAGTTTACCTTAGGAATTTATGGCTGGTCTAAATGACCAGAGACCAGTTTTTCCCAAGATAGTTTTAGCACTTAAATTTTTCTTGGGAACACTCTCATGGGATGGCAAAACTGGAGTTCAATAGCCTATTCCAACAATTTTAAAATCTGAGCTAAACAGAAATTGCTTTCCTCCATCTTGTAACATTTCTTTGAATTAACTAAAAGCACAAAAACGCTGTAAGGCTGTGTTTCTGATGTGTATTCCCTGTAACTGACCAGGTCATATTTGTGAAATAAACAGCTTCAAATTCAATGGTTTAAATGTTGATTTTTGCCCGTGCTGCCTGCTCATTTGGGTTAGTTAGGTGCTCTGCTCATCATGAAAACTCGAGAGCACTGGCTAATACAGGCACCATGTTGAAATTTGTCTCAATAAAGTCACCAGCCCCAAAGCTTTCTCAGTCTCCTTATCCAGTGGGTTTGGTAGAGTTCAACCAGGTGGGCCTTTGATCTCCACTACTGACCTACAGGAAGAGCTGATTGAATGCCTTATAGAAGCCATTGAATAAGGTGACTGGGAGCTTCGGGGATGGGAAACTTACAGAGGCACTGGGAAAGGGTGGTCCTACTGAGTGCACCAAAGCTCTGCCCCCCAGCCATAGCCAGCCTGTGCATTTCTCCCATTTCATTGTTCCCTCGTTGTCTCCTTTGTGATAAACCAGGGCTTATAGTAACATATCCCCCAGCACTATCTGAGGGACTAGTTTGGACCTATGCTTTTTCCTTCCCAGTTCTGCTGGAGTTGGTGAGCTCCTATTAGCTCAGGTAGACTGTTTCAGTGGGTGAACCCATCATGGTCTCAACCCCTTTGCTCATTGTCTCATTCCTCCCACTCTTCAACTGGACTTTGGGAGCTCAATTCAGTACCCATGAGCTATTTGTTAAATGTCTTAATGGAAGTAGATGTCATTCTGTCCCACTTTTTATCGACCACAGCAAATCCCATGGCTATAGCCAGTGCAGTGGAATGAGGGGAACGAGCCTCTTGTAGGAGGGACACCGAATGCTTGCGGATATTAATACGGTTGAGCAGACCTCAGGGCTTACTTTCAAAGCACTGACAATTGCAGTCGCCTCCCTTTACTGCAGGACAGCATGAGAGAGATTTTAAAGACGGCTCCCGGCAGCTCTTCCCGTCACTTTTATGGCAATGGCACGTCTTCAACTTTGACTCGTTTGCTGTTTTCTTTTAAATCGATGTTAGTCACACAATCCTTTCATCTATAAAGTGTAAGAGAGGGTCCAGGGAAACTACCAAGCTAGACCAGCACTCCACAAATAGAGGAGTTTATGGGGGTAAGAGAGAAGTAAAATGACAGAAAAAAAAAGATTTTATGTGATATTCTCGTGCACAGGGTGTCTTTGGGCTAATACAGGCTGTTCCAATTGACTGGGAACTAATTGACCTTTTTGGGAAGATTAAGGGAGGCTCCTGGTAAAAGGAAACCCACATTTGGCCACTGTTTATGCTGACCAAGGTATTTCTTTTCTGGGCATTTTCTCTAAAACTGCCCTTTGAGGGGGGAGTCGGGGGGCTGTTTTGGACCTAACATAGAGCAGGCCCCATTGTTTTTCCTTCTACCTTTTCTATAACGAATTCTAACCCCCTAGGCATTCAGATGGCCAGCACATGAGAGGAGCTACAAAGAAAACAATTTACAAAGAAAATGTTATTGTTTTATTTCGTTTAAAGTGCTCTTGTTTCCTTGTGAATTGTACTGCAGGTCAGTAAGAACAAAAACTAACATCTTAGTCCATAAAGGTAAATTACGAGATACAAAGTTGAAATTCTGTCTCTGTTAAGGCTCTGTTTTCTTTATGAGTCATTCATCTCTCTCCTGCCAAGAGAATAACTTCTGGGAGCTGTGGAGCCCAACATCTTCTGGCTTCTCCAGGCTGTCAGTCTGGAGGCTGGTTCTTTGCTGGCCTCCAGCGTGCAAAGTCTGCAACGGGTGAACACACGGCTTTGTCTAGTGAGGCTCTGCGTCTCTTCCTCAGCATTGCCACCCCCCCCCCAGTCCTATTCCGGCTTCCACCCCATGTGTCATTCCTTTCTGGCCACTGACCAGGCACCCTGCTAGCCGTCACATCATGTTGACCCCTGGCAAGCTCTACAGTCTTGGTATCATTTTTCTGTTTACGCTATAAAGGGTCCAAAGGCGAGTGAAGAAAGCAAGCCCTCTGTTTTTCTTTTGGAGCAGAAATCTGTCCACCCAGTGAAGATTTCCTTTCAAACGGACCCACTCAGAACCCCAAGCAGCAAAGGTATTTGAAGAGCTCATGCTCTGACTCTTTGTGTTCTCCCACCCATCTCTGGGTTGGAAAAGAGACCCCTTTCTTTCATTTCCCCAAGCCACATCTTCCTTTTGTATTAGAGAACCAAGTTTAGAGTCCCCGTCTCTTGGGCAGAATGAAACATCTGATGTATGGAGAACACAACGAGCATGGGCTGTCAGCTCATAGGAAACATGCTATCGGGAAGACAGTGGGATGAGAAGGCATGCTCCCTTCCCCTGTGCCTCACCCTAGGGCTTGGTACCCTTTGGTGGACTCTTAGCAACACCAGATGCTGAACACTGCCTTGTTTTTTCTCTTTCTGTTTTTCTATAATGCATTCCAGCCTCCTAGACTTTTGTAGGACTACTGAAGGTCACGAAGAGAAAAGGCAAAAAGGAAACTTCTGAACTCCAAAATGTTCTAATTACATTTCTTCTCTCTGTTTTACACATATTTGTATAAATATATATGAGTTCCAGAAAGCAAATACATACATTTGTAGACAGTACAAACCCCAAGGAGACAATACACTTTAATGATTCATTTTGCTAAGGCACAATGGCTCGTGTGCTTATGTACGTGAATGCGCATGCATATTACATATTTACACTGATTCAAGTTGTTCAACCAAGAGACAGTAATCGGTACTTATGATGAAATCAACTTGCACAAATTTTCATTCTTTATCCATGATAGAGAAGTCAAAAGTACTCATTTTCCCAAACAGAGATCTGCTCAGCAAGTATAAAGGAGCAAACATGACTTGATTATGTCCTGTCCAATTAGAGACTAAGTACAGGTTTGTTCAGAAGGAGGAATTTGAAAATAATTTGAGTGAAATGTATGTAACAAGGAGGGAAAGGCCGAGGAGAGGTTAACTGAGGCAACGGAAGCTCAGCCAAACAGCCAAAGTGGGTGTCAAAGAGACTACCTGCGCACAAGCCAAGCTCAACTCCAAGCCAGGGGAGAAAACTCAATTCCTTCCAAAATGAAGAGGCTTGGATCTCCACGGCCCTCCCAGAAACCCTTGTACATTCTCTTCTGCTGCCATGCTTTCTGCCTAAATCTCATTGCAAGCTCCATGGTCTAAGCCAAAACTGGACCTTTATAAACCGAGAAGGCTTGATTCTGTGTTGTGTAGGAAATCCCCATGGTCTCTAGCTTGCTTTGCAGATAGTTGTCTCAATTTTTTGTTTGCATTCATATATTTTAGGTCTCACTTAAAATAGCCTGGGCTGATTCTCTACCTTGCTCAGCCTAGATACAGGAGGGAGGACCTTAGTGCTGCCTCAATGTGACATGACAGACTTTGTTGACTTCCCATGGGAGGGCTTACCCTCTCTGAGGAGTGGATGGGGTGCCGTGGGGAGAATGTAGGTGGAGCAGGAGGGAGAAAGGGAGGGGGAACAGATTGGTGTGTAAAGTAAAAAAAAAAAAAAAAAAAAAAAGATTGTTTTTTTTTTTTTTAAAGTAGCTTGAGCTGATTTGAAACTTGGTATGTAGACCAGAGATTTGCCTGTCCCTGCCTCTGCCTCTTGGGCCCTGAATTAAAGACATAAGGTACAACACTCTGCCTTAAAAAATTCTTTCTTCGGGCTAGTACTGGAATTAACGATAACTTGGAGCATTTTCTCATTGAGATACATATCATTTACTCATTGTAGATTAGAAACAAGAGGCTTAGAGACATTAAACTCATGAACTCAAGGAACCTTATTTGATAAATGTCCAGGAAGCAGTCTGAAGGGTTAGTCTCCTGGACTATTGCTTTCCCTGCTAGACCAGGCTCTCCCAGGGATGCCTCTGCCTTCACTGTCACACTGATGTGTTACATGGACCCTCGAGAGTCTGTTAAAGGGTCTCAAGAATTTATTTAGGTGTAAGATAGGGGTAAACACTCAACGATGCAGAACAGATTAGACACCACTATGATCCAGCTGCTGTGTCCTGCCCTTTAGTCCAGGGACCCAGGGACTAAGCACTCTTTGATCAGGGACTAATCACTCCTTGATCTGGCTCAGACCACCAGAGAGAGAGAGAGAGAGAGAGAGAGAGAGAGAGAGAGAGAGAGAGAGAGAGAACAATTGTCTCCTTCTCCTTCAGCTCTTAAGTGATCACACACATAGACAAGATCATGCCCCAGGGCTTGCTGCCCCCAATTATTGGTTAAACAGATGGAAATCCCACAACACTGCCAGCTTTTTGTACTTGTATGATCATTCTCTCTAATTAGAGTCTAGCCATGGGAATTTCTCCCTTGATGACACGTAACTGTATGTGAACATGCTTCACAAGTTCAGGAAGAAGGAAGCCTACATATGCCCTTACTGTTATTATATCGTATGTAGAGTTGAAGACAATGGCAGAGAGCATGGTAAGCTCCATTTTCCCTTCTTACAAGGAGCCCAGGGGACTCGGATCAAAGTCAGGACAGAAACAGAGGTAGAGTGCTTGCCTTGGGAACTCACCGGGGTAATTGGAGCTAAAGATGTTATTGCAGATTTGGCAGGAAATAGAGTCCAATAAGCAGGACCAAGTCAGTAAAAGACACAAAATCTATGAAGAGAAGAGAAAATGGTCGGAGACTCCAACTCAATAAAGAGAAAATGGACAAATCTTTTAACTACAAAAATGCCACGTGATAAGTCGGTATTGTTTACATATCCATTTCTTTTCCCATTACATTGATCTAGACTACGAGAAGCTCAGACCAGTTCTCAAGGTCCTCTGGTTATAGCCCAGAGAGGTGCCACCCTGTTGGGGAATATTATTTTAAGGTTGTCAGTTTTGTTTATATTGCATTTGTTTAACTCCATGAAGCTGTGTTACTATGCCCATCTACAACACCTGCTGGTCTAATAAAGATCTGAATGGCCAATAGCAAGGCAGGAGAGAGAAGTAGGTGGGGCCGGCCAGCAGGTAAAGAGTATAAAATATGAGGAAAAACCTGGGAGAAAAAGGACCTGGGAATGAGAGAGAGAGAGAGGGGCAGGACTCTGTGTATGATTTATTTAGGTGGACCCCCTAAAAAGGCAAAAGAATAAAAAAACAAGGTGAGCATCCAAACTGCCTAGGCTCCCACAAAGTCAGTACGTGCAGTAGGATCAAAAACCCATTGCCATTGTTCTTGAGTTCTCAGTATTCCTCATTGTCCGCTATGTTCAACGAGTCCGGTTTTATCCCATTCTTTTTCAAACCCAGGCCAGTTGGCCTTGGTGAGTTCCCTATACTTACTAGACCTGGATGGAGGTGGGTGGTCCTTGGACCTCCCATAGGACAGGGAACCCTGATTGCTTTCCAGGCTGAAGGTGAGGGGCCCTTGATCGGGGGAGGGGGAGGGAAATGGGAGGCGGTGGAGGGGAGGAGGCAGAAATCTTTAATAAATAATAATAATAATAATAAAACAAAAAGAACCAACAGCACCTTCCTGTTTTGCTTCCCCTTTCTGTGGTCTGCTCCCACAGATGCTGTGTAGGAAGTCGGGGCCTTTGCATTTCTATTATCTCTAAACTTTCCCTCAGCACTTCCAAAGACAAGGAACTTCCCGCTGTTACTTTGCAAAATACTTCCAAATACTTCTAAAGTATTTCCTAGAATGGACTTTGATCTAATTTACCTGCTGGCTTGTGTTGAAGACTTGCAAACTTCAGCCATCTCTCCCCAGTAGCTGTCAGCGTGAGAGAAAATCCCTGTCCTTTGGCAGTTTTGAGATGTGAACTAGGGAAGCAGTAAAAGCAGACTATTTCGGTTTTCTCCTTCCCTGACACCCTTGAAGACAGAGGCAGTAGGGAAACTCCAGGCACAGGGGGGCTGTGTGACAGAGCATGCCACACAAATAGAAGATGGGAGGCCAGCATGGGCTCATAGTTAGGGGCACAACACCCACTATAGGGTGGTCGCAGTGAAGCCTCGGTACCTTACGGTCTTGTTTCAGGTTTGAGTATTTATAACACGTGATGGAGGAAGGTCATTGGCTAATAAAGGCACTGCCCTGGCCCATTTTATTGGTTAGAGGATAGGTGGGAGGAGTAAACAGAACAAAATGCTGGGAGGAAGAGGAAGTGAGCGCAGAGACTCCACAGCTCTCTCGGGAGCAGACGCCTCAGAGGGAGACGCCATACTCCCAGCTCCCAGGCAGACACACGCCATGAAGCTCGACCCAGGATGGACTAGGCTAGAATCTTCCCGGTAAGACCGGTGCGCACCGATTATTAGAGATGGGTTGATCGGGATATCAGAATTAGCCAGTAAGGGCTAGGGCAGAAGGGCCAAGCAGTGCTTAAAAGAATACAGTGTCTGTGTAATTATTTTGGGGCATAAGCTAGCCGGGCAGGCGGCTGGGGTGCTGGGAATGCAGCCCCTCCACCCCTATTACTTCATATGGCGCCCACGTGGACAACTACTTCCACATAAAGCCCGAGACAGCTTGGGAAGTAATTCTAGAACAAAATGAAAGCATTGTGCCTGGTTTCTTGGTAGCAGCAATTTCTCGGTTCTACTCTGCTTGCTAGAGGCAAGCAAGCACCTCATCTAAGAGAGGCTTCCTGACTCAGCTTTAGCTGCAAAGCCTGCAGCTCATTAAGAGGTCCTGCCACGAAACACTTAAACGGTGTTGACCAAAAGCTGAACACATGCTTTTCGGTTTTCAGCCATAACAGGAAAAAAGCTGCGCCATTTAAAAATGCTGGCTTTCTGGGCCATCCTGCCAGGGCAAACTCTGACTGTTTGAGGCAGGAGGGCCGGCTACCAAGAGAGGACGTGAGTGTTGTCTGTTGTAGCTCACTTGCTGGCAGGGACCTTGAAATGCCATACAGTTGTTGCAGTAAACATGGCTACAGCCTGTATATCCGCCATGAGGCTGGAAAGCTAAGGAATGGACTGAATCTAGCTGGCAAAGCCACGCCTTTAGTCCTACTGAGATTGCTTGGTAAATTAAAGATTCATGTGGTCAGAAAAAGAGAGATATACAGTAAAGAGAGATTCAAAGACAAAGAAAATTTCTAAATGGTTTAAAGTGTGTTAAAAATATATGCAGACTAAAAGTTGAAGTTCTTAAAGTAAAAAACAAAAAAAGGAAGAGAGTTGTTGTGTGTGGTAGCACACGCCTTTAATCCTAGTGCCTAGAAGGCAGAGGCAAACAGATCTCTGTGAGTTCAAGGTGTAGTAGCTTACACCTTTAATCCCAATGCCTGGGAGGCAGAGACAGGCAGATCTCTGAGAGTTCAAGGACAGCCTGGTCTACAGAGTTACTTCAGGTCAAAATACAGAGAACCTATCTCAAAAAGCAAAAAGTTAAAAGTAAAAATAAACAAAATAGAGGTTAAAATAAAACGAACAAAGATGGAAAATACACAGAGAATCTTGATACTATATGCTATTATGCTCTCTTTGAATTGTTTAAATGCTGAGGAAGGAGAAACAGATGCTAAAAGATATTTATTTATAAACACTGCTGAACTAATCCAACATAGATATTATGAATTTGGATCTAAGGATATGATACTTTGGAAAGGAGTTTCTTATTTTGTTTTCACAGAGGATGAGACGCTGTTCATTTCTTCTATTCCGATTTGGTATGATGGACCACGCCCTCCTGAAGGGTTGGTGTGAACACCTTCAGAAAATTGCTTTGCTCAACTGCCAACTGAGAAGAAACTAGCACACAGGTTATACCATGAAAGACCTAATTAACGACGCCCCCATTCAGCAGGAAGCAGTTTGGAGAGAAAAAACTGCGCCCATGTTCCCAAATATGGTTTATAAACGTTCTTTTACATTTAAAGGGGGATATGATATAGATATGAATAATTTGCATTAGTATAGATTTTGCTTTATTGATAGAGATTTAAGGTCAATTTTGTTATATGTATAAGTGTTTCTGATTTTGATTAAGGTATTGTTATTGTGTAGTTCATTTAAATATGTACTGTATAATTAAGAAATATAGGTTGTTAATGGATAATCATTGATAATAGTAAAGGTTGTAGTCATGTTAGTTAGATTTTCTAGATATATAGAGATATATTTTAGATAGACATTCTTCATGTCTTTCAAAGATTACAGAATAGGACATTTAATGTTTTAATAACTGAGGACTTTTCATGACAATGAGACACTCTGCTCCTGGCAGCACCAATCTACTTCAAGAGGAAAATGGGCATCAAAGAGGCACCTTATGGAGTTTGATAGCCATTTGGGCAAGAAACTGCTCTTGCCTGGACTATTGCATAAACTGGACACAGAGAACCCGCAGAGAGAGGACTACTGAACTTGCCTAAGGTGAGATGATCTTTCGGGGTTCCTGATTCATGAAAGAGTCTGCGAGACATTCTGCAGGACACAACAGATAGTGACTGAACTGACTTTGAATTTTCCTGCTTTATGGAAATGTCTGCTGGATACCATGGGCCTGAAGGCTGAAGATGGATGCCCCAACGGTACAAAAGAACTTTGGGTGACTGTCCAGGCAGCGAGATGTCTTTGTCATTTCTAGAGTTTGAAGTTTCTTAGTTCTTGTTTACTTAGGTAATATATCTTTCTGGAGTCTTTGATGGAGTTAAGAATTGTTAGTTATTTTTATAGTTTTCCTTAGTTATGATAAAGATTATTGTAACTTTTACTTGATAACTGTTTTGTTATATGTAATTTTGCTATGTTAAAGCCTTTTTTTTGTTTAAACTGAAAAAGGGGAAATGATGGAGGAAGGTCATTGGCTAATAAAGGCACTGCCCTGGCCCATTTTATTGGTTAGAGGATAGGTGGGAGGAGTAAACAGAACAAAATGCTGGGAGGAAGAGGAAGTGAGCGCAGAGACTCCACAGCTCTCTCGGGAGCAGACGCCTCAGAGGGAGACGCCATACTCCCAGCTCCCAGGCAGACACACGCCATGAAGCTCGACCCAGGATGGACTAGGCTAGAATCTTCCCGGTAAGACCGGTGCGCACCGATTATTAGAGATGGGTTGATCGGGATATCAGAATTAGCCAGTAAGGGCTAGGGCAGAAGGGCCAAGCAGTGCTTAAAAGAATACAGTGTCTGTGTAATTATTTTGGGGCATAAGCTAGCCATGTGGGCGGCCGGGTGTGGGGGACGCAGCCCTGCTGCCCCATTATTACTTCAAACACGGGTAATCGTTTCTACAATCCTCTCCTTTCTTTTGCTTTAGAAAGAAAAAGCCTAAAAACATAGAGCATCGAGAGTTAAGAGGAGCACATGAATCCTATAAATCTTTAAAGATGAGTTCACCAGAGGAAACAAGTGTGTGAATCTACTGAAGCCATGTCCAGGCGCTGTTCTCTTTTTTGCAGTGGTCTTGAAATTACAAGGGACAAGATCATATTGCTTCTCTATCTTAATAGAATGCTTGATATATGCTTCATTTTATAAGATTATACAATGATGGTCATTTTAATATGTAGCTATCAATACTAAATAGATTAAATCTTTGAGAAAAAATTAGAACTATTGTTTTTCAGTATTCTTTTTCTGCTAAAGGAGAGAAAATACCAGACCTCTCTTGTGTATTGTTTGGCGATATTTTAAGCATACAGTTTTGATTTCTCATTCATAGCCATGCCTATAAATCTCAGAAATGAATCTGTTTTCCTCATATTTTGTTCTATAAAATCAGAGGACATGCATTATCATTAAAATTGACAAATTATTGACTACAGTGGTTTGAATGAAGTGGCATCCATGATCTTGGGCATTCGAATGTTTGGTCCCCAGTTGGTGGTTCTGTTTGGGCTGATGTGGAAGGCATGGCACACAGCAAAATAGAAATTTCTCTGTGAGAAGTCGCTCAGAACACTAGGAGATGAAGAAAGGCTCATTCCTGAAGTCCCGGGCTGACTGGTGTACATAAGAGTCAGCACTGACCAGAGGATTTTACTAGCTTATGTAGACCTTGGTCACTCCACATACACTGTCATTCTTCATGTTCCTTCAGGTTCTGCCCCAGGTGACACTTTGAACAGTTTTAAGAAGGACCACAGATGGCAAGTCTGGCTGCTTAGGCCAATTGGAGATTTACACCGCAAAGATATTATATATTGCCAGAATGGTTTTAAGTGTGCTAGTGTGCTTTCTTTTGAATTGTTATTACTCAGGAAGGTCATCTTGTCCACATGGTAGAATTATGATTTTCCTGATAAGAACATAGGGGACTTACTGGCAGACTTGGACTTAATAAGCTGGTTGTGCCTCTATGTACCCCCTCCATTAGAGGTATGTCATGGTGTCTTGGGAGATGGTCCTAATGGCTGGTCTGGTCAATCCTGGTGAGTAAACATTTACATCCCAGCACACTAAATTTCCCTTATCTGGTACAGGTCTGGTTAGCATACTACTTATCTTGGGGTTATTTTAGAGGCCACACTTCCTCAGCTAAATTCCATTTGTGTGACTTAATGTCTCCTAAGCAAATCTACTGAGTCCTTCCTAATTTTTTTTATCATTTGGAATTCCTTCTACATCAGGAAAAAGCATGTCACTGGGGACAGGATTTCAGAACCTCAAAACTTGAGCCATTTTGGGTTTCTTCTCTCTGCTGCCGTCTTGCAGAGCTGTGACTTTGAGATGTAAGCCCACAGCTGTTCTTGGCTGCCATGCCCACTGCTTGCTGCCAGCCTTCCCCATTGATGGTGGTAGGGTCTTATCTCTCTGGAACCCCAAACTCCAAATAAACCCTTCTATATGCTGTCTTGGTCACAGTGCCAAATCATCACTAAGTAGTAGTAACCTTTCCTGTTTAGATCATCAGTGTATTTGCTGCCAATTATCAGTCAAGTGGCTAAACATTTCCTAGTCTTAAATGTATGATCCAGGGGTCACTGCTACAGATACCTTGTTCACCCAGAACTCGGACTTGTCTGCTGTTTCATCCCTGGCAGAGTTGAACTGAAGTTTCAAGACCATGAATAAAGAGACATTTGTCTGCACAGACAGCTTGACCGTCATGACTCTTCACTCACTGATTCTCATTCTTTCTGATCTAGTGTATTTCTTGCCTTTTAAGACATCCCAGTGTGGTATTTAAGAGAAAGTACCTTCTAATTAGAGATCTGGAGCCACAGTCCTGCATCGGCTATGACTGTGCTGTCAGTTCAAGCTCTCCTGTTCTGAATCCTCATGTATCCTAGCCAGTTACTCGCCAGCCTAAAAGTTCTTAAATATTCTGGAGGAGAAATGTTTGTTTTGTTCCTTTTGTGGGAGGGTGATGGTGGTAGCGGGAGGTCATGGTAGATGGATGTGATCAGAATACATTGTGTAAATGTATGAACATTTCAAGCAATGAATGGAATTATTAAAAAAAGCAAGTTTAAGTTCATAACAAAAAAGGTGATTTAGGAGACAGCCACTGATACCGTCCCTCTCAATTTCAGTGAATACAAGTAATTTAACACCTGCAAATCTCTGTTTTATTTCCTTAAAATGGAGATTGCCTGCCAGTGACTCCCTACCTAGTATATGAAATAAGTATGTCTGATCAGTCTACAGTTTCCCAATTCTCTTCCACCTCCCAACTCCCTTTCCTGGCATTGGAGTTTGGACCTCACAGATGTAACCCAGCACCACTGAAGTGAATAGATAACCTGTGTGCACAAAATAATAGGTAACTTAGAACACAGTATAACAAGAGAACTACCACCAAATATGTCTCAGTGGCTACCTGTGGGCTGAGAAGAATGAGACCAAGGATAACAAAACCAGCCAGGCAAGTTCACTGGCTGTATGTATGCAGACCCTGTTGCATGGAGCAAGCTGCTTGTTCGTCCCAGGCTACCCAGAACCAAAATAATCACACAGAAACTGTATTAATTAAATCATTGCTTGGCCCATTAGCTCTAGCTTCTTATTGGATAATTCTTACATCTTAATTTAACCCGTTTCTATTAATCATGAGGTCATGGCATACCAGCAAAGTTTCAGTATGTCTGTCTCTGGCAGCAGATCCATGGCATGCCCTGACTCTGCCCTTCTTTCTCCCAGCATTCAGTCCAGTCCTCCCTGCTTACCTAAATTCTGCCCTATCAACAAGCCAAGGCAGTTTCTTTATTCATTAATTGTAATTACAGCACACAGAGGGGACTCCCACATCAAGACACCCCCAACTGTGACGTAAGAAACTGCCTATGGGACACCAATGAATTTGTTCCTGGTGAGACTTGTAGTATACATGCTTGGCTTAAAAAAAAATCTCGGTAGAGGAAGGCATAGGGAACCAATCAGGTTTATGGTGTAAGACTGTAACCCACTACCCAAGGGGTTGAGACAGGAAGATGGCAAATTCAAGGCCTCCCTGGGCAACTTGGTGAGAGTCTACATCAAAATAAAATGTAAAACGAAAGTGAGGGCTATCCCTCAGTGGTAGAGAGCTTTACCTAGTCTGGGTTCAATTCTCAGAACCACAAAACAAGTAGAGGAGAAAACATTCACCCCAAATCTTCACCACCATCCCTTTCCCTTAGTGCTTTGAAGACCAGCACAACATCCTGATGTGGATCTACAATTCTACATAAGAGTAATTTGCATGCATTGTATCATATGGATAATATAAACATTAGAATGTTTCATAATTTTAGAAATCAAACAATGGAGATAATAATGCTCTTTACTTCATATGGCTGCAGAGAATATAAGTACAACTCTCTATAACCGACAGGCACCTAGAAGTCCCCTGTCTTTTCTGAAACAATGCCTGTGATGTTCTGGCAGAAATTCTTGCTCAATTGATCTAACAACGGTGCTTGGAAGAAATCTCAAATTCCTCTAATTGCTCCCTCCCTACCATCCTGTCACAACGAAGGCTATTAGCATCATGCAATCCCCTGTGCATTTAAGCTTCGGAGCTATCTCCATGAGTTAACATGTGCCATGCTCACTAGCTGTGAGACATTCACTGTATCAGTGAGTCTGTGTCTGTATTCTGATCTGTAAATGGACATGCTAACATGTTGAGGGAACCAATTGAGTTAAGAGTCATAAGGTGTTTAAAACACTGTTTAGCAAACACAGTCATCCCCCGGTGTCTACAGGAGGTTATTTCTAAGACCTGTCAGATAATTTCTTTATATAAAAGATGTAATATTATATAAAAATTATTTGTCCACATTTTTTAATTATCTGTAGGTTACTTATTATGTTCACAATACAAATGTCACGTAAATATTTGTTAAAGTATATTATTTTGTAATAAGTATATATTCAATATAATACTTTCATCTCTTATCAGTTTTTAAAGATGTATTATTGTTTTATGCATGTTTTGCCTACATGCATACCTGTGCATCACATGCATTCCTGGTGCATGCAGAAGCCAGAAGGTGCCAGATTCCCTGGTTGCGGACTTCTACTTGGGTGCTGGACATCAAGCCCCTGTCCTCTGGAAGGGCAGCCAGTGTTTCTAATGCTGAGTCATCTCTCCAGCTCATGTTTTCAGATATTTTTGATCCATAACTGTCTGAACATGTGGATGGGGAACGCACAGAAATGTAAGGCCAATTTTGTAGCCACCTCTAGTAAGAGGAAAGAATGTGAGTTGCTATTAATCTAATGAATAGGGATTTCCAATTATTACGGGAATCACACTGGAAGCTTTTATTGTGTGTTTATGAGTATGGTGGATGTACAAATATGTAAATATACACCCTCAGACTCTGAAATCGTTACTATTGTCATCTCTTTATGAAGATCTGGAAGGTAAAATTCACAAATGTTAAGCTCTGTTATATCCCAAGACAATAAAAGAAAATAGTAAAATTACAGATGTCTACAAAATTTCCTTACCCCAAACTCCAAATCCCAGGTAGTCTCTCCTGTACTCCAGATACAATAAAAACATTGCCTTATGTTGGTTTGTTTAAGACAGTAGATTATGGGACAAAAAAAATCTTAAAACACTGAGAAGGGATGGCATTTTTAAAAGAGTATTAAGTATTCTTAAGACAGGAAAGAAGGAAGGAGGGACCTAGGGACAGAAGGAAGAAAGGAAGGAGGAAAGAAAGGAAGAAAGAAAGGACGGAAAAAAGGAAGGAAGGAAGGAAGGATCAGGCAGCCACATCATTACTGCTGGGTAGTGCAGTAGCTCACCTCTGTCTAGTGGTAATAAGACAACCAATTTGAGCTATAGCATAAGTAAAAGGCTCAGGAGTAAGTCTCAGTACTAGACCAGGAGATTTTTAACACACTTTACAAAGTTAGGCTGTCAAACTTGTGCCGTTGAAGACCACCGAAGTAAAAAGAAGGAAAATGTAAGTTCAGCATGTCACCACCTATAACAACAACTTCTAAATGAGATTAAAAACAACAACAAAAACGAAAGCATAGCCTGAAATCCTAGTTTCTGGACAGGTTATTGTATTAGTTTGTTTCCTGTTGCTAGTACAAAGTAACCGAGTATCAGAACACAGTCCAGGAATGGAGTCCTTGTGAGAAAACTCCAAGAAAACAAGACAAGATTCTTGTGACTTCAGTTTCTTCAAAATACAAAATTGTTCTTGGAATGTGTTCTCTTGCTCCCCCTGGATGAAGCAAATAGGAGTGGGATGATTTCAGCTGCTGTTATCCATGTGCCTCTCTGCAAAAACCTGTTTATGCCACATGCAAGTCATCCTATTGAGTGCACACTCTATTCCAGTGATGCTTCTTAACCCTTAAAATATAAACTGTCCGATGCCTTGAATAATGTTGGCTACTGCATGCAACTTTAGTCTTCCTCCCTTTTAGGCCTTGCTATCACAGGTTCAGGCTGCCAGCTAGAGGGGTAAACATCAGAGGCTCTGTACTTTAAAAACAAACAAATAAACCAACAAACAGCAACATCAACAGAAACAACAAAACAGATTTATTTTGTTCTTACTTCTGAAGGTTAAGCACATGGTACCAGCATCTGTTTGATCTGTTCAGTTCAGTGGGAGCTCCAGAGCACAGGAGAGATCCCACATGAGGTGGGAGCCGGGGAGGGATCTGAGGTTCAGGTTTACTGTTTTGTAACCATTCACTCTTGCAGGGGCTGATTCCCCTTCCTAGCAGCTGTGCCTCACCTGACCTAATCACCCTTCACTGGGCTCCACACCCTCAAGGTTCTACCAGGTCTCACATTGCCACACTCTGGGGACCAAGACTCCAGAACCTGCGTCTGTGGGGAGCAGTCCACATCCAAAGCACGCCAGGTATCAAAATCAAACTGGATTCTTTAAAAGACTCAAGAGAGGTTAACTAGAAAGTTTCTAATTCTGCTGAAATTTAGAATTCCCATGTATAAAAATGACACTATTAAAAGTGTGCAAACAGAACATGTGACATTTTTGCGTTTTGAAAATAAAGGATACATTCTAATCTCTTGTTTCTTACTACAAAGATAAAAAAAAATTCAGTGAACCCAAAAGGAAAAAGAGTCAAAGAATTGAATTATTTCATACTTAACCAAATAGGACCTCTGAAATTCCAATAACGACGCTTAATTATATTAGTCACCAGGGAAAGGCAAATTATAATGTAATTCTAGTAAACACTATGAAGATGGATATAACAATATCATGTGACCTAGCAATTTTACTTCTGTCGGCTAGCTACTGTTCCGATCTACGACTCCAGAACCATGAGCAAGAATGCCCATGGGACCGCTGCTTATAATATGCCCAGGCCTTCCGTATGCAGCAGCTCACAGCAGCTGTGGTCGCCTGCACACAGCTAAAGCTGGTCAGCATTGTGGTGTGAAGTGGGAAGGAGTTCATTGGTTCCCAGCACTGGCGGAGGAGAGGCTAGCGACTAGTTTCTGGAGAAGGAGAGTCAGCTTTCCTTAGGTGCTGCGCCTGCACGGCCTGGAACTGAAACTGAGCGAAGGACGTCAGGATTGAACACACATACACCTCTTTAGCTGCTGGTAGAAGAAGCCCCTTATTGAACAGCACCACGGAGGTTTTATACCTCAAACAGCCAGGTGGATCATCTCCTGATCCTCGGTCAAGGCCAGGGCAATGCGTGCTCAGAATGCAGGGTTGGTAAACTACTAGCGGGGAAGAGCAGCTGGAGGCCAGGACTCCAAACGGTCCTAACACTTAGGGATGGTTGACCACACTCAAGCAGATGGCCCTGTGCCTAGGAGTACATGGCCCGAGGGTATAAAGAGTTGCTTTATAAGGTAAATGAAGTTGGGGAGCAGAGGGAGGTGGTGGTAGATCTGGGAGGAATGAGGGGAGACTATGATCAACACACATTGATTGAAGTTCTCAAAGAATTGATAAAAACTTGTGTCCTAATTGCCCATTCATAACCCACTGAAAGCCCTGCATCTATTTTTATAAAGCAAACTATACAACACTGAGACTTCCTGACCACTCACAGAATGAACAATTCCTAAATCCAGAACTGCATGCTTAAAGAATCAGACCTATAAGGACATACATGGTAAAATTGGGTGAAGTCTGGCACGGGCATCAGACATCTTGATGAAAGAGTGAGGACAACCCCTCTTTGTCCCTACAGAGACCACAATTAGAAGGAAGCCAAAGCTTTGCCGGCATGTCACTGTTGTTCGTTGTGATCTGGCATTGGTGACAATGCTCTTCACTCTGATGTTTATCAGGCTGCTCACCTGGTCCTTGTGCATGAGTTCTGTCATATGCTGTACCTTGCGGAGCACCACGCCCTTCCGTGCTCTATGCGCCACCATACAGTTCGTGAACAGGGCAAGGGGCTGAAGGTTGAAACATACAAAAACACACAGACAGAGACACAGGTCATCCTTGAAACAGGAATGCCCCTTTTATTGTGTCTAGGGGCAGCTTATATAGGGATAGCCATGCCCCAGCCAAACGCACCAGAAACCATTCCCCTGCCATCAGGAACTCGCGAGGGTCTCGTGCTCAGAGCAGCTGTAGGCACTCAGATCAGGGGAAAACAAGTTGTTTACAAGAAATTCAGGATCTAGGGCTTCACAGCTCCCAACAGGTGCTCTCTATATTAACTGCTTTGAAATGCAATATTTACTAAAAATAATTAATAAAAACAGGCTAAGTGGAAGCATGCATAGATACTGTTAAAACCTGAAACAACAAACAATATGATAAAAATGGAATAATTCTTCAGCGAGGACATGCAAGTGGCCAATAAATACATGGAAAGATGCTCAATACTATAAATCCTAGGTGAACAATAGATCAAAGCCTTAAGGAGAGACCATCAAATGGCCATGACTCAACAGCAAACAGCAAGTGTTGGCAAGGATTTGGAGAAACTGGAACCTCACATATTGCAGCCACGGCGGAGAACAGTAGGAAATCAGGATGGTTATTCCTCCACAAATCGGAAATAGAATTATCTTATCATCCAGGACTCTGTTCCTAGGCATATATTCTAAAGAATTCAACAGAACCTTGAATACACACACACATGTGCAACCATCTTCTCAGCAGTACCAAGTACCCTCAGCAGACAGACAAGAAGAAGCAAGATGGTGTATATACATACACAGGCACACTGTCTGACATGCTGCAGTATGGGACATCTGAAAAACGTGATGGTGGAAAGAGCCAGTCACAGAAAGACAACCACTGTATG
The DNA here is from genome assembly GCF_018167655.1 of Microtus oregoni. Classification (NCBI taxonomy): domain Eukaryota; kingdom Metazoa; phylum Chordata; class Mammalia; order Rodentia; family Cricetidae; genus Microtus; species Microtus oregoni. The sequence goes on along the minus strand of NW_024543067.1, from coordinate 12,802,269 downwards.
ATTTCCCTTCCATGGGGTCCACACAGTAATTGAATTCAGAGACAGAAAGTGAAGTGAACTGTCGGGTAACAACTCTGCTCTCTTGGAGAAGGGCAACGGCTGCCTGACAACGCGAAAGCACTTAAAGTTAACCCAGAACCTTACGTCTGTTTCAGCTTCTTCACTAAGTCCCAGAAGGTCAATCAGATAGGCAGATCCACTCCGGTTGGGTGCTAAGGAGTCAAACTCTACCACAGGCCAATTTTCTATCACATGAGACACACTGCTACCAGTGAAGAGAGACAAGGCCAGTCTGACATAGCCCAGACTGCAGTTTCCCCAGCTTTGACCCCTAAGAAGAACACCACCACTCCCAGCAGCCGGTTATTCATCCTCTGCTGCTTGTGTTATATGGTTTCCTGGTTCCTGCTTTGGCTACCTGTGTTTGCCATCCCTGGTGGAGCTTGGCTTTACTTTTTAAACTGAATGTTGCCCAGCTCATGAATCATTAACACGGCAAGTTAGATCTTAACACTATTTATTGACATTCTGTTCTTTGGTGGTTTTCCATTTCACTGAACACTTAAAATTGATCAGTATCATGTTAGGTCTATTTTGCCAATTAGAAAAAAAGCTCATAAAGAAGCATGTCTGAACTTAAAACCTGTGCTTAGTCAGGGTTTCTATTGCTGTCATGGAAGACCATGGCTGAAACACAAGCTGGGAAGGAGAGGGTTTATTTGGCTTACACTTCCACATTGCAGTTTATCGCTGAAGGGAGTCAGGACAGGAACTCAAACAGGGCAGGAATCTAGAGGCAGGAGCTGGTGTAGAGGCTGTGGAGGGGAGCTGATTACTGACTTGATTCCTAAGGCTTGCTCAGTCTGCTTACTTACAGAATCTAAAACCAGCAGCCCTGGGATGGCACCACCCACCATGAGTTGGCCCCTCCCCCATTGATCAAAATGCCTCATGCCTGGAGCTCAAGAAGGCATTTCCCCAGCTGACTTCCTCTGGTGACTCTAGTTTGTGTCAAGTTGACACACAAAACCAGCCAGTACAAGCTGAAGAAGAAATTGTGTAGTGTAGTGTAGTGTTTTATCACCAATGGCTTTTAGTGTGTAGTGTAGTGTTTTATCACCGATGGCTTTTAGAATTGCTGGGGCTGGTGATTAGGATTCATATACTCTGGTCTTTTTAAAATTTCCCAGACTGAATGTAGGTCAATGGTAGATCTCTTGCCTAGCGTGCATGAGGCTCTGGGTTTGACAAACAAGATTTGTCTTTGTTTGTTTTTGTCTTTTGTCATTGCTGTATAAACACCAAAACCAAAACACCTCAGAGAAGAAATGGTTTATTTCATCTCATAGTTTACAGTCCATCATGAAGAGAGGTCAGGGCAGAAGCTAAAGTAGGAACCAGGGTCCAGTAGGTTCACTGGCTTGCTCCATGTTCATATTCGGCTCTCTTATGCCATCCAGAGCTGGCTGCTTAGGAGTGGCTCTACCCACAGTTGTTTGGGCTTTCCAACATTAATCAGTAATGGAGAATCTGCCCACAGATTTGCCCACAGGCGATCTGATTGAGGCGATTGTCAACTAACGTTCCCTCTTTCTGTAGAATTTAGCTTTTGACCACCTGACAAAAATCTACATAGCACAAGTACTGAAGAAAAAGAAGGGAGAGAGGTGTGGGGGGAGATGGAGGAAAAGCATTTACTAAAACATCACCTTCTACGCCGTGGGTCTAAATTTCTTAGTCTAGGGAAAGTCTTGGAGGATGGGGAGAGCACATTACTGGGAAAGAAATCATTCTGCTGTCTGGGATCATGAATTCAGATATGTCTGGGAGATACCCTGACAATTTTATTCCATGCTGTCTGTGTGCAGGCATGTCCTGAGTCCCACTTTCTTGATCACCAACTCTGGGACCTTTCTCTGTTGTCATCTGCTTTCATATAGCAGCTGTACCCACTGTGATCCCTGGATAAACAGAACAGAGCAGATGAAAGCAGCCGTATTTCCTTGTCCTTTATTGTCCCAATCTTATATTTGTGGAAAGGTTCCATATGTGTTAGGTGAAAATATGCCACTTGAACATATCAGTGATTTGGAGGTGTATAAAATGGACAACTAGCTAAGGCAGGAAGACCTCCGAATATGCCTTGAATTCTTGCCTTTATAAAGAAAATTTTCATATCTATCAAGAATTTTCATTATTAATATTATCTGTTCCAGGCCAAGAGCTGTTCTAAGATAGCATTTATGACCTGAGGTCCTCAGCAGCAGAGCCCAGCAGTGTTTATTCATCGTATGTTTTCCATTCTCCTTCCTTCATCTCTAGCTCCTCCATAACAACCCTATCCCCTACCCCCAGCCTTCTATAGCTTGGAAAAAGTAAAAAATTCCAACCATCTGACTCCTTTTGTTACTGAGATTTGAAGAAAAGAGCACCAGTAGATTCAGCTTGGTCACCAGTGCCAACATGCCAGTTCGAGAGAGGGGTGGTAGCAAAGGCAAAGAGAGAAGATGCAATCAATATTGCCATCTCCAGGGTGTCCACATGCTTTTTGCTCTAAAGAGAGGAAAGACTGGGGTAGAATCCAGTTCGTTATGATGAAGCAGTCTTGGTCAGGGTGTGGTCTGATGCTTATTCCAGTTCCGGGTCTGTGAGTTCAGAAGAAGACCTTCTTTCTTGAGAAGAGCAGTCTGTTTTTTATATGGTGACTGTTTCTGCTCTAGGGTGAGAATTTTCCAACTAGATAATTGCTCTCACTTGGGGCGTGGTCTTCTGGCTCAGGGTAATTTTAGTCTCTTACCAGAAAGATGTTTGGTGATGATAATTCCTGTTTTCTTAGAACCCAAGAGGAATGCAGGTTCAGGAGCCTTGGGCGGGACAGATCTGAGATGGAACCCTGTAAAAGTTAATACAAGCTCAGATACATAAAGATGATTGCTACAGACTGAAGGCAGGGTTGCCAGAATTCCAGCCTGCTTTTGTTACCCTGTGGGCTCAAGAGAGGAGTCAGTGGTTTTTTGTTTGTTTATTTTTGTGTTTTTAAAAATAAAGATAGTTCCTAAATGCCTGTTATATTTGTGTCTCGCGTTTTTTGTCTGTATATTCATAATTAAAATTATTTTCTTCAGTTAACTTATGCTTGTCAATTTAATTTGAAGACTAGTCATACAACCAAAAAAATAGTATATGGAAACATTATCCTCCCTGTGTGTCTCTCTGCCCTTGCATTTGTGCAACAAAGTCGTCTTTGACTCTTTATTCTGAGGAAAATGGCATTTTCCTGCTGGGGTGGGATGTGGAGAATGGGCAGGAGTTAGTGGACTGGGAGGAGAAGCCTGCATTTACAACTAGAGAGAGAGACATTTATATCTTCCAAATCTCTTCTGTCCAAAAATAAATCGGCATGCTTGTGATATCTCTACCTTTACCGCAAAGGTATTGATTGCCACCTGCAAGGCCATATGCTACTGCCTGCCCTTCCTGCCTGATGCTCTGGAGACTTGGGCTAGTCTTTGGAAATGCTATGGCTTCCTTTTCTCCTTTTCCTTCTCACTGCCCTTTCTGCATCTCTTTCCCCCTCCTCCCAGTTCCCATGCTCCCCTCCCATGCCTCACATCTTTTATTATGCTTTTCCAGACTGCCATGGTAGATTCTTAAATATTTACCCAAGCAAGTTTCAAGAATTCGATTTTGGTGACTTTCTTCTATAGCAAGTGTGTTTGCTTCTAATAAATTCTGAAAACTCCTGGCTGTCCTCCGAGTCCTTGGTGGGTGTCCTCTCTGCTCCAGTTTGTGTTCCCTCCCATCTGGCGTGCTGAATTACCTCTGCATGATACAACTTCTCTGTGAGCACCACAGATATTTCTAAGCCACTGTGAATCACTTGCTACTTGGAGAATGATCTGAAAGCCAGTGTCCTTTTAGACAGGTCATGGTAGTGTCACGGCAGAGTCAAGGTACTTTGTGATCACATGTAGTCCATTGTCACATGGGCTGTGTCATGTCCTGTCTTACACAATAAGACTCTAAGGTGACAAATGTCTTTGAATTTGTTTATCATTAGCCAGAATAACTTGTATAGCATGTTTTTGTTGTTTTCTTCATGTAACACCCATTAGCTTCTTAGAGATACTGGCTAATTCAGAACATCGTTTGAAAAGCGCTATGTTACGATGCTGTTCTATTCATTTTACCGACAAATTGATATCACGGAGCCGCGAGGTACAAAAAAGTATGCACCTTTTTTATTTCTGTTTTCTCTCCTGAGATGGGGATCCAGGGCTGTTGATTAAGAAAGATAGAGTCAGGGAGGGAAAGGGAGAGAGAGGGACGAGGAGAGGGAGGAAGAGAGAGAAGGAAAAGTATGCGTTTGTTTTTCTGTGAAGACCTGCCACCGATTATATTACTGAGATAATTCTTCTACTTTCACTTTGAGTATCAGCTGCTATCTTAGGGTTCTATTGCTGTGATAAGACACTATCACCAAATGCAACTTGAGGATGCAGGAGTTTATTGCAGCCTACAATTCTCTGGTCAAAACCCATCAATGAGGGAAACCAGTGCAGGAACTCAAGGCAAGAACCTGGAGGAAGGATCTGAAGCAGAGAGCTTGGACGAGTGCCACTCAATTACTTACTCCTCATAATTTGCTCAGCCTGCTTTCTAATACAACCTAGGACCACCTGCCCAAGGGTGGCACTGCCCACAGTGCAGGGGTCCTTCCGACATCAATAATCAACCAATACACACAGGCTTGCCTACAGGCCAGTCTTAAGCAGGCATTTCCTCCTTTGCAATTCCCTCTTCCCAGATATTTTTAGGCTTGTGTCAAGTTGACAAAAACCAACCAGCATAGATGCCTCAAGTCATATGTCGTGTATCTAACACAGACAAATCTCCCAGCAGTGTCTTAGGGTTACGAGTGCTATGCTAAAAGACCATGTCTCTATCACTCCGAAAGTGGAGGAACCTGGCAGAATGGAAGCGGGAGCCTGAAATAAGGGGGACTAAAGTTTCATGCAATAGACAGCTTTATTCAAAACACCAGGCAGTGTATACTCTGAGGGTTGAGAAGGTCACATGAGTAAAGTTCTGAATTCAAGCTATGTACAATCACAAGGACAAGCTACAAGTGGTAAAGACAAGGTTTTCCATAGAGGCACATAAACAAATAATAGTAGTCACTTGTAATAAACTAAAGCAAATCCACTCCTATCTGCTACACCAGGGAGGGGCAGGAAAGCATATTCCAAGGACAGTTTTGTGTTTTTGGAGAAACTGAGATCCCAAGACTCATGTCTCACTTTCTTGGAATTTTCTAACAAATGCTCAGATGTCCCCTCACACAACTCTATTCTTGGACCATGATCTGACACATGACCAAAGAGACTCAGGGAAGTTTTATTTGGCTTATTCTTCCATATCACTGTTCATAATCAAAGGAGGCTGGGACAAGAACTCAAACAAGGAAAAAATATGAAAACTGGAGCTGAGGCAGAGGCCATGGAGGGGAGCTGCTTACTGGCTTGCTCCCGCTGGCTTGCTCAGCCTGATTTCTTATAGAACCCAGGACCACCAGCCTAGGGATGATTCCACCCACAATGGGCTGGGCCCTCCCCATCAGTCACTAATCAAGAAAATGCTCCACAGCCTTGCCTATGGCCAGATATCATGGAGGCATTTTGTCCTTCCCTCTTCTCTGATAACTCTAACTTGTATCAAGTTGTGATCAAACCAGCCAGGACACAAAGCAAAGGGCAAATAATAAGGCCTAGTAAAGATTTCTGAAAATCTCCCTGGAAAAAGCATATCACATGGCGATGCTCATTCGTGGTACTGATTTTGTCTTTTTCTGTAATTGAGCAAACCCTTAAGTCTCACTCATCCTTTCCTTTGTTCAGTTCTTCTTCATGCACTTGCTTTCCTGGGATGTACTATTCTCATGGCCCAGGGGCAGAATCAGACAATTTGATCAAACTAAATGAGTCTTGGACATGGAAAACCTGGTAATTAAGAAAACATATTTATGAATGCTTTTATGTCTAAGTATTATAGTGTCCAATAGCAATGGAATACTTGGACAGGGAGTTATTTTTTCCATGCACTAATAGTCTGGAGACAAATTGTTGCTAGTATGAGATAGAGTTTCTCACCAGTACTATTCATCTTTTCTTACACTATCCTTAATTTTCTAAGTTTTCACATTGTATACATTGCCTCTTCATCACAAGAGGCTACAGAGTTCCAAAAATGAGAATTCAACACGTCTTAGAAACTGTTCCATCTCCTATACCAAAGACATTCACTTTCCTTGCATTGTGTAGCAGGTGGTTCTTTAAGTTACAAGGGAAAGACTAGCAAGGTTCCAGTGGACACAGGCAAAGGAGAATGGGGATTGAATGTCACCTGAGTTTGAGTACAAAAGGCAGATGTTTGACTGAGTGTCTCCTGTCACTGTTTACAACTGGAAACTAAAAACAAATGTGCCTCTTTTACCAGTTTCCATGATTAGGTTTTCATTTGTTACGCATATATTTCTTGAATAATGCTGCTAAATCCCTCAAGTAATCTACTCTCACAGAATTTATGTAGGTAGATTTTTCTATTAATTATATTATTGTTCTTTAGTACATTACAGATATGATTCACATCTCGAGAGATAAAAATGATGGCCAACAATGAAATTTCATTGCATAATAGATTTTAGAAGAAAAAATTATTCTTTCCATCTGATTGCTTATAATCACATAGTAGCTATTTGAAGAGGGTTCTTTTGTGTGACTAAAAGGGAAGTGGTTTTGCTGGCACCGGCATTACAGAGACTCATTTCCATGGCTATAAAGACATTTCTGCTTCTTGGCAAGGCTGTGTTAAGTTTCTTTCATGGGAAAATTTTGAATTGCTAGGTAATCTAACTGACTTGGAGATAGTAGACATTTCAGGAGTGCCTCCTGCTCCCACAGATGTTCATGTTCCAGCATCTTGGTCTTTGCCTCTTGTGATTTCAGATTGCCAACTGCTTTGGGTTGTGGAAGACATGTGAGCTGACGATGTCTCTTTACTTGTGATTGGTCATTAAGTCTTGGAAGTGCCTTTGAGGAGGAGCTATTGGATGTCAAGGAGAGGGCATTATTTCCAGGGCTGAAACAAAGTTCAGAGGCTAGGCGCTTCACCAACAGGAAGCTACTTATGGTTCTTCAGGTCAGATGTTCAAGATCATGGAGTCACTAGGGTTTCCTTCGAGACCTTTTTCCTTAGCTTATATGTGTTTGTTTTCTCCTTTTGTCTTTGCCTGAAGCTCCTTCTGTGCATGCCTGGGTGTATTTGGTTATTTTTCACTCTTTACTCTTTAGGAGTTAGGGGGTGCCACCCGACTCCTAAATAAATCCACAGGAAGTCTTATTCTTTCTTATGAATACCTGGACTTAGCTTAGCTTCTTTCTTGCCAGCTGTTCTTAAATTATTCTGACTATCTTTGGCTCTGGGCTTTAAGTTTTCTCTTTCTGTATACCTTTTTTTTCTTACTTTATGACTTTCTGTGTAGCTGGGTGGCTGGCCCCTGGAGTCCTCCTCTTCCTCTTAGGTCTGTTCTTTCCCAGATGTCTTCTCCATTTATCCCCTCTGCCTGCCAGCCCTACCTATCTTTTCTCCTGTCAAGCTACTGGCTGTTCATCTCTTTATTAGACCAATCAGGTGTTTTAGACAGGCAAAGTAACACAGCTTCACAGAGTTAAACAAATGCAACATAAAAGAATGTATCTTTGCATTACTAAATGAATATTCCACAGCATAAACAAATGTAACCCATCTTAAATTACTATTCTCAACACCTGGAATTTAATCTTCCCGTGGTCATCTTAGATTAGAACCATAGCCTCATATTATCTTAGATACCTCTTTAGAGACCTTTCCTCCAAATACAGTTGTATTCAGAAGTACACAATTCAGGGAGCAGCAGAAAGATACAAGTGAGAAGAGTTTGAAGATGTGTTCATTCATCTTATTAACTTCTTCTGTCACCTTCTCTGTGCTACCACCCTGGTGACAGGCACTCATCACAGAGAGCAGCTGTGGTGTCTATTACAGCAATAGTATACACTCACAGACACATGTATTTGTGCAATCATTCAGATGCACATGCTCACACCATCTGTTTTGCCAGGCTTTGAATGTTGGTATCATCAATACCACAAGCCAAGAGAGAGTCCTGCCACTCATTGCAAAGGACAAGTTATGACTCAGAGAGGCCAATGTTAGTTATACAAACCAAGAGATTTATATGATTTTACAAGGGACTTAACATTTTAGATTTTGTTTATTTTTTCTGTTTTTATGCTTCAAATGTAGCCAAGCATGCTCTAATTTCAACTTCTTAGAATCCTAACATTTAAAACACTTTGATGGAAAGCTTTTCCTTGGTTACTTTATTTCGCCAACAAAAACCCTATCATGCAACTAGCCACATAAACCTTGGGACTTTGAAATGGGATAAAAATCTTACATATTGTGAGAAGACATATGGATGCTCATACTTTTAAGAGGCTTCGTGAAGCTTCCAATTCTCCAACTGTTAATTTCTTTACAGGGATGGAAACAATGCAATATTCAAAGTGACTAGACAATGGTGGCCTGAGACACCCCAGGCTTAGTTTTACTTGTGTGAGGATGGACGACAGATCTGGAAAGCAGTTCCTCCAAGCCTTGAGGACAAGAACTGGGTTTCATTCTCTTGCACTCTTGCCCCCCCTAAGGAGGGAGGCTATGCAGAGGGCTGAAAAAGCCATTGTCTGATCTCTTGTTGAAGCCCAATGCCTGCATCCTAGCACCACCCAGTTCTGCTTGCTACTGTCATTCTCTGCTGCTGACTTTCGTGCTACAGCAGCAGATGGTGGAGTCCTGGAGCCTGGCTGAGTCTCATCTAACCTTGAGCATCACCTGGATGTAAAGGCCCGCTCTACAGCGTGACTACCCGCATGAGAGCAATGAGGACAGACATTGGGACTTTCGCTTGTCCTTCAGATGGCCTTTTATGGTCCACTTTGATCACAGTTGCTGCTGGAACCCAAATAGGTGATCACGCTGCATGTGGCAGAAGGTAACAGATTTATGTGCACTTAAAATCTACTTTTACAATCAAATACACAGGGCCCTAGAGTATAGACACCTCGAGTTGGGAAGAAGTCCTAGAATGGCTAAATTAAGAGTCTGACTAAGCTGAGGTAAACTGTGAGAGGCCCACTTGTTCTTGTATCTATTTCTGGGGGCACTGCTGGTGTGTTGGAAGTCAGGAAAGCATTAGACACACTTCATGTTGAGCCGAAATCACACATAACACTATTTGAAGGCTCAAGCTTAGAGGGCAAGGAAAGGAGCTCCAGCCCAGCTTCGTGGAGGGGCTAGGTCACTGTGGAGCAATGGCTGATGGGAAAAGGGTTGCAAATGGACACTGAAAAGAGATGGATAATAACATCCTCACCCAATGTATTCATCCTGACCTATTCAAAGGCAACAAGAAGGTGATCATGTGTAAGTATACAAAGAATTGAAATCCATGCATTTCTAAAAGGCTAATGTCATAAACCACAGGTTTATACTTGGATATTAAAATGTTTCCATGTATTTTGGCAAAATTATTGAACATATTAGGTAAGTTATTCCTGGAAAGCATATGCATTCCTTTGCTGTATTTTCACCCTGGAATTAAATACTTAATAATTTGTGAGCTCTACACTTAATGTACAATGTCCTTAAGTAAATCTTACCAGTAAGGATGAAGAAACTTGGGGCTGTCCCGTCCCTACTCTCCATTTCAGTAGTGAACAGAATACTGAATTAAGAGAATAATGCTTTGTTTTCTCCTAATTTCATTTATATTCAGGGTGAGAACTTAGACAATTTCAGTGATGATTACTTCTGGGACTTTAAGTGAATTTTAATCACTTCACAGATCAGCTTTTGAATGTGGACAGAGAAAATCTTGCAAGGCCCCTGAATGTAATGAGACTATGTAGTTCTGGTACTGGTCAGGGAAGAAGCTATGGCCTTTGGTTTTGAATATCAGGATGTCAGCTTGAGCTTGCCAGTGACTAGCAGGGTAGGAACAGCCAGCTGTGCCCCTGAACACAGAGCAAGTGTGACGCTTACAAGCTCCTGTCAAGCTGTCTTTCTGATGATTGTTCGCACAATTTCAGCAGTATGGAACATTATTCTTAACGTTTTAGAAGTAGAAGCACACTGTGCATTCCATTTTTTAAAAAGATATAAGAAATCACTGCATTTTTAATTTTACAAATCGCTTTCTAGAATTAGCTAGCTATCGATCCTCACACTTCTAGAAACCTAAAGCCTACCATCTCTCTGTTTGTGAATGCCTGCCAAAGAAAAAAAGACAGAACGTCAGTACAATGGATGCAATTCCTCTTTTGGAAAAAGCTGTCCACAGAGTTCAGGGGCTATGTAGTAAATGAATAAGCAAAGAGCATCATACAATGATCGCCACCAAGGCAGCTGAAGTCTGCTCACTACAGTCCTGAAATCTTAACCCAATTCTTTTAGTTAGTATATATTTTATTTTATAAGTGTTACGAAAGATAGCTTAAGTTGGGATTGGCATAACTCACTCATCATGGGTAGGAAGAAGGAAAAATACTCTTCTAATTTTCCTTCTGTTGCTGTGATAAACACCAAGACCAAAAGCAACCTGGGGAGGAAAGGCTTTAATTGGCTTACAGGTCCAGATCACAGTAGATTATTTGGAGAAGTCAGGACAGGAACTCAAATAGGGCAGGAACCTGAAGGTAGGAACTGATGCAGAGGTCGTGGAGGGACACTGCTTACTGGCTTATTCTCCAAAGAGCTTGCTCAGTATGCTTTCTTATATAACATAGGACCACCATCCCAGAGGTAGCACCAGCTAGATCCACCCCTTCCCAGAGATAGCACTAGCTAGATCCACTCACATGAATCATTAACCAAGGCAATGCTTCATAGACATGCCAACACGCCAACCTGATGGAGGAAAATTTTCAGTTGAGATTTCATCTTCCCATATGTGTCTAGATTTGTGTCACGGTGGCCAAACCCAACCAGCAGGGCTAGATGGACTTCTTCACATAGCTTTTGAGGCTAAAACTTTGCCAAGAAAGACTCCCTTCTGAAGTTGGCAGTAACATCTGACAGGTCTGCTCACCTGAAAAGCAGCTTAGCAGAATAGCAAAACTGGCAGTAGGAGGGGTTATCGGGCCAAGCCTGAGCAGCAGAATCAAGGTTCACCTGAAGAAACGGGACTGCCTCCCATTAGAGCCACAAGCATATAACGTGGAAACTAAACTATTTCTCAGAGCTCTGCTTCATGATCAAATCAAGGTTCCCATCACTAATGGCAGTGGGAGAATTGACTGTTGAGAAGCAAGTGTTTGTTTCATATAGCCTAAATTATCTGGCATTTAAGATTCTGGATTCTATTGAATTGAAATGAACATTTTTTTTAAACTACCAGCATAATAAAAATTCAGCTGAGGTTTGCATGTTACTTGTAAATTTTTAAATTCCTTGTTCCAGAACAGAGATAATGGGAAAAAGAATTGTGTTTAAAAAGAAGAAAATTAAATGCAAAGGAAAAAGAAAGCCTTGAAATGCCCTAGGCTGGCAGTCATTGATGACTGACTGACTTTGCCTTATAATAGAGTTAATTGCTTGCTGATATTTTAAGAAATACACAATTGAAAACAAATAGCTATTATAAAACAGCATTCAACCATTAGATCAAACTCATTGGGAATATTACTTTTAAAAATTTTGTCCCCTTACACCTCCCATCCTGTAATAGTTCCTAGGAAACACAAAATGTTGAATAAAAAGAAGATGGTTGAACTAGGGGCACAAGTCAGCTTGCTGAGCACATTCCTGGCATGATTGAGCCACAGGGTTCTACTCCCAGTACCGCTAAAGGAAGAAAAACCGTAAGAGACCTCCCTTGCCCTACCTCTTCACTCTGTAGCACGTCTCTTCTGCATGTGTTCAGACAATATTGTCATTCTTCTATTGCATCAGTAGGCAAGTCTCCTTGTCACTCAAGGACTATTCCTCAGATGCCTCTTATATGTCTAACATTACACAGCAGTGAAGCTAGAATATAGCCCATTATAGATTTGGCTCTAAGAGGAGACAGTCACCATATCAGATGTGACAGATGAAAGAAAAGGTACTTAATAGCCTTGGCACAAGTGGCAAAGGGTTTATATATTTCTTGGCTATCAAGAAAGGTCTGCTGAATAAGCTGCTAGTGACTTAGAGGGAAAGTGTAGGTCTTTTTTTTTTACAATTTATTTATTTATTTTTATTTATTTATTATGTATACAATATTCTGTCTGTATGCCTGAAGGCCAGAAGAGGGCGCCAGACCTCTTTACAGATGGTTGTGAGCCACCATGTGGTTGCCGGGAATTGAACTCAGGACCTTTGGAAGAGCAGGCAATGCTCTTAACCACTGAGCCATCTCTCCAGCCCCCGAAAGTGTAGGTCTTACTCAGCTCTGCATCTCTGGAATTAGGAAGAGCTTGAAATGTAGATCTTGTTTTAAAGAAAGTCTTTTAAAGGACTTAAACGACTGTCAGTCATGTCTCTCCCACTGATGGTCTGTCTTTTAGTGCTCGGTGATTCTGCCTACTTGCTTTCTCTATTGTTGAGTGGTGTTTTGCTCTAGTCAACTGACTTTGATTAGCTAAATATATCTCTACCCACAGCAGATGTCTTTATTTTCATGTGTACATGTTTCATTTCACGGGAGAAGTGAGTCAACTCATTCAACATAAAACCCCTGAGGGTCTGCAAGTGTCATCACTTTGGATAGAAATACTTCAACCCTTGGTAATAGCAATGAGGTCTCTCTCGTATCCTGACTTGGCAGAGCATAGAGGGGAGCACGGTGCCAGCTTAATGAACATGACCTATGTACCATCTATAATCTTCCAATTCCTGCTTCAGCTAGGATGAGGCTGGGGTCTTCCTGATGCTTCCATCTGTCCAGCTTCTCATTTTGTTCCTTAAACTTTGTCATTGGAGTTGGTAAGATTTTGGTCAGTGTTATCACTACAGTTGTCAGATATTAAAATAAGAACTCTTGGAGATGGTGTAAGTTTGCCGTTGCAGAAGCCTAGGGATCCCACTCCCAACTCTTGTGCTGCTGAGTTGTATGAATTTGGAAAAGTATTGAATCTTGCCATTCCCAGAAATGTTATTTGCAAACCCAGAATAACATGCTAACAATACCAGCTCCAATTACTTATGGTTATTCAATAAAATTACTTATGGTTATCCAATGAACTTATATTTAACTTTAGCATTAGAAAAACTGTCCTATCATAAGGTGCCACACACAACAGTTATCTTCACTAGAAATAGCTCAACACTGTTTTTCCAGGTGTGACCAAGTGACTAAGATGGCACCAACTCACTGCAAAGTCTTACATTTTTTTTTGAGATTTTGTTTACTTTTATGTGGATGAGAGATGTGACTGGATGTATATCTGTGTATCTTGTGCATGCCTGGTGCCCATTCAGGCCACAGGAGAGTATTGGATTCCCTGGAACTAGAGGTAGAGATGTGAGCCTCCATGCTGGTGCTGGGAGTTAAACCTGCGTCCTCTGGAAGAGCAGCCAGTGCTCTTAAGCACTGAGCCATCTCTCCAGCCCTCAACATGCTTTTTATCCACCTGTACCCACCCTGACCCAGCTTCTGAGGCAAAAACCAGGCAGGGCACTGCTTTGTTTTAGACCCTCCTTCCCTCTGTCACCATTTAAATTGCCTTACTTTTATTTGCATCCGATTCTTCGGTGTCATCTGAAGAGCTTTACACATAGATATCATCTTCACATAGATGATATCATCTTCACATAGATATCATCTTCACATAGATATCATCTTCACATAGATATCATCTTCACATAGATATCATCTTCACATAGATATCATCTTCACATAAATGAAACCTTTTTAATAACCACCCTGAATAGAGCGTTTTAGACTTTACATTTGAGAAGAAGGCAAGAGCAAATGGTTTAAGATGAGCTCATTTGTAAAACTGCTACAGAAGTTATTGCCTTAACTCTAGAATTTCATAGAGGCAATTTATGAACACAAGGAAACCAACCCGAAGGCGGAAAACCTCATGTAACCTCAATAAACAGCAAATTAGCACAGGAATTCCTGGACAGAAAGTTCTGTAAGGCCCAGGTGTTTGTTATAGCAGGTGACGTCACATCTTCAATGTGCTTTATGGAGAAGGAGATTAGAACAAGTCTTTTCAGTTAAATTCAGGATATAAAATCTACCTCAATAGAAAAGCCTAGTGTTGATCCTGGCAGGACTTTGAAACTTCAAACATTCATGTTTTCATTAGTCGCAATCACTATTAAAACTCTTTCCATAAAAGTAGGTTTTATTTTCAGATGCCAAGATGAAAAACAAGAGCCATTGAAGATCCTAAATGCAATATAACAGCAAGCAGAAATGCGAGGCTATGGAAATGTTCACGTGCAGAGGACATGGGGAGAGTCTATCCCATGCATGGGGGTGGCTTCGCTTATTAATACACATATGGTTCTGGAACATCTCTGAGACATTTTCACTTATTCCTACATTTCATGCTCGAACACTCTGTCGATGCTACACGATCCAGCAAATGACTTCAAATCTTCTTATGTTTCTAAAACTTTTGACCTTGGTGCTCCCTCAATGACTCGGAAAACTCTAAGCACCAGTGGTGACAGGATTTGGGAGATGGGAATTGTGATAATGCCAACCGCTTCTGGCAAGCAGTGTGATGTTTCTCTAATGTGCCTTGGACTGGCTGGAATGAGATCATATTGCAGACCTTTCTGCAGCAAGAAAGGGGCTCCTTGAGCAAAGAACTCATTAGAGTATAACTCAGTCCTGAAAGGGCAGAAGAGTCACTGAAACTTGGTTTCTTTCAACTTATGCCTGCATTTTATTTCAGAGGAGAAATGCCTAGAACACACACTGAGGTATTAGATGCCAGCTGTTTACCTGTACGGATGACTCAAGGGGAAATTCCCCATTGCCTTCTTTCTGTTTTTATGGCAGAATCCCTATGCTTCTTGCTGTGAACGGTGTAAGCCAGGCTGATACGTACTTGAAATGCCTCCTGTATTGCAACCTCTGAGCTTTCCACAAGACACTTAAAGTAACATGACATTTAGACTTCTGTCAAAATTGAAGACAGAAAGACCATTATTTCTACACGTTTTCAGCTGTGAGACTGGTAGAGAGGAATGGCAAATTAAAGCAGGCCACGGTAGATATTTAGTCCCATAAAGCAGAAGCACTTCTACCATAAACATGAGTCACCTTTTGACCCATGAGTTTTTAGGACCCTAGCATGGCCAAAGTAGCAAACATCATCATCACCAACAAAAAAGAAAACAAGATGCACGGGGGGCTCCTTCCCATTGACCACTTGCTTTCTCAACCACCCAATCCTACACTAGAGAGTAGGCTGGGGAAGAAGCAGTTATGGTTCCCTCATCTGACTAGTTCCTTACCTGTAAAGGATTAGGGGAGAACTGACTCATGATAAACATTGATGGAAGGGGATCCATGCAGGGGTGCTAATGCTTTCACATATTAGTTACAATAGAGGCAAACCTATGTGTTAGAATAAGCAAGGGGTTCTTAGAAGAGAACTAAGATGGATTACTTTCCAGGGGACTTTTCTCATGAGCAATACACCACCATAGCCTGTAGTGGAGGAGCAAACCTTCAGTTCTGAGGCAAAACTTCCTTAGGAGAGGTATAGCAACTATGTAAAAATGATGAGGGTTCTTCAGGAAAACAGCCTTTGGTTCCTGGAATATTGGGAAATAGAGAGAAAGTAGAGAGGGGAGAGAAAGAGGAGAGAGAACCACAGCCTAGGTAACCATGACTAAAACAGGTGACAAAGAGGATTATATAGTCTTTACAAATCTGTACTTGGAGTGTATGGGGACTGGGGACTAATGAGGAACGGGAGAACTCTGAAAGCACCCTGAAAGTTGTCTCTAAAGGTAACTAAAGTTTTATTGAGTTTAAAGTTTTAAAGTTTTTTTTTTTTTTTAACACCAGCACTGGAGACAACATGTGCTATAGAATGCCCTCCAGGATTTTTTAAAATTTTATTCAAAATTCCTGCACACACTTGAAAAGAAGGCTTGGTGCACCTGGTTCCTTGTGCTGTAGCATCAAAGCAAAGGAGCTTTCTTCTCCTCTGCCCTGTCAGGTTACCTAGAAGCACCTTGTTTCTGCAACAGGATTCTTGTCAGAGGTCCCATCATCCCTGAAGGCTCAAGAAAGCATAAGCTATTCTCACACCAAGTATAGGGAAGTTCTCAGGAGAGAATGTTGAGGTTCTATAAAGAAAACCATGGATACCTGTTGTAAATGGGACTCAGCTAGGAATTGTATTAATTATCCCTGTGAGAAGGGACCAGAGGGGATTCAGGGGCACCCACACATTGACCAGCTTCCTTAGAAAGAAAAGAAGAGTTGTGCTTAACCAGCACAGCTGGTTAAATGTCTAAGAAATAGAAAGTATTGTCCCTAAAGCCTAGTTTAGTGGCAAACTTTATGCAAATTTTATTGTTTGAATAATATGAATACTTAGAATTCTTCTTTTAAATGAATAACTATCAGTAAAATAAAGGGAAAATATCTCTAGGAAATATATTCAGAAAAGAGTTAGCAAACAATGGGTTATGTGTAAAACTACTTTCTGCTACCATTCCCTATGCGAAAAGCCTAGGAGTATGCTCGCTAGATACTGAGGGGCATTCTCATAGATAAGTTCCCGCTGTCCACTTCATTTAGATAACTGCCAGCGTCTTCTCTGTGAGTTTTGTCCTCAGCTCTCTACCTTCTCCCGCCTGTAGGAGCCAGCTGGCTACAAATCCAGATATAAGAATGTCTTTCAGGGTTCTGTTGGCGGGAGCAGTGGCCTCCCTTCACCCAGAACGTTCTATTACAGCCTCAGTTCATGGTCAGGTTAGACACTTAGCCTGAGGTCAGTACCTGAGACTGAAGACGATCTTTCTGTATGACTTCAGATGACACATTAGTTTTCCTCTGATATTTGCCAGATCACAAGACTATAGTGAATTTGCCAGATACGCCAGAAAGTATGGTTTAAAAAATCAAAATAAAAAAAAAATCAAAGATGCAGGGCAAGGACTTATTATTTGGAGAAAGGTTAAAGGAAGATAACACTTTAATAAATAGATAGAATGAAAACTAAAATTAAAGCAGAAGACAGTGTGATACATGAGAATTTAAGGGAGCTGCTAGAATGAAAGAAGCCAAGTCTGTATGGGAACTAGGTTTTATAAGAGAAATGAGATGATCCAAATGTTAAACTATGGTATGGACTTGAAGTTGAAAAATGATTACAGAGATAGAAAGGAAAAAAAGAGAGAACACTAAACACTATAAAAGGCAGAGAAAGAGGAAGACTCAGCTTAAATTATAAATACTGTAAGGAAGAAATTGACCAATAGACAGAGGTTATAATTCTGTGTAAGTGGAAAAGACCCTTGATATTAGTAACATTTGTATATTTTGGTCAAAGTACTTACACTCATCCAGGAAATGCTAATGAAAAGAGTACTACTTAGACAGCCTCGTTCACTTATCTTCATGAAGAATAATTTTGAAATTACTCAGCAGCAAGTTGCCTTTCTACAGGCAAACACAAATGATTCTGATTTTCAAAACATAACAGAGTCCATATTCTCTCCTGACTTTCAAGGGAGCAATGTGAGCCAAGAATTTCTCCTCAACTGAATTATTATTTGCACAGAAGAGAATATATGTGGCTGCAGTGAAGGTTTGTGATATTCATGTGCATATATTATTTAGAGACATACTTCAGCCCACTGAAAGTGGCATCAAAATAAAAAGTCATAAGAATTGATACATGACATGTACTGGAAATGCTTCCCCTCCCCCACTCCACTATCTACTTGTTGAATCCCTAATTCCTAAAATATTGGGAAAAAGTATGTTTTTATAAGAGAATTATTCAGTGTTTTTGGTGGCATTCTAGCAGTAGATGAATTGGTGACCTTGTAGAGTCACCCTAATCTTGCTTCCCCTGCCTTGTGAGGGCACAGCAAAATGGTGGCCATCTATGAGGCAGGAAAAGAGCCTTTATTCAGTCTTTATTCAGATTACAGCCTGGATTGCAATGTCATCTCCAGCATCCAGTCTCCTGAACTGTGAGAAATCAATCCTAGTATACACTATTGTGTTATGGCAACTTAGATAAACTAAAGCCATGTGTAAGAATCTATTCCTGGTGACAACTAGAAACAGAACTAGAGGCTTAAGCCTATCTGAGTTAGGATTTCTATTGTTGTAAAGAGACACTATGACTATGGCAACACCTAGATTTCTATTGTTGTAAAGAGACACTATGACCATGGCAACACCTATAAAAGAATTTAATTGTGGTATCTTACGTTTTGGAGGTCTAGTCCATTATCGTCACGGTGAGACATGATGGCATGCAGGCAGACATGATACTATAGAAGGAGCTGAGAGTTATTACATCTTGATTCACAGGCAACAGGAAGTGGTCTGAGACACTGGGCAGTATCTTGAACATGATACCTCAAAGTCTGCCTCCACAGTGATATACTTCCTACCACAAGGCCAAACCTCCTAATGGTACCACTCTGTTTAGAACCATTTTTTCAAACCACCACAAAGCTTAAATAGAAAAAAATGATTAGAAGAATACATATTTGAATGACTACAGAAATATATATGTATATACCAGGTATAATTCTGTTTTCCCTTCATAAACAGATAATTATTAATGGAAATTAAGAATTAACACTGAGAGGAAGACCTAAAAAATAGTGACTCAAAACTGACACCGCAGACTCTTAGAAACAGGATTGAGGCAAAAATATTTTAAACATGACAGAATGAAGAGAGAACATTGTTTGTGGCACTATATTCATTGTGGCTACTAATGAAGTATTAGTTTACTCATACTGTATTCCAAACAAAATCAAAGTAAACCCTAGCAACACAAACAGTAGGGCTGATGTCAGCAAAATTTCAAACTCGGTAATTCTGAGCTCTCCTTCACCCACTGAAATATTGAAAGCCAAGCAGAAACTGTCAGAACCAATTTCCTCAGAAAATGGGAAGAGAGCCAAGTATCTTTAGTGCCAAGGAACTGGCGAAACTGAAAAGTCAACTTCAAAATGGCAGGAAATTTTCCCAGCAGTTTTACTTACCTCAGCTTTGTTCTGCTTGGGTACCATCATAGTCTCGAAGACAGAAAGAAGCTTTCAGGGAATGTGATCTGGCTCCCTTATTGTGCATGTGTCAGAGGTGACCGTACTGTATAGTGCAAATCACCACATCTCTTTCTTCTACTGCATCTGGTACTCCTGAGGAGGTTCTGAACTCTGGCAGTGGTGTTGAAACTCTTAGCAAAAGCAAGTATAGCTCCAAAACTTTGAGGATCAACTAATGGAAAGGATTACAGTCAAAACACAGTTGTTAAATGATGCTTAAAGGATAGGAACTGATAAAATCTCTGGAGGAAATGGGGTTGTGAAAATGTTTCATGAAAACACATGGTCAGGTCTGTCACTGTAATACTCCACTGTCTTGGTAGCAATGGTTTTGGGTACCAATGTGATGGAGGAAGGTCATTGGTTAAATAAAAAGAAACTGCTTGGCCCTCATTGGTTAGAAGATAGGTGGGAGGAGTAAACAGAACAGAACGCTGGGAGGAACAGGAAGTGAGCTCAGACTCCACAGCTCTCCTATCGGGAGCAGATGCCTCAGAGAGATGCCATGCCCCGCTCCCGGGCAGACACACGCCATGAAGCTCTGACCCAGGATGGACTAGGCTAGAATCTTCCCGGTAAGACCGGTTCTCACAGATTATTAGAGATGGGTTGATCGGGATATCAGAATTAGCCAGTAAGGGCTAGAGCTAAAGGGCCAAGCAGTGTTTAAATGAATACAGTTTGTGTGTTGTTATTTTGGGGCATAAGCTAGCCAGGCGGCTGGGGTGCCAGGGACGCAGCCCTGCCGCCCTTATTACTACACCAATGGTCTGGGTACCAATGGTCTCGGTACCAATGATGCTTCATTAATCACTAGGAAAATATCCCACAGCTGGATCTTATGGAGACATTTCTCAACTGAGGTTCCCTCCATTAAGATAATTCCAGCTGTGTTAAGTTGACAGAAAATTATCCTGCAGAATTGACCCCTCGTCAGCTTGATACACAGACACATCACTGTTAAGTCACAACCTTTTCTTTCTTGTCTATGTCCAAGATCACATATTAATAGCAACACCATGATATAAAATATTTCGCAAACTTAAAATGTCCCATAGTCTTCACAAATTCAAATACCTTAAAATTCAGGCTCTTTAAAAGCACAGTCTCTTTAAAAACCTAAGTTTGTTTAAACATTAAGTTTCTCAACTGTGGGCCCTTGTAAAATAAAATAAAATAAGTTATATGCTTTCTTCAAGAAAAACACTTTCTTCTAGAGCAGACTCGCAATCAGATCAAGGCAAAATCAAAGTCTAACAGTATAAATCACTCAATGTCCAATATTTGGGATTCACCCATGATCTTCTGGAATCCTCCAAAAACTTGGGTCACATTTCTGGCTTTGCCCTTTGTACCACACAGAGCTTTTCTTCCAGGCTTGGGCTGGCTTCACTTCACTGCTGTTGCTACAATTCTTGATGATCACCCCACAGTACCGACATCTCTGAAGTGCTGGAGTCTCTGCTGCAACTGGGCTATACGTTCTATAGTAACCTCTCTTCAGGGACTCTAGCCCTGCCAAGCCAGTGCCAAGCATCAGTTCCTCTTCATGACCCCTTCATGCCTTCAAAGCCAGTGTCACCTGATTGATTCTAACACATACTGAATTTAGCTGCCAGTGGTTGTACATTTTGGCCACCTTTGGAACACAGCTTCTCTGTACTGACCCCGAGGAAACACTTCCCAGAAGATTTGACCTCAATGATTCTGGATCTTAATTACCACTAATTTCTTAGCTGCAAGTGACCAACATCAATCTTCCCAGTAGAGCAAAGATTTAACTTCAGTGTTTTTGACCTTGTTAACCAAAGCGGATTCTTTAGCTCAGCTAACCAGAACCACAGAGTCTTAACTCAAAACAGCAAAGGCCCCAATTGAATCTTTCAAGTGATACTCGAACTTCCTTCTAGAAGTTTACAGCCCAGGCCTCCATCATCTGCATTGCTCTCCACATTCTTATCCTCCAAGCTCCTACAGAACAGCCCACAGACCTATCCACATGGAAGACTTCTCTAGCTCAAAGACCCCAAATTCTTCCGCAATTGTCTCAAAAACACATGGGCAGGTCTCTCACAGCAATACCCCACTCCTGGTACCAATTTCTGCCTTATTTAGGTTTTCTATTGTCTTGATGAAACCCTATCATTGAAAGAAAGTTTGTGGGGCAAGGGTTTATATGATTTATATTTCTACACTGCTGTTCATCACAGAAAGAGGTCTGGGCAGCAACTCAAGCAGATCTGGAACCTGGAGGCAGAAGCTGTTGCAGAGGCCACAGAGGGGTACTGCTTTACTGGCTTGCTCCCTATGGCTTGCTCAGCCTGATTATTTTTTATAGAACCCAGGACTACCAGCTCAGAGATAGCACCACTCACAATGGGCTGGGCCCTCCTGCATCATTTGCTAATTAAGAAAATACCCTATAGCTGGATGTTATCGAAGCCTTTTTTTCCCCATGGAATTTCCCTCCTTTCAGGTAACTCTAGCTTGTGTCAAACTAACTTAAAATTTTTCAGCACAAAATGTGAATCAGTTATTTTGAACACAGCAAGAATGCTGTAACTCATTTGATAAACATATTCTCAGTAGTACATAGTTGATTCCTTACAATAAACTGTACAGGAGAGAATGGAGCTAGTAGCATTCAAAGTAGAGAAAGGAAGGAAGGAAGGAAGGAAGGAAGGAAGGAAGAAAGAAAGAAGAAAAATCCTTTTCAACTGACACTTCACATCTTGCAAAACTGGTTTCACAGATAAGATGGGAAATCTCTGATATTAAAAGAGAAGGAAAATGCTTCTGAGCACATTGATTTAAGCCTCAGATCAAACAGGAAAGAACAAGAAAAGAAAATGATCTACCAAGATTTCTTATGCTTGTGGATTGAAACCTCTCAACATCCCCATCAACTGTATCTCTTGCATGTCTGTATATGCAAAATGAATAATCTAGAAACAAAGTAATTCTTTTTAAATATCATCTAAAATAATAAAATGTCTAGGAACATATTTAAATAAGCAGGCGAAGCCTTTTGACACTACAAGTTAGAGAATTTAAATGAGATCTGAGTAAATGGGAAGAGTCGCTGTGCACAAGCAGAAAGACTTCGTGCTGTTAAGATGTCAAAGTCTACAAATCTGCAGACTAAATGCAAATTTTGTATTTTGACAGCCTCTGCTGCACAAATAGGACACGCTTTAGGGAATGCAAAGGTACTTAGTATCTCTGAAGATTTCTTCATTCGAGACCTTTGTGACTTTTCTTTGAGCTTGGCAATTATTACATACAAAAAGTAACAAATTCAGAAAGCATATTATATAACCCCAAATGACCACTTTAAGGCATTTTTAAATGTTTTACGGGAAAGTCTGCTTGGTCATGGTGTACTTTTGTTTTTCAAAATAATTTCAAATTGAATTAAGCAAAGTAAATTTCTAAGCAGATTTTTTTTTTAGCTAACAAAAATGATTTTAAAATATTTGAGGGAAAGCAACCATTTTGAATCAGTTAAAGTAAAAAAATGTTAAATTTCTCTACCAGGTAATAAACACAATAATCTTGAAAGTAAAAATAATACAGAAGCCCAACAAAGCAGGAAAGAAAAAAGCCATTTCTCTTTTTACAATGCGCCCATAGTTCTATTTTTATGCAATCAACTGACATTAATTTTATATAGAAAGACAAAAAATTGCTAAAGATTCACACAATGGTGCTATCTTAAAAATACTAGTATGCAGACATTTAGTCAGTATTTCTTTTCATTTTCATATATTTTTATTTGTTCTTTTTATTCATGCATATAATACAGTTTCATCATATTCATGCCTCTCCAACTCCTTCTAGATCCCCCTCACATCTCTTTCCACCTTCATGTCCCCCATCTCTTTCATTCTCTCTCAATAGCTCACGGAGTCTAGTCAGTGCTGTCCATATGTACATGGGGGTGGGCCCAACAACTGTGGGGTGCTCAACCTATGAAGGTCCACCCTTGACCCTAGAATCTAGAAGCCACTGAAACTAACTCCTCAGCTAAAGGAGGGGGCTACTATGTTCCTCCCCATCCAGGCAAATCTCCAACTTTATAAAGATGAAAAGGGATTATATATTATATAGTACATATATGTACATATACTAAATCTAGAATAGTAAACAATTGAGAATTTAGACTTTGTCCTGATTTTAAGATTTGCTATTAAGCTGCCAATGATCAAAACAAACTGCTATTAACATGGTTGTATTAAAATATATTTAGGTAGAAAAGAGTTCATAAATAGACTCATTTACCCAACTAACTTGGACAAATCAGCATAACTTTCTGTGGTGAGAAATTTGTTCCATTATGTAAAATAAATAAACGTGTATGGCTAAATAAATCAGAAATATTACCTTGAATCACAAATGAGGATGATTCAAGAAAGATTATAAATCTTAACATAAAATTATTGTAGGTTATGCACTCCTTGCTACAATAGTAAGATGAAAAAATAGGTTTACAAGGAAATTAGTAAAGGTCGTACTATCTCCTTTTGTAGCGAACAAGGACTGAGAAAGAAACTAAATATCCAGCAACAGAATATTGAATTATAAAGGATTCATACAATAAAATTCTATTCAACAATTAAAAGAAATAATAAAATGCATTTAACTTCATGGATGAATCACACAGATTGTTATGCAAAGCCAGAGAGCCCACTCAAAGACAGTAGTATCTAAATCAATCCTAATAAGTAAAAAATAACCCATCATGGACACAGTCAGAATATTAATTGCCTAGAATGCTGGAATGACTGGCAAAGGGCCACTTGAACTTCTATGGTCAGTGGAAATCTTTGATATTTTGTTAAGAATATGGCTTACAAGATTGTATTCATTTGGCAAAACTAGGGATTTATACTTTGTGTCTGTTAACACTTTATAAAATCTTACTTATGAATAACTTTAAACAAAGCACAATCATCCATTGATATCAGGAACTGCTTATTATAAAAAGCCAGTGGCATGGAACAGCTCTTATAAATTGATAACATGCTTGCTTAAACCATTAATAAGAAGCTAATCTTCAAGAGAATGCAGAAAGAATACTCAAGCTATGAAAGTAAGTTATTCATCTTGAAAGCAGAAGATAGGAGAGAGGGGTAAGGACTCAGGCTGAAAAATACTCAGCAGTAAAGTCTGGCATTTATGGCAAAGAACCCTGGTTTAGTTTGTAACACACATTCAGTGGTTCACAGCTGTCTGTAACCCCAGTTCCAGGAACTGTGACTTTCTCTTGGCCTCTGTGGCCACTGCATTCATGTGGCAAGTAGTCACATACACATAAATAAAAATAAATATTTTTTAAAAATTCAAATGTTGGTAGAATTACACAGTTCCTTCTTAATGTTTTCAGAAGTAGTTAACCCATAAAATATAAAAAGAAAATACATCAAAGAGATAGCAGGCTGTTTCTCAAAGGTGCAGCAAAGTAAATCACTATTTCTTTCAGAGTATGATGTTTGCAGGTATACATGTGGTTTCAAAAAATAAATACTTTCAACGATTCTGGATGCTAAGATTCAGCTTTGCTTTATCAGAAGTGGTGATGTTATGCAGCAGGGATGCTGCTATCTAATGCAAGCATTCTAGTGCTATTGTGCGCTTGTCTTCATTCTCTTTTTTGCATGCATTAAACCCTAACATGTAAAACTTGGAGTATTGAGAATCCAAGTGGCCTATCTAATGCTTTTTTCACTTTGAAATTTATTTTCGTTGGCCATACTTTTACTTATTAAGACAGATGTTGTATATGAAATGAAACAGTGACATTGCTGTCTTGTTTGTAAGATAGAAATTTGTTTCTGCTCCTTTTCATGGCTTATGATTGACACTTTTGCCTGTGTCTTCACATGCTTCTCACACTGGGTCCCTGTCTCCTATATACTTTTCCATAAGGACATCAGTTGTGTTAGGTTAGACCCACAGACTTAAGTTCATTTGCACTTAATCACCTTTAAAGTCCCTGTCTCCAAATATTATCCCAGTCAAAGACAGCAACTACAAACTGAACATACGAATTTTATGGGGGACGCGATTCCATTCATAAGACTCTGATGCTCCAAACGCAAGCCCTTTTTATAGACAAATATATTTACCTTACACCAACAGTTTGGAAATAACTAACAAATTCCATTATCAAGATCAACTTCAAACTGGCACCTAAACAGGTGTGTCCTTCCTCATCGGGAGGAAAAGCACTTCTTCGGCTGTGAACCTATGAAACCAGGCAATTGTGCTTACAAAATGCGGGGAGGCAGTGGGAATAAGATAAACATTTTTATACCAGAAGAAAGGACTCAGACATGAGAATTAGATGATGCTTCCAAGAAGTTTGAACATAAGCAAGGAAAAGTCCCTTGTGTTTGAATACTGAAGTAATCCTGGTTGCTTCCCTGCTGCGTCCCTTAGACTCACTGCAGAGGTACTAGGGGCGCTCTGTCAGGCTCCCCAGGGTTAAGTCTGTGTCTGCTGGTGTGGTCATGACTTTAAAGATTCTGGAAACTAACTCATGCTGTGCCTGCAAAGCTATCTTTCGAAATAGATGGGGAAATAAAGCTGTTTCAGACCAACACAAACTAAGGAAATTAGTGATAATGAAGGCAATTGTGCAGAAAGTTCTTTTCCAGAGAGGAAGGTATAAAACAACCTAATTACAGATTAACAAGCTAGACTTGGGGGACCTACCACCCAGTCCAGCACAACTCAGTCAGTCCACAGAGGTCAGCAAATAAAGCAAGTTGTTTTCCACTTCTATTTCTGTCGTAGACGTAAGGGTTTGGTGATGGATATGTTCATAAAATATATTCAATAATGAAATTGTAAAACTGCTGCACAGCTTTAGTTTTGAAAGCGATTTTTAGTTGTGTGCTTATTAAGTTTGTGTAGACTTTGGGTCTGGTTCCTTTGGTACGTCATGTTTTTATTTACATGCATAGGTTATTTTTATAATAACGTTTTAAAATAAAAAAAAACAAGCAGAAAACAAACAAATAAAACAACAATCACAGCAGAAACAATTCTAGAAGCCAGGCAGAGAAGCCTGTACCAGGCCTTATGTGGTGTGCCGGTGGTGTCCCGCCGCCCTCTATGTCATCGTCAAGGCCATCCTCCCTACTTCTCATGGGGCAGCACATGTTCTTCCTAGAGGGCCTTCTAATGCTCTAGGGATGAGTCTTCCTCCACTTTGTCTCCCTTCCATTCTCCTCAGCCACACTTGCATCTCAGCTGCTACAACTGTGTCTTATATTCCTGTAGCAGTACCTGTATGGATTCATGGACCACATGCCTGAGGTCTCAAGTGGTTGTTCAGCAACATCCTTCCTCGGGAGATCAGGAATTTTCATCTCCTGCAACAAAGAGAGGCTAAGAATGTTCTCTTCAAGGTGAAGGGTTTAAAGACTCAGTGTTTTTCTGTTTACAGACTACAACAGAAAACTAGGGTATTCCTCCACTTCCTTTCTTAGCAGCCTCCTTGACTAAGCATCCTCACTGCCATAAATGCTAGAAGGCAGGGTGCCCATTCCTTAACGATTTTATAACAAGGGTCGCCATTCATCCTGTTTCTGGCAAATGTGTTCTTTATTTCCACCAAGATCTCACCAGAGGCACTGCTAGCTTTATGTTTCTACTGATAGTTTCCTCAAGACAACCTAGGTTTTCTTTTTAAGTTGGGACTTTTTTCCTTTTATTGAAAGTAGAGTCTTTTGTCACACAATATATCCTGACTGCAGTGTTCCCTTTCTTTACATCAGTTCTTTCCCATCTCTCCTCTCCTCTTCATCCAATCCCATTCTGTCTTTAATTAAAAAGGAACAGGTTTCAAGTAGATAACAAACAAACATGACAAAATAAAATATAGTAAGATAAAACAAAAAAAAGTCACATTTATGTTTAACAAGGCAAGCCAACAGAAAAGAGTTCCAAAGCAGACATAAGAATCCGAAACCCACTTGTTCACACACCAAAAGTCCCATAAAAATACTAAGCCGAGAGCTATACTTCATATGCAGAAGTCCACGTATTCCTTAAGTCTCTGTGACTTTATACGAGCCTATCATGAAGCTTAAAGGCAAATGGATAGAACTAGAAAAAAAAACAGCCTTGAGTGAGGTAACCTAGACCCAGAAAGATAAATATGGTATATATTCACTTGTATCTAGGTCTATGGATCATAGGTGGGTTATCATTAGCTTAATAGTAGACCCAGAAAGGTTAGGCATAGAGGAATGGGTTGGGGGGAACATGTGGATTTTGGTGGGTGGGCAAAGAGAATAGATGTTATGGGTGGACTGGGGGCAGGTGAGGACAGGAAAGAAGGATCTGGTAAGGAGGGAGAGGGAAGAAAGGATTGATGGAGGGAAGGGGGGAGGAGAAACATCAGGAATTGATGATCATTTCAAGAATGGTATTGAAAACTAGTGTAGTGGAAACTCCATAAAATATACGGGACAATCTGAGTGAAGTCTCCTAATAATGGAGGATAAAGAGTCCCAACTGACCATCTCTTGTCACCAAATGAGGCTTCCAGTACTGGAACAACATTGCATTCAATTGAACTGCTGGCCAAGGGGCTTTCATGGAACTCCCCGTAAACCCAGGCTGTCACTAAGACAATGGGTTGCTCTCTGCAAGCTGACAGTATCGGGGGAAGGGGAGAATTGCTGAGGACAACACCCACACAACTCATTGAAAATGGAGAAGTCAAGCTGGTGCCTACCTGGAACCTTCATGCCTACATTCTGGTGTCTGTGGGGCTGGAAGGCATCCTGCAGGATACCAAAAGAGAAATGTAAAACATCAACCAAGTCACAGACTCATTGACCTACAATTTGTCCTGCCTGCAAGATGTGCTGGAACAATGGTAGCACAGAGATTATGGGAGTCACCAACAAACATCTGAATTGAGTGTAGGTTTACTCCATGAAATGGAACCTGTATCTCACACTGCTTGAGAGTACAAGAACCAGATGCTAGACAGCCCAGAGACCTAGGGTTAAAAAAAAGCATTACTGGCCTTAATGTATTAATAAAATGATTTCTAGTGATAAACTCTATACTCACAGGTCAGTACCATATTCAGTCATCATCAGAGAGGCTTTCTCTTGCAACAGATGGGAACAGAGATGTAGTAACCTACAGCTAAGCATTACTCACTCAGAGAGAGAGAGAGAGAGAGAGAGAGAGAGAGAGAGACAGACAGAGACAGGGAGAGATAGAAACACACACAGACACAAAGGCACAGACACACACACACAGAGAGAGAGAGAGAGAGAGAGAGAGAGAGAGAGAGAGAGACAGTGTGATGGAGGTGGGTGTTGTATTTTATCTGTTGCTTTAATTGGTTAAGTAATAAAGAAAACTGCTTGGCCCTCTGATAGGGTAGAATTTAGATAGGCGGAGTAAACAGAACAGAATGTTGGGAGAAAGAAGCCGCGTCAAAGTCGCCATGATTCTCCCACCTGACACAGCCACAGGTTAAGATCTTCTCTGGTAAGCCACCTCGTGGGCTACACAGATTATTAGAAATGGGTTAGATCCATATGTAAGAGCTAGCCAATAAGAAACTGGAACTAATGGGCCAAGCAGTGTTTAAAAGAATACAGTTTCCCTGTAATTATTTCAGATAAAGCTAGCCATGTGGGCAGCCGGGTGCCGGGGATGCAGCCCTGCTGCTCCTATTACAACAAGAGAGAGTTTGGAATCCACAGCTCTAAATGGAGGTCTGCATCAAATGCCTGCCCTCAGAGCTCAGGGAATTCTGAGGAAGAGGAGGTGGAAAGCATATAAGAGCCAGAAGGGATGGAGGACATCAGGAGAACAAGTCCTTCTAAAGCTGAGAGGACCTTTAAAAAACAAAAACAAAAACAAAACCATGTATCTAGCCTCTACTATTGTCTGAGCCTAAAGTATTTACGCTGTTTTGACTTGTTATAGTGACACTACACTTCTTGCTGCCAAACGTGGCTTGTTTGCTAGAGATGCCATAGCAAAGCATCACATGCAGTGATTCAAACACAGACGTGTTCAAGGTTAAGGATGTCTGTCTCTCGTGTCCTCTCTGCAATGCCACAGTCTAATTTCCTCCTCTTTATAAGACATCATTCATCACATTGAAGCAAAACCATACAATAACATGGTTATAAATCAGCTCCTTAAAAGCCCCATTCTGTAAATACAGTCACATTCTGAGGTACTGGGGCTTAAGTTCTGACATCGTGAATTCAAGGTGGACACAGTTTGGCCTGAATCCACGCCAAGGATCTGTAAACACTTCAATCTGCTGAATACTATTCTCAAGCTTTTCAAAACTCGTTTATCATTTATCACTTACCTTATAATTAGCTGTCAATCTTTACTGTTTTTACATCCTTTTGGCCACTATCTTTGAATAAAGTTGTAACTTTTTATGGCCTTAAACTGTGTTTGGAACAAATCTATGGTCTCTACCAGTGCAAGTGATTTAAGCAATGTCAGATTGAAAGTACTTTGGCGCCAGTGGTGGCACACGCTTTTAATTCCAGCACTCAGGAGGCAGAGGAGGTGGATCTCCACGAGTTTGAGGCCAGTCTGATCTATATAAGCTAGTTCTAGGACAGCTAGGACTGTTACGAAGAGAAATCCTGCCTCGAAAAATCAAGGAAAAAAGTACTTTGGCAGCTGTTTAGTGATTTCACTTCTGTGATAGGAATCAGAATATTATGATAAATAACCATTTTTATAATTTATATGGATATTAAATTAATGCAGAAATATATAGAGAGAGTAGGCAGAGTCAAGGTGACCCCATTTAGCTGCTGAAGAAGAAAAATAGATGCCATAACCTTACCCAGTGAGCCACATCCTCATGGTGATACAGAATAATAAAAATGGGTTAATTTAAGATGTAAGAACCAGCTAGGAATATGCCTAAGTCGTTGACCAAACAGTGTTGTAAATAATATAGTTTCTGTGAAGATTTTTGGGTCTGGGCTGCTGGGAAATGAATGAAAAAGCATTCTCTGATTACAATGTAGCACCAGAAATTCTGCTATAATATGCAAATATGACTGTCCTGTGGGATACCTATCTTTATTGTGAAGACTAACAGCTTGAGGTTGGCAGAGATGGTTGATGTAGACAATCTTCTCAGTGATTTCATGAATCTGCTGAGTAAACTAAATTTGAAATGGTCAAGCATCTACAATCCTGTAACACAAACAATAAAAGTTCCCCTCGTGTTTCTGGGGCTCTGATTGTGTATTTATCTTCAGCATTTTAAGAACACTCAAAATTCCTTGCCCATATTATCTTCAGTCTCAGGTTTCTCAAAATGCTTCTGAGAAGCAAACAAACCATGGCAAGATTTTTAAATTCATCAAATCTATTTTTATCCGTCCAGGTGCACCTTGGATTGAGACATTCATCTCAGAAACTAGGTTAAAATTAAAATGTGTGCTAGGGAAAATGAGGCAAGAGCATCTTGCAGCGTGTTATAAAATTGGATTAAATACAACTAATTCTTGAGGTGTTTTTCTCAAGAGAGGGAGATGTGACACAAAGGAGGGGACGAGGAGGAATAAGGACACTAGAACTCCCTCAGGGGTCTGAGACATTGCGAACATCCTTAAGGCTATGGGGAACAGGGAAAGAGAGCCAATGAATATGCAACTGATGGAATGTGAAAGAGCTAAATACTCAGCTTGCTTTCTGGGAAGATGAAGAATTGTCACCTAAGGTTTATAAAGGAAGAAATAAGTGTACAGTTATTAGAAGTCTCCTGGGAGTTGGTTCTAGGGTGCTTGCAGATACTGAAACCTATACATGCTTGAGTCCCCTAAATGTTTGAATATAAGCTATATATATAAGCTAAATTACATATATCATATACTTCATATTATCTCTAGATTGTCTTCAATACTTGAAGCAATGTATAAATAACTACGATAGTATATTGTTTAGGGATAATGATGAAAAATGTCTTCACATCCTCACTGCATGGATTTTTCTAGTATTTATCAATACTACTGATTTATCAATCACTGAATCTGCAGAATTGGAATCTGTGGAAGCACAGATGTCATTGGGAATGCCATTACTTCAAGGAAAACTATTCTTGTTTTGCTATTTGAGGGACTGATGACTTTGTCTCATTAATAGTTGGGGTCAGAATCAAGTGCTTGCTAGTTTTTTGTCCTTTTCTTCAAGAAAATAAACAATGCACAGAATTGTAAAAGTAGCAAGGACACATTATTTTAAAAACTATCAGGAGAAAGACTAAGAATACACTGCAAGGAAACAGTGGAGTACGTGACTGAAGGTACTCAAGGGCCCAAATTATTGCTAAGAACTCCCATTTACAGGATTGGATATGGGGAGTTTGGTCACTTAGGGGTAAGTGAGGATGATTTGATGTTTTTGATTGATACATTACGTCATAAATTATCTACTTATGCTTAACTATCCCAGCACATAGCCTTTATAGTAAAGTCTAGAAAGATAAACCCAAAATACCCAGAACTCCAGAAATTTCACATTGAGAGAAACCTAAAAGAAGAGATAGATCTTTGTAGAAAGTAGAGAAAAACAGACAAATAAAACCCCTAACATCAGCATCCATTTTTACCTGTAAGTGTATACATACTCAAAGGATCACTGTGCCCCTGAGCAAACAGAATCAGGAATGAGAATTTTAAAAACTTAATACAACATAAAACTAACAATGAAATAAATATGTTTTGCCCAGGAGAAATTTGAAAATTTTCTAGTTAAAATATTTGGTCTTTTCTCTCTGGCTATCCCATGTGGCACTGATAATCAGGTATGCTCACCGTATTCCCTTTCCTGCCTGTTCCGTTCAGCTCACCCTGACCCTGTTGTCTGCCTGCCAGGAATGCAATTCATTCCTAGCATGGCTCCTCTTTGAGACTTCTCAGATCCCAGCCCAATTCCCCATCTAAGTCTTTCCAGTCATCACATGTGACGTGGAGACCTTGATAAGCTATCTGTTCATTCCTTCCTGGACCCCTCCATCTAGGTAACTCATAGCTCTATGGTTGCTCAGGAACTCTGGCTCCTCTTAGCCTTCCTTCCTTTAGGATCCGCAAAATTCCTGCCTACATATCAGCACCTAACCATGATCCTCCAGCATTTTCATTGGGTATGGAGACCCAGATAGACTGCTAACCAGCTCCCCTCTATTTAGGATGCCTCAACGTTTCTTGGCTGCTATGGCCTCCTCTCACATGGCCAGGAAACCAAGGCTTCTCCTACCTTTTTGTATTCAATAGCATCTGCTTACTGAGAACCTCCTGATATCCTACCCAGCCTTGAGATTCAAGGCAAGTCTTGAAACAAGGAAAACGTGTTCTAAATTCCTTGACCAAGCTGCTGCAAGTACCACCATGTAGCTGACAAGCAGAAGACCTTGGATAGAGGCTGTAGCCCTGAACACCAGACAGAGGAAATAAACATCCCAGTCCTGCTATAAATTAGTCCCCTCGTGAATACCATGAACTTCTGCTGAAAGAAGAAAGGTGACTGGAAAAAAGGAAAAAGAAAAACTCAGCCAACAAACTAACTCCAGATGTGCAAATTCCAGCGCAGAAATGAAAATGACGTCAAAACACAAAGTATAATGTCTTTCTTTCCAAAACACAAATCACACAGCAATGGTCCTTAGTAAAAATGATCTGGAAAAACTTCTAGACAAAGACTCTAAAAGAATGATAAAGACCATCATCAAATAACTCACAGAAGAAAAAGACAAAGAGATAAATAAAATAAGGAAGTCAGTCCTGGATGTAAAAATAGAGTTCAAATTACTGAAGAAAACCCAAGCTGAAATGGTGCTAGAAATGAAAAGCTCAGTCAGCTTATCCAAACCTCAATGGATAACTTTAACAACAGAATGAGACAGAGTTGGGATGGGAGACAAAGCAAAGGGATTACATCACTCAAGAAAGGTAAATAAGAAATTTAAAAAACAAAAGCCAAAAGGACAGAATGCTTTAGTTAGGGTTTCTATTGCTGAGATGAAACAGGATGACCAAAAATCAGTTGGGGAGAAAAGGATTTATTTGCCTTACACTTCTATATTGTTGTTTATTATAAAAGGAAGTCAGGACAGGAACTCAAACAGGGCAAGGTCCTGGAGGCAGGAGCTGATGGAAAGACCATAGAGGGGAGCTGCTTACTGACTTTTTTCCCATGGCTTACTCGACTGTTTTTTTTCTTTATAGAACCCAGGACAAACAACACAGTAATGGCCCCACCCACCACAGGCGGGGCCCTCCCATTGATCAATAGATGAGAAAATGCCTT
Organism: Microtus oregoni; assembly: GCF_018167655.1. NCBI lineage: Eukaryota > Metazoa > Chordata > Mammalia > Rodentia > Cricetidae > Microtus > Microtus oregoni. Next base: position 12,768,582 of record NW_024543067.1, on the reverse strand, counting down.
GCAGATGGGCCTCACAGAGGTATTCCCTTAACTGATTATCCTTCCTCTGGCCACTCTAGCTTGTGTCAAGCTGACTAACAAAACTAGCACAAGTACATGGAGAGTTGTGGGGAGCCTATGAAAAGAAAAGCCTTGGAATTGTAGCATAAAGGAAGAACACCATAGCAAAGGCATGGCAAATACTGTCAACAAACCCATTTCCCAAAGCTAGAGACAGAAATTCCTATTCAGGTACAATAGGAAAACAGAGTATTAAGTAGACTGGACCATATGAGAAGTTCTTTATCATAATTAAAGGTAAAACATTAAAACCACAGAATAAATAAAGGATATTGAAAGCTTTAAGAGACAAAGGTCAATGACTTCAAAAGACAGGCCCATCAAAATAACACCAATCATTTGCCAGAAATCATTAAGGCTAAAAGGGTCTGGAATTGTGTATTCTAATTTCTGAGAGACCACCTTGTCAATCCAGATCATTGTACTCATCAAAGCTGTCCATTAAAACTGAAGGAGCAATGGAAATTTTCCATACTAAAACAGATGAAAGGAATTTTTGAACCCTAAGCCAGTTCTACAGATACTAGGAGGCACGTTTCAAGCTGAAGAGAAGGATAAACACACCCAAGAGATAATAGGGAACAAAATAAATATTGCCATGAGATGTAATTCAGAGATATCTGAGAAAAACCACAAAATCAAAAAAAATGATAGAATTAGTACACATCTTTAAATAATAATTGAATATTAATTATTTAAAATACTAAATAAAAAGACAGACTAATAGATTGGATTAAAAGGTAAGATCTGTAGGTGGAGACTGCTTGTTCATCTCCTGGCTGCCTAGACTCAAATAATAGCACAGAAACTATATTAATTATACCAGAAAGCTTTGAAAAAATAAAAATAAAAAACATACAAAGAAAGTAGATGGAATTGATTATTTAACTCTATGTAAAATTAACAAAGGTGCTAAAAATTTAAATGCAAAGAATCAAAAAAATGAGGATTTAATCTTATCAAAGCTTAACAATTTGATATATTAGCCAAATTAACCAAAAGAAAAAGAAACTGAATCCAAATTAATAGAGAGAAAAGATTGCTATTATAACAGATACTGAGGAATTTCAGAGATTTTATAAGGACATACTTTATAAATATTTAAATAGATTTATAACATTCAATGAGCTAGAAGCAGTGAGTAAAAATCTCTCAACTGAAAAACACCTCAGGGCCAGATGCTTTCTGTGCAGAATTCTACCCGTCCTTTGAAAGGCTAAGACCAATACATACCAACATTCTTCAATACATCATCTAAATTTAACTAACACACACACACACACACACACACACACACACACACACAGTGTTACCCTGCTATTAAAAGCAGACAAGAACTCAAGGAACAGAGCATATTATAGACCAATAAATCTGATGAACATGGACATAAACTTGTCAATACAGGTGAGGAGGACAGAGGTGTTCAGGCACCACTATCATAAGTGAATACAGGCTGGGGAAATGAGAGTGGGCAGAATGGGTCATGTGTTGGGGAGACAGCTATATCTGAAGAAGCAGGAGAAGTGAGTAACAATCTGACATAGATGGCCTGCTTGTCACTCAGGACCATGGTAGTATTCAGGACCAGGCTGCTGCCAATGGCCATGTTTTGGTACATGGCCCTGATGGTCTATGTTGATGTCCATGGCTCCAGTTACCACCAAGGGCCCTGTGGATGCCAGGAGTCTGGACCGCCACCTGTGACTGAGGGATGTGCCCTCACAGGATCCATGCTGATATAAGGGGCCTACACTGTAGATTGCTGCTGACCATGTCTGGTTTGGTGGCCCTCCTGCAGCCTGTCTCTGTGTTGACATTCCTGGCTCCTGTTGCCACCAAGGGCCATGCAGAGGTCTGCAGTCTTGGCTGACACTTGTGCCCATATTGGACTGTGAGGGTCAAGTTGCCCCCAGAGCCATACATATATGGACGGCTTGTGCTAACTCTTATTGGCTAACTTAATGGGTTATGATTTAACCCATTCCTATTAACCTGTATATCACCATGAGGTCGTGGCTTACCAGGAAAGATTCAGCATGTCTGACCTGGTGACTCCATGGCAGCGCTCTCTCTCTGCCCTTCCTCCCAGCATTCAGTTCTGTCTTCTCCGCCTACCTAAGTTCTGCCCTATGAGGCCCAAAAGCACTTTCTTTATTCATTAACCAATGAAAGCAACACATGAACAGAGGAACCTCCTACACCACCACAGCCAGGATCTGGGTTGATATCCATGGCTCCTATTACCATAGAAGACCAAATCGATGTCTGAGGTTTGGGCTGCCACCTGGGGATGTATTGACATTGGAGGGCCATGCTGTCACTGAGTCCATGCTGATCTGTGGAACTTGCAATGCCAACTAGAGCCATGATGACATCAGGACCCAGATTGCTATCAAGGACCTTGACTAGGTACATGTCCTATTGTGGCCTGGGTCTGTGTTGATGTCCATGACCAATGGTGTCACCAAAGGCCACATGGATGTTCAGGGTGAACTCACCAGGGCAGGGTTGGAGAGCTCACCCTGGTGGTGATGATGAGAGAAAGCTGGTAAATTGACCAACTCAGCTACCACCTAGGCCCAGAACCAGAGCTATGAGTTGGCCCACCTCAATATCTACCCTACCTATGATCTGCTGGAGCATGTGAAGGGGTAGGACCTGGAGATCCAAAGCTGCATAGATCTCCATGACGGGGGCAGCAACAGGATATCTAACAGGAGTCCCAGGGAGGGCCCAGTATCAATAGTGTAGCAGAAGCCAGAGGTCTCTAAGCAGATCTATGGCTCACTGCAATGAACACTTGCAAGTAAAATAGATATGAATGTAGGGTGTACCATGTGACTCACTGTGATATACTACAGCTTTCATACTTAGAAATTTTTGTTTATATTTTTTTGTTTTTGTTTGCTTGTTTTTTTCTGGACTTTAAAACTTTGTTTTGTTCAGAGGAGAGGTTGCAAGGGCAAAGGGTGGATGAGAGAGGACAGAGAGAGGAGTGGAATCAGGATCCATAAAGAATCAAGAAAAAATTTTTTTTAAAAAGAATAAATATTTTTTTAAAAACAAGTAAAAAGACTTAATTTTTTTCAATACAATACTTATGAACTAAATTCAAGAATACATAAAAATATCATTTGCCATAAAGAAGTTAGCTTCAATCTAGAGATTCAGGAAGGTTCACCACACATTAATCAATAATATAATGTAATGCATAAATAAAAACCAGAAACCAAATGATCATTTCAGTAGATATGAAAATGACCTCTAATAAAATCCAACTTCATTCATGATAAAGGTCCTGGAGAGTCTAGGCATTCAAAAGACATATCTCAATATACAAAAGGCAATATATACCAAGTCAACCATCAATACCTTGTTAAATTGAAAAAAAAAACTCAAAGAATTTCCATGAAAGTCAGGAACAAGGCGAGGATGTCCATTTTCCCCACTATTGTTCAATGTAGAACTTGAAATCTTAGCAACAAAACAAGTGAAAAAGATAAGAGGAAGAAAAATAGAAAAAAGTCACACTATTATTTACAGACTATCTGATTCTATACAAAAAGACCAGATAAAAACTCCAACAACTGATAAACACGTTTGTCAATGTAGCAAAATACAAATTAACATGAAAAAAATCAGTAGCTTTCCTATACACCACTGGCAAACATACGAGGAAAGAAATCAAGAATGCAATACCATTCTCCATAGCCTCAAAAATATCTTGGAATAAATACAACAAAAGAAGTAAAAGACTTGTTTAATGAAAATTTCATGACTCTGGAAAAAGAAATTGAAAAAAATACCCGAATACCCTGGTGTATCCTCAGGGACATTCTCTCTTTTCAAGAAGAAAAATAAGTTGACTAGAAACTGAAAAATCCCCAAACTCATATCAAACCTAGCACTAATTCTGTATCAATGTGCCACAGGAATGATACATGGAAGCTAATTTATCAACTTGTATAGTGATCATTAAGATCACAATTGAGAAAGGAGAATGTAGTTTCCATGTAAAAATCTAGAAGAAAGAATCACTAAAAATAGCATCCCGATGAATCCTTCACAGAGGATGGTGAGGCGGGGAAGCCCATTTTTCTTTGTTAAATGTTGTCCTGCCAGGATTGCTGTTCTGAGAATCCTTGAGATGCACATAGGCTTCTCAGTGGCCGCTTCTTTGGATAGTCCCTTGATGTAAGGAGCTCAGGCCTGGTGCAGGTCTGCAACCCTGCATAAGCAGGTGGATTGAAGGTTCAAGAACAATGTGGAGCACCTACTGAGGCCCTTGTCTGAAACTCCTACTTCTGAGGGAAAAAAAAATTACACATCTACACCATATTTTGTAAAACGTTTGTGCATAGTAACGAACATTTTAAGGGTACCCAAGGACCTACCTACATATTAAAAACAGTGGTGCTTGAAAAATGTAATTTCATTTTGACTTTTTTTTAGTTTTTGAGATAATATATCTTTTCCTCACCCTCCCATGAACTCTCGTTGCTCTTTTTAAAATTCATATTGAAAATTGTGAGACTTTAAAGAACAGTTTACTGAAGTCTTAGTTGTTCTAACATCTGCCTGTCTCTTATTACATTTTTTTCCTATATGCTAAGCATTTAGATGATGCAGGTGTAAAGGAAAGGTGTCATTGTGACATGGTGGTGAGTGTGTGGCCCCTGGAGTCTGTCCCTGGGTCCCATGTCTGATACTTCTATTTGAAAATTGTCTGAAGTAACTCTTACCCTTGTTCATTTCCCTTCATTATTCTTGATTGAGGATATAAAGGCAATGCTTTTAGGGGAAGCCTTTTAGATACTTGTGTGAAATGACTTAATTTTCCTTAATGATTTTACCCATTATTTGAGTGTTATATGTTAGCTATTTGAAGCAGAATATGGTTTGGCAAATAATTTGCATCCCTATATATACATATGAAGAATACATACATAATACATGTATGTAAAGTCTCATTAATATGAATGGTTTTCAAGTTTAGTTTTCCTTGATTATCCTATCATTCCTAACAACAATAAATCTCATTTTTTAACAAAAAATAAAATTTAAATTTTATCAGTTACTTTATTGGCACTTCTTGGATAATCAGTTCAACTCCCTTAAAAGAAAGAATATATGTTAATTGACTCATAAGTACCAACCATATCATAAAACTTATATTCATATGCATATTCGTTTCAAGGTAGCCAGGCTTACATAACTAGCACAACACATATAACTTGAGTTTACAAGCTCAGGTGTCCTCATCTCTCTTTTTTCCAGTGTCAGTTTTGTTTTCTGTCCCCACCCTGACAGATATTTGACCACATGGACGACTCACAGCTTCTCCCTGCCATTTCTGCCAAGGCCCCAGGTTCTCGGCCAGGGCTGCAGGGATGGTCCACACTGCATGTCTGTGGACAAGGCAAGATTCCTAACCCTGATCTATCTGCATCTGTTGCTCCCATATCTCTGCATCCCACAGAATTTGCGAGATGAGAACACCAAGTCTTTTCTGTCTGGCGGCACTTTGAATCTGCCTCTCTGTGTGGCTTTGACAGGTGGCAGGGATTTCTGATCCACAAATTACACTACCAAAGTTTTGAGCCATCCGGAGGTGACTTCCTGCCTCAGGCAAAGCACCAAAGTTTCCACTTCATTTCCTTTTGGTTGGTCCTGTAACATAGTTACAACCAACTGTCACGGAAGGACACAGAAAGTATAAAGATGCATTCTTGTCCCTATTCAGCATACATTGCTCTTTTACTTAGAGTTTCTACATCTATTTACACAAGCGAAAGGGCCAGATTCTAATGCCAATGACCCACACCAAGTTGGAAGCTCTGAAACATGACCTGCACTGGGCAGCACCTGGTCATCAGAATTAATGTTCCTAGAGTTCGGATGGTGCTCACCATCTGGACCTGGAAAATACGTTAGGAGAGTTCCTTGACAGGTTTAGAGCCTCTTCATAATTATTAGTCTCTTGGTTTCCATTTTGCTATACTCTTTTTAGTGAAATGTGTAGCCCTATGTGGAAGCTGATGGTCACCTGTGGCCTCCAGACCTGTCCTTCCTTTCGTAGAAAATTGTTTCTACCCCTCTGACCAGCTGGCTTATGCTACAGTCTAAAGCTAATTAAATCCTTCTATGGTTTGCATATATTCAGACAAATTAGGTTTATTGTTTCCTTTAATTATCTCCAAAGCCTCTCCAAACACAATTTGCTGAGTATTTACTGAGAACATGGCGGGACGTGATTTTGAGCTGAGGGGCTGTCTTCACAGTTCGCATTGTAGAGCTGGCATTGACAGGCCTATAGCGGTTCCGATAAAACAATGCTATAATTGGAATGAAAGCAATGACATTAGTGGCCACATTACTGCTAGATCTTTAAATAATGACATCTAGAATAATGAGAAAACACAGTAAAAATGAAACTGAATACAGAGCCTAGAAATTGGCTTCATGAACTGAATTCTAAAATGCCGTTATCTTATTCACTTACTTTTGGAAATACTTTCACAGTGTGACGGAAGCCAAGAGAAGAGTTCAGCCAGCCAAAAAGCACATAAAGTTTTACATTTGTATAAAAACTGAGGCATAGGTGGTGAGGCTGCCTGATTTTCGTGAACTTCATATTTCTATTAGGTGCCAAATTTTACTTATTTTCTATTTAGAGATGCTTAATTTGAGCAACTAAATATAATGTAGAAGGTAATTCCACCTATGTCCTAGTTTTATATCTGTGACTGTGATAAAATTACCTTGATCAAAAGCAGCTTAGAGGATGAAGGGTGTGTTTCGCTTAGAATTTCAGGCTATGGTAAGTTACTAGGGTACAGTCAAATTAGAGACTTGATATGGCTAATCACATCACCTCCATCATCAGGGCAAAGAGAAATGAATGTACCCATGCTCACTTGTCCTTGGTTCTCATTCTCCACATACAAAGTTCACCAAGCCCTTCCTAGGGAATGGTGCCACCCACTGTGATCTGCTCTTCCCACTTCAGTTAACACAGTCGAGATGATTATCCAAAAACAGGCTACAGTTCAACCTGATCTAGACAATTCCTCTCTGAGATTATCTTCCCAGGTGATTCTAGGTTGCATTGACAATTACAACTAACTCATAGCACTTTTTTTTTAAATGCAAGTTAAATGCAAGCAAGTTGCTTTGAGTATTATTGTGACATATTCTTGTGATGCAATTGGCATACACACCTTTCAGACTAGACTATCAGCCGTACAATAATATTTCTTATACCTATATAAGCTTAAAGGTATTTCTCTACTCACAATGAAATTGACAATGGCATTTAGATATGGGGATTTTCTGTAAAACTGATGTCTTTTTCAATCAGTCAGCCGTGTTACGGATAGATAAACAACTTGCAGTACTTTAGGAGAAATCAGCTAGAACTAAGCATGTCTAAGTCCCGGCTGTTCTGATTTCAGAATTGGCATATAAAGATATTCACACTCCAGTCTTCCAACAAAATCCCTCAAGATACTCCTAGGTGTCTGGGAGTGCAGAATATGTCTACAAAGAAAATTAATATGTACAGGGTTGGAGAGATGGTTCAGCGGTTAAGAGCACTGACTGCTCTTCCAGAAAACTCTGGTTCAATTCCCAGCATCCACATAGCAGTTCACAACTATCTATAAATCTAGTTCTGAGGGATCTGAACCCTTCATACCTTATTTATTTTATTCACATAAAATAAGGTTAAATAAATTATTTTAAAAAAGAAAATGGATATACAATGAGAAATGTTTCTCTTACAATATTTTCCCTAACTTCCAAACTGCTGTGTTCCCAGGGCTTAGTTATTTTTCTAACATTTATTTTTTTATTTCTAAGCTAAGGATATTATATTTACCTATGTTAATGATGGTATAGTGTTCTGAATATGTCATTTGATGCATGAAGGTAATTTATTAGTAGTTTGAGTCTTTTCACATTAGGAAACACTGGCTTTTATTTAAGTGATAATTTTTCCTTTTTCACAGGATGTATTAGCTAGATATATATACTCTCCTACTTTCTTTAAGGTTTTCTTATTATAAATGCCATTTTATATAGAACTGGTCTGAATGCTGTTGTCTTTGAAAAGAATTCAATTTTTTCTCACCAGTTGCAATCAATTTAGTGTTCAGTTTTATTTTCTCAGTTTCCTTTATGTTTACTGTTAATACATTCTCATTGTATTTTCCTTTTTCTTACTTAGGCTGGATCAATAAACTCTTTCTTGGGGCCACAGCACTGTGTAAACCTGTAAACAGCCCTGAGAGTAGCTGCTACTGGCAGCTGCCAGTCGGGGGCTTGGTGTGGTGGCTGGAGGAGGGTGGGGACCTCTTCCTCACTGCTGCTGGGGTTTCCACAACAATCCTAGAGACAGTGAAAACACAAAGGGAGAGAGGCAGAGCAGGTGCTAGCTACCATGAAGGCTGAGGAAGCAGGCGTGCCAAGGGATGGCATGGCGCTTCAGCAAGCTCCTGGGATCTACCTGGGAGTAACAGGTAAAGACATCCCTGCTCTGCTTGGACCTGGGGCCTGGCAGTTCAAACTCAGTTGCTCATGCTTGCAGAGTAGACTCTCTGACTCACTGAGCCACCTTACCAGCCCCTAAATATATTTTTTACGAATAGATTACTATTGAGCAATGGTTCTTTTATCATCTTCTTAACTGGAGATTACAAGTTATTTTCCTTCCATACATCATTCTGATAACTAAAATTTATAGCATGCACGAACAATTCTGGCACAGTTAAATTCTTTAGTCTCAATCAAGATATCCACGTTCACTTTCAGCATCAGAAAGACATGCTAGTCACTTAGAATATCTGTACACTAGAGAAAGAAGAGACCCTTGCACTGGAAACCTGTTGGATACAGTTTTTTATATTAGTGAATATACATATTAAAACTATCATTTTTTATAATATATATTTTAAAAACTATCTTTTCTCATTTTACATACCAAACCCTTCTATCTCCACCCCCTGCTCCCTTCACCTTCTCCCTATCCTACCCCCCCATCTACTTCTCAGAGAGGGTAAGGCTTCCCATAGGAAGTCACCATAGTCTAGCACATTGCTTTGAGGCAAGACCAAGGCCCACCCCCCTATATCTAGGTTGAACAAGGCATCCCTCCAAAGAGAATGGGTTCCAAAAAGCCAGTACAAGCAGTATGGTTAAATCCTTGTCTCGGTGCCAGTGCCCCACAGTCTGCCCCAGCCATACAACTGTCATCCAGATTCAGAAGGCCTAGTTTTGTCCTATGCTGGCTCCCCACCACTGTCAGGCTGGAGTTTGTGAGCTCCCAGTAGCTCCCATCAGCTGTTTTAGTGGGTATTTCCATCAAAGTCTTGACTCCTTTACTTGGATTCTGGCTCCTCCCTCTCTTCAACTGGACTTTGGGAGCTTAGACCAGTGCTGCTTGTGGTTCTCTGCATCTGCTTCCTTCAGTTGCTGGATGAAGGTTCTATGGTGACATTTAAAATAGTTATCAATCTGCCTACAGGGCAAGGCCAGTTCGAGCACCCTCTCCACAATTGCTTTGGTTCTTAACTGGGGTCATTCTTGTGGATTCCAGGGAATTTCTCTTGTACCAGGTTTCTTGCTAGCCCCATGATGGATTTCTCAATCAAGATATCTCTTTCCTTTGCTCTTCCTCTCTGTTTTTCCCCCATCTCAACCATGCCATTCCCTCAAGTTCTCTTGCCCCCTCCCCTTCTTCTCTCCTCCTCCCCTTCCAACCTCCCTTCTCTCCCCACCGCCACATTCCCAAGATCAGGAGACCTTCGCTATTTCCTCTTCCCAGGGGGATCTATGCATGTTTCTCTTAGGGTTCTCCTTGTTACCTAGCTTCTCTGCGGTAGTGGAGTATAGGCTTATTATCCTTTGCTTTATGTCTACTATCTACTTATAAGTGAGTAATACCATGCTTGTCTTTCCATGCTTGTCTTTCTGGGTCTGGGTTACTTCACTCAGGATGTTTATTTCTAGTTCCATCCATTTGCATGCAAATTTCAAGATGTCATTTTTTTTTTTTTACCACCAATTAGTACTCCGTTGTGTAAATGTACCACATTTTCATTATTCATTCTTTGATTAAGGGGCATCTAGGTTGTTTTCAGGTTTTGGCTATTATGAATAATGCTGCTATGAAAATAGTTGAGCAAATGTCCTTATAATATGATTGAGCATCCTTTTGGTATATGCCCAAGAGTGCTGGGTGAATTTAAATAGACCTATAACCTATAAGGAAATAGAAGCAATAATCAAAAGCTTCCCAACTAAAAAAAGACCAGGGTCCAATGGTTTCAGTGCAAAATTCTACCAGAACTTTAAAGAAGAGCTTATACCTATACTCCTCAAATTGTTCCACACAATAGAAACAGAAGGAACATTGTCAAACTCTTTTTATAAGACTGTAGCTACCCTGAAACTGAAACCACACAAAGACTCAACCAAGAACGAGAATTACAGACCAATCTCCCTTATAAACATTGATGCAAAAATGTTCAATAAAATACTGGCAAACCGAATTCAATAACACATAAAAAATCATCCCAGAAATGCAGGAATGGTTCAACATACAAAAATCTTTCAATGTAATCCACTGTATAAATAAACTGAAAGAAAAAGTCATATGATCATCTCATTAAATGCTGAAAAAGCCTTTGACAAAATCCAATACCCCTTCATAATAAAGGTCTTGGAGAGATCAGGGATATAAGGAAATTATCTAAACATAATAAAAGCAATACACAGCAAGCTGACAGTCAACATCCAATTAAATGGAGAGAAACTCACAGTGATTCCACTAAAATCAGGAAGAAGAGAAGGCTGTCCACTCTCTCCATATCTATTCAACATAGTACTTGAAATTCTACCTAGACCAACAGACAACAAAAAGAGATCAAGGGGATATAAATTGGAGAGGAAGAAGTCAAACTTTCACTATTTGCAGATGATACAATAGTATACATAAGTGACCAAAAAATTCTACTAGGAAACTCCTACAGCTGATAAATGCCTTCGGTAATGTGACAGGATACAAGATCAACTAAAAAAAATCAGTAGCCCTCCTATATAAAAATAATAAAAGGGCTAAGAAAGAAATCAGAGAAATACCACCATTCACAATAGCCACAAATAATATAAAATATCTTGAGGTAGCAACAGTAACCAAAGAAGGGAAAGACCTATATAATAATAACTTTAAATCTTTGAAGAAAAAACTGAAGAAAATATCAGAAAAAGGGAAGATTTCCAATGCTCATGGATAAGTAGGATCAACATAATAAAAATGGCAATCGTACCAAAAGCAATCTAGAGATTCAATGCAATCCCCATCAAAATCCCAACACAATTCTTCACAAACCTCGAAAGAACAATACTCGACTTTGTAGGGAGACAGTTTTTGAGCTGTCACTATTACTAGGGATCTGAAACATCAGCATGGTCTCCAAGTATTCGAGGCACTTAAAAAGCTGTATTGAGTGAAATATTTATCCAAGTACCAGGGGTGAAATGGATCACTGCCATCATTTTCCCAGTCACCCGTCTCTGGATATAGCTGAGATAAAAATTCATTTGCCCAATGTCTTGTGGGCATTTCTGAACCTGCCTCTATCAACAAGGGCAGTGAATCAGAGGCAATATTGACTTCTAGGGTAGTGACAGAATGAAGTCTCACTCTTGGAACTGTAGTTTTCAGAGGTAGTGAACCTTATTATATTCTCAGTTAATTAAATTGTAGTATCCCTAAAAGTGACTGTAGACCATGGTGGGTGATGATTGACCACAAAATTTAAACTAAATGCCATGCTGAATTGAATATTATTTTTTTTCAGGCAACTCCTTCGAGGGAGTAAATGGGAAGGCCATGGATCTGGAAGATGTATTCTTTCAATGTTCATGTCTAGAAATGACCAAGAATAGCTTGTATCTGTATGGGAAGTGCAGCCACACACAGCCACTCTTACCTCACAACTGAGTTCTGATTTGGGTCACAGTATTTGCAGCAGGGATGTTAACTGTAGAATAGCACAACTGTCCTCATGATTTGGCAATGCCTGGTGTTCTGATGTACATCCTACACAGACCATCTTAGACTGAGAACCCACCTGCCACAGGGAGAGCTCAATAGCAGAAGGCATATGACACTTGAAGCCACTTTTCCTACTTTTATACCACGTGACACAGCTGAGTGGCCTCTGCTAAAAACCAGTTTAGGCTTACAGAACTACAGAAGTATCTGTGTTCTCCAGATTGCATATATTCATTGACCATTCAACAGCATTAGTTGGTCTCCTGTAGCTGTGCCCCTAATTGATGAGCACGTGTGTCTGGAAGAAATGTTGGGAATACAGTTGCTTTCCTAGTCACTATCATTCTTAAAGGCCCATGTGCAGGATATGGGAGTCCTAATTTTACAGCTCAGGCTTTGCTGGATTGGAGGTTTTATATCCCAAGAGTTAGGGTAGGAGAATTTTCTTGACGGCCCGATGGAAACAATCAGTTTTGAATGTTCACATTGGTAGCCCAACAGCGGGGAGCAACTGTAGCACAGAGAAATACCTGTAGTTTTCATGAGTCCCCAGGGATGTAGTTCTGGGACAGGAAAGCATCTCTCCATAGTGCAGAGCTTTGGCGGGATCATCTTTGACTCCTCTCACCCTCAAAAAGAGTAATGAGAGTCATGTGGCCAGTGCAGTCGCCTCCAAAGTAACAGTCCATGCAGCGGTCACCAAAATCCCAAGGGCACTCAGACCCACATTCCACAGAAGTCAGGGTTATTCAAGGCAGAAAGTCCCTGCAGCTTCTCAAGAGTTGGCTGAGAAGGTAAAATATGGTAGAAGGAGCTGAGGAGAAGAGAGAGAAGACAAAGTTCAATGTTAGCATTGGTGCTAGCTGCACGGTAGGAATATTTGCTTGCTCTTCTATGTATTGTGTGCTTGCTAAGGGTGGTATGGGCTACCACCCAGAGGAGTCAGGGGCCAAGCCGATCAGCATTTGCTGATTTGATCCATGACAGAGACACTAGATTAAATAAATGCTCTCTGTACTTCTAGCTGTTTAGTTGAATGTATATATACCATATATGCTTCCCTCCCCAATCAGGCTCTCCCTCTTCCTTTCTCTGCCTCAGGACTTCTTTAATTTTTTTTTTCACTGGCAGTCACAGCCGAGAAGGGTAGAACAAAATGCTCCCAGCCTGCAGGCAGCTAGGGACGGCAGCTGGCAGTATTTATCAGTTTAACAAACCTAGGCAGCATCCGGACATTTTTCGAACTCCCAGTAATTTTCTATCATCCTTGGATCCATCTTGCTCCCTGTTTGCTGTCCAGCTTTATTCGGTTTAACTGACAACTACAATTGTATTAACATATAGTTGACGTTTTCAGGGTGATGTTTGCATGGATGTTGTGAAATCAGTTACACAGTCAGAGCTATTAGTCCACTCATCACCTTTGTACTGAGTGTAAGGGCACTCAGGCCTCCTCTGTGAGCAGATGTCAAGGGCACCCTATGTTCTCATCACTGCCATCACCATGCTCTGCAGGATGCTGATGGAACTTACTCTTGTAACTGCAGATTTTTGTCCTTTGGTGAACATTGCTCCCTTCCTCACCTGTCAGTGACCTGTTCTCTGATTTTGTGAATAAATTTTGTTCAGATTCCTTTCTCACAGATGTTTCTCAAACTCCCTTGTGCTCCCCCAAGTGAGTGCAGCCGTTTTTAGATAAACCTGACGTGAGTTGAGAGCGTTCTTCTCAGATCTTTGACTTCACAGTGTCCCCGCGGACTCCCTGAGCCATCCTCACCCTCTCAGTATTGTGCTCTGTTCAACCTTGAACTCGGTTTCTTTTTTCTTTCATATTGGTGTCTCAAAAACAATGAAGAGTGTTTCTTGAACCCCCAACTATCCCAGTGCTAAGAGCCTGTTCCAGGGCAAAAGCTCTCAACATGAGAAACTGAAAAGACTTCTCCCGTGAAGAGCCCCCTGAACTGGTACCCTACCAGATGTCAGAGATTCAGCAGGGCTGTCTGGACAGACTAGCCATCAAAACAGTGTTTGCCAAGAGTTCCAGTGCAGAGTCCTGAAGATAAAAATAGGGAACATTTGCTGTGATTTTTTAAAGTTTCGTAAAATATTTATTTTAGACAGGAAGTAGTGCCATACACCTTTAATCCAGCACTCAGGAGGCAGAGAAAGGAGGATTTCTGTGAGTTCAAGGCCAGCCTGGTCTACAGAGTGAGTAACACATAAGTCAGGGCTATGAAGAGAAGTCCTGTCTCTTGAAAGCACGATATATGTATATATTATATGCATAAGTGTAGTAATAATGGCAGCGGGGCTGCATCTCCAGCACCCCGGCCACCTGCTAGCTTATGCCCGAAATAACAACACACAAACTGTATTCATTTAATCACTGCTTGGCCCATTTCTATCTAGCCTCTTCTAGGCTAATTCTCACATATTAATTTAGCCCATTTCTAATCATCTGTGTAGTGCCCCTAGGTGTGCTTACCGGGAAGATTCTAGCCTATGTCCATCCTGTGTTGGAGCTTCATCGTGTGCGTCTGCCTGGGAGCTGGGAGCATGGCATCTCTCTGAGGCGTCTGCTCCCGAGAGGAGAGCGGTGGAGTCTGAGCTCACTTCCTCTTCCTCCCAGCGTTCTGTTCTGTTTACTCCTCCCACCTATCTTCTAACCAATGAGGGCCAAGCAGTTTCTTTTTATTTAACCAATGACCTTCCTCCATCACATAAGTGTTTTCGTGTGTGTATTTATGCATACTATGTACCACAGAGGTCAGAAGAGGGGATCCCATGGCACTGCTGTTGCCTGCCAGGCACCATAAATGTTAGTCCGCTTTAGGAGCAGCGAGTGCTCTAGTTCTGAGCCACCTCTCCAGGCCCCTGCGGTTGCTGGTGAAAATCAATATTCAAAATGATATTTTACTATCAAGCACTGGAAGGGACACATGTCAAAAAAGTTTCATGGAAAAAAATTTGAGATGAGACATATTGGAGCTCAATGCCCTCTGTAGGAAAAACTTAAGCGAAAGGGGAAGAAGGGACATGTCAGGACACAGTGTGACCTCAAGGGACTTGTTTCTTGTTTCCACTTCACTTCTCTAAGTCCTCACAGAACCATTCATTGTGAGACAATAATATCTATAGTGCATTGATAGGCTTTTGTCTGCACTAAGGAACACGGAACAGGCTACTGTGAAAAACGGCTGCTGCCTTAAAAGCCCGCAGGCTTTCCCACATAGCGGATGGCTTCACTGTATGCTATGCGCTGTACCTTTCTAGTTCTGGCCACTTCCCTAGCTGGATGGTCAAGCTCCTTGCTGATCCACTCCTTTAACTGTGGTAATGCCTCAGCCCTGTTTTGACTACCCTCTTCATATCTCTGTTCCTTTCCCGCCAATCAATTTCTTATTGCCCTCTTTTTAGCTTGCTCTAAAACACCTGAATTTTCTCTCATAGGGAAGCTAGTGTGGCCGTGACAGGTGTGAGTGGCCACGTAAAACAAGATCTCCTGAGAGCCATGATGTTTGAATGCATCCCCTCCATCTGTTCTGTGCAGCCAGAATCCATCCATATGGACCACGCCAGCCAGGGTTTGGATGAACCAGTTCTTCCGTGGTTGTGAGAACTAGGTCAGATTAAAAGACAATGGCTATTATTTCCACTTCCTTAAAGCGGTATCATTTCTAACTGTATTCCAAGTGCTTATCCCTATATCAACAGACAAACGTAGTTCTCATTCCTCAAAACAGCTTCTTTTTACAGTAGGTAGAGTCCTTTATAGACAACCTGAATTAGTCATAATGCAGGGAAGTATTTGTTTTCCCCAAACACAGCTGGAATATCTATAACACAACTCTACACCTACGGCTCGGAGAACATCTTAGAAGAGAGCATGGAAAAAGTGTCACCAGGATCTCTACTATGAGACAGTGACTTCCATATGTAACAGGAAGCTGCACATGGGACATTTCCGCAATATGGTTACTTAACAAGACTTTCACAATGACAAAACCAAGACACCATAATGTATGGGTGAATTCTGGAAAAGCTTAACATTGAGATGACGAGGTAGAGGCCCTTAGCAGTTGCTCAGAGGGAAAAATCAGTCTTCAGCAGGGAAAGTCCGTGGTAAGGCACCCAATCCCAAAAAAGAGCCCTAAGCACATGTATGAGAAACACTAAATTAACTCAATCAGTTTTTTTTCCCTTTCTATGGTGTGTGTGTGTGTGTGTGTGTGTGTGTGTGTGTGTGCGTGCATGCGTGCATGCTCTTATGAAAGAGACAGAGAGAGAAAGGGAGAGAGAGAAAGAGAGAGAGGAGTTGGGATACAAGGGAGGAGTTGGGGGGAGGAGAGAATAGAGGATTCATGATGTATATGCACCTCTTTAAGAAATTATCAAAAAAAGGGAAAGGAAGGAAGAAAGGAAGGCAAAAGAGAAAAGCAGTGTAAATTATACTGTGAAAAGCTGAATGTCAGAATCCTGTTTGAAATGTGTGATTCTGACTCTATAGAGTGCACTCTGTCTGGTCGCTTCCTTTCTAACTAAGGTTCTGATTCCTGTGTGCACTGGCGTGTCTTCTACATGTGACAACCGTGGAAAAACGTTGAGGAGAATCTGAAAAGGCTGAGTTTGTCACAGCACTAACAAAACTGTCTTGCTGAATGGATTCGCAATGTTGCACAAACAGAGAAAAGAAACGGGAATGATTTGGAAGGAAAGGTTATATTTCAAGCATTGCTACCATTAGTGATGATATAGTAGAACTATTTTTCATAACTACAAAATTTTTAGCATTTTAGGACTCAGCAATCTGGAATAGAGGGCCAGTTGTGCAGCACACAGCTATTGCTTGCATGCTCAGCCTTTCTCTTCAGCATGTCTCTTCTCCCCTCCCTTCCCCTCCCTTTCCTTCTCTTCTCTACTTCCCCTTATCTTTTCCTCCCCTCTTTCCTTCACTTAACTTCTCAGAGTTCTGAAGTCACAGTTGTATGCTAAAATAGGAATTTTCAAATAATCTTGTTCATTTAATGTCTTTTATACCAAATGAAGAAATATACTTAAGGGCAAAACTTAAAAATAAAATAAAAAATTCTACCATATCAAATCCCGCACATCAGCTTCAATTATTTTTCATATAATCTCTATTTAATGTTAAAGCAAGTCTGTATTTGTCAATATTTACAGTTTAGTCATGTGCTCCCTCTGTGAACTGCAGAAGTATCAGGGCATCACTCACTGCCAGTCTATTTTTCTCCCACAGACTGCATTCCAGTTATCATGATGGGTCTGGGGGGGTCCTGTGAAATCCTCAGAGCTGCCCTCTTAACGAAGTTCAGGCTCGGCCTTTTCACCCACTGATGTTTTTCTTTCACTGTGCTGTGGGGTTGCTTATCAGGCTGTTGACTCGTTGACTCGAGTTGGATCGTTTGGTTTGATACATGTATTTCTTTGAGCTGAACTTTGGACCTGAACAATGCCAGTGTTGTCAATGTGGAGGTTACAGCCTTTAGAAATGCCAAGTGTGTTGGTTTCGCTGATCTTGTAGCTTGAGAAAAGACAGACACAGCAGAGCACTGAAAGTACTGAATTTCTCTGTGGAGCCAAATCTGAAACGGGGTTTCTCAGTGTAAATCTTTGATGAAACTGTTCTGATGTGGTCTATAGCCAAGTCCTTATCCTCTCTCTCAGCAGTCCACTTTCTCATAGTACAGAGCCCTTGATAATGGCAATAGGGCAATGCCTATGCATAGACTTTCTTCTCATAGTCCATGCTCAGAGCAAGCATGTATCCAGAATATATGAGCATGAATAATCACTAAAAATTGATTTGATAATAATTTCGAAAATCTCTCATTTGAGTAATTCTCAGAATTTTATTTCTGTATTTATAGTTATTATTTCTCACTATGTATAACAGGACTACTCTGTTGTTAGGAAAGAAAAATATTTGAAAGCTTGCTGGGAAACATTGTCCAGTTTTTCAATACCTATAGAGAGATACAAAGGAAGGCACAACAAATTATTTTCTAGTGCTTCTTTATCTCAAGGAATAGTGGCACAGGCCATTAATCCTAGTAGTTGGGAGTCAGAGACCAGCCTAGTATACAGATTGAATTCCAGGATAGCCAGGGCTGTTACACAAAGAAACCCTGTCTTAGAAACAGCAAAGCAAAACACAGTTCTTAGTTGTTTTAGCTAAATCGCGTTGATATAAAATAATTTATTTTTGATAATTATGAAAGTAAAAAAATATATTGCCTCTTGGCTTTTGTTTGCTTGGCACTGTGGATGACTTTGTGTGCTATCAGGCCCATGTGTTAAAAACTTGGCCCCAGCCAGTAGCTGGCGAGGCAGAACCCAGTGAAAGTCAGGCCAAGGGAAATAGCATGTCAGGGACATGGGCCCCCACCTCTGCTTTCTTCCTCTCTGCTTCCCAGCGTGGGCTCTGCTCATCATGTCCTCACATCACAATGCACTGTGGCATCATGGATGAAGCACAACAGCCCCAAGCGATCAAGGACCCAAACCTCTGAAATAAATACACCTTTCTTTCTTTAGTTTATTGCACGCATGTGTTGTAGCAACAAGACGATGACAAATGCATCCAGGAATTTAATAGAATGAGGGGTTTTATTTCCTAAAGTGATGTTTATTAACAATGAAACAGAGATACTGAAATTTTAATAGCAGTTTAAGAATAAACAATGTATTTAGCATGAGAAGGGCATAAATGTCTCAAGGCTCAAGCTTTTAGTACTTATGAACTCTGACAGGAATTTAGGCCCAGTTAAACCTGAAGCACATTGACAATTACAAGCAAAAAGCATTTGGCCTGGAAAATATGGCAGAGTTCCTTAATCACAGTACTTTCTTATAAAGTCCTATAAACTGTATTCCTCTCAGCCACTATAAAGGCTTCATCTTTGTAGCTGGGCTTCTGCGGATATTTCCAGGATGTGTGGGGGGTCGGGACATTTTACAAAGACCAGTGTCTTGGTGATGAGGGTACTGTGCTGACTTAATGACCAGGTTTCTTTCACATAAACTGTGGATGGGAATAGTGCCTGTTGTGGGCACATAGGACACCTTTTTGTCTTCAGCAAGTGATGTCACTGTGGCTACAGAAACCTATGAGGAGGTATCACATGGAAAGCAGTGGATAAGGCCATAGTTCATCGGTGTTTTAGCTAACATGACCCTCATGGGAAACCAGTCTATACCACTCAGCTTTGGAATCCTTTCACATCATACATTTCAGGAGTAAAATGAACGTGGTTCCCTCCTCATACTGCAGCCACATGAGACAATGCCTGTCTGTTTTGGCTAGCTATGGTTGAGTTCTGGTTCTTACCCTCTGCAGGCGGGGTCCTCACACAGGCTGATTATGCTGCTCTAGAGTTCAGTGAAGGTCGCCCGAGCTGTGCTTTGATCATGCAAGGAGGTTACAGAGCGCCCTGCTGTCTCAGACATCATGATACATTTAAATGGTGAAGTACAGGCCACCAGCACAGTAGGTTCTGTTTCCCATCTTAAGTGTAAGGAGAACACTCAAGTCCAAACTTAAATGAATTAGTTTCATTTGAACTTGGCATGATCGATCAGAAGTCACGGCAGGAACAGGATCCACACTCTCCAAGGGCCCCTGAAAATGATGGAATCGAAGGTACTACTTAATACCATTTGCCATCTGATGTGTTAAACACGGCCCAAATCCTCAGCAAGTGAGCAAGCTTACTTCTGGGTAAAAATTCAAATTTGACTAAACATCCTTGATGCTGGTGTACATATTCAAAATGAACACTTCACCTTGAGGGTGGGGCTATGAACGTCTGGAACCTGGAAAGTTTTATGGGGAAAACTAGTCAGATATACATACATATATATATATATATATATATATATATATATATATATATATATACACACACACACACACACACACACACACACACACACACACACACACCTTTCCTGCCTGTCCTTGGAGCAAAATGGACAGGACCATGGCTTTGGAGAAATAAGTGAAAAGATTATTGTTCTTGTCAAATCCAGTCTGTGCAAATTAGACATTCTTGTCTCTATTAGGTATCACTTTGAACACCTTGATTTCTAAGGGTGTCGTGGATGCCCTCTAGAGAACGCGGAGCTTACTGTAGCATACAGAGAGGATTGCATGGCTAATTTACTACTGTGTTGGGTTGTCCTGTGATCTCTACCAGTCTCTTAGCGATGGGATGAAATCCGAAACTCCTGTCAGCTCTTGTAAGAGCTGATAGACCTTTGATATTTATATTCGCCAACTAACCTAGATGAATATCTGAAGAAACCTACATTGAAATCACTTGTTCATATACACCATGCCAAAAGTGATTTTTCAAGACCATTTCTTACACTAAAATACACACACAGCCAATGTATTTGAGTAATCAGAAAAAAAAACTCAACAGCATTCTTTTTCTCTTGAGCAATAAAAAGTCCTATCTACCAAGGTCTGCAGAGTCTAGTCAAGAGTTCTCTGCCAATTTTCAAGTGGAATTGCATTCAGTTTGTAATGTTTAATTGTATAACTGAAGAACAAACTAAAGAGAGTCAAGACCCCAGGATGAAGCATGACTGTAGAGGTGCTGACATTTGGTGTTCTATCACATTCAGCCCAGAGGTTGAAAATTCTGTCGGACCTGCACAACAGAGCAGCAACCAAAGTATCAGTTTGGTTAAAATCCTCAAAAGAAAAAAAAATGAAAATGTACTGAAAGGGCCATTGAACATACAGCCTAAATTTGAGGTTTTCTGGAACTTGTTGCTTTAAAAATGTATCACTACTTTTTAAAAATCTAAAACAATGATATTCTTCCAATCTAAATTGTAAACATTTGTAGATAACTAAACTAAATTGTAAACATTTGTAGATAACTATAGATACCAGCTGATAAGGAAACAAAAATCTGAAATAGTATGGTTCTGTCAGTTAGGATACCCAGGCTTAAGTATCAGCGTGAAAAAGAAGGATGAAAGAGAGGGCAATATATTTCCCATGGACGCTAACTGGACATGCAGAGAATACACATTTTATAGACCATTATAGAAGATGCATATCTGGTACCATATCTGGTGGAAATTAACAAAGGAAAGACTGGAGAAAAGAGCAACTGAGTTTCAAGGGCATCTCTTGAGCCCAGAAATTAAATTATCATTCATAAGAAAAATTCCAGGAAGAGTGCCAAAGAACATGGATTTGGAAACCTAATATTTATTTTAACTTAGATTATCTTGATGTAGTATCTTTCCAAGGACATGACTGTTTACAGAGAAAATACATAACATCCTACCACTGCAATGGCCATAAAACTCAAGATATGAGTGATTGCAAACACAGCTAATGACTTCATGAGTGTTGTGTCTAATGTAAAATGCTGGGACAAATGCTGGCTTTCTTTACAGAGCATGCTTGCTGTATGATGTTCAGCATAAAGATGAATCTGCCTTGGGCAAGGGGTCTTTCTCCCTTGAGCTCCTGTGACTGGTCACAGAAATAGAGCTAATCCTTGGGTGAGACATTCTTTTATTGATCTGGAGCCTACCTTGTATTCTCAACGGTGTTTTCCAGGAAGTGTTCATGGCCAACAAGACAAGATGGAACCTATTGTTCATCTAGGTACAATTCCCCTACCCTAATACAAACGAATTAAAAGCTGTAGGAAAATAGCACAGTTTTAAATTCACACCGGTTTTCATAGTGAGAGCTTCTTCAGTTTGGCCTCAGTAATTCTCCAGTCTCCTTTGTCTCGGACGCACAGATGGTGAACCTTCCTCTGTGCTCCCTGGCCTTAACATCTATTGCCCACCCGCATCTCATTGTCAGCTGTAATTAATCTGTGCTTTTTTTCTGGCCTAATGATTGTCCTGAGGCCTTACAGTGGTGGAAGCTCTCTTTCATCGCAAGCGTCTGTTTTTGCTTCTGGGTGTGGGAACATCCAATGGAGTGTGGTTGACTTATTAACTGCTACACCCTTATCACAAACGGACTCTCTTTCCTCAAGAATCCATTGCATTTCCATAGCTCCTCAGGTACAGGTATGGGTTCCCATTCCATGTCAGAATGTTTCAGCTTGATCTTGTGCTGGTTTTGTGTAAGCAACCACAGCTGCTGTGAGCTCCTGGTACACTGGTCTCGTTCTCTCACCCTGGTCCTCCCTAATCTGGCTCTTAAAATTCTCTTCCCCCCTTTGTGTGACACTCTCTGCATTTTGCAGAGGGAGTGTGATATAGATGTCCGTTTTGTAGCTGAACACTCTGATGGCAATTATTTTCCATACTTCATCCAGTTGTGAGTATATACATTAATCACCATCCACTTCATAAAGAACATTCTCTGATGAGATCCGAGGGTTGCACTAATCTATGGGTAGAGAGATAGTATGAATTTAGAGGGTAGTTTGATGCTACGTCCTTTTAGGCAGAATAATAATAAATAGACTGCTGGGACCTGTGATAAACCTGGCCATGGGCTTTTGGCTAGATTTATAGTACCAGACGTGTTTATTGCTATGGAATATACCTTATGTGTAATCAGAAAAGAGTTGGTTATCTAATAACTATCATGCTACTGATGCCCCAATGTTCATAACTGTTGGGCCAAAATTATCTCAGGGCCTCTACCTCAAGGCCAGTCTCAGGGCCTCTACCTCAAGGCCAGTAGGACAGAAAAAAGCCTGGCTCGAGTTTGAAGGATAGTCTCAAAGCTACTGAGTAAGGATAAGACAGCAAAATCTAGGTAGACACCCCTCCAGCCAGAGGGAGGGCTTGGCTGTTTCTCATTGGCTGGAGGTACCCCCATATCACATCATGCCACTTAACCTATATAAGCTGACACTCACAGTAATAAACTATGTTCCTGCTTTGACTTGACTCCCTATTGTGTCTGATTGTACTGTGTTGTGGGGCTACAGAATGGGCAGATAGTGCATTCACCTTTTCCTGGTGAATAAGTCTTAAGGAAGCCTGGCATATATCTTGCCATGCTGGTCATTATTATAATCATAGAGTCCACCCTTCTCCCTTTTTTTATGTATGACCAGTGCTACGTGTTATGACTATGCTCTCTTGATTTTACCATTTACCTGTAAATGAGTAAAGTTGTTTCCACTATTTGGGTTTTGCAAATATGTTTACATGAATCATCTTTTCTTAGTATTATGTTCATATGTTGAAGTAATTGTGTAGAATGGATTCTACAAAGAAAAACACTAATATTGAAGTTAAATGTTTTTTATAACTCAAGAGAATGTGCTCACTTGCACTGCACAAATCCCATATAATAGCAACAGCATCTCAAAGGTGTGGAAACACTTGTTTCCCCTCAGCTCTCGTAATTTTGCTGTGTTCAGATGTGTGACATTGTTATCTCATCCTCCTCTCCTTTTAACTTCTCTGTCTTTGTGTTCTTCAGCTAAAGAATTCAGAGGAGACACCCAAAATGTACCATAAAAGATAAAGTTTTTCTTATTCTTACTTTTTCTTTGTTACTATATGAACTACCCAGTGTCTCTGCCTTGTCTTCAGTTCCTGGTCTTCTGTCCTCCTCGAGGTCTATTCTGTCGCTTTCCTTCAAGCTGTTTATTTGACTTATTGTATTTTTCATTTTCAATATTTTAGTTTAGTCTCCTCCCCTCTCTTTATTTTCACCTTTTTATTGGATTGTCATTTCCTCTTTTTATTTTGTTGCTTGTTTGGAATTCATCAGGAGTTTATTTGTATCCTCTTTTATTTCCATGAACATACTCATTCTAAATTCTTGGCAGAGGTTTATACAATTTACTTTTATTGGTGGTACAACTGGGATTAATAAATTTTGAGGGTTGTATTTCTCAAGTTGTTTAAGTTTTCCTGTTGGGATCTGTGTATCTTGAGTTAGATGGTTAGCTGGATGTTGACTGTGTACATGTGCAGGGTGTGTGAGTATGGATGTTGCTCAGAGTGGAACATGTGGGGACCAGAGGGTGACATTGGGTGTCTTCCTCTTTCACTCTATTGTATTTTCTCAGCGAGGGTCTCTCACTGAAGTTGGAATTCAGTGATTCAGATAGATTGGCTCACCAGCAACCTCAGGGATCCTTTTCTTTCTTCCTTTCTGCCTCTCAGAGACCCTGTCCTAGCTCTTAGGATGCTGAGATTCCACAAACCAAATCAGCCAACATTCTCTTTCTGGAAAAGTTTGCAAGAAAACAAAAAGGAAAAGAAAAGAGGAGAAAGAAGACATAGAAAGAGAGAGAGTAGTAGAAAGACCATAGATCAGAGCAGGGCAGCAGGACGATGCTTGCCTGCTAACAGACACGGAGGACAAAACAAAGTGAACATGGTCCCAGATGTCTGGCTCCCTTGCTGGGAAGCTCTGTCTGTGATCCCTTATTGTCTTGTTATGACAAGGTTTCCCTGTCTGAATACTGCTTATGATTTTGATACAATCTTTCTTCCCTTCAGTCTACCATTGTTTGCTGGACAGGTTTCAGCATATAATCCCTGATGGTTGGCCGGAGCTTCCTAAGGGTGTGATTCATGGGAGATCTGGACCACTGGGCTCATGGCACAACAGGTTTTCTTTAGAGTGCTGCCCACTGCTGTTTGGATTGAACACAGAGCAGAGGGTTTCCTTACAGCTCTTCTCCCCCAGTCACAGCATACAGCTCTGCTGTAAGCACTTTCTGACAGTGCAGAGACAGTTTTCTGAGGATGTCTGTCTTACCCTTGGCTTCAGTCAATACTCTGCCCTGGGAGAGAAGAGAAGACTGAACTCGTTGGGGTAGACTGGTTTTCTCCCTTGTTTTCAGTTATTAAATTTCCTATCTTACTTTGCTATCAAACCAGAGATTTTCAGCCATCATCCACCTCTGAAAGCTGAACTCCAACTCCTTCCAGATTGCTTTATTTTGCTTTTGCTTTTTGGAGACAGAGTCTTACTGTGTAGCTCAGACTAAGCTTGAACTCCTGGGATCATGGTGATCCTCCTGCCTCAGCTATTCAAGTACTTGCATTGCAAGTATGTAGCAACATACCGAGTGACAGCCATCATAAAGTGTACAAAGCTTGTGTGTGCATGTGTGTGTATATGTGTACATGTGCATGCACATGCATATGTGTTTATATATACATGTATATGTAATTGACTATTGTGGTTCATAGAACAAATATTACCAAGTGTCAGAATACTGGAATCACATGGACTTTGTTTTACCATAGTGAAATTAAAATAGAAATTGGTTTTTTAGATAACTGTACTCTTTCCCATGTGTAAGAAATGGAGAATATCTTCCTATGTAATTCAAAAAATAAATAATAATAGAGAAAATAATGTACTCAGCCCAATGATGAAGAAAGCATCTTAGCACTTGTGAATGCAAGCAGCCCAATCTTTTCAGGATGCTGTTTTACTGCACAGCCACAGATGTAGGACAGGAACACAGGACACATGAAAACTAAATAGGGTCATCCACTTCAGGATATCTGCCAAAGTGCAGCTTTAACCATTGTCAGGAGAGCATGAAAGACAATAAATAATATAAACAAATAAAACAGCCAGGCACATGAGTCCTATTCATTTTTTATGTTTTCAGAGCTTTATATATTACAAAACTTCGCATATTTGCAGCATTTTTGAAAGTCTGGCAAGATGACTCAGAGGACTAAGGTCTTTGCTGGCAAGGTGAGTTCAATCAGTGGACAAAACCAGCCCCTAAAGCTCTCTTGTTTATGCACATGCCTGTTGTGGCATGCCTCCCCTAAATAGACAAAAGCGCTATAATAAATGTTAAACCCATGCCTAACCCCAGCCATGAGGAAGAGGCGGAGGACATGTATTCTTAATGTCGTGAATAGGAAAGAGGCATTGCCACAGAATGTAAAGCTGTTTAAACGTTTCAAAGAATGCATTGCATTATTAAATGTGCACACAAAATGTGCACAAAATCTAGGTAGAAGAAAGAGAATGAAGACGCTAGAGGCTACAGGCGGTGAGATCACTAAAACCCATCCTTTGCAAAGGTCAGAGACGGCGCTTTTAATCTAATTTCCAGTTCCAGGACACCCCTCTAGACAGAGAGGGTCTTCCTGTCAGTCACTGCACCGTCCCATGTGCTCACTTCACTTGACTGTGGTTTATCTTTAGCAATGTTACCCAACTCTACCATCTTGTCTGCCCATCTTTTTAACATATTAAAGCTGTTTTTGAGATCCCCTCTACTAATACTATTGCTATCTAGATGCTAGATGTCTGTTAGCTGTGTTTTGCTTGTTTGTTTTTTGTTACTGTGGTTTTTTTTTTTTTTTTTTTTTGAGACAGGGTTTGTCTGTGTAGCCCTGGCTATCCTGGAACTCACTCTGTAGACTAGTCTGGACTTAAACTCAGAGAGATCTGCCTACCTCTGCCTCTTGAGTGCTAGGATTAAAGGCATGCATCACAACTACCTAGCATCTGTTAGCTCTTTTACTTCTTGGGGTTGGGCTCAGAAGCTTCATATTTGATGATATGCTTGATTTTCATTATTGAAAACCTTCTGTTACATTTGATGGATTAAAACAAACAAACAAAAAGAATCTGAGACTCCTCATGGTATCCATTTCCTCTAGAGATGATTTATTAATTTTATTTTTAATCAACACATCATTGCACATACTTGTGGAAACTAGTGTGATAACCATATCAACAGAGTTTACTGTTACATCTGTAGGCAGAGGAATCAGATGTCAATCACTTTGTCTGGGCTTCAGCATTCTCAAGGAACCTTCTCCATATTTTACAGCTATATTTCCTCTGTGCTGGTGGGTGTGGCTGTGGGGATTCAGCTGCAATCCCGATGTGTTCACCAGGATCATTCTTCTGAACAAGTGCTGACCTATACGTTCTTGTTCACCAATTCTCTAAGTTGTCAGGGACTCTGCCAAGCTTCTCTTCCCCCCACCTGCTACTTTCTCTTCTGCATGTCACTGTGTTGTCACTCTGGAGCCAGCACACATTCCTAGACCGAGCAAGCCTACCGGCCAGTCTTAGTCTCTTTCACTCCTGGATCTTGCCTGCTTATGTTCATCATTTTTCCTTTTGTTTTCTACAGCTGCTTCAGTTTTCACAGTAAAGTCATTCTGCAATGAAGCACGATTGAGAAAAATGCAGAGACAGATATTGGGGTTCCACCGGAAGGTCAGAAAAGCAAAACAGTCTGCCATTGGCTTTTACCTCGGCCTCCATCTGAAATGGCAATCCTGCCTCCAGGAGTCTCAGAATGAGATTGTGTCTGAGAGCTATCTCCTCTCATTTTACATTCCTCTCTAGGGACGGGATTAAAAAACTGCACCACTGGGATTAAAGGCTTGCACCGCCCAGTTTCTATGGCAACTAGTGTGGCTACTGAGATTAAAGGCATGTGTTACCACTGCCTGGTCTGTAAGGCTGACCAACGGGGGCTGTTTTACTCTCTGATATTTAGGCGAGCTTCATTTATTAAAATACAGCTGAAACACCATGACACTGCAATGCTTTAGTCTATTGTTCAATATTCTTTCAGCATCCTTGAACTGCTGATGCAGTCTCCTGGCTCCTCACTTGATTTATAGGATTTTGAAACTCGAATTTCAAAGATGACACAATTAGCATAGATTTCTTTCTACTTCCAAGTCTCTCTCATTAATTTTGTTATTTTTAGTGACAATATATAAAGCATATTCTATACTTCTACCTGAATATTCCTGCTCGTATTGATGTGGTTTGACTACTGTGTACCCAAGTCTTTCTGCAATAGCATTTATATTTATCACTTACTAAGATTCTTTCCTGATTCTTGGTTTTGAATGCTCAAACCTCCTTTTTATCTGCTTTGAACTTTCTCTCTCCCTGCTTCATCTTTCTGGTGTCTTTGTTTAATTCACATACTTGCCGTTCTACTTTAATTTGTAGATCAATGTATCTCTTTATCTCCAGAAAGTATTTATAAATTATATAATCTACTTGTTCTCATATTTTACTTTGTGATGTTTTTCCCTTGGTGTAGTTATCCAGGTGTTCTGTGTCATTTATTTTTCATTGCCATATGTATATGTATAATGTAATTTATGTCTCACCTCTCTGACTTTTATTCTCCATGTATACGTTTCTCCAATCTGCTTCTGTTCTGACCTGGCCCAACCATGTGAAACCAGGAGAGACATAGCTGGTGAATGGAATATAGGAACTTGGAGAGAATATCACACACACACACACACACACACACACACACACACACACACACAAATACATACACAGATGTACACAGAAACACAGATGGGGGAGAGAGTGTGAGAGAACCTGTTAGGGTGCATCTAAGAAAAATTTCATGCTCACCCTTAAACCCCCATGGTATATGTGTGTCCTCACATATTCTTGTATATGAAGAGTCCTGGAATAATCCAGGTTGGAAGAATGTATGTTGGGGAATATTAATTTAAGGTGAGTTGCTTTTATTTATATTGTATTTGTTTAACTCTGTGAAGCTGTGATTCTTTGTCTAAAACACCCGATGGTCCTAATAAAAAGCTGAACAGCCAATAGTGAGGCAGGAGAAAGGATAGGTGGGGCTGGCAGACAGAGAGTATAAACAGAAACAGAACTCTGGGAGAGGAAAAGGAACATCGAGAGAACAAGGGGAAGAGGATGTCAGGGGCCAGCCACCCAGTCTGCCACTGAGCAGGAGTGAAAGCAAGATTACAGAAGAAAAGAAAAATACCCAGAGGCAAAAGGTAGTCAGGATAATTTAAATTAAGAAAAGCTGTCAAACTGGGCTGAGGTGGTGCATGCCTTTAATCCTAGCACTCAGGAGGCAGAGGCAGAAGGATCTCTGTGAGTTTGAGGACAGATCTCTGTGAGTTTGAGGCCAGCCTGGTCCTCAAGAGCTAGTTCCAGGCCAGGATCCAAAAAAACTACAGAGAAACCCTGTTTCGAAAACATAAAGAAAGAAAGAAAGAAAGAAAGAAAGAAAGAAAGAAAGGGAAAGGAAAGGAAAGGAAAGGAAAGAAAAGAAAAGAAAAGAAAAGCTGGTAAAAAAAACAAACCAAGAAAAGCCTGGACTGTGAGTGAATTGTAAATCATTGGGAAGCTGGGTGGTGGGCCCCACAAAAAGCCAAAAGAGTAAAACATACAACTTATGTGCCCATGAAGACCTATCATGGATCATACATGAGGGAAAGAATATGTACTATTGCCCGGGGAATTCGGGAATTAGGTTCCCAGGTGCGTTTATAGAAGCTGGGTGTACTGGATCTTGTGGCTTGCTGGCTAGTCAGCCTAGCTGAAATTTTGAGCTCCAAGTTGAGTGAAAGGACTTATCTCAAAAAAGTAAGGTAGAGAAGAGATGGAGGAAGACATCATCAGACCTCTTGCCTCCATATGTGTACTCATCCACATACATGAAGGTAGCACACACATACATACAAAAGGAAAGAGGTATTGCCTTTTGGGGAAATAAAGACCTGAAGATGACCTCATACTTCTTTGGTGCTGTAAGTCTGTCTGATTTCCTAGCTCATCTGGTACCTGATAAGGGTGCTACAATGAATCCTTAGTTGGAACAGCATGTGGAGGATCCTTCCAGTCTGACCCACTGACTTACCTGAGCATAAAAGAGATGCCAGAGTTTCATTTGGCCACATTTATCAATTTGACATTTTTTCTAAGTAGCAGATGAGTGGATTCTCCCAGATCTCCCCTGACAATTCTGGTGGCATCAGAAAAATCAGGAAATCATAATTATGGAAGGATGTATGGATGGAGAACCTCCATTATACACAACAAGAAGATCTCCACAGGTAAGAGAAAATAAGTAAAGAACAGGAGGGCATACCACATTTCTATTGCTCAGAATCATTGAAGTATCTTTAACATATTCTAGGAGTGATAAAATTCTCATGGCTTCAGGCAGACTTGACAAGTCTTCTGAGCTTATGGTGAAAACATTTTTCTAATTACTGACTGATACTCATGTGTTTGCAATATCTTACGCAGTTGATGTCATACTACAGAACGGTAAAAATCTGACACTGAGTATGTTATCTCCTTAAATCCTAAATTAATTCAAAATAGATGAGCAAGGAAGTCAGGACCAAGAGGGGTGCACCCACCGACGGAGACAGTGGGGCTGATCTATTGGGAGCTCACCAAGGCCAGCTGGACTGTGACTGAAAAAGCAGGGGATAAAACCGGACTCTCTGAATATGGCGGACAATGAGGGCTGCTGAGAAGCCAAGGACAATGGCACTGGGTTTTGATCCTACTACATATTCTGGCTTTGTGGGAGCCTAGCCAGTTTGGATGTTCACCTTCCTAGACCAGGACGGAGGGGGGAGGACTTTGGACT
Organism: Microtus oregoni; assembly: GCF_018167655.1. NCBI lineage: Eukaryota > Metazoa > Chordata > Mammalia > Rodentia > Cricetidae > Microtus > Microtus oregoni. The sequence continues at coordinate 12,738,093 of NW_024543067.1, read as the reverse complement.
TTCCACAGGGCAGGGAACCCTGACTGCTCTTCAGACTTGAGAGGGAGGGGGAGAAGAGTGGGGGGAGGGGAAGAGGAGTGGGGGGATGGGGAGAGGAGTGGGGGGAGGGGGGAGGAGTGGGAGGCTGGGAGGAGGCAGAAATTTTTTTTCTCAATAAAAAAAAAGAAAATTAAAAAAAAAGAAAAAAGGAATCGTGAATGAAATCACTTTATTGTTCTACCACTAAGCCAAGATACTAGATGCATTTTCATTGCTTATTTACACTCTGGGGAAAATGTCACGTTTCTATGCTATAAAACATCTTTATAGGAGTGAGGAATGGGTATCAGTTTGGAAAATCTAGAGATTTTCACAATTTGTCATTTCTTTAGACAAGATGTTTCAATGGTTTAGTAAGAGTTTTGAGCAAAGCATTCCCACTGTTCCTCCAATGTATCTTTGATAGTTAAAACTTGGTGAGTACCTGGTGTCTGTGTGAGAGTATGCATGTGTGTTCTGTTTGCTGATCCCTTGTATTCATCTGGGAGAATTTCTATCCTAATTCAGGTTTCTCATCTCACTGGATTACCAGGCAACAATAGAGACACTCCTACATGATTTCATTTATTGCACAACTTACTAGAAATATGATTTCCTTAACGAGAATAATAATAAGAGGCAAAGAATTGAACTGGCTTTTCAACCTGAACCTGATAGGTGGCTCTGTCCACTGTCTGCCCTTGGTCCCCTCCATATCCAGATCTGATGGCACAGCCACTCCACATGATGGTTCCAGAATGGGATTCAGACTCAGAAAAGATTCTGGACCCCAGCCCCCTCCATCTCTAGACCAATAAATACACCATGGATACTTTACAAGTTCATAGTAGACAGGATCTCATAAAAGACACATTTCCACCCTGGACCCTAGCAGCTCTGTCTTTATATCTGCATGTTACAGCTACTTCAAAGGACCACTACAGGCCTACTCCAAGACCTGGAAAGTTATGCTGCCTCTTCCATGATCCTCTGGCACCTCTGTCTCAGCTCTACCAACTCAATTAAGATTTCTATAAGCTTTCTTGTCCATGACCCCATCCTAGAATTGTGGCCCAGTGGGCTAAAATCTCATATTGCAAACAACTAACGTTCTAATTTTAAATTCCTAGATTCCATTGCAAATAAAGAAACAATAAGCCAAAGCATCATGTACTCTCTCCCACACATCACCAGAAGTTATGTTCCCCAAGAGAACAAATTAATCTAAGTTCAGGTCACAGATTAACAAAGAACAATTATAAACATGTTCAATGAGTTCAAGGCTTTCAGAAGAACACACACTTAAATTATGCTAATGAGGACAAAATAAAATAATTAATGTCCAAGAAAATGCATGACTGAATCTAATAACGAGGGCAATTCAGACTATGAATATCAAATTCAATAAAGATATAAAACAGTAAAGAGAACCCAAACTGAAAGGAAGTAGGAAATGAAAAAGTCATTAAGACCAATAAAAGCCTCAGTAGACATCCTCACCAAGATACCATAGAGAAGATAGAATATCAGGGCCTGAAGACTGGGTAGAGGAACTACTTCATTTAATTAAATATAATAACAAACCATAAATACCAGCCTGGTCTAGAAGAGCTAGTTCCAGGACAGGAACCAAAAAGCTACTGAGAAACTCTGTCTCAAAAATCCAAAAAAAAAAAAAGTTATAAATAAAATATGTGAGACTACATAGGGAGACAAAATCTTCAAAGTATAAGCATAGAAGTAGGAGAAGAATTCCTGGGCAAAGACATGACTAATGTTTTAATTAAAATCACAATTGAAAACTTCACAAATCTGGAGAAATAGTTAATTATCCAGATACAAGAGGCCCTCAGAACATAACATACACAGGACCACAAAAGAAACTTTTTGTAATATATTATAGGTAAAACACAAAGCCCGCTCCCATGGTGTACTGGCTAACACTCTGGACTCTGAATCCAGCAATCTGGTTTCGTATCTCGGTGGAACCTATTCCTTGAAGAGACCTGGTCAGTAATCCTCATCTACTCAGACCATGAAACACAATATAACCAGGCTGTTCATGCATGCTTCAGCTTTACCAGGGGCATGTTTTACTTCACTTCAAAACACTAAGAACACAGACTAAAGAAAGGTTCTTGAAACCTACAAGAGACAAAAGCCAGGTCACATATAAAGACAGACTGCTCAGTATAACCTGATTATTTAATGGAAACTTAAATCCAGAAAGGCTTGGAAAGGAGTGCTTCAGTTTCTCAAAGATCATCATTACCAACCCAAACTGTAAAACTATCTATTAGGATCTCACATAAGTAACTTTATAATGCGCATGAACGATCCCCAAGGAAAACAGAAACAAACAACACCTCAAGAAACTAGATGGGAAGAGATAGTAAAGATCAGGGCTAAATCAAATGAAATATAAGCAACAGCAAAAAATAAAAATAATCAACAAAACAAAGAGTTAATTCTTTGTATAGATAAATAAGGTTGAAAAGTCCTTAGAACTATTAACAAAAAATTAGTTTTAATAAAAATTAGACATATATTGGTTGACATTGTCAAAAACAAAAAGAAAGGCATTGCTGTAGACACCATTGACACTCAGAAAACCCCAAGGACATACATATCACACACATCTTATCTGAAGAAAATGGATGAGTTTAGGGATACGTATGATTACCCAAATTAATCAAGATGAAATAAATGATCACCATAGATATAAAATCACTAATTAGATTGAAGGAGCAATAAAAATTCTCCCAACTTAATACTCAAATTATCCCACAAAACAAAAAAGAGGTAATGCTTTCAAATTCTTCAAAGAAATATCACCTAGATATTCAAGCCAGATAAACACATACATACACACAAAATTTAAAGACTGCACTCCTTGATAATCATAAATGACGAACTTCTCAATAAAGCACCAGCAAATATATTCAAGTTCACACAAAAAGATAGCTTAACATGATCTAGTTAGCTTTTCTCTACAGAAGCAGCAATGATTCCACTTCATAAATAAATAAATGTAATGTCCTACATAAATGGGCTCAAAGACAGAAATTACATAATTATCCTAATAGACACAGAAAAGATCTTGATAAAATCCAAAATCCATTCATGGTGAAAGCCATGGCGTGGCTATGTAAGATGGAAGTACACTTCAACATAATAAAGGTTATACACAACAAATATACAGCTGTCATCATTCTTAGTAAAGAAAACCTCAAAACATTCCAAATAAGATGAGACATGAGACAAGGATATCCACCCTCTCCACTCTTGTTCAACATAGCACTTACAGTCTTAGCTAAAACAGTTAGTCAAGAAATGAAATAAAGGGGATTCTAAAAAGAAAAGAAAAAGTCAAGGTATCCTTAATTACAAATGAAAGGGTGTTATGTTGGAGAAACACATGTGTGTTCCTGTACATGGTGTATGTGGAGGCCAGAGAGTAACCTTGGGAGTTATTGATTGCTGTAACGGTTTAAACGAATGCAGACAGATTGTAAAAATATATATAAAGCTTTAATTGAGAAATAGACTTACAGAACCACCATTCCCGAGGAGACCAGGAAGTGGGCTGGGAGCACGCGCGCCAAATTTATAGGCAAACATTAGCCCGAGGCGAACACACACCCTAAGGGGCAGGACTTATCCCTACATCGCCCCTTTTTGTCTAAATAAGACAGAACTAAACCAAATACAACTATATACAATAATAACAAATAATAAATATAACAAACAATATTGAGAACAAAAGTTTTGCTAAACATTCTATCTCAAGGAGTCTAAATAATGTAGAGAGTAACTATAATTATATAATCTTCAACTCTGTCAAAGATCTGGGAAGGGAATAAATATTACTTAACAAACGAGATATATCCAAAATGTGCAACAATTGTCAGAGACAATTGACTATCTGGGCAATCACCCAAAGTCTCGTTTGCAATGTTGAGTCAACCAATTTTGGCTAAGGCCTAACATAACTGACATACCATTATTAAAGGCAAGGAACTTTTCAAAACTATCTTACCCTGTCTTGGCAGGATATGACAGTCCTGTTTTATCCATTGATGCATGCTCTGTATCTCTGTCAGTGGTTGAGGTATGGGCATTACTTTGCCCAAAGGACAGTTCTGTCAAATAGAAAGGCTCCAGGTGGAGTGTCTTTGGTGCTCAACATTCTCTTGGGAATAGAGCGGTGTTGCCAGGAGCAATTGTGTCTCACTATCACGAAACTCTGAGTTAGATTAAAGGTCATTTTCTACAGCTCTTTGAAGACATTGAAGATTATCTATCTATACTGAGTATAATCTCTATGTATCTAGAGAACCTGATTCGTCTAATTATAAATGACAAACTTAGATGACTATTTATCTATATAATTCTCAATATCTATCTAACTTAAAGACTAAGACAATAAACAACTGTGGAATAAATGAGGATAATGACCTCCAAATATAAACACTGTACAAATATACATTGCAATATGGTAAATATATATCAATACACAAACATATAAGTATCTTAATCAGAGATAGAAATGTACACTGCAATATGGTAAATATATACAATATATATTTATCAATACAATATATGTCAATACATAAAAAAATGTATTAAACAGAGATAGAAATATGCATGCATACAATAGTCAATATAATTTAACTTTGTATCAATATACAAGAATCGATACCAATATATTTGTCTAAAAGCAGTAACTCACAATTATAAATCTATTATCCCATCATTCCCTCTTTTTTTTTTCAAAATGACCCCTTAGCTGATAAAATTCCTCCCCCAACCTCCCAAAACTTAAATGATGTCCCTAAACCCAGGGGTAAACTTTACTGGGAGAGGGGACGTCGTCTTCTAGAATTACTTCCAGCTGTCATGGGGGTGACGTTCTTTCTGGGGGATCCTGTGAAAGTAAAATGATGGTTAAATTTCAAGATCAATGTCTTTTAAAATTGCAAATAGTCTCTGAGTATTTTGTGGAGGTCTGGCCAGAATGTTGTACAAGATGTGCACCATTTCAGCTAACCAAGTTGGGATCGTCTTGTGCAGCTGGTATCCAAAACAGGTCTTTTAGTAGCGCTATCAGTATCATGATGTCATATCAACCAGGTAGAGTTGTTGTTGTGGGGCCCCATCTTCTTCCTGGAAACGTCAAATGTCACTTCAGGAAAAACTCATTGTTCATTGTGAAAAACTTAAACATTAATCATATAGACATATATAGACATACATATATATATTCAATGAAAGGCATGATAGATATATTCAATGAAAAGTATGATAGATATGAAGAAAAGCAAAGATATTTTCTAAACTCATATTTCTTTCTGTCCCATATCATGGTTCTTGACATGAGACAGAAACTCCAGAAACTCTGGGTTTTTCTCTTACTAACAGGCTTGGAATTGGAGACGGACTGAGCCAGAGCCCAACTTCAAAACCAGCTCTACATATTTATAAAGAAATGTTTAATAAGACATATATATATATATATATATATATATATATATAAATTAATACTTACAAAATGGGTCCATCCATCAGTAATTAAATATTCAGGGTCACTTAATTTCTTTGAAGATGAGTATTTTCCTGTGGAGAAAAGAAAAGAACCCTGCCTCCAACCTATCTGTTTGTCTTACCATCAGTATGCTCGCCATCCTTATGAAAGAATTGTTATTTATCTTTTCCAAGTGGCTTCTCTTCTTCAAACCGAACCTTTATTAATTTTGATGGTATCCACAATTTTTCCTCACCTGTGGAGATAAGAGCAAAACCCCTTACCCAACTTAGCACATCTCCTGGCTTCCATTGTGAGGTCAGCATATCCTTGAAATAAACTGGTTGATTTAGTTATGTAGACTTTTCCATTATCCAATGTCTTTCTGCAGCCATTGTTCCCTTCTCATTAGTGTTGAGAAAATTCCAGGTTAACAAAGCATTATGTAACCTGTTTCTGGGGGTGTTTTCCACACCTTTCTGTTTGTTCAACATATCCTTTAAAGTTCGATTTGATCTTTCTATGACTGCTTGACCTGTAGGATTGTATGGTATACCTGTAACATGCTTGATATTGTAATAATCAAAAAACCGTTTCATTTTCCTAGAAACATAAGCAGGACCATTATCCGTCTTTATTTGTGTAGGTATACCCATGATAGCCATGACTTCTAATAAATGAGTGATTACTGAATCAGCTTTTTCTGAACTTAAAGCAGTTGCCCACTGAAAGCCTGAATAAGTGTCAATGGTGTGATGAACATATTTTAATTTGCCAAATTCTGCAAAGTGGAACACATCCATCTGCCAGATTTCATTCCTATGGGTGCCCTTTGGATTAGCCCCTGCAGGCAGTGGCGTTTGGTTATAGAAAGAGCAAGTAGGGCATTTCTTTACAGTCTCCTTAGCTTGTTGCCTTGTAATTGAAAATTCTTTCTTCAAACCTTTGCTATTAACATGATGTTTTTTATGAAATTCAGAGGCTTGTAGCACACTGCCAATCAATAATTGATCAATTTCTGCATTACCTTGTGCTAGAGGACCTGGCAGACCCATATGGGATCGGATGTGTGTTATGTACATAGGGCAAAGCCTGTTCTTGATCAAATCTTGAACCTGGAGAAACAATGAGGTTAGTTCTGTATCATCAGGTATAAATTCAGCAGTTTCAATATGTAAAATAACTCTTTCTGCGTATTGTGAATCTGTAACTATATTAATAGGTTCTTTAAAATCCCTTAGCACCATAAGAATGGCATATAATTCCACCTCCTGGACAGAATTATACGGACTTTGTTCCACCTTACCCAAGTCTTATGATTAGTAACCTGCCTTCCCTGGTTTATTGGCATCAGTATAGAATGTACGGGCTCCAGTTATTGGAGCATCACAGATGATTTGAGGAAGAATCCAAGAGGTTCTCTTTATGAAGTTAAGCCTCTTGCTTTTTGGATAGTTGTTATTAATGTCTCCCAAAAAATTAGCACAAGCTCTTTGCCATGGTTCATTATCTTCCCATAATTTCTTTAGTTCATCTGCTGGGTCTATACCTGCTAGTTGATGAAGTCTCAGCTTGCCTTTTATAGTTAACTCAGAGACTTTCTCTACATTAGTTTTCAGTTTCTTATTTGGTTTGTGTGGTAAAAAAATCCATTCCAAAATAATATCATCTCTCTGCATTAAAATTCCTGTAGGAGAAATTTTTGGTGGTAGTATGACAAGAATACAATCGAGCTCTGGATTCACCCTGTCCACATGTGCCTGTTGTAATTTTTCCTCAATCATTGTCAGTTCCTTTTCTGCTTCAGCTGTTAATTCTCTGGGACTGTTTAAATCTTTATCACCATCCAAGGTTTTGTTCAAATGAATTATTAGATCAGGTGTTATTCCAATAGCTGGTCGTAGACTGGGAATGTCTCCTAACAGTCTTTGAAAGTCATTAAGAATCCGTAGGCGATCTCTCCTAATTTGTGCTTTTTGTATCTTAATTTTTTGTAAACCTATTTTATAACCTAAATAATTAACAGAATCTCCCTTTTGAATCTTTTCAGGAGCGATTTGCAATCCCCATTTAGGTAAAAGTATCTTTATTTCTTCAAACAGTCTGTTCAAGGTATCCATGTTTGAATCGGATAACAAAATGTCGTCCATGTAATGGTATACTATAGATATGGGAAATTTCTTGTGTATTATTTGCAATGGTTGGTTCACAAAATATTGGCACAGGGAGAGGCTATTTAACATACTCTGGGGGAGGACGGTCCAGGGGTACCTCCTCGAAGGTTGAGAATTGTTATAAGTAGGCACTGTGAAGGCAAATTTTTCTCTATCTTCTTTTTGCAAAGGTATAGTGAAAAAACAGTCCTTTAAATCAATAACTATGAGAGGCCATCCTTTTGGTAATAAAGAGGGCAAAGGAATTCCAGATTGCAGAGGGCCCATAGGTTGAATAACCTTGTTGATGGCCCTGAGATCTGTCACCATTCTCTATTTACCTGATTTTTTCTTAACCACAAATACAGGAGAATTCCAAGGGCTGGTAGATTCTTCTATATGTCCAGCATCTAATTGTTCTTGTACCAGCTGTTCTAAAACCTGTAACTTTTCCTCAGCTAAAGGCCATTGCTTTGTCCATATTGGTTTCTCAGTCAACCATTTTAGAGGCAAGGCTCTTTGTATCTCTGAAGGGACATCAATTGCTTGTTCTTGTACAGCCCAAATGGCTGGTTTTCTCCGTTTGTAATATCTTTTAATATTATTCTTAGAAATATAGGCTCTAGAAGTAGCAGGAATGTTAATTTCGGTATTCCATTGTTGTAATAGGTCACGACCCCATAAATTCATTGCGATATTGGCTACATATGGCCTTAATTTTTCTATTTGTCCCTCTGGCCCTATACATTCAACCCATCTCGTGCTCTGCCTTACTCGAGATAGGGTTCCAATTCCCAGGAGCTGAACATATACATTCTGAAGAGGCCAACACGGATGCCAAGATTCTGGGGTAATGATACTTACATCAGCACCTGTGTCCAGCAGGCCAGTAATAAAAATGCCATTTACACACACTCTCAGTTTTGGTCTTTGATCATTTATAGAAGTTTGCCAAAACACACGTAACCTATCTTTCTGATCATTATTGCTTGTAAAAGTAGGTATGGGGCTTCCTATTTGTCCTGATGAGGCACGTTCTCTGCAGAAACTGAAAATGACTGAACCATGTTTGCCATGGGGGCCTGTGTGGCCCCTTCTCTCACATTTCCCATCTGTATCAGGTTGCCTTGTCTATCTCTTGTAGACCTGCATTCATTTGTCCAATGTCTGCCTTTTCCACATCTTCTACATAAACCTGAAGGCTGAGTCCTTCTATTTCTGTTATTTCTAGAAGATGCATTATTATTATATTTTCTGAAAGATGCATTATTATTATTATTATTATTTCTGAAAATCCGTTGTCTACAATTCCTTTTCATATGACCCATTTTGCCACAATTGAAACATTTGATATTCTGGTGTCTCCTTTTACCAATGGAAATTGCTTCTTCTACCCATGCTTCAGTGCCATAATCAAATGTATCAACATTGAGTGTATGCAAGACCCATTCTTCCAAGAGCGCTGATCTGAGCTTTAAAAGGACCCCAAATCCTTTTGCATTCCACATTAGCATTTTCATAAGCCAAAGACTCAATCATTATACGTCTTGCTTCTGGGTCAGATTTTCCTATTTGTACAGCCTTAGTTAATCTTTGTAAAAAGTCACTAAAGGGTTCTCTCTGACCCTGTTTAACTCTAACAAATGATTCCATTCTCTGTCCTTGGTTTTGTACCCTGTCCCAAGCCCTTAAGGCTGCTGTAGTACACATGGAGAGTGTGTTTTCATCCAAATTAGCTTGTTCCTGAGGGTCGGAAAAGAGCCCTTCACCTAGAATTTGATCTAGGGAAATGTCAATTCCCTTCGCTTTTTCCTGCTGTTCTAAGAGTCTAGCCTCTTGCCTGAATAAGCATTTCCATTTCAATTGCGGTCCACTCTCAAGTATTGCAGAGCTCAGCTGGAGCCAGTCCGAGGGGGTTGCTCTGCTTGTCGTGGCCCAAGTTCTTAGCATCTCTTTAACAAAAGAGGCTTGCATTCCAAAAGTCATGACAGCCTGTTTTATTTCCTTGAGATCATTCATACGGACAGGCTCCCATGTATCCTCCTTGATGACCCTAGGGTTTTTGGAACCAATCACCTTCTCTGTTGTTATTACTGGAAAGGCAGGTAGAGCTGTAGGTAGAGCTTTGTGGAAATTGTCCCGGAGTGATTTACCCATAGATGTAGTTAAAATTTGCCTTTCTACCCTTTGCTCTTCTTCATCAGAATTTAGAAATTCCTCAATCTTTTCAATTCTATTCACCATTGCCTTCTGCAATGTCTGAATCTCCTGTCCAGAATTATGTTCCACAGCCTTCATTGAGGATTCTAAAGTATGAAGTTTGTCCGTTAGAGATAACATCTCATCTTTGGACATAATTTTTATGGCATAAACCGTGCCTTCTTGTATTGACAATCTTTCTGTCAATCTGTCATAAGCTTTAGACAAATTCCGATTGTCACATTCAGCAGTTTTGATTCTCTCAGTTAATGATTCATTTCCTACAGAAAGGGACTGAAGCTTACGATCCAAATCAGCTGTTCCCTCTTCCATAGTAATGAATTTCTCCTTAATATCAGCCTGGAGAACGTCAAACTGATTCTTGAGAAGATTGTTGTCATTCTCAATTGTTTTTAAGCATTCAATCTCTGCCTTAAGAATCCTCAATTCGCCTCGTAAAGACTTTATCATATTTCTATTATCAAACCATTTAGTGCCAATGAAAACTACGAATCCCAGAAGGATCCATCGATGTGGGGTGATAGACACCTCTTGTAAAATCTCCCACATGGTACAATTAAAAAAATTGTTAAATTCTTGAACAGTAATGTGTTCAGACATTTTATTTATAAAAGAAAAATTTTTTTACCTGCAATGATCGGTTCTTGCCAGTGGTGGTCTCTGTGTTTTTGGAGCCTGTCCTAGAACTAGCTTTTGTAGACCAGGCTGGCCTCAAACTCACAGAGATCTGCCTGTCTCTGCCTCCCAAGTGCTGGGATTAAAGGCGTGTGCTACCACTGCCTGGCGGGCCTCAAACTCACTGAGATCTGCCTGCCTCTGCCTCCCAAGCGCTGGTATCAAAGGTGTGCGCCACCACCGCCCAGCCAAGTCACTTTGTATCAGACCAAATCTGTTCCTGTGGCGGCTTTTGTTGCAAAACCGCAGGTACTTGAGCTTCTGCTAATTCAGGCAGTGGGGTTCCGCTGCAAACTTAGCCAAGGCAGGCAGAATGGGCCTATGTGGCCGAGTGTGTCTCGGACTTGGCACTGGGGCCCGAGTCACTAACTAAAGAACAGCACCCAGGAGGGTGCTGTGTTAGCTAGCGTGCTACCCGCTTGGGTCAGGGGCAAAATAGTCCTATGTTGGACGCCAAAATGTAACGGCGTAAACGAATGCAGACAGATTGTAAAAATATATATACAGCTTTAATGGAGAAATAGACTTACAGAACCACTGTTCTCGTGGAGACCAGGAAAGCTGAAGCGTGGGCTGGGAGCATGCGTGCCAAATTTATAGGCAAACATTAGCCCGAGGTGAACACGCCCCCCTTAGGGGCGGGACTTATCCCTACAGATTGCATTTGCTCAGTAGTTTTATTCCCAGGATCTGACTCTTTGAGGATATATTTCCTGGTTTTTGAGTTTCCTGGAGACCAGAGAATAGTTGTATCTTCAGCCAATTCATCTATGTCTTTAGTTGGTAAATTTAGGCCATTTACATTCATGACTGCAAGCAGAAGGGTTTGTTAGCATTTATCATTTTGTTGATAATTGTTCTGGTTCATTAAATTATTGGTATTTCCTTTCTTCTTAACCTATAATGTTGGATAATTGCTGATTGGCTATTTTAGTCATGATAGATTTTCCCTGTTTTTTTCATTTTTTTATTTTTTATTTATTTTTTTATTGAAAAGAGGAAAAAAAAAGTTTCCGCCTCCTCCCAGCCTCCCATTTCCCTCCCCCTCCTCCCCCCTTCTCCCCCTCCCCCCCCACTCCTTTCCTCCTCCCTCTCCAGTCCAAAGAGCAATCAGGGTTCCCTGCCCTGTGGAAAGTCCAAGGTCTGACCCCCTCCGTCCATGTCTAGGAAGGTGAACTTCCAAACTGGCTAGGCTCCCACAAAGCCAGAACATGATCTGATACTCTCATGAAACTAATTTTTGTGTGTTCCTATATGTAAAATGTTCTCCCTCTGAATAGTGCTCATTTAAGAATCTTGTGAAATCTTAATTCTCATGAATTGCCTTAATTTTAGCCTGCCTTTAAATAGTTTTATTTCTCCATCTTATTTACTAGGTGACTTTGCTGAGTAATCTTAATGAACAACTATTTATTTTCAAGGCTTGAAATATATCACTCCATACTTTCTTAGCATGTAAAGCTGTTGACAATAGATATGACATTATTCTGATATTTCCACCTCTTCATGTTCATTGGCATTTGACATTTACAACTTTCAGTAGTCTTACTTGTTTTATATTTTTATTTTATGACTTTATTACCATCAATTGATTAAAAAATGGGCTTTATTATGTCATTTTCAAGCTTATATAATGTATTTTGATAATTTTACTCCCTTGATAACCTTTGTTGTCCCTCTCCATTCTCATTGATTCTCTTCTTTTCCCCAACAAGTTCCCCAATCTTTCTACTTATTTTCTTTTAACTCTCTTTCTCTTTCTCTTCCTTCCTTCCTTGCTTTATTTCTTCCTTTCTTTCTTATAACTCATTGAGTTAGTCAGTATTTCCTGCAGAAGCCTGGGAGTGGTTATTTATAGGAACACAGACACCTGTAACCACTAAAGCAAATGTCTCTCCCCTTTCCAGAAACATTAAGCTGCATTCATGTTGTCAAGAAGGGAGAAGGCCTAATGATCACCTCTCCACTCCAAAGCAGAATGTTGATGTAGCCAATCTTGTACTGATAATTAGATCTGCTGAGACTTCAAGACTGAAACAGCTATGTCTGCCCAGTCCCCAAAAGAATTCCAAAATACTTCTTTATTCTATCCTATAGCAATTTCTCTGAATTGATATATTTCAGTTAGCAGTAAACTCCACTTAAGATTCAGAAGGTTCTAAAGAGAGATGAAGCATTCCATGAAGCTTATTAAAACTCAGAAAGGAAACAACTTAGATGTTTTAGGGAGTCTCTGAAGCTGATAAGATTCACTATCCCTCTCCCTCCCTCCCAAAGCATATGTAATCATCAAAGCTGACTCACACACACTTGTCTACCAACCCAGCTGCCTGAAAGAGACTCTGACCCATTGAGAGAAAGGGAGCTCTCACCATCTCATAAAGCTGCATTCAAACGGCATGCAACTCCAGGTATCCAGTTCCCAGGGGCAGTCACCTTCTGGTGATACAGCTATGTCCCTTCCAGGTATTTATGTTCCTGTAAATAACTCCTCATTCATACTTCTGTAATCATTTTCATCAAGTTGGACTTGTGATATCCATACTTTGGTCTGCTGTCATTCTCCAATCTAGGGTGAGTAGCTGTTTCTTCATGTCTCCCCAGGGGTAGTATCACACTAGTCCTCCCTCCGACTCCTGAACTCTTTCTGTCCTCTTTTGTGATGTTTTCTGAATGTTAGATGAGAAGATATAGATGTCTTATTTAGGGGTCAACTCTAAGTTATTCTAAGCACTTTGATCAGTTATGGGTCTTAGTAGAACTGCTACCCACTGCATAAATAAGACTTTCTGATTTAAAGTATTCACTTTAAAGTAGACAGCAGTACTGAGTCAGATGTCTCTTTTAGCTTCACATTTGAGCATCTTGGATATTATATGTTGGGAACAGGTTCTTCTCTACTGTTGTCTGAGGTTATAACTGCTTCCTGTATTTGGATATCTCTTTCTCTGTGTTTGAAAAATTTCTGACTATACCCTCATTGAATAGGATGATCTATTCTCAGCTTCTTCAAACCCATGGATGTTTAGGTTTGGTCTCTCAAATGCATCCTTGACTCTTTGGAGTTTGGGTTTTACTAATTGATTTTTTAAGTGTTGTTTACATTTGTCTAAATGTTATTGTCTTGATCATAACTGCCATCCTTAAGATTATTCCTTCTGCCTGGTCTTGTCTGTTGATGACACTTTATAGTGACTTTATTTGATTGACAGATTCTTTCATTTTCAGAATTTTTCTTTGGCATCTAAATTTTCTTTTTCTGAATTTTTTTCTCCATAATATTAATTTTTTCCTTTAAGTCCTTGATTCTTTCATACACTTTGGTAACTTTTGTGTCTATGTCGTAAATTGATTTCATAACATTCCTGTTCATATCATGTCTTAAATTAAATTCTTTGTTTATTGATTTCATCTCTTTGTTAAAAGGATGACTCAGAAATTTTTTTTCTGGATTTTCAAATATCTCATCATTTTTGTTTTCCTATACTGAGAGTCTGTCAGTTTTTGGATGTTTTGTACTGGAATTTTCTTTCGTGTATAGGGTGTGTCTTGGTTGTATTTTGCATATCTTCTGAGGTTGTATCTCCTTTGATTGTAATTTTCCCCCTCTTCAACCGGTTTTTGATTATTTTATAAGAGTCCTCCTGATGAATGATAATGACTTGCTTTATTTTCAAGGGGAAAGCTGACCGTCTGATTTGACAGAAGTCCCAGTGTTCACTGTATCAGAAGATACTGTGCTCTAGCCTGTGCCCCTTATAGGCTTAGACATCAGGATGCTAGGAATAGCAATACTTTCTTAGTCACTGCTTCTTCTTGGCTGGGGAGACCCTGTTCCTTCTGTTAATCTTAGTTCTAGCCAGCAGCATGCAGTACCAGTGATCTAATTCCTCTTTGCTATGGATGGAGCTGGGGCCTATTGAGAGTCTCCTGGTAACAGATCTTGTTATCACACTGATATTGCTCTCCACAGTTTATGTAGCATGGAGCCTATTCCTCTGATTCAGATGCTCTACTCGTTCAACATTCTGCCTGCCACGGCATCATAGTTCAGAAAGATCTCTTGATCTGCAGAGCAATAGTCTGTCTGGCTGGGAAGATGTGCTGTGGGAACTTCCAAAAACTGGAACTCTGGAGCAGTGTCCATGGATTGCCAAGTTACTCTCCTTTGATGAGTTTCCCAGGAGTTGAACTCAGTTCCTGCCAAACTTTGAGCACATCTTGTCGTCTGGTCAGATCTCAGATCAGGTCCTGATCTCTCGTCATCAGATCACATGCTTCTCTGACTACAGCTAGGGTACAGCTGTTAATGCGAGCAAGGAAATCAGGACCACGAGGGGTGCACCCACACACTGAGACAATGGGGATGTTCTATCGGGAACCCACTAAGGCCAGCTGACCTGGATCTGAAAAAGCATGGGATAAAACCGGACTTGCTAAACATAGCGGACAATGAGGACTACTGAGAACTCAAGAACAATGGCAGTGGGTTTTTGATCCTACTGCAAGTACTGGCTTTGGGGGAGCCTAGGCAGTTTGGATGCTCACCTTACTAGACCTGGATGGAAGTGGGTGGTCCTTGGACTTCCCACAGGTCAGGGAACCCTGATTGCTCTTCGAGCTGATGAGGGAGGGGGACTTGATCGGGGGAGGGGGAGGGAAATGGGAGGCGGTGGCAGGGAGGAGGCAGAAATCTTTAATAAATAAATAAATAAATAAAAAGAAAAAAAAGAAAACTCCATTCAGATTCCTGTGCCTCTCATCTAATGATTGCCTGAAGTTTGCTGAGCACCAATTTCCTTTTCATTGCCTGAGTCCCAATGCTGATTCCAGTTTCCAGTAGTGCGAGCTATCTCCCCTTGATTCCAGCCGTGCTGGGTTCTTGAGTTCTTCATGCACTTTTTGGTGGGATTACGTTCTGAACAATCACTAGTGTGGTATGATGTGCCACTTAGCTTCTTTGTGGGGGAAAAATCCTGTCTAGTATTGTTTCTGCTTTCCCTGATTTATGTATTGGAGAATTTTAATCTTGACTTTGTTCTACCCGGATTACTGGTCTCAAAGATGCTGTTTCTGATCTGTCATCTTTCTGGGTATGTATTATTTCCTCGTCTTGGGTAATAGCATAATACCTATTTAAAAATGCCAACATTGTCCCTATGGGAAATAAAATTCATGTTTTCTTGTTCATCATGTCTGTTGCTACTGTTATGCTGTGATAAAAAGTTGGGGCAGCCCTTCTACTTGTATGGTAATAGTTATTTTAAAAGCATTAAGATTCTTTTGCTTCTCTTTGCAATTTTATTTCAGAAATTGTTTTAACATGAAGATCCTGCCAATGGAACTAAATATTGTTTAGAAAACTATTTATCAATGTGGGATCTGCACTTGCTTGTACATTACCTGCTTGGTACAGTGAAGGGAACACAACCACAATGACTGAGGGAACAGAGAGTCATGTTCCTTATCGGAACGTTTGCCACATTTTCTGTGAAGGCAGAAAAAATATCACTTACACCAAACTTACTAGTGTATAAATGGTACCCACACAGAATGAAGTAAAACCACCATGAGTAATTAAAGAAACGGCCTCTGAATACCATGTTTATGAAAAGTATTGTCCCTCACACTAAGCTGGAGAATGGAAATTGAGTTCTACTGTCTAACCTTGCTAACCATGGTCGCTAAACATCCTCTTGAACAGTGGTTTTTGTTAGTGGCCTGAGTGTTGCCTGAGTCGTTTTTGACAATGAAAAGTATCCATCTTTTTTTGAATCCTTGCATTGTGCTGAGTAGAGCTGGGTTTGGAGCACATCAGTTGGTATGGATCTCCAAAATGGATCCATGCGCTATAAATTTAGTCCCTTATCACAGAAGCCAGTGTGGATTCACCAGAACTTTCAGTCCTCAAATTTCATAGTTGGCCAGGAACTATGTACTAGTTAAAAATATAATCCTTAAGACTAGTAAGAAGACAAATTTTCATTTTCAAAGATGTAGCAGAAGATACTAATGTAGAAATGTATACAAAGGCCAGATATTCCTTCATTATCATTAATGTGATGGCTAATCATGTCAACTTGACTGCATCTAGAATGAACTAGAGCCCTAGCATCAGCACATCTGTGAGAGGCTTGTGCTCATTGTATTATTTAGGTGGGAAGACCCACTGTAAATTTGGATGTTTTGAGATAGAAAGAACCACTGTAAATCTGGGCCACATCTTCTAATGGCAGTAGACATAGAAAGACGTGGAAGAAGGATGCTTTTGCTTATGCCTGCTTGCTCTCACTCTCATTGGAAGGTTCATCTAGAAACTATATTTTGGACGCCAACACAGACCAAAGCCCACCTCAGACATCAGTTTCTCGGAATGACTAGCAGATTCTTGACCTCTCTGTCAGAAGCCAGACATTGTTGGGCTAGTGGGCCACAGCCTGCAAGACACTCTAACAGATCTCCTTTTAACATAGATTAATTTTTACCAGTTCTCTTCCTCTAGAGAACCCTGACTGGTACAATTAAGTAAGTTCAATTCTCCTCTAGGGAATTTTAGAAACTTAAATATTATTACCCAGGTAGAAGTTTGGAGGTCAGTATGATCAATATGTTTGTGATCAACTTATGGCACTAAGGGATTACTCTTAAAACATCAGACTGTAGATACACACATACACACACATGCACACACATACACACACACACACACACACACACACACACACACACAAAGAAATCTCTCTCTCTCTCCTTGTTCCCAAGGAATAGTCAACAGAAGGAAACTGATCTAATAGTTACTTTCATCATTTAAAAATCCAGCTATGAACTCCATTTCTATATGCCAGCTGCTGTGTAAGGCAATTTGCCTTTATGTTCCTATTATTGCTCTCTGCAGTTCCGGGAGAGGAATACTATTATCACTCCATTTCACAGATGATGAAACAAAGTATTAAAAGGATTAAATCACTTGCCTAAATCTTCCCTGGTAAATGAGTGGCAAGAGGAGTTTGAGCCTTGGTACATCAGTTTCGAAAGCTCTGGATCTTCCCCCATGACAGTAGCAGCAGTAGCAAGCAATAGTAGTGATGGTTGTGTCTGTGGTAAAGAATCCGGCATATTCTGGGTATTTATGGCATGCAAATATCTGGTCTTCATTCTACACAGCTGGCCTGGGGAATCCTGAACTTATGCAGACAATGGTTCTAGACTCTCCCAGTGCCATTCAATGGCTAACAGCATCTCCAGTGCCCACCAATCTCAGGGATGCTGGATCCTTCTGTGGCATGTACCCCCAGCACCCAAGAATGGACATTTCCATCAAGTCCCCAAAGTGAGACACCTAAGCACTTTTCTGTTCCCAGTAATTTACAGTAGTGTCCTCTTGTAAATCTGATCTCATGTGGTTTAGCCCTAAGAACTGTGGTTATTCCGTTTATGGGTAAATCCTTAGGCTTTTTAGTATTTTTTTTAACCCTCAACCATCAATGCTTGATAATCATTTCCTAATAATTATTTATTCATCAACCCTTCTGTATGCACAGAGCTCACCCTCTGACCTTGCCAATGCGTCAACACTAAAACCTTTGCATTTCTGTCATTATCACTTTATAAATAAAATGCAACCATTTAGTTAGTATTTTAATTCTTTCAGATGTTGTAAGTGATTTATATTATACAGAATTATGTGTGTATGTTCTATTGACATATACCATCATATAGAAGAGAAGAGCATCCTCATATTTTGGTATTTGAGGGAAGACTTAAGGTCAAGTCTGCATAGATATTTGAGGTTAGAGCTTTTAACTACAGTTTGTAGACATCGGGTTAAATTTGTTTCCAGACCGAACCATTACTAATGTGATACTTTCAAACAGTATATGTTAACAGAGACAGTCATTAGCTCACTTTATAGGTTAAACAATAGGAAGCGGTTAACACTACTTGCTTATATCTGTTGGTTCTAAAGCTTTGTAGGAATAATCCTGCTCTCTTCCCACTATTTTTCAAAGTTTGGAGTCATGATACAGTCCACCCATGTCCCCTTCAAACCTTACACATTGTGCAGAAGATATAAGCCACAGAAACAACAGAAAATCTCTTCCTCATACTAGAGTGTTGACTTAGTACATAGGAAGCTAAATTACATGATACATTATGATACCTTGAAATAACCCAGGACTGCACATTCTGATGTATAATGCAAACAGGTCAGTGTCATATAAGCAAGAATTTGCTGTACATATGTGCATAGTTTCAGAAAGCCACACCTGAAACAGCGTCTTGGGAAATACCCTTCTGACCCCAAGTTCATCACAGACGGAAGTTGGAGCAGCTGGTCTCTAAGGCCATTTCCTGCAACAAAGTTCCCCAGTGAGCATAGGGAGAGACCAAGAATACAGAACAAAGAGAAGGAGAAACAGAGCCTTCACATTTGGATAAGAAACCAGGTGTCTCCAGCGTATCTGGGGGCTAGATTTCTGAGACAGTGTAAAAAGACAGGCAGGAAGACACCAGCATCTGCCCTCAACAGATGAGACTGTGCTCTTTATTACACACATAGGGAGAGAGGACCTCTCTTCTGTGGGAATGGAGCATCTGCAAAGAGACAACTTGGATAGGACCCTCTGCAGTGGGGGCTTGGGAATGAGAAAGTGGATGCAGCTGTGGTAGCTGTGGGCCTGTGATTTCTCTTCTCTGGTATTGTTTGCTTCAGGGAAGACGGATTATCCTGAGAGGCTGTCTCTGTAAACATTCCTCTCTTGGACTGAGCAGGGTTGAGCAAGTCAGCAGTAATCTCACAGGAATTCTGCACTTACAACAGAGGTGCTCCATCTCTCGGAATTACATGTTTTCATTTGGACAACCTTAAGTGCAAAGTTTTATAGTTATAGAAGCAGGCGAGTCTTTTCCACCAAACTTCATGATACTCAGATACCAGCTGCTCGGAAATAGGCCATATTTTTTTCTGCACCATCAGTTCTCAACATGGGGTCTCTAGACTAAGAACATCTCCCAAAGATTAAAGTAAAGGTGTAAATTTGTGAATTCCATCAAAAGAAAAAAAAGAGAAGCCTATAGGAATAAAACCATAACAGAGATGATTGGGATAAAGGAAGGTTGGATAGGGGAGCACGGAACCACAATTCTTAGTTAAGGGAGCCACTTTAGGGTTGGCAAGAGACTTGAACCTAGAGTGGCTCCCAGGAGCCCAAGGCGATGTCCCCAGTTAGTTCCTTGGGCAGCTGAGGATAGGGAACCTGAAATGACCCTATCCTATACCAATACTGACGAATATCTTGCATATCACCATAGAACCTTCATCGGTGACGGATGGAGATAGAGACAGAGACCCACATTGGAGCACTGGACTGAGCTCCCAAGGTCCCAATGAGGAGCAGAAGGAGGGAGAACATGAGCAAAGAAGTTGGGACCACGAGGGGTGCACCCACCCACTGAGACAGTGGAGCTGATCTATTGGGAGCTCACCAAGGCCAGCTGGACTGTGACTGAAAAAGCATGGGATAAAACCGGACTCTCTGAACATGGCGAACAATTAGGGCTGATGAGAAGCCAAGGACAATGGCACGGGGTTTTGAACCTACGTAATGTGCTGGCTTTGTGGGAGCCTAGCCAGTTTGGATGTTCACCTTCCTCGATATGGACGGAGGGGGGAGGACCTTGGACTTTCCACAGGGCAGGGAACCCTGACTGCTCTTTGGACTGGAGAGGGAGGGGGAGAGGAGTGGGGGGAGTGGGAGAAGGGTGGGAGGAGGGGGAGAATGGTGGGAAGAGGGGGAAGGAAATGGGAGGCTGGGAGGAGGCGGAAACTTGTTTTTTTTTTCTTTTCTCAATTAAAAAAAAAGAGTTAAAAAACAAAGAAAAAAAGAAAAAAAGCAACCTTAAAAAAAAAAAAAACCATCACAGAGATGAGGGGTCCCTTCAGGTCTGTTTTTAGAAGCTGGTCATTGATTCTGCTGCATCAACTCTTTCAAGTTAGAGTCTCAGTCCTGGTGAGAATCATACTTGGCCTCTCATCTCTCTGGGATTTCATTGAGAGTGCCTTTCTCTTCATCTCTCTCACCTGTGCTTTCTGTTAAATGTAAATTGTTCTACAATTGTATTGGCTGGTCGTTATCCTAATAATTAACCCCAAAGTTTGAAATGCATCAGTTTGATTCAGAATGTTTTGTGCATCTGTACCTCAGAAATACTTTTTACTCAGAGTTATCCTGATGAATAACGTCATAATAGATTGAACTTTCTTAATATTCCACAAATTTGCCCTAGTATTCCACATGATGCTTTTTCAAAAGGCTACATAAAAACAGAACATATGTAAATAAATTGGGTGATTATGGTCATGAGTCAACTCGATAATTTGCTAACCAAGTATCATATATGTGTTTCTCTTTCTTAAAAAAGATTCACGATTTCTTATCCTTAAGTAGTTAAAAATAGCTCCAGAATTCAGCCTAATTATCAAAAGTTTTCAAATTGCATCACACTTCCCACCCATCCTCAACAGTATTTCATAATGTTTTGGAGAGTGTGAATCAATTCATGCGTTCATGTTTTGCAAATGAACTTGACTTTGCTGCACTGCACCTTTAAAGATAATCCTCTCTAGATAATCAGGTTACGTAGATGACTCTCAGTATTGATTATAAAAAGAAGTTTAACTTCTCACAATACTGTGTATGTCTATGAAATACTTTGTCTCATGATATAGCAGATTATATTTTTATTAAAATTTGTGTTCAGAAAGCACAAATTTCTGTGACAACACCTGTGATATTTGCTTTTAAAGGTTTGTATTTCAGTAAGGTGACCTGACTTCTGTTGGTGTAGGAGGATTGTGTCTGGTTTTCAGGATACTGGCCTGGCCTCAGGTTGGGTAGGATGATTATTCTTGAGTTTGATGTTTCTTTGTATAAACTCTCAGGGGCTTTGTCTCTGAGAAATACTGATCCTCTCTCCTTCAACAGTCACCGACTGTGCTGTTCACCTAGAACTCCTTTCCCCCATCTCTACGCGCTCTCTTTCCTATTCTGCTTTATGCAGTTACTCTAGGTAAATACTCACATCTGAACATTTAGAGCTACGGTTTTACAGATAAAGGAGAACACATGGAGTTTTCTTTCTGGGTCAGGGCTATCTCACTAAGTGTAATATTTTCTAGTTTCATCTGTTTACCTGCATGTGTAGAATTACATTATGTATATACACAGAATTTTTATTATCCATTCATCTGATGAAGAACTGGTTTCCTTATTCTGGTGACTGTGAATAAAGCAGCAATAACCATGGCTCAGCATGTAAGTATCTGTGGTGTAGGATTAGATTTGGATACACACCGAGGAGTGGGATAATTGGGTCATGTTGTGTATTTACTGTTAGGTTTGTCAGAAATCTGCATACTGATTTCTAGAGTAACTACAGAAGTTTGAAGTTCTATTAAAATTACCCCTCATACATGTCCTGAGCAGCACTTGTTATGAGTCCCTTTGTTTTAATTAGCCATTCTGACTTGTATAAAATGGAATATCAAATTAATCTGCATTTCCTTAACTGCTAAGGATTTTAAACTTGTTGAAAGGTATTTCTTATCCATTTTTATTCCTTCTTTTGAGAACTCTTTGTTCAGAGCCATAGCTCATTATTTAAAATTATTTTTATTGAGCCGTATGTTTTTCTCTGCTCCTCTCCCTTCCACTCCTCTTCCTGTCCATCCTCTCCCATGATCCCCATGTTCCCAGTTTACTCAGGAGATCTTGTCTTTTTCTACTTTCCATGTAGATTAGATCCATGCATGTCTTTCTTAGGGTCCTCTTTGCTCTCTAGGTTCTCTGGGATTGTGAGTTGTAGGCTGGTATTTCTTTGCTTTATGTTTAAAAGCCACTTATGAGTGAGTACATATGTCTTTCTGGGTCTGGGTTACCTTACTCAATAAGATGTTTTCAATATCCACCCATTTACCTGCAAATTTCAAGATGTCATTATTTTTTTCTGCTATGTAGTACTCCATTGTGTAAATGTAGCACATATCTTTATACATTTTTTGGTCAAGGAACATTTAGGTTGTTTCCAAGTTTTAGTTATGACAAACAATGCTGCTATGAACATAGTTGAGCACATGTCCTTGTGGTATGATTGAGCATCCTTTGGGTATATACCCAAAAGTGGTATTGCTGGGTCTTGAGGAAGGTTGTTTTCTAATTTTGTAAGAAATTGCCATACTGACATCCAAAGATACAGTACCGGTTTGTATTCCCACCAGCAATGGAGGAGTGTTCCCTTTACACCACATCCTCTCCAGCATAAGCTGTCATCAGTGTTTTTGATCTTATCCATTCTTACAGGTGTAAAATGTAATCTTAGATTGATGATTCAGATAAGCATTGTTTAATTTTCATGTGTTTGTGGACTTTCTGAAATTAGTGCTGCTGTTGAACTCTAACTTTACTTTTAGATTCATAAGTTGAGAGTTCTCTTTTTAGGTCTGTACCCCATTATTTGTTGGATTATTTGTTCATTTGGTGACCAATTTCTTGATTTCTTTGTATATGCCTTGGGCCTGTTCCATAGCTCATTTTTTAAAAGGGCCATTTGTTTCCTTGATTCTTTATATTTTTGGTTCTTTGTACATTCTAGATATTTTAATATTTGTGTAATTATATAGTGTTCTGATATTCACATGTACACACACACACACACACACACACACACACACACACACACCATGGCAAATACTCTATCCCAGTCTGTAGGCTCCCATTTCCTTGGTTATTTTCTTAGCTGTTTAGAAGACTTTTAGGCTATTCATTGCCCTCAATTCCTGAACAAAGGGAGTTCTATTTAGAAAGTCCTTTCCTTTACCTGCATCATGCAGAGTACTGCCTGTAGTCTGCTTTAGGACTTTCAGAATTTCAGGTTTTATATTGAGGACATTGATCTGTTTGAAGTTGGGTTTTTATACATCGTGATAGGCGTGGTTGTCATTTCATTCTTTTACATATGGATATCCACTTTTCCTGTGCTATTTGTTGAGGATGCAATTTTTTTCTCTAGTGTCTACTTTTTGGTTTCTTTGTCAAATATCAAATGACTTCAGTTACATGTGCTTTGTTCCATTGATCAACTGTGCCAGTACTATATTCTCAGTCTCCAAATCTTTCCTTTCATCAAAATTGAGTAAGGCTCAATTTTAGCTGCTAAATCATCAACAAAATTTTTTAAATGTGTTTGATTTTTTTTGTGTGTCTGAATAATGGGAAATGTGTATCTATGTAACATAAATTGCCCTCATGACATTTCCCCTGTTTTGAAGGGAATAGCTTATCACTTACACATCTGAAAAAGAAAATATAGCTGAAACTAACACCAAATTTTATGTCATTATAATAGTAAAAATTGTATGAATCTTAAATGGGTACATTAAAACCAAAAGAAAACCATGTCCTTTATAAAACTGAAAATGTAGGTTTTATATAACATTGCATATCTTGGGGCTGGAGAGGTGACTCAGTGGTTAAAACACTGGGTGTTCTTCCAGAGGACTTAGGGTTGACTCCTAGCCCCACACTGCAGCAACTCACAGCTGCCTGTAACCTTCAGTTTCAGGGAATCTGACAAGCTGTTCTTCTGGCCCCTGAGAACACCATGCATGCATGCTGTGCAGAGATATACATGCAGATTAAAAGCGTATACTCAATAAATAAATAAAGTAAATTTCATATCACATATTTTGTTAGATAATTATCAAATGTCTATATTTTTAACTGAACATAGTGGTACATGTCTGTCATCCCTGTGCTTGGGAAACTGAAGTAAGAGACTTACAAGGTCAAGACCAATCTAGGCTACATAGAGACACACTTGTTTCCAACCAAACAAACAGGCAAATTCTGTTTGTTGAGTGTCTTAGTCACTATTCCACTCCTGATGAGATACTATGACCAAGGCAACTCTTACCAGACAAAGCATTTAATTAGGACTTGATTACAGTTTCATGAGTTTAGTCTGATATCAATCATAGCAGGGAGCTTGGTGGCATGAAGGCATAGTGCTGAAGAAGATAAGCACTATGTCCTGCTCCTGATGCACTTTGTTTAGAAATGAGAAAAAGGGATAGCAGAGAAAAAGAGAGGAGAGGAGAAGAGAAAAGAGGAGAGGAGACTAGGCCTTGCATGGTCTTTTTGAATTCTTAATTCCATTCCCAATGATATATTTCCTCCAACAAAACCACACCTCCCAATTCTTCTTAAATAATGCCACTTCCTGGTAACTAAACATTCACACACACACACACACACATATACACACACACATACACACACACATACACACATACACACACATACACACACACATACACACACGCACACACATACACACACATGCACACACATATTCACACACACACATACACATACACACACACACACACACACACACACACATGCATATATGCCTATGAGGCCATTTTTATTCAAGCCACTACACCGAATAATTTTGTTTTAAAAAGAAAACAATAAATGAATGACCCAAAATGATAATTTCCAACATTAGCATCTTTGAACAATTTTATTCCTTCAGCAAAGCTTTGGTGAATATGCACAATGGCTGGGTGATGTTCTGGATATCAACCTCCTGGCCTGAGTCAGACAACCATCACTCTAGACCAAGTGAGCAAAAACTAACAAGAAAATATCTATACTTAAATATGTGAAGAGAATTGAAGTATGCCAACAGGATAGACAAGAACCAAGCATATTCCTTAGATGGTTCAGGGAATAATGGATGTTAAAAAGAGATTTGAACTACAAGGAGACACCCCTGTTAAAGGATGAGTATTCTAGGCAGAGAAAACAGGGCGTTACTTTTCCAGCTTTATAACAAACTACCCAAGATACAAGTTAGTTCTTATAATGGCTCACTATTTCAGAGATCTCAATTAATGGTTGCTTTTGCCATTGCTTTTGGCCCAAGGTTGAACATCATGCAGAATATATGGCAAAGCAGGCCTACCAACTCATGGTCCATAAGCAAGGAAACAGAAACCCCAACCCAGGCATCACCCACAGCTTAAGATCCATAGTCTATTGGGTTCTATTGGGATCTCACCAAGGCCAGCTGGCCTAGGTCTGAAAAAGCATGGGATAAATCCGGACTAGCTGAACATAGCGGACAATGAGGAATACTGAGAATTCAAGAACAATTGCAGTGGGTTTTTGATCCTACTGCACATACTGGCTTTGTGGGAGCCTAGGCAGTTTGAATGCTCACCTTACGAGACCTGGATAGAGGTGGGCAGTCCTTGGGCTTCCCACAGGTCAGGGAACCCTGATTGCTCTTCGAGCAGATGAGGGGGGGGGGACTTGATCGGGGGAGGGAAATGGGAAGCGGTTGTGGGGACGAGGCAGAAATCCTTAATAAATAAATAAATTTAAAAAAATAAAAAAAAATAAATAAAAAATTTCCCAAGGTAAAAAAAAAAAAAAAAAAAAAGATCCACAGTCTCCTAAGCAGTCTATGCCGAAGACCAAGGCCTTAACAGGGAAGGGTGGGGTGTTCCAGGTGCACACTGTAGCCATTGACTAGTCAGTCCAGTCTTTGCTAGACAACACAAAGAGAGGAAGAAGTGGAGTGAGGAGGCAGAACAGAAGACAAGGGGGAAAGAGTCACTGATAAGTAGGCCAGGTGAGCTTGAGAATTCCATGGCGGGCATTGCGATCAAATACAAAACCAAACACTTCCTACGTGAAGTGGGTGGGTTTGAACGTTATTCAAACATGTGAGTTTTGTGTATATTATATGAACACACAATAGTAATGTAACAATGGACTGTTCGCCTCCCTGTGGATTCGTACTTCAGTTGCATCGTTTTTCCTCTGCTACAAGCAGTATTGCTGTTGAAAAAAAGGAAGGACATGACTGCTCCTAGGTGTGGTGGAGAAGAAGGTTTACTGTAGATATGTGGGAGACAAAGGCAGAGACACCTGGGAAAGTCCAGAATGAACATGACCCTGAGTCAGGCCATGTGAGGAGCGCAGAGATGAGACAAAAGTATAAAGACTAGACAGAAAAGCCGGGTAATCGAAATAACTGGATTATATAGGACAGGCAGCCCAGTCACTAAACTGGAGAGGGCAAGATAGGGGGTGGGGGGTGCCAGTTATATCCAGTAACAGGTTGGGACTGAGGGATGTTGGGAGAACCTGGTGTCCAGGTCTGCTTTGATATGTTAAATAGTCCCAGTTAGCCATCAGTCTTCAGATTGAGACCTAAAAGCTATGAGTGTTTCTTTTCTTTTTCTTTTTTTTTTTTTTTTTTTGTTTTGTTTTTTGTTTTTCGAGGCAGGGTTTCTCCGTAGCGTTTGGTTCCTGTCCTGGAACTAGCTCTTGTAGACCAGGGTGGCCTCGAACTCCCAGAGATCTGCCTGTCTCTGCCTCCCGAGTGCTGGGATTAAAGGCGTGTGCCACCACCTCCTGGCTGAGTGTTTATTTTATCTTCCACACATCTATCTGAAGAATTCTCTGGAATGTGTTCATAGGGGCAGAATTGCTTCCTGATATGCATTTCCAGTTTGACTTGGTGTCTCCAAACTGCTCTAAAACGTCTGTACTGACTCACACTCTGAGAGGCTGCACCACTGAGAATCCTATTCTAGACATTTCCCATGATACCATCATCCTATGGATTTGTGCTAACATGATAGACATGAAATGACGTCCTGTTCTTTCTACATTGTGTTTCTCTAAACATTAATGCACTCTTTTTTGTTGCTAATCCTTACAAAGTTCATCCTTATTCTTTAAAAACCAAAAACTTCTCTGCTGCCTTTTCCTACTTCCCTCAGTTCTCATAGTAATTTACACTTATCTTCATTATAAGATGTACACATATCTTCATCATGAGGCTTGAATCTCTGTAGTTGCTGCTTGCAGCTCGCTTGCTTGTTGATCCGTTTAACACCCCCCCACACAGTGCTTCATAGAACTCCAGGGAAGCTGCTCATGTGTTGACTCTACCTGTGCCACCCCTGAAGTTCAGGAAGTATTATTGATTTTAAAACATAATAAATATTTCCTTTGTTTTTAAATTTTTAATTAATTTTATTTGTATCATTGATAGGCAAATTTCAACTTCTATTTTGCCATTTTTTTCATTAGCCTTTAAAATAGCCTCACAGGCTGAGAGATATGTTTTAGCAGTTCAAACCTCTTCCTTATCTTACAGAGCATCCATGTTTGTTTCCCAGCATCCCCTGTACCTCCAGCTCCAGGGAATCTGACACCATTTTATGGCATCTGTGGGCAACCCTACACACACACACACACATAAACAAAAATAAAATAAATCTTTAAAAATTAGCCTATCAATAAAGCACATTTTGTAATTCTTAAGCTTCCTACATGTACTTGCTAAATCACCTTCTGCAACAGGCTTTTGAGGAAAGAGTCAAATTTTACTACTTGCATATAAAATTAATTAAAAGGGGGCATTTAATATGATGCAAGTAATGATATTGGGAAGTCAATGTTTAACTAGAGATCAATATAACTTAAGTGCATGCTATTTGCAAAAGAAAATTTAGTTCCTTAGAATAATAGCCCTCATATTCAGAATGTGCATTCAAAATTTGAAT
Organism: Microtus oregoni; assembly: GCF_018167655.1. Lineage (NCBI taxonomy): Eukaryota > Metazoa > Chordata > Mammalia > Rodentia > Cricetidae > Microtus > Microtus oregoni. The sequence continues at coordinate 12,709,856 of NW_024543067.1, read as the reverse complement.
TACATTTGAAATTGAAGGACTGTTGTCAACCAGAACTTTTGTTGTTGTTTACATTTTTCCAGTTCTTTGAAAGTTTTGTACAATGTGTCAATAATGATATTCAAGCCCTTCTCCAACCTCTTCAAGGGTACCACTTCATCTACCACTCAGCAGTAGCCTTCCTAAATATAAATGGCAGACATACTGGGAAAGAAATCAGGGAGGCAATATATTCACAACAGAATCTAAGTTGTTTTTCTTGAAATAATTCTAGCTAAGGAAGTGAAAGACTTGTATGATGAAAACTCCAAGGCACCTAAGAAAGAAATTAAAGTCTCTGAAAGATGGGAAGACATCCATGCTTGTGGACTGGTAGTAGTGAGACTATGAAAGTGGCCATCCTATCAAAAGCAATTTACAAATTCAACATGATCCACATCAAAACTTCAACCCTATTATTCACAGAAAAAAATTTAAATCTTAAAAAAATTCATATAACAACAGAAACTACCCAGAATAGCTGAATTAATGCAAAACAATAAGAGCACTGTTAATCACAATTTCTGCTTTAAGGTATACCATAGAGGCACAGTAATAAAAACAGTGTGACATTGACAGAAAAAAGATACATTAAGCAATGACATATAATAAGAGCCACCCAGAAGCCTATTTTCACATGACCTCATGATTATTTTTTAAAAAGGCAAAAACACATATTAGAGAAAATACAGTATCTTAACAAATGGCGATAAACCCAGAGTCATCAAAACATGTCAATGTCACAGTAAGGAAAGAAATCAAAGCACAATCCTCTTGGAGCAGTTCACTAAGAACAAGTTCAGCCTTGAATTCTCTATTTCTCTCTGTTTTCTTTCATCTATATGTAACTTCTATCTGTTGTGTGATTCTGAGTCTGGGTCCTTACACCTTCCTATTGCTTATCTTGTCTATCACTGTGTGTCTGTTCCCATTAAAGGACTTTGCTGTGTATTTATTGAACAACATAGGAAGCATCACATGGGAAAGAAATAAGGAATGTTTTATGGAAATTATTAAGTGTTTTTTGAGAGATTTTCTTGACTGATTTCAACCAAGCCAGATAACAAACAAACTCTACAAAGCAATATCCATAGTTGGTTTTACCATTTGTGGTGGATATTTAATGTATAAGGTTGTTTTAAACATATTTGTTATTTTCAGAATTTACTGCAACAATACACATAACATTGTTCTGGGTCAGGGGCATGGAAGAATCCTTAATTTAGGACTAAAGCAGTGTGCTAGCTTATGTTGTAACCGCTGATTACATGAGAAATCCAAGGCAAATACTGTTGCTTGTTATTTTTTTCTCTTACAGGTAACTTAAACAAACAGGCTGAGTACAGAGTAGATCAGCAGTCTTAGGCCTTAAATGGCCTCAAAGTGCTTTATTATCTTCAGCTGTGAGATTCCAGTCTCTAAGAACGCAAGAGATACTTTAATGATCATGTATAGCCACAAAATGGTACCAGTAAAATGATAACTGCATGTAGAAGAATGAAACTAGAACCACATCTCTCACCATGCATGAAGTTCAACTCCAGGAGCACAAAGGATATCAACATAAGACCTGATAACCTGAATCTAATAGAGGAGAAAATAGGGAATATGCTTGAACTTATTGGTTTATGAGGTTCTTCCATTTATTAATCTAGATGCCAACTTTTGGCTCTACGCTGGGCTCTAGAGTTGAGACCAATGAGAGGTCCAAGTGAAGTCTGATTGCAAAGTGAGAGAATGAGGACCATGGAAGGGGAATGTCAAGGAAGAGCCTGTGACTCCAGTAGTATTCCCCTCGAGTCTGATTTAGGCAAGAGTCCATTCAGGAGAAAAACTCCAATCCATGTGGAGATGAGGCATGCTGCCCTTGGGTGGTAGGGTCAAGTTCATCTTGACTCAGACATTTAATTTAGCACCATGGGAAATGAACAGAAAGCAGTTCTGAGCGGAGGAGAGAAGGGGAAACAGCTTGCCCAGGGCACGGATTGCTATTGCAGGTTCTGGCTATGACTCAGTGGTCTGCCTTAACAGGCTCTAAAGCATGCTACTCTCTTCATGTCCCTGCTAGTGTTTCTGCCCATGTCTTCAAGTTCATCCTCCAGGGTTTCTTCCCGTCACGAGGATGTGACATTCAAAACCAGACTTGATCATACATTTTAGATTTTCTTTGTTTATTTCCCATAGTTTTGGAGACTTGCAATAGGAGAGAGGAAGATGGCTTGAAGACAGGAAGGAGGGGCTCTTTCCTGACAGTTCAAGGATGGGTCGTTAGTTTCCTTGATGACCTCTGAAATTGATTCACAAGCACAAGTTCTATTCGGACAAACCACTCCCGTTGGTGGTCAGGGGCTGATGGTGCACTGATAAAATCTATTCCATCTGCTCTGCTGTTGTCAGGTAATTTAACAGATAACCACCATGAAGGCTTTGCTATGTCACAATGAAACAATCCCTGTCAGTCATCCCTGAGATAAATTAGAGAAGAAATCAGCTGTAAGCAATTTCTGTCACTACAAAAGAAAACACTGTTGAGGTGGGCCTCGCCTGCGGTAGACTGATAAGTACTTTTATGGATAGAAATACAGGCCACAAGAATAATGGACCACACAAGAGAGCCCCTGTGTGTCTAAGGACACGACAGGTTCTACGAGTCTTTGGTTCCTTTGCAAACTTTACTCCCCGGACTTCCTTTAAAGGGACTCCATTTTAATAACAGCAATGAAGGTTCTAACCACAGAAGTTTTCATTGGTGACATTTTTGGAATGACAAAACCCATGTTCTCCATACTGTTTCTCCTTGGCAGCTTCCCACTTGCCTCAGTTTGCTTGTCCAGCCTTCTCCCTTGGGGATTGTGAATGCAGCTTCCTGTAAACACCCACTGCGCTTGATAAGTTCTCAGTTCACTGTCATTCCCTCCAAGTTTCCCTTGTTTTTATCCTGGCTGTTCCATCTGCATGTCCTCTCCACTGTGGCTGAAAGGGACAAGAGCCTCACTCTTCCTCAGAACCTTGCCTTATTGCGCTCACCACCAGCCTTCATCTCTCTCATTCAGATGAAGTCTCCCTAAGAAGGCCTCTCTCCAGTCGCAGAACTGACACACATGCCCCTGTTCCCTGGCTGGCCTGTGATAAATGAACCTTCCCACCATGCTTTGGGTTTAATCTCCACATATATGGCCTCCGATGTACTACGAAGCTCCTGTAAGTTGGGTTTTGGTAAGCCGAGCCCATACTCCACTAGGAGCCCTGAGCCTTTCCCAGGGCTCCTCATAAGGTTTTCAGCAAGAGGGTTGGAGATTTAACATTTGTCTGAAGTCAGGCTGTGGAGAGACCAGAGATACAGCCAAGCAGAGGTAGAAGCTGTATAGGGCAAGGGATTTCTGCTTCTGAAAATGAACTAATTGTATAAAATGAAAATGAATATTTTAAAATATTTAAATAATTAAAGAATTTGAATGTTACCAGCTCATGACTAAAACACAGCTTAGTTTTATTTGTGTATGTGTTTATGTTTATCTGTGTAGAAGTATACACAAATATACACATACATACAAACACGTGAAATACATGAGAAAGAGAGAAAGAGAGAACAGAAGTTACATATCCTTGGGATCTGAACTGACACATTCAATCAAACAATAATTGAATAGATTCAGAAAGAATCAGTATTATAACTACTTCATGGATTAATAAATTCTACGGCCCATTGTGTATAGATTATATACAAACACTAAAGCACTTTATGGAGGGTACTCACTCCTATAGTCTTGGCATTAAGCTCTTGTGGATACTGAGGCATGATTGGCTGCATCTACAATTTGTCCCTCCATGTCTCACTCTCCCTGCTTTTCTGAAATATTGCAATCTAACTAAGTCATCGTTGAGGGCAGACATTGTACACCTATTTCCATTCTTCCTACTGACTCCGTAATGGGGGAGAACCCTAAATAATGTGAAAGTGAATTAGCACACCGCTCTTATTTTTCTGTTTTCATGTTGGTTGTGACTATTTTGCCACTTGAATGTATATTGAATTTACTAATATTGTGACACAGGAGGCTAATGCATATTGCCTTTCTTTGAGCAAAGTCTGTTTTGATTTATTAGATTTATTAGGAAAACAATAGTATCATAAATCTGTTGTGGCTTGGAACTGAGTTGTGGCTGATTTCAGTCAAATAATTTGTGTATCTTTTCACTGTTGGTTGAAGAGCTGATTGAATTATTGAAACTAATTTAAAGTTAATTTTGAATTTAAATGTGATGTAATTATAACACTGTAAACTAATGTTTAAAAAAACATTTCATCACACCGAGAGGTAAGGGGTGTGTTCTGACTTGAAAGTTCATCTTCATTGCCTCCTGCTTATATTTAAATCTCCTATGTGTCACTCAAATCAGGAGGCTCTTACATTTAATCATTTGCATGTGACAATGGCAGATTAGCCACTTCTTAAGATTTATGCTGAGAAGAGTCTGGAAGTCTCTCTGGACTGCCTTCTTTCAAATCAGTACACTGGACAGACTTGTAAAATGTCTCTCTGCTATACACTATGTCTTGTGTTGACTCTGCATCCAGATACAGCACAATTCTCAATATCAAAGCTTTAGGAACTTAGCAACTCTCTGCTTGTCATTGCAGAGCTGGATTTTAAGTCTTTTATCTCTCCATAGACAAAGACTAAAAGCCTAATAAGAAACTCAAAGCCAAGAGGGGCTGCTTTGCTTTGGGGTGTATTACTCTTCTGGAGAAACGAACGCCTTTCATTTAATGGAATGGGAACCTTGGGACATCCAATTTACAGGGGCTGAAAAATACTTTAGGAGGTATTTTTCAATGTATTTTTAAGAATATTATTTATATCCTCTGCTTGGTGAGCTGAGATCACACTTCAAGGGACACCTATAACACTAAATCACACTAGATTTCTGTGCCCAGCCTTCATCTCTCTTTAAAGTGCAGTTCTGCAGTGTGAACTGTGAAGAAGCTATGTTAAGATCAATTTATGAAATCTGCACTTTTACTGATCACCTTCTCATGCCAAATTGTCACCGAGGAAAAAAGGAGAATAAGACACTGGTGTTGCTAATACCTTCATAAGTGCCAGGGCCAGGGGATGCTAGGCCAGAGGATGCTTAGGTCAAGCGGTGATGCTCTAGCTGAGGGGACAGGCTGAGGGGAAGAGGTGTATACCTGAGCACCTATCTTAAAAACAGAGGGCAGGAAGATCGTTCAGCACTAGGGATGTTGTCTAGGCAGAATATTGTCTCCAGAGATATGCATGTCCCTATCTCTATAGAGAAGTAGATTTTGCCTATATGATTCTAGTTAAAGACTTGGAGATAACAGGAGTATTCTGAATTACTTGGGTGACTATAATCTAACCACAGAAAGAGGAAAACTGAACCAGTCAAGAAGCAGACAAGGAAGACAGAAAAGCTGAGAAAATTCCAAGGACATGAATAGTCTGATGCTCTGTTGCTGGTTCTGAGATGGAGGGTCTGGTGAGAGGACCAGAGAGAGTCCTGTGAGAAGTTGCCTGTGACCAGCAGGTGGCCAACAAGGAAGCAATAACCTCATTCCCACATGCAAGGTCCTTGGAAGTAAATTTTCCCCCAGGTTCCTAAGAAAGAAACACAGTCCTACTAGACTCCAGCCCCATCTTTCAGTAGACAGAATGCTGCTGGGACATGCCGTAGTGGACTTCTGACCAACAGCGTTGGACATAAGGGATGCATGGGATTTGACATTATTTTCCTTATGGTAGTTTACTGAGGTGTCGATGAAAAGCTAACCTACAGTGTAATGCATGTCTTTCAATCTCTCCTCATGACTAGTCTGTATTGATCACAGAATTTATTTCATATTACCGTGACTAGAGAAATAAGTATCTTCTCATGCATGTTCAGCTTGAAAAGCATCGTCATGAGACACACGATTAAAGGGAATGAGTGTGGGTGTATGTTTGCATGTGACATGACTCCTTATTCAAATTCGGGTAACACTGAATAATGCATTCCTAGTTTTAAGATTCAAAACATATACTTACATGTTGAAGGTTGCAATCAAGAAGATCATAAAATTGCTTTCCCGGGGCTCCCAAAATTTTTTTCACCATTCATTGTGCTTTTCTCCATGAGGATATCCTGGCTGCTTTCTAATAAATGCCATACACACCAGGCTTTGGAAAACCAAGCTAAGAGGTAAACACAACCTACTCAAGACATTCCTTGTCCAGGCAGAGAAGACTTAGGCAGTCCTTTTGGGGGAATGTTAGTTGGGAACACACAAGACTGTAAATTTAAAGGAGCCTCTAAACATGGAGAAAAGATGAGAGGGCAGAAATCAAATTGAGGTACAGGTTGGAAGATGAGTGTAGGAATCTCAGAAATGAAATTAAACCCAAATGAACAAATTTGACCAGAGATAGGAAGAGATAAACAAAACAAACACAAAAAGCTATAATCTAGGAAATGCTACTAAGATACTATTTAGATAGATAGATAGGTAGATAGATAGATAGATAGATAGATAGATAGGTAGATAGACAGACAGACAGACATACAGATGGACAGACACACAGAAAAATGGTTGGTAGGTTGATGGATAAATACATAGATATACAGAAGATAGATAGATAGACAGACAGACAGACAGATAGATAGACAGATAGATAGATAGATGATAGGCAGATAGAAATGTAGATAGATGATAGATAGATAGACAGACAAACAGACAGACACACAGACAAATGCTTGGTAGGCAGATGGGTAAATACATAGGTATACAGATGATAGATAGATAGATAGATAGAAAGATAGATAGATAGAAAGAAAAAAGAAAGGTAAACAGATAGAAAGGTAGATAGATAAGTTGCATATGTTTGTGAGCCACCATGTGGTGCTGGAAACTAAACTTGGATCCTCTGGAAGAGCAGTAAATTTTCTTAACCTCTAAGCCTAGTATGTATGTATTTAAATAAAACCACTTTCTAATTAACTTACAAATAAAAACATTACATTGTTTCAAGAAGATAAATTATAAATGTTTGCTAAGATAGCTATGTTTAGCATGATACTAAAATATTATACAATTTACACGAATCTATCAAAAAATCTTTAAAGTACATTATACATAAAGTATATATATATACACATAAACATAAGACATATTTATGTTTTCTGTATCAATTAAAAGTAAATAATTTTAAATATATTCACATAAAAATGGAGTCGAAGAAACGAATGTGAAAAATCACTTATAGTTTGGAAAGCCCAAGGGAAGAATCAAGATCAACCAATCTGGGCCTGGCACAGTGCGCTTAGCTTGCATCCCTTTAAGGGATCTTTGTCAAGAAAGTGGTGGGTTCAGGAAGCAGACTGTGTTTGGAGAGATGCACAGCATGGATGCTGAGACTGCTTTTAAGCTCCCCACCCTTCTATTCTGAGGTTTGTTTGTTCTCTTTGGACTGTAAGTTCTGCAGATGAAGACCCATAAATTACTCATTTCCTGGCACAATAGATAGGGTTAGTAAGCATTTATCAAGGGAGGGAATGAGTAAAATTTTGCAGCTAAGTAGAAAAATTCAGGGTTAAGATAAAATGAGACTAATTTTTCCCTACTTTTTAATGAAAAAAAGGATTATTTTGTTTTATTTTGCATTAAAAAACAATATAATTTGGGCTAAATTTCTAGAACGAACAACCTTCAATTTTCCCTTCAAACAAAGTCCATTCAGTAGAAAATAATCAAACGGAAGGTCCTTCTATAATTGTGGCAGTAGCTATAATTGCCTTGGGTCCTCGTCTGCTGCCTGCTTCACTCCATTTTCCTGTGGCTCAGTGTCTGCTTCCCACAGGTCATAGAGGGCACCCCTCCAAAGGCATTCAAAAGCAACAGTGCACAATTGCTTAACACATTTAAGAATTACTCTGTAAATTGTATAAGTCTTGAAGAGTTTTTAATTCATCCCCATTAAATATAATAAAAAAGTGAATCTCTTCTTCCACTGTTAGCTTTGGAAGGGCAGAAATTAGGCAAAGTTAGTAAAGCAAGATATTTTGAAAGGGGTAGGACTCATTTAGGAACTAGTTTGCCACATAGTTATATTTTAAAAATTGTACCTTGAAATCACATCTTGCCCATGACATAAACCTGATATCTAGGCTTTACTTGAAGTCTAGAGAGTCACAAACCTGAAAGCTATATAACACAGGACCTAAAAGGAGCATCCAAAAGCTTTTTTTTAATATGTGAATTTGTTTCTGAGACTGTGTGCCCAGTCCGAGCAAGTTCTCATGTGCCAGGGTCTTCTCACTGAACTGTGATTCAAGATGAGCTAAAACACCCTCAGAACACTTCTCTTATGGCTGTTGTTGCTCCTGTATAGTTCACTTGTGCTCAGTCACGGTGTGACAAGCACTGTTCAGAGTCAAATTCTCCAGGCCTGAGAGGCGGGCGGATATGAAAACCTGTCCCACTAGGCTACACCCACATCTCTCTGGTGAGATGGCATGTGCAGGGTGAGAACACCAAATGGTTGCAGGTGATCCATGCAGCTGGTGGAAGGGCATGATCTGAGGATAGATATTTACTCAGTCTGTTCAAGATTTTCCTGTCTTCATGAGCCATGGGACGTCCTTTGCCTTTGTCTGTGCTTTTAGCTGTTGGTTTTCATGGCCTGTTCATTGTTTACATTACAGGCAAAGAGTCTCATCAGAACTCCATTTAAAAGTCATAGTGAGGATGAGGCAAGAAAATCTCGGTAGATGCCCTTCAAGCCAGAGAGAGGGTTTGGCTGTCTCTCATTGGCCGGAGGTACCCTGCATCACACCAGCCGCTATGATGTCATTTAACCTATATAAGCTGATGCTCACAGTAATAAAGTGAGTTCCTGCTTTGACTTGACTCCCTATCACGTCTGATTGTCCTGCTTCATGGGGCTGTGGAACAGGCAGATAGTGCACTCACCTTTCCCTGGAGAATAAGGCTAAGGAGGCAGGGCACTGAGAAAGGAGCTACAGCTGCTAAAAGACATTTGATTATTAATACTCAATCTCAGAGAGGTCTGCCTGACTCGGCCTCCTGAGTGCTGGGATTAAAGTCGTACCCCACCACTGCCTGACTAACTTCTCCTTTTAAAAGATGAGATTAACAGTATTATGGGCATTGGTTATCATGAGGATCAAATTAAATACTTGAGGTGAAACAGAACTTTATGTGTCAAGCATGTGCACACGTCCTAAGCCATTGTAGTCACAGTCACGTGGTAGTCAACTAAACATTTCCAGTGTCTCTGCTAACAGTGATTTCCTTTGAGCAGGTTGGTATCATGAACAACTGTGCAGTCTCTTGCTTATAGTAAGCATTGATAGAAGTATAAAGCAAAGCTACTCTGACTCTCTTATCATCTGAGAATAACCATCTTTTCTTGATATTTGCATATTAAGTGCAGTGTCAGGAAAAGGAACAAAAGGATAGCACTTGTCACACTGAATCAAAGATGATTTAATTTTGTCTTTCATCAATCTGGCAACAAGAATGCCACATGCTTCTAAGAGTAATAATGAAGCAGAATATATTCATCCAGAAAACTTACATGGTAATAGAAGACATAAATCATGTGAGTAAGTATAAAAATTAAAGTGGAAGATTGCCAGGGACCAGTTCCAGAGGGTGACAGGTTCCAGAGAGGAGGCAAGGAGTAGGTGAGGGAGAAGTGGTGGTGGCAAGAGGGTCACAGCCTGACTAGCAGTTAGAGTGTTTCTTATTTATACAAAATCCAGTAAGCAGAGATATAGCCAAGTTATTAAAAAATATAGATTATATCATTTTTGTTTTCAACATGTGCTTAAATTTTTCTCTTCCACGTGTGGCATCATAAGTTTAGACATCACTGAAAAACTATGACAGAATACAGTTATCTTTTATAATATTTTCCCTCAAGTTTAGTCATCATTTACAAACAGAGATGTTTTATAATCATTTTTAATCATCAGCTTTATGACCTAATTTTTAAGTATCTGGAGTCATATGGCAGCCTGTTCTCAGGCTGGCAGCTCTTATGGCTTCAAGGATGCTAGACAGAAGGTGAATCTCCAAACAACCCTGGCCAGATTTCCATGTCCCAAGTAGCGTATTATTAACTCTTGGCGATCAGAGTGCTGAAGAAAATCCTCAGGCCAAAGCTGCTGCCGTTATTATTCAATTTATAGCATAACACTATGAATCTTATTGAACTTTTTAAGTTTACTTTGTTTTGATTATCCTGGTTTTGAGTAAGTACAGAAGCAGATGTATCAAGAATATCTCACAGCCTCATAAAGAGATCTCTGGCATGTTTGTGTGTCACAACATCTAAGGTGTCAGGAAGACCTTCAAGTAGAAAAGGTTATCTCACTAAAATGAGAAAGGTAGTATGGTTAGCACTTTCCTGGGGAATCTCAGAAGCAGTACTCCTAGGAGAAAGCATAAATGATTAATAAGAAATTTCCCATCTTTCTAATATCCCCAAATTGTACAAATATTAAAAGCCCCCCACACATGCACCATGTGACAATCTAAACCAAAAGTGGCATGGTGGCCAGCATGCGGCTCAGCTTCGCTGGATCTTTGTTACGCAGCTATGCTGACCTTATGATGTTTTCCAGTCTTGTCAGATATGGCTATGCCTGAAGAGGAACATGTCATAAAGGTGTTAGACACACAGTCAGCAAACAAGGAAAGCTGGATGGCTGCCTTCAGGCAGGGGTCATGGAAGATGGGCTCTAATTTTGAAGGAAAAATATGGATCTGAGTTCAGAGTAGTAATGGACCCGACTCTCTACTTGGAAACATACTGAGATGAAAACTGATATGTTTTGGATTACGTTCCATGGGTTTTGCTTGCAGGGGAAATATTATAAAGTGAGAGAAAAAGAAAGAAATTTGGCAAAGGGTAGTAGAAATATTTAAGTTGTCATGCAGCTGCAATAAGAGCCAGGGCTATCTGGAAGCTGAGATGAACCTGCATAGACATCTTGCATTGAGAGAAATGACTGAGCCTGCTGCAGTTTACAATGAAGGGTCTATCTGTGTGAGGAAGCTTCCTTCAGACTTGGGAAGTCATGAAGAATGGGCTAGACTCACTGTCAAGAAAAATCTGCTTGCAATTGGTAGAATGAAAAGAATCCAGAACGTATGGTACACATTAGTGTTAGAGGTTGACACAGGAAGCCTGGATCTCATATCAGCTTACAGGACCTGTGTAAGGGCTTCATATGGTTTTTCTCCTTCCAAACAGTTGTTAGCATCTGACTGCCATCGTGACAGTGTTGATAGGTGTCTTAGTCACTGTTCTATTGTGAAGAACTCTTATATAGAAAAGCATTTAACTGGGAACTTGTTTAGAGTTTTGTAGAGTTAGCTCATGAACATCATTGTGAGAAGCAGGCAGGCACAGTGCTGGACAAGTAACGGAGAGGTTTACATTTTGATCCACAGTGGCCCAAGAGAGAGATACCAGGACTACATAAGACTTTGAAATCTCAGAGCTCACCTCCAGTGATAAACCTCCTCCAAAAGGCTGTATCTCCTAATCCTCCCAAAAAGTTCTACTAACTGAGGACCAACAAGTGACAATGTGAGCCTGTGGGGGCCACTTTTATTCAAACCACAACATTCCACTCCTTGGCCCGATGAGCTTGCAATCATAGTATAGTGCAAACTTCAGTCAGTTCCATTTCAAAAGTCCTCATAGCCATTCACAGTCTCAACACTGATTAAGAGTTGAGTCTTTTCTGAGACTTGAGGCAACCTCTTAATTGTTACCCCCTATAAAATCAAAAAGCAAATTACATACTTCCAACAATAAATGGCAAAGAAAATATAGTACCATTCCCAAAGGGAGAAAGGTGGGTATAATGGGTAAACAATGGGCCAACACAAGTCTGAAAACTAGCAGAGCCAACTTCATATCTTGAATCTCCATATCTGATGTCAAAGAATTTTTCTTTTCTCTCACTTCTTCCTGCTTTGTTGACTAAAACAAACTTCTCTTAGGCTGGTTCCACACTTTGTGAGTAGCTCTGCTTGGCAGGGATCTTCAACACCCTGGGGTCTCTACCATAATCCAAGCTTCATTATCACAGCTTCATTAAATGACCTCTAAAGGCTTCCATGTAGGGACTGCCCTGCCAAATGCCTGGCCTCAGCAGCTTTTAATTGCTGGGCAAGATTCCACAACTCCTTTCCAGTATCGTTCTTGACTCTAAATCCAGAACCATGTAGCTGAAGCTGCTAAGTTCTTTTGCTTGCTGGGGAAGATACATGGCCCCCTCCTTTCCAAAAGGAAAGGCACTGTTAAGAGGTGTGACCTTGTTGGAGTAGGTGTGGTCTTGTTAGAGGAAGTATGTCACTGTGGGGATAGGCTTTTACGTCTCTTTTGCTCAAGCTTTGCTCAGTGTGACACTCAGACCCCTTCCTGTTGCCTGTAGGATGTAGAGTTCTCCAGCATTATGTTTGCCTGCATGACTCCATAATCCCAGCCACAGTGTTGCACCATGATAGATAGTAGACTAAACCTCTGAAACTGTCAATTGCCACCTCAATTAAATGTTTTCCTTTGTAAGGATTGCCAAAGCTTTCAACCCTTTCACTTTCATGCAAAATGAATCTGGAGGTCACTGTTGATTGGACATGGTGCCTCCACAAGTTTTAAGGATGTCTATTCATGCCCCGTCTAGCTCCAGGCATGTTCTATTTGTTCCAGCCAATAGGATGAAGAAAGAAAGGAGAAAAGGCCACCAGGTCCTTAGCATTCTACTTCCTATACTTTGTATCCTGAAGTCAGTACTAATTCCTCTATATACTCATCAGGTGTGGGGACCAGAGGATGCCCTGGCTGTGAGAGGCCCTTAGATAGCTTCCTTCTCTTGAATAACATCCCAAATCACTCATCTAGTTCAGCTGGGTCAGGAACCCTTTAGTACAAAGCAACTCCCTTTTTACCTATAAGAAAGGTACACGACATGCCAGCTTCCTGTATATGTTCTTGACATGATCAAACCATGTCAGGGACCAAAGCCCTAGTCCCATTGGAAAATAGCAAAGCCTTCCTGTGACACTCTTAGGGAAAAGACAAAACTTCTCCTCCTGGTCCAAGTATGAATGTTGATGGTATGTGCATGAAAGTCCACTATAACTTTCCCCCTTCTCCCAGTGGTTATAGCCTGAAGGGTGCTTCTTTTCAGACACTGCCTTACAGAGCCTGGTTCAACGTTCTTTTTTGAGTCAGCTCTATGCCATAAGCCTGCCTCCATGTCCATCTTTATGTAATAACCCCACATCCCTGTTCAACTGTTTACATTAAACCTGCTGAGCTTCTCAGGTTCCTGCTTCAGCACCACTACTAGGTAGTCAGAGAAATGGGACTTTCCTTGGTGACAGGGTGCCTTGAAAAACAAGTATAAGGCCAGGGGTGGTGGCACACACCTTTAATCCCAGCACTCGGTAGGCAGAGGCAGGCAGATCTCTGTAAATTCAATGCTAGCCTGTTCTACAGATTGAATTCTTGGACAGCCAGGACTGTTCCATAGAAAAATACCCTGTCTCAAAGAACCCAAGAAAAAGAGAAAGAAAAAAAAACAAGTATAAACTGAATATCACTAATCCTGAAATCTTAAAATACGCTAAAATTCAAATGTGTTTTAGCATTGACACATCATAAGTACAAAATTTCTACACCACAAAATGCTGTTGCCTGTACAAAGTTAACATGGAGGCAAATATTCCAAAACCTAAAAAATTCTGAAATCCAGAGCAATCTTGTCCCAGAGTTCCCAAGGGGCTCCCCAAAGCATTCTGACCTCCCCACTGTCTATTTTTTATGCTGGCTAAATGGATGAATGGAGGTTCAAAAGTATTGTTCTCTAGCACATTCTCTGATTATTTTATATTGACATAAATAATGTCATTTGAAAATACAGCCTTTTAGCAAATTGGGGCACATAATACATATCATTGTGGTTATACATTTGCTGCTGAGAGCTCCGGGAGGGGTTGGACAATCCTCCACAGCACTGTGCCATCACTGAGCATTTGCTACTCACTGTTCATGTGTTCCTCTTCTCTCATTCATAGCTGCAGAGTTTCTTCTGGGAACCATAGTGGTTCCACCAGGTCCCAGTGCCCAGGCCCAGATACAAAGACCTTCTTCAAAGATGGGCTGCGGACCAGTGTGGGCTTCATCAAAGTCAGGGAGCACTGGGATAAGTGATGGGGTCTCTATCCTAGAAGCAGCCAGTCTCCCCCTTTAAGATGCTGTCACTGCACCCTCTGAATCCCCACTGGCTCTGCATAAGTCACTTTGGAAGCAAGTCCCATACGCGGGGACACACCAGGCTCTGACCAAGGCTTCACTTAGGTTTCTCTCTGTATTTCCAGGTATTTTGGCTATTTTCCTCTTCATTCTTCCTATCTGGTTTTGACATTCTGTCAAACCCACAACTGGTGACTAACTCCCAATCCTTAGAAAGAGGCAAAGGGGAAGTACTGATGTCATCCTCGGTGTTCCTGTGTTGATGAGAGAATGTTACCTCTTTCTTTGGGGAAAAAAAAAATCCATGCATTTCCAAAAGTTTTTATTTTGAATAACTGAAGGAAAATGGTTTGCTTTTGTGAAAGAATGAGATATTTTACAATGAGAAAAGTATGGCGAATTTTACAAATGTTTGGGTGAATGAAATTTCTCCTCTTGCCCTGCAAGAATGGAACCAAAAAGACCATTTAAAGTTAGACACAGGTAGACAGACTCTGGCTTTGCTTTTGGTGTGTCTGTGCGTGCACCCACGTGTGGATACATGTGCATGTGTAAGCATGTAGAAGTCAGAGGGCAATGCCCAGAGTAGTCATCAATCAGTCAGCCTTATATTTTTGAGACAGGGTTTTTCAGTGAACCGGGAACTCACCAGTTCTGCTAGACTGACTGGCCAGCAAGCCCCAGTTATTGGCCAGTCCCAGCCTCACAGTTCTATGATTAGATCCTCATACAGAGCTGTTTTACTTGGATTCTGGTGATCAAACTCAGGTCCCCCAGCATGTGTGCTGTTCATGTCACTGACTGAACCATTCCCCCAGGCCCTGTGTGTGTTTTGACTGTATGAAATGTCTTTTCTTCTTTCCATCCTCCACTTCCCCTCCCCCTGGACAAACACCATTTCCCCCAGCCCAGGCGAGTCAGGAGGTTTGGCTTCCATCACACACTGACAGGATTTTGTTTATCGTAAGTGAAGAATGGGCAAAGGGAAACACAAAACAGATGAATGGACGAGAGTATGAATAAACTATTCCTGCAGTCAAGTAACAGATGGCTGTCGGACCTTCAGAGCTAAACAAATCGATCCGTAAGAGTTCTCGAAGGAAACCATGTTCATGTTTTTCCCAAGCAAATGTTCTAGTGACAGAATAAAAATGATTTCACCACTGACTTCCCAGCATTAAAAGAAAAAAAGTCAAGACAAAAGAAGTAAAAGCTTGATCGCTAAGATGTGCTTTGCTCTTTCATTCTGACCCCTCCAACAAACCTTCCTGGGTCATTGTTATTGATGACAAATGGTGGAGTCTTTAGGATGTCCAGAGGAGTGACACAGAACCCCCCCCCCCCACCTCATCCTGCGCTCACAGAGTTCTCTGTTACCTCCAAGAGAAAGATTCACTGGGAGGCTGGGAACTAGGAATCTACAGTGTTGGTATGTGGGGCCTGCCCAGGCAGCTGCTAGGTCAGCCTCAGTTTCCAACCAGGGACTGGAGTTTGGATCTGGTGGTTCTGTCCTTAGATTTTTTTTTTTTTTCAGAATGAGACTTTTCTTTTAAAATTAAAAACGGCAACAACGAAAAACAATTTTCACATACCTTTACATGGTTGGTTGTTAATGAAAGCACAGACTCTTGCCTTCAAAACACAGGGCTCAGGAGAAAAAGCAGTGAATGCCTCAGTGGGCAGGTCTCCTCACTATGGGGTAATCCCATCTGGACTTACTGTGTCACTTAAGTTGGGATAGTTAACATCTCTGTGAGTTATTATGATAACTGACTGAATTAATAATCCATGTAGAGATTTTACCACAGGGCCTGGCACACAGTAAATCCTAACAAATGACATTTATGATATTGTGACTTATTTGCATATAAAGTACAAATATATTTAAAATGTCTTATAAGTCAGCTTATGATTAAATATGAGTTTTTGACATAAAAATGACCTTAAATACCACAAGGAATAAGCTCTCTCACCTGAACATCAAGAGATTTAACATGAATACAATACTGAAAGTTTTGGCCCCGGATATTGCGTCCGGAGCAGCCAGCACTCTAGTGTGAGATCTACGATGGGTTGATGACTGGATTGAGTGGAGGGGTGTGCTGAGACCGCAACACAGGAGCTCCCCCCTTGGTACACAGCTCCCATTCTGGGCTACGGCTTTGGGTATAGTGAACCTGGCTTGTGATGCTCAGGACATGGGTTTAGGGGAAGCT
The DNA here is from genome assembly GCF_018167655.1 of Microtus oregoni. Classification (NCBI taxonomy): domain Eukaryota; kingdom Metazoa; phylum Chordata; class Mammalia; order Rodentia; family Cricetidae; genus Microtus; species Microtus oregoni. The sequence goes on along the minus strand of NW_024543067.1, from coordinate 12,693,325 downwards.
CCTGGGAAGAGGCCAGCCTCAAGGCAGTCTTCGCCTTTCACGTCAGCCGAGGAAGACTAGAAGCATCATACTGGCAATTTCTTTCAAATGATACCTGCCATTGCATGCTGGCATCATTCAGTCCATATGACAGCTTCTTTACAGTGGATGAACTCTCGGGCCTCCCCTAAAGCCTTTCTCAGCATGTCTGGTGTTTTTGTATCTTCTTGTTAAATAAATGGCTTTACAAGGAGTTGAGAAACTGGAAAAGTTGTGTTATTCCCTGAGTCTTCACGGTCCTCACCTTGGTGACAAGGGAGGCAGGTTCAGCTGCACCTCTGGTACTGAGCTCATTATTGACTCAGGGCTGCCCAGATGAAGGGAAACTGGACAGGTTGCCATACGGAGCTGGGTAGTCACATGACCAGAGGTTAACCTGCTAGAAGTGCAGGCATTTCACAGGCTTGGTTCTGCAGCTTCCAGTTCATAGGTGACTTACACCTACATTGATGGACAAGAGCCAATGCTCGAAGCCTCTGGGTGCAGGTCAAGGGCCTCTGAATAGAGCTGAGTGCGTCCTTCCCCTATGGAGGTGCAGTTTGCAAGGGATATGCTAATTTGAAAACATGTTCATAAGCGTTATACTGTATATGTTAAATATATGAGGCCTTCATTCTTCTATTCAAACAGAAGTCCCAGGTTCTTTAATATCCCCAAGAGCTGTTTCCCATCCCAGAATAAGCTACAGAGGGTGCTGGGTCTCTCTTTTGCACATTGAAGACGGATGCCAAGGTGGCTTTCAGCTCTTTGAGGATCTTTTGTTCTTCGATTTTCCACCCACTCAGTGTCTCAGAAACAGATCATTCAGTGGTAAGCTTTGTCATTCTTGCTGGCATGACAGGAGCGGTGTTGACAGGCCAGTGACATGTAGGCTGTGAGTCAATTTAGCAAAGACACAAAAGAGCATGAGTAGAGTTATTAGAATACACTGTGATGCGGCTGACATGGGCAAGGTGCTAGCAGAATCTATCTGTGCAGCAGAGGGACCCAAGGAGCTGCTTTGTTGTGGGATTTGGGGATGTGAGAGGCAGGCTGGTCGACAGAGATGTCACACAGGGTTTCCACATCAGAGTTTCCCAGAACAGTTACAACTGGGACTTTTCATGGTTTGCAACAGCCTGGCCCGGAGGCAATGGCAGTCTCGTATTGAGTCAAAATGGCTAGGAACTACCTCTGACATAAATTGGCACCTACATTTTGCAGCCAGAGATTGCAGTGGTGGTTCCTCTAATCTTGTTGAGAGGCTCCAGTTGTGTTGCTCCGAGCCCAGTCTGTCCTGTGGCAAAGCAGCCTTGTTCTCGGGTTCGAATGACTCTGTCATAGCCACCATCCCAGAATAGCTTCTGCTCAGGCTAAGGATGGGAAATAAACCGGATCTTCTCACCACCATCAGGATAGAAAATGAACACGGTGATAAGAAATTCATTGAAATTGATTGTGTTGTGGAATTTAAAGTGTCCTGCCCAGGCTAGAGCTTTGCATGCCTGGTCTCATGATTGGGGCATTATTTGAAGCCTGGGAGGTCCATGAGAGGTAGAGTTGCCCTGCTTGACAAGTCAGTCACTTAGGGATGACCCTTAAAGGGCTGTGCTTCCTGATGTGAGAATCCTACGTCACACGTTCTATGTTTTCCCTTCCGTGCTGAATGGGAACCATGAAACATTAGAAACCCTTCCTTTCTTGGGCTGTCCCTCTTCAGTATTCTGTCCCGCTGAGGAGAGAAGTGACATATGCAGACTGCATTTGTCACATGGGCTGCCCGTATATCAGATACAGGTCAGCAATGGTGAGTGCTCCGCATTTCTCCATACACTTCACTCCCCTGTCCAACCCAGCTCCTTCTGCCCCAGGCAGAAATCGTCGGTGGAATTGCTCATAGGACATTCTTAACAAGACTTCTCACAGAGACCATATCTGGCCAATGTCCTTCAGGTAAGCTTCAGTTATTTAGCCACATCAATGCCCAAGGAGATAAGAATTGACTTGATACCTAGGAAGAACAATCATCTGGAGGCTGGTGTGTGCCAGGTACCAGCATAGCCTTGTGTGGAGAGACTTTCATAAACATCCTCTGAGACAAATGAGTTATAGGGAAGGGGCCATAATATTGATATGGGTACTGTAACCTTAGTATACTATTCGGTTACTACATCCCTATAATCAAGCTTCTCAGAACATGTTGATCCTAGTTAGTATAAAATAAGTCTGATCTTTCTCTTACAGCTAAAGATAGCAATGAGATGTAAATCCATATATAATGAAGGTTGACCAAGGAAACATTTCCTTTCAAGTCAAGGGGTGGACCCGGAGGACGAAAGTCATGCAATAACATTGCTATAACAATGCAAGAAAAGAGTGAAGAGTGAATGGCCTCAACAGCGCAGAGGACCCAACCCCGCACAGGTGGCCTCCTGATATCTGTATCAAGCTCAAGGTCAAAAGTGTGCTTTGGGTACTTGCAGCCTGGAAGTTCTCCACATTCCCATCCTTCTCCTAACTTAGAGTCATGGAGGAAAGGTATGACTTGAACATTGATTCAACCCAAGCCTTTGGAAGTTCTGAAGTTTTTGTACACGTTTTCATGTCTATAATTCTGAGTTGGCTGTCACTACTGAAATCCTGCCCAGAAGGCTTATTCTGTGATATTTCCAATGGGACCGGAAGCAGAAGTGTCAAAACTCTCACCAAAAAGTTTGCTAAAGTTCTGTCCAAGCTGGCACTCCCAGGTGGTTTGGAAAGCACAAAGCAATGGTAGAAAAGACCCCTCCCAATTCATCTGGCTTATACAGCTCGAGGTGCAACTTCTGGGGTTTCAGTTTTCCCAGGCAGTAGCTTTTCACTCTCCAAGGGCTTATATAGGGAACTTATGATTTTCTTTGATTGGAACATTTTCAGTTATGGTGGTATACGCCTTTAATCCTACCACTGGGAGGTAAAGGCAGGCAGGCACTGTATATTCCGGGCTAGCTTGGTCTACATAGAGAGTTCCAGGCCAGGGCTACACAGTGAGACCCAATCTCAAAACAAGCAACAAAAACCAAAACCCTAACCAAAACAAACAAAAGACAAAAATAAAAGAAAAACAAAAGGAAGAAGCCCATCAACCAAACAAAAACAAAAACAAACAAAAGCCAGCTGGGTTTGTTAAAGTTCTTGCTGCTCTTGCAGAAGGCCCACCAGGCTGAATGCAGGGTATACACACACATGCAGGCAAAACACTGAAGCTTATAGAGTAAAAATGTAATAAATCATTTCTAAGGCTGGGCATATGGGCAAATCCACTATCTTTCTACAAACACTGAGATTCTTGGGAGTGTTGCATTCCTTGCTGGTGCTTATTTGAAAGCATGATGGAAGGACTGGCCAAGTCTTTTGGGGGTACATGGAGTTTAAGTAAATATCTGTTAACTGAATATTCTCTACCTCATTGAGCAAAGAGAAGCAAACACCTATTAATTAGTTCATCAGTTTCATAATATGCAATCATGCTAGCACTTGTCCGCCACATAAAGAATTCTGCATTATAGTCAGCCACAGTGGAATGCAGGGGCACCGAACCTCTAAAAGAAATCCCATCTCTCTCTGGCACCGTGATCCTCACACACCTGTTACTGTCTCCTTAACATTTGTTACATCCATCACTGTTTCCTTGATTTTACATGGTGGATCATTTCTCTTTAACCTTCCTTTTATCTGTGTTAGTTTCTCTTTAACATTTGTGATGTCCACCCAGTGCATTGTTATCTTGCGCATCTGCTAATTTCCCTTTAACACTTGGAAACTTTCAGTGAAAAGAAGTTGTGTTGAATGAGCTACATTTCGAAGAGGAATATTTGAATAAGAAGATGTGTGGTTGTATTTGAAATATTAACGTTATTCAAAATCCAGCTACGGAAGCTTCAAAAAGAAAAGGAAATCTTTTAAAACATCACTGAGCATTTCAGAATGAGAAGGGCAAGGGGGAACGCTGTGAAGGATTAAGGAGATAGAAATCACCAATTCTTGAAACTCCGAGGCTACAAAGCCAAACAACTGCAAGCTTTGAGTTGAACACCTAGACTGCTGAGTCAGGTAAGATTGCTGGAGTAACTCAGGTGTTGAGGGAGGCTGTATGGGATGAATGAACTGTGGACTCTAGCAGTGCTGGGAGGCAACAGGAGCCGGGCTGAGGCCACGACTGCAGCTCCCACAATAACAGCGTGGACAGACACAAGCATTTAATCAGGTGTCTGGAGGTTTCTTTCCCAAGAAGCATTGTGCTCTGCTATCCCATTAAGCACTGTAAACAGAGTTTACAATTCTGATTCTGAACTTCACAGGCTTTGCTTAGCATCACGGCTCTGCTTGTTTCTCCATTCCCATGGGCTCTACTTCTCAGCTAAGGAGGGAGTTAAGAGCAACCTCACTGTGCATGTCATTTTGCAGATGTCTATTTGCAAGCTGTTGTTATTACTTGTGAAAGTATATCCATGGCCAACAAAATCAAAGTACCCCCAACATGGTATCATAATTTTAATTCTTTTATTATCATATACTAATGTGTGTCATCACCAAGAGACTGCTCTACCCCACTGGGGATTAGACTGTGTGTTTACTTAGTCACTGAAAAGGTTTCCTGTTCCCAGTACAGATCATGGTTTCTGATGATGGCTCTACCATACTCTGAATATTACCACACTTAAAACCCACATATTATTGTGCTCTATGGAGCCTTGGGGAACTGCCCCTGGGAAATGGGTTTCACCTTTAAGAATGGGATTAGTGGCCTTACAAAAAGGTACAAGCAATCATCTTTTCCCTTTTGCTATTCATTTCCTGAGAACCCTGGCTCGAAATAATCACACAGAAACTATATTATTTCCAATACTCTTTGGCCAATAGCTTAGGCATATTTTTAGCTAGCTCTTATTTCTTTCTTTTTTTTTTAAACTTTTTATTTATTTAACTTTATTATGTTCGTTGGTGTGAAGGTGTCAGATCTCATGGAACTGCATTTTCAGACAGTTGTGAGCTGATGCTCAGCGGTTAAGAGCACTGACTGCTCTTCCAGAGGACCCGGGTTCGATTCCTAGCTCTTATTTCTTAAACTAACTCATCGTCATTAATCTGTAAATTGCCATGTGGCTGTGGCTTACGGGGTAAAGTTCCATCTGGCATCCAGTGTCTGTCTCCAGTGGGGCTACATGGCTTCGCTCTGACTCCGCCTACTCTCTATATATCTCTTCCAGCTTGGCTATATTCTGTTAAGCCATTGGCCTAAAGCAGCTTCTTTCCTAACCAATGACAATAAAACATATTCACAGCATCACCTCCCCCATCAAAGACCCAGCAACAGACATTGCCTATGAGCCAGGAGTCCCAGTCCTCACTAGACCCTAAATCAGCTGGCACCATTATCTCAGAGTACCCAGTGCCCAGAGCTGTGAGCAATGCCTTCCTGATATTCACAAAATACCTGGTTGATATGTGGCTTTTCAGAGTTGTGAACAAATCTCTATTTACCTTAGGTGGATTTCTGCCGGGGGATCTAAGAAATGTACTATACCTGAGTCTAGTGCAAGGAGTCATTGAATGTGCTGGGGTGACCTACAGGGATATAGGTGAGGGCTCACTTCCAGGAGCATGGATGACTTAAAGTTGGCTGCATCAGCAAAAAGTCTGCTCCATAGGGTGTCAACACGTGAAAGCCCTATCACTGGAATTTTGTATCTATCTTGGAGGTGACTTCATTGGTGGACTCCACATGACTCAGATCCATATCAAGTTTCTGTTATTGAGACAGGGGGACGGGGGCAGTCATGTCATCCCTGGAGATGCCCTTCCCAAGATAGCTATCTTCTGAAGATAACTGACTGGAACAGAGTTTCATGAAAGACATTGAATTTTGTACCACATTTCCTATACGATTAGTGCCTTCTTGCCTCAAATTATTTAATACTGTAATTATCACACACGTTACTCACAACAGATACACATAGATTTGTTATGAAAGAATTCCATCTTGAAAATTTTCCTCAGTTCTCTTTGGTCCCATTAAATTCTTGTACCATATCCTACTTATTTTCTCTTTAAATCTTATGTCTGACTTTTAAAAGAGGATATTACCAGATATTAAGAAAAAAATAAGATGAAATTGAAAATTTAAACAAATGTGTTGTCATTTTGCTGAGTTCTCTTTGAATACTGGCTTTAGACAAAGGAAGAAAGACTGAATAATACCCTGCCACCAGAAATGTATAACATCATACATCAATGAGATTTCATTTTGTGATTTCTTCCATTCATAGGACAGGTACTACTGAACCCTGTGTGTACACAGCATTCTTAGCCTGGACTCAGCCTCCACGCTGCAGACAGTTCTTCAGTAGGGCTCTTCCTCACAATCTCTCTTCTCACTGTCTGAAGCTGTGAAGAATAAAAAAAGAGTCTAAAAACTGCTCACGCTAGGGTGTGAGTGGGTGATAACAGCTTGAATTTATAATCCATCTCACAAGTATTTCGGTGTCAAAATGGATAAAAAACACTAAAGCCAGCACAGCATGGCTTCAGACATTATCAGATAGAGTCGGCACTGTGTGAAGAGATTGACTAGCACCCCGGCTAATGTGTGTGTGTGTGTGTGTGTGTGTGTGTGTGTGTGTAGCACCATTTCTTTCCAGGGCCTGGGCTTTTCAACACTAACTGCAATGTGCAGATTGGACTGACAGATCTGCACAAAATGCTTGAATTGCTCAGATGCCCCTGGATGACCATCCATACAAGCTCCTGTCACAGTATGCAAATGAGCCAAGTACTTCAGGAGGGAGAAGAGCAGACCAAAGCCAGTGCTACTCAAGGAGCTCTGAGGAGACCACAGCTGTGCTGGATAAGACAGTATTGCTCAGAGATTTAGTTTCTGTTTTCCCACCTGGAAGCCTTTGCTTCTGCTTCTTCTCCTTCTTCCTCTCCCTCTCCTCCTCTTCCTCCTTCATTTTTTCTTCTCCTTCTCCCTCTCCTCCTCCTTCTGAATCTCCTTTTTTCTTCTTTATAAGATTTAGTTCATTTTAAATTCTCTCTGTGTGTGTGAAGGAGAGAGAGAGTTTGGGGGTAAATCAAATTCAGATCTCAGAAAGGAAGCTCGGATTCCCCAGAGGCTGAGTTACAGAAGGCTGTGAGCAGCCTAATGTGGATTCTGGGAACTGAATTCAGATCTCCAGGAAGAGTGGGGCACACTCTACCTGGGAGCAAAGTCTCTAAGCCACCATTACAGTGCCAAGGGCAACGTCTTTCATTCTCTCTGTATGACCTGTCTTTTTTTAAGAATTAATCTTTCATCCAAGTTTTCCTGCCTGTTCCCACTGGGTTATTAAGATATTCCCTAGACTCCTTTGACCACTTGGAATCACCAAAGTATATCTCCTTTCATTGGGGGCAGTTCTTTCTGTATAGCCCAGGCTGCCCTCCAAGTCTCCATCTTACCCTTCAGTTCTGTGATTGTAGGTGTGTGGCACCACTTTTGGGCCCCAAGTATATTTTATTTTAATATAGACCGTATTACAGCATTAACAATTTTCTCATGCTCACCATTTCCTTGATTTTATGCACTCTATACTTTCAGGATGTCCCTTGAACCTAAAAACTTTTAAAAAATGTCCGTTTGGAAAAAAAATTATTTAATGTGTGTGTTCCTGAGCATCTGCATGTGCATCGCTAGTGTTTAGATTTAAAAAACGGCTTCAATGCCGGGCGGTGGTGGCACACGCCTTTAATCCCAGCACTCGGGAGGCAGAGGCAGGCGGATCTCTGTGAGTTCGAGGCCAGCCTGGTCTACAAGAGCTAGTTCCAGGACAGGAACCAAAAGCTACGGAGAAACCCTGTCTCGAAAAATAAAAAAAAAATAGATAGGTAAATAAATAAACGAATAATAAATAAATAAATAAGTGCTTGGTGAGTAGGACGGGCTGGGATAGAGAAGAAAACAAAAAAAAAAAAGAAAAAAAAAAAAAAAAAAAAAAACGGCTTCAAGTAAATCACATGTTTAAATCAAAAAAAGGAAATTCTAAGAATTACCATCCCTGCAGATTCTACATAAAGCAGATCTAAACAACCACACTGATTGCAGGAACCTATGTTCCAAATATTATGATGAGTTGCATAAATGACAGTGAATTTTCAGAGGAGAGAGGAGTTCTTAAAAAAAATGACTTGACGTCCACGTCTTTGGAAAACGAAAGAAACATGAAATATAAGCAGGCTTCTTACAGAAATTCTGGCTGAGCTGGCAGCTGGAAGGGGGATTCTCTTAGAGCACAATTTGCTTGGTATAACGTAAACATCACTAAGATGGCAACAAGTGTAACCCTTACTTTGTCTTCCAGACAGTGCCTGGGAATTCTGGAAGGAGATAAATGGCTTAGTCAAATGCTTAATATTTGTAGTGCATGAACAGAAAAATGGCTATGCTGTGGCTATGTAAACAGTGGCTAAACCGGGAACATATTTCCACCTAAGGCCCTGCATTGACTCTTTACATAGATGGCAACACTATTTTGAAAGCTTAAACAGAATGCAATTTTTGTGACCATAAACTGTTACAGTTGGGTCAGCAATCTCCTAATTTTCTAAGATGAAAACAAACTCGCTTTGCCTCCTGATTTATAGCACTCACAACTCCAACCACCACAGGGCTGGGTAGACGTCAGGACGAGTTTTATAGCATCATCTTACAGAGTCAGGGTCAGGGAAGGATTTTTTTCATGACTTGTGTGCAAGGAGAAACTTTCAGTATGGGCTCACATCTGTTCATAGAGTTAATGGCCTGTGGATCGTAGTGTGATATGTGGCCTGGTGTCCACTTTGGTCTACCATGATGTCAACTTTGATAAATATCTTGACTCCTTGTGTCCATTCACTTGCTTCACTCTCTGTATTTTCTATTTACGTGTGATTTTTTTTTACTTCTTCTGTAGCCTATTATTCAGTTTTTCTATGTCATGATACTTATAGGCAAGGATTCTTGCAAAAGTGTAGTTTATATGAAGGATATTGGTAACAAATATGGTGGAGTAGATGAAATATATGTGTACACTTTCAAAGATTTACTTTTTGTGTGCTGTGTGTGTATGTGTGTGTTAGTCTGCATGTAAGTGTGTATGCGTGAGTGTAAATGCCTGTGGAAAGCAGATCTCCTGAAGCTGGAGTTGCAGGTGGGTGTGAGTCACCTGACATGGTGTTGAAAACAAATATCCAGTCCACTGCGAAAATAGCAAGTGATATTAGTTACTCAGCAATATCTCCAGCTCCCAAAAACGCTATTAAAAGTTTCAAAACAAAGGTATGAGTATCTTTTCCTCATAAGTCACAGGCATTGAAGTTTCTAGTTTGCCATTGTTACTGGACTGGCATCCACAGACAAGAAAGCAATTCCCATGTGTTGGAAAAGGACGTGGAAATGAAGTACTCTGGAGAAAGTTTCAGGGAATAGTGTTTCCTTTATTTTATGTGAACAACTCCTTATATAGAGGAAGCCTATTGAGTGTAATTGGTTTATTACCCGAGACTGGACAGTGAGTGCTAACAGCACGATCGTTTCTATGCAGAAAAAGCACATTAAAGGAGAGCTGGGGTGTGCAGATTCTTCTGTAGGCCAGCTCCTGGCTACTCACGCTACTTCAGAATTCAGCATCTGACTTCAGAGGAATTGTGTGTCATGCTTCTTATTGGGAAGTGCTATGTGTCAGGTAGGCTGGCCATCAGGTCAAGCCTGCATTTTCTCCTATGCTGGTTAAATACCTATTTGCCTAATACGCCTAAATAAAATATCACCACTACCATTGGGCCACTTCTCAAAGAACCTTTATCAGCTTCTATATTATAATTTCTCTTCCTCATCTTCCTACCTGAGATTTTCAAAAAGGACAGAGATAATGGAGTAGATAGATGCCAAGTAGTTAGGAGGGACCTGTTTTTTTCCATCCATAGTAATGCGATGGTTAGCCCATCTCTCTGGCGAGCATTTATTGACTATCTGGAGTGTGGCTATCTCATGTGTGTGGACATATTTCACTGTCATACACATATCACAAATCTCACGTGTGTCACTAGAAATCCAAGGCGTGAACCGAAGTTGAGATGATTGTTTTTGCAGATGTAGTTCCATCAACAAGGAGGGATATGGGTAGATTTTTTTTCCCTAGAAATCATTTAAAAATAGAATGCTGATATATTTTCTTGGGATAACTTCATTTAATCTACTTAATTTTAGCAAGCTACATTAACTCTACATCTGCTTTTGTTACTTGAAAATTTAAAATTGAAGTTCAATTTTCTGGTCTACACTTACTGTGAGTACTATTATCATTCAATTCATTTTTCTTCATGAAAACAAGAAAACTGTGTATAATCCTACTTCCAACCAGTCTTTCTTGCCTGCAGGTGTCTCACACTCCCATGATCCCAATTTACTCAGGAGATCTTGTCTTTTCCTACTTCCTATGTAGATCCATGTATGTCTCTCTTTGTTGTCTAGATTATCTGGGATTGTAAATTGTAGGCTGACTTTTCTTTGCTTTATATCTAAAAGTCACTTATGAATGAGTAGATATGATATTTGTCTTTCTGGGTCTGGGTTACCTCATTCAATATGATGTTTTCTAGATCTATCCATTTGCCTCCAAATTTCAAGATGTCATTATTTTATCCTGTGTTTAGTACTCCATTGTGTACCACATTTTCCTTATTCATTCTTTGGTCGAGGGGCATTGAGGTTGTTTTCAGATTCTGGCTATGACAAATAATGCTGCTATGAACATAGTTGAGCACATGTCCTTGTGGTATGATTGAGCATCCTTTGGGTATATACACAAAAGTGGTATTGCTGGGTCTTGAGGTAAGTTGTTTCCTAATTTTCTGAAAAATGGCCATACTGATTTATAAAGCAGCTGTACCAGTTTGCACCCCCACAAGCAATGGAGGAGTGATCCCTTTACCCCACATCCTCTCCAGCATAAGTTGTCATCAGTGTTTTTGATCTTGGCCATTCTTACAGGTATAAGACGTAATCTCAGAGTTGTTTTGGTTTACATTTCTCTGATGGCTCAAGATATGGAACATTTCCTTAAGTATCTTTCAGCCATTTTAGATTTGTTTGTTGAGAGTTCTATGTTTAGAACTGTACCCCGTTTTTTTATTTAATGACCAGTTTCTTCAGTTCTTTGTATATTTTGGAGACCAGACTTCTGTCTGATGTAGGGTTGGTGAAGATCTTGTCCCACTCTGTAGGCTGCCATTTTGTCTTGTTGACCATGTCCTTTGCTTTACAGAAGGTTTTCAGTTTCAGGAGGTCCCATTTATTGTTTCTCTCAGTGTCTATGCTACTGGGGTTATATTAAGAAAGTGGTCCTTTATGCCAATGCATTCAAGTGTACTTCCCACTTTCTCTTCTATGAGGTTCAGTGTGGTTGCTTTTGTGTTGAGGTCTTTGATCCATTTAGACTTGAATTTTGTGCGTGGTGATAGATATGAATCTATTTTCATTTTTCTACATGTTGATATCCAGTTATGCCAGCACCATTTGTTGAATATGCTTTCTCTTTTCCATTTTATATTTTTTGCTTCTTTGTCAAAAATCAGGTGTCTGTAGGTGTGTGGATTAATATCCGAGTCTTCTATTTGGTTTCATTGGTCCTCCTGTCTGTTCTTATTCCAATACCAGGCTGTTTTCAGTACTATAGCTCTGTAGTAGAGTTTGAAGTCAGGGATGTGATGCCTCCAGAAGTTCTTTTATTGTACAGGATTGTTTTGGCTATCCTGGGTTTTTTGCTTTTCCATATGAACTTGAGTATTGTTCTTTTGAGTTTTGTGAAGAATTTTGCTGGCATTGCAATAAATCCGTAGATTGCTTTTGGTACGATTGCCATTTTTACTATGTTAATTGTACTTACACAAAGCATGGGAGGCTTTTCCATTTTCTGGTATCTTTTTCAATTTCTTTCTTCAAAGATTTAAAGTTCCTCCCATTCAAGTTTTCCACTTGTTTGGTTAGAGATACTTCAAGATATTTTATGTTATTTGTGGCTATTATGAAGGGTGATATTTCTCTGATTTCTTTCTCAGCCCATATATCATCTGTATAAAGGATGGCTACTGATTTTTTTGAGTTAATCTTGTATCCTGCTATATTACTGAAGGTGGAAAACTAATTCCTTTAACTCATATACTGTGTATATAAAAATATTTCCACCTGTAGTAATCTGTTCACATATGAATTTAAATGTTACTGATTAGTTCTATAAAAATAATATACAATTGCAAAAATATGATCAGTTGAATTTATTGCTGGAATAGTTATAATAAAAATAGAAACATCACCTTCCATCAACAGGAGACTGATTAAATTTTAGGTCATCTGTCTGATATGATGACATGCACTTATGAAAATGTGAGTTAGGGAACTATTGATTGACACTGGCTGGGTGTGCTGTGAGAGTGTGTATCTAGGTACAGCATCATGCCAGGTGATTGCATTTGTGAAAGAGAAGCTTGTTTATGTTTGTAAGAGGGCTAGGCTGTGTTGAAATGGACTGAGAAGCATTGATAGGAATGAAGAAAGTAGAGATGCTCCTACATAAAACACTCCAGTGGGGGTGCTGGGTAACTGCCTCTCTCAGAGAAGGAGTATGTGCTCCAGGGTGAAGCACAGTAAGGCCTATTCTAAGTCATATTCTTTCCTTGGCTCTGAAGGTTAGGGATATGAGCATGCCCCTTTGGGAGTGTGTCAATGATAGTCCTTCATTGGATAACAGATAACACACAGTAAGTCTGTCTTTATAGAAGTTTGCTTGTTGCTTGTTGTTACACAGGCTTTCGCTGTGTAACAACCCTAGCTGTCCTGGAACTCACTCTGTAGACCAGGGTAGCCTCAAACTCTAAAAGAGAATTCATCTGCCTCTGCCTCCCAAGTCCAATTTCTGGGATTATAGGCATGAACCACCACTACCTGCCCAAGCTCATTCTCCTCTCCTCTCTTCTTCTCTCCTCTCCTCTCCTCTCCTCTCCTCTCCTCTCCTCTCCTCTCCTCTCCTCTCCCCTCCCCTCCCCTCCTCTCCCTCTCTCTCTCTCTCTCTCTCTCTCTCTCTCTCTCTCTCTCTGTCTCTCTCTCTTTCCCTCTCTCTCTTAAGTAACAGAAACATTTTCTCTTCACTGAGCATTCTTGGCAGCACAGTTACATTTTAACCTAAAATGAGTGACTCTAATTAAGAAATCATTACTTTCCATTTCCAGTACTTCCACGTGTTCTTGTTGACAGAGCATGTGCCAAGAATGCTAGCTTTTGTATGCCTTAGAATCCCAGATATCGAGTTTCTGTCCCAGACTCTCATTTAAATCACCGTTGCACAGGGAACAGCTTCAGAATACAGAGACTGCATCTTTCCACAGCTATGGGTGGTTTTGCATGCAGTACACAAGAGGCAATGTCTCTCTCTACTGAAAAGTGTTGAGTGGCTTCTTGGCCTTCTGGAAGTTCTGGGTTCCTGAGCCCTTCTCCAGCATCACCCCACATTGTCCAGGCAACACTTGTCTTCACTGCTGAGGATTTGATGCCTGCAGCCTTCACTATGATTGATGCATTTTGTTGTCTCTGATGCAGGAGTCTCGTGTCATGGTTTGGTGTCTATGGCACCAGCAGAGGACCTCCTTAGCAGGCAAAGAGGATAGAACGTGAAGTCTCTTAAACATGGATTGATCCATGTCCTGTCTCTGAGCCCCCAAGAAACGATATTTAGACATTTAACACATTTTTGTAGCTTAGGACATGACTCTGAGGGTAAAGTTCTCGCTGCAGAAGCACAAGGAGCCGAGTTCAGATCTCCAGCACCTGTGTAAGAAGTGGCCATTGCGGTGTTTTTCTTTTTCTTTTTTATCTGTGGGGTTCCTTCCTTCCTTCCTTCCTTCCTTCCTTCCTTCCTTCCTTTCTTAAAGATTTCTGTCTCTTCCTCGCCAACGCCTCCTAGTTCCCTCCCCCTCCCCCAAACAAGTTCCCCTTCCTCTTCAGCCCAAAGAGCAATCAGGATTCCCTGCCCTGTGGGAAGTCCAAGGACTACCCACCTCCATCCAGGTCAGCCTTGGAATGGAGGAGAGACAGGTGGGTCCTTTAAGCCCTGTGGCCAACCAGAGTAGATACATTGGAAAACTCAAGATTCAGTGAGAGAATCTGTCTAATAAAAAATTATAAAATAAAAAGTAGGTGGGGAATGAAGAGGAAGAAATCCCACACGATGGTCGACTGTCCTTCACGAGCTGCCATAAGCCACACCCTATGACCTTTAACAGACTTTGGAGGAAGTAAGAGGGCCTTATTTATTTAAAACTCCACCAATTCAAGGATTTACTGATTCTTGGTATTTATTAAAGTAAGCAATTTTTATTGAATTAATCACAAGTTGCATATATATGTATATTAGAATAAAAAATAACTTTAAACACATGAAGACATAATTGCCTTTGGAAGTATTTTTGAGGGCAGTGACTGATAATTTGCAAGAGTAGTTCTCAGACAAATCAATAGAAACAGAGACTCCTGGTATTGATCGGTTACCAAGGTTCATCTTCCCAGGGTATTCAAAGCAATTTATACAGAAACATGGTCAATACCAGTGCTCAAGTCCAATTGCACTTTAGAAGCTATTAATAACATTTGTTTGTTTTCAAATGAATAGTCCTTTATCCAAAAATACATTTCCCCAAAGAATATTTCAGGCAGTCATGGATTTTTGGTGAGAAATCTCATTTTCTTCAAAGTTTTCTGTAACTTTTAAGAGAAAATCTGGTGTCACTTGTGTAGTGACAATCTCTTGTGTCATTTGGGAGCCCGTGGGAGCAGGGTCATGAGATCTGAGTCAGCCTGGGCTACATAATGGAACAGGGTCTCAAAATGGGGGGAAAAGCATGTTGTATTGCATCCAACTAAAGAAACAATTTCTCTTATGATTTTGTATAAAAGTCTCACAGTTACATGCTTATGTCTGTGCTTGGTGCTAAGCTAATAAGAACACTTGATCTATCCACATTCACAAACTGCAGTGAAATATTAGCAGAAAGGAGCCGTGAGAACAAAGGAAGTATGGTGTGTGAGAACCAGGGACAACTGAAAAATCTCCTCTCTTAGAAAAAAAGAAAGTGTTATTTGGAAAAGGGTCTGGTTAAAACCTCAACAAGTAGAATGTGGAATGAAAATGTGTTAGACAGGATGAGGCTGTAAGAAGTACCAGAAGATGGTGAGGAAGATGTGATAACTAAAGTGGGCAGGGCTATGGCAATATGTTCAGCCCTACAAGTGTATAGGCCAGTTTATGGCTCAGAAACATGAATACTTTGGAATCATTTGCACAAAGGAGATGTTTGAAGAGATGAAGGCAGACAATGTTGCCGAGAGCATTGCTAAGGGATAGATGAGCTTGTAGATTAAGTATGAGACATACTCAGAGTAAGAAGTCTTCGGGGTACTGGGAAGTCCTGACTGTGGAGTCCTATCAGGTCCTCAGGGACAGGTGGCCAGAGCAAGGGACTGCTGGGGTGCAGGCAAGCCTCTGCCCAGCATGGTTCCTTTACTCTTCCAATCTCTCATCTTATTTTCCCAGTGAGAATGAACATAGAAACCGAGACAAGGTTCTTGACTAGGCAAATACATAGAAATCACTGAAGCCCAGACAGCACAAACCTTCGCCTTCATGAAAAATATTTCTGTCCCTGACTTTAACCTAACAATCTCATATTGATGCAGAGGTATAACCTCAAAATTATCAACAATCAAAATTTTGTTTTGTTTTACTATTTTACTGTTGTTGTCACAAAACACTATGACAAAGATAACTTACCGAAGACAGAGTTTATGTGAGCTTATAGTTTGGCATTGTGATGTGGCTAGAGCCTATTGGGCCAGGGAGTAGATTGTGGTAGTTTGAATGAGAATGTTCTCTATAGGCATATATATTTGAATACTTGATCCTCAGTTGGTGGAAGGATTTTGATAAGGATTAAAAGGTATGGACTTAATTAGGGAAGTATGCCATTGTGTGCAGGCTTTGAGGCTTCCAAAGCCTATACCATCCCTAGTCAGCTCTCTGACTTGTGATTATCTCTCAAGATGTAAGCTCTAAGATACTGCTCTTGTACACACCTACCTTCCTGCTGCCATGCTTCCGACCTTGATTTTTTATGGACACTAGCACTCTGAAACCCCAAACAAACTCTTCTATAACTTGCCCTGGTCATGGTGTGTCATCAGAGTCATAGAAATGCACCTAAGGCAGAAGTTGTGGTTCTAGAGGGGTGGAGTCAATAATGGTGTCATCAAGGCATGGCAGCAGTAGCAGCATCCTGGGTCCTGTCATCTTGTACAAGCATGAATCAGAGAACACAAACCAGAAATGGCAAGAGTCTTTAAAATCTCAAAGCCCACCCCCAGGGGCATACTTATTCCAGCAAGGTTATATCTTCCAACCCTACCCACATGGCCCCACCGACTGGAGATCAAGGGTTCAAATGCCCTAAACTATGATCGGCATAGATTCCTCAAACTGGTCCAGGTATTGAATTAAATACCTCTAGCTATTATGACATACTAGAGATGGCAAAGCACAGCCTACAGTCAGATTCTGCTATTCTTTAAAACGATTCTTCCTTGGCTTCTCTGTGTCAGATCATCTTCTGGAATGCATATTAAAGGCAGAAAGTATTTATAATAATGGAATTTCCACCATCAACTGGGCCAGATTTGATATGTGTAATTTGAGAATTCTGTCTGTATCCAGTCCAAACCTGCTAATCCATGCCTTTGAGAGTAAGATAATAAGCTACACAGTTTCAGTTTGCTTTGATAGATGAAGCATTTTTGAAATGGTGCCTAGAAAGTCAGAGCCTGGGTGTGTTTGCCAGGCAGGATCTTTCAATCATAAAAACAGAGTTCATGTCTAGCTGTCTTATTCCTGGAAGCCAAGGGCACTTAAAATCCAGCTATGATGTGTTAGTCAAGAGGGAAGCAAAGTATAATTCAGACTAGTTTCCAAGGTGACCTAATATTTTTAGCCACATAACTCCCCCCCCCCACTTTAGTAGTTTAAGGTGTAGGTGTATATATGCATCAATAGTTTATTAAAATATTGTTTTATGTCTTGGAAATATGCTGTAATCACTAGGAAATACTTGCCCTTGAAGTAGATGACATTTGGGAGAGGAAGCACACACACTGTGGGTTGGCCCTGAGCCAGGCACAGTCTAGATGTTTCGGAACCCTCTGTGGCTCTGCTCCCTGTCTCTCATAAAGAAATCAAGACTAAAGTTTTAACTACATCACCGAGGCACTTAGCAGGGTAATGTGAGTATCTTCCCTGATCCTAAGGGAATCCATGTTTTTCCAGTGGTGGCTTCTGATGGTAGCCTGAACAGCTCCAGGGAGCACTCCTTTTCTGATGGGAATGTTAGCATGAAGGACTCTCCCTCAGCAACATCCCCTGTCATGGTGGCAGTAGATGGTAGCCGATGGAGGATTAGAAGACCTGCCTCCGAGTCTGTCAAATATGCTTCCTGACCAGTAGTTGGGGAGCCTCACTCCCCTCCTGGATTAAGGGTATCAGCCCTCCCATCCTGTGAGTACAGCTTGGGGTTCTAATTTTTCTTGGTACTTGAATTCAATAGCTTCAAATGCATGATACTATGAAAAATTATGATAGTTATAAAATAAGAGATTACTTTTTCTTTATTCACCCATTCATTCATTTATTCATTCTTTTTTGTTGAAACTAACAAGAAAGCTCCAACTTGTGGGGTGAATACATTCACTAATGTGATTATGTAAATGTTGTTGATAAGATATTGCAGTTGTATACGTAGACAGATGTGTGATGACCAATGGCATTTTCCTCAACATCATTGCTCTTGGTTACTGGCTGACATGACTTACCCGTACCTCCAACTGCTTGTATGTTAAGGTGCCGTGATACTTTTTAGAATTTTTATGCATAGCAACTACTGAATTTTCATGCATTTAAATTCCTTGGATTCCCAAGTTGAGGATCGTTCCAATTTTTGCAAAGATTAGTGGGATAAGAATTGCAAATGAGTAAAATTTTACAGTTTAAATTAGGACTGATAGAGTCAACTTTCTCAAGGGATAAAACGATGAGAATTTGGTAGTCAGTCCTTAATAAAGTTTTTAAGAGGAAAAAACCCTCAAAAATCCAGATAGATATAAGTAGCCAAAGAGTGGTTCAATCAAGGAAAATGAATAGGTTTATAATTAGAATTTGAGCTACCAAGCTCTAGAAGAGGTGGGCTGTGTGATGAGCCGGAGTTGAGCAGCAGAGGGCTGGTTTCTCCTCAAGGGACAGTCATGCCAGCAGAGGTGTCACTCTTCTCAGATGGGCTATCTGAGCAATCTTCAAGGACTATCAAACTCTGCTCAGGGGTCATTTATCTCAACCTCTTCCACATTGTCTTAACGTCCCAGCCCTTGATTAACTTTCCAATCTCATGGTTGCTTGAATGCCTCAGTTTCCCATTTGTTAAAAATCGAAACACTTAACAGTGTGCTGAATTTTTTTATTAGATTAATAGCTAGTAGTTATTGATTTGTTTCTTACTGTCTTTCCCATACCTTTTCTGGGAGTGGGAAGAAGTCACTGTAGCTGTGCCATGCTCTTCCTCAGCCGTAGTCTGTCATCAAATAAGAGGCTGGTTTTAGTCATAGTTGCTTTTATTTCTTTTTTAAATATTTATTAATTTATTATGTATACAGTGTTCTGCCTGCATGTCAGAAGAGAAAACCATTAATCCCAGCACTTGGGAGGCAGAGGCAGGCGGATCTCTTGTGAGTTCGAGGCCAGCCTGGTCTACAAGAGCTAGTTCCAGGACAGGCTCCAAAACCACACTGAAACCCTGTCTCGAAAAACTAAAAAAAAAAAAAAGAAGAAGAAGAGAAAACCAGATTGAATTACAGAGGGTTGTGAGCCACCATATGGTTGCTGGAAACTGAACTCAGGACCTCTGGAAAAGCAGGCAGCACTCTTAACCTCTGAGCCACCTCTCCAACCCCCATAGTTGTTTTCCTTGCTGCTGTGATAAAATACCCTGGTGAAAGTTACCGAAGGGAGGAAGGGTTAATCTGCTTCAAGCCACTATAGCTAGGAAGTCAGGGTAGACAGAAGTCTCTTGTACTGGCAGTCAGGAAAAGAGACCAGTGATTCATGCTTCTGCCCAGCTCCTTTTCTCTACTTACGCAGTCCAGGATCTGAGTCAGAGAAAGACCCACCCACATTGGTAGATCTTCTAGAAAGAGTGTGAAGGGAACTTAGGACAATCAGGAAACTATGAATGGGTTCTTTTTTAGAGGAGTTGCATCTTACTCAATGAATTGTCCCCTCCCCCAAGGTGTTGCAAAAAATTACAAACTGTTAAAGCATGGGGAAGAGAAGAGCCCATCCAAGGTAAAGCACCCCTGATGGCACCAGTCAGGGAAAGGGTGGGGATTCTATGAAGGGGAGGAACCCTGGAACCTGAGACCTACAGTGGATGCCTAGCTCCAGGGCTTCTTCCATCTCCTGTGTGTCTGCTCTAATAAACTTTGCAGGTATTTGTTGTCTTTCCTTTTTCTGTGCCCAGTGTTTTCCCTTCCAGTGCATGTGCCCTTCCCATTCCCAGCTGTCATCTTTCTTAGCTAACTTTGAACACACTGCTATTGCTTCTTGCAGGTTTCTGCCTTCGGTCTTTCCCACACACCCAGTCCTTTGTTGGTCTCATGGGACTGACCTCAGATCCCCTAGATGGCCACTCCCCACCCCAATATCCTTGTAACATCTGCATGTCAATTAACATAATCAAGACAACCCCAAACAAGGAAGCTTAGAGTCCACCTCTCAAATTCTAGATTCTGTCAAGTTTCTGATTAGCATTAACTGTCAGGGAGAAAGAGCCAAGGAAAGAACACCCTGCACCTGGGCTGTCTACTAACCCTACTGCACCTGGGCTGTCTACTAACCCAGTGTTTGAAAATCCCCATCCCTGTGATTCAGCATTAATAGTCAAACAATGTTTCAAATTGGTGGTCAAACCATGCTGTACTCTTCCACGAGGCCATCCTCGACTAGCTTACTGTACATACTCCACAAAACCCTATAAAAGCCCTTCTTTCTGCCCAACCCTCTGCTGTCTCTTCCCGGTCGCAGGCAGTAGCCATTTGTCTCTCCCCAATACATTTCTTGTATAAGTTTTGTTACGTGGGGTATCTTCGTCTTGTTCCTTGGCTCCTTACTGCAAGTTGCCATTGCAGAGGAAAAACCCTTTCATTAACCATCATAGTTACCTTAACAGCGTGGGCTGGTAGCTATGCTTAACAGAACTGTCAGGAGTCACCCCTCCCCTTTGTTTCTCTTATTATTCCCTCATCCTCCCTCCTCCCTTTCCTTCCTATCCTTCTTTCTTTCCTCTCTTTCCTTCCCTTCCTCCACTCATCCTTTCTTCATCCCTTCTTTCCTTCATTTCCTTCCTCCATTCTTTCCTGATTTCCTCCCTCTCCCTCTCCCCTACTATTTTTCTTCCCTATTTCCTTCTTTTTTTCATTGGTTAATTGTTATGTTCGTCCCTCTCCCTTTTGATTAGATATGGATATTGGTTAATTTCTCAAGTTATTAAGAAACAAGACAGGGACACAATTTATTCAAGTTATGGATTAAATCACTTTGGACAATAGTCATTCTAATTATGTTAGTTTTCTTTGATTGTTCAAATTGCATTGACATTGAACTACTTGCTCAACTTGAGTTGAGAAGACTTTCCTCTAGTAACTTATGGTTTTTCTTTCATCTGAGTAACCAAATGTAAGGTAATTTTTTACAAATTGACACAAATTGTCCAGAAGTGGATGGGCCTCCTAAGATTCAGGAGTTATGCATCTCCAGGATCTGCAAATGCTGCCACTTAAAAGATCCTTGCAGTGATTCTCAACCTTCCTCATGCTGTGACCCTTTAACACAGTGGTCCTCAGTCTCATTAATGCTGAGACCCTTTAACACAGTGGTCCTCAGCCTCCCTAATATTGTGACCCTTTAATACAGTAGTTTTCCATGGGACCTGTCCACCCAGGAAGGGTTCACGGTCATCAAAGACTTCTCCAACTCTGTGCTTTTGCCACATCCTGGTAAGCGGATTCTAAACCAGGCACAGATCTACCATTTCAAAGTGGTACAAAATAACAACTTTAGTAGACCATGCTGGTAGAACAACTGTGTAGGGAGAGATGAGGAAAGAGCAGTCCCAGCAAAAGGTATATGGACGCCAGAAGCATGAGGCCTTTCACCCAATCGTGCACACAAATAAGAGGTTGGAGATGGCCTTGGCATGGGCAAAAATGAAGATAGGAAGAATAGCAGGTCATCTTAGATTTCCCAAAGGGGAATCATATATCAGCCTGGCTACATGCTACAATCACAGGATTTAAATTCAAGTTCCCCAAGTGAAGAGACAGGGAGATTTTTAGATAATGATGATGCTTTCAAGAAAAGAACAGGCAGCATTGAATCTCAAATGCCCACACATGGAAACGGCATGAGTGCTAAGGTGTGTAGGAGCATTGTACATGCATTGCTATGACAAATCCTTCATTTGGAGATGTCTATTTAAACTCAGTAACAGAGGGATAGGCAATATTGTCAGAGTATGTATAAATAAGGCCTATAATGAAGTGGTGAGATGCAATCACTGCAGTAAGAGGAAGTGGCTCTCAAGCTGTGATAAATGAATCACTTTCCCAGAACCCAGTATTTCATCTTAAAGCATAAAGAAAACTACTTGTCAAGAGGAGACGTTGCCATTAGGAGGCCGCCCCTACATACACACAGGAACTTTGGGTTCCTGGCCTTGGCTGAAATTATTAGACAACCCTTTGTACTAATATTTGTTTATGTGGACTCTACCAGGTCTGTCTGAGGCACAGATGTCTACATGCTTTCAGAAGTCGAGGCAACATTTTGGGGGTTAGCAAGAGCAGGCTAAAGTAGGTATGTGCATGGAGTCCTGTCCCAGACAGTAAATGGAGGTAAGAAGGGATGTTGATTAGGAAACCACCACCTGCTTCAGAGAGCTGTGCATCACTGTGAAGGACACCATTGCTGTGAGCAGACAAACCCACTGCCGAAAGGCTGGAGCCAGAGTGTCCAAGATCAAAGCTTTTAGAAGTGGCTAAGCATTATGATATTTTCACAAAGATCATAAATATACAGCAATAAAATATTTCCAATATTAGTTACTTTTCTCACTGATGTAATGATACACTTGATAGCAACCACTTACAAAAGGAAAGGTTCACAGTTTTTGAGGGATTGGTCAGTGGTTTTTCAGCTTTAGGTGCTGGTGTAGGAGGTCCTTCTGTCTATGTGTTGCTTTCGTTGGTTGAATAAAGAAACCACCTTGGCCTTTTGATAGGGCAGCACTTAGGTAGGCAGAGTAGACAGAACTGAATGCTGGGAAGAAAGGCAGAGAGAGCCACCATGAAGTTGCCAGGTCAGACATGCTGAATCTTTTCCGTTAAGCCATGACCTCATGGTGATACACAGATCAGTGAAAAAGGGTTAGATCAGGATGTGAGAGTTGGACAAGGAGAGGTAGATATAATGGGCCAGGCAGTAATTTAATTAATACAATTTCTATGTGGTTATTTTGGGGGTTAAGCTAGCCGGGTGGTGGGACACAGCCCATTCCACCTTACTACAATGTGCTTGGGTAGAATATTATGGTGGCGAAGAAGTGTGGATTGAAGATCCTTCTTCACCTTCTTTAGACAGGAAGCAGAAAGAGAAAAATGAGAAGGGACCAGGGACATGATACCCAGAAAGACATGCAACAAATGACCTAATTCTGGCAACTAGTCTTCATCTTCTCAAGTTTATAGAACTTACTAAAATGATGCCACTATCTGGGGACCTACAATTTAACACAGGAGCCTGTGAAGGACGTTTGTGTTAAAACAATAATAGTTCTAAATCATTATCTTGTGTAGCCCAGAAGTTAAGTCTTCAAATAGAAGCTTAGTAGCAATGAATAGGACATAATTCTACCCATTCTTTGACATCCACTGACTTTAACACTGAAATACTCAAAGCTTACAAGTGTAGCAGTAAATCCACTGAGCCATGGATTTCCTTGTCTACCTTAATTGTGGGAGCTGTGACTTATTTTTCACCTTCCAAGTGAGCCTTCATGGTTTCTTTTTGGAGTCTGCTTTCTCAGAACCGACCCAGTCCCCACATCCATGACTCCCACCGCATCCGAAGAATGAGCATCTCAGAACTGAGTTCATGCAATGATAAAGGAAAATGTTGCCACGGAAAAGCCAGACTAGATACAATTAGGATTACATTTGACATATATGCTTAAGGGTAAGGTCTCCAAGTTGTCTTTTCTTCCCTTGTATTCCCAGTATACTCTACTGCTCTACTGCTAAGAAAAACAGGAAAGAGGAAAACTAGGTTTAGCTCTCAGCCATTTTCCAGAACAGCATCCTGGTCAATCTTGGGTGCTCAGACCTAACCCTGCCACATAGACTTTATGCAGAGTGTGGAACTGTATAAACAGATAATTACAGTTTTTGTACTTTGGGTTTCTAGATCCATTTATTCTCTGTTTCTCCAGTTAGCTTCTGCCTTCAAGAGCTAGAACTCTTGACCTTCTGAAAGCAAAGAGACTCCCCTGCTCTTATTGGTTTTGAGACTTTCTGGTCTCTCCCAGAAGTCAATGGGCAGGCAGAACTTCCCCTGTATAAGTGAACTTCTAATCTTTAAGACTATTCTCAGTAGAAAGTAGTGAGACTCTAGATGCAAAGTGTCATTTTCCATGACATGGAACAGAAGTACAATATATAGAAAATGGTGGTGACTGATGTACTGGAAAGGGTAGGGACATGGACATGGGATAGAGAATTCTAATGTAGGCTTCTAGACCCTTCTTAAATTTACTTGCAGTGATAACTCAATTGCTTCAACTGGTGTTTGTCCAATAGAGCAATTGTCTTATCCAGTGCAACAGCATCATGAGAATCTAGAGTCAATGCACGCTGTGAACTAAAGCCCTTAAAGCTTTCAAGGACATCAATGTCCATCGGAAGCATGGCAGAATGTACTCCTTATTTTAATTACTGTACACTCTTGGCATAAGACAAAAGTTACCACATTCCACCAATAATTATCTATCATTAAGACCTAAAGAAAGAAAGATGCAGTCCCACATGTCAGGTGCTCACTTGAGGCCAGGATGGAGACTAGATTAAACAAAGAATGAAGTCAGCAGAGAGTGTACAAGAAAATGCCAGAACACAAAGAGGTCACTGCTGTATTCAGTATTTAACTTTTTATCATTTTAGATATTTACACTCACTTCAATAAGATTGCTATTTATTTAAAGACTATAAACACTGAGGTTGCTCAGCCAGCACCCACAGTAGTCTCTCCCTGAGTATTCACTGCCGTTGGCTGCCCAGGGCATCACCGTGAGCTTTTCTTATGAAATCAATGGCCATTGGCATCAATGGTGCCCTCTCCAGACGGTGTTAGTTACAGCCTCTGGCAACAGCCTCAGATGAGCACATAGCAGCTGTGCAGTTCCAAAGGAGAAGCCCCAGCATGAAATCAGTCATTGCCAAAAAGATTAACTATGACATAACCACATAAGAATCAGAAGTAAATGATTACTTGTAATTAACAGAAATCTGAGCATATTCATTTAAGACTTATATGTAATTATTGTTATTGTGTCTCTAGTAAGGATCTATGGGGATAAAACAAAATCTAGGCCAGGTAAATAGCCCTAGGTTCAAGATTCCATTCTACCACTGTACATTAGCTTTTCCACAGTTGTTCATTGTTCTGCCATATAGGGCTGGGTCACCAACACCCAAACTGAATAAAACAGAAATAGCCAACTGATTATCATTGTTCTGATTGCCAGGGACTCACAGGGTTGCTGTCGCTCATGCTTCCACTAACAGGACAGGGAAGGAGAGCAGATCTGGCTCTTTGTGAGAAATACGGACACACTGTGAGGCTTTTACTCACACAGCCTGGGAATCTGCACAGTGTTTTCTAATATACTATGTTTAAAAAGCCACAAGGATGCAAATTTAGCAGACAGGAAGAATTTCCGTTCTTTAGTGGGCAGGATTGCCAGAAAATTTACAGATTAAAAACTTTTAAGTCACTCTATGTTTTCAAAACCATGCTGACTCTACCGTATAAAAAGTATTCAGCTAGGAATGCTGGTGCAGGCTTTAAATCTCAAAATGCTGGACACTAAAGCAGTTGATTTTCTATGAGTTTGAGCAAGCCCAGTCTCCTTAGTGAGTTTCAGGTCAGCCAGAACTACAGACTAGACCTACTAAGAGAAATATATAAATATTCAGTTTTCTTCAGAGAAGTATTTTCTACCGTTGGAGTTTGAGAATGCCTTCCTTTTTGCTAAAAGCAATGTTTTCTATTTACCTAACTGCACAAAGATGGGCAGGTTATATAACTTTTCTAAGCCTCTGTTTCTTAGCACTAAATCAGGGATAATATGGAGGGATATTAGGCAAGTTAAATAAAAATATACAAATCAAAGGCTGAGTGCAGCCCATGTCTTTCTGTAAGTGTTACATAATGATAGCTAAGTTCAATCGCAGGTGTTCTGCTTTGACACTGTCTCTTCTTAGCTTGGGGAGCCTTGCTTTTAACACTTTATTCAAACCATGTCTCTGCTGTATTTTTAAAAATCCACGAATGATGCTTGGGCACTCAGGGGCGAAGAATAGAAACGGGGTTGACTCATCTGTCACCATTAAAGGCATAGTATGTTTTAACCAAGTATTGTCATGGTACATTTCATGCATCTATTACCTATTTCAAAAAGCAAGTAGAAATACATGAATCAAATGTTAGTAATAGTGAAAGCATATCTTGATGCAGTTGAAATACCTGTTTTGTGATTTGTAAATTCATATTTTCGTATTTGGGAAAATCATTTATATGGTATTTATTGATTTTGTCTGTACCACCAATGTTTACAGTATGCAGATCTGCCATTTCCCTAGTTGGCTCTGTATTTAATAGCAACTATGATTGCTTTATAACTATTTACACGTCAGACTCAGTGACCTCTGCCCCCTCCTTACATTCTTTCTAGTGAAAGAATGAAATGAAACTAGAGAAATGAAGACTTAGGGATGCTGGCTTCCTTTGATAAGTCACCACACCCTGGAAGATACCCACCCATTGCTTATCCAGACTTTAGATAAGAGAACGGTATTGCCACGAAGGAAAAAAAGGACAGATTCAGAAAATGATGCAAAATTTTCAGTACCTTTTGGAATTGAGTATCTTGTTTCTTTCCTTTGGATTTCAGTGAACTTTTTGCTATCAACTTGCTTAGCTCTGGTATCCATTGATCATCATGCTAGGAAGGATTTCTGGAAACACTCATGTAAGAAAATCTCCTTAGAACATCCTTTCTCAACCACACGGGAGAGCAGATGGAAAGCCATTGTGTATCCTGGGGGAATAATGCCAAAAGTTCTGTGTTTGTGAAGAGGCAGGCGAAAGCATTTTGGCCTGAGTACTGTCCTTTTGACTTTAGATCCTATTTTACCAGCAGAATGAAATAAAATTCAGATTCCCAAACCTTAGGGGAGCTGGGAACTTTCCAATGGCCGATCGACCGCCTCCCTAAACCATAGAAATTGTCATCATGCATCTTTAGCTCCTTACTACCATTATGGCTATTCCTAGCCACAGAAGACACAGGAATCTGATTGGTTGGACTGAAAGACTCACATTGTAAATTGGTTAGCAGTGATGGAACACATAAGGAAAGACCCTAATCTATGATTTCTGAATGGTGAAAACTGTAACTGTAACTTGGCAGCAAATGTTTGTGAATTCTATGCTTTTAAACCCCACTTCTGCCCCCACTCAGGGTTGTCAGAAGGACAAAGGCTCCCGAGTCTCGTCCTGCAGCCCTCGTTGTCCTGCAGACCCACTTATGGGTGATTTATTCAAATCTTTGGAACCCATGAGTGTTGCCTCATTCCTCAGAGCACATAATGGTCTATGTGTGACAGATGGAGATGGTAGAAGATTACTTGTTACAATAAAGCAAATATTGTACAATTTTGCAGGCTCAGAAGCACTGAGTTAAGAACCGAACACTTCCTTTTTCTTCTTTCTTTCGGTAGATAGGGTTAACAATACCTTCCAGACCTTTCTAGATGAGAAGCTCAGGTTCAGAAATTCCCCCTCACTGAGTTAGCCTTATTCTTGCTCTCAGTGCCTGAGCAGTCTATATTAGCTAGTACGCTGAATCCTTTTTTGCCTTTTCTCTGGAAGGCAGACTATTTCCTTCTGTAGGCTCAAGGCAGAGGTCACCCTATCACCAGGGAACAGGAAGAAGTGACATGGTATGAAAGACATGAGAAGGGATGCTGTTGAATCTGGGTAACTGTTTCACTATGGCCACTGGCTTGATCAGGAGACTTCAGCTAAAGAGAACCTTGAAGCCTTGCCTAGTGCAAGCTCTCTCCTCAGTGGTCCTCTGTTTCTGGACTTTGCAGGCTTTTCCAGGAGCTCTGCAACAGGGAACCTCAATGGCACTCCATACCCCTGTCTAGGTGCACCATCTTGATGCTGGTTTGAGATGACTGGCTCCCCAGCTGCTCTCTGGGTTTGTTAAGATGAGTTCGTTTGGGCAAGGCTGCGTGGGCGTGATTGTTCTGGATGTGAGGATCCTGAAGGGAAACCAAAGTTGCTCCTGTTTTCACAGGAAATGGTCAGGTTTCGCAGAGCATAGTTGTGGGTTTTACTCCACACCCTATCCTGTTGCCTGCTTCATACCAAGCAGACAGGCTGTGTTTGCTGGGTGAGTCAGAGATGGGGAAGCCTCAGCACTGTTGTCTGGGTTGGACAATAGGACAGACTTGTCCTTTGCAGCCTTTGGTGAGGGAGGTGATGGGAAAAAAATGTCACACAAAATTTCCTTGTCACTTAATATTCATCACCAGCATCTGTCAGCCCTTTCAGCCTTGGTCTATGATTCTTCTTTGTACATAAATTTATACATTTATTAAAAAGGAATTGAGAGTCAGACCTCCATCAGTCACTGACACTGATGAGGAAGCCATTTAAACTCAATGGGGCTTTGCTCTGAAAGGCACCATATCTTGGGCTCATATTTTCCAGCTGATATAAGCACATTCCAACTATTTGAATAAAATATGCTTTTTATCATTGAATAGAAAATTTTAGGAAGTGGAGCTGGAATGGCTACGAGTGGTTAAAATTTGACTGTTAAAAGTTTCTGTTGATTTTGCAAAGAACCAGAATTTGGTTCCCAGCATTCATGGCAGGCAATTCACAGGAAAATGGTTACCCACCCTTTTTCTACCTGGAGGCTGGGGAAAATGGCAAAGCCTTCCCTTCTGGTCCATTGTGTGGGCATTGATAGTGTGCGCAGAAATTGTCCACCATAGCTCTCCCCTGCCCCTAGATATTTATGTCCTAAAGATGGCTGTCCTACAGAGACCACTCCTACTGAGATTAGCTAAGCTTTCTCCAGCTCTATCATAAACCCTAACCCCTTGTTTATCTGTATGTATCTTATCCATCTGTGAAATAGCCCTCCCCCCATACAGGTGCATTTAATAAACACACCAAGCTTCTGCAGTACTAAGATCTCTCCATCTGAAAGACCAGAGTTCTTGATCACAGCTTTTCTTCTCTTCATCCCAGACTACCCAAGTCAGGTCTGGCCT
The DNA here is from genome assembly GCF_018167655.1 of Microtus oregoni. Classification (NCBI taxonomy): domain Eukaryota; kingdom Metazoa; phylum Chordata; class Mammalia; order Rodentia; family Cricetidae; genus Microtus; species Microtus oregoni. The sequence goes on along the minus strand of NW_024543067.1, from coordinate 12,664,488 downwards.
TGGAGCCATGGAAGGACAGGACAGAGAGTGAAACCTAAGCTGGCCTCAACTGTCTGAGTTTCTGCTTGAGGGAAATTCTACCTCTAATTAGCTCCTAAGTGCTTTCTGTCTGGCGGGAATCTCCTCTCAATATCTCCACTGTTGGTGGCTGTTGATGGGTTGGTTACCCTCTAGTCCCTCTCAGGTACAGCTGTGCTTCTCTTACAAAAGTCGCTACACTGCTTCTTCAGCATTTAGTTTTGTCACCCTGATTGACATTGTGGTTTCCCAAGTTCCTTTAACAACTTTGTCCTAAATGTCCATGATCTACCTACTTTTGAAAGACAAAAGTCCCTCCAAACCCTCCAGGCAAGAAAAAAAGCAAACGACAGCAATAAAGACCTCCACAAATATTGTTGGAAACCTTTGTCTTCTAAATTTTCTTCTATCCCAGGACTATCCAGACAGCCAGCTTTCTGTGAAGGGTTTCCCACTGCCTGATTCTGGAAAATGTAAATTTTGGAAGGAACTCTGATCTTTAATAGGCTTTTTTAAATATTTTAAAATAACTTAATTCCAAAGGATTTTTAAATAACAAATGTTTTATTGCCTAATTTAATTCAAACAATTAGCAAAATAAAAGTAAATTTTCTCATTATATTTTCATGTATCATAATTAAGCCTTCTTCAGTGAAATTTATTGTTAGTCACGAAACAAAGTTATATTAAATGGGACTCCTTGTGAGTTCTCTGATCCATGCATATTCCATGCAATGTAAAAATTGGGTTAAATGTATGAGATACACCCTCAAACATCTATTATTGCTTCGTGGTAAAAACCTTCCTAAGATTCTGTGGGAGTCATTTTCATTCAACACCACATCTGCCATCTGGCATCTTCCAGGCATCACTGGGATTCACTGCTATTTTCCAAACCTGAAGTGAAGCCGTGTTCACTTTCTGAAGTTCACGTGGACAGAATGTGACAATAAATATAAACCCTATTGAGAGCAATGTTCTTGTTGCTGTCCTAGAAAACAAGCTGACTTCACAAACAAAAGGTTTATGTACGAAGGGTTCTCGGCAGTCATCTTTCATTCTTCTGCAGTGCAAGCATTTATTTTTTAGAACCTATCTGTGAAAGGCATTGATTTATAAGAATGTAAGATAGAACCTCTAAACAACAAAATAATATTGTCTCACTAAAATTCAAAAAATAATAAAAACAGAATAGTGAATATTAATAAAAGATCATTTGAATGGTAGCAAATTATTTTTTTTTATTTTTGAGATTATAATTGCATCATTTCCTAAAATTCATCTGGAATCACAAAAGATCCCAGATAGTCAAAACAATCTTGAGCAAAAAAAACCATGCTGCAAAGATTACAATTCCAGATCTTAAGATCTATTACAGAGTCATAATAATAAAAACAATATGGTCCTGGCACACACAAAAAAAAACAGACATGAGACCAATGGAACAAATCAAAGACCCAAACATGAGCACATGTGACTTTGGCCATTTAATATCTGGCTAAGACACCAAAAACTTATGATGGAGAAAAGAAAACATCCTCAACAAGTGGTTTTGAGAAAACTGGATGTCTGCATGCAGAAGAATGAACTTATTTCTGTATTTATTACCTTGCCCCAAAACTCATGCAAATGTATCAAAGATCTAAATGTTAATTTTTATAAAGATGGCTACAGTAGATTAAGAGGAAGGAATCCCAGGAGCTTACTGACTACTGTATGTGGAAGGAAGATCTTCCAGTGTGTTACCTTTTGGGGAAATAAAGGAGATGATCTCATGGAAATGTCTCTCCAACAGAAGAATCATGTACAGAGACCCCAAAGAAGGCAGGTACTAAATTTACCTGCAAAACACTAATGAGTGAATTGCAGTTAGAGCCCATGGGAAAAGGGAGTGAACTTAGAAAGCTGAGCCAGAATGGAGGCAGAGGTAAGAATATGGAAGGTCATGTGAGAACTCTGAGATTTCTTATAATGCCTAATGAGAAAGTAAGAATATGGAAGGTCATGTGAGAACTCTGAGATTTCTTATAATGCCTAATGAGAAACTGAAACTGGTTTTTATTTTCACATGTTGCTAACTCTTTTACTCTATGACATGAACTTAACATTCAGTTTTAGAAGATGCACTATCTCAGGTTTTATTTTTTCAAATTTTTTATAATACATGATTTCACATCTCTAACACACAAAAAATGATGAACTTTAAATGGAAATACTCTGACAAAAATCACCCTTCCTGTTGAAAATGACAGTTAAAAAGATCTTAAAATGTTTTTACTCTTTTGATTTGGCAAAAGGGTAGTGGTTTATAAAACCTATGACACTGATATCAACCCAAAGGAGGAAGCGTCCAGTAGAGAAGAAACAGCCCCATTACTCTCCTGTTGGGAGACAGGGCTTTTATGATTTTCTGAGGTGATGGGGAGGGATTTGGAGGCATAAGTGTCCATTCACACAGAACATTCATTTTATAACACCCAAGCAGACTGCCTCTTCCCAACGTCATGCAGGGATAGCTGCTCATCCTGGCACTTCTCTTTTAAAGTATCTTGGGCATGTTCAGTCTACCCCAGGGCAGAAGAAAACATCCATAAGTTTGTAGTCGATGCCTTGTAACCATTTCTCAAGCAGACCCACCCTCTTCATCCCTAGACTTGTGCAGTAGAGGACAAGGTGTGGTCTAAATTTCCTTCTGATACAGAGTATGAGTGACAAGCCTTGGAAGGAGCAGTACAGCTGCCTAGAGGCCAGACGAAGGAAAGGCAGCTACAGCAACCTGAGCACTGGGTATGGCAGGAGCTTCCAGCTAGAAACAGAGTAGGACATGGTACCCAGAGAGGTTGCACACAGGATGCAGGATGATGATCTCAGATAGACTCTCAGCATCTAGAAGATTTTGCACAATTTCTTCAAATGGGAAGGGAATAAGTGTCAGGTCAAAATTCTGGCAGTTAGACAAAACTGGCATTCCCCAGAAAGCTGGTCCCCCTCTACCAAAGGAGAAGGGACCAATGATTATCTGTGGTGGTGGCTGCTCACATGACAAAGCACACACAGTCCTCCAGACTCCAGTGACGTGGGATGCCACACAATACCTCTTTCAGATTTGAGAGTCCCTGGCTAAACTCAGTTATTCTCCATCCCACCCCCATCGAACCTCTTCCAGCTCAGTAGCTTCCCTGTTCTCATTCTTCTACAACTGTGCTAGTTTAGCCATGCTCTCCTTTGGTCCCCTTTCATGGTCTTCTCTCTGTCTTCCTCTGTCACTATCCACCCATGCCTCCACTGATGGCCAGGCAAGGTCTGCTAGCCCTATTCAGTCTACTAGTTTCTCTCTTTGCTCTGGACTCTTCCAGGTGTCTCTGGTTGTCCTCTCCATCATATCTGCAATTAAATACTTTACCCTGAACCTACCTTGGAGGGGTAATATCCTAAAGTTTTAAACCTAGTTCCATAACCTCTAGTTTGTGCAATAAGAAATTCCCAAAATTGTGTGGACCACATTAATGGAATGGGCTCAATGCAACTCACAAGTAGAAAAATACCATATTCGGTAGTAAAACTTCAGCCACTAGAGGAGAGCTGGGAGTGATTGACACATTGGCTTGAGTGAGGCAGGATGGGTAAGGCCTGATGTGAGAGGCACAAGCCAGCAGTGAAGGAGTAAAAGGAGAAGGGTTGGTGGCAGGTCCGAGGCAGATTTTCAGGACCTTTTGTCAAAGATATGAAACCATGCCCTTTCTCTTGTTCATCTCATCAGACAGACCTAACAGTGAGACTCATTGCTGCGTATCAAATGTTGTGATGTCCTGCTTGAGCTGCAGTACCCATCACCACATAGGGCAGATAATTTTTGCTCCTTATCCTTGTCTCTCAGCATTGCTGTTGTTTCCCAAGTCTTCAATCTAAAGAGTTAATCTCTATCCCTACCCCACCTAAGTTGTGTGCCTTTGACTCAGGGGCTGTGGGAAACTGTGCACTGGGCAGCATGACTGCACCTGGTGGAATTTCATGAGCCACTGGTTCAGAGAAAGGGAATGTGATCTGAGAGATGATAAAAATCATTTACCTGTCACATTCCCTAAATCACCTCAACTGCATCCTGAGGATATCACAGCCTGATCATCATCAGAAGTCCACTGCAGATAATCCTTCCACTCCATGCTCAGAAACAAAAGATTTAGGCCTTCACATTCTCTATATCCATTGACAGCTATAGTAAATGCTTCAAGTCTGAATCCCAAAAGTGCTTCTATACAATACATACGTATTTACAGCTCTGACATTTGTTTGGCAAGGAATTCTGAGTCAGCCCAGGTGGAAAAAAATAAAACTCCCTGTGTGACAAATGACATTGGTGTTGAGGGTCACTGCTGGGGTGTGAGCACAATGAAATTCAGTCAAAGAGGAAACTAAGGAGGCTGGAAAGCTTTTTGAATGGACATTCTTTCCGGGAAAGTTAACTTATTGTCTCAAAATTAATTTATCACCTCTGATCTCTCCTGATAAAGCCTGAGAGTAGACTTAAGGTGCAGTTTATGAACCTTGGCTTTATCAGTCATTTCTTTAGTGTCTTTTAATGATAAAGGCATTAAAGTATTTTCTAACAAATACATAAAAATCAGATTGAACTTTCAATGACTTATTTCTTTATACACTTACTAAAAACTTAAAATGTGTAGTAGGAATAGGATCCAAATACATATGATGCACCTTCACCTCTCAGAAATTCTAGCTTATCAGTGGAGTTCAATATTGAACAGACCAAGAAAAGGGAGGGTAAGTTTCCAGCAACTGGCAAAGGGATTACATTCTAAGAGATCTAAGAAGAGATATTTTTTCATCTAGAGTGATGGGAAAGGATTGTAGAGGAGGATATAAGGGACAATGGAATTCTTAAAAGTATGTCTTAAGGAGTGATATGATTTTTAAAAGAAAAAAATTGTGGACAGAATGTGGTTCTGGAACTACCCGGCCCGTGAGACTCAGAACTGCAGGAGGATGGTGTTCACTTACTTCTGGAGTTCTTATTGTGACAATCATGCCTCTATGGTCCAGTGTCCTTCTTCAGCTTCCCCTGGAAAATTGCCAGGACAGATAGAGGTCTCCTGTCATTGCTCCAAGGCTTTGTAACTGGAAACAAGTCACTACAATTCTGCACAAAATCTCCCTTACTCTCTCAGATGGCAAGGTGCTGACTCCAAAGGTCTCAGTGGTTTGACTTTACTGTTTAAATTTTTCCTTCCCTGTTTGCACTGCTCCCCTTTATCTGATCACCCTTTGCTGTCTACTCACTCCATTCTTAGAGCCAGGGCAAGATAAGAACCCGAGACAGGTGAGCAGACCATGCCAGTATCATTCCACACCACGTCATGCCTCCGGTCTGAGTGATGCCTCTGAAATAGCAGTATGCATTTATCTATGTATGGGCTCTCTGCATCACTATGCCATTCACTTAGCACCATTTGGTTTTCTCTCCAGATGGAGAAGAAGACATCTTTATTAACATCCCAGCATCGCCATGTCCTGCCATCTGTCTCAGTCATTGTTCAAAGTGCTCATTATAATATTCATTACTCATCCCTGAGGTACAGTTGGTAATTATTATACAACTTTTTCTAACCAGTTTTAATTAGGGCTAAGTCAGTTTCTAAAAACGGAGTGATGGATATTCAGAACACCGCTGGTAATTTATTTTCTCATGAAGTCATTTTCTATTTTTTATTCTTGTACAAGTATTTAATACAAAATGAACACGACTTATACTGAAGTAGAACCCTTGAAGTTTGAATTTCTTTATTGTGGAGAAGAAGGTAGGATCACCTTATCAGGATGGGTTTACTAATTTTTTTATTAGAGTTGATCTTTGTGCTTACACTCCCAAGCCCTTGGATAATAGATATAAAAACAGTTATATATAAGAAAGCTTGGTCATTGCACCAGAGATGTGACCACTTGTCAGAATCTATTTCTCAAAGTCCTCCTCTGCTGGACCACACAACAATGGAGCCATCTCATATTAAGGTCATAATTTGTATTGAGAAATAGTCTCCTTAAGTCATTTCTCACCTTTGTATAAGTCTAGCAATTATGTGTGCATTTGTGTATATGTGTATGTGTGTGTTTACGCCAATGGGCTCACCGAAGAGTGCACAAAGAGGACACAGGGAGGTGCTGGGTGCCCTTCTCTACCATTCTTCACCCTGTTCCCTTCAGACAGAGGCTCCTGTGAACCCAAAACCAGGATGGCAGATTGCAAGTCCCAGGGATAAACCTATCTCCACCCACCACATCTTTTTGGTTACAAGCACAGGGCACCATCCGCCCCTTTGCTGTGAGTTTGTGGTTTTGAACTCAGGTCCTCATGCTGAGTAAGTCCTCTCAGCAGCTGAGCTACCTGCCCAGGACTGTTTTAGGTTTTTGGTCGCTGGTGTTCATCATCATCTCTGGTTGATTTTAAAAACAACAATAAACACCATGCTCCCTCAAACCTTTGTAAATTATCTTCATTTACATGCTTGAGTGAGCCATTTATTCATTTCAACCCCTACATGAGGGCTATGTAACTCCAACTAGGGTTGCATAGCTCTTGTCTGCTTGTTCTGTTTGATATCATTCCCAGAAGCAAACCTTCTTGTCCGAAATGAATCTCTAGCAATTCTGGCTTGTTCCCTTTGTCATATTCTACATCAAATCTGCACTGTGCTTATTGGGCTTGATAGAGTTCTCTGGCAAGCTTCCCTTCTTAAGTTCTAAATCTGAATACGCTTTTATCTGCTTAGCAGAAAGATGATTTGGACTTTTCTTTTGCACCCGAGACCAAACACCTTTCCTATTCTTCATTTGCAGCAGTTGCTTCTGTCCTGATTCCTGTTTCAAATCTCTCATATGTAACCTTCGTAGTTTTAGACATCCTAGGACTGAAAAACTGACAGTGGATGAAACAACCTACTGGGAAATGATCAACTCAAGCACAGTTCTCAGCTAGCCGTTGGAAGAGGAACACTTCATAACTATTAATGAATCTTGGGTTTTGGGAGTATTCTAAGTCATGGATGGCACTGAGTCATAGTGGCAAGAAGAAAGACTTGGCATAGAAAAGTTTTCCACTTAGTGGCATTTTGCTTCTGTAGTCACTAATAGTTGAGGCCACATCCTGGTTGTCCTCCAGCCACCACCGTGGCGTCTCCCTAAAGCATCTCTCAAGTATTGAGGGCAGTAGGATGGAAAGTGATCTATTTCCCAGTCATTCCTTCTTCAGCATTTCCTGCAGCTCCATCCTCACTGTTCCAGTGAAAATGATTATTTCTGGATTATGTTTTAACTTTCAAATGGAACTTTTGTACTTGGTAACAGTAAAAAAGAATTGAGTAAAGCTGTATTCAAATACCCTGAGTTTTTAGTATAAAAACTTGGATTCAAAAAGGATTCTGAGAATTTTACTGAATCTGTCACACTAATCATGAAGTATCTCCAAGGGTTGGCATTATTTCTAGATAGGGCAAAGCCAGATGAAGGGGGTATTAGAAGTCTTCCGGAAGATGGAGCACCTTAGCCTCCAAAGTAAGCAGTTCATAGAATGGACAACACTCTCACTGGGCCCTCGAACAGAATCTTCCTGCTTCCTTACAAAAGTATGAGATATAAGACAACTATGACAAATGTCCTCGGCAAAACCTTTGGGCTATGATAAAGTCAAAGATGCTGCAAAAAAAAAATCTTACACTGGAAAAGAGAGAACCCAGAGAACACACACACACACACACACACACACACACACACACAGAGAGAGAGAGAGAGAGAGAGAGAGAGAGAGAGAGAGAGAGAGAGAGAGAGAGAGAGAACGCACAGACCAGTGCTGATAGCGGACATTCCGCGTGTTTTAGTGGGGGTATATGCATGTGATGACCAGTAGGAAAGTCTCACATCATACCTTATCCCACCTTCCTCGCTAGCCTGCTCACAGAACTGTGGTAGTTTGAATGAGAGGGCTCTCCATAGGCTCATGTGTTTGCATACTCGTTTGGTGGAACTCTTGGGGAAGGATTCAGAAGTGTGTCCTTGTTGGAGGTATGTCAGTTGGGGTGAGATCTGAGGTTTCAAAAGACTCCTGTCCTTCTCAGGGTGCCCTTCCTTTGTCTCCTGCTTGTGGTTTGAGAAGGGAGCTCTCAACTTTCTTGCTTTCATGTCTTCACTTCTCCATCTTGGGCTCTAACCCTCTGAAACCACTAGTCCAATGAAACCATCTTCTTTATGGGTTGCCTTGGCCACAGTGCTTTATTACAGCAATAGAACTGAGACAGCAGAAGTTGCTCCCAGGGTGGGATATTGCTGTGAAGGGTTTGAAGAATTGCCTTTTGAAGGACTGTGAAAGCATTTGGGACTTTGGGACAGGAAAATGGCTGAATGCTTTAAGCAGAGCTTACTATGCCATCCCACTAAGCACTGGAAATTCAGCAGTGCAGAGAGCAGTGTGGAAGATGTTGGCCCAGCTCAAGATGTTTTAGAAGGAGGTCAATATTAGCAATAAGGCTAGAAACCATTCTTGTGGTATTTTGACAAAGAATGTGGTTGCCATTTGCCCTGTCCTAAGAATTTGCCTGAAACTAAATTGAAAAATAACGGACTAGGAGATTCTTTGGTGAAGAAGAGGTTAAGATAGCCGAATATTGGCTCTGCCATGTGACTATTAATAATTACTCTTCTGCGGGACTATAATGAAATAGAGGCAATCAGGGCAAAAAGAAATATAAACTGTGCAAGGCTGGAAAGAAAAGGAGGACAGGGGAATTGAATACTTGAGGTAAGGTTTGTGCTGAAAAAGACAGGGAGATTAAGAAAACTCCCAGTCTATGATGAAATAGAAGGAAGGATGCTCTCACCTAAGTTTCCAACTTGTGAGAAGAAATAGCCTACTTATTTGTTGAATTGTCTTTTTTACCCTATGGGTTTTTTGCATATATGTTATGACTTCTAGTTCAGTCTTTTATGGGATCTCTGAACAGAAGAATGAGTAGGTATTTGTTTCTTGTGCCCTATCTTAGGATCTTTTCCTTCTGTTTTATTGTTGTTTTGTCTAATTTCAATGTGTTAGTTATTGTCCCATCTTATTATATTATATTTATTTATTTATTTGGTTTTTTCGAGACAGGGTTTCTCTGTCTGTAACTTTGGTGCCTGTCCTGGAACTAGCCCTTGTAGAACAGGCTGGCCTCAAACTCCCAGAGATCCTCCTGCCTCTGCCTGTCGAGTGCTGGGATTAAAGGCGTGCACCACCACCACCCGGCTCTTATTATATTTTATTTTGTCATATTTGGCTGCTGTCTCTCAGAAGACTGTTCTTTTTTAATGAGAGACATTCAGGGACTGGATCTGGATGGTAGGTAGGTGAAGAGGAACTAAGAGAGGAATGGGGAAGGGGGACTATAATCAGCATTTTTTATGTGAAAAAAACTATTTTCAACAAAAAGACTGATGAAAAATTGGAAATAGTGGGACAATGCTGTTGATTATGTATGATACTATATGGATGAAAGATAAGCCATTTTCCATTATTTGTGAGCATTTCTGAGAATCAATTGAGATTTATCTTTGTATTAGAATACTTATTATTCTGCTTAGCTTATTAAATTAAGACTTTTCAATGTGAAATGGAACTCAAAATCAAACTATCTTAGATGGGGGGTATGAGGAGAACACAGATGGGATCTCTGTGAATTCCAAGCCAACTAGGGTGCCATAGTGAGACCTTGTCTAAAAACAAGCAATAAATAAATAAATCCCCAATAAATAAATCCCCAAAGCTCAAAAAAAAAATCAAAGCAAAAACAAAGGAAAGCTACAGCAAATGTGGCTCGAGGGGGCCAGGCTCCATTCCAAGTTGGCAGCCAAACTTGGCAATACCATCCATGTGGTTCTGGCTTTAGAGGCATTAAGGATACATGATTAAAGGGGGTGAGGAAATCTTCCTCCACAGTGAAGGAGAGGCACTGATTTCAGGCAAATCTGGCAGGGAAGTCATTGCATGAAGGCACTGGGAGGGCAAGGAGCCTGCAAAGACCATTTCTTGAAGCTGTGCAAGTGAAGTCTGGCTTGGGTTAGAGCCCCCAGTACCAGGGGATATTTGCCAGGAAAGCCGTAGACAGGGAGTGGAACCAGCCCAATGGAGAGAAATGTGCTTCAGGCTTGGAAACTGGAGGGATGGAGCCAGCTAGGCCCTCTGGTGTTTGGTATGGAGCTACAGACTTGGGAGCTTGCCCAGCTTGGTTCTGCCTTGCATTTGTGCATTATTTCCTCTCTACACCTTTTCCTTTCTTCCGCAATGGTAATGTGCAGTGTGCACCATTGCATGTTGGAAGTAGATGACAGATCATTTTCTTAGGAGACTGCCTTGAGTCCCAGAAGAGACACTGGACCTTTGAAGCATCAGGACTGAATGCAACATGGGATTTTTGAATTTGGAGTAGATACATTTGGTGGGGGGTGGAGAAGGTAAAAGGCTTTGTTTCAGCATACACTTCATGGGTGGTTATCAAATCAAGATAGTGACTTTGTATGAGATGGGAGATTTTGTCCATTTCTTTTTCTGGTGCTTGGACCCCATCTGGCTTTGACCTGTGCAGACCCTGTGCGTGTTTCCACAGTCTCGGTGAGCTCATACATGTGCCAGCCATGTTTGGTCTAGATGTCCTCAGTTTATTATTGTCTGCAATCACCACTGTCTTCTACGAAGTTCCCTCTTCTCTTCCACAGGTTTCCCTAATCCTTGCAGGGAGGAATTTAGTCCCATTTACAGCTGAGGGCTCCAGGAGGGTCTCTCATTCTCTCAAATTATCTAGCTGTGGGTCCCTGTATTTGTCCCCAGTGGCTGCAGAAAGAAGCTTCTCTGATGATGAGCAAGCAAGGCACTGATTTATGAGTATAGCAGAGTGTTATTAGGAATCACTGAATTGCTCTTCTTTATTGGAACAGTTGTATTTGGTCTGTGTCCAAATAGACCATAGACTATGTCCAAATAGTCTATGTCCGTGGCATATCTATCTCAAGCTCTTCCCCACCCAGTGTCAGACACTGGTTTCATATTGTGGAGTGGGCTTTAAAACTAATCAGTTAGTCACTGGCAATTTCTGCCAAATCATTCTCCTATTACACTTGCTTATCTCTTCTGCAGGGTCATTGTAGAACAAAGGGTTTGCAGCTAATTCACACTCACTGGCTTGACAATAGAGGATAGGTAGAATGGTATTGTGTATAATCAGACTTGTGAGGGAGTAACTTTTTTTTCCCTCACAATTCTGTGAAATGTTCTCTGCCAGAAGATGTTCCCTTTAACGATTTTCCACCTGCTGGGTTCTCAATGATGTTTCATGATTTGAGGTTTTCCTTTCAGAATAACCTAGCTAAGTCAACTGTGGCTTGGGGCTTCTGTGGGAATGAAACTTAGAAACATTCCTGTCCTCTATTAATTGAAAACAATTCTGTAAATGTTCAGAAAACAGGAAATCTTACAGAAGAGAAAGGATTGATAGTAACTGTATCTATATCAGAGATCCCAGAAGATGATTCTAAACTACAGCTGCTAAATATGGAAAGGCTCTGTGTTGTTCAGAATCACTAATACGCATTCCCTTTGTGACACTCGTATCTGCTGCTAAGTCATTTAGCAGAGAAACACTGTGCAGGCCATCTTGAGATTATACATGGAGAAATTGTTTAATTACTTCTGTTGAAGGTTTCTATACTTTAATGCATTGCTTTATCCCTGCTTCATTGCCTCTTTCTGCCTCTGTCTCTAAGTAATTGACTGGGAGACTTTATACTCTAATATATTTCCTTTGAATCCAAGAATTTAGGTACACAGGCAAATAGGAATAATTTAAGAGCATTTGTGAGTGAGAAGGATGTTTTAGAGAGCATTAGAAATTCCCATTGCCAGTTGGCTGGGTCTGAGTGTATCAGGTAGAAAGTGGATGTCCTTAATGTACCTCCTGTTCTCTCTAAGGGCTTCAGACACCCATCCTATCAGAAGTGATGGTAATGCCAAACCCCTGGAAATGCCATTTCAAATTTTGAATGCATTCAGTAAACAAAAAGGGTTTCAAGATGGGTTAGCTACTGTGTCAAAGGAGCCGTGATTGGGTCACCAACTACGTTGGCTAGTTCTATGTCAACTTGACACAGGCTAGAGTCATCTGAAAGGAGGAAATCTCAACTGAGAAGATGCCTCCATAAGATCCAGGTGCATGGCATATTCTTAATTAATGATTGATATGGGAAGGTCCAGTCCATTATGGGTGGTGCCATCCTTGGGCTGGTGGTCCTGGGTTCTATAAGAAAGCAGACTGAGCAAGACATGATAAGCAGCCTAGTAAGCAGCTCCCTTCCATGACCTCTGTATCAATTCCTTCCTTCAGGATCCTGTCCTGCTTGAGTTCCTGCCCTTACTACTTGTCTTAATTAGGATTTCTATTGCTATGAAGAGACACCATGGCCATGGTGGCAACTTTTATAAAAGAAATCATTTAATTGGGGCTGGCTTACAGTTTCAAAGATTTAGGTCATTGTCATCAAGGCTGGAAGCATAGCAGTATGTTGGTAGACATGGATGGAGAAGGAGCTGGAAGTTCTATATCTGAATCCATAGGAAGCAGGAAGAAAACGTCACACTGTGCCAGGTTTGAGCATCTGAGACCTTAAAGCTGGCCCCCACTGACACACTTCCTCCAACAACACATGCCTACTCCAATAAGGTCACACCTTCTAGTAATGGCACTCCCTATGAGCCTATGGAGGCCATTTTCTTTCAAACCACCACACTGCTTTTGATAATGAACTATTATAATAAACTGTAAATGAATAAACTCATTCCTCCCAAAGCTGCTTTTGGTTATGGTATTTTGTCACAGCAATAGAAACCCTAACTAAGACACCAACTTATCAAGGTCTTTTGAATACCAACCTCAATTCCCTCTCAGGGCTCAGAGAGAATACTATGGCAAGCAAGGGACTTGGGATTTGAGGCTTGGGAATGAATCTATCTATGTACATTTTTGTGCCACATTCCTTATTGTTCTGCCTTTATCCTAATTCTCTTGTCCTATGTCTAAATTTTCCTAGCTTCTTCTTCTATTCTAAAAACTTTTCTCCTTCAAGAGACTTGAAGCAACAAAGAAATTTTTCTTATTGGTTGAAAGCACATTACTAGAGCAAGCAACAAGGAGCTGAGTCATTGCCATGGCAACACAAGCTCCCAAAGTCATAGCAGCAAAACTACGACCAGACCAGGTTGGGGGGGGGCACAGTGCACAGTGATAGTTTTGAAACACAGAATGTTAGTAGACTAGAATGTGAAGAATTGAATGCTTTTCTTAGCCTAGGCTGGACATCAGTGATTCTGAACTTGAGAGAGCTGTAAAGTTTTAAACTTATAATCTATTTACAAAAAAAAAAAAAAAACAACCCTCTAGTCTAGTTTTAACTTGCTTTGAGGTAAAAGTGAACTAATTGTGTGAAGTTTGTGTTAGACTGAGGAAAAATTGTTATTTTTTATATTAGTCTAAGTAAAAGGGAAGAAGTCAGGCTTCTAAGTACCCACAGTTCTCAAGGTACAAACAGATCCAGTTATGAAGCATGTCCAAGCATATCAAAGCTATACAAGCACATAAAAAGTCATCTTCCTGACCACCCACAGATATATGTGCCCAGTAGATAGAATATTTTCATGAGATAAACACACAAGCAATGGGCAAACATCCAGACTATTCTTTTTTTTTTTTTTTTTTTTTTTGGTTTTTTCGAGGCAGGGTTTCTCTGTGGTTTTGGAGCCTGTCCTGGAACTAGCTCTTGTAGACCAGGCTGGTCTCGAACTCACAGAGATCCGCCTGCCTCTGCCTCCCGAGTGCTGGGATTAAAGGCGTGCGCCACCACCACCAGGCCCAGACTATTCTTAAGGAAGAAATGAAGTTCTTTGGGGAAAAAATGAAGTGACTCATGAGAGAAATTACAGATAGGAGCAACTGGTTTCCACATCCAGTAACTCCATAGCCTTCCCAGGTGGAGATCCTTATCAGAGAATCACTCAGTCTGGTAGGTCAGCCTGTAGAACACTAGTTATCACCCGCTGTGTCTCTCACGGCCATGACAACTAATTCATAGACTTGGTGAATCATAAGCCAATCCATTTGGAACTTCTTAGAAAGAACTACCCTGCATTTTTAACAAAAGCTAAGTTTGGCCAATTTATGATCACCCATCTCTGACTTGACTGCTTGCTGTTACTTTATTGAAAAGATTCTCAAAAGCACATCTGTTCACTCCAATACCATGTACTGTTTTGTTCTCATCTTCATGTCATCTTTATGCTCATACCAATACTGGCATTATGACAATTAATCAGATCTGTAAGGCAATAATGAATCTGAAGAGTCATGCAAAAAAAAAAACTTGCTTAAATTAACTCCATTGAAACAAACATTAAACATTTGCCATATACTAATAAATATAAAGAGGCATGTATGTATGACAAAATGAACATTAGTGTAAGCCTTGTGTTTATGCTCAATATATTATATAGTTTGAAATAAGGCCAAAGAAGACTCTTTGAATAAGCAAAAGATTGTTAAATATTAAGAATCTTCACTTCCTACAATGAAATAAATTTATTGGATTTAGAACTGATAACTACAAAGCAGGAAATCCTTTAGGAAAATAACATTCTTCTCTATCAGTCTTCCTAACAGAAACCAGATACTTTTGTCTAAGCACAACTGCTACTTAGCGAGGCACTTTGTGTTGCTGTTTGAGATACACAAAACATGAAACATCCCATAAATGAAAATGCCCTTATTGATGTGATAGAGTTCAATACCCTTGGCTGTCTTTCCTGAAGAACATAAAAGAGGTACAATAGATTAAAAACAGGCTAGCCATTTATCTTCTCAAGGGAACTTGTCTGTTTACAAAGTTTAAAGTATGAGAAATAGCTAAGATTCAAATAAAAGTGTTATTTCTCCTCAACGCATGGGTCAATATTGTCAATAAGCTCCAAGAAATTCTCCAAATTGCTTTTTGTTTAGAACCATCAGTAGTCTACACTCGGGCTGTCCTGCTGCTTAGAGATGTGATAGGCACATTCAAATAGTCACAAGTGTTCCCTCAGAAATGGAAATGGGCTTCTCTAAGCATAAGAAGTTGAGTGAGTCTGTGTATGAAGCAGTCCCCATGTAATGCCAGATGAGCTTGTTCTTTCCGTTGTGCTCAGCAACAGTCTCATCTTGCCAGGAATGGGCACACATGCCCACACCAGCACCACGAGTTAGCAGCCAGCCTAGTACCAACAGTCAGCCTCCATCTTGCCATGGCTTCAGATATTGACACAGACATAGATCAGATATAGACCTTGTCACCAACAGGATAGTTATTTGTTCTCTCTCAATTCCTTAGGTGTGAATAAAGTTCTTCACAAAATCACTCGCCGCTTTGTGTCATAGCATAAGACTGCAGAGTTAGGCAATCATGAGACTAGAGTCTGAGCTTGAATGGAGTCAGAGTAAAAGTGGTCAGAATTACAGATGGAGAAAAGAATGCAAAACTAAGTCAGACAATAAGCAACTTAAATACGTTCAAATATTGAAAGCTTCTACACATGATTACTAAGGCCTACTGGGGAAAACAGGAGATATAAGCTGACTTTAGTACCATTTCTATTCCATTCTTATGGACACTGCGTATTTTAAAACTTCATTGATTTGCCTCTCTTTGTATTCAGGCCCTCCATAAATTATCATTTCTATTATTGCTAAGGTTTAAATTTTTAACCTCATCTCATTCTTCCTTCTTGCAATCTACAGTGGTTCCTAGCTGCAATCAATATGCTTCACAAAAGTTCAGAGCCCTTCACTAGTCCCAAGCAATTGCATGGTCCCAGCTAATTTCAGCTCATATTATCTGTGTTCAGGCAAGGATTGCTTTCTTTCTTTTCTTTTCTTCTTATTCCTTTCATCCTTCCTTTCTTATTTTCTTTCTTTTTTCCTTCCTTCTTTCCTTCCTTCCTTCTTTCCTTCTTTCTTTCCCTCCCCTTCCCTTCCCCTTCCTTCCTTCCTTTCCTTTTTTATTTTTTTGGTTTTTTGAGACAGGGTTTCTCTGTGTATCAGCCTGGGCAAGGATTTCTGGTAGAGCTGCCTGAAGGAAACCATGGTGAGAGTTACTTGAGGTACTGTTTGAGGCAGCCATGCATCCCACTGGCTGTAGTTCTCAGAGAAGACTCACTGTGACCTTCATTTATCAAAGCTTCTCATAAAATTTTAGAGATTAACATGGCAGTCGTGTTGGGTAATTTACTGCCCCCCCCCAGCACAGCCTCTGCTTTTTAGTTCTTCTGGATTGTCCTGTTGTGAACTGGGTGTTCTAAAATAAAGTTGTAGAGTAAATGATTTCTCAATGAAAAATGCTTCTCCATAATACTGCAGAGACTGCTTCTCCATAATACTGCAGAAACTGCTTCTCCATAGTACTGCAGTGAATGCTTCTCCATAGTACTGCAGAGAGTGCTCGCTACATAGTACTGCAGAGACTGCTTCTCCATAGTGCTACAGAGAATTATTCTCCCATAGTACTGCAGAGAATTTTCTCCATAGTCCTGCAGAGAATGCTTCTCCATAGCATTGCATAAAATACTTCTCTGTAGTACTGCAGTGAATGCTTCTCTTATAGTACTGCAGTGAATGTTTCCATAGTACTGCAGAGAATGCGTCTCCACAGTACTGCAGAGAATGCTTCCATAGTCCTGCAGAGAATGTTCTCCATAGTACTGCAGAGAATGCTTCTCTATAGACTTGCAGAGAATGCTTCTCCATAGTACTGCAGAAAATGTTCTCCATAGTACTGCAGAGAGTACTTCCATAGTCCTGCAGAGAATGTTCTCCATAGTACTGCAGAGAATGTTCTCTCCATAGTTCTGCACAGAATATTTCTCCATAGTCCTGCAGAGAATGTTATCTCCATAGTACTGCAGAGAATGCTTCTCCATAGTCCTTCAGAGAATGTTTTCTCCATGTTACTGCAGAGAATGCTTTTCCCACAGAATTACAGGTGGAGAAGTCAGAGGTGCTAACAGATTTGGTTTCTGTTGAAGACCTGTTCACTTTGGGTGGCATCTTCATTTTCTTCACATGAAGGAAGGATAAACTACCTCCCTTCTAGCTTTTAAAAACCTGCTTTACTTTTGGAAACCAGTCTTTCCCAGAATGTACTGCCATCTTCTTGTTTCTGCCCATCCCATCCATCGTGCTGAAATTACAGGCAAGGGCCATGAGGCCCAGGACTACCCTCGCTCCCTTGCATATCTTTTATAAAGGTCCTGATACCAAGCACAAGGACAGAGTCATAATGTCCCAGTCATCTCCCAAACATTCCATCCTTTAGTATTTATGTACTGAGATATGAATTCCAGAACTTAAGTTTTGAGGAGCTTCAAACTGACTGTTCTTGCCTCCTCCCTAGAATGCCTCCCTACATTCCTATCTCACAATTAGTACATTCCTTCATTCTGCCCTTTCCTGGACTTTCCCTTGCAACACCAACCTAGGTTTGCTCAAAGGCAGGACTTATATCTTACTTGTGTGTATTTTCAATCCCCATCATGCTCTATTGCAGTGAACAGATACTTGATTCCTGCTTGGACAATTGAATTTTTAAAGGCAACGTGTTCCTGAGTTACAGAAGAGCCTGGGAATAGTTTACTCCTGGGTTTGTGGCAGGCTCCCATTGGTTGATATTTGCAGCATTTTCCTACTGGAGGACAAACTGCCTATGACTGTAATGAACAATGTCCTTTGTTTAGGGTGACAATAAGGACTTTAAGAACACAGAGAATATAAAACTTCAATTGGACATACTTTTTCTTATTTTTTATTTTATAAATTTTGTGTGTGGCTGTGTGTGCATATGTGTGCCTGATTGTCCATATGTGTGATAGTGAATGGGGAACCCAAATCCAAAATTGAGTGTGTTCTCTTACTCTTCACATCACTTTTAAGAGATGGGGTGTCTCACTGAACCCAGAGCTCATTGATTGACTAATTGGCTAGACTTGTTATTAGTGATCAAAGTCTAGTCAGATGTTTCAAGTTCTTGGTCTGTTATGCAAAATATTGAAAATACAGGCTCATGGAGATTTGCAAAAGAAGCAAGGTAACTTTTTTTAAATGAAGCAATAGTAAAGATTAGAGATGGAAGCCCTCTCAGGGATGGCTGCAGATGATATGAGTTGGGGAGGGGCTTCCTTTTATCAGGTTCAGGAGAAGAAACACTTCAGTTACTTTCTTAGTCGGTGTTCTAGTGCTGTGAGGAGATACCATGAAAACAGCAACTCTTTAACAGATAGCATTCAATTGGAACTTGCTTGCATTCAGAGAATTAATCCCTTATTGTCACAGCATGAAGCATGGTAAGAAACATGGCGGCATGAAGACAGACTTGGTGCTGGAGAAGTAGCTGAGAGTTCTACATTCTGATTGGCAGGCAGCAAAAAGAGAGAGACACTGGGCTTGGCTTGATTATTTCAAACTAAGGTCCAAAGCCCACCCCCACTAACACATTTCTTTCAATAAGGCCACACCTACTCTAATAAGGCCACATTTCCTAATCCCTGTCATGTAATACCATTCCCTAATGACTAAGCATTCAAATATTTGAGCCTAGGGAGCTATTCTTATTCAAACCACCACAGTTACTAAGAGAACTTAGCATGACAAGTTCTCTATTTTGATTAAAAATAGGTCATATAATCATTTTTTCTGCATTTTTATTGCACGTCTCCTGCCATAATGCATCTAATTTTAATGATATACATGCCTAATTATGCATAGGCATACCATGGGAAGTTGGGAGTTCTTGTTGTAAGTTTACTTGTGGATGAATTTTTGCCTAATTGTAAATGCTTTTTGATCCAGTTAAATCTGGACAATTCCTTTTCATTATCCTGTGCCAGGACATATTGGGAATATAAATATAATAGGGATGCTATATTAATTTGATTGTTGTTATAAGTAGAAAAATTTACATTGTTGTTCAGAGAGTGGTGCTTCTAGAGCCTGATACAGGTGGGGGTTCAAGACTAAAGGAGTGGGAAAAAGGCATATCCAGGTGTAGCCAGAGGCTGCTCATTTGTCCCTGGCCACCCAAAACTGAAATAACCACACAGAAACTATATTAATTAAATTATCATTTAACCCGTTTCTAATATTTTTTGTAAAGGGGCAAATTTTTTAAATTGAATTCTATTGAACTCTACATTTTTCTCTGCCTCCCTCCCTGCTTCTCCTCTCCCATTCAACCCTCTTCCAAGGTTAAGGAGCCAAATTAAGGGTTTAATTTAAACCTTGTTAAACCTGTTGTACCTACCAGATAACTGGTCTTTAGCAAAGGATAGTGAGCGGCAAGGGAGAATTCTGAGCTGCAGATACTAACGGCATATTTTTGTTTGTTTTAGCCACAGAAATAACTTCCTCTACTATCAGTAATCTATTAAAACTATTGCTTCAAAGTATGATCATAAATGTTTACTTTCTGATGTAGGTCACAGTTTGGTGGATATAAGCAAGCTGTTTCTGTGTTTTTAAGGCAGGAAAAAAAAGAGGTTTCTAGTATTTTATGTTTTACCCAAGGATCGTGGCCTACTGGCAAGATTCCAGCTGCCCGTTAGCATCTTTTTCCTCTGGTGGCTACATGGTATCTCACTGACTCTGCCTACTTACTCCCAGTTTAGTTTTCCCTCCTAGCTCTATTCTGCCCTATCACAGGCCAAAGCAGATTCTTTATTCATTAACCAATGAAAGCAACACATATACAGAAGGACTTCCCACATCATCCAGGTCTTTTAGTTAAGGTTTCTATTGTGTGAAAAGACACCATGATGCTGGCAACTCTTATATAGGAAAGCATGTAATGAGGGCTGGTTTACAGCTTTAGAGGTTTAGTCTTGGAGAAGGAGCCCAGAGTTCTACATCTGGGTTGACAGGCGACAGGAAGAAAGAGAGAGCTACTGGGCCTGACTTGGGCATTTGAAACCCCAAAACTAACCTTCAGTGACATCCTTCCTTCAACACGGCCACACCTCCTAATGTCACTCATAAGCATTCAGATATGAGTCTATGGGAGGCATTCTTAATCAAGCCACCACAGCAGTTGAAAGAGCTGGGCTGGCTCATGTATTCTTAGAAGACAGAGATGTATGTCACCCAAAACCAACTAAGTCCCAGGTTACTAAATTCTTTCCTATGCTCACTAGCCACGGACTGCCTTACTGGGAAGTTCCAAGGCTCTTCCCATCTCTGTCCCCAGCATCACTGAAGCCATGCCCAGATCTAAATCTCCTGTTTCAATATCTTGCTACTCGAGCATTCTTTGATTAAAATTGTATTTGTGTATTTGTGTGTGTGTATGTAGACATACACTTTATAAACTTTCTAAAGATTATTCTGCTGTAAATTTGGATTGAATTTGCCCTTGAAGAAGGATCTTAAAAGACAGAAACCTTAATTCTGCATCCTAAGTAAAGGATACAATGCATAGAAACAATGGGGGAGTCAGCCCATGAATGAGGGAACCGGCTGAAGGCCACTGGTTGCTAAGATAGAGTTTGTGGCTTCTATGTGCTTTGTCAGTGAGGGTAAAACTGTGTTGCCTTTGCAATGAGATACCCCACCTAATGAGATAAGGAGCATGCACAAGACTCCTTACAGAGTGATCCACGGGAGCCAGCCCAGGCCTGCCAAGACTGGCTTTTTTGTTCTTCTCAGAGCCTTGTCTTCCTTCTTATCTCATTAGGTGGGGTATATCATACCTCAGCTTAGCTCAAGTCCTCTTACTTACCCTCCCAATGTTCCCAACCTCTCCATATCAACCTTAACAGCATTTGCTTTAATCCTAGCAAACTCCAGCCCTGCATTTTAAGGTGCAGTTTTAAGATATCTGTACTAGGAAAAATAAGTCATGTTAAAGTTAAAGAGATAGAAAGAAAACCGCTATTTTTAAATATTTCATTGTATTGCTCAAGCTAGATTCATCTTGAAGTGCAACCTATAGGGACTTCCAGGTGAAGAGAATTTGCCTTCAATTGCCTTCTTTGAAAATAGCCATCACTTCTGTAGCAACAGTGTACAAAAACATTCTAATTAAATAATGCCATATTTGCTTTCTATCAAAATACAGGTAGTATAAAAATAGATACTAATTTGAACTTGGTAAATGTTATAAGGAAAATTTATATAGGTAGAAAAAATAATACTTGCTTTTAAGAATGGTTCTCCCTGTGTGTCTCATGCTGGCCTGGACCTCCCAGTTCACCTGCTTATACCTCTGGATTTAGATTACAGGCCTGAGGCCCCATTCAGTTGCCAAAAGCTTCTATTGTCTTTTCCTCTAGAGTCTCAGATGATCGCTCCTTTTCTACCAACTTTTATAAACTTCTGTTCATGAACAATTAATGATATAAAATGATAAGTTTAATTTACTTTAAAATAATTTTGTCATCACTGGTCACCTGCCTATGCTTCCGTGCTTGATTGGTTCATTTTGAACAGGATCTCACTATGAATGCACTACTAAGTCTTTTGCATAGTATATTGTGTCCCAGCTGCCTAATGCAGCTTTGCAGTGAGACAGTTCCTTGGTCTAATCATTCCATGAGTTTTAGATTAAACATCTTACAGGAGATAGATAACTGTGAGTTGACAGTAAGGGCTCTATGCCATCTCATTTTTTGTCCTAATAAGAGGAAAATACGGTTTGGGAGGTTAGAAAGGTATGAAGGTACAGTAGGTACACACCTACTGTAGCAACATAACTGTGGGGCATAACAACTAAAGATAACAGTAATGGATTTCCCTGAGACCCGTAAGAGAAAGCCAGGTTAATACTGATTTTAACTCCATAAGTTCCATAAGACTTGGTTGGCTCATAGATTCTAGCACTCATGTATTTACTCTTAAATACATGATATGAGAGATAGATTAGGTAGGCAGATGGATAGATAGATAGATAGATAGATAGATAGATAGATAGATAGATAGGGATTGTAGTCTCCAAGTTTCATAAATGAAAATAATGGGTGCCATGGAGTTGTTTGATATTTATTGTAAATACCAGCATATCAATCTGTATTATAAGGTTCCATTTTTAATTTTATTCTAAAAATCTATAAATCATTAGGGGAGAGATATAAAAATACTTAACTTTGGTTGTAGGTTTTGCTGTTTAATTGCTTCAGTTCATTTTACACTATGAATTTTAAAACTCTGATATTACTGGAAATAAAGTAACTCGTTATACTTTTCTGATAAATTAACTTAATTTGTTTTATGATAACTCATTCTTTCCCTAATAATAGTTCACTTATGTAATATTAGTACAGTGATGAGTGTTTTCCCAAGCTCGAGCTGTGTTATCTTTTCTTAAATGTTGATTTGAATTATTATTCATGTTAACAGTTTTTAAATTTCTATTATATGATGTGTGACTTAGTTCAGTGATTTCCTTGGCTTTTATTGATATGATTGGAATTAATATATCCCCTTTCTGTTTGGTCCCCAAGTGTCTCTTGTTTCTACTGTGACTGTATTGCTTTACTGAACTTGGAAAATTAAATATGTTCTAGTAACATAATTTATCCCTTTGTTTGTTTATTTACATTTTGTTTGTTGTTGCATTAAAAAGAGAATCATGACTCATTAAAACCAAGAACACACTGTGTTCTGCACCCACTTTATCCCTGTTGATTTATACTCACTTCCCTCTCTGCGTTTTTCACTTTTCCTTTACAAGATGGCATAACACCAACATTCCTTGTACAAATTCTCCATGCTGTGAGTTTCTACTGACCATTAATTATCTTGAAATTTCTCTAAATGCAATGTTTTAAAAATAGACAATGGTCTTTTTTTTTAACCTTTCGTTTTATTGAAATTGATTTTTCCTCACATAATATATCTTTTTTTCCTTTTTTTATTGAGAAAAGGAAAAAAAAAACAAGTTTTCGCCTCCTCCCAGCCTCCCATTTCCCTCCCCCATCCTCCCACCCTTCTCCCCCTCCTCCCATCCTTCTCCCCCTTCTCCCACTCTTCTCTCTCTCTCCCTACTCCTCTCCCCCTCCCTCTCCAGTCCAAAGAGCAGTCAGGGTTCCCTGCCCTGTGGAAAGTCCAAAGTCCTCCCCCCTCCGTCCATATCTAGGAAGGTGAACATCCAAACTGGCTAGGCTCCCACAAAGCCAGCACATTAAGTAGGATCAAAACCCCGTGCCATTGTCCTTGGCTTCTCATCAGCCCTCATTGTTCGCCATGTTCGGAGAGTCCGGTTTTATCCCATGCTTTTTCAGTCACAGTCCAGCTGGCCTTGGTGAGCTCTCAATAGATCAGCCCCACTGTCTCAGTGGGTGGGTGCACCCCTCGTGGTCCCGACTTCTTTGCTCATGTTCTCCCTCCTTCTGCTTCTCATTGGGACCTTGGGAGCTCAGTCCAGTGCTCCAGTGTGGGTCTCTGTCTCTATCTCCATCCATCACCAGATGAAGGTTATATGGTGATATGCAAGATATTCGTCAGTATTGCTATAGGATAAGGTCATTTCAGGTTCCCTATCCTCAGCTGCCCAAAGAACTAACTGGAGACATCGCCTTGGGCTCCTGGGAGCCACTCTAGGTTCAAATCTCTTGCCAACCCTAAGGTGGCTCCCTTAACTAAGAATTGTGCTTCCATGCTCCCCTATCCAACCTTCCTTTATCCCAATCATCCTTTTTCCCCAAGTTCCCCCCATCCTCCCCTTCTCCCTTTTTTCTCCCCATCTCCCCGTACCCCCATCCCACACCACCCCCAAGATCCCAATTTTCTCCCCGGCAATTTTGTCTACTTCCCATAGGCAAGAGGCTAACTATATGTTTTTCCTTGGGTTCACCTTCTTATTTAGCTTCTTTAGGTTCACCAATTGTAGACTCCGTGACCCTTATTTATGGCTAGAAACCAATTATGAGTGAGTACATCCCATGTTTTTTTTGGGGGGTCTGGGTTACCTCACTCAGTACAGTGTTTTCTATTTCCATCTATTTGCATGCCAAATTCGAGAAGTCATTGTTTTTTACCGCAGTGTAGTACTCTAATGTGTATATATTTCATACTTTCTTCATCCATTCTTCCATTGAAGGGCATCTAGGTTGTTTCCAGGTTC
Source organism: Microtus oregoni (assembly GCF_018167655.1). Taxonomy (NCBI): domain Eukaryota; kingdom Metazoa; phylum Chordata; class Mammalia; order Rodentia; family Cricetidae; genus Microtus; species Microtus oregoni. The sequence goes on along the minus strand of NW_024543067.1, from coordinate 12,640,257 downwards.
TGGCTATTACAAATAATACTGCTATGAACATAGTTGAACAAATGCTCTTGTCATATGATAGAGCATCTCTTGGGTATATTCCCAGGAGTGGTATTGCTGGGTCCTTTGAGATAAAAAATAAATCTTTGTGATGTGAAAAGTCCTTCTGTATGTGTTTCTTTTATTGGTTAATGAATAAAGAATCTTCCTTGGCCTGTGATTCGGAAGAAAAGAGCTAGTTTGGTGGAGGGAGTTAAACCAAATGCTGAGGAAGGCAGAGTCAAGGAGAAGCCATGAAACTCCACTATCGGCAGATACTGGAGAGAACCTTGCTGGTAAGTCACAGCCAAATGGTTATACACAGATTAGTAGAAATGGGTTAAATTAAGATGTAAGAGCTAGCCAGTAAGAAGCGAGAGCTAACAGGACAAACAGTGATTTAATTAATATAGCTTCTGTGTGGTTATTTCTGGGCTGAGCAGCCGGGAACAAACAAGGAACCTCCTACAACATCTTTGTGTATATGTACCTTTCTGCATGATGCCTTCTTTTCGTGAAATCTTGCAGTTAGCTTTTAGCTTGTCTAAATCCTTATAAGGCTGAAATGTAACCTAATTTGTAAATTGCTGATGACAAGTTTTGCTTATAACTTAATTTTTGCTTACATAAAAATTTTAAAATTTCATCTATAGGTTTTAGTTTTGGTTCCTAAAAATTATTAATATTTGAGGTTGGCTTGTACTGTAATGATTTAATCATGGTGTGTGTGTGTGTGTGTGTGTGTGTGTGTGTGTGTGCCTTTAAACTATGCACTCACTCATTTCCATCCCCCCACATAGTCTCTTCCCTTAGAAATCATACATTTTTGGATTTTCTGCTTTTTACCCATGTTTCAAACCATGATGATATATTTCAGATCAGTTAATAAGATAAAGAGTACAATAATTGAATTATTTTCTAAAGTGCATTAGATAACTACTTATGGTTTCTCTAAATACTGAAGGTAGACTCTAAAGCCTTATTTTAAATACTAATTTTATTCTGTATTATCAGATATTAACAGATATTTAAAGGAAATGACTGTTCAGCACCTACTGGATGTTTAGAAGAAGGAAAATGGGATTTCTTTCTGCTGCTGATATGCCCACTGGATGAATCACCATTTCTTTGAGGGCTGTAGAACTGTTCCTTCCAAATGCCTTGTTAGTCCTTATTTATATTAACATAAGATATATTATGAGTCAAAAGGCTAGAAGAGAGTTTGGAAATGAAACGTAAAATGATCTCTCTCATAGGTTTTAGACTCACCATTTCCTCTGAGGCACACTCAGAAGTTTAATGTTTTCTAGTGAGAACTGTGGGACTCTGCCAAACTGACTTGTCCAGACCTTTGCTGTCACATTGGAGACAAATGTTTGCAGAAACCATCATCAGTATGGTTCTTTTAGCTTTTATTTTAACAATAAATGCCAAAGATTTCTATTAGAATGGAACTAAAATGCCAACACAGGGGGATAAGATATAGTTAAAATAGAAGTCATCACTGCAGTACCTAGTTTTTTTTTTTCCGGAAACTAAACCTAATATAATTTCAGACTAGTTGATGACAATTTTTACATTTTATTTATAGCTTGGAATAAACTAAATAACTAATAATTTATTATGATGGAACTTCAGTGCTTGCTGCTGAGAAATCCAAATTAAAGAATTCATTCGTTGAATTTTTTAATGAAATCCTCAAGATCATACTGTTCAATATTTTAAGTCCTCTAAAATAAGAACTCTTTTCCTTATATCCCATGTATTCTCTTAGAAGGATTTATTTACAACATAAATCCTAATAAGATGGTTTATGAGTCAAACAAATTTGCAAATAGTGAGATAAGTTTAAGGGAAGTAGGAAGAACATCTTTGGTTCAGTAGAGAAAGCCTGATTTCCTGAGACTGGAAATAACTATATTTATCCAGCTATGGATAAACTGAGGGGGAGAGATTGGCAGGATATTTTAAGCAGAAAAAAACAGCATGAGAGAAGTTAATACTGAGGTGATATTTCTAAATCATAAGGACTATTAAAGGTTGTGAGGATACTATTCAACTGGTAGAGTACTTCTGTAGCATGCAAAAACCCTAAGGTTGGCCTTCTAATATAAATTCAAGGTCATCTGCATTGTGAGTTTAAAGCCAGTCTGAGATACACAAGAAACCAAAATTTCAAATAGTAAAGAACTCTCACGTGAGCTTACACGAGACTGGGGGGTTGGAAGGGAAAGAGCATGTGTGGTCTTATATGTCACTCTGAGCTTGGCATTGTTACTTTAGAGATGGGAGAATAAGACTATCAGTATAGGTTGTGTCTTAATTATCTCCCAATGACATGTTTTAAAGACTTGGTCTGCGTTTATTAGTTAAATTATGATGTGGTGAAACATGAGACCAATGGAAGATTTTAAATGATTGGAAGTGTGTCCCTGAATAGGATCTCTCTCTCTCTCTCTCTCTCTCTCTCTCTCTCTCTCTCTCTCTCTCCCTCCCCACTTCATCATCTTTATGTGATTAGCATCTCTGCTATGCACTCCTGTTGTGATGTAATGTACTTTTATAAACCAAAGCAATTAACCACATATTGAAACCTTCAAAACTCTGAGCTCAAACCAGTATTCTGCATTTAGGTTAATTTAGAATGAGTATTTATAACAGTGACTGAATGGTGACCGTGAAGCTGTGAATCAGGAAAGGGGTAAATGAGATGTATGGTTTTGATGAGTCACTCTACAGTTTGTTAGAAAGAATTGTTAAGAATAGAAATAAGAATGTAATCCCTACAGAAAGGAATCTAATGAGAAGAGAAATGCAGAGATTAGAGACTCCAGGAATTAATAAATTCATCATGACAAGAGTACATGATGAATTTAGATTAAGAAGAACCAAAGAAAGGTACCTAGGTTTTCAAGGGTCTGCAATAACTAGGAAAGGCAGTTAAAGAAGTAGATGACTTACATTAGCATGTACTGAGACTTAGGAGTTTTAGCACTTTAAGGTGCTAAGACATGGTGGTTAAGAAGACCACCATCTTCGGTAGGGTCCCTAGTGCTATGAAAAGACACAAGACCATAACAACTCTTATAAAGAAAAACATTTAATTGGATGGCTTACAGTTCAGAGATTCAGTCCATTATCATCATGGTAGGACAAGGTGGGGGGCATACATGGTGCTGGAGAGGTAGGTGAGGGTTCTATATCTTGTGCAGGCAACAGGAAGTGGTCTGTCTCACTGGGTGTGGTTTAAAGATATATGAGACCTCAAAGCTGGCCTCCACAATGACACATTTCCTCCAGCAAGATCACACCTATTCTACCAAGACCAAACCTCTTAATAGTGTCACTGTCTTTGGGGGGAAATTTCTTTCAAACCACTACAACTACATATAGAAAATATGAAACCTTTCTTTATTACTCCCTGGATAGCATACTAGACCATTAATCTGTTAATGAAAGAAATCTGAGATATTCAATACCCCAGATACCATTAATATGACTTTAAGGATCAAGTTTTTGATGAATGAAATGGAGTTGCTTGCTTTTAAAGTCCCTGGGACGGAAAACTAAATTAAATAAGACATTAATGTGTCTAGTACACTGAAGATGTTCATTAAAATGACACCCAAAATGCTCGAGGACCTATAAAAAACCAGGTACTCTTATTTAAGAAGAACACAGTCCATTTCAAATGTAATCATAGCTCCTTTTTCCAATGGATGGATTTGATAAATCCCTTACATGGGAAAATTGAATCATAAGTTGTTTCATTTCATTCTTATAATTTTTTACAGGAATTGGTACTATAAAAATGTGTCCTATTTATTTTCTAGTTTTAATTTTTTTATCTCAAAGCAATTCTCTGCTTTTATTAATCCCTGTGGTAGCCTAGTAGTATGTTTAAAATGTGACTTCAGTAGACCACAGGTTTTTGCTCATGAATTTAATGAATCCTCCCAAATATCACAATGTCTGACACGAATTCAGCATTTTGCTAACCAAGTGCTTATGATGATTGCATTTTGTGAGCTATCTTGTAAAGCCATTCGGAATTTCTTTTTGTCCCGAATTTGCTTTTTGAAGCTCTGACTTCACGTGTAGATTCTTTAACCACTTCTCAAACTGGGTCATGCCTTTCATGTCTGAGAAGGTGTAAAATTAGTTTCTTTTCATTATCTTAGTTTCTTTCCTCAGCAGCACCCTCTATCTTTTTCCCCTGACATAATTCATGCTCTTTCTTTTCAAGTTGGCATCTTAGATTTCAGCATCTTGATACTTATATCTTCTGCAAATAGGAAGTAGGATCCGAATTTGTGTATTCCATGTTGATAACTAACCACGGAAAAACAATTTGTTTCTAAAAAAGTAAAATTAAGCCCCAAGATAAAGTGGTGAGATTTCTTCTACCAAACATATGTTGTGCTTATTTCCCGGGGGGGGGGGGGGGGGAAGAAGAAAAGCAGCATGTTTTAGTTATATAATAAAGTACATAGGGTCATCATTTAGAAATCTCAGCCGCAGTCCTCTGTTCACACCCTCAGGAGCACAGTGAGAAGTGGCACAACAAAACGCTATACGCATTCATGTTCAGCACGCATGTACAGACTGTGTTCCAGGGAGCTCAAAAGGCAGGGCCCAGAATGTGTATTTACGAAAGGGTGCTCTTGGGATGAACACAGGCAGAAAGGAGAGGGGGAAAGTAGAATTAGGCAGAGAGAAAAGAAAGTCTGGGCAGCGAAGCACCTTGGGGACTCGAGGGGAGGCCGCAAGAAAGGAAGCTGCAAAGCTGTTCTGAACAGCGACAAGGTTTGGCCTTCCCGCTCCTTCCTGCAGCACCGGAAGTTCCCAGCTGTAGAGCTCATTTCAGGAATCTGACCACCGAGCAGCGCTGAAAGCTGGGCTAAGATGTCTGTCCCTGACCAAGGTCTGGGTCGTGGACCACAGCATCCACCAAGATGCTAAAGAGATGGTGAGCAAGGCAAACTCGAGTTCTGGAGGTTGAGAGCCAAAGAGCATGGTGCCAGGACCTGCAGGTCATCCCGTGAGGGTCTTCCTGTTGCATCATTGAAAGCCTGGCAGAGATTAAAGCACACCAATCATGGCCTCGTTTAACTTAGTACTCCCCAAAGGCCTCACCTCTGATCCCCATTAACATGGGAATTTGGGGATTAAGTTTTCAAAACATGAGCTTTTTGGGAGGAGACATTCAAACCATCCCTGAATTTAGCTATAGGTGTGTCTGGGTCCTTGTTCCTACTGCAGCCTGGGTCTGTGTTGAGATTCATGGCTTGTGTTACCGCCGAAGGCTGTGCAGCCATCTGAAGCCGTGTTGATGTCACTGGGTCATGGTGCCACCAGGGCCATATTGACACAGGTGGATTGTGCTGCCATGGTGATGTCCAGGTCTCTTACTGCAATCAAGGTCCATGTCTGTATCTGTGGGCCTGCTGCAGTTGGAGGCTGTGTTCACCATCTGTGTTCACCATCTGTTCTGTCACCAGAAACCGTGTGGAGGCCCCTGATCCATGCGCTGGCCGACTGTGTGAGCAAGGAGACTGCTTTTGCTGTGATGTTGATGACTCCATATGCAGTTGAGAGTCAGGGACATGGGAGGCTTCTGTGACAGCTCCCAAACCCTCCAACCTCCACCTGCCATAAAAAAGTAACAGACTAGACAAGAAAAAAACTTTTTAAAGGCTGTGATAGGGATGCTATAAAGGCATTTATCACTATAAAAGAATTTATAGTGGATCAATACATGAGTATGGATTTCGTATGTAAAACTTATTATTTCTAGAACAGGCACAAATATTCCAGGAACAGCTACACTTGCTTATCTCCCAATGGCATGTATTAGCCTTGGGATTCATGAAATGTTTTAATTCTCCAAAACCTCATGAAAACACCATCAGACTCACCTCAGAGACCATTCCACTGAAACACTCTCAACCTGACTGGGACTGCTCATTTGCAGTATTATCCAAAGCTCATTATTAGCAAAATGAGAATGTTTCTGGGTTTATAACTATCTCCTACTAATACAGTCTAGAAATGATACAGTCCAGAGTTCTCAATTGGTTTTGTTTTCTCTGTGAGTTATAGAATTAAAAGACACGAGAAATCTGAAGCACAACAGGAGGTAGCGGAGAGATTGCTCACCCCACAGACAGAATTGAACAGTTAAGAAAGATGTTAATTGCTGGTAAGGAAACACACACATCCAGCAGGTGCACAGAGAAACACAGCTTCTGCAAAGTGGGGTGGAGGTGGGGGGCAAAGCTGAGAAGTCCGGAGTTTTGCTCCCCTAATTTAGGGTTGGTCAGTTTGAAGACACATAGACGGTTGGCTGTTCTGCAACTGTTGTATGACATGTCTTGATCCAGCTTTAAACTCATTGAACCAGTCCACCAGCAGAAGGGCAGATGGTGGGGACAAAAGCTGGTAGGCTTTGGTTTCGCGTCAGGAGGTTGAGGAAGAAGCTGGGCATCCTGGAAATTCACCACTATTGTTACCTAGCCATAGACCCTCTCCCTATCTGTCTGCCAGAAAGTCCGTTTAACCACTGGCCTTTCATGACTATTTAGGTAAATTCATTTTTATCTGTTAAGATTGTATGGCTATGAAATACTGAAGAGTATGACAAAATACAAGTTAAAAGTGTCTGCATCCTGAAATTGGGAGAACGAGGCTCTGAAATGTGGAGAATCCTAAGTACGTGGGCGTTGGTTGAAGGGTTATTAGAACAAGCCTCCTTCAAAGGAAATAGCCAGGTCATGAACAGCTTTAACTGCAAATTGGAACTATTTCAATCTTTCTTTAAAAATCAGGATATTAGATTTCATCTATCCCCCATCAGCATGACTAGATCAAGCAAGCAACTAAGAGCAAACCCTGGTGTGGAGACAGAGACGTTAGGAACCGTTGTTAGCCATTGCAGGGATTACAAACTGGGGTGAGTGCTGACTATGGAAATCAGTGTGGGTAATTTGCAAAATCAAAAACCTAGAAGTAGATCTCCTAGATGACCCAAATATACCTGCCACTCCTTGGCATGTGCCTAAAGGACTCCACATCCTCTTACAGAGATACTTGCTCTTCTATGCTTGGTACAGATTTATTCACATGAACTAGAAAGTAGTAACAACCTACATTTTCTTCAGCTGGTGAATGGATAGTGAAAGTGGTTCATACACACAAAGAAATTCTAAATAAAATGAAATTGGCACACAACTGGATTGTGGCCGTTGCACTGAAAACTGTCCCCTGTTATGGAATGGACTGTGGGGATAACAGGGGACAGAGGGACCTCTAGACAGGAGATTAGTAGGACACAAGTGATATAAATGGGTAGGAAAAACACTGATGTAGAGATTTTAACAGGTCAAGCAGGAGAGAGGGTAGTACAAAGAGAGAGTGGACAGAGGAAAAAAAATCATGCTTAGGACATCTGAAAAAAACATGGGGAAACCTATTGTTTTATATGTACATATGCTCTCTCTCTCTCTCTCTCTCTCTCTCTCTCTCTCACACACACACACACACACACACACATACACATTTAATGGAATTACAACACACGGGGTGATAATGCTTCCCGCAGAAACCATAAACCATAAAACCTAACAAAAATCCCAGAGACAGGCATTTGAAGCTTCCCTTCAAGGTTTGGTCAATATGTTCCTTACCTTTAAATATAGGACTTGGAGGATTCCCGCTGAAACTAACCCGAAAGCCTCTTCCTCAAGGACCAGCTCTCATAGTATCAGCAGGCACCATGCAAATTGCCAGGGGGAAAGGCGATCAATAGTCCTCCCCAGCCGTAAAGCCTGAGAACTATGACAGTGATGAGCACGGAAAGATATCCCCAATGGTGCAATCATGCCATTTTTATCTTATGGTGAACAACTGTCTAAATGGACTTAAAGTCTGCTCAATAGGAAGGAAATCATGTCCAATAATGAAAACCCAGCCAACATGATTTGTTTCCTAAATAAATAGTTACCCTTATGCCCACAGATAATGAGGTCTCTGTCCTCACCAAAGAAGCTGCTTTTGGAAGCATATGGAGGTAATCATTAAAATCCGGGACTGGTCAACTGGAGAGAACAATTGACCATGGCATGTCCAATGGCAACCGATAGCATCTACTGTATGATCTAAGGCGCAGGGAATGCTGTAGAAGAGGAAGGATTGTAAGGGCCAGAGGACCAGGGCACCTTCTGTGAGACAGTATCGTCCAGACCTGACAGGGAAGCCACATCCATGACATTTCAACAATACAGTTGCCTAAACAGGACCTATAGAAATAATAATACAAGTCCATATGCCAACATGGATAAAAGAAATTTCACTAGGAACCCTCTCTAGATTAAAAAGCAACAGGTAATCAACAGTCGCTGAAGTGAAAAATACTTTTTTACAAGGACAAGCCTTCTGACAGGTATCAAATCTTAGGTAGTAAGTCCTGAACACTTGTGTATGTTTCAAATACTAAATATAACCTCATAGTTATATTTAGTTGGCTGCACAAGCACATGCAAACACACACACAATCACATAAGAATTAAAGAAGAGGTAGTCATAAATATGAAAGGGTTGGGGTAGCATGTGGGTAGTTGGAGGGGTGAGAGGTATGGGGAGACATTTCAGTGCAGTATTTATATAGAAAAGTCTTTTAAAAAATTAAATAAAAAACCTCAAGATGTTAAGTCTCTACATAGGTATAGTTTCTTTAAATATGAACTATATCTCCTGTAGCCATTTTCGTTCACGGGTTACCAAGAATGAAAGTCAGTATGCTACAAATAAAAACCGCCCTTTTACATTTGAAAGTGGAAATAATATTTGAGATTCAGTATCTGAAGTAAAATGGAATGAGGAACAATTTATATAACATCTTAAGGGTTGAACCTGCACGTGGTTAAAAGTGATGCCTGCCCTTATTTCTTTGGCTGAGCGATAATTCTCCTTGTAGGGCCCCTTCAAAGCCAGGAGCTCATGAGAAGTTTATGATATCTTGCTCCACACACCTCAATTTTTCTGATTTTGATTGATTGATTTATTAATTGGTTCATTGAATTTGAGTCAGGATTTTGTTGTGTGTCCTACCTAGCCTGGCCTTGAACTCACTATATGCGTAGTCTATGATCTGGAACTTGCAGCAATCCTCCTGTCTCAGACTTCCAATTGCTGAAATCACAGGTGTATCACACCATGACCAGCTTTTGATTTTATTTTGGTGAGAAAAAAAAAATGCCTTTCTCCACACTTCATCCATGTTTCTCTGTCTCTTGAGATTATTTAAATTGCTCCTTCCTGAGTCCAAAAACCATAACCAAGTCCTTGGTTTAGGGTAGATAAACATGATCATGTAATTGTGCAACAATCATTTATTGAATACCCACCTTATGCCAAATATCTCAATAAAACAGCAATCTGCATGTAGGAAAATTCTTTGTCCTTCTATCTTTCCTCCTAGCTGAAACCCAAGTGTTAAACTCTCCTTCTTCTGAGAATGAAGAGGAATGGCAAGGATGGGGATACTCTGTAGGACTTTGGTTACCTGTGAAATTTACTGCCAATGAAGCCTTTTATTTACCGAGATTTTTATGCTTTATAATTCAGCATATGCCTTGAACATTAAAATTAATAAACATCCAAAAATAAATAAATAAAATAAATTGCTCCTTCCCAACCCACTGACATTCTTATTCTTGTATGAGTGGGCCACTGAGATGACTTGGCAATAGGTCAAGAACTGATGTCATTGAAATTGATCATATTGATTTCTTTTTGTCAGCAAATTTTATCTGGCTGTACTTAAATGAGACCATCTTCTGAATTACTGCAATGAAGTGGACATATAGTTTAAAGTTTTTTGATGATCTCACAGACACATTCAGTCTACAAAATCAATATAATTAACCTTTGCATAAGCAGTCATGATTAGAGCAAATGTTTTTACCTCTGAGGCAGCCTGCACATCTTGGCACATGGGATCACAGATAAGTTTTAGTGTGAGGCTACCATGCAGTAAGTAGTTTCTATGCATTAGACCTTGTGTAAATCAATCAAGACAGAAATCATTCTTAATGCATAGGAAAAACAAGTGACATCACACAGTGAGCAAGTGTTGGAGCCTCAGTGAGTCCTTCCTGTTGCAATTTGCTTTCACTTCGACAGCAGAGACAGAAAACAGAATCTTAACAGCAACCACACTTGGTTTTTGGTTGGGAACCTAACCTTTAATGGTTGAGCCATCTCTCCAGCCCTACACTTGGTTTTTGGAAAAAAATCCTAGTTACATCAATAACTGGGCATCAAAAATAGAATGCTCTTTAAGAATTGTGTCTTAGACACCACGACCAAGGCAACTCTTACAAAAGAAAGCATTAACTGGGGCTTGAGTGGAGTTTCAGAGGTTTAGTCTGTCATCATGATGACTGGGAGTATGGTTCGGGAATGGCAGCACACAGGGAAGAATGGTGCAGGAGAAGGAACAGCGAGCTACATCTGGAGGGGTCAGTGGTGATGGACAGCAGAAAAAGGTGACTGCAGTACTAACCTGATGACCCAAATTCAGTCCAGGAACCCAGAAAACCCACAGAACCTGCACCAGGGAGAATCAACTCCTGAAGGTTATTTTCTGACCTCTACATATACACCCTAGCTTGTGTGCACATATACACACAAATCCTACTAGTAATAATTATAAAAGAAAGGAAAGACCCTGGGAGAGGATAACTGGAGGAGACTGGAATTCTCCACTCAAGACTTCCCATTCACAGAACCAACCACTTCTCCCAGCAGCTGATATGCGACTTTTTCAAGGTCCCCATTCTCCCTAGCAGGAAGCATGGCTCAAGAACATTCAGAGAGCATTCTTTACCTACATAGACTGCCTGCCCCTCCCTGCATTAGGTATGGAACTATGACAACAGCTGAAACTCATCCTCTGACCCTGAGGAATCGACAGAGTTTTTTTCTACTGTTACTGTTCTTTTTACAAGCCAATGAAGGAAGGAAGCACATTAATTGTACGTTCATGAATAATAATTTTATTTGGAAGCCCCAAACCTAGCCTTGCCCTCTTGCTCATGCCTGTCTGGTCCACCACCTCTTTTGAGTGCCCCAGATGCCACTTCCCATATTGCACAGACAGACATCCCCACTCATCTGCCCATCTTCACTAGCTGAGAGAGTGTGGGGTGTCCCACCTGCAGTGTGCTATGGAGCACTCCCCATCCTTCAAAGGACCCGAGTGATTGTTTCCCTGGTTTATTTTTCATGATCATTTGATTTTATATGCTGTGTTTTTCTTACTGGGAAGGTGAAAGTGAAGTAAATTATATAAAATTTTTTGTAAACCATATTCTTATTTAACACTGTGAAGTGGGGGCGCTTATAGCATCTTTCCAAGGGTTTTCTATTTCCTTTTGGTGATGATCTCTGTTCTAATAACAAACATGAATTCCATGTGTTATCTCTTCTCAGTGTTTTTGTTTTGGGGGTGGCTATTTAAAAACTGGGAAGCTTCATCTTGTACTCTTCAGAAATGTGGGAATTAAACCTGCTAAAGTAATTTGATACTGTAAAATAAATCAAAACTCAGTTATCCCAATTGAGAAAATTATAGCAGTTCCGTGTCTTGAGGATTCTCATGCTGTCCTGGACCCTTCACATTTGACTGTATGTACTCTTCTGATGACAGGGTCAGCATGGGGCAGAAGAGGTGAACACACTTACCTGTCGCCATACAGCTCTGTAAGCAACACAGACACAGTGTGTGTTCAGGGATCTTGCATAAGGTTTCTGCTCGTAGCACAATGATAAATTTACATTTCTGGTTTTAACTATTGACCAAATATTTCTTCTTTCCAGAGAATCTGGAACATCCTTGAGGGTCATATGCTTACATCTTAAGTCAGTAATATTGAAACTGTTTATAATGTAATCCCTAAGAAATGTTTGGGAATTCATATACTACTGCATAGTTTTAAATTAACATCTAAAATTCTTCATAAATTTTAATTACCTGATGCTGTGATATCTTGAGTATGATGAATACTAATGATTTTAATTAAACATTATGTTACAAATTAAGTGCATTCATTTGACTAATTAGCATATTTTACTATAATTCAAAATGTTTACTTTTAATTCAATTTTTAATTTTTTGAAAATTCCATACATGAGTGCTGTATTTATATCACTTCCATCCCTCCAGCTCCTGATGTTCCCCAAATCCTTCTCAAATTTGTAGCCTTATCTTTAATTATTAAGATTACACACATACCCTTCTCTTATTCATCAAGTTCTTTATAGGAAGACCCTGAACCCAAGTGCCACAGCCTTGCTTTGCTTCCTGCTATGATCCAGTTCCTCATGTGCTGCTTTCAGGAATTTCTGAACATTTCATAATCTATCACTATGCTCACAAGGTGAGCCCCACTCATCAAGGGAAGGGTACTATTCCTACCTGTCTTCACTTGATGTTTTGCTCTCTCTCTCTCTCTCTCTCTCTCTCTCTCTCTCTCTCTCTGTGTGTGTGTGTGTGTGTGTGTGTGTGTGTGTGTGTATGTGTGTGTGTGTGTGTGTGTTTGTGTGGGGATGGGGGGTGAACTTGACATGGCTAGAATCTGAGTAGAGGGAGCCACAGTTGAGAAAAGACTTCCATAAAATTGGCCTATGGGGAAGCCTGTTAGGTATTTTCTTAATTGATGATTGATGGAGGAAAGCACAGCCTACTGTAGGTGGTGCTGTCCCTGGGCTGGCTGTCCTGGGTGCTATAAGAAAGCAGGCTAAGTAAGCCATGAGGAGCAAGGTAGTAAGCAGCTCCCCTCCATGACTTCTGCAGCATTTCCTGCCTCCAGGTTCCTGCCCTGACAAACTTCCATGATGGATTGTGCTGTGGAACTATAAGGTGAAATAATTTTTTTCTCCACAAGCAGACTTTGATCACAGTGTTTTATCACAGCAATCGAAATCTCAGAAAGTGGATACCACATTGAAGAAGATGGAAACTACAAGATGTCATTTTTTAATTACTGAGTAAAAATGTGTAATTCTTTGATCAAGGGGCATTTAGGTTGTTTCCAGGTCTGGCTATTACAAATAATGCTGTTATGAACACAGTTGTAGTATGATTAAGCATCTCCTGGGTATATGCCCAAGAGTGGTATTGCTAGGAAGAAGATGGCAACTTCAGGATTTCGCCCAAAAAAATCGAATTCTTACATGACATTACTTTGATTGCATGGTCTATCACTCATCTTGAGAAGCATGCAGTCCCCACACAGCAAGGTTCATACCAGAAGGAGAAAGCTGGCCCAGCCATAGTGGGATTGCCCTGCGACTACCCTGATCTCCTCAGCTGCATGTCTCAGCACCTATTGCAAGGAACATGCTCCACTCTTTCAGAATTCATTTTTCAGTTCCATTTGTCCTTTTCCTGGTGCCAATTTTGTTGGGTGACATTTCCTGGGAAAATCTAAACAAATGTTAACTCAGATAAAAATGTCTACTCCAGATAGAAAACCAAAGAGCATCCCACCAAAGTTTAATTGGCAAACCAATGGATTCATCATGGTTATTTACAGGATTATTTGAATGGGATTACATGCAGGAGCATGGATGGCAAAGGCAGTCATGTCACCAAAACACACAACCCAGAGTTAGTGATGACTCATGAAAGCTGCATCCATGGAGCCCTCTGAACAACCAGATCAGCTTGCTGGTCAGGGAATCTCTTCTACTCACTAATAAATTGTTGTTGCTTATATAACCTTGGAGAAGAAGTCTTTTGAATTGTATGCATTTTGGGAGCTCCTAAGACTTGTGTGTTGTTTACTTTCTGAGTCTTAGAGATACTTTTCTGGGAAGGAATGTTTCCATTTGGATGAAATTCCTACCCCAAAATTCCCATAATTATGCCACTTACATGAACGAAGATTGTGATTTCCCAGATATGTAGATGCCAGGCAGGCAGATAGAACGCCAAGCTGTGCCTGCAGCACATCTGTTAGAAGTCAGAGCCAGGAGCTCTGTCTGCAGGCAGCCTTTGTACTCAGGTGTGGAGCTTCAGGCCTCCCTCTCACAGCAATGCAGTCAAGACCAAGGATTGAAGCAGAAAAGCAGCCCGTCCACCCCTCAGCCTGAACATAGGCTGGTATAGGAGCCTTCTAACAAGATTTAAAATAAGTTAGTCTTTTTAAAACACAGAAGTATGTATAAACTATGAAAAAATAAATAACAGTAGAATCCAGGGTCTATAGTCTCCCAGTTTTTATATTCCAGACTATTCTTTTGTCCCAGAGACTTTTGTACCCTTAGGACATTATACCACATTACTTCTGTGGAGACAAGTATGCCTTTGTCTGGTAAGCAAGATAAGTATGCCTTTGCCTAGGAAGGTAGAAGAGATTAACCACCTCACTCCTTGAGTGCAGGCATTTAAGGAAAGTACACTATGTGTGCTGAAGTTTCCTTGTCCACAGAACTCTTTAATGGAATTTAATTTTGGACAAGATCTCACTATACAGCCCAAGATAGCTGCTAATCCATAATCCTCCTGCTTGGCCTCCAGAATGCTGGGATAACAAGGGTGTGCCACCAAGCCTAGTTCTTACAACGTTCTTAGAGAGTGTTTGTAGATCCCAAGTACAAATAAATTCTAGCTTAAAGATCATGGGAGAAGATACAAGGTAGGATATTTCTGAATGTGATTTATCAGCAAAGAACATATTTTATTGAGTAGACTTTGGGAACTTGAAGCCAAGAGAAAGCTTTGGGACATCTGAAAACCCTAAAATGTCATATGTTAGACTTTTAGGAAGCTCTCTTGAGAGTTCAATATCAGTTCCTGTGCTCTCTGAGAAATAAAATACAAAAGTCACAGGTGTTGCCTCACTACTCTGAACCTTTCTTTGGATTTGGTTTAATTTCATTTAAACACTGTGAAAGGAAAAAAAACAGAAAAAGAAGCAGAAACTGGGAAAGCTTACTGTGTATACAGTACTGTGATTTGAGGATGCCACTATGTAGGGGAGCCTCTGAATGATGGAGGCTGTCACTGTTCCTTTGTGCAGATTTATTTTTTAATTTCTCCTCCGTGAGACAGCTGGAGGTCACCTGGAAATTCTTGTTAGTGCAAAACATTGAAAAACAGTCGAGTTGTTGAGATGGCCTCTGCTCTCTCTTTAATAACCCATGAAGGTGGATTTTAAAGTGAACTTTGAAGAGATTCATCTGAATAAAGCTGTATTTGCATTGTGTCTCTAGCCTCTTCTTTCTCTATATTTGAGAAAGAACAATTACAAGATTTGTTTTCATCCTTAGTTGAAACATTCATAACCAAAAGATGGCAAAGTGCTTCTCTTATTAAAACTAACATAAAATTGTTCACTGAAAAAGTTGCACACGGAAATTAATCTCTTTCACTAGAGTGAATTAGATTACAAACACACAGAAAGGACTCAGACAAAATGTGGGTAACAGTACAAGTTTCTCCACGTTGTTTTTGCTCCTTCTCCACAAGGAGCACAGAATTAGGCTAGCTTAATCAACTCAACACACTTATGAGCATGCACTAAGACATTTATTTTATATGTCACATGCTTTAGTATTTATATTTTTGAGACCTTTCCTAATATCCCTAAAAGACAAGGATAATAATTGGGATATCATCTCCAATTAGACACTGTGAGCACGGTGTGCTTGGTGCCTCGCAAGGCACTCTGCTCAGCTATGGCGTTTCTGAAAGGTTTGTAACCTATAATTTCCAACTATAATGAAGTGTGTAGAATTGGTTCTCTCCTACACATGTGAGCCCACCAACAGAAACTGCAGGAAGGCAATTCGTACTTTAAAATAAAATGAAGGCGTTGCTTAGGCTACCTTTTCATCTCCTATTTATTCTTTAGTCTGTGTATTTTAGTTTTTGAACCTACCAATTTACCTGAAATTGTCAGTGACTTCCTTAAAATCATGTGTATGATGAGATGACTAATTAAAAATGGCGTTCCAGAGCTGAAACCATCCTCTCCCATGATGCTGGTCTGCGCATTGTCTACTCTTGCTCAGTACATATCTCCAGGGTATAAACTGAATAATGAAAATAGGCTTTAAGCTGTGTTCTTAAAATTCTGTATAGCTCAAACAAAAAATAACAGCCCAATTTAAAAATAAAACCAGAACAAACCTTGATCCAAAGAAAATAAAGAATCAATAAATACAAGAAAAATGGTTTATCCTATTAAGCACCAGGGAGCTACAACTAAAACCTACAGTGGAAAACTGCTACATGCTCCCAGTAAGATGGATAGAACAGAACTAAAACAGACCATGGTAAGGATTTCCACAAACATAGAGGAAAAAGAAAATCATTTATTCTTGATGTCAATGAAAACTGGCACTAGAGGTCACGCTGGAAAATAACAATTCTCAGACGTTTCAGCATTGGGTCTCCAGGTAATGTGGCAATCCAGTGCTGAGAATTGGAGGTGCAAACCTAAGGGAATAAAGATGTGGTCACCAAAAGCCTGCATAAGCACTTTCAGAGCAGGTTGTTCCAACCATGCTCTATTTGGTTCTGGTATATTCCCTTAGAAACAAAAACTAGAAAAGAGTAGCTACATAGGATGACTGTCAGATAGGCTTCAAAATGCATGAATCCATTTATAATAAATCTACTGACTGAAGCTGTGCTGGGAGCTGCTTGTTTGTAACCCTAGCATTCAGGAGGCCAAGGAAGAAGGACTCCTGGGACCCCCTAAGACCAGCTTGGGGTTTCATAGTGAATTCAAGGGTAAACTGTACTATGTAGCAAGACTCTGTATTAATAAATACAAATCTATACAAAATGCATATCCATAGGTATGTGTGTATATATATACACACACACACACACATATATATATATATATATGCTAAAAGAAATAAAGACCTCCTTTACTCCGCCTCTTTAATGCCATTTTTCTCTCTACTCTCCGCAGTGACTCTTTAATTTTCTTTTTCATACAAATTACTCTGAAGGCTTACTTGACTAAAAAAAAATAAACATTAACCTTTCCTTGTATGTAGGAAGGAATTCAGTAACTGAGAAGCAGGGTGGTCCTGGTTCAATCTGTCTCCATGCCCAGCTGAAATTCAATTATCTGGAGACTGAACCACGGTTGGAGAACTCAAAATAACCCATAGCCATGCCTGTCAAGCAGAGGGGGCACACGGACCTCTCCAAGGTTGCTAGCCTGTCTTTGTGACGTGGTAACTGGCTTGGCCCAGAGCAAGTGAATTAAGAGAATGCTCTCTTACAGGTTATAATCCTTTTTAAAAAGTCAAATTATTTCTATACCTGCTTGTTGGTTCATGACCTCAGAAAAGTTACAGTTTTATATGTGGAATAACTCTAATATTAGCAAAGAAAAAATATCCACACATTGTTTTTTATTGTTTTTATTGAGATCCAAGCCAATGCAATATTTAACTCACCTCAATGAACATAACTGAGGTGAAAATTCCATGATGACAAATGACTGTCATACCCTCCGAGGCAAATGGAGCCAGTGTTGCTCCTCCTCTCTCTTTCCATCACACTGATATTAAGAAGTATGTTTGCTTCGCTCTGCTTTGTACAGTTTAGATTTTTTTAAAAAAAATTAGTTTAATAGCTAAGACTATTTGCTCAACTTCAGATCCTCATATTGATCTTAACCTTCCAATTTATCAAAAATAATTTTGAATCTGGATTATTTTTCTATAGTAAAGAAATGTATTGTGTATGATGGAACTCCTACCCAAGCATAATAGGGGCCTTTCCTCTATGATACAATTTCAGAGACCCAGAGAAAGCTCAAGAGATATTCATGAATGCTACTCTTTAGACCCAATTCTTGACATTCCTATCTGCTCTGGGGTTCTGTGAACAGCTCATGCTCCCTGAGTTATCACTTCACATGCCGAGTCTCTACCCTCTTCCGGTTGTTTTGCTATCATAACTCAGGGGAATGTGAAGTATTCCTTCCATGCAATGGATACTTGGCTAGGGACTTAAAATGATTCTGAGCCTGTCATTAGAAACAAGGAACCAGTCAGGCAGTGGTGGGTGGCACATGCCTTTAATCTCAGCACTCGGGAGGAAGAGGCCGGTGGATCTCTGTGAGTTCAAGGCCAGTCTGGTCTACAAGAGCTAGTTTCAGGACAAGCTCCAAAGCTACAGAGTAAACCCTGTCTCAAAAACCAGAAAAAACAAGAAAGAAAGAAACAAGGAACCAACAGGCAGGAGGTGGAGGAGCACTTGGGCTGAAAGACTGGAAATGAGAAGTAGTACCGAAAAAAAAACCCTGCATGCTGTGTTTGTCCATTTCACAAAGGCATAAGCAGGTGGCTTTGCACTTGGACCCCTTTTCCTCTTAGCTCTACAGTTTTACAGCTCTTGTTTTATTCTGTCATTTACATCATGCACTTCATCCCAGAACCAAATTGATGACACCTGTTACTAAAACAGAGCCGCTTCTTCTTTCTCCTAGACTCAGAATCAATTTCTTTGCAATATTATCAAGTATTTTTATTGACTAATCCACTACCCCAGAGCTCCTGTGATCTTTGGCACTGGCCACATAAGTCCTCAGAATGAGCTGAGCAATATACTGTCTGTTGGATTTAACCATGATGGGCGTTTGTTATGAAATAGGATTTTGCTATGTAGCCCTGGCTGGTCTTGAACTCATGGCTCTCTTGCCTCATCATTCCAATTCTGGTATTATAGGTACCCGCCACCACATTAGGGTTATGCCATTATGCCTTGCAGCTTGCCTCTGTGATGCTTTGTATATTTGTTAGTTTACTGTGGAGCTGTGGTGTTAAGAAATCCAGGATGAGTTTGTTGCAGGCAGCTGTGTCTTATGTAGATTACATAATTTAGGAACAGAAGGAGCTACCATTTTTCAAGAAGAAAGAAATTAAGTGTCAAAACTTGTAGGTTTTCTCCATATGCTCTAATGCTTTCCTTTTCCATCTTCTCTCAGGAAGGGAACCCGTGATGATTTGAGTGCAATAAAATGCACACTGCTATCTAACCTCCCAACCCACTTGAAGAAAATGCTCTTCGCTGTTTCCTGGGAACATTTAGCTCTAAAAGGAGATGATCACAATCTATTGGTCTTTCAGCTCTAGTAACCTTGGAATGGCCTCTATCACCAGCAGCTCTTGTGAGTTTAAATCAGCAGCCTAAGCTTGTCTCTCTCAATGCGTCATTGAATATAAAACCTAAAGCAGAGGAACGCTGCAGTAATCACAATGACTTCAGACCACAATCCTGGAATAAATGAGTGTAAAACGGTCTGCTCACATCCTGGCAACAAACACAGCCTACTAGACTATCTCAGGTTCCACAAGAAAATTCATTTAATATAGATTCCAGGGTTTGATGGTACCAGAACTTTTGAAACTTAAAAAAAAAAAATTCTCCAGTGATGTAATCAGACTACCGAGATACCAAAGTGATCAATTATCTGTGAAAAAGGTAGAATTTGAGCTAAATTTTAATTGAGGGAAATAATTTTGACAGAGTATGGTGAGAAATGCATTCTGGGTAGGGATGTTGAGAAGCTACAAACTGCAGAGACACACACACAAAAGAAATGTCCCAAAATAGGATTACTGCTTGACAGATGGGAAGAAATGTTCAGCACAAACTAAGGCTGATTCTGAGAAATCTATTCAAGAGAGTTTGAATGACTAAGGGGTTTGGGTTAGACGCCTGCACAGTCATGTGATGTCGAGCAGAGAAGATGCTCATGTCATTTAATCCGGCACTGCAGGATGTTTTCGCCGAGAGAAGAGCTACATGGGGAAGGCCCTCCCTGTATATCAGAGTTACCAAGTATAGAATCTGACTGTGGCCTGAGTATACCCCTGAAAGTTTGTGTGCAGAATGCGTGGTCCTCACTGGGGAACATTCCAAGGTGGTGGGGCTTTTAGGAAATGATTTAGCTAAGTGAAGGCATTGTTCTCAGAAAGGGTTAATGACATCCTTATGAGACCCGAGTCGGTTCCCACAGGAGTAGGTTATTATCGAAGGAGCAAGGCTGACACCTGAATCCCTCTGATCAACTGTCTCATCAGGTTCTTTCTCCTCACATATACTGCCACCATGAAACCATCCAGATTGTCAAACAGCCAAAAGCCTTTACCAGCATGACAAACACGTTTAGACCTTCAGGTATATAACTAGCCAAACAGTTCTTTATAAAGTGTCTAGTCAACAGCAAATAGATCAGTAGTATCCCAGGTAGCTTGGGAGATCAAGGACTAAGACAATGGACTTGAACAAGCACAACACAGGTTTGCTTCTTTGCTTTTCCCGTAGTTCGAGTCACTGATTGTATGTGTATAAAAACAGTTTGTGGGCAACAGCACAGACATTGTCAAGGAGCTGAAAGCTCCATCTAAAGGTGGTTTTGATATGAGAACTCAGAATTCCACCTGCCACATGGGACCATTCCCTATCTTATTTACCTAGTATTTTCCGGTTTCCCATCTTTGCAGGAAAGGGTGGTTCATTTTCATGATGAGACCTTTGCTCAGGCACCACCACTCCAGAAGAGCACTGCCCTCTGCTACATACAAAAACAGGGATTTTCTTCTTTGTTACAGGTTTTTGTGGTGCTATTTCTTTGTCACTGGTTTATTTGTTTGTCTCTTTCTCTAAGAATCTAATACCCAAAGAAATTACGAGTCTTTCTCAGAACTCCATTTACAGCATTGACATCAAAGCTTGGCATAGAAAAAAAATGACCACTGGTTAAATAAATGCAAATTTTATAGCCTATTCCTCTGTAGCATTTTTCTCATGTAATTATTCTAAATCTATCCTCCTTGACTATAGTGTTTAAAGAGAATAAGAAAGGAAAACATGAGGGGAAAATTCTATTTTGGAGACTGTTGTCTACATACTCTGACACAAAATACAATACTCTGTGATTTATCAGTCAAGTTAAAACTGTCACAGCAGTTACAATTCTGCCTCAAATTTAACAAAGAAATTAACATGTATAGTCTCAGCTATGCTTGTCACCAATTCTCCTACTAAACAATGGTCACAACACTAAGTGGATCACCATGTTAGGGATTTATTGTCTCTTCCTTTCATCTCAGTTTCCTTAAATTAGAAAGTTGAATTTTGGTTGTGAACTTTACATGTCTTTTAAATGTAGTCTCTTTTGTCCTACCAGGGTGTCTTGGCTGTTTCCTTGTGGTTGGACTACAGTGTCTATAGAGTAGAAAGAGAAGAGGGTGGATGTGTGAGAAGAGGCCCAGGAACAGTGTGAATCTTAGCAGGTAAGCCCTCTGTTGCAGCCCATTGGGGGACACTATCATAGCATGAACTTTGGCCACATGATGAAATATGAGTTCAGTACTTTGTATGACCAGAACAGGGTTCTAGCTTAGTTTGTCACATAACTTTTGCTGTTCAAATTTCTCATTCCCAATATTGATGAGATTCTTTCACTCTTTGATGGTAGAAATGTTGTCTTTTCTCATTCTTCTAAAGTAAAAATATAAACAGAGTGAAAAGATGTTTTAAAATGATGATAACGATAGATTGCTCTTCTGTGAGTTGCAGTCCTCAGTATTTCAAAACCCAGTGATAGATAGAGATTACTTCTATTAGCAGAAAGGATTCTTAGAGCATCCATTGAGTCAACTGAAACTAAAAAATATGGTATCAGGATTTCTTAGGGTTTCTATTGCTTTGATGAAACTCCATGTCAAAGATCAACCTGAGCAGGAGCGGGTTTATGCTTCTAGAACATCATCCACAGAAGCAAGGACAGGAACTTAAGGCAGGAACCTGGAGGCAGAAACTGATGCAGAGGCCATGAGAGAATGCTGCTTACTGGCTCATAGTCTGCTCACCCTGCTTTCCTCTGCCATCCAGGGACTACCATCTCAGGGATGGCACTGCCTACGGTGAGCTGAATTCTCCAACATCAACCATTATTCAAGACAATACCCCCACAGGCTTGCCCACAGACAAGTATGGCAAGGGCGTTTTCTCAACTGAGGTTTTCCCCTCCCAAATGACTTAGCTTGTGTCAAATTGAGAAAAAAAACCTATGCAGCACATGGGACCTTTAAGTAATTCATTGCACCTTTTACTTTATTTCTCAGCAAAACCAAAGTTCAATAATATGGAAAACTCAGTCAGTAATAGAACATACCATAAAGAAATTTTTAAAAATTTGAAGAAGTTACCGTAACACCTAAGAGATTCTTCCTACGATGGGGTATATTTCCATGCCACATATTTTGGGAAATACAATTCCATGCTGTCTATGTTATTTTAAATTCTACACTATTCGAGGTCAGAGACTGTTTATTTAAGGATGGAGAAGGAAAATGTGCATGGTAAGGTTTGTTTTCAGTAACCAGGGCACAGTTCTAAAGCTTGAGCTTGGATTTATTTTAACTCTGCGACAATCTAGAAAGGTTTGTATATCTTTTTTTTTCTCCTAGGACAAACGTGATTTTCAAGGTCACTATTTATGTAATATACAAGGAGGATGTTTTAAGAAAGGGCAATAGGGAGAGTCACTGGAACATTCTTTAGACATAACTAAACTGAATTCCTAGCCAGTAATTTATATTCTCTTTTTGTGGACTGCGAAACTCTCCCAAAGCTATGAATACAATTTCTGAACACAACAGGAACTCTAAATGAATTTGTTTTTTATTATAAGGAGCAGCACACACTCCTCTCGGGTATAGAGGGTGGCTTACAGCTTGTGCTGTTTGTGCTGTCCCTTCTCAGGGTGATGTAAAGTCAAGATTCACAAGGGGGATGTTCTAGGAAACCGAAATTTCATTGCCAGATATCCCTAATTTCTCTCAAGTTAAGAGAAAGTAAGTTCTGCTTCCGAATATTTTTGCCGCTTTCCAGAGCTCTACTGGTGGTTGCCTGTGCACAAGCCAGGACAGACCACCCATAGGTCAGGGCGAGGCAGGAATTTCATTTGTTCTCTCTCAGGGGACCACTTCAAATAGTTCAAATTTTCACCCCAGGATGCTAACGCCCAGGCAGTAAAGTAAGTACCAAGTTCTGTTGTGACTCCAGGATTATACAAACCTCATAATGGTGAATGCTAGCAACTCCTACTAGACAAAGCACTTAATAATTTTGCATTTACAAATACATGACATAACTCAACTTCCCTGGAAACCAGCTGGAGAAAATCTCACTTTTAAGATTTCTGATGAGCTACCTAATGCTACAGAGAAGCAGTTTTGCCTCAAGTTTACAGCCTACATAGACCCTGTATTTAAAGAAAAGATAATATTTATGTATGCTTCCTAATGATTTTATGCTTCTCAGTAATCGTCTTCACTTAACAGTATGTATCAATGAATAAAAATGAGGTTATTTTCAATTAAATGGATGGTAACATAGGAATGCTCCAAAAAGCATACACAGATTGAGAAAGGCAATGTTTTCTAACAAGCAATATTTTCCAAGCCAAGATTTTTCTGTTCCACAGAAACTAAATGTAGGTATTTTGGCACTGTCTTCTTGTCCTAACTGAGTGGTTACAAACCTAGTAAGATAACATATCGCTTACATTAAAAAGATTAATAACCTCATCTCTATGCTGAACATTCTCACCTATCCTCTTTTTTCGTAAATGCATCTTGCTCTTCTCAACAGCCTACTGCATAGTTAAGAGGAGATGCAACTGTCCAGCAAGTATGCAAGAGCTAAATTCTCTTCATGTTGCTGTTTGAGCAGGTGTGCTTCTACCTGTGTGATGTTCTGTTTGTGAATGCTTGTCCTCTAAGGCAGCCAGCTTTCTTCATAGTTTTAAAGACAACCCAGAATAGTTATGTATAAAGAAGGAAAATTCTTCCGTAGAAAATGTTTGGGAAGGTGAATGGCTCTGTAGATAAAGCCACCTTAACCAATTCCAGCATGCTGCGCTCTACCCCAGAACACACAGGGCAGGAAGAAGATCCATTTCCAGGAGTCGTCCTCCCACCTGCACACAAATACAGTGGCACAAGCATGTACCTCCACCATGTATACAAACATTCACACATGCAAATAAGCATGAAAAGCATCTATATTTGGTGAAGAACATTAAACATTATCGTGTGAAGGTAAATCTTTGTAAGAGGCACACTCGGCATTGTGCCTAACTTGGAAATCGCTTTCTGAATGAGACCACCAGGGAGAATCCCTTCAGCCTGAGGAGCAGTAAGGCAGGTGATAGCAGATGAACGTGAACTCGCTTTCTGAAGACACTATAGGAATCTGAGAATTACGTTGATTGTAATATAAAAATGCTCATCCACCTCAAGGAACAGCCTGAACTATGGCTTAATTTACATTAATTGCCCAATAAGAGAGTCTTTCCATGAACCTGATTGTATGTTTGCTGTGTTTATATCGTGCCCATCAAATTCTCAGGAACCATCAGTGGAGAGGCCTGAGTAGAGTAAGGAAATTCCAGCTCCTGCAGTGTGGGTGAGGGATGCCAACGAGATGGCAGAGGGAGATCACGGAGGAAATCCTGGAGCTGGCTGGCCTACAGATCTCTTGTGAGGGACTGAATGATTGCAATGATGCAGAGACCCAAGGACTCACACCCTCGGGACTGGGGAAGGGGGAAAGTTCTGGGTAGTAGTTCTGTTGGGGACTAGAGAGAGGCAGGGATGGCAGGAAGCCCATGAAAGCAAATACTAATTGAACATAACTACCACATTCCAGTGAAGAGAATTTTGTCCCAAAATGCAGGGATTGTAGTGTAGCTGCATTTCCTTTTTCTCATTATTTTGATTTTTTTGATTGACATGTGACAATGATGGAGAAGGGTCTATATGTATACTTCATGGACAACAAGAAAGGGACTGTACTTTGTGGCTCACTAATGTAGCTGGTAAGGGATGCTAATCCATCAGCACCCAGTGGTTCCACGCAGGTACAATCACGAAGCCCAGTCAGAAGCTTGTGCAGTTCAACACATGACTCCTTTGGTAGCCATCTGGAATGTCATTATCGTCAATGTGAGTCTCTCCAGGGCGAGAGGGAGCCAGGTTCTTTCACATATCTGTTCTCTATTCAGCAGCTGCTTGGGTCTGCTGAAGAGATAGCCTGAGGTTTCTGATTTATAAGGTGTGCTTCTATTTGGCTTTAGAGTTTGCTATGGGAGAGACTCACTCAAGAGTCTTCTGTTTTTCTTTGGAAAAAATGAAAAACATAATTATGTTCACTTAAAATATTTTTAAAAATGTTTTTTGGATTTATCACTTCCATGGTAACCTCTCAGAGAAGTGCAGTTATAGAAATATACATGGTCTATTTTGGTCTGGTCATATATCAAACTTTTTTTTATAAGCACAAGCCATAAAAATGTTTATGCCATCAGCATGTGGTTCACAGCTACAAACCAGAGACCTCCCAGCTCCCTGCATTGCAGATACCTTCAACTTTGTGCTCCACCAAAGGAAAGAGACCCACCACATGGTTTCCTAACAACACACTTGGAATGGAACTTTCCTTTAGGCTTTCTCAAACCCGCTCAGCCCATAATTTTGCCAACTCTCCCCTTTAAACCCCCAGATTGCAGCTGTGGCTGATTTGAGTGGGAACATAGCTGAAGAAAGACGTTCGTTTGGGGTGGCCTTCTGTGGGGATCGCCAAGCAAGCGGAGTTCAGAATGCACACAACTTTTTCACATTAAGAAAATTAGCTTGGCAGCAGCATAGGACGCATCTTGAAGATCCAGGAAGATCGAACTGGCATTTTTAATGAGCCACAGGCTGTGAATCAGAAGTTGACTCTGGCGATCTGTCAGCGCCAAAGAGCCAACTTCTAATTGCTGTACCAGCTAGAGGCAGAATTTCAAAGCTGTCTTCCAGCTGCAGACGCCCACGGAGCTCTCAGGGCAGTCACCTTTGGCATCTCGTAATTGTGACCCGTGTGGTCTGGGTTGCAAAAAGGCCAGTGGGCAACAGTCCTTTAGCTCCCCAGGGTCCTGTGGAATGGCTGGATCCTAATCAGCTGAAGAGACCTTAGCAGATATGTAAAGGCACTAAAATATACACTGGGCTTGTTTAAACCTATTGCTAATTAACTGGATGTGTGGCTTAAAAATTCCCAGGCTGCCCATTCTCCAAAACAAGCAGTGATGTTGTTGTCCTGGAGGAGTGATGGGGAGACGTGGGGTGCATTAGCAGAAAGCACCACTCCATCTTAAGCAGAACGCTTTGTGGTTACACTCTCGGGCATGCGGTATCTCAGGGTGTTATAACTGATTCCTTTCCTTTCTCTTCTTTTTTTCCTTCCTTCCTTCCTTCCTTCCTTCCTTCTATCCTTCCTTTCTTCTTTGTTTCATTCGTTCTTTATATTCTCAAACTAGCCATCATCCTATCCCAGACTCCTGAGTGCTGGGATCAAAAATATCTCTCACTGTGTCTATTTTGGTATAACTTTTTAAAAAAATAACATTTTTTTATGTGTATGAGTGTTTTGCCTGCATATATGTGTATTGCACTATATCTTTCCAAGGTGCCTGTGGAGACCAGAAGAGGGCATCAGAGCCCTTGGAACTGGAATTTCATGGGACTGTGAACTGCCCCTTTGAGTGTTGGGAATGGAATGGGGTCCCTGGCAAGAGCAACCAGTGCTCTATCCTGTTGAGGCATTGCTCCAGCTCCATTTTGTAATGCTTTCTGGGTTTCACTTCCATCGCCAAAAAGTTACTACTTCAAGAAGTTATTGGTATAATGTTTTATAATTGTAGCATTTATTGAGTACTTGACCCCTATTTTGTAGCTGAATAAATTAAGATTTGGAGAAATTGACTTGCAAAGTAACATAGAACATAGAAAAACACATTTAAACTTGATTGTCCCCCACAATCTCACAGAAGACTTAGAGCCATTCAGTTGCTGGGCCCCACTGTCAATTTTCATTTTCTTCTCTTAATTTTGAAGTTTTTAAAATTGTTTTTATTGAGCTATATTTTTTCTCTGCTCCCTTCCATATCTCCCCTCCCCCTCTGACCTCTCCCATGATCCCCACCCTTCCATCTTACTCAGGAGATCTTGCCTTTCTCTACTTCTCATGTAGATTAGATCCATGTTTGTCTCTCTTAGGGTCCTTTTTGTTGTCTAGGTTCTCTGGGATCATGAATTGTAGGCTTGTGGTTCTTTGCTTTATGTCTAAAAGTCACTTATGAGTGATTACATATGATATTTCCTTCCTGGGTCTGCGTTATCTCACTTGATATGATGTTTTCTAGGTCTATCCATTTGCCTGCAAATTTCAAGATGTCATTATTTTTTTCTGTTGTGTAGTACTCCATTGTGTAAATCTACCACATCTTCTTTATACACTATTTGGTCAAGGGGCATTTAAGTTTAAGTTGTTTCCAGGTTCTGGATATGACAAATAATGCTGTTTTGAACATAGTTGAGTGTGGGCGGAGGCTACTCGTTCATTCCCAACCACTCCAACTAAACACATTTACAGCATACAGAGGAGAATCCTGTATCAGTTTAGCACATGTCCTTGTGGTATGTCTGAGCATCCTTTGAATATATACCCAGAAGTGGTATTTCTGGGTCTTGAGGTAGGTTGTTTCCTAATTTTCTAAGAAATCACCATACTGATTTTCAAAGCAGCTGTACCAGTTTGCACTCCCACCAGCAATAGAGGAGCATTCACTTTACCTCATATCCATTCCAGCATAAGTTATCATCATTGTTTTTGATCTTGGCCATTCTTAGAAGTATAGAATGAAATCTCAGAGTTATTTTGATTTGCATTTTTGTGATGACTAAGGATATTGAGGAGTTACTTACCTGTCTTTCAGGCGCTTTAGATTCATCTATTGAGAGTTCTCTGTTTTGGTCTGTACCCCATATTTTTAATGAATTATTTATTCTTTTGATGACCAATTTCTTAAGTTCTTTGTATACTTTGGAGATCAACCCTCTGCCTTATGTGGGGTTGATAGACCAGGCTACCCTCGAATTCACAGAGATCTGCCTGTCTCTGCCTCCCAAGTGCTGGGATTAAAGGTGCTGTTTTGCTTTAACTCAGATCCTTCTGAATTCTCCAGCTTCAATATGGCTTGAATTTTTTTAATGCCATATAAATTGTTTTCTTTTGTCCTATATAAAATTTAATATTTGTGAGAAAACATTCTCCCACACCTTTAAATGGAACAGTACAGAGCTGGTCCCAAAGGAGACTAGATTTCTTCTTGGTTAAATCTCACAGAGAGCAGTCTGTCTTTTCAAACACATGGTAACTTAGCTTCTCCTCCCACTTCCCCCTCAAAACAGAGTCAATTCTATGAATTCTCTCTCTCTCTCTCTCCTTTTGTTTCATTTCTACACTTTTAACTTAAACTTAAAATGCTTTTATGTGTAATAGCCTAAGTGGATCTGTGTTTAAAGCAGCAAGACACTTCAAAACCTGGTGTGGATCGCAGTGAGGAGAACGAAACTATCACATCAGTACCACACTTGCTATCATCATAAGCTAGTCTGAATTTGGGTTTTTACTGCTGTGAAGAGACACCATGACCACAGCAACTCTGATAAGGAAAACTGAGGGGGCTCACTTGCAGTTTCAGAGGTTCAGACCATTAAGCATCATAGTGGGGAGCAAGGCTGAGTGCAGGTAGATATGGTGCTGGAGGAACAGCTGAGAGTCCTTTATTTTGCAAGCAACAGGAAGTTGGCTGACAGTCACACCTAGGGCATCCTGAGCACAAAAGACCTCAAAGTCCACCCCCAGAGTGACATACTTCCGCCAACAAGGCCACACCTCCAGATAGTGCCACTCCCTTTGGGAGCCATTTTCTTTCAAACCACCAGAGAGCTCTGCAGGTAATCAAATGCCCCTGGGATGCTGGTGGCTCCCACCACAACCCTGCCCATGATCAGCGTCATGCCATGAGCACCGTGGCAACAGTCTGAGTTATGAGATATGTTTATATTTTCTAGCCTGTGGTTGACACCGTGAATATATAATTCTAAAACAAATAATCGAAATCTCTGTACCTACTTATTTTAGGAAAGAACATGCCAGGCCACAACCCAAAGTTAATTGCAGCAAAGGGCAGACTTTTTCAGAAACAGATATACCCCAGGAAAAGGTAATGTACGTGACTTCCTGATAAGTCTTATGTGTCCCTTAAATTGCTCCCCCATTTGTTTTCCCACCAGACACTACTCTGCAAGCACTCCTCATACATTTTAGAAGGCAAATAGAGCTCAGTGATGGAATCTTTACATCAGAGCCACCAGACAGGGTCTTTACATAAGACCCTGTGTCATCTGGTTGCCATTCGAACCAGAATCAACTTCTTTATCTAAATTTGTTTTCTTATCTTTCCAACATTGCCATGTATCTCATAACCTGCTGCTAACACAGAATAAAGTAAAATATAGAAAGCCATAAACGCCAAACCTGGTACAAGACAAGCCTCAACAGTTTTAAGACTTCATTTTGTGGCACCTACACTATCTATTGGCAGAAGATGCTGGTGTGTGATTGTGTCAATTCTCCCGATTGGGAAATTAAAGGATCAAGTCATAGAGTCTGGGGACATGATTCAGCTATAGAGGCACTTGGTGCCAAGCCTGATGACCCAAGCTCAATCTCTGGGACTCACGTGACGGAAGGAGCAAATGGATTCTGTGTGTTGTTCTGTGACCCCCAACACACAGACTGTCGCATGCACACGTGCATACACACACAGTAATAAAGGATCCAAAAGGACATAGACATTGAATCATCAAATCATTTATATTTTCAGTAGGTGAGATTTTTATGAAAAATGACATTAAGTGTAGAGTTATTATCAGGAATGACTGGTTGTAAGATAAATAAGCATTTTTTTTTGCAAATTCAAAAAAGTTCTCTTACCAATGGCATTTTTCTTTTATTAAAATCAGGTTAACAAAGGAATTTAGTGTTATATTTCATAATTTCAAAAGGTCAGCACAGTTTGGGGTTTTGCTAGGTCAATCAGTGGTAAAAAAAAATTGTCTACAATTTTCTGAAGACAATAGTTTATAATTGACTCCAATTGATGTGCTTTTCCAGACATCCTGGCAAACCCGAGTTTTCTCCAGAGATTTGGCTGGAGCAAAATATGAAAAGCACTTCACTTGCAAGGAGCAATCGAGCTCCAGAAATTTATTAATGCAGACACAGCAATGTGAATATGAGAAAATGTACTGGGCAAGCTTGCTAGTCAACAGCCAGTGGTATCCCAGAATGTCATTTCCAGGTTCGAATTTCTTCTTGGTAGAAGTAGAGGCAAAACAAATCACGAAGAATATGGAAAATATCTGTCCTGCAAACCAAAACCTTAGGCAAATATGCTGTGTAATAGGTTGTCTAGGAGTGCCTATAAACAAGATCAAAGGAGGAGTTACAATTCTTTTTCCCATCCCTGCACATGCCCTGATTTCACCTCTCAGTGATCAATACTAGGGGGTGTTGAAACTGCCATTCTGTTGGTAGTTTGAATGTAATGACCCCCATAAGCTCCTAGAGAGTGGTTTTGTTGGAGTAAGTGCGAATGCAGGCTTTTTGGTCTCATATATGCTCAAACCACACATAATGTCTCAGTTCACTTCCTGTTGCCTTTGAATCAGGATGTAGAATTCTCAGTTCAAAGGCAACAAGAAGTGAACTGAGACACTGTCTGAATGAATCTCATCTGAAGACAATCTTCATGTGAACAGAAAGTTTAAAATCAAAGCAAGTTTCAAGTCCATCACTGTAAACAGCCAAGGTTCCTGATGATAGTCATAAAGAGCTTCTTTCTTAAGTAGATATTTTTCTAATTCATCTGCACTCTTTAAAATACAGTAACATTCCATATTATGTGTGTGAATTTTATTATATGGAAGTATTTCCCTATTCTCATTCATCTTTTAAACATTGTATTTGTAAATACAGTACATTTTTTTTAATTCTTTCTTTTGAGCAACACCCACTCCCTCTTTTTGTGTCTCTATTCAATCATCCATCCAATAAAAATGGTCCCTTGCAGGTCAGATCTCATGGCTCCCTGTCCTGCCTCCATGTTGGATTTGCCTATGTCCAGGACTTTCATCTCAACATTGATTAGAACTTTCCTCTACTATCAGAGTTGGGAATGGGTGACTAAATCGAGAGAGGCTTTAGAGTGCCAGGTATGTGTCCCAGGAATTACCCATTCGCCTCTTGTCACGCGGGCTTTCCCAAGCCTCTCTCCACAGATGTCTTCTGATGACCTTCTTCTGCATGCCATTCCCTGTGGCCTCTAGTACACTCTTATGCCTAGTTTTCCAATAATCAATTCTAGCCAGATCTGAGCCCTCATGCCTAACACATAGAACAATGTTGCACAGTAAAATACATCTGCCTTTTATACAGATTTTTAAATTAATTCCTACCTAAAGTATGCATCATTTGCAATGCCATGAGCAACATATGGGAGTGTCTTATCAATTTCACCGAGGATTTTCTTTTAAGCTTATAAGGAGAGTTTAGCTTGATGGCATCCATAAATCCTCTGTTGTACTCTGACTTGATATATAGCTGTGTGTGCATATACTTTATTTTCAGAGCCTTAAAAACCACTGAAGGCAGAGACACATTAACTGATATTCATCTTCCCCTTACAGCCCCTAGCAGAGAGTCATGCATGCAGAAGGTACTTCACGTTATGGGAGGAAATAACCTATATATACAACTCTTGGTAAATCAACAAACAAAAGGAAAGAAAAGAACTAGGGTCAAGATAATTTCTAAATAAATTAGAGTCAAGAGCTTTTTGATGTCCAGCTAGCCACATTGTATTGTCTGTGATCAGACTTTTCTGACTGTGAAGGCACACTTAACTGCTCACATTTGCTTTCTGAACGTTGTAAACCTACAGCCACCAATTCACAATGTGATTAACAAAGACCAGTTTGGAATTCTGTGGATTTAGGCTGCACGAAGAAATAAATTCTATACCAAGCTCAGACCATCACTATGGGCACAGCCTGTGACCGCCATCTTGATAGACACGCTCTTCACAGAACTCTGGACTGGATTTGAAACATGGCTGTCTTTTCAGAAACCTCAAGCAGCAATTTCTGCCCATGACATGGGGCAGTACGCAGCTGTCACACATGCCGTGTGTGGCTCCTTACAGTGAAAAGCTTGCCCATTCAAAAAAATAAATAATTCAGTGCCCATTAGACATGTCTAAGCCTGTTTCTGATTGACTGATCTGGGACTTATCCAGGGGCAACCCAGAGCAAGGGTACTAGTGTTTTGTCAGATTTATGTATAAATGTTTCCCTTGTATGCAAATGTAGTTTTATCCTTATCAAGTCTAATTCAAAGAACTTGTCCAGCCTTACTTAGTATGCTATGTAACTGATAACAAATTAATCGAAAATGAGTTAGCTACACCGTTCTTCAACTGTGTGTGTGCTGTGTCGTTACAGTGCTTTGGTAGAGACTTCGTTGTATTGCAAATGACTGTCCAAAAGGTATTTGCGAAACCCGCTGTCACAGCGACTTCTCTTCTCTTCAGTACCTGTCTGCAGGATTACAGAGAGCCAAGCCATCTATGAGTTTTAAATCAGCTGCTGGATTTAAATCAGCCTCTGAATCAGAAGTCACTTAACCCAAACCCAGCAGTGTGTTTACACTCAAACGAACAGGGAAGAAATGGACACGTCTGCAAAAGTCATTATTCTTTAGTTAAAAAGAGAATCTCACAGGAAACAAACTTCTGCAATTGCCATGTTTCAAGGATAAATTTCTTATCAGAAAGATGTGTGAACTTTGTGCTTGAGATGATATCTTCGAAGCCCAAAAATTTCAAACGAGTTCAGAATTCCACGTTCAGGGGAAAGATTAAGCTTGTGCACTTTATGTTTAGAAGAGACACTTCTGCCTAGAAGAAAAAAAAAAACATATTCAGGTCAAATAAAAACAGTCCTCCGAGGGAGTTTCCCTGCCAGATGAATCACAGGTGCTCTGTAGCTCTCTGTATGGTGGATCTTCTGTCATTTCTTCCAGAACAATTGCTAATTTTATTTCAATAAGAGAAAGGACACTTCTATGCATCCTTTTCTCCTCGCTTATGTGGCAGGCTCAGAGACAGCCCTCACCCTCAAATTAGATCCCTATGAAACTAGTGATTTACCAGGAACCACTGAATTTAATCGGAACGCTGAGAGTTTTTTAAGATGGTGTTTCTTTCTTCAAGGAAGACAGGATCCAGTTGGCTGGGGCTGGTACCTGGGTCTTGACCTCTTTCCCTGGAGTGGAAGGGACAGAGGCCACACAAGCAAGTAACATGGATGAGCTCAGCTATGGTGTGGTTTTGGGGGGAGCCTTCATTTCACCTGCCAGGTCTTCTCTCACTGCTACAAAAATGTCCATTCTAGAAAATTCTTAAACCCCACCTATCTGTTTTTACAAGCTTCAGAACTAATTTTTTAAGTCTTCTTAAATTTGAATGTTTATTATTTTTGTTTATTTGATATTCATCTATTTTCATCATTTCCCCAAAAGTAACCAGAAAGAAAAGAGTGCCACTCTAGGAAAGGAGGCCATCGTTGTTGACAGCTGAGCATCAAGGGTTAATAAATAAAAGCTTCTTTCATTGTCTGATTCCTGGGTATAAGAGAAAATATGTGACTATGAGATAATCAGACCCATAACTCTGAATGCAAGCAATAGTTTTCTCTGAAAATCCTCTACTCAGAATAATGTATCTCAATAAAAGATAATTCCTTGAACCTTGTGTTTCTATAGCTCTCATGGAGTCTCTAAACCAGATAAATGAGCTTAAAATTAGGTAATAAATAATTCTTTTGCCTTTTACTCAATTCTAAAATCAATGATAAAACTGTGGGGTTTTCAATAATAACAGTTTAAAAGTTCATCAATCTCTAAGATTGAGTTTAACAATTAAATAAGAGTTCTATACATTTTGATATTTAAAGATACAATCCTTCTTATAAATATGAATAATTTTTAAATTAATTTTTTTTTGTTTTTAGTCTGGGGAGTTGTTTCTGAGGTTAGGAGCACATGCAGCTACATGGAGGATCCATGTTTGATTCCCAGCACCCACATCAGGCTGCTCACAGCTTCATGTAACTTCCTCTCTCTCTCTCTCTCTCTCTCTCTCTCTCTCTCTCTCTCACACACACACACACACACACACACACACACGATAAAGTTACATCCTTAAAAAAATAACTTCCTTTTCAAATTGAAATAAAAGTCTCATGCTAGGGAACTGGAATAAATTAGGAAAGACGGTTCCAACTATGAAAGCTAACAAGTTATTTTGTGATTTTAACATTCTATAGATGTTCTTAACCAAGATGGAGTAAAATCTAATCTCCAAAGACTTCTCCCAAAACTTTAGCTTGATGCTACATGGCCCTGAACTCCATCAGCTTTAACGACATAGCCTCGTGTCCTGTTACTGTACTAGGTACAGGCTGGTGATGGCTTACCTGCAGCTGCACAGCTGCTGGGAGACCATTGAGGTTCCCGCCCTTCTGTCCTCCATGTCAGGAGTCTGTGAAGAGCAATGTATGGGGGCCTTCATGATGATCAATCAATGTAAAGAAAGGACGCGTATTCTCTACAGGGAAGGTGTTTAATGCATACTACCAACTAGTCAGGTAAAGCTCTCCAGTCTGAGTGTTTATAGAGCTCATAACTGTAAAGAGAGGGGGAAATTATTTGTTTTTATTTGTGCTGCTAACAGTTGATGAGGTTTCATTCTGAAAATAAGGAAACAGTTTAATAGTTCAGGCAGGGCAATGTAAAAACAGAGAAAGATGACAAAGAAATTTTGATTAAATTTATAGATATCCACAGAAGCCTTTGCTATGTGAGTCGACCATGGCCTATCTCATGGCCTGGCCAGGTAAATCAGATCCCTGATTTCAGCTGTGGAGAAATTGACAAAGTTTTACACATCTCCTCTACAACTTCAGTGCTTAAGTCACAGAAAACATGCAGCAGTTTTTCTTTATCCCAAAGGATTAACAACTCATAAGCAGAGTCCTCTACACATATGCGTGTGTATGTGGAGCTGTGACTGCACATGCCTTCACATGTGTGTGTTTATGTAAACTTATGACATCCAGGATGCTACATACAATGTATTAGAGCTCGTGTATCAATGATAACAGTGGAGATGAAGGTCACAGCCACATAGAATGCCAGTGCACTCTCTAGAGTAGTCTCCCATTGCAGTCTGACCTGTGGTTAAGGCAACCATCCTCCCTATCTTCTCAGCTTCTCGTGCTCACTGTTCCTCGGTTCACTGGTCTTCAAACTCTTGATTATCATTGCGTTCACTTTGCTTATGAATCAGAGAAGAAGATAGTGACTTGAGAGATAAAGTACACTGGTTTGAAGAGTTTTATTTATGTTTGCTAAATTAAAAACTATTAAGTGCTCAGGAGAAAAAACTATAGACCATCCTTATGGTTCTCTGCATAAGCACACACACATATACAAACACACATGCATACACACATACGCATGCACGACACACACATGCACACATTTACACACATACACACGCACACATGCACACACATACCAGTTCCAAACTGCCATGTTGTGCCACACTACAGTGGGCCAAGAGAATCAAATGGTAGCTGGGATCCTTAAGGAATCCAGAACAATGTCAGCCGCGTGTTTGAAGCAGGCCTCCCCGACCTGCTGCTGTTCGGGTGTCCAATGAATACAGCTTAGAGCGAGTGAGATGACAGCAGGAAGAGAGCTAATTAAACACTTGTGAGGTAACGGTACTGAAAATGAGGCCATCTGCTTGATTGGCACAGTGGGCAATGCAGAGGAGTCAAATACTCTGACCACGAGGAAGCCAGGAGGGGAAGCAAGAGAAGTGTGCCAAGCGTGACACCCGACTCTGAATTTTCACTTGTCAACCAAGCAGAAATATTTCTATTGACATGGATATCTCCTTAAGAATCAGGCAAAGGTCCACCTAAGTCTGCAGTGCAGGGGCATGCACTGTAAAACAGGGCATCACTTGGGGAGGATGCAAGAAACTAGAGTGTTTCATTTGGTGTCAGGACCTCACAGTTCAAAGATTTATTTGAGTATGTCCAGTTCCTGATCAAAGTCTCTGATTGCAAGTAGTAGCAACTGACTGGCTAATGGGGGGGGGGCAGTGATAACAAAATAGCAGATCAAATGTTTGGTAAGACAGGAGAACACCTTTGTCCTCCACAGTTTTGATATTTCTTAAAGATTAACATTCAACCTCATAAAGAAGATTCTAATAAGGACCTTTAAAATTAATTTTCTTGAAATATTTTCTCATATGGGCTGTTTCATGTTGTACTTACAAAACTGTGCAGCTGTTGTCTGAGACATTCTGCAGAAGTACAAGTTTTTATAAAAGGACCTACGTACTATTCTTTGAGATGCTAATATATCACCAGCAGAACAGACAGAATTAAACTTTGGAAAAGTTCATCAGGTGGATTCAACCTAAGGACACTCCTACCCCATTTAGTTACTCAGGTGTCACAAAAAGAGGGTAGAAAACTAGCACTAATTTTTTTAAGAATTGGCAAAATATCATGGTTTGACAGTTTTGCGCATTTATACAATACATTTTAATCAACTGTTTTCCTTTCAACTCATTCTGTGCCCAACCACCACATTTCCCTTTAAATTTTATGAGCATGTTTTTGTAGCTTCATGTGCGTGGATATAGGGTCAGCCACAGGAGCATGAGACAACTACCAGAGCTGTATTTCTAAAGAAACTGAGTCTCCCTTCCTAGTAGCCACCAATGACCAACTGCTTGCCATCTAGGGGTGTGGCTTTCTGAGCTACTCCCCAGTCCATGCCAGAATTCTGGTTGGCCTGATGTTGTGCAGGTCTTGTTCATGCTGTACAGACAATGAGTTAGCATATTCAATGGCTCTGTCAAGTCTGGAAACAGTGTTTGTCACAGCAGTCAGCTACAAGCCCTGGATCTTACAAACTTTCTTGCCTCTGTTTTGATGACCCCTATGCACTTGAAAATGGGGTACAATATCACCATCCCATTTAAGGCTGAGCAGCTCTGTCTATGTCCTTTTTTTTTTGTCAGAAAATAGGCTGGAAACAACATATCACCACGAGGCACTGTCACTAGATGAGGTATCCCTGAATATGTCACATGGCAGGAAACAAGACTGACCTAAGCTGGTGTTGGGAGCAGTCTTTTATGGTCTGGAAAGTTTTAGTTATCATGACAGAATATCTGTTTTGAGTACTTACAGCTTAACCTTGTATACTTTTAGTCTTTCTTTTTCCTCACGTATTATACTGCAAAAACTATTATGGGGACTTCAGTAAAATCCCTAATTTTTCTTCCACATTTTATCATTTTATCTAATTTTACCAGCGGTTACCAACTCTGGTCTGGTCAGAAGGCAAAGGACTGAATATCACACAGACGTTTACAAGAGATAGTTATAACCCAGGAGCATCGTGAGTGATACCAAAGCCACTCAGGGGACTTGAATGGGAATGGAAAATGACTCTAACGTCCTCATAAAGTTAAGCATCTATGGAACAACACATATATTTTAGTTACATAGAGGATGGAAAATTCAGCTATGGAGCTAAGGAGATGGTTCTGTAGATAAACACTTGCTATGCAACCATGAAGACCTGAGTTCAGAACCCCAAATCTACATAAATCCAGGAAGAGCAGCACACCTCTGTAATTTCCCTAGACCCCTGTGCTATGTGGAGCTAAGGGAATTCATGGACGCTTAAGAGCCAGCTAGATTGGTGTACACAGTGCTGACCAAGATACCCTGCATCTATCATACAGAAAGCAAAGACTGACACCTGAGACTGTTCTCTGACCACCATGCAGAGACTACGGCATGCATCGATCTATATTCTCATATGAACATAGACACATACACATATACACAGAAGCACACACAGAGATACATATGTAAATACATATATTATCCACATTTACAGAAACAAATATGAAAGAAAGAAAACAGCTATGTTATATTTCAGTCTTACCATTTGCAAATGATAATTTAAAGAAATGAATGATGCATAAAAATGGCTTTAACATTTAGTTGTACTTGTAAGGAAATAACTAAAAATGCTGCATTTCTAGAACACAGATGTGGTCCTTTCTACAACAGATTTATGATGTTTTGTGACCCGTTAAAACTGCTAGACCTCCAAAATCCATTGCTCCAGGCCATGTCAACCAAGAATTATTCCTTCTGGGGGCCAGTGATTCTATCCAGTCAATGGCTGTGAAAGCAAATTGCATTATTAGGACTTTTTCTGTGGAATTCTAAAAGCAGTTTGAGGGCAGAAAGTAAGAAATTTATTGAGTAGTTAAATGTGAAGTCTTGTTGGGTGACTTGCAATTTTCCCCAAAGGTCTTAAACAAAACCATAGCACAGTTTATTTTGAAACTCGTGGGATAGCTGACATTACTGATAAAAGTTATGCAGGCCTGTGTTAGTGAAATAAATCAGTAGAAAATAACCTTTAGGAAATCATGAAGTTTGTGATTGTTTGAATATCACTGGCCCCCATAAGCTCATAGGGAGTGGCACTATTAGGAGGTGTGGCTTTGTTTGAGTAGGTATGACCTTGTTGGAGGAAGTGTGTCACTTTTGGGGGTGGGCTTTGAGGTTCCCTATGCTCAGGATACTGGCCAGTGTTGCATTTGACTTCCTGTTTTCAGAAAGATGTAAGACTCAACTACTCCAGCACCATGTCTGCCTGCATGCTGCCATGCTCCCTGCCATGATGATAATAGAAATAGCAATTGCTACCCAATAACAAATGTCAGCAGCAGGAACAACAACAAAATCATAACAACCTCCTTTTCTTCTTCTCCATCTACCTGACAACCATCCCAGTAAGAACTGTCAGTTGCTGAGGAATCCCATCAGGACGGGTGAGTGTGTGCTAATCAGGGGCAGACTGTCCCGGAAGAGAGCACAAACCCCCTCCCCCAGCTCCTTCTGCAGGGCTGTCTTTCTTTCCCACGACCCAGCACCCCCAGCACCCCTCCCCAACCCTGCCCTGCTATATGCTAGGACCAGTGCTCAACTACAGTCTTAAGCTCCTAAACTAAGGCAACCCACCCAGAGCGGTGAGTGCCTGCCTACCGGGCAGGCCTCAGGGTCCCCTGTAAGGGAGCCGGGCACCTTCAGCTCCGCCGCCAGGCTTCCTGCGTGCTCCTAGATACCACCACCCCCCCCCCCCTTGCTCCATTCATCCTGTTGGCCCTGGATCATGGGGCTACCGGCGGCCCCGTTTAGTTGCTGAGGAATCCCATCAGGACGGGAACGGTTCCTGCTTCTACACTGAAGAGATATACCCAGAGAGTCAATCACAGCAAAGACTGGACCAAGAGACCAGGCCTCTCCTGGCTCCATTTGAAGGAAGAGATGGGAAGGCACCAATACAAGAATTCCTCCAACAACCTGAAAGGCAACATGACACCACCAGAAACCAGGGATCCCGAAATAAGAAGAATTGTACACCCTACTCCTGAAGAAATAGAAGAAATCGACTCAAAAATGAACTATATGAAAATAATAGAGGACCTTAAACAGGAGGTGAAAAACTGCCATAAACAATTAGAGATTACAAACAAAAAGGTAGAGGAAATGAATAAATCGCTCAAAGACACGCAAGAAAACCAAGAGAAACAAGAAAAAGCAATCAAACAGGTTAGGGAAGCGGTTCAAGACATGAAGAATGAAATGGAAGCAATGAAGAAAGCACAAACCGAGGGAAGAATGGAGATGGAAAATCTGGGTAAACAAACAGGAATGACAGAGACAAGTACTAACAACAGATTACAAGAGATAGAAGAGAGAATATCAGACACTGAAGATACCATAGAAAAAATAAACACACTGATCAAAGAAAACAGCAAAACCAACAAATTCTCATCACAAAACATTCAGGAAATTTGGGACACAATAAAAAGACCAAACCTAAGAATAATTGGAGTAGAAGAAGGAGAAGAAGTGCAGCTCAACGGTACAGAAAATATACTTAATAAAATTATAGAAGAAAACTTTCCCAACCTGAAGAAAGAGGTACCTATGAAGGTTCAAGAAGCATACAGAACACCAAATAGGCTGGATCAAAGAAAAACATCCCCTCGCCATATAATAATCAAAACACAAAATATACAGAATAAAGAAAGAATATTAAGAGCCGCAAAGGAAAAAGGCCAAGTTACTTATAAAGGTAAACCTATCAGACTTACACCTGACTTCTCTATGGAAACCATGAAAGCCAGAAGGTCCTGGATAGATGTACTGCAAAAACTAAGAGATCATGGATGCAAGCCCAGACTACTATATCCAGCCAAGCTTTCGTTCACTATAAATGGAGAAAACAAAATT
The DNA here is from genome assembly GCF_018167655.1 of Microtus oregoni. Lineage (NCBI taxonomy): Eukaryota > Metazoa > Chordata > Mammalia > Rodentia > Cricetidae > Microtus > Microtus oregoni. Next base: position 12,599,766 of record NW_024543067.1, on the reverse strand, counting down.
TTCCAGGATAAAAACAAATTTAAACAATACGTAGCCACAAATCCAGCCTTACAGAAAATTATAGAAGGAAAATCACTAACCAAGGAGTCCAACAATGCCCACAATAACTCAGTCATCTAGAGACATTTCACCAGCGCAACTCAAAGAAGGGAAACACACAAACCCTACTACTAAAAAAGTGACCGGAGTTAACAACCACTGGTCATTAATATCACTTAATGTCAATGGGCTCAACTCACCTATAAAAAGGCACAGGCTAAGGGATTGGATACGAAAACAGGATCCAACATTCTGCTGTTTACAAGAAACACACCTCAACCACAAAGACAGGCACCTACTCAGAGTAAAGGGCTGGGAAAAGGCTTATCAAGCAAATGGACCTAAGAAACAAGCAGGTGTGGCCATACTAATTTCTAACAAAGTTGACTTCAAACTTAAATCAATCAGAAGAGATGGAGAGGGACATTTTATACTCATAACAGGAACAATTCATCAGGATGAAGTCTCAATCCTGAATATCTATGCCCAGTAAGAACTGTCCCCTCATTTAGCAGCCCACAGTAAAAAAAGAAAAAAGAAAAAATAGGAAGGAAAGGAAAAGAGAAAAGTAGTCAAAAATCTTTGTTGTTCTGTTTAACTCCAAGTGCCATTGAAGTCCAAAATCTTGAATTTCATATGCAAAATCTCCCAGTAAGACTTCAGTACAAGCGAATCTGTGCCCTGTGTCTATTGATAGTGGGTGCCAGCAGTGCCAGGGGTCTAGACGGACAAATCTGTGTACTTGATCCCGAAACTGCTTGAAGATAAGAGACAACACAGACACAAGACCATCAGATGGGAGTTTTCCATTAGTCCTGATGTGCTTGGAAAGTATATTATTCTTCTATGTCTAAGTCTTTGTCTACTAAAGGAGATCAAATTACCAACCTCATGAGAGGTATAAACAGAATGGCGAAAGGAAACGCCCTAGTGTTTGGGAGCGCATTCCATACCTGTCGATTTTCCATTTGATGTTTCAATTCATCATTTCCTAGTAGGATGAAATGCAAATTTTTATCTGTTCCTTGAGCTCGTGTAAATGCACACTTACCCTGACTCCAACCCTAGCCCTGAGCTGTGCCTTTCCGTTTATTTGTTTTTCTCTCAGTGCCTTACCATTTAGTCCGAAGTGACTTAGGACTCCCTCTGTAGTGCAGGCTCACCCCCAACTCGGTCCTCCTGTTCTCAGTCCCTGGGTGCTGGGATTACAGGAATCATCTGGGGCTATGCCTGACTTGCAGTGTAATTATTCTAACAGTATTCACTGAGATTTTATATTTAACAACAAATATATAGTTCTGCCTAAATACATATTCATATGTATATAATATATATATGTTTGTTTACATGCATACATAGAGAGAGAGGGAAAAATAAAGGCATACATGCCCAAACACACACACACACACACACACACACACACACACACACACGCACATCATTTTCACAATTTCTGATTTGAGTTACTAAAGCTGTGTCGAAGTTGTTTATCGGCTCTGCTTCACGAACACGTGCTGTCTTGGCCTTGAGGATCAGAGGATAAGGTTTTCACCTGTTAGCCCACCTGACTGTTGGGTATGTAATCCTCCATGGTGCTATTGAAAAAAGGGCTTCTTACCAGTGACTAGAGGTCCGTGTCTGTGTCTCTCTGTCTGTGTGTCTTTGTGTGTTTCAATCTCCAGCCCCTTGCCCGAAGCATATAGAGCGCAGACAGGCATTGAGAGCTGCACTGGTACACTCCTGGGTTATCCAAAGCCTCAGCTTCTATACTTTTAAAATAAGTAAATCAGACTAGATTATTTCTTGTACTCTCTAATCCTGAAATCTTACCAAGAGTAGCAACAGTCTATGGGCAAAACCATACCTATTGAAAAATTGATTTGACATGGTGTGAATTTAGATAAACAAAATTAAATTCATCCTATTTCCGGTCTCTTTCTATCATGGACTTGTGAGTGGGCTTATGGTGAAATAATTTTTAATTATTTAATATCTGCAGCATGCTTAGCAGCATTAAAACTTAAATAGCTTAGTCTCAGCTAAATGACCTAAATTTACTCCCATGGCCCTTTCTATGCTTTCCATCATTTCTCTTCTTCTCTTAAAAGCTAACTTTATAAACTTTCTAATTTGCAAATTAGATAATATTAACAGTTTAGTTTATATATGTGTATGTACACACACACACACACACACACACACACACAAACACACATGGCATAGTGCATGTCTGGAAGTCGAAGGACAACTTGTGAGAGTTGATTTTCTCCTCCTACCATGCTGGGCCCAGGGATTGAAACTCAGGTCATCAGCCTTGACAGCAAGTACCTTTGCCCACTGAGCCAACTCATAACCCAACTTAGAAATTTAAATATAACTTCAACATGCAAAATTAGCTGGAGAAATTTGCAATGTTTGGAACAACTCTTTATTGAAGCTGTGAATTATTGAAATAAATACTATTGCCAGTTCTGGAATAACTCCTTATGAACCTTTGGTCATGGCGGCTCTAGAGATCCACCAAACAGTGGAAGCAGATTCTTGCCATTGCTCTTGAGTGCTCATTAGAGCTATGGCTCTTCTGCTGAAGACAACACACTCCCTGGTTGCACAATTTAGGGAAATCAAGCCCCAACTGTGCTAAAGTCTGGGTTTTATGGATAGACAAGGTGCTGAGAATAAATGACAGTTTACCACTCAGGATGAAACAAGACATTTCTATTTCCTCCAAGACTTGGGATTCCTTATGGAAGAGGGACAGAAAGAGTATCAGAGCAGGAAGGTAAGAATAAAGAATATGAAACACCATTATCTGAATGATACACCGCATTGCTATCATGAGTTTCCAACAACCATAAACAGGCAAGCAAGGATTCAAGGGGAACGCAGAGGCCTTATCTCTCACTGCTGAACTATTCCCTATGGAGAGATTCAGGGACCCATTGTGACCCACAGCAAGTCCCAATAAATAACTTTAATATGATTGTCACACAGATAACCCTGAGTAAGCCAAATTGGTCATACTATGAAACCAGGATACATGAATGTCAGGAATAGGTACTAGACTGATAGGAAGAAGGGATACAGAGTCTGATAGCGCTAGAAGGGAGATAGAAGTGGATACAGGGGAGAGGGTAAACAAAATGAATTATATACATGTATAAAATCATCAAAGAGCTAACTTAATAAAAGAAGAGTAAGAGAGGTTCATGGAAAGAGACAACAGTCTAGTAATTTGATACTGTGGTCCACAGGACCATACAGTGAGAATATAGCTGACAAAATCACTGGGCTAAGCCACAGGGATCACATTCTGGTGGAGGAGACCAAAACTGCAGGGCATTGGGAATATTTGCCTTTTGAATAGTCACAGAGATTTCTGTAAAATCGTGGTGAAGCCATAGTGCTCCCCTTCTCCATAATGGGATTCATTCCAAAAAACACCCCACTTGTGTATTGATCACTGATTGGGCATAGCTCCCTCATGGACTGCTATACTGGATGACTTTTCACTTGGCTGTAGAATCTTGATATATAGAATATATACTGTATGCCTTGAATACTCAGAAAGGCCCCAAAGAAAGAAAGTGAAAGAAATTCTTCTCACTTTGGCATCAGTGGGAACAAAGTCGCCATGGTCCAGAGGCTGGAAATGCCAGGCTCCGGATTTTACACTACCACAGTTCCCCTCTGACCTCGTCACCTTAGATGTTATCTCTAGACCTGAGAGGCTACCTTTAGTCAGCTTACATCTGGTGAAATTACTAATGCAGATCAAGCACCTTCCATTTTCCTTTCACTGTTTATGCTGTTTGCCATGGTTACCACAAACGCCGTGATCCCAGACACCGCAGAACTGAAGTACTTAAAAAGTGCACAGCAATGCCACAGTTTTCTTTCCTCTTCTCTATGTTTATCAGCTGCAAACTTCTAGCTTAACTAACTACACAAATGTAGTTTACACACAAACTCCCCCTCCTGTCCCCCAGAAATCCTAGGCCCTTATTGGGCTCATGTTTACAGGCTCCATATTACATTGAAGCCTGTGCTGGGGATATTCTGCTGCTTTTCAAGTGTTTATTATGATGCTAGAGCTGTTATTTCTCCTCCCCAGCACATCATTTATCATTCAGAAGAATTTTGGATCCTGTGAAAGATGTAAGTTACAGAAGACTTTTTAAAAAATAACTCTTAGTCCTCAGTAGAATTTTCTGAACCCATCCTGATTTAAAGGGTGTGAGAGAGGAGCTTCAAGGACTCTCCTCAAATGCCTGTTTCCTCTTGCACTGTTGGAGGCAGTGTTCACCTTAGTGTCATTTTGATTGATTGCATAACGGGTATTCTTGGTTTCTGGAGCTCTAGTCTGAGTCAGTCTTGCCCAGTTCAAAAATAAAGCACTCGAAAGGACTTCTGTGGTGCCTAAAGGGCCTTTCTGTAAAAACTCAGGAGATGGCTGGATGGAAGTTTCCATGGGGGAAAAAAAAGGAAAGAATAGTCAATGTGGCTTGGCAGGAAATGCCCGGAAAAAATGAAGCAAGGAATGGGGACGCACTGTCAAAGCTGGGCTGTTTGTGCAAAGAAGAGAAAATTATGGCATGGCCAGGAGTTTTCCAAACCCAACAGACAGAGAGGAGAGTATAAAACTGGCTTCCAGTTCCTTTAAATAAATCCTCTGGTTTTTTTTAGCTACTACCTCTTAAAGCCTCAACTATGTTTAGTTCTAGATCACCTGCCACATCTGCACCTTGGACTGACAAGGTTGTTTTACTCCTTATATTCATAGATTCACCGCAACCGTCTGTATTTGCTGCAAGCCAGTACTGTGTCAAGCGTGTATTTAACTCCAAAAAAGTAAATAAAAATAAAGCGTATCCAAGAGTGTCTGTACTCACAGCCAAGTGCTATTTCGGGTGGGACAGAAGGAAAAGAAGACATGTAAATTTAGAAATACCCTAATCTTTTGCCTGGAATGACATGCTTTATATCATACACATTGATTTTGATTTGTATTTGATTTGATTCAAAAGCCCCTCTTGTTACTGACCACAGAAAGCAGTGTTATCTTAAGCATCTGAAAGGGAGACTGAACATCCTAACATAGTCCGTATTTTACTCTCACAATTTACCTTCCCCTGGATGGTTTCCTTGAGCGGCCTGGTGAAAGCAAGCTCTAGTCTAGCAGCTCAGAATAGCTCTTCCATCTTTTCCTTTAACTCTAAGCCTTCTGGCATCTCCCTGTTCACTTAATAAACACTCACGTGTTGTTTCCCCTCTTCCACCTTCTTTCTCCTCCTTGGGCCTTCGAGCTTCTCTCTTTTCCTCTGTTACACTTCCCTAATGTTACAATCCTCCAGTGATTTTCATGCAGTCTGCACTAGCCCATGTACTTCCTAAGTGCTGGGCATTACCAATTCGCCTTCTGGGGAGAGTCTGATACCCAGAGGGACCCACAACTTTGTTTGATTCAAGGCCATGACCTGATGTGAGTGCCTTGCAGCAGACTGAAAACACTCTTTTTTCTCCCCCCACCTCGAAAACACTCTTAATCCGAGAATGTCACTCCGTTCTCATAGCAGGATCTGATTGAATCTGCTTTGATTTTGCCCCAGCAGAGTGATTATCTCAAATCATAAAACTCATGTCCATTGTGTGAAGAATATTCATCCTTGCCTTGCTGAATTCAATCCCATGGTTTGGAGGTAATTTGACTGTCCCCACCAGTTGGTACTGAAATTTAACACTCTGAGAGAAGTGTTAGGAAGAGGGACCCAGGTGACTGTTCAGTCATGAAGATACAAGCACTTTGTGAATTAGTGTACCCACTGACTACGCAGTGATGGGGGCTAGTTTTATTACTAAAGTAGACTCTTTCTCTTGTGTTCTCCTGCACAGCCCTGAGGCCCTGCTGAAAGCCTTCTTGAGCAAGAAGCTTCTCACTGGATTCAGATCCTTGCATTTCAATGTGCAGCCTCCAGAACTGTAAGAAATCATTATTTTCTTTATTACTTTTCCCAGCATCAATCAGTTCTTTAGTTACAGCAACAGAAAGTTCCCAAGATACCTTCCTGGAAACCCTAGGTCTTTCCTTTCCCGGGAGGAAAAGGCCCCTCCGAGCAGAGCAACGTGTCATCATACCACCTAGGGCAAGGCGATTGCTGCCATGAAGTGTGGCTGTGGATGCCCAAACTGGAGCTCTGTGTAATGTCCCCAGGGACAGATCTAATTCCTCAATTTGGCTTATAAAGGACTTTCCCAAATGGCTGTTTATTTCAGTCTGACTTTTCTAGCGGCTTCGTGAGCATCAGGTCTGCCCAGTCCATCAAAAAACGCTCTCCATTTCCTGATGCACAACAGGCCCCTCCCACAACTGGCACACAGGTGACTCCTGAGCCTAAATCATTTCCTAATTATAAATAAATTGGAACATGTCACTCCTCTCTAGTCTCTAAAAATGCCTAAAATGAATACAGTTTAAACAAGTAAACATTTCCAATACAGTTCAAGTGATTACCTTGTATGATTCCAGTACTTACCTCTAGGATCTCAAGAGGACCCTATCTCCATGCCCTCACCTGCCCCATTCTATGCTCATAGGATCCTACTTAGGCAAAGCATCACTGTTTGGTTCTTTCGTTCAAAACAACAGATGCTGAAATTTCAGGTAACCTTGTTTAGTGTACTTTACTCAAGTGCCACCTTGTCTACCTCCCTGTCACCACTCATTGTCCTTGGGTGGAGTAAACGACAGAAAGCGGTGCTTGAATCACCATATTTACCCCTCCTAGAGGACAGGAGCCTTCCCACAGCCCTGTCATGTGAATTATCTCCCTCTACAAGGCACAGTCTCTCATGCCCAGGGCACTGTGGTATTACTGTGCATGACCATGGAAAGCAGAAAGGACAGAATAGTGTTTACAGTCAGTCCATAGCCATACCATCCTGAGTTTGCCTGATTAACAGTTAGGTAGTAAGCAGAGATCTACCTGATTGGCACTTGGGTGGTAGAACGTTATTCACAACATACATTGTTTCATTGTTTGTTTTTAACTTAGAATTTCAATTTTGACCTTATTCTCTGACCAGAAAATAATCACCGAATAATATTTCCTTCTAGAGATTTGGAGAAGAGGAAAGACATGCATCCATGGGTCCAGAGACGGTGTAGATCATTTTTTAATGAGTTCTTACAGGAAACATCTTTTAAAACTTCTATTGAAACATCTAAGCCTTTAATATCACAACTACAAATCATTTTATAGCTCTTTGAAGCATTTAAATTTTTTTCCATGTCGAACTGCATGAGTTAGAGAGAGTTGAGAGAGTCACTGCTCTGCCTCCTGGTTTTTTCGGACAGTTTTAAGGTAATTTGCTTAGAGACGGTTACTAGCCCCAGCGAATGCGCAGTGGATCTGAGCAGGACTCTAGCTGGTTGCATTCTGTGCCCTCCAGCCTTCTTTTTTTCTAAACTGGCAGGTAGGACTGACCTACTTTATGCAGCCGACTTTTACTGGGACTCGCTTGAAGCCACCTGGCAGAAGTCCTCTCTCCTTCCTCCAAGGTTTCCTTGAATTCTGCAAGTGCCAAATTACACAGCTCTCCAAAGGGTGAGATCTCAGGCCAACAGCCCCAGGAAGCTGTTCTCCACAGATGGTTCCACAGGCTCTCCAGTTTCTGGCACAGTCAGCCTTGGAAGGGAGAAGGCAGAGGAAGGAAATCCTCAGCACCAACAGATAGAGCCTAGCTTTGCTATGACTGGCTCTCACTGAATAGCTTGTCATTGTCTACATAGACCAAGGTGACAAGCATTTATCAGAAAGGACAGGTCACATCTATGAATGGATACACTGTGGATGGCTGGGTTAATTTTTAAAAATCTCCACTCAAAAAAAAAAAAAGAAAAGAAAAGAAAAAAGAAAGGAAACAGACTGGAAACAAATTTGTAAGCAAGAATTTATCTATCACCAAAGAAACAAAAGGTTGTAAATATTAACCAGAAAAGCCAAAACACAGGCAGAAAATGGACACAGTATTAGCTGGGAAAAGAGAAACCAAATCCTCTTTCTCCACTCCACTCCTACAAGCATTAGTAGCTCACCATCCTCTCCTTCTCTCCCCCACCCAAAGAAAAAGGTACTTTGATGCAATTGCCTTTAGCCATAAAGCATAAAAACATTTGGACAGTTGAATTACTTGAGAGTCTAGCCTTGAGTCTATACACTGATTTTGTTCATCTCTATTACATTTCAGAATATTAGACTTAAAATCCCAGTTTTTAATGAAGACAGTTAGCGGCAGCACAGCAGTTCACTGCAGCGGCGTTCCCTCTCTAGAGTCATCTGCTGTTCTTCTGTATTGTTTCAACACAGCTGATTATGAGAGACACTTGTTGGTGCTGTGGGGATGAATATGCAAAGGGACTATAACAGTTCTGCATTGGTCCATCTGTGGTGCACACTACGCTATCCATGCTGCCGGTTGATGCGGGTGAAACAGAAATGAAAGAATGTTCTTTTTCCAGCCTCGCAACCACACTTAGCCTTGGAGGCTCCTGCCTAGCCACTTTCAAGAAATTCATCTTCTTTATGGAGTCCATTAAGCGAGCCTAGGTGCAGCCTGATGCCAGCCCTAAGGCCTGAAAACAAGGCAGCCCAAATTCTCGTTTGAGTCCTTGACTCCATTCTGTGATTGATTGGATTGAATTCAGCAGCTCTGTGCAATGCCTATTTAGACCCTCAAGAGAATGACAGAGGATGCCATTTGCCTGGGGAAGAGGGAAGAAGACCACTTCATGGATTTGCAATGTGACCTTTATCAGTTGTCCTCAGGTCAGAATGAAAAGGTACGATTCAAGTTGGTAATGTCCACTGGAAATTCCAGTGGAGGGAGGAATGCCACTTACTGCTTGCTCCAAGATTCTCTCAGCTTGCTTTCTCATACAAGTCAGACCACCTTCCTCAGGGTGGCATCACTCACAGTGGACTGGGACCTCTCAAATCAATTGTTAATGAAGAACATGCCAAACTTATTTGCCTATAGGCAATCTGATAGAGGCATTTTTTTCAACTGAGAGTCCCTCTTCCCAAATGACTCTGCCTTGTGTCATGTGACTGCAGAACTAACATGCACAGCTGTATTCCTGACAGTGTAACCTCATCGTGACCCACTGAGCATTGGTATACACACACACACTCACTCTCTCACACATACACACACACACACTCACTCTCTCTCTCTCTCTCACACACACACACACTCACTCTCTCTCACACATACACACACACACTCACTCTCTCTCACACACACACACACACTCACTCTCTCTCTCACACATACACACACACACTCACTCTCTCTCTCACACATACACACACACACTCACTCTCTCACACATACACACACACACACACTCACTCTCTCTCTCTCTCTCACACACACACACACTCACTCTCTCTCACACACACATACTCACTCTCTCTCTCACACATACATACACACACAGACACACACACACACACACACACACACACACACACACACACTCACCCTCTGTATGAATAACCTCTCTGCCTCATAACAGCTCTGAAAAGTGTTAGGAATTTGAATATTTTCCAAATCTTCCTTTAAGCCTGAAGATTTAATCCCAGGACTCAGGAGGGAGAGACAGGCAGATCTCTGAGTTTGAGGCCAACCTGGTCTACAGAGCAAGTTTCAGGACAGAGAAAGCCTGTGTCAAAAAAACAAAACAAAACAGACAAAAAAAGATTGAAGATTGTGAGAATTCACTTCACGTACAGATGCTGTTCAACTCATGATGACATTACTTCCCCCAACCTCGCTGTAAGTGGAAAATGTCCTAAATCGACGCTGAATTGAATGGCTCTAACTCTACCAAACACCACATCATAACAGCGCAATGCAGGAGAATGGAGTTGTTTTCCCTGGGATGACAGGGCTATCGGATACTGTCTCTTGCTTCTCAGTACTTACTTATTCTTGTTCTGTGTTGTTACTTTCCACCTATTTTGGTTCATAAATATTTGGGAGAATAACTTAGTGAAACATAAGATTTATTTTTGCTCATTTCCCTATGTTTTTAGTTATGATTCTTAGCTATATTAATTTTTGAGCCCGTAATGAGATAGAACACAACTAGGGTTGAGTTATGTGGAAGACAATACTTAGCTTCATGCTGGATAAGAAGCATAGAGAGACCCTTAACTGGTCCTCTTCCAGTTACCTATCACTTAATTTTATGTCACCTTCTCAAACAGCACCATCAGCTTGGAACCAAATATTCAACTCACAGGTCTGTGTGGAACATCATATTAAAAAGCTACAAATTCAGGTCAGAACTGCTATAAGCTATAATCTCTTGATGAGAGAAGTTGTATGGTAAAGGCTTACCGGAGGAAGGATACACTTTGATTTATTCCATGTCTCTAGGATTGCCCCACGTCTTTAAAACTCCGCTTATGTACACCAGGGAAATGCTTTCCAGTTATTGGTTGGCTTACAGGATTACACATGGTGTTCAAAAATTGATTTGACACATACATTTGCCTCCTACGAGGTGAGGTTACAATGTGTTAACAGTTAAAATTAGATTAGATTCTTGTTGAAAAGCTATCCTGAGAATTTAATAATTCAGCATTTGAAATGATCAAACAACGACAGATGTTTGGGAATCATAATATTAGTAATATCCTTGATTTCCTGTCCATGCCAGAGGTGCACTGCCAAGATCAGAATACAAGTCAGAGTGACAGCAGAATTCAAGTCACATAAAAATGGGAAATTTTTCCTATCCTTAATGGATGTCTATAATTGCACATAGCTTGAAAACAGTGATAATTCCATAGCCATCCTGCCAATGAGAACTAGGCATAAGCAACAGTTCTCTCCCTTCTTAAGAAAATGTAGCCAGAAATCTGGATGGAAGAAGAAGGCAATAATATTTGCAATAAATTTGACAGATGTTTTAGAAGGAATTTCTTCATTTGGGAGAATAACTTTACAACTAAACTTGCTTGAACTCTAGGTTTGTACCTAAAATCCACTGAGGACAAGGCAGCGAAATGTCAGCCAAAGGATCCAAACGTTCAGTTAGGAAGTAAGGAGGATCATAATCAACTATCTATTGTATCTATGTTTTATATCAGCAACAATGACTAGGAATGCATAGTATTTTCAGAAATTGTGAAGAAAACAGGGTGTTCTTTTTTAAGTCCATGTAAGATAACACAATGATAATCAGCTTGATTTAGCTATTTACAATATGTAACTCCTTTAAAACATGTTGTACATAATAAATACGTACAATTTTGTGAGTGAAAAACAAGGAACCACCTCAAAAAATTATTCCACTGTTAATTAGGAGCCCTCTCCCTTGCATAGGAGGCAGTCAAAGCTTAGATTCATCAGGAAAGGATGCCCGGATCTGAGAAGATAGTTCAGTCAGGAATGTGTTTCCTGCATGAACATGAGGATCCGAGTGGAGATCCCCAGCACATACATAAAAAGCCGAGCCTGTGATACATGTCTGTAATCCCAGAGATAGAAGGGGAAGACAGGAAAAGCCTGAAAGCCTGCCTAGCAACAAGTCTAGCTGAAATAATGAGCCTCATGTTAAGTGGCCAATCCTGTCACAGAAAAGTAAAGAGAGCGATAAAGGGAGACAGACACCCGGCATCAACTTCTGGTATCCACACAAGCATGGAGGAGGTGTCCTTCTAACCATGTTTCCCTGGGGCCTTAAAGAAGCTGACAGTGTGACTTTGAGCAGCTCTTATCTGTTTTATGACCCTAAGAAATTTGGACCTTTGTAACCTTGTTTTTACCAGAGAATTGCTGATTGCATGAGTGTGCTTGCAAGCGTGTGTGTGTGTGTGTGTATGTGTGTGTGTGTGTGTGTGTGTGTGTGTATGTGTGAGTGTGTGTGTGTATGTGTAAACTGGAAACTTTGCAGCATGAAAAAACAAGAAAGAAACTAGCACAAAGAAGTATGGAGTGAGAGAATATTTCATTTGCCCTCAAATAGACAGAGAAAAAAATCTTTTTTGCTTCTTGTAGTTTCTAATATGAACCCTGATGTGTGCCTTGGGGCTGGACCCAATGGCTCTTGTTAACTTATAACTCTGCTGTGTCCTAGGTAAAGGAGGAATGGTATCCTCTGACTTCCTTCGATATTTCCATTTCCCCTTAACCAATGAGAAAATTTCTTCTCTTTGTGTGACAGTCTCTTGTGACTGACTTCCAAACCTTGATTAAGCATGCTTTTCTTTAATAAAAAGCAAGACCCTCCAAAAAGGCAAGTTATTTCACTCTTAGTCCACGTATCCTAATATCCCCACTATTGAGTGCACATATGTAGAAGATAAAGCTTAGTAGAAGGTTAGGGTTTACCTTTCTTGCATACTAGTATTACAGATGATTTCCCTGCTATTGGATATACACAAACACACACATACACACACACAACTCCCAACACACCACACACATCCATTTCTTTGATACAGAGATACAGATCTACATCCTTTACAAACGTATGCATATGTATCAGTGTGTTTATTTTTTTATCTATAACAAAGAAATGCTCTTTATTACCAGATAGCTAAACTGCAATGGCTCCCTATTTGCCATGTAAATCCTAGAAATATATATTAAAAAAGCTTTATCAGGGGTGAGCATGGATTATTCAGTCATCATAGTGGCTTTCTTACAGTGGAACACTGGAAGTAGCAGGTGAAGCACTGAAATTGGCTTAATTGTGCTCCCACATTTCCTGAGTTCCTGCCTTGAAATCCTCCGATCTGTTGCCTAAGTATGTGATTGTAGTCGTAGATAATCTTTGCAGTAGTTATCAAGTTAAAATAAGGTTATGAGCAAAGGTCCTAACTCAATGAGATAGTGTCTCATGAGGGGAGATTTAGAGATAGACACATACACAAGCGAGCCATGAGAACACAGTGGTGGTTTCTGTAAGCCAACACCACTAGTACACTGATCTCAGGCACCAGCCTCTAGAATTAGGCAAGAAAGACTGACTGGTCATGACACAGCATCTAATTATATGAGCCGGAGGAAAGAGTGAGATTTATCTGCTGAATCATACAGTGTTTGCAGGGAGCGCCAAATAAGATCAAGCATCTGAGCTTAGGGATACTCTAAAGTTAGACAGAGAATAGGAAGCTCTGCTGAGAAAGGGAGTCCTCCATTCTGCATGAGCTCAGAGAGCTATCCTGACACGGCGGAGAACCACCTTAATAGCAGGGTTCTCCAATAAGCCTAAGCTACACGGTGAGAGCTTATCTCTGAAACACAACAAATGACCAACAGAACATTTTTTTCAAGACAAGAGAAGACATCCACCTTTTCCTCAAAACTATAGCACACAGTGAGATGATCACACCAGCTGCCACCATTTGATCTACCAGGCTCTTGAAGCATCCCCATAAACATGGTACTTGTGAGTGGCCTGACTTTAGAGAAAGCCCTTTAAGCTGAGCTGGGAATGACGGGAAGGACTGCCAGGTGAGCATGGGAACTCCCAGAGAGAAGGCAAAGTGCCCAAGCTTCTGAAGATCTTCAGGATTTGCTGAGCCTTAGACATGCTCATGTGACTGCACTGCAGGAAATGAACTCAGGGGAGGTGCACAGGCTGGTCTTCTCTCTAGCAAGTTCTCCTTCATCTCACCACGCTCTCGTGCCAGCTAGTGATGGTATCCTCTGGAAGAAGGCCAAGTCAGAGGATCCAAAGCGCTGCAATCATCCTGACATGGTTGCACGAGATAAACACAGCTCCTGGGAAAGACAGCTGTACACCCAACATTGGTGAAGTACAAGTTTCTTGCATGCCACAGTGCTGCAAAGAATGCAAAATTGAGGCAGCAATCAGCTGCTGTCAGTCAAGATAGACTTGATTCTAACTAACACGGGGATGAGGGTTAGTTACTAGAGAAAGTCTCAGTCCTTTAAATCCCTATGGAACTTTGGTTACCGCAGGGTGGCTTAATATGACCACTGAGTATCTATTGGAGAATGAACATTAATAGTGAGGTGCTTGGGAAAAACGTTTCAACACTGCTGAGCCTCAAAGGCTGGTGGTCCGACACTACTATACCACATGGACAACTGAAGGAACCACGTGGGTCTTCCTGTACAGTATTTTTATATACTTTAGTGTCATTCATTATTTCTTGTCCAGAATTAATTGAGAGTATTAGGATTATGATAATAAGGATTATGATAATTAAATACACCGTTTTATTAGATACAATCTTAATAATTATCAAAGTAATGAGTTGGAAATTCATAACTCGTTTTACCAAAATCTTGTCTTCCCAGGGTCTGGATAAAGAAGTTGATTCTGTAAGTAATTCACAAACAAACCTCAGAGAGGAAGTGTTCTTAAACTTCATTTAAATGAAAACTTGTTTATAGTTCGAGAGAGCTTGCTCCAGCTGAGTAAGCCCCAAGGCCTTTCAATAATGTTCCATGGTGATTTAATTAAAAGATAACTGGAAGCAAAAAAATCAGAGGGAAAACACTCCCATAGGAAGGCAGCAGAAATAAGGGAGGTCAGGAAGGAAGCAGGAGGACAAGGAGTAGGAAGAAATTAGTAGAAAGCAATGTTGGACTATCACCTAGTTTCCCTATCATGACCAATGCAAACCAGATACTCAAAACCACCAGAAAAGCAGTTCCTGTGGAGAGTAAACCAGAGTTCTGCTAGTCTCCCTTATCTTTAGCAATACAGTAGGCTTTCTGAGTTTGTTGCTTTATTTTTAATTACATTTTTGTTTATTTATTGTCCCTGTGGTGTGAGGGTGTGTGTGCATGCCACAGTGTGTGAATGTGTGTGTGTAGGGGTGTGTGTGGGAGGGTCGGAAGACAGCTTGAGAACTATGTTCGCTCTCCTTCTACCATGTGGGTCACTGGGATCAAACTTAGGTCACAAGGCTTGGTAGCAGGTGTCTACTCGCCAAGCCGTGTTCAGGGCTCCTAGGTTGTTACATTAATTTTGTTGTTTCTTATCCTCTTTTGAAGATCAAAGACAAGAGATATCAGATTATGAGGATAGCTGCAGCCTGGGGAGCATCCACACCGTGAGCAAAGCCACATCCACTCCTGTTTATATGGATGTGGGTGCTGGAGTGAAGCCCACGACGGTGGCACCATCTACAGGTCTGAGCCCTTTCCTTGGTGGTGGACATTAGGGATGGCCTAATGGAGAACCAGACTCCTTCTTAGAAACCCACAGGCCACTCTCCAGCCATGAGCAAAGCTAAGGAAATATTCAGCAATAATTTTCTGCATACTCAAAATTAAGTTGACTTTACATGTGAATGAGAGACTAATGGACAACACTCTTCCATTTCAGCTCGGCTCAATTTAGTGCTAAATGCCATGTTCGATAGTTTATGAAAGCTGAACGTCAGTCTTTGAGGGCATAATTATGCCCTGGAATTGTGCTTAAGTAACTAAGGGTAATATTTAGATTATATTTATATCTGAGTAACTCACATTAAAACCTTACCAAGATCATGTCATAAACTTTAAATTATAGGGGGTTGCCTATTTGCAGAAATCAACTCCAGGCTACATATTAATTTTCTAACATTATTCAGCAGTCCATTACCGGCACATTTATGATTATAATAATTATCTCAACAACACTGTTTCTAATTCTATGATATTTCATCTGGATTTCACCCGAGACAACTCTTCTGAGAATATCCACTGCTGTGCTCTTGGGTTATGACAGGAGATGACAAACAATAGAAGGTGGTAGTCCCTCCAGAGAAGTCTGAAAAGACCATATCTATAGACTATGAATAATAAATTTAAACATTATTTCAAAAAATCCTATCAATATAAAATTACTCATCTGGTATTTAAAATGTATCAAGTGAGAGATCTTATTCTCCTGGCTTTCTTAGCAGTAAGGCATTTAAATTGTTATTTACTTCACCAGTTCAGGTATCACCTTTACATTATTGCTCTTGAATCAATACATTGGTTAGCTTAATAAACACAAATGTGGCAATGCAAAGACAGGAAAAAGTAAAAAAAAAAACACTGTTTCTGGGAACTAATGTAAAGATATAAAACAATTTAATTTCTCTTTGGTTTCTCAAGAAATATATATCACTAAAAATAAACTAATAATGTCTGCTGTAGATATGGAATTAGTATGGGTTATTATTGACATAAAACACCTATATTGAAAACAAAAATCAGCTATCATTTTAAACATATGTAAAATATGTGTTGTATACATGTAGAAGACATGTACATGTATGTTTGTTAACATGTATAAAATGACTGAATTTGGGAGACTAAAAAACGTGACCGTCTGTGTTATCATTTCACGAGCATGGAGACCTTACAACTGACAGACCACTAACAGACAGCTGTTAAGAGTTTGGTGGAAGAACTGGTAAGGGGGTAAAAGAATTCATCACTAATGTCTACCAGAGCAGATATAAACAAAACAAATAAAACAAGTTTATTGTGTAGATTGCACAGAATGCAGCAGCCATGAATATAACAGAACAGCCTGTATATAATAATAGATTAAGGGCATACTTCAGAGGAATTCTTGTTGCATGGAACCACTCCTTCGTCCTGGCTGCCCAGAGCCAAAATAACCACACAGAAACTGTATTAATTAAATCATCGCTTAGACCATTAGCTCTAGCTTCTTATTGGCTAACTCTTACATCTTAATTTAACCCATTTCTAGTAATCTGTATATCACTATGAGCTAAGTTTCAGCATGTCTATCTCCAGCGGCAGGGGCTCCATGGCGTCTCCCTGACTCTGCCTTTTTTTTCTCCCAGAATTCTGTTTAGTTTTCCCTGCGTACCTAAGTTCTGCCTTACTAGGTCCAAAGCAGTTTTTTTTTTAAATTCATTAACAGTAATCACAGCACACAGAAGGGACTTTCACATCAAGCCCTCATTTAGCTAACGTGAGTCACTTTATGTGTTATTTCCTAGCAAGTTATTCTTGCCATATAAATGAGGGTACTTCGAACAGTTCATTTCTGAATAGTTCTAATATTCACTTAAAGTTCCTTCTGAAACTTCATTAGGCAGGCCTCCATCCTTGGCATTTCTCTCAACACCCTTTCAAAATCCCACAGAGCAGCCCACTGAGCTCTGAGAAGGCAATGAGTTTTATAGTTCAAAGTTCATTGTCACCATAGTCCTCCCAAAACATGTCTATCATATCAATACCTACTCTTGCTACCATAATTCGTTTTAGTCAAGATGATACATATCACTGTGTGTGTGTACACACACACACACACACAGAGAGAGAGAGAGAGAGAGAGAGAGAGAAAACCAACTCACACCAAAGATGCCAAGAATCCAGGCTGGATGCATCAGAAGTCAAAGTACCCATAGAATAGCTGTCTCTTATTAGAGGCAGGAGAATAACCAGCAGTAACTCAGTCCACAAGGTAGGGTGATGCAGTAGTCCCAGTCTGGTATCAGGAGACCTGGAAGGTCCTGGAAAGTCACCAGTCTTAATTCCAAGATGTAAGCTTAGAAAAGCTATCTCTACTATCACTGAAAAACATGCAGCAGCAGCGGTGGTGGGGGAAATCCCCTTGGTGGCAAGGGGAAGGACAAACTAGCCAAAGACAAGAGAGTAAACTTTTTTTTCAAATAACCTTTTTAACTCATTTCTCCTACTAGAAGGAGCCTTCCCACATCAAGCAGGACAATTCTTCATGGGAGGCTCTCACAGGTTATTCTAATGTGTGTCAAGTTGACAAGGGGTCTGGTATTATGGTTGGCTTAAATGTCAGCTTCCAGTTAGAGATAGATGGAGACTCTGAGATGATGCCTGTTCCTTCCATGGAGAAATGAGCATGTAGAATGTTCAGTGTCGCTCTCTCTTCTCAGGTCATACAACAATGAGCAGTAGAACAAGTGCTTACAAACAATGCTGAAGAACAAGTACAAAGTCACTGCCCTGTGTCCATGGTACACTCTGACGCTGTGCCTTCATCATAATCCGATTGCTGCCTTGGGCACCAGGGATCAACTATGAGATAGTTAGAGCAGATGTCCTAAGAGATTTTGGAGTTAGTAGAGAAAGACTAGTGGAAAAGAGACGCAAAAAATAAATTCAAAGAGCTATAAATAGAAGGGGTGCCAAACTAATCGGCTAATGTCTTATTTAGTTTCTTATGTTTGAGAAACTGAGATGATTTTCCTATGGTATTTGTATAATGGGGCTCCAAAAAATACTTCTTGACTTCCGCATGCAGGAAAATGACCTCAAGAACTGTTGAGGAACTGCTGTGCTGATTTACTAGCCCTGGGCAGAAAGAGCCCAAGCACGTGGCTCACAGTTTCTCAGGTGATGATGCCAACACTTGTTCTCACAGTCATCTGCACAGCAGATCTCCATGAAGAACAGTGGGGCATAGGCGTGGTGCTGGGTCTGTGCCCCACCCAAAGAATGGGAATCCCAGCACCCCTGTGTAACTTTGTGTGCCAACAGGATCTTTGTGTGCAGTCAGAGCGAGACTCAGACTCACAGTCCGTCAGGTACAGCCTTCATCTTTAACAGACAGAATTGCCTGAGTAAGTCAAGGTTTCAGGAGTTAAATCTCAGCAAATGGATTGCTGAGTTCATACTCTCAACCACTCCACTGGCATTTCGTCTGTGCCCAGCAAGACAATCAACCCTTGGCACCTATAGGCAATTGGCTGCTGGAGCCCTGAAGATACCAAAACCATAGATTCGGAGTCAGATATATAAAAGAAGTCTCTATTAAATGTAACCTAGATACATCCTCTAGTATACTTTGTCTATCTTTAGATCACTTATAATTTCCAATCCTATATAAATGTTATACAGTTTGTTGCACTGTGTTATTTAGGAAATAAAGACCATTTGAATGCCTGCAAAGTTCAGTACAGATGCAATTTTTTTCTTTCATTCAGTAGTTTTCATCTGCAGTTTGTTAAATCCAACCATACAGAACTCATAGACAGAGAGTACGCTGGAATAGAACTTGAATAAAACTCATAGACATGACATGTAGAACATACTGGAATAGAACTCACAAACATAGAGTGGACTGGCTGGGATATTGGGTTTTGAGTCAGAAGATGAGCCACTGTTAAATTAAAGCACCATCTTTTACAGGGGATAATTTGTTGCATTTTATATTTGCACATCAAATTTTCATAGATTTTGTCAGACTTGAGATTGCAGCATCTCTCCCATCTCCCTCAGTCTTTGACAGCAGCAGAGAGATACTCTGCATGTATGGTTTATTCTCTGGATCCTCTGATGATGGGGAGACTCCTGGGAACTAGGAGGTCTTCTAGAGATCCACTCTGTTAGCTTTAACCCTTAATCACGCCAGTGAAAGTAGCCAATCACATTAAACTCCCATTTCCTCATAAGCCATCTGATTTATGAGGAAATTCTCAAGATCACTGAGGACAGGTGGACTGTCTGGCTGAGCAAAGCCATTTCACACGGCTGTGAAGCCTCAGCGTGGTGTACTTTAAGCATTCCTGTGCCAGTGTAGCAATAAAAATAGCACAAATAGCACGTTTGCTGTGCTCTCCCCCACCGCTTACCTCCCCTCCCCTTGTTTGCTGTTCAGCTTAATCTGTAGTGCTAAAACTCTCTTTTCTATTGAAAAACCTTAAGAAATCCTCTCAGATATTCTCGATGTTATTCAAGTCTTTTAAAATATGAAAGCTGAAGAAGGTAAAATTTGGTTTCGAAATGAGATGCTTATTTCTGAAGTTCTAAAAAAAATAAAATTATTAAAGTTATCAAAATACTTTTCTTCCATTTATTTGTCATTCTTGCTAGCTCCAGAGTCTCAGCAATTCATTCTAATGGGGCAATGTATGTTCCTCATATTTTGTTTTACTTTGAAATAAATTTACATAAAGAAGATACAGACAACCATGATGATTAGAGAAATTAAGAGTGCTTGAGTTTTTTAATTTTGGCTGCTGAGCAAGAGCAGGTTCATTCATTAGAGTCTCTTGTTGTTGGGGTCAGAGGTACAGCATTTTTGGAGGCCAAACCTACAATCACATCAATGTTAGATGATAGTCAGAGAAACTTTGCAACATTTTCTTAGGCAGAATGAAGTAGTTATTTCAGATAGAACATGACAATTAGTTTTTACTTATATCTTCCTTAATTGTTTTAGTCTATGTTAATAAACATTGATTATTTTCTTAAAATATGTGGAGCATGGTCAGGGTCATAGAAATCGCTGATGTGTTTCCAAGATAGGTGTGGCTATTGGGAGAGGGGTGGAGGGCTGCAGAGTGTGTAAGCAGACACGAAATGAAGTCAGGACAAAATGGTGTTAACCTGGGCTACTTCACCTTACAAGATAGACTCCCACTAAGCTCACCAGACCAGCCTTGCATTTTGGACCTCAAAGCTTCCTTCTGCTTCACTCTCGCACAGAGCATAGTCGAGACTATTGGCATGTGCCACCCACTGAGCCTCATCATAATACTTCAGCAAGGACACACATGAATAAGCAATAGAAAATCTCTACAAGGAGAGAGAAATTAAAAAACAAACAAATAAATAAGAAAAAGTAAATAAAAGGATCAGATAAAAATTATAGAAATGAAAATATGTAGCATCTGAATTAAAACATGTTGGATGAGATGAACAGGAGAGTGGATATGGAAGAGAACAGAATTAGGAAGCTGACAACAGACCAGCAGATAACTCCCTGCCTGAGCTACACAGAGAAAACCTGTTGGAGGAAAATAGAGTCTCATGGAGCATGGACAAGAGCAAAGAAGTTAACAGGAGTGTAACCAGAGTGCCAGAAAGATATGAGAAATAGATTTTAAAAATTAGTCAAACAAAAGGTAAGTGAAACCACCACAAATTCGGCAGAACTTTAAACCTAAATATTTAGAATCTTAGGAAATACCATGAAAGATGAAGTCAAATATCTAACTGAGAAACACCATAGTTTAGCTTCTGGAAGATTAGCACAACTTAAATTTAAATCAGTCACCGTGAACTGGCCCATTTCCCACTGAGCACCATTTCAACTGATGAAAAATGTCTCCTAGAACCGTGTGGCCTGAAGCAAGTGGAACATTCGTTTTCAAGCGCTGATGGAAAGCAGCATCAGCTGTGAGATAAGATCTGGTGTAGGGATAAGTCCCACCCCTTGGGGGGGGTGTTCACCGCGGGCTAATATTTGCCTATAAATTTGGCAAGCCATGCTCCCAGCCGTCCCTTCTGCTTTCCTAGCCTCCTCAGGAACGGTGGTTCTGTAAGTCTATTTTGCCATTAAGGCTGTATATATATATATATATATATATATATATATATATATATATATATATATATATATTTTTATAATCTGTCTGTATTCGTTTACGCCATTACATTTTGGCGTCCAACGTGGGCTATTTTGCCACCGACTCAAGCGGGGAGCCCGCTAGCTAACACAGCACCCTCCGGGGTGCTGTTTTTTAGTTCGTGACTCGGGCCCCAGTGCCGAGTCTGAGACACACTCGGCCACACAGGCCAATTCTGCCTGCCTTGGCTAAGTTTGCAGCGGAACTCCACTGCCTGAAATAGCAGAAGCTCAA
Organism: Microtus oregoni; assembly: GCF_018167655.1. Classification (NCBI taxonomy): domain Eukaryota; kingdom Metazoa; phylum Chordata; class Mammalia; order Rodentia; family Cricetidae; genus Microtus; species Microtus oregoni. The sequence continues at coordinate 12,578,101 of NW_024543067.1, read as the reverse complement.
GTACCTGCGGTTTTGCAACTAAAGCCGCCACAGTGACAGATTTGGTCTGATACAAAGTGACTTGACCAGGCAGTGGTGGCGCACGCCTTTGATACCAGCACTTGGGAGGCAAAGGCAGGCGGATCTCTGTGAGTTTGAGGCCGGCCAGGCAGTGGTGGCGCACGCCTTTAATCCCAGCACTTGGGAAGCAGAGGCAGGCAGATCTCTGTGAGTTTGAGGCCGGCCAGGCGGTGGTAGCACTAGCCTTTAATCCCAGCACTTGGGAGGCAGAGACAGGTGGATCTCTGTGAGTTCGAGGCCAGCCTGGTCTACAAGAGCTAGTTCTAGGACAGGCTCCAAAAACACAGAGACCACCCCTGGCAGGAACCGATCATTGCAGGTAAAAAATTTTTCTTTTATAAATAAAATGTCTGAACACATTACTGTTCAAGAATTTAACAGTTTTTTTAATTGTACCATGTGGGAGATTTTACAAGAGGTGTCTATCACCCCACATCTATGGATCCTTCTGGGATTCATAGTTTTCATTGGCACTAAATGGTTTGATGATAGAAATATGATAAAGTCTTTACGAGACGAATCGAGGATTCTTAAGGCAGAGATTGAACGCTTAAAAACAATTGAGAATGACAACAATCTTCTCAAGAATCAGTTTGAAGTTCTTCAGGCTGATGTTAAGGAGAAATTCATTACTATGGAAGAGGGAACAGCTGATTTGGATCGTAAGCTTCAGTCCCTTTCTGTAGGAAATAAAACATTAATTGAGAGAATCAAAACTGCTGAATGTGACAATCGGATTTTGTCTAAAGCTTATGACAGATTGACGGAAAGATTGTCAATACAAGAAGGCACGGTTTATGCCATAAAAATTATGTCCAAAGATGAGATGTTATCTCTAACGGACAAACTTCATACTTTAGAATCCTCAATGAAGGCTTTGGAACATAATTCTGGACAGGAGATTCAGACATTGCAGAAGGCAATGGTGAATAGAATTGAAAAGATTGAGGAATTTCTAAATTCTGGTGAAGAAGAGCAAAGGGTAGAAAGGCAAATTTTAACTACATCTGTGGGTAAATCTCTCCAGGACAATTTCCACAAAGCTCTACCTACAGCTCTACCTGCCTTTCCAGTAATAACAACAGAGAAGGTGATTGGTTCCAAGAACCCTAGGGTCATCAAGGAGGATACATGGGAGCCTGTTTGTATGAATGATCTCAAGGAAATAAAACAGGCTGTCATGACTTTTGTGATGCAAGCCTCTTTTGTTAAAGAGATGCTAAGATCTTGGGACACGACAAGCAGAGCAACCCCCTCGGACTGGCTCCAGCTGAGCTCTGCAGTACTTGAGAGTGGACCGCAATTGAAATGGAAATGCTTATTCAGGCAAGAGGCTAGACTCTTAGAACAGCAGGAAAAAGCAAAGGGAATTGACATTTCCCTAGATAAAATTCTCTGTGAAGGGCTCTTTTCCGACCCTCAGGAACAAGCTAATTTGGATGAAAACACACTCTCCATGTGTACTACAGCAGCCTTAAGGGCTTGGGACAGGGTACAAGACCCAGAATAGAGAATGGAATCATTTGTCAGAGTTAAACAGGGTCAGAGAGAACCCTTTAGTGACTTTTTACAAAGATTAACTAAGGCTGTACAAATAGGGATATCTGACCCAGAAGCAAGAAGTATAATGATTGAGTCTTTGGCTTATGAAAATGCAAATGTGGAATGCAAAAGGATTTTGGGTCCTTTAAAGCTCAGATCAGCGCCCTTGGAAGAATGGGTCTTGCATACACTCAATGTTGATACATTTGATTATGGCACTGAAGCATGGATAGAAGAAGCAATTTCCATTGGTAAAAGGAGACACCAGAATACCAAATGTTTTAATTGTGGCAAAATGGGTCATATGAAAAGGAATTGTAGACAACGGATTTTCAGAAATAATAATAATAATAATAATAATAATAATAATAATGCGTCTTTCAGAAATAATAATAATAATAATGCATCTTCTAGAAATAACAGAAATAGGAGGACTCAGCCTTAAGGTTTATGTAGAAGATGTGGAAAAGGCAGACATTGGACGAATGAATGCAGGTCTACAGGAGATAGACAAGGCAACCTGATACAGACGGGAAACGTGAGAGGGGGGCCTCACAGGCCCTCATGGCAAACATGGTTCAGTCATTTCCAGTTTCTGCAGAGTACGTGCCTCGTCAGGACAATTAGGAAGCCCCATGCCTACTGTTACAAGCAACAATGATCAGAAAGATAAGTTACGTGTGTTTTGGCAAACTTCTATAAATGATCAAAGACCTAAACTGAGAGTGTGTGTAAATGGCATTTTTATTACTGGCCTGCTGGACACAGGTGCTGATGTAAGTATCATTACCCCAGAATCTTGGCATCCGTGTTGGCCTCTTCAGAATGTAAATGTTCAGCTCCTGAGAATTGGAACCCTCTCTTGAGTAAGGCAGAGCACAAGATGGGTTGAATGTATAGGGCCAGAGGGACCAATAGAAAAATTAAGGCCATATGTAGCCAATATCACAATGAATTTATGGGGTCGTGACCTATTACAACAATGGAATACCGAAATTAACATTCCTGCTACTTCTAGAGCCTATATTTCTGAGAATAATATTAAAAGATATTACAAATGGAGAAAACCGGCCATTCGGGCTGTACAAGAACAAGCAATTGATGTCCCTTCAGAGATACCAACAGCCTTGCCTCTAAAATGGTTGACTGAGAAACCAATATGGACAAAGCAAGGGCCTTTAGCTGAGGAAAAGTTACAGGCTTTAGAACAGCTGGTACAAGAGCAATTAGATGCTGGACATATAGAAGAATCTACCAGCCCTTGGAATTCTCCTGTATTTGTGGTTAAGAAAAAATCAGGTAAATGGAGAATGGTGACAGATCTCAGGGCCATCAACAAGGTTATTCAACCTATGGGCCCTCTGCAATCTGGAATTCCTTTGCCCTCTTTATTACCAAAAGGATGGCCTCTCATAGTTATTGATTTAAAGGATTGTTTTTTTCACTATACCTTTGCAAAAAAGAAGATAGAGAAAAATTTGCCTACACAGTGCCTACTTATAACAATTCTCAACCTTCGAGGAGGTACCACTGGACCGTCCTCCCCCAGGGTATGTTAAATAGCCCCCCCCCCCGTGCCAATATTTTGTGAACCAACCATTGCAAATAATACACAAGAAATTTCCCAAATCTATAGTATACCATTACATGGACGACATTTTGTTATCCGATTCAAACATGGATACCTTGAACAGACTGTTTGAAGAAATAAAGATACTTTTACCTAAATGGGGATTGCAAATCGCTCCTGAAAAGATTCAGAAGGGCGATTCTGTTAATTATTTAGGTTAATTATTAAGGTGGAACAAAGTCCGTATAATTCTGTCCAGAAGGCGGAATTATATGCCATTCTTATGGTGCTAAGGGATTTTAAAGAACCTATTAATATAGTTACAGATTCACAGTATGCAGAAAGAGATATTTTACATATTGAAACTGCTGAATTTATACCTGATGATACAGAACTAACCTCATTGTTTCTCCAGGTTCAAGATTTGATCAGGAACAGGCTTTACCCTATGTACATAACACACATCCGATCCCATACGAGTCTGCCAGGTCCTCTAGCACAAGGTAATTCAGAAATTGATCAATTATTGATTGGTAGTGTGCTACAAGCCTCTGAATTTCATAAAAAACATCATGTTAATAGCAAAGGTTTGAAGAGTTTTCAATTATATGGCAACAAGCTAAGGAGATTGTAAAGAAATGCCCTACTTGCTCTTGCTATAACCAAACGCCACTGCCTGCAGGGGCTAATCCAAAGGGCACCCAAAGGAATGAAATCTGGCAGATGGATGTGTTCCACTTTGCAGAATTTGGCAAATTAAAATATGTTCATCACACCATTGACATTTATTCAGGCTTTCAGTGGGCAACTGCTTTAAGTTCAGAAAAAGCTGATTCAGTAATTACTCATTTATTAGAAGTCATGGCTATCATGGGTATACCTACACAAATAAAGACGGAAAATGGTCCTGCTTATGTTTCTAGGAAAATGAAATGGTTTTTTGATTATTACAATATCAAGCATGTTACAGGTATACCATACAATCCTACAGGTCAAGCAGTCATAGAAAGATCAAATCGAACTATAAAAGATATGTTGAACAAACAGAAAGGGGTGGAAAACACCCCCAGAAATAGGCTACATAATGCTTTGTTAACCTTGAATTTTCTCAACGCTAATGAGAAGGGAAAAATGGCTGCAGAAAGACATTGGATAATGGAAAAGTCTACTGAACTAAATCAACCAGTTTATTTCAAGGATGTGCTGACCTCACAATGGAAGCCAGGAGATGTGCTACGTTGGGGAAGGGGTTTTGCTCTTATCTCCACAGGTGAGGAAAAATTGTGGATACCATCAAAATTAATAAAGGTTCAGTTTGAAGAAGAGAAGCCACTTGGAAAAGATAAATAACAATTCTTTCATAAGGATGGCGAACATACTGATGGTAAGAAATACAGATAGGTTGGAGGCAGGGTTCTTTTCTTATCTCCACAAGAAAATACTCATCTTCAAAGAAATTGAGGGACCCTGAATATTTAATTACTGATGGATGGACACATTTTGTAAGTATTAATTTTTATTTATATGTCTTATTAAACATTTCTTTATAAATATATAGAGCTGGTTTTGAAGTTGGACTCTGGCTCAGTCCCTCTCCAATTCCAAGCCTGTTAGAAAGAGAAAAACCCAGAGTTTCTGGAGTTTCTGTCTCATGTCAAGAGCCATGATATGGGACAGAAAGAAATATGAGTTTAGAAAACATCTTTGCTTTTCTTCATATCTATCATACTTTTCATTGAATATATCTATCATGCCTTTCATTGAATATATATATATATATATATATATATATATATATATATATATATGACTAATGTTTAAGTTTTTCACAATGAACAATGAGTTTTTCCTGAAGTGACATTTGAAGTTTCCAGGAAGAAGATGGGGCCCCATAACAACAACTCCACCTGGTTGATATGACGTCATGATACTGATAGCACTACTACAAGACCTGTTTTGGATACCAGCTGTACAAGACGATCCCAACTTGGTTAGCTGAAATGGTGCATATCTTGTACAACATTCTGGCCTGACCTCCACAAAATACTCAGAGACTATTGGCAATTTTAAAAGACATTGATCTTGAAATTTAACCATCATTTTACTTTCACAGGATCCCCCAGAAAGAACGTCGCCCCCATGACAGCTGGAGGTAATTCTAGAGGACGACATTCCCTCTCCCAGTAAAGTTTACCCCTGGGTTTAGGGACATCATTTAGGGGTTGGGAGGTTGGGGGAGGGATTTTATAAGCTCAGGGATCATTTTGAAAAAAAAAAGAGGGAATGATGGGATAATAGATTTATAATTGTGAGTTACTGCTTTTAGACAAATATATTGGTATCCATTGTTGTATATTGATAGAATGTTAAATTATATTGACTATTGTATGCATGCATGTTTCTATCTCTGTTTAAAACATTTTTATGTATTGACATATATTATATTGATAAATATATATTGTATATATTTACCATATTGCAGTGTACATTTCTACCTCTGATTAAGATACTTATATAATGTTTGTGTATTGATATATATTTACCATATTGCAAGGTATATTTGTACAGTGTTTATATTTGGAGGTCATTATCCTCATTTGTTACACAGTTGTTTATTGTCTTAGTCTTTAAGTTAGATAGATAATGAGAATTATATAGATAAATAGTCATCTAAATTTGTCATTTATAATTAGACTAATCAGGTTCTCTAGATATATAGAGATTATACTCAGTATAGATAGATAATCTTTGACCTCTTCAAAGAGCTGTAGAAAATGGCCTTTAATCTAACTCAGAGTTTCGTGATAGTGAGACACAATTGCTCCTGGCAACACCGCTCTATTCCCAAGAGAATGTTGAGCACCAAAGACACTCCATCTGGAGCCTTTCTCTTTGGCAGAACTGGCCTTTGGGCAAAGAAATGCCCATACCTCAACCACTGACAGAGATACTGAGCGTGCATCAATGGATAAAACAGGACTGTCATATCCTGCCAAGACAGGGTAAGATAGTTTTGAAAAGTTCCTTGCCTTTAATAATGGTATGTCAGTTATGTTAGGCCTTAGCCAAAGTTGGTTGACTCAACATTGCAAATGAGACTTTGGGTGATTGCCCAGGTAGTCAGTTGTCTCTGTCAATTGTTGCAAATTTTGGATATATCTCGTTTGTTGAGGAGTTGAAGATTATATAATTGTAGTTACTCTCTACATTATTTGGACTACTTGAGATAGAATGTTTAGCAAAGCTTTTGTTTTCAATATTGTTTGTTATATTTATTATTTGTTGTTATTGTATATAGTTGTATTTGGTTTGGTTCTGTCTTATTTAGACAAAAAGTGTAGATGTAGGGATAAGTCCCGCCCCTTGGGGGGCGTGTTCGCCTCGGGCTAATGTTTGCCTATAAATTTGGCCAGCGTGCTCCCAGCCATCCCTTCTGCTTTCCTGGTCCCTGGGAATGGTGGTTCTGTAAGTCTATTTCGCCATTAAAGCTGTATATATATTTTTACAATCTGTCTGCATTCGTTTACGCCGTTACAATCTGGTGAAATGAAGATAAAACAGAAGCATACTCAGACCAAACAGAAAAAAAAAGTACCATCATCAGTCAATGTAGATGGCTATTTCCCACCGTTTTCTGTCATTTCATTAATATGTTTGGCCCTTAACTATTTCCTAACCTCTCTTTGTGCTTCTTAAGACTAACTCGGTTTGCTATTCCCTATTCCTGCAAGACATCTGCAAACGAGCCAGCGAGCCGCAGAGGGGCTATGCAGCTCATTAGGTGGTCACACCACAAACATCTGCTTAGCTTCCAGAAGAACCACAGGGCAAACACATGATGGCTAGGCAAAATATTTGTTTGTCTGCTTTTGAGCTACTTTTGTCACCCACTTGGAGGATGTCCGCAGCCATTCCAGTCAAGCCTTTTGTAGGTAAATGAAAACTCTAATTGAAAAGTTCTTCCACAGATGTTTACAATTCTGAATTGCAGAAGTGTTTTGGTTTTTGTCTTGACACCACTCCCATTACCACTTAAGAATGAAGACTTGTGCTGAGTAATGACATGACAAACATTAATATTTTAGTGGCAAATTAAAGTTTCCATACCAATAGTTAGTAATAATGATCACTATCACAATGAACAGGAACTGTGTTAGAAAAGACATCGATAGATGAGCGTCCACAAGGGGAAAGATGAGGCTTCACAACAGCCAATGCTCTGAGAGTCTGACTTGGAAGTAAGGTTGATTTCCCCTTGCCATTCTCAAATACACACCCCTGCCTACCTACCTACACACACACACACACACACACACACACACACAAATACACTGCTTCCCTACTCAGAAACTACCAATTTTCCTCAAGGATATGCATGCTTGTAAGATATTTGAGTTAAACATTGCCCTCAACAACAAAAATCACTTCCATCTAGAGAGGATTTCTAGGTTCCCACATAGAGATCTGGGAGAACAAGCAAGCAAAGAGAAAGATAAAAAGGCTATTGTGAAGTGATGTTAAAAAGGAAAACACCAGAGATATCTGGGACTCAGCCGGGGTGTATCCTACCATCCCAGTCCGGAAAATGACTGTATCTCAATCAGCCAGCAACCTGAGAGCAATAGGCGCCTCCACCTCACCCACTGTTCCTTCTTAGTGTTGACTTTCTTGTTGATTTTAGGTGCATTTCACTCAATAGGAAATGCTTGATGAATATTCCCAGATAGGCAGGACCAAGTATATCACCTACAGGGACCAAATCACAATAAGACAGGGAGAAACAATGTTCAAAAGTTAAGCCTTTCATGATGACTGCAATTGAGTATTACAATAACTCCTAGATCAGGAGCAACACCCATCCTCACCAGAGAAGCTTCTCGCAGTAGATGGTAATGGATACAGAGGCCCAGAACTGGATAATATGTAGAGTGAGAGACTTTGGAGCACTCAGCCCTAATGGGCTTTATCCCCTCAAGGCTCAGGGATTTGCCTGGAGGAAACAGAAAGATGATTAAGAGCCAGGGATGCTAGGTGAGTCCAAGAAACAAATATCTTCCAGGTCAAACAGGGCTGATGCACATACAAACTCAGACACTGATAGCACATGCAATATCTGTGCAAGTTTAAGCCATGCACTATCTCAGCAGAGAGGAGGGTAGTAGGTGGGTACAAAGTCCCACCTCGAACCAAGAAGTTTATGATTGATACCTGCTGAGAGAGGGAAAACCCATTTTCTCCAATGGAATGATGCTAGGTATATCAACAACACTCAGAACATATTCAGGCTTAGTAATAGTTAGCCAATGCAAAGCAGACCCCATGCTTTTTTTTTTTTTTTTTTTTTTTTTACTTTTTGCTTGTATGTTTAGATTTTGGTTTGGTATTTTTTTTGTCTCCTTTGCTTTTTAATTCGGGAGCAGATTTTGTTTGTTTGAGAAAGAAAAGCAAGGGAGAGAAAAAACATAAAGTTGGCTGAGTAGGAAGGTGGGAGGTTCTTGGAGGAAGAATTGGATGAGAGAAAGAATATGAACAGAATATATTAAACAAAAAATAAAAAGTAGAAATAAAAGCAAGGGTGAGTCTTTCTGAAGCAATACCCATGTGGCTGTCCATGCTATACACCTACAGAGGCAGCTCTGAGAACAGTATATGTTACTAAGTTGTAGTAGATGACTGTTGCAGCAAGTCCCTGGGTTTTCAGATGCCTTCGAGCAGATCTGTGTGAAACTTATTTATGAGGCCGTGTTACCATGTGACTCTTCCCTTTTATCAACAGCAATAGGAAACGATTACCACTGCATACTGTATGCAGGGGATTACTACTGCATACTGTATACATACTGGGTCAGAAGGCTGGGAAGAACACAGATACCAGAAACAGCGTTGCTGCATCTTGGAGGGAAACAGCTCCAAAGTCAAATTCTGAACATGTGCCCCTGCCTAAATACACACACACACACACAAACACACACACACACACACACACAGAGAGAGAGAGAGAGAGAGAGAGAGAGAGAGAGAGATAAATAGATGGATAGATAGATAGATAGATAGATAGATAGATAGAGATAGAAGATAGATGATAGAAAATAGATAGATAGATAGATAGATAGATAGATAGATAGATAGATAGATATAGAAGATAGATAGATAGATAGATAGATAGATAGATAGATAGATAGATAGATAGATAGACAGACAGAGAGAGAGAGAGAGAGAGAGAGAGAGAGATAGAAAAAGAAAAAGAATGTGTTAGGGGTTACCTGGTAGTGTGGGAAACATAAAAGGGGTTAAAGGAATGAAGCTGAGGAGGGCTAGACAGAGGAGAAAAGGGGGAGAAATATCACCCTTAATTAAAAATATACTTAAACAAACACTAAAACCAAATGAAAACGGGGAGAAAGCCCAAGAGCTGTCCAAATGCATGAGGCTAAGTGCTCATTAACCACTCTCTCCTAATTACCATATCTTCACTGGGAGCATTCAGTGCATAATCTAACCAAGGGTTATTTCTTGCAGAGTTTCTCCTTTCATAGTTTGAAAGTATAATGTGCAAAACAATACATAGCCACCATGATTTATTTTAAGCTGAAGCTTTCATGTGAATTTTCAAAAAATGACCTTCAGATTAACTTCATAGAAATAAATGATTCTAGAAAGAGTTCAAAGTTTTCATCTTACATAGAATGAGATTGTGATCCTCCAAGGTACATGACACCCCTTTTACATCTGGTTACATTTGGAGTCAGACATGTGCTCCTCCCCTGCTGACCCCTAAGCTGCTCAGGCCATTTGCTAGCAGGTATTTTCCTATAACATCAAGCTGTCACGATTGCTCCGTGATGACAGGACAGCTTTCTGAGACATTGTTAAGAATGGTGTGCAGCGATTTCCAAGTATTAGGAAAATTGGCCTTAACACCTAGACTGTGTTCCCAAATGTTCTATTTGCCAAATGGACAAAGGAGAACCAGAGGAAAGAATGCCCTGATCCCGGAGGCAAGCTCTGAGACGGTGGGGCAGTGGTTCTCAGTCTTCCTAATGCTGCGAACCTTTAAGACAGTTACTTACGTTCTGGTGACCCGAGACATAAAAATATTTTGTTGCTACATCATAGCTGCAATTTTGCTACTGATATGAGTCATAATGTAAATATCTGATATGTGACTCCCAAAGGGTCAGGACCCACAGGTTGAGAACTACTGCTCTTGGGCCTCTGCTCTCCCTAAAGAATCAATTCTGATTAAGCTTTATTTGAACATTACTTCTATGCAAACAATTCAAACTACTATATTTTGGGGCATTAAGCTCTCAGCATTCAATATGTTCACGACCCTGCACTCAGGGTAGAGAAGTCAATGAGCAAATACTCTGACCTCCAATAAATTCTCAGAGACTATAAGACAATCCAGTGACATTATTAAACAGAGTAAGAAAACCCACCAGGGTTTGAAAGAAGGAGTTATCTGGGAAATGTCTGGGCTGGTAGGTAAAATGGAATTAGGCTGATGACAAGGGAAACAGAAATATGCCTCAACATTGCTAGAGATTGTGGAGCCACATGGGGAAGGAAACTTTGGGTGTCATAGTAACGCTTTTTGTTCTATCTCGAAATAATGAAAAATGGGAATTAAATATAACTGATCCTCAGAATCTACAGGTTTTTCTAGGATTCTCTTTGACATCAAAATACAAAGATGTTCAAGCCGTTAATAGAGAATAGTACAACACATCTTCCACCATCCTTGAACTCACCTTCTCCCTGTTACTTACAGTGCCTAACATAAAGCAAATGCTGCATAGCCATCAGACAGCCTTTCCGAGAGAAGAGTTAGAAGAAAAGTATCTCTAGCACAGCTCTCAGGCCTCATCAGAGATGCTTCCTTTGCAGGGGATGTATTAATACAGAGACTCACAACTGGCCAGAGCCGAGAAAACAAATGACTGTCCCATGCCATTCCTAAACAGAACACCTATATCTCACCCCTATTCCCAGGGTTTAGGGAACATGAATGAGAAAGCAAAAGTTCGTAAGAGCCAGAGGTTGAAAAGTACTATTGCAAAACTGGGTCCTTTAATTACAACACAGACAATGTACAGATGGACTCACAGCAGGTGTAATTGTCTGCTCAAGCCCTTCAATGTGTCATCATGGAAGAGAGAAGTTATCATTAGGTCACATGCTTACGCATAGGACTACTGACAGTTGATGGTGGCTTCAGGAAGGAGTGTCACTTTCTTCATTGTTGTAGCCATTGATCAACTCCCCATGCTCCAGTAAACAACCTCCCTACAGCGCACGTGCAGGCAATCCTCTTTAAACTCAGGGGATCACACACACGATGAAAATGGCAGTAGAATTTGAAGGGTTTTAGTGGAGGAAGAAGAGAGCATAGGGCAGAGAAAGAGGGGGTGAAATAACTGAACTGCATTATAATCATGTAGGAAATTTCAAAGAAAAACATCCATTTGCATTCAGATGAAAGTTTAATAGTTTTGGTCTATGACTGTGGATACAAAAGAGCTTATGGTTTAAGCCATTAATACGCTCTAGTCCATTTTTCACTGGCTTAAAGATTTCACCTCTATCAGTGCAATGTGAATGCCTCCTGCCTTCCGTCTTAATTGTGGCCTCAGTTCCATAAACCAGCAAAACAGAGCTGTGGTCCTATTCTGTTGCTCTTAGCTACAGTACCTAAGTCTGGAATAAAGCCAAACTTAGTGAATCACTTTTTAGCTACTTGTTTTAACACAAAGGAGAGAAACCTCCTCTGTGGCAGTGGTTTCCAAAACTTTCCCCCTATTGAAATCTAGGAATATTTCAAAATGCACTGATGACCGCATTCCACTCACTGGGAGTGGGCAGAACAGTGGCCTGTGGGTGGGTAGTTTTCTAAACAACTCTCCTGGTGAATGAGAGCGACAGGCTATTGCCAAAAGCGATGTGTAGATAAAGAGAAAATCTTAGCTGAAGTACTGGCTGAGAAAGGACACTTTGGAAATAGAACTGGAGAGGAATTTAGGGAAGAAGAGAATTGGGAAGTGTGAGTGGCTTCCTGCTGAAGGTAGAGGTGGGGCATGTCTCCTTTGTCCATTATTGGTATCCATCAAAGACAGCCATAATTGTTATATTCTTTATATTTAACCCTCTAACTCAAATAATATCCATCCACATGTGCCCAAAGTCTACAAAACAATGTTTCTTCTTGGGAACAAGAAACTACTATGACATATTAAAATTATATTCTGCCATCAGCATTTTATTCTGAGCTCTGTCTTGCTGAGATGGAAGTAGACATCCTATGCCTATAGAAAGCACTAATGTGTGGAAATGGGAATTGCTTTTTTGTGCTTTTGCTGTTAAAGGAGGTCACTGTTGCCTTGGAAACCTCAGTCTGGGTGGAACAAAAGCGGTGTACTTTGTGGGTGGATACCTGACCTAGTACAGGCTTTGTCGGCACTAGGACCAGGACTTGGATCTGTATATGACACATGATAGTCACCGTACATCTGTAAAATATTTCTGAGCAAAGCAAATACTACAAGAATAAAAATCAACACTCTGCAATTAGAAATTTATAGAACGATGTACAAATAACTGGTGGCATTTTTAAAGGAAAAGAGGTATTAAATAGGGACAGAATCTTGTTTCTGTTTGCTCATTTTAACAAACTAATCACTTGTAGACTGATATAGAAGGAAAAGGTTCCTCGATTTCTTGGAACTAATCAGGCATGGTAGATTTAGGATTCCCAACACTGAAGGCTTCTCTGTACTCCCAGGCCTTGTGGCAGCAGCTCCCCTGGGGACAATGTAGACTGCTCCTGAACCCCAGCAGAGACAGGCTCCTGGGGCAGACCATTCCTCCCTCAACAGCTCCACGTGAAAGTTTCTTGGTCTCATCATCTAAGATAGGCCTCCCTGTGTGACAACACAAGGCTTTGTGAATTTCCTCTCAAAATGGACCTGAAGGCAGTCTCCAGCCCTCAGGCTAGCATTGATGCATTCTACAGCTATTAAGATTCTCAAAATCCAAGGCAAGTTTACACTTAAAAATATAGCCTTTTTTTTTTTTAACTTTAAGTGTTCAGAATGTAAACTCTCCATCAGTGCAGCGCAGGCAGGGCACATGGCACATGACTTGTGACTCCATTTCTTCCTGTTGAAATTCTCAGCAGCCACCCTAGGGATTCTCACTTGGAAACCAACTGTGGCACGACCTGTGATCAAAGAAGAAACTGAGAAAATAAAGATGTGAACCCTTGCCAGACTGCAGTGTGAACTAAGAAGTCAATCAAAACAGTAAGCAAGATAAAATAGGAATGAATCAATAAACTACAAAAGCTAAACAGTCACTAAAGACACACACACACCACGCCCTTGTCAGAGACAAGCTTGGACAAAAATACCACTTACCAAGGTAGGGGTAAGGGGGTCAGAAAAATAGTAAATAGGACAAAGATGCAAGTGAAAATAATAAAACAGAAATATATGATAGGAGGGAGTTCCAGTGAATACTGAAATCCCACATTTAATTTTCCATGCACTTTTATACTCCAATACAAAAGGGGTAAGAAGGCAACAAAAGACTTCTTCTTTTTTTTTTTAGAATGATTTTTTTGAGAAAAGGAGAAAAAAAAAAAAAACAAGTTTTCACCTCCTCCCAGCCTCCCATTTCCCTCCCCCTCCTCCCACACCTCTCCCCCTCCTCCCACCTTTCTCCCCCTCCCCCCACTCCTCTCCCCCTCCCTCTCCAGTCCAAAGAGCAGTCAGGGTTCCCTGCCCTGTGGTAAGACCTAGGTCCTCCCCCCTCCGTCCATATCTAGGAAGGTGAACATCCAAACTGGCTAGGCTCCCACAAAGCCAGCACATTAAGTAGGATCAAAACCCCGTGCCATTGTCCTTGGCTTCTCATCAGCCCTCATTGTTCGCCATGTTCAGAGAGTCCAGTTTTATCCCATGCTTTTTCAGTCACAGTCCAGCTGGCCTTGGTGAGCTCCCAGTAGATCGGCTACACTGTCTCAGTGGGTGGGTGCACCACTCGTGGTCCCGACTTCTTTGCTCATGTTCTCCCTCCTTCTGCTCCTCATGGGCCCTTGGGTGCTCAGTCCAGTGCTCCATTGTGGGTCTCTGTCTCTATCTCCATCCATCACCAGATGAAGGTTCTATGGTGATATGCAAGATATTCGTCAGTATTGCTCTAGGATAGGGTCATTTAAGGTTCCCTATCCTCAGCTGTCCAAGGAACGAACTGGGAACCTCAGCTTGGGCACCTGGGAGCCCCTCTAGGGTCAAGTCTCTTGCCCACCCTAAAGTGGCTCCATTAACTAAGAATTGTGCTTCCGTGCTCCCCTATCCACTCTTCCTTTATCCCAATCCTCCTATTTCCCCAAGTCCCCCCCTCCTTCCCTTCTACTTTTTCTCTCCCCATCTTCCCTTACCCCCATCCCACCCCACCCCCAAGATTCCAATTTTCTCCCCGGCAATTTTGTCTACTTCCCTTAGCCAAGAGGATAACTATATGTTTTTCCTTGGGTTCACCTTCTTACTTAGCTTCTATAGGTTCACCTATTGTAGACTCCGTGACCCTTATTTATGGCTAGAAACCAATTATGAGTGAGTACATCCCATATTCATCTTTTTGGGTCTGGGACACCTCACTCAGGATAGTGTTTTCTATTTCCATCCATTTGCATGCAAAATTTGAGAAGTCATTGTTTTTTAGCGCAGCGTAGTACTCTAATGTGTATATATTCCATACTTTCTTCATCCATTTTTCCATTGAAGGGCATCTAGGTTGTTTCCAGGTTCTGGCTATTACAAATAATACTGCTATGAACATAGTTGAACAAATGCTTTTGTCATATGATAGAGCATCTCTTGGGTATATTCCCAGGAGTAGTATTGCTGGGTCCAGGGGTAGGTTGATCCAGAATTTCCTGAGAAACTGAAACACTGACTTCCACAGTGGTTGCACAAGATTGCATTCCCACCAGCAATGGATGAGGGTACCCCTTCCTCCACAGCCTCTCCAGCAAAGGCTATCCTTGGTGTTTTTGACTTTAGCCATTCTGACAGGTGTAAGATGATATCTCAAAGTTGTTTTGATTTGCACACCCTGATTGCTAAGGAAGTTGAGCATGACCTTAAGTGTCTTTTGGCAATTTGAACTTCTTCTGTTGAGAATTCTCTGTTAAGTTCAGTGACCCATTTTTTAATTGGGTTAATTAGCATTTTACAGTCTAGTTTCTTGAGTTCTCTATATGTTTTGGAGATCAGACCTTTGTCTGTTGCGGGGTTGGTGAAGATCTTCCCCCAGTCAGTATGTTGCCTTTGTGTCTTAGTGACAGTGTCCTTTGCTTTGCAGAAGCTTCTCAGTTTTAGTAGGTCCCATTTATTCAATGTTGCCCTTAATGTTTGTGCTTCTGGGGTTATACATAGGAAGCGATCTCCTGTGCCCATCTGTTGTAGGGTATTTCCCACTTTCTCTTCTATCCTTTTCAGTGTGTTCGGGCTGATATTGAGGTGTTTAAACCATTTGGACTTGAGTTTTATGCACGGTGATAGATATGGGTCTATTTTCATTCTTCTACAGGTTGACATCCAGTTATGCCAGCACCATTTGTTGAAGATGCTATCTTTCTTCCATTGTATACTTTTAGCTCCTTTATCGAAAATGAGGTGTTCATAGGTTTGTGGGATAAAATCCGGGTCTTCTATACGATTCCATTGGTCGACTTCTTTGTTTTTATGCCAGTACCACACTGTTTTCATTACTGTAGCTCTGTAATAGAGTTTGAAGTCAGGGATGGTAATGCCTCCAGAAGATCCTTTATTGTATAGGATTGTTTTGGCTATCCTGGGTTTTTTGTTTTTCCATATAAAGTTGATTATTGTCCTCTCCAGATCTGTGAAGAATTTTGATGGGATCTTTATGGGGATTGCATTGAATCTATAAATTGCCTTTGGTAGAATTGCCATTTTTACTATGTTGATCCTCCCAATCCAAGAGCAAGGGAGGTCCATCCATTTTTTGGTATCCTCTTCAATTTCTTTCTTCAATGCCTTAAAGTTCTGTCAAATAGATCTTTCACTTCCTTGGTTAGATTTACCCCAAGATATTTTATGCTGTTTGTGGCTATCGTGAATGGTGAAGCTTCTCTGATTTCCCTCTCTGCTTCCATATCCTTTGTGTATAAGAGGGCGACTGATTTTTTGGAGTTGATCTTGTATCCTGCCACATTACTAAAGCTGTTTATCAGCTGTATAAGTTCTTTGGTGGAGTTTTGGGGGTCGCTTATGTACACTATCATATCATCTGCAAATAACGAAAGTTTAACTTCTTCCTTTCCAATTCGAATCCCCTTGATCCCATTATGTTGTCTTATTGCTATTGCTAGAACTTCAAGCACTATATTGAAGAGGTATGGCGAGAGTGGACAGCCTTGCCGTGTTCCTGAGTTAAGTGGGATGGCTTTGAGTTTCTCTCTGTTTAATTTGATGTTAGCTGTCAGCTTGCTGTATATAGCTTTTATTATATTTAGGTATGACCCTTGTATCCCTAATCTCTCCAAGACTTTTAACATAAAAGGATGTTGAATTTTGTCAAATGCTTTTTCAGCATCTAATGAAATGATCATATGGTTTTTTTCTTTCAGTTTATTTATATGCTGGATTACATTGATAGATTTTCGTATGTTGAACCAGCCCTGCATCTGAGGAATGAAGCCTACTTGATCATAATGGATAATTTTTCGGATGTGTTCTTGGATTCGATTTGCCAGTATTTTGTTGAGGATTTTTGCGTCGATATTCATGAGTGAGATTGGCCTGTAGTTCTCTTTCCTGGTTGAGTCTTTGAGTGGTTTTGGTATCAGAGTAATTGTGGCTTCATAAAAGGAATTTGGTAATGACCCTTCTGTTTCTATATTGTGGAATACATTAAGGAGTATAGGTATTAGGTCTTCTTGGAAGTTCTGGTAGAATTCTGCATTGAAACCATCTGGTCCTGGGCTTTTTTTGGTAGGGAGGTTTTTGATAACAGCTTCTAATTCTTCGCGACTTACAGGTCTGTTTAGATTGTTCACCTGGTCCTGGTTTAGTTTTGGTAAATGGTATTTATCTAAAAAAGCATCCATTTCTTTTACATTTTCCAGTTTTGTGGCATACAGGCTTTTGTAGTAAGATCTAATGACTCTCTGAATTTCCTCTGTGTCTGTGGTTATGTCCCCCTTTTCATTTCTGATCTTATTAATTTGCGTGTTCTCTCTCTGCCGTTTGATTAGTTTGGATAGGGGTTTATCAATCTTGTTGATTTTCTCCAGGAACCTGCTTTTTGTTTCATTGATTCTTTGGATTGTTTTCTGTGTTTCTATTTTGTTGATTTCAGCCCTCAGTTTGATTATTTCCAGTCTTCTCCTCCTAGGTGAGTCTGCTTCTTTTTTTTCTAGAGCTTTCAGGTGGGCTGTTAAGTCTCCAATGCGAGCTTTCTCTGTTTTCTTTAAGTGGGCACTTAGTGCTATGAACTTTCCTCTTAGGACTGCTTTCACAGTGTCCCATAAGTTTAAGTATGTTGTTTCTTTATTTTCATTGAATTCCAGGAAGACTTTAATTTCTTTCTTAATTTCTTCCTTAATCCAGGTATGATTCAGTAGTTGACTGTTCAGTTTCCATGAGTTTGTAGGCTTTCTAGGGGTAGCATTGTTGTTGAATTCTAACTTTAATCCATGGTGATCTGATAAGACACAGGTGGTTACTAATATTTTTTTGTAACTGTGGATGTTTGCTTTGTTACCGACTATGTGGTCGATTTTTGAGAAGGTTCCATGAGCAACAGAGAAGAAGCTATATTCTTTCCTATTTGGGTGGAAAGTTCTATAGATGTCTGTTAAGTCCATTTGATTCATTACCTCCATTAATTCTCTTATTTCTCTGTTAGGTTTCTGTCTGATTGACCTGTCCATTGGTGGGAGAGGAGTGTTGAAGTCTCCTACTATTAGTGTGTGCGGTTTGATGGCTGCCTTGAGTTTTAGCAATGTTTCTTTTATGTACGTGGGTGCTTTTATATTAGGGGCATAGATGTTCAGGATTGAGACTTCATCCTGATGAACTGTTCCTGTTATGAGTATAAAATGCCCCTCTCCATCTCTTCTGATTTATTTAAGTTTGAAGTCTACTTTGTTAGAGATTAGTATGGCCACACCTGCTTGTTTCTTAGGTCCATTTGCTTGATAAGCCTTTTCCCAGCCCTTTACTCTGCGTAGGTGCCTGTCTTTGTGGTTGAGGTGTGTTTCTTGTAAACAGCAGAATGTTGGATCCTGTTTTCGTATCCAATCTCTTTGCCTGTGCCTTTTAATAGGTGAGTTAAGTCCATTGACATTAAGTGATATTAATGACCAGTGGTTGTTAATGCCGGTCATTTTTTTAGTAGTAGAGTTTGTGTGTTTCCCTTCTTTGATTTGTGTTTGTGAAGGGTCTCTAGACGTCTGAGTTGTTGTGGTCATTGTTGGACTCCTTGGTTAGTGATTTTCCTTCTATTACTTTCTGTAAGGCTGGATTTGTGGCTGCGTATTGTTTAAATTTGTTTTTATCCTGGAAAATTTTATTTTCTCCATTTATAGTGAACGAAACCTTGGCTGGGTATAGTAATCTGTGCTTGCATCCATGGTCTCTTATTTTCTGCAGTACGTCTATCCAGGACCTTCTGGCTTTCATGGTTTCCATGGAGAAGTCAGGTGTAAGTCTGATAGGTTTACCTTTATAAGTAATTTGGCCTTTTTCCTTTGCAGCTCTTAATATTCTTTCCTTATTCTGTATGCTTTGTGTTTTGATAATTATATGGCGAGGGGATGTTTTTTTTTTTTTTGATCCAGCCTATTCGGTGTTCTGTATGCTTCTTTCACCTTCATAGGTATATCTTTCTTTAGGTTGGGAAAGTTTTCTTCTATAATTTTATTAAATATATTTTCTGGACCATTGAGCTGCATGTCTTCTCCTTCTTCTACTCCTATTATTCTTAGGTTTGGTCTTTTTATTGTGTCCCATATTTCCTGAATATTTTGTGATGAGAGTTTGTTGGACTTGCTGTTTTCTTTGATCAGCGTGTTTATTTTCTCTATGGTATCTTCAGAATCTGGGATTCTTTCTTCTAACTCTTGTATTCTGTTGCTTATGCTTATTTCTGTAGACTCTGTTTGTTTACTTAAATTTTCCATGTCCAGCCGGCCCTCTGTTTTTGTTTTCTTCTTTGCCTCCAGTTCAGTTTTCAAGTCTTGAACTCTTTCCATTATCTGTTTGATTGTTTTTCCTTGGTTTTCTAGGGTATCATTCACTGATTTATTCAATTCTTCAAACTTTCTGTTATATTTCTCATCCATTTCTATAAGGGCGTTTTTTACATGCTGTTTAAGGGCATCAATCACTTTCATGAAGTCAATCTTTTCTACTTCTTCTTGATTAAGGTGTTCATGTCCTTCCATTGTGGGGTCGCTGGTTTCTGGTGGCTTCATGTTGCTTTTTAGCTTGTTGGGCGAATTCTTGCCTTTGCGTCTGCCCATCTCTTCTTCCAAATGCTCCCTTATGAATCTTCTTTTATCAGATCAGGTCTCCTTGCCTACCTGACGCTGGCTCTCCCCAATGTTAGCTCTCCTGGCGCCAAGAGATCAGGTCTCCATGCTGGTTGGGCAGCTTGCAAACAAAGTGCCTACCCCCAACGCTGTCTCTCCTGGCACTGAGAGATCAGGCCTCCATGCTGGTGGGCCGGTCGCAAACAAAGGGCCTACTCTGCTTGGTGCAGGCAGGCGATAGAAACAAAGGGAGTCCCACCCGCTTGAGTGCCCCGAGGATTCGGACCCAGTGCCCAGACAGGCTGGGCTGGGTGATGTTATTTGCAGAAAGAGGACAGTGGGGCCGAGTTGGGGAGGGTTCTGGATGGGAGCTGGGTGGGCTAGGAAGAAGGAGGAGGTATGCAGGGAGTGGAGGCCCTGCCGAGAGCCCAAGAAGGATATGGGGCCAAGGAACCTCTGAGCTCCCCTTCCAAGGCTGGCGCCGCCCAGGAACCAGCTTTTTGTTTCATTGATTCTTTGGATTGTTTTCTGTGTTTCTATTTTGTTGATTTTAGCCCTCAGTTTGATTATTTCCAGTCTTCTACTCCTCCTAGGTGAGTCTGACAAAAGACTTCTTTAACATGATACAAAGGACAGTTCCAACAGTTAATTGCTTCAACACTTGGAGACATCAAGTATTTAGCATTCTGTTGTTTAGGCAGAGAATCCACCCTAGATCAAATATCATGCAGGCAAGCATTCGCCAGGTTAAAATTCCTTTTACAAAAGAAGGAGCAGAAGTATGCTTGAATATTCTGACAATTTGTCAGGGTGGAGTGGATCTACCTGTATGGCCATCTTAATGTCAAAAGAACCAAGTAACCACATCCTGGGTCAAGGTGTGTAGCCCTGGTTGTTGTCAAAAATTTTGAGCAAACTTAAACTCTCTGACCTTCAGACAAGGTAGAAACAAGCTCACGCTTTTGGGCCTCCACATGCCCTTAACCAAAAGCTATAAATAACCTGTCAGTTCAGTCCATCCTTACACAATCCCTGATGTAGTCAGCATAGCATTCCTGTTATACAGGTGGAGAAGCCAATGGGAAGAAAAATTTATTTGATGCTACACGCCTCTTAAACTATAAACCCCAAACAGGTTCGAATTCGTGTTGCTATCGCCTTCTCCCTGGCAGTGGACAAAGGCAGAATGGAAAGTCAGGGACCCCAGATTTTAGACTGGGTGTTGATATCTGCTTTCCATTTGTTGTGAGGGGGGGTCTGCGGGGGCACTGGACTAGTTTCTTTGGCCTTATCTACCTCTCTTCCCACTTGCCCTCTTCTGCACTCTCCTCCTTTTCTTTCCCCCTTCTTCATCCTTTACCCTGCCTCCTTTTCTCTGCAACTGTAGAATGGCACCAAGTTAAATCCCCAGGCCTCTTTAATCTCAGGCACTCTGCAATCTTTGCTGTAAATAATTTAATGCAATTAATTGTATGGGGCGGGCTTCTCTGAGAATATTCTTAGACATCCTTCCAGGGTAAAAACTGTTTCTACAAATGAACTCAAATGTTTTACTGTACTTTCATGAAAGTGGAAAAGCAGAAAGAGAGGAGTGTGGGAGTCTGTGCCCTCTTTGACTTTGTCAGTTGTCTGACTCAATTATTTTCCAGCATGAGATGAAACAAGGAAGTCATTTGACTGGAAACATCACCTCATGCTATTTGAGGAGAAAAGGCTAAGGCCTTTTAGTGCAGCAGTTGATTTTGTTGGGTTCCAGTCTCTTCTCCATTGACAGTTACTGAATATTTTTTTCTCTTTTGCATCAGAAACGACTGAACCTCATACTAAATGAGCCCTACTTGATTCAGGGCTACAGAAGAGAGGCTGCAGCTTCTTTCATTACCATTTGGAACCTATAGAGATGAGCTCCCAAAATAAACCTCTTCCCAGATTTCTCCATGAACTATAATTATAGTTCAAAATGAAAAATCATGTTTTTGTTTTGCATTATAATTTCCCTTGCTAGAATATGAATAAATGATCAAAGTACAGCTGTTCCTAAATGACTATAGCTGTCTTTCATACTTTCCTGGAGGGCTACAGTCCTTATTCCATCAAACACAATTTTTATAAACATATCTAAATGACCACAATCTCTGCTCATTGACTCCAATCCATCTGATGTATTTACAAATAGAAAAAATGAACTTTTCATAAGGTTCCTTTGCAGCACATTTGTTGCTATCATTTGCACATCCAAAATCCTGCATGTGTAATCAGAGCTATAAAAGTAAATATTCAATCCTAGTTAAAAGAAAAGACATTGAAAGAATTGATTGTGAGTATTGAGTAGGGTTGGATGCTGGGAAGAGAAACTGTGTGTATCTAGCAAATGCAGAGGACCAAAATGATGGATTCCAGCTCTTTTAAATAACACCTTCACATTGTTGTTGAAGCATTTCCAAAATGCTGAATTATAAAGAGTGCTGTACAAAGAACGAAGCCAGAAATTACTCACAGGTGCAAGAAAACGATAGGTCTGAATGGCTCAGAAATGATTTGCAGAAGCACTGGGAAGACATTTTTGTGTCTTTCAAATAGTAGTCTCATAAGAACACCAAATCATCTTATGTTTCTACAATGTCATGACCAAGTCATTTAGATATCTGTTCAGTGAGTAACTGGGCAAATGTCAAAAACGCAGATCTTCCTTTTCTAAGTGGAGAAAATGTTCCAACCCTATGAAGCTGCTTTGAAATTCAAATTATATCATATGCAGATGCTCAAAAACACTCGTTATATTATGTTACACAAATACAGAGTAATGCAATAATTGTAAGGTTATGTTATATAATACTTTTGCAGTTCAATTTATATGAGGTATGGAGTGGTTGGCTTAACCTCCAGAAGTCTTATTAACATTCCCATTCACCAAGTGTGCAAACAAGCTGGAGATCTCTCTACAGATCCCACCCCAAGCAGAAAGTGGTTGCTCCTGGCATAGGGACTCCTTTCCCACCATCCTCTTTTAGTCACAAAGGTGCTGCCTGGAGGCAGCAAACCTAGGCCCTGATTCCTCTCAGAGACTTCCACGACTCTTCTTTGTCACAGGGGAGCACTTTCACTTGTAGATGGTCATCTGCAAAATGCTGAGGAACAAGAGAGGAGGAGGGAAAGCATGCCAGGGTCACTGCTCTGTCAGGGGAAGGGAGAAGAAACCAGAACTCCCATTGAGTCTTTGCACTTGCTCAAACATGCTCTTAACTTCTGTGTCATCTGGCATCTGAAATTCCCGCCTTAGGATTCATTTCTACAATATTGGCTTTGACTCTTGGGCAATCCAACGAGAATGGCAATTATATTCGATATCAGTAAATTCGCCTCAATTGAAATGAATTTCAATTATTTTCATGTGATCACTTTGAGAGGAAGGAAAATTTAAAACAAGGAGAGACATGAAAGGGAAGAAAATTGCTGGCATATTTGCCCTGGTTTCATCAAATTCTTGAGTGAAATAATAAAGATATTGACCATGTCTATTCCACTGTCCTGGAAATCCATGGAGACATAAGGAGCTGTCTTATGACTTCACATATTTGGGATTCATGAATGGAAAATTAACCAAAGTCAAACAAGAAAAAAACAGAATGAATTGCTCACCTGATCTGTGTTTATATAAGTGGAGTGAAGACTAAGCCAGCAAGATGTTTCAGGTGGTAAAGCTGCAGCCATGAAGTCTAACCAGCTAAATTCAAGCCCTGGAACCTACATAGTGGAAACAGAGAATCAGCTTTTGCAAGTTGTCCTCTGACCTCCACATGTATACTGTGACATATGCACACATGGTAATGTTTGTATAGATAATTGTCAAAATAATATAGGAGGTGGAGGGATGGCTTTAATGCATGTATAATCACCCTGAATGAAGAAAGAAGAGCACACCCATAATAAATAGAGAAAGGGGATTCAGTGGGTCTTTTGATTCTGGCAATTCTAGGTAACTTCTTACATTTAAAAATATGATTAAGGCCGGGCGCTGGTGGCGCACGCCTTTAATCCCAGCACTCGGGAGGCAGAGGCAGGCGGATCTCTGGGAGTTCGAGGCCAGCCTGGTCTACAAGAGCTAGTTCCGGGACAGGCACCAAAGCTACAGAGAAACCCTGTCTTGAAAAACCAATATACAGTTACTTCATGATTTTTATAGCCAAATAAGATATTTCAGGTAAAGAAAGAAAGAAAGAAAGAAAGAAAGTCTGCAAGGATAGAAAGCTTTCGGATTTGGAAAGTCTAATGTGTCCCGACAATACTGAAGGCAGCTTTGTGCAGAAATACTGATGTCGCATCAGGAGTCAGCAGAATTTGCTCCCTGGTTGCACAAATAAGCAAGAAGAAGAAGTGAAGGAGTGACATGAAGAAGTCTGCCAGCTGTTTCCCCTTCTTCCCTCTTCACCAAATCCATGGTAGCTCCTAATGCTGACTCCCATCCATCCTTTCTTCTCTGTCAATGTCTATCTTTTTCATCATCTCTTGCCTGGGTAACTCCTCAGACCTTTGTTCCCTCTCTAGTCTATTAGATTTTTCCATCAAAAATGTGTTTAGTTAAAGCACTTCTACCGTTAAGTGTTATCAATGTTCCCAGAGCTACTGAGAAGTATAATTACAACTCAGGGATCCCAGTTTAATAAATATTCCTTGTGAGGTATGTTGAATAAGTAAGGTCATCAAGACGAGAGGAGACATGAATAATAGAATTCCTTTTATCCAATTACAAATGATTTATAAAACTATCAAGTTATTTTCACCTCTATTAGCATAAATTCGGGTACTGTTTCTCACCATCTCTTGCAGATGCTGTAATGGAGTAGTTAAACTGAACTAGAGACAGTGCTGTGTAGAGAATGATGTGCTCTATATATCACCCCCTGTTGAACATAACCTGCTGCAAGGTCTCCTTGTGAGCTTTTGTGTCCTTTGAACCAGGGAAGGACATACATGAAAATCCCTGAATAAGCTTGTTGGTTATGTCCAAACCTCCAACAGTCAGGTTTCCTGAAGAATCCATGTTGTCTAGCAGTTCATCCACACACTATCACACGAAAATAGTGGATATTTCCATTGCATTTGCAGATATTAGGGCTTTCTTGTAAAAAAACAGAGGAACATTCCACACACTAACTAATCTAGCAAGTAATCAGGTCTCCAAATTAATTTATAGTTTAATCAGATTTTTATAAATATAAAAACCCCAAGTTATAGATACTCATTTTGAAAATCAAAGATTCAGATATGATATTAAACTGCATGCCTGGCCCTGAATGCTTCGCTTGAGAATGACTTCATTGCAGCACACACTTCTTTGCTGCTCACTCAGAAACCAAAGAAGAAGCAATATAAAAAAAAAAGTGTTCATTGGCAGACAATAGATAAGAAAATATGGCATAAGCATAAACGACAAAGCTATTTGCTTTTAAGAAAGTCCTGTCACATTCTACAACATGGATGAAGTATAATTCCATTTCTATGAGGAAGCCTAGGCAGTCAAATGCATAAACAGAATGTGAGTCATAGCCATCAGAGAGTAGGAGAAGTGCAAACCGGGGGCTGTTGCTGGGGAACACAATCTCACTTTTGCAGAATGATGAAGCCCTAGAGATCAGTATCATTGGAATTTGAATGAATCCATTTCATCCTAAGAATCACACAGTTGAAAACTGTTAAAATGGTACAATTTCTGTTTTTACTATAATATTTTTAAAGAGGACTTCATTGGTTTTAATTGTGTAATTCATTAGCTCAGTTTTCCAATCATCCCTTTCAGTAATCTCCCCCACCCACTCCACGTGATCCCTCATGTTCCCATCCCTACCTGCCCTCTGTCCACCCACAAAATCTCTTCTATTTCTCCTCCCCAAGAGGATCCAAGTATCCCCCTTGGGCTCTTTTTGTTACCAAGCCTCTCTGGGTCTATGGACTGCAGAATTGTTATCTTTTACTTTGCAGCTAATAACCACTTATTAAGTTAGTACATGCCAATTTTATCTTTCTTGGTCTGTGTTAAATCATCCAGTATAATTTTTTTCTGGTTCTATCCATTTGCATTTGAATTTCATTATGCCATTGTGTTTTAGTAGTATTCCATTGTGTAAATGTACTACATTTTCTTTATCCATTCCTCATTTGATTGAACATCTAGGTTGTTTCCAGATTGTGGCTATTAGAAATAACACTGTTACGAACATAGTTGAGCAAGTGTCTTGTGATATGATTGACCATCATTTAGCATATGCCCAAGAGTGGTATAGCTGGGTCTTGAAGTAGATCAATTCCAAATTTTCTGAGGAACCACCATATTGATTTCTAAAGTGGCTGAACAAGATTGCACTCCCACCAGGAATGGAAGAATATTTTTTTTGCCCCACATCCTCTCCAGCATGAGTTGTCACTGTTTTTCCTATCTTAGGTTAAGGGTGGCAACAGAGATTGTGGGAGTGGCCAACCAATGACTGGTCCAACTTGAGACCCAAGCCATGAGAGTGAGCCTACTCATGACACTTGCTAGAGCACTGGGTTCAAGAGGCTGGATGACCTAGAGACATAGGATAGAAGCAAACATGACTCGAGAAAAAAATGCCAATGTAACGATGCCTACTGATATTCTCTTATACTCATAGATTGGTGCCTATCCCAATAGTCACAGAGAGACTGATATGCAGCAACTGGTAGAAATAGATTTTAAAAATCCCACAGACAAACATTAGGCCAAGCTCAGGGAATCCTGCTGAAGAGAGGGAGGAAGGATTATAGGAGTTCAGAGGGGACAAGGACATCACAAGAAAACCAACAGAATCAACTAATTTGAGCTTATAGGAGCTCAGAGAGACTCAACTGACAACCAGGGAGCCTGCATGGGACTGACCTAAGCCCTTTTCATATATGTGACAGTTATGTAGCTTGTTCTTCTTGTGGTACTCCTAACAGTGGGAGAAGGGACTTGACTCTTTGACTGGCTTTAAGGAAAATATTCTTCATACTGGGTTGCCGTGCTCAGCCTTAATACAAGATTAGGTGCTTAAGTCTTACCACAACTTGATATGCCATGTTTTGTCAATATCCATGGGAGGCCTGCCCTTTCCTGAATAGAAACAGAGGAGGAGTGGATTGGGTGAGGACAGAGGTAGAGGGAAAGGTGGGAGGAGGGACTGGGAGGAGAGGATGGAGAGGAAACTGTGGTGAAGAAGAAGAAGAAGAAAGAAGAAGAAGAAGAAGAAGAAGAAGAAGAAGAAGAAGAAGAAGAAGAAGAAGAAAAGAAAGAAAGAAAGAAAGAAAGAAAGAAAGAAACTCTGTGGTACCACTGACTTTAAAGAAAAGCCTAATTTGGTTAAATCTGAAAAATATATGCATGTAAGTATCAAACATGAATAATAATATAGTTGATCATACTGTCAGTGGTTTTTGCTATGAGCTTTCTTAAAAATCTAATTATCTAATTGGTCTTCAGTGGTGACATCTTAATCAGAATTATAATGTTGCACTAGAAGTACAGGACACATTTGCCAAAATTATTTATATTAAACAATGATATTTTCTCCTTATTCTACTACCCAGTCACTCCACGTGCTGATTTTTCAAAGGATGTTATAGAGACAAAGGATGTGATTGCCCTAAGGAATGTGGACCAAGACACTTTTGTCTCTCCCGCAATGATCCATCTGTACACTAAGAAACCACACGGTTGCTCCCAAATCTATTCATAATAATTAGACTATAATAATAATGTGAGTTAATAAAATACCACATAATCCAGGAATTAGGAGAGCAAAAGGAAAGGTTTCTCCTGAGACTGGGAATAACCTGGAAGAGGGCACAGGTGTGAGATATTTGATGAATGTCTACACAACGAGGCAAGGCCACTCTCAGAGTTTAGAGGCTAGAGTAGTAAAAACCAAAGAACATTCTTCTCCAAATCCAGTTTTCTTGAAACAATACAAAGGCAATCATTTTTTTCTAGACTTTCTTAGTTTGTGTTCATTGCTCATGGTAATAGGTTCCACTCCGACCACAATTATCCTCCTTGCTCCATCTTCTCAACCATACCCCTGCGTCTGCCTGTCCCTCACCCAGATCCTTGCTTCTCCCTTCTTGCCCCTATGTAGACATGGCTATATGTATTATGCACATGCACAAATGATCACAAATCTGCAAAAGAGAGAAAAGATGCTGTTTGTCTGAATCTAGCTTATTTTGCTTAACATGGTTTCTGTTTCAATCCATTTTGCTGCTACCATCTTGCTTTCCTTATAGCTGAATAAAGCTCCATTGTGGATACATTTTGTATTTATCATTCATCTCTTGGTGGACAACTAAACTGACCCTATAACCTGACTGTTGCACATAGTAGTTCAGTGAGCACCATGTGCAGACACCTCTGTGGTTTGTGGCTTAGATTCCTTTGGATATATTCCCTGGAATGATCTAGTGGATTCCATGATCATTCTAGTTTTAGTTTAGGGGGATGAGGAACCTCCATACTAAGTTCCATAGTATCTGAGCTAATTTTCAAAAATTTAAGTTAAATGGAAATGCCTGTTAGTCTAGTTTGGTTAGTGTATACTACATATATTGAATATATGTATGTATATATTGAATATATGTATGTATACACGTATATTGAATTACTATAATATAGCCAACATAAAGATCTAAGTATTATATCTCAATAAAAACAATATTAAAAGCTGAAATATAAAATCATAGAATACAGTTGAGCAATAGACAAATCTCCATCAAAAGAAGATGACAAATGAAAATCCCAGGGCCATCAGCGTCATACTGTAAGCGTGCACAGAACTATGGTCTGGACCAGAATGGAGGTGAGGGATGCCTGGACAGCAACTAAGGCAACCAAGTAGGAGGAAAGAAAGACACTCTTCTGAAGGTCATAGTGAAAGCTCCCGAGGAGCAGACTACAGGCTGCAGAGTAGAGCAGCTGCAGAGGAGGGAAAGAAAAAGCTGTTACAAACATTGGAAACGCACAGGTCAAAGAGGGAAATTTCCTTGCAGCGTACAACACCTGTCTGCGTTCTATGCACTACTCAGTTTCAAGCTTTGGGCAAGGTGCTGGAGGTTGAAACACACAGAGACACACAGACATGGACCTCTAGTCACTGGTAAGAAGCCCTTTATTCAATAGCACCATGGAGGCTTATATACCCAACACAGTCAGGTGGGCCAACAGGTGAAAACCTTATCCTCTGATCCTCAAGGCAAGGCAACACGTGCTCGTGAAGCAGAGCTGGTAAATAACTTTGGCACCGCTTTTAGTAACTCAAATCAGAAGGAAAGTAAAGATCTCTAGCAGCTGGAGGCCAGGACTCCAAATGGTCCCAACAGTTCCCCACACTAGACAGGATGTTATGTGACTGTCAAAACCACAGGCAGGAATGTCTGCTTTTACAGCTAGGGCATGCGGCTTACCTGAGAGAACACTCCCCCAAGTAGTGAATTGGATGTTGGATCGGATGGCAAGAGACACATTTCTAAAATTCCTTCACTCATCTCTTTTGTTCTTAGCAATTTCCAGGACATGAGGCTTGTTGCGATGGCGTTATGTGGATAGATTGAGCAGAGAAAGGAAAATACCTACACTCTCAAGGAGGTGTAGCTTTCCGGAGCCTCATGTAGCTTCAGAAGCTGTGTGACACTGCTGGCCAGGTGAATCTGCAGAGCTGAGAGATCTTACGTGAATTGAGACTGCCCTTCCGTTACACCTTATGAGATGCTGTATACGTTATGCTGCACTGGGAAGCCTCCTGGGAGAAGATATTTGGACTGAAAATAGAGAGACCAAATCCCATGTCAAAGCTGATTTTTATGATTAAAAAAGTATGCTAAACATCTTGAAATCATGTGGGCTATGTTAAATGCAATCTTTACTTAAATTCTGAGCATAACTGATGAGGCATTTTCTGCGGTGGAGCAACTTTTAAAGCCCTTTCAGAAAATGATACTATTCCATGTCAAATATTCTACCTCAATTTACAGCTCTTCACTCCACAGAATGGTATATTATAATATTAAGATATCTAAAAGTGAGATTTCAGCTGTAGTCAATTCTTTAAGCATTAGAGCACAGAATAACATATAAGAATGGAGTAATATTCTTGCAGCCTGGCGTCATTAAGTAGTTTCGAAGATCTACCAACTAGTGTGATGTTTCTTCTAGTCAATGTATTTATTAAGATTTTATTTTTATTTTTAATTGTGTGTTTATGTGGGAGGTGGGGAGTGCCTGAGACTATGATGCTTGTTTACACACTTCTTTAAGTGTGTAAGTATTTTCCTTCTCTGCTCAATCTTTCCACATAATGCCATTGCAACAAGCCACATGTCCAGACCAGAGAGACCAGAAGAGGGCACTGGATCCCCTGGAACTGAAAATACATGCACTTGTGGGAACTATATGTAGGCAGTCTTCTGCAAAAATAGTTTATGATTTTAACCACTGAGCTATCTCTCCAACTTCTCCCAATCTGTTTTTTTGGGGGGTGGTGGTGGGGGAAATTAGTAATAATTCTTTTCACCAGCAGATATAAATCCTGTTACCAGCTGTTCAATAAGCAATTTTCCTAGTGATTCTCGTTGTTTTTAGTACTCTAATATAAAATGAGAGAAAAGAATTTTCCTTAGCTTCCCAATTACAGTGATTGTCCATATTTTATCTTTCTGTCACTCTCAAGGGTTTTTCTTGAAATTCCATGGCTCTCTTGCACATAATCATACAAAATGTGAAGCCGTATAAAGGAACAAGACCCTGTGATCCTGGAACTCTTGATTGCCCAAGACCAGACGTGAATCAAACCAATCTGAATCTTCCAAAAAGGTCAGAACCACTCAATGCTGGGAATATCTTATTTCCTGTCCTGAGGGACCAAAGAAGGGATGGACAGTGAGCCACAGGACAGGAAAGAGAATGAATCATGTCAGAATATGTTTCTGGTCATGCTGCCAAAGTTATGAAAGCAGAAGGGAAATGGAGAATAAAGCTATGTTATCCTTTGTTTATTTGCAATCCTACCCAGAATTTCCAAGAGATGTCCCAGCAATGTCTTAGTGGGCAGTGGACTGCTAGTACTACCTAGTTTGCGATTTTTGCTTTCTAAGAAAACAGCAAAATATTAAGTATTCTAGAAGTTATTGAGACTGAAATTCCTTTTGGCAATGCTTGTAATTTATAATTCAGAAAAGCATTTGTGTTTTTATATAAGCAAACATTTTTGAAAGTACCTATGCCAAATCTAGCCTTTGAATAATAATAATGATGATGATTACTTGTTTGGAGGCTGTGAATTCTAAGTGCTCTCTGTTCCTTAAACTACATGTAGATTGCTGTCCATAAAAAGGTCACTTCAGCTATCAGCTCCTTTAAAGACAGCCTCGGGTGGAGAGATGCCTATCGCATACATGTGACTTCAGTTTTGTTGCTTGTGTCCAGGGAATGAGTGGCAACATAAAATCCCACAAGGTGATAATTCCCCAAGCTCTTTCAGTAAGGGCTGGTGAGCCTTGCAGACACACCTTTCAGCTCAACTCCTGCCCTATACACTGTTTCCTGTGACTCCCTTATGTAACCATTTAGTATAGGAATTTTCCCCCAATGAACCTGAGCACTAACCCACACCTTGGAGTGTGGACCCTAGGCAACCCATTCTGTGGCATTACATTGACTTCTCCAAGCTCCACCAGCAGACTTGGCAGAATAGGAAATGACGTTCATCTCTTTCATCCCAAAACAATATGCCGTCTTAGTCTCGGTGTACACACTACTCCCTGCAGGACCTTCAACCTAGTCAGAGCTGGTTAGTTCAGCAGGGTGCTTCATTGGTCAGTCTTGAAATAATATTCCAGAGGTAAATCAAATGTCTTTTCCTTGCTGCAAATACCTCAGTAAAGTCATAAAATCCTAAATGAGAAAGTGAGAGGCATATTCAGTGGGGAGCCTTACTGACTGCTGAGACTCTTGGTTGAGTTGATGCAACAGGCACTGATTGGTAGCATAATTCATGGTAATCTCAACCCCAAAGAACACTCAGTTATTTCCAACAAGTTATTGACATATAATACTGAAAAAAAAACAGAACTGCCCTATAGTTAGGCTAATGAATATCTTAGATAGATATTCATAGAACCTTCACCCAGTAACTGATGGAAACAGAGGCAGAGACCTACATCTAAACATCTAAACACTGAACTGAGCTCCCAAAGTCCAGTTGAAGAGTGGGAAGAATGAGAATATGAGCAAAGAGGTCAAGACCATGATAGGGACCCCCACTGAAACTCAGTCCACCTGAGCTAATGGGAGCTCACCAACTCCAGCCAGACTGGGAAGGAACAAGCATAGCCCTACTGCTTGTATTGGCTTTTTGGGAACCTATTCTGTTTGCATGGATACCTTGTTCAGCCTAGATATAATAGGGAGGGTCTTGGACCTTCCCCAAAGCAATGTGCCTCTTTGAGGAGTAGATGAGGGCTGGGAGGGGTAAGTGAAGGGAATGGGAGGAGACCCAATAATTTGAAACTGGATAAATATTTCAAACAGCCCTTAGAAAAGGCGATAGAAGGTTTCAGAAGACCTTCAGAAATTTGAAACAAAACAGTAATTCTAGAACTGAGAGATCTATCTGAAATGTTTAAAAAGCCATGAACCCAAGTTTGGCAGCAGCTAGATAGATTTTGACAAATCTTCCTGCTGCCTTGGCTTTAGGCCTCCGTGCTCCTGTAGACTCTCCTCTGATTGATGCTACTCCCTTCTCTTTGCCCTCAGAGCTTCTCATCATTCCAGCTGGAGGTTTATTCCTTGCAAAAGTGATGTGTCTGTATTTTTTAAATATATAGATAATAGAATATTTTGTTCTCCTTTTATATGATATTCTAAAGCTTTTCTAAAAACTTGGTGTCATGTTCATGTGTTTAGACTTTATACATATTGGTATTTATACTTTATTACCTCTGGCATAGTCATCTATTTATTGGATAAATCACTATTGAGTTTTTTGTACTTTTGATGTATACCTAACTTACAGAAGTTAATATTAAAGATGAAACTATTGTGGGTTGAGGCATGGTGACCCAAGCCTGTGATTTCAGGACTTAGGAGATGGAGGCTGAACAATCAGTGGTTCAAGTTTTTCAGCTCTGGCTGTCATATGAGCTGGAGGACATTTTGGATTCTGAGACTCCATCTCAAAGTAATTATGATGCTTCTGCAAACCCTCACTGTCGGTTTGCTTGGGAGCAGGTGAGAGACTCTAAGAGACTCCGTGTAATGTATTCCCATACAAATAGTTCCTTGTTTTATATTTGAACCTTTGTATAAAATTCTGTAATTAAGTTTTACCCTATCTTGATTGTGTGACTGTGCCCATCTCTCTGTTTAAATGTAGTGTGTGAATGCTCACATTTCGAGTACTCACCAAAATGTGGCACTATTCACCTTTGAGCATATTACTAATACAGTCCTGATTCAACTTGTTTTAACTTGATTTAAGGTAGTGGGTAGTTAAGATACTTACATATTTATTATACCCCATTTCCATTTGGTTATCATTTGTTTGGATCCTCTGGGAATTTTCTGCTGGGTGATTTTATGTATAATCTCCTTACAAAAAAATCTTTAAAAGTTTTTAGTCTTAAAAGCAACCATTAATGTCAGGGTCTTCTATTCGATTCCATTGGTCGACTTCTCTGTTTTTATGCCAATACCAAGCTGTTTTCAGTACTGTAGCTCTGTAATAGAGTTTGAAGTCAGGGATGATAATGCCTCCAGACGATCCTTTATTGTTTTGGCTATCCTGGGTTTTTTGTTTTTCCATAAAAAGTTGATTATTGTCTTCTCCAGATCTGTGAAGAATTTTGATGGGATTTTGATGGGGATTGTATTGAATCTATAGATTGCTTTTGGTAGAATTGCCATTTTTACTATGTTGATCCTCCCAATCCAAGAGCAGGGGAGATCCTTCCATTTTCTGGTGTCCTCTTCAATTTCTTTCTTCAAAGACTTAAAGTTCTTGTCATATAGATCTTTCACTTCCTTGGTCAGACTTACCCCAAGATATTTTATGCTATTTGTGGCTATCGTGAAAGGTGATGATTCTCTAATTTCCCTCTCTGTTTCCTTATCCTTAGTGTATAGGAAGGCCACTGATTTTTTTGGAGTTGATCTTGTATCCTGCCACATTACTAAAGGTGTTTATCAGCTGTAGGAGTTCTTTGGTAGAGTTTTTGGGGTTGCTTATGTATACTATCATATCATCTGCAAATAATGAAAGCTTAACTTCTTCCTTTCCAATACGAATCCCCTTGATCCCCTTATGTTGTCTTATTGCTATTGCTAGAACTTCAAGCACTATATTGAAGAGGTATGGAGAGAGTGGACATCCTTGTCGTGTTCCTGATTTTAGTGGGATGGCTTTAAGTTTTTCTCCATTTAATTTAATGTTAGCTGTCGGCTTGCTGTAAATAGCTTTTATTATATTTAGGTATGACCCTTGTATCCCTAATCTCTCCAAGACCTTTATCATAAAGGGGTGTTGAATTTTTTCGAATGCTTTTTCAGCATCTAATGAAGTGATCATATGGTTTTTTTTTCTTTCAGTTTATTTATATGTTGGATTACATTGATAAATTTGCGTATGTTGAACCAGCCCTGCATCTCTGGGATGCATTGAATTGACAGGCTAATCTTGGGAAACTGACATCTTTGTGATAGTCATATTTTAGCCACGGGCATGTTAGGACCCATCTTTTATTCAGATTTTCTTTTCCCTTTTTTCTATAATGACTTGGTGTTTCTCCCATAGAGTGCCTGCCAGCCTACCATATGTTTTTATGCCATCTAGAATATGATCATTTGTTTTTATTATATTTTTTAATTTGTTGTTACTTGTGTAGGGCTATAGTTTTTTATGTGATTTGTTTGTTAGAAATATTTCAGCTCTCGGAGCCTGTTTACAGTCGTTTGAAATGTAGTAAGTGAGTAAGGAGGAGGCGTGACTCAGTCTGAGTCAGACTCGATGGACGCATGAGCAGATGTTACTGCATTTGCTTGGAAATTTGTATTCACCGTCTGCTGCCGTTATGGAAAGTGCTTTTGAACCACATAAGATTAAGCTAGATCCAAGCGATTAGGTTGACTGCCAAGCACTTTTCTTTAACTTCCTGTCAGATTCAGGAAGGATGCTTCTGCCAGTTACCATTTTCACGTGCACAGTCCTTGGCCTTTGCAGTGAACCCAGATTCAGCAATGGCGCTAGTGCTATTGGAGCACAAGGAATGGTTTGATTTGCATGCAGGGCCTCCTGGGGATCCATGATTCTTCAGTAAAGACCATCTCAAATTTTATTTCAGTCGTTTCATTTTGAAAGGAACTGAAAGGGTCAAGTGACATTCATTGTCCCCTAGTTCTTATATTTCTCTGAGACACATTGCCCTATTTCTAGACAAAAGGTAAATTTCTTACATACATTTAAATAACCTGCAAAATTAGCACAGTTTGAATTCTGTTGTGCCTAATTCTAGTTTCAGTGGGTTTTGCTCTCCGTTAATTTGTAACCAATTGCTTCCTCCCCTTTTAAAATATGTCTTCATCTCCATTGGGTATAAAATACAGAAGAAAAATATATTGAGAAAATGATTCGGAGAAAAATACTTTGAAATAACAATTTAAATAATCTGAAGAAATATTTCTCTTTGGCTCATCCTTCTACCCATGTATGGGTCAATCCTGTCCTACCACCACTTCATTGTGTGTGTTAGCCTGAACAAAAATCCCTCAGTCTACGTGGGGACCAGCCAGATTCCTAGGAATGTCACTGTCTGGTATGTTAGACTCTGAATCAATAGGGAACAAACATCCCAATCGTGAGCACTGTTGTTATCATCCTTGCACAAACAGTTACACATTGTCTGCCTCTAGAATGACATCTGTTACCTGACCAAAGTTCTTCCTAGTAGTCAAGGAACAAATAAATATATCTGCTAAGTCAGGGTGAAAATCTTGGGTAAAGACTGCTATTAAACTTAGTGTTCTCTGTGTGCTGGGCATTGTTCTAATGTCTTAACTAATTCATTTCATTTAGTCATTGCAAAGCTCATAATGATAGCTGAAAAGAAATTAGAAGGATGTAACTCACCTGGGATTTTGGCAACAGATGAACCATAAAAAGAAATATAAAAGGAAATGACATGGCTACTCCTATGTTTGGTGGAGGAGTGGTTATTGCAGATAAAAAAAACATAATCAGAGCAGAGACATATGGGACCTGGGCTGTGTGAGCAGAAGGGGGAGGGGAGAGAGGAGAGGCATCACCGACCAAGCCTGGCCATACTGGCCAAGAGAGACTAGCACAGCCAAAATGGCTGGATTGTTTAGGGAAGGGTAGCTGAGAGTTGGCCAGGCTGGTTCCAGGACTGAAGGAGTTTAGGGTAGGGAACAGGGTATGCCAGGCAAGAGTCTAGTTAGCTTTCTCATTGGACTTTCACTGAACCTCCAGTCTCCAAATATAATGGCATGGACATTATCATTAGGCTTGTTCCCATCTAACTCTTATAACTTAATCAGCTTCTATTAATCTGCATCCTACCCCATGGCTTTTCACCTCTCTTCTTTTCTGTATGTCTGACTTCCTCAGTATCTTGCTGGCATCTGCTTGCACACCTGGATTCATCCTGAGTTCCTCTCTCTGCCGAGAGGTTCTGCCTATTCCCTTGCATAGCTAAACTGGCCATTCATCTCGTCATGAAACCAATCAGGTGTCTTTTAAAGGTGAGACAAAACATAGACACATCTTCATGCAGTGTAAGCAAATATACCACAACACAGAAGGGCCCTCTAACAGGTAGAATGAGGGATTCAGGAAGAACAGGCAGCCAGCCTCCTATTGGATATGTTAAATAGGCACCTCACCCATTTCTCCTGGACCTGACAGGTAACGTATTGTATAGTCACGTGAGTCACACTTGTGCCTGATGCAGTTTTAGTTATCCCTTTTATTCCACACAGCCCTCAGAATTGACACTGTGAGGTTCCCCCTTTTAAAACACGGGAAGTAGAGTAACAAGGGAATGACTAAGGGCAAAGGATGGCCAGTAACTTGAAGGAGTCTTTGGTCCCAAGGCACACACTCCTGCATGATGTCACCCACTTCTCTAACCCCACAGACCAGGTTTATAAACCTGCATCTGACAGAAAAGAAGGCAGAAGCCCAGGGAGAATGGCTTGTATTACAGCCTACTGTGGAAGTTCTGCGGTCTGAGGCTGATGATGATGCAGCCAAATCAGGTGTTCCTGACTGGTGCTGGGGAAAGCATCTATTAGCCACTGGGTGTTTCAACTGGAGGTCACCCCCCAGAGCCTTCTAGAGGCCACAGCTTGTCACATGAATAGAAAATCTGTTCCTCAATGATCCACCACATACGGTTAAAGACATCCGTGATCCGTGAGAGTACAGAGTCTGGCATGGGATGCCTGATGGGGCTCTCCTCCTTCTGTTCAGAACAGATGGAGAGGGGAAGGTGACAGTGGAGCACAAAAGGACAGAGGAGGAATGCCGAGCAGAGCCGGCACCTGTGGGTCTGGAAACACACTGACGGGGCAGCTGCCTAGTGCTTTTTCCTGTTTCCTATCATTTATCTCACTATGTGCAAATGTGAGAGACATATTGATTTCTTGAAGGATAATTCAGATGCCAGAGCAAAAGGGAAGGAAATATCATCGTGGACATTTGTGAGTCCCACACATTATGCCAAGCTACCCTGAATTTATTGTCCTATTGCAGTCCAATTATATAATTAAAAGCTAGGGTTGGCAGATGGTTATTATGCAGTATCCACCATGCTGCTTCTGGGCTTTAATATTTATTCATAATTTTCCAACTAAATCAAATTAGTCATCTTAGACAGCTATATAGTAATTTTGGGGTTTTTTTCTATAATTAGACTTCTATTGCCACTGCCAACTGATTTTGTAGTTAAATGTAAGCATGCCAATGGTAGAACTATTGAGAATCCAAATCTACCAAGCCTTTTAAAGACAGCACAGCATTTTAAGTTTGGATGTTTTGCAGAAATTGTTTTACTCTTCATGAGGTCAAAGTCAATGACGAAATTAAATGAGACTTCCTGAGAATAAATTGGGCAAAAAAGAGGTACAAGCAACAACTACTTTGAAGAATACTTTCTAGAGTGCAGTGGTGGTGTTTGCATCTTGGAGAGAACTGATAGACATGCAGTTGGACTAAGACTGGCCCAATAGGAGGGAGTTCATGCCTAGTACTGTAGACTTTGCCAACTACTCATGTTCTCATGGCTGATGAGGCCATAAACCCTAGAGGAAAATCTACTATAAACACTTTCCTAAATCACTGTGATTCCTACTTGCATTCTAAATACTAATTGTTATACAGATAGATAAGTGGAGCTCCTCCTCATCATCATCAAAGAAGCTTCCTTTTGCTGTAGACAGAGGTCATTACCGAAAGCCAAGACTGGTCAAAATGCAGAGGAAAAAAAACTGATCATGCATGCCCAAACCCAGCTGATCCTTCCATAATACAACCCCTATACCTAGTGTTCAGGGAACATCAAGGAAAAGGAATACAAAGTATT
Organism: Microtus oregoni; assembly: GCF_018167655.1. Classification (NCBI taxonomy): domain Eukaryota; kingdom Metazoa; phylum Chordata; class Mammalia; order Rodentia; family Cricetidae; genus Microtus; species Microtus oregoni. The sequence continues at coordinate 12,539,726 of NW_024543067.1, read as the reverse complement.
TTCAGAGCCAAAGGTCAAAGATGTCTGCTGCAAGATTGTGTCCTCTACATATGTCAGGGAAGCTGCACCTATGAACATGACCCGAACAAAGACAACACCAGTTTGCAAATCAACATGGATGGGGAAAATCTCAAAAGACCCTGTCTTAGTTAGGGTTTTATTGCTGGGAAGAGACATCATGACCACAAAAACTCTTAGGAAGGAAAACATTCTACTGGGTCTGATTCACAGGTTCAGGGGTTTAGTCCATTGTCCATCATGGTGAGGAATGCAGCGGTTCACAGGCAGACATGGTAGTGATATATCCTCACTGCAGACTCAGAGTGTATCCCAGCCATCATAAAGTAGTGCATGACCAAAACAACTTGGGGAGGAAAGGGCTATTTCACTTCTATTGATGCTTAGGACCATAGTTCATCATCAAAGGAAGTCAGGACAGGAACTCAAGCAGAGCAGGAACCTGCATGCGAGTCCAGTGGAGGGCTGCTTATTGGCTTATTCCTCAGAACTTCCTCAGTCTGCTTTCTTATAGAAGCCAGGACGACCAGCCCAAGGATGGCACCAGCCTTCAACTACTGGGACTGAATCATCACCTGATCAACTGTTCTCCATGACTCCTTCATGCCTTCAAAACCAGTACCTCCTGAGTGTCTCTTACATTACCAGCTTTGGCTGCCAGCATAAGGTATAACCTTGGCAACTTTTGAAACACGGCTCTGTGTAATAAGCCTGAGGAAATCCTTTCCAGAAGACTTCACCTCAGTAATGCTGGTATCTTCTTAATCACAGCTGATTGTGCAACCCCAGCTGACCAACATCTGTTATTAGCCTAGCAGAGAAAGGTTCCACTTTAATGGTTCTGGTATCTTGTTAATTTAAGCATAGCTGATTCTTTAGCCCCACATTATTTTCAATTCAAATGCCCTGATGAAATCTCTCTTTCCCTCTGAAACTTTGCATGTCAGGCCTCCATCTTCTGCCATGATCTCAACATTCTTATCTCCTGATCTAGTAGAGAGCATCCCATCATCTCTCAAGACTCAGTGGCTTGTTTTAGTCAGAAGTTCCAAAATCCTTTCACAATTCTTCCCAAAATAACATGGTCAGGTCTGTCACCATAATGCCCCACTCCTGGTACCAAATTGTCTTGGGGCTACTATTGCAGTGATGAAACACCATGACAAAAGTTAATTGCAGAGGAAAGGGTTTATTCCACTTGTGCTTCCACATCACAGCTCATCATCAAAGAAGTCAGGATAGGAACTCATGACAGAAAGCTAAAGGCTGGAGGTGATGCAGAAGCCATGGAGGAATGCTACTTACTGGCTTGCTCCTCATGGCTTTCTTAGCCTGCTTTCTTATAGAACCCAGGATGGACTGAGCTCTCACCCCTAAACTGCTAATGAAGAAAATGCCCTATGACTAGCCCGTGGCCCCATTTTGTGGAGGCATTTACTCAACTGAAGCTCCCTCTTCTCTGATGACTAGAGCTTATGCCATTGACTTCACTGGAGTCTCAGAGTAAGGAAATATATCCCTAGCCAAAATGTCTGTCTCACTGCAGAGCATTGAGATTTTAAAACTTATTTTCATATTGTGTGCGTGTATGTGGTGTGTGTGTGTACACATATGCATGCATGTAGGCTTGAGGGTGATGTCAGATGTCTTTTCCAATCACTTTCCATCTTTTTGAGATATGGTCTTTCTTTAAACCTAGAGTTCACCAATACAGATAGTCTGACAGGTCAGAGAGCCCCCAGAGACCTTCTTATCTACTCCCTCTTACCTTATCCTCCCCTAATCTGGGATTATAGGTATCTGATATTTAATGTGAATGCTGAGTTCAGAATTCAGGTCCTGGTTGTGTGGCTTTTCCAGTGAGTCATCTCCCCAGCCTTAAGTATATTTTGTTCTTATTCAGACTTTCTACCCAGGAAAAGTAGTTTGTGTTCTTTACTGCTGTTGAACTCTTTCCTGTTCACTATAAACATCACACACACACACACACACACACACACACACACACACAAAACTCAGCTAAACTTGTATGCATAGTAACTCACCATAAAAAGTATTTCTGATTGAGTACCTAATTGGCTTCCCTCTGACGCCCAGCTTAGAGCTGCTGACCAGAATTGCTTACCTAGAACTCCTAGTTAGGAAGGATGGTGTGACCTGACATGGTTTACCTTATCAGCAAGCATCAGGGTATACTGACTCCCAAGCCAAGATTATTTTTCTGCTTCAGTCTTTATTTAGAATCTTTATTGATTTTTCATGGCTTAATGGCAGCACCTACCAGTTGAAGACAATTTCATCAAAATACTACTCTCAAGGAGTGGTATTTTTTATTACAGCTCTCTTTTTTTTAATTTATTTATTTATTAAAGATTTCTGTCTCTTCCCTGCCACCGCCTCCCATTTCCCTCCCCCTCCCCCAAGGACCTTCAACAGCCATTTGCAAACTTTCACTCCTTTTAACAGTCAGTGAGGAGGTTATACAAAGCATGCTGGTCCTAAAAGTCTGTGTTCAGTCCTTCCCGTCCATCTGCCCTGAATCTCTTAAGACTCTGAAGGATCTTTCTATAGAGAAACCAGCTTATCATCCTACTTTCTACACTGTGCTAATGACCATCATTCATCAGCAATAGTCATTCTTTGCTCTTTTCAAACCAAAACTAATCAGAAAAGATAAGGAAGGATATTGGACATTCATTAAAGAAGAAACCCAAGAAGATGTTACAATTCTAAACATTTTGCACCAAACAAAACGTCACCCTAGTGCATAAAAGAAACACTATTACATCTAAAATTACATATTTACCCAAAGACAGTGATAGAGGATGACTTCTTCAGTAGTCCACTTGCACCAATAGGCATGTTACCCAGACAATAACAGAGAAATGCTGAAGTTGAACCATGTCATAAATCAAATAGACCTAACAGGCATCTACAGAACACTTCACCCAATGCTAAAAAATAACTTTGTTCCCAGCAGCACATAAAATTCTCTCCAAAACAGATCACAGATAAGACACAAAGAAAGTCACAATGGATATAAGTAAATTGAAAGAACACCCAGCATCCTATCTCTCTATTACAGATTAAAGCTAAATATCAACAACAAAAATTACAGAAGGTATACAAAATCATGGAGGCAGAAGAACTCACTACTGAATGAAAAACTGGCTCAAGACAGAAATCAAGAAGCAAAATCAAAAAACTTTAAAGCTGAATGAACATGAAATCACAGCATATTCAATCTTACGGGATTTAATGATGGCAGTTCTAAGAGAAAAGTTCATAAAACTGTCTATACCAAAAAATGAAGAGATTTCAGATCTAAAACTTAATGACATATTTGAAAGCTCTAGGAAAAAAACAACAATAACAACAAAATACTCAAAATAGTAGACGGGCCAAAATAATCTTCCAAAGTAATATATACAAATATATTTAAATACTTTTAATACACTGTATTTTGATCATGTTTCTTCTCCCCCAACTCCACCCAGACTCCATAACCCCTACTCACCCAACTTTATGCCCCCCCCTCTCTTTTTCTCTCTCTCCCTCTCTAACCCTAACACATACACTTACAGAGCATAAAAACAGAAGGCTCAGTGAATCTGTGCATGAGACTGGCCATTTACTCTGCCCCTTCATATGTCTGGAGCCCCTTGCCACTCCAGTGTGTGTGACTTTGCTTGCACCAGAACAGAGGGTGACCATGAGAAAAAAAAAATGAGCCTGATTTTCTGCTTGTGAGCAGACTTAGTGTGTAACTTATTTAATTCCTTGTTTGCTTTTTTTGTTTTGTTTTCATCAATATTTTTAAGGTAAAGATGAAAGCCTGAAAATGTTATGTTACTGATAAAAAGTGATTCACTACTTTTTCAAACTTTGAGTTACTAGTGTTCACTGTGATTAAGGACACAAAAAAAATTAATCACTTTTAGGGAAATTGCTTTGGTACTTCCCACTGTCTGTTTTGAATTATGGACTCATTTGAGATACATTAGCATATTGATATTACATGGTTGATAATGGTATAACTTTAATGCTAAATTGCATTACTTAATACTTACAGAGAATACCCAATGAGCAGAAATGGATGCTTCAAGCTAGTATCCATTTTATAGGCAAGATGGGGGTTAGAGAATCCCACGGACTCCCTGGGCAGCCACTGCTCCTCGTACCTCGTATGTGCACATGCTTTCCTTATTCCCGTCACATTTTGTTGAGAATCGTGTTGAATCTATAGAGTGTTTTTGGTAGGATGGCCAGTAACAATATCATTCCAACTTATCAATGAGCAGGGAAGATCATTCCATCTTCGGATATCTTCATCAAATTTTATTAAATGTCTTAAAGTTCTCATGAAACAATCTCTGACTTGCTTGGTTAGGGTCATCCCGAGAAATGTTTGAGGCAATTGTGATTTGAGTACAGCAAGCTACTGATTTTTATTTGTTAATTTTGTAGCATGATACTTTGCTGAAAATCTTTATCTGCTGAAGTTTTTAGGTTCATGCCACGGACTGGCTCAGGGGAGCCACTCAGACCACGGGAGAAGCAAGAACTCTGAGCAGATTCCACGGTGGCAAGAGCTGTGCAGCCTTGCGAACACAACCAAATGCTGGCTTTTATGGGATACGAGATTTTAAGTATTTTTAAAACACCTGCCACATCCACTGAGCTCAGCCCCTGATGGCTAGGGCAGAACCAATTATCCTCTTTCCCAGGCCACTTCTCCCCACCGCTATGCTCTAACCCTGAAGAAGCCACAATTGCTGTGGTAGCCGGGAGAGCATCCAGGGCACAGAGCAGGAAATGAAGACACTGACCCCACAAGGGAGCCCTAACAATGCCAAGCTCAAGCTGTGGGGAATGAGGGACTCAATCAAGATGAAATGCTCCCTTTTCCATTTGCTGGACACTCAACTGCTTACTTAAGGCTGTGTCTTATGGCTTAAAGGAGATTTCCACTATGTAAAGAACAGAAAAAAGACAGGATCTCTAAGGACTTCCCTTCAGGGACAAGTGAAAAGCCACATGAAGTGTTTAAAAAGAATGGACGGCACCAGTGACTGCTCAACATGGTGTGTGTAGGGTAGTGTGGAGATGCCCAACTTTCTATAAAAGTTAATGAGCTATTTCTGAATTTAACAGACTGCAAGCCACGTGACACCCCATCCTCATTGCAGAGCATCTATCTGAAGGGGCTTGCAGACCACAACTAGGGATCCCCAAGGAGCTTACAGGGGTTTATTTCTAGAAATTCATCACTCAGTGTCCATGGAGACTGGCCACAGGATCCTGACCCACAGGAAGGTTGCTGGATGCTTGAGCCTCTGAGATAGTATTTGCACTTTTATCATCTCAGATCACTTATACTAACCTGGTAAAACACAAACATTGCACAACAGTTATTGTACACTATTGTTTATGCGACAATGGCAAGGGGCAGTCTGAATATCCCCAGCACACTGACACTGTTGCTAATGCTTCTAGATTGTGGAGATGGCTCAGTAAATTCTTGTATTCATGTTCTTCAACCATGAGGACTTGCATTTGAACCACCAGCACTCATCAGACACACAAAAAGCCAGGCTTGGCTGCGTGCTATGTGCTTGCAATCTCAGCATTGGGGGTCAGAGACAGGCAGTTCTAGAGAGCCTGATTGTCAGCCAGCCTAGCAAAACACAGAACAAAAAGACAACACGAGTGCCCCTCCAGTTTACTGAAGTACACTATCTCAAAGCAGACATGTAGACAGCGACCAATGAAGCCATCTGACTCTGCTCTCCAAATGCTAAAGCAGATTCCTAACACACACACACACACACACACACACACACACACACACACAGAGAGAGAGAGAGAGAGAGACAGAGACAGAGACAGAGACACAGAGACACAGAGACAGCTGTGTTTGATTGAGCCTTCAAGGAAGAACCCTCGGATATGAAATGTCTAACTCTATGCATATACGTTCACAGCTGTCATTATGTGTAATATCAAGGACAGGTGCAGACACTAAAATCGATGCCAGTTCTCTCTCTTGAGTGACCACCAAGGTCACCAGTACTGCTGAGTTTGGAATGAGTCTCAGGATTCTGAACACAGCTCTCCAGGAAGTCGCTGACAAATGAACAATATTGCACGATGGGATAAAAACATGTTGTACCTATTTGCTCAAATCCTCGGCTTATTATAATTTTATTAATAATATGCATACTTTAAAATACAAGGCAGAATAACTGTAGGTCTGAGAAGTTCATACTGACCAGCATGGCTTCTGGGGAAGGGCACCCTTAAGGAGGCCCGGAGGAAGTGATGTGTGCAGCAAATAGGACTACACAGAACTCAGAGCGTTTGGAGAACACAGTTCATAGAGCAGAAGCAGCTGTCAGTGCAGAGGATGGAAGTGTGCTTAGCTGCACAGGGGAGGGAGTCAGAATAATGTGAAAGACTGGGGAGGGAGGACAGGAGGAGAAACCCTCATCCTCTCACAAAGCCAGTGAACTGCAGCTGGGCCGAGAACTGCCACCCTCTGATTTCCCTTCAGAGGACTTGTGGAAGCTTCACTGTTGGTCTCAGGTCTGGAGAACAGCTGTGGCAGGGTAGTCCAGCAAGCCAAGAAGGACCAGCTGTTTCTACTGCAGGCAGAGCTCTAGGTGATCCTGCTGGGTGAGCAGGAGCAATTGGACTTTTGCATAAGCCCAACCATATTTCTTCTCCCTTTTTTTCTTCATTGACATTGACCCCCAACAAAATTTTGCTCCCAACATCTGTTTCAGAACCTATGTCTACAGAAACAGCCTACAATCTCCACTCCCCAAGGACATCTCTCTCTCTCTCTCTCTCTCTCTCTCTCTCTCTCTCCCCCACCCTTTTCCTTCTCTCCCTCCCTCCCTTCATCTTCCCCCTCCCTCCAACTACAACAAACAACAAAACAACCAGTGCAACCAGTGTTTGTTTATATGTGTCAAGTCCCAAGGCTAGCATGTGGCATCCCAGGAATCAAACTCATGTATCAGGTTGCCAGGCTTGGAGGAAATTATATTGACAACTGAACCATCTTGCTGACCTCCCAGCCCAATGTAATCTCTTATTCCACTGGTGAAACACACCAAGAGACCCCTATTGTCAGGCTGAAACTTATCTTCTCTCCTCATCTAGCGACTGTTGAAAGTCTCCTCAGTGAAGAAATAATTTCTTGGCATTGTTCTGAGAGGATGGCATATTTGACTTGGGGGCAGATGTTTGAATTTCTTTGTAACTAAAAATGAATTAATCCCAAAGACCCACATCTTACATTTTCATTTGCTGTTTTGACTAGAAAAATTGAACATAAAAGCACATCCAGCGGAATTTGAATTTCCTGGCTTCACAAAACAAAGGTGGGGGTCAGATGATGGATAGCTTACCAAGGAAGCTATGAGCTTACACTCATTGTGGCTATTATTAAAACGTAGATGGAATAAAGCTGCGAATTCAGAGACACAGAAACTCTCTAGAATGAGCTCTTTCAAATCAGTGGACTTGCAGAAACACTCTGCATAGCTTCCATTAGCCCATCCCCCACTGCACTGCCTCAGCACCCAATTCCAGGCCTGCCGCCAGGGCTTTAAGCCCAAGTCCCAGGAAAAGGGCTCTAGCCTGCAGCCCCCACACACAGCCACAAGAGAGCAACCTTTGCATCTACTGCAGCCAAGAACATTTATGTTTAAGAAAAACGTGCTCATTGCTATGTGTTTTGCAAGACTCATGCAACTGTAATTTTTTTAAAAAAAGCTTACTTTTCACATCCCCCGCAAATTAGTTTAATTTTATTCAAATGAAACCATGGATTCGGATGGAAAGCACCTGCGCTCTGCAAAGGTGTTTCCCAGTTAGGAACACAATGCTGCCAATCACATTGAAGTCTCAGTGAAACTTCCCAGGGACATCTGAGCCAGGTGCTTCCCCCATCCCTATTCCAGATCAGAAATCTGAGCCAGGTGCTCCGCCCACATTCCAGGTATTCCCCCCACATTCCAGGTACTCCCTGCTCCCTCCAAATCAGCAATGTGAGTGGTCTGGCTGGCTTTCCATTGCTGGGGTAAAACATTGGCCAAAGCCAGCTTGGGGGAAGAAGGAGTTTGAAGATGATCTGTCTCTGAACATGTGTCTCTGGGTCTGGGCCACCACATAACTTCAGTGTCAGGGCATGAATTTGTGTGCCCCTGTTCTGTACATCACACAGGTCCTTCCCCTGTGTGTGGCAGAATCCACAAGTGGGGTAGGATATTGGTCTCCATGTTTGGTGACCAAGCAATCAGATACATTATTAACCTGGATGGAACAGACATAAGGAAAGGAGATTCTAAAAGAGGGCAAAACATCAAAGACATGCTCTCCTGATGACATTGGCCAAGAAAATCAAATCAAATCAAACAGCCAAGTATAATGTGCGCCATCTCCATAGAGGGCAGTGTCTCTGCTGAAACCATCACAACCGTACGAACACAAGAAGTGAACTTGGACCATGTCTGGTGAACCTGGGAGGAGGCTCTTGCATTCCACTAGTAGCTTTGTGAGTGGTAGGGCTGATGGCTGCACTGCAGCCTGACAGTTACCTGGCAGCAAAGCTGGGCTGGACTTCTGCCACACAGAAGCAGGAAGTCAATGGGAATTTACTTAAACTAGTTAGTTCACCATAGGAAACAGCTACAGCCACCACCACCACTGCTCACGGGTTCTACCCTCTGCCTTCCGTGATAACAGAGGCTTTCAGAACCTTTTCTGTGTTGGACTTCAGTTCTATTTGTGTGGAAGCATCATAGGAACCCTGAACTTCCCAACAGAGAGACCATGGTAGTCTTTTCCACTCCGTGTCACAAATGGAATATTTGTGTTGGCTGCTATGGTTAAACCTTAGTCATCTCCTGGAGGGAAAGGACTGGTTCCCAAACAGAGCTGGTGTGTCCACTTAACATGTGCATGTTACTAAATCTTTACAAACCCCTACAAGACAGTCTCAATTGTTCCCATCTGTCTTAGTTAGGGATTCAGTTGCCATGAAGAGACCCCATAACCATAGCGACCATAGCAACTCTTGAAGAGAATGGCTTACATTTTCAGAAGTTTAGTCCCATCATGGCGGGACATAGCAACATTCGTGAAGACATGGTGCTGGAGAAGGAGGTAAGAGTTGAGAAGGAGCTCCATCTTGATCTAAAGGCAACAGGAAGTGATCTGAAACACTGGATGTGGTTTGAGCATATGTGAGCCCTCAAAGCCCACCCACCAGTAATACACTTCCTCCAACAAGGCCATACCTTCTCCAACAAAGCTACACCTCCAAATAGTGCCACTCCCTGTCATCTTATGGGGGCCGATTACTTTCAAACTACCACACCATTATCCTTGGATGTCACTAAAACTCAGAAAGCTTAAACAGCTTGTTCACTCGTACAATCAGTAAAGAATAGAGCCAGGTATTCAAATGCTGAGGTGTGCATTTGATCTGTTGTGTGTTTTGTTGATGACATGCTACACTTTAGCTGCCACATTAAAGTTTTTGAAAGGTTTTAGGCCTGGGTTGTTAAAACAGCTGCTCAGAATTCAAGAAAAGATGTTGCCTAGCTCCTCAGAAGAACATTATCACTTGCCTGTTCATTGTGGCTGCTTTAGGCTGACGCCAAGACAACATTGAATTAGGACAAGTTCATGACAGGATGATGTGTTGGCTTGGTGAATTTCCTGTTGACATATTAATTACAAACATCTTTCTTTCTTGACAGACAATTCTGAAAGCCAAAAGAGGTGGGTTGATTTTTAGCAGAACATTCAAAATAGATCAAGATGTGTTGATTTCCTGTGGTGTGTGTTGTTCATCTTTTTATTCCCCCGATGTAATATAAAATATGAATTTCGCACAGGAACACCTCCAGTGTAATACAAAGGCACAAATCCAATCTCCAAACTGCCTTGAAGCCTCATATTACAGTATTATGCTTAATATCCCTAACTGGCAGCCATGGCCTCACACAACGGGCAGTGTGCATGGGAATATATTAAGCCCATCAATCAAAGAACAACACAGGAAAACATACCTAGAGGAAAGAATTCGTTCACAGTTGAGCTGACATTCTTTTACCTTTCTGTCATTTCCAGTCAACCCTGTGTATTTGTGGGGAGCACAAGCCATGTATCCTTTCTTTTGAGATTGCAGTCTCTATATTATCATACCAATTTAAATGCCAATCCAAGAGAGCAGTCAAAGAACTAAGTGCCTGAACATGACATTACTTTTGCAAGAATGGAATGTGTGCATAATTATTTTCATGAGGCTCAGCTACGAGATCCTGGCTCTTCCATCCATCCCTCAGTCTAACGTAAGGTCCACTTAATTATAAGAAAAACAAGAAGTTGTGGATGGAGAAAACCAGAGAGTCAGGGTGATTTGGAACCTTACAGGTTTTTTTTTAATTATTTTCTTTATTTTTCTAATAAAACATTAAATTGTAAGATTTGATGACTTTTTTTCTTTAGTTACAAAAATCATGTTGAATCATAGTTTCCTAGTTTTTCTCTACCACCTTGCCCAGATTCCAGTGCACCGCATAGTTGCAAGCAGAGAAGAACCTGGGTGCCTGGTTTGAGGGACTTAAGCAAGCATCCTTTACTGTCTGAAGTCTGCAGGTATGTGGAGTCGTGTACCTGACACAGACAGCAGGCGGGCGGATGATTAATTTCATTTCATCATTTTGGAGAGTTTGTTGTGTGGTTTCTTGGTTCCATAAGCTGCCTGTTTCACAGCCACAGGAAGCAGGAAGACGGCATGGGGCTGTGGTGGCAGTGACCCAAAATCTTCAGGTTCAAAGAAAAATTACCAGACCAGAGCCGACATAAAGTTAATAGAGAATAAATACTGCAGACAGAAACGTGGTCAAAAAACTCACAGAGAAAGACAAAGGAGATTTTGTTTCTGCAAGGAGACAAGTCTCTTCTACGCAATTGACAGAAATTACCTGGGTGAGTCTGCCGGGCCATGTAAACAGGTCTATATTTATATAGACTGGAATTTAAGAAGCTCACTCACTGTCTGAATGTAGCAAAAATTCTCATTCAGGATGATAAAAGTATTCTGCAGTAGACAGGTGATGATTGCTGTCTATGTCCAAATGCCCTTGAACTGTGTGTATGCTGGAAATGGGCAAAAAGATAAACAAAAGGTAAACTTATTTTGTATTATTCAACAGTCATAAAATTAATGTACAATTTCCAACATTTGCTTATCACAGATTATGTGTTCAAGGAATAGCATCATTTGGCACAGGGTTTTAGCTGGCCATATCCTGGAGCAGGTCATGCACCTCAAGCAGCCTCAAATTCATCATCAGGGAACAGGGGCATCAGTCAGCCTGCTGCCCTGGCTCCATGGCATTCTGTATGTTGGAAGGACAGTGCCTTGCTGGCATAATGAGCATTGACTCTCATCTTAGATGGGGTCTCTACTGCTGTGATTTCCGGAACATCATGACCAAAAGTAAGTTGGGCAGGAAAGGGTTTATTTGATTTATAGTTGTGCATTGCTGTTCATCTCTGAAGACATCAGGACAGGAATTCAAATAGGGCAGGATCCCGAAGACAGGAACTGATGCAGAATCCGTGGAAGGGAAATGCTTACTAGCTTGCTTGCAGTTGCAGAGATTCAGTCCATCCTGATCATGAAGGAGAGCATAATGGCATGTAGGCAGATGTGGTGCTGGAGGAACAGCTGAGAGTCCTACATCTTACAGGCATCAGTAAGTCAACTGACTGTCACACTGACTGAAGCTTGAAAAAAAGAGTCCTCAAAGCCTGTCCCACAGTGACACACTTCCTCAGACAAGGGTTAATGGGGAACCTTGTTAGCCAACCATCTTTAAGAGGTGAGTCTTAGTTAAGGTGTGGCTTTGCTGGGACCCAGGGTAAAATGTGTGCACCACCGTGTATACTCTACTCTCTCTGAGCCTTTTTCCGTGAGACATGGCTGTGCTTGGATTTCTCATTTCCTGTTTCGTAAATTTTTCCCTTATAATAAATAAAATATAATTGTTTTATCTATAGCCAGCCTGGTTATTTCAACAAAGGGCACACCTCCTAATAGTGTACCTTTGGGGCCATTTTCTTTCAAACCACCACAACTCTGATTTAGGGTTGGAGCTTACTCCTTAGTTTTAAGTTGTTAGTATGATTTTAATTGAAAGGCCAGAAAGCCCACAACCTGTGTGAGCTGCCGTTTTCTCTGTTTTCACATTAGCCTGCACTTTATTCCTTGTTGGTTAAGGCCACTTTGTCTGATATGTGTTCATATGCAGCTGTTCTTTTACTTTCATGGATATCAGTTTTCTAGGATGTTCCTCAGACAACTTTATAGTACAATGTGGTTTTGCACATAGCCTCTGTATCTTCCCCCAGCAGACTTTAGGTCACCTCCTGATTGTTTACAACACATCTTAAGCTTAGCCTATATGGTCTATAACATGGCAAAAAGTCTACATATTTAGTGCAGACTGTGTGTGTGTACATGAAGGTACAAGTCCACTCTCCCACACATGTATGTGTTGAAGCCAGAGGCTGATATTAGTTCCAGGGGCCCTTTTGTCTTGGCCTCCACAACATGAGGATTATATTAACACACTACTATGCCTGGTTTTATTACATGAATTTGAACTCAGATCATCATGTTTGTTTTAAAGCAAGTACACAGTGGGCCAAGCCAGCATCCTAGCTTCAGACACAATTTTTTAATATTTCTAATCTCTGTTGGTTGAGTCCATGAATAGAGAACCCATGGATAAAGAGACAAATGCAAGCCATAGCTGCATAGACTTTGTCCTTATTGACCCTAACAGCCGCGCCCCACTGTCTCTGCAGTAGGACAGTTCTTCACTGATGCTTAATGCGCATGACTCATGGGCTCCCCTCTCCCACTGCTCTGACCGTGCTGAGCAAAATTCCCTGCTCTAAAGAGGATACGAGAGAAGCATAACCTCGGCGTGGTATGGTTATATTTCCACGATATTCTTCTGTTATGCAAACTGTGATGTTAAAGAGCAATCATTTAGAATATGAGTCAGCTGTGAAAAGAATGGCTGGCAGCATATTGTGTTCATATTCTCTTTGTTACCATTGCTAAACAGCAGAGAACATTAACCACCCACGCTCACTTTCACTTCCCACCACAGGAATGAAGTCTGCCCCAGCCTCCAGTGTGACTCCTGAGGAATCCTACAGACCACAGCAAAGCCAAACCAAGCTGTGCCCCTAAGTACCCTGGAAATTTCCCTTTTGTGGAGCCTGGAGCACCTACTCTACTCATATTGCAAACTTGTCTATCAAAACTGTATACTAAATATATCAACAATAAATCATAGTATTTTTGATGTGGGATTCCCCTCTGTATGATATGACTATGTTTTGTTACCATTGGTTAATGAATAAAGCTGTTTTGACCAATGGCTTAGCAGAGCAAAGCCAGGCGGGAAATCTGAACAGAAATATATATAGAGAGAGAGTAGATAGAGTCAAAGAGATGCCATGTAGCTGCCAAAGGAGGAAGACGCCAGAACGTGTACTGGTAAGCCATAGCCTTGTGGTGATACACAGAATAAGAGAAACGGGTTAGTTTAAGATGTAAGAGCAAGCTAGAAAGACACCTGAGCTATTGGCCAGAGAGCTTATTCATTAACCAATGGTAATAAAACATATACCGCATACAGAGGGGAATCCCACATCAAACTTTCACAAGTTGTTTGCTCCAGGAAAGCCTCCTGCAGGGGACAAAAGTGATACAAGTAGCATCAAACTCAACAAAACTCATTTTCACATATGGAACATGAACAAAAACGAACGATTCATAAGATCTGATTTTGCAAATTAAATTTACTACAAATCTAAATTAGTTTTCTCTACAAGTCAACCAAACTCCTCCATTCCCATGTGGGTGGAAGATGAGAGGAAGTGTCACCTTTCAAACTTTCCAACACTTGAGGATGTCCTAGCAAGCACAACCTTCAACTTGGACATTGTATACACTACACACTGCTTCGAAACTCTTGGGGGGTGGGGTTCTTTGCCTCTGTCCTATCTCTTGACTGATTTACAGAAATTATGCAAGCTCCTCTACTAAGAAGGGACAGGGGAGAGGTGGGTAGAGGGAGGGGGAAGAGGAAGAGGAGAATGTGTGTGTGCAGATGTGCGAGTTCGTGTGTGTGTGTGGCATGTGGAGGTTAGTGGAGGATGCTGGATGCTCCACTCTATTGCTTTCCATTTCATTCTTTTGGCACAAGGTCGCTCACCAAACCTAGACAGGCAGCCAGCACGCTCCCGTCTCTTCCTTTTCCAGCACTGAGGTTACAGTGCACATACAGCCATGCCTGGGTTTTTATGTGGGTTAGAAGAATTCGGAAGCCAGTCTTCACACTTGTACTGCAGTCTCTCCTGTCTGCTGAGCCAGCTCCCTGCTGCTCTCAGTGGATTTCTTAGCCATTATCAGGTAAATACATTCAGTCAGAACACACCAGTGACTGGAGAAGACCGGGTCACATGGCCTGAGGTGACTGCATTTTCCTCTTTCCCTCTAAACTGGTGGGGAAATTGGACTTCCAGGGGAGTCAAGTCAGCAGAGGCTTCTACACTTGGACACCGAGGACACATGAGCCCTGAATGGATGTGATGTCCCAGAACCTTCCAGCTTATACATCTTTATCCCAATCAAAGTGTTAGGTTAAGCCCACTTTTTTAAAATGTATTTTGCAATGTTTTAACATCTTAAAAGTTTTGCTACCTGGAGAGACATTGTCCCTGAAGAAGACAGTTCCTACATGGGGCAAAGGATTTGGCCTCAATCATACAACTTTCAGGTGTAATCACCCTAATGCTAAGCACATATTCCCCAGACCCCAGATTAGCCAATGCTCACATGCTAAGGCAATGGTCCTTTGCCCTAACACATCCCAAGCTGAGATCCTAGGAAACTAGAGACCACCAGACACAACCCGTTTGGACCAGAGCCCCAGGGTGCACAGATTGATGCGAACCAAGCTCTTCCTGCATTTGCCTTTCTTCAAGAGAGCCCCAGGAAGACTTTATCTAGGGTTGCCCCTCAGTCCAGCCCTTCTGTCCCGGCTAAACTTGGGGCTTCCCCTGCATGGGGGAAAGTGGTCCTTCTTTGGGGAGATGTAAATAATTAATTAATTCTTCTTTCAGAGGCATTGTTCTTCCGCACCTATGCTCTCTGCGTGCCCTTCGTTAACTTACATCAGAATGTAAGTGGAGCTCATTGCAAGTGCTTAACTCTTCCAGTCTCTTGCAGCAGCTTTTTCTTTTTTCTAGAGATGCTACACACCTTAAAATTAGTCAGCAAAGAACAAGTATATGCACAGATTTGTAAGGGGAAAAAGCAGAACTTTGTTGTCTTGCTTCTAGTCATCAAAAAACCAGTTAGTTAGCCCATAATTTTATTTTAAGGGACTTTGATAAAACTTGTTTGAATTAACAGATAAGATGGCTTTTGAAATGGAAATCCAGTCCCTCAGTGAACCTTCCACAAGCCAGCTGCTCAGGAGGGAGTGTTGAGCAGAGTGCAGTTGCTGGCTGGTGAGCTCCTCCCACCAGAGGGGAGGAGGAGGAGGCAGAGTGTTTAAACCTTCTTCTGTCCTTGAAGCCTGTGTAAGACACAGTGGGCCCTCTGCTGGTAGCAGCAATATACTGGGAGAGAAAATACTGCTTACGGATCTCTCTGTGGCCAGGGTTCTGAAATTTCCCTGGGCAAAAGAGTTATTTGTGGAAGTCGTTAGAAATACCAACGTCTGTTTGCACTATAAGAAGGTGGCATTTGACTGGTTGAAGCTCAAACACTGAAACTTTAAAAAGCAGTGAGGATCTTAGTAAATTGGGAGCATGGGGACCTTGGGAGAGGGTTGAAAGAGGGGAGACATAGAGAAAAATGTAGAGCTCATTTAAAAAAAAAAAAGCAGTGTTCTAACAGAATTGGGAACAGTGTTGTCAGTTGCAGTCCACTGTCTTTCTCCCATTCAGCTAGATGGCACCACAAGGGCATGCGCTTACCCACCGAAAATAAAGCAGTTTGGTTTAGAGAAGAGTGCAGTGGCCTTAGGAGTGATCATTCATGGCTAGTTCACCTGCTAAGAGGCCCTGGGTAAGCTGTCATCTTTTGCCTGTTCCAAACTCATTGCTGGGGTCTATTTTGTAGAGCTTCCAAATGTCCTGGCTTCAAACTAAATGAGCGAGAATCAAAAAGAACAGTTGCGATGGTGCAGTATTAATTATGGCAGAATAAATCCTCTCGTCAAGCCAACTAAAATTTGGTGATGTGTCAGAGTCTTTTGTTGAGAAGGAAAGAAAACGCAAAAGATATCTTCATGTTTCTGAACAATCGTGACAGAAAGCTGCATCGTCCCCGGCGGCCATCCGGCAAACTGCTGCCTGAGCTCTTTAAGTGAGCATAGCACATCGGAGAAGGCAGCTTTCGGAAAACCAAGGCATGACAATCACACACACACACACAGAAAAACAAAACACAAAACAAAACAACAACAAAAAAACCACCTATCGTGCAATGTCTTCACTTTTAAATCTAATGTAATCTAAGTGCTGTGAAATTTGCCTCCTTTTTCTTGATACAAAACAGAGCTCTGATGTCTCATGCACCTCCCATTTCACGGCAGCTGATTTGCCTTCTCTAATGCGCTGATAACGCTTTATAACCCTCTGTGGTTTGGAGTGGCACCCGATTGAACAGCATCTGCAAACCTTACAGACAGATTAGCTTCTCTCCAGAGCGTCTCTAAAGATGGAGACTAAGGTCTAGCAAAAGCCCTTTGCTCTGCTCTGGCTTCCTCATATGGACAGCCCTCCTCTGTGACAACCCGACAGTGATAGACCTCGGCCTCTAAAAGCAGAAGGATGCTAAGGTGTATGGTGCTGTCTAAACAACTTTAAAAAGTTTCCTAGGAGCCATGGGAGACAAGTGATGCCCGGAGTGCCTATCAGGAGTCTAGTCTGAGTCAAAGAAAGCTTCCGGCTTTCTCACTATTGTGATTGGATGCCCCACGTGGTGCCTCTGGACTTCTTTCCTCCCATTGGTCAAATATAGATTTTAGGTTCCTCTTGGTTCTGTGATGTATGTCATCTACTTCAGTGCCAAGGTGGAGGTGGTAACAATTCAGAAAAGGACAATGGTCCTAGGGATTTCCCATCGTGATAAGGATTCTATCAATGAGGACATTTTCTCAGAGCAAATGAGAAATGTTTTGAAGAAGCCAATGGGAAATGAGACCATGACCTGGAAGAACTGACCTGGAATTCATGACAATCTGAAAAGACAGAACAATTGAGAAAAAGGTGGGTGGGATCATTTTGAAAACTGGCACCTCCAGCATTTTGGAATCAGTGGCATTTTTGTGACTTAACGTCCCCTATCCCCTAGGTTCACCACAGACTCGCCTTGCAGTTTGGAAACACAGCATGCTCTGGAGGAAGCATGGCTGCTCTTTAAAGTGTCTTCCCTAAGTTACATAAGGCATGCTGGAGGGATGATTGACAGATGGAGCAAATCTCTATAACTAGATCCCTAAAGTGAAGTGTGGTCATGCCAGGCTCACTGCGCTGCAGCAGGAACGAAAGAAGCAGCAGTGGAGCCAAAGGTGAGTCGCTTCTAGACCTTGTCCTGGCAGTTGAACAAGATCCCAGTGAAGTTCAGGCATGCAGGGGCATGAGGAAGGTGGATGTGGAACATTGTCTGCTACCAGTGAGAGAGCAGCACGGGGTAGCCAACGCTTTCCTGCTTCTCCTCGCTGAACTGGCTATTTAGTCATTTGCTTTCCATGTGGCTGATGCAATCATCACTCCGTTCCTCTCAGCAGTAAATTCTGCCAGCTGCTGCTGGTGGCAGCATCTGTTCTCAAGTTTCCTGACTATCTAATCATGGCCTCACACTCCCATGGACTCTGGAGCACGCGGGACTTTTTGCATTGTCTTCTGCCAGGTTCCTCATGGGGGCCATTGATAAAATAACAGTTTTAAGTTGGTTTCTCATCTTGGTATGTCTCATCCTTTTTAGAGGGTGTTGATACCCATTCCTGGAAGTTTTCAAAGGTAACACTTTGTTACCCTAACTTAGAAATACCTTGAACCCAGTAATGAAGTGTCTTTCCTCTGCCATTTAAGTGCTGCTTACCAGTGATGGAGTCCAGGTCCTGTGAGTGCCTGTGAACTCACTGCCATCTATCCCTTCCTAGTCTAATTACCTCCCATATACTTCACACCCTTAGTTTGTGGCTGTCTGCTCATGTTCTTACTTCATATTCATAACTAAAATCTTTATTGCTTTGACAATCCCTGCCAGGCAGTGGTAGTGCATGTCTTTAATCCTAGCACTCAGGAGGCAGAGGCAGGTGGATCTCTGAGTTAGAGGCCAGCCTGGCCTACATAATGAATTCTGGGACAGTCAGTGCTGCACAGAGAAACCCTGTATTGAAAAACAAAACACACACACACAAAGAATGCCACCCAATGAGTTCAAGGAAAAAGAAGGGTATGAGTCCCAGGTCACAGAGCCCCATGCACAGGAAGCACTCAGATCATTTGCTTTGTAGGCACTCCTCTGGACTAGAAAAGGGAGAAAGACTGAGAGAATATAGTCTCTCGAGGTTTTATCCTTGCACCCTGGGGATGTGGCGAGAGAGAGTTTGGCTGACTTCTGATTCTAGGGCTTTGCATTGCCCTGATAATACTTTCTGCACATCAGTAAGATGTAACTTCTGCCCACTGAGGGGCAAGCAGCAATTTCTCCCACACCCAGGTCAAGAAGAGGCTAGATTGTTGCACGAGTTCTAATAAGTCTTAATAATAAAAGCCTGGAGTCAGATATTGGAGGAAATACTGAGAGATCAAAAAGACAAAGGAGCAAAACCAGAGTTACCTTACCTACCAACTTCCCAGTCAAAAGAGACTGAGTTCCCATCTCCTCCCACCTTATTACTTTCTCTCTTGGTCCAGGGATATCACTTTCTATCTGTCTGTACAGCCCTCCAGACCCCTGTAGCTAGCTAGTAGCTAGCTCTGCCCTCTAATCTTCAGGCAAGCTTTATTTGTTTTTATTTTATTATTTTAATTCATTTTACATTCGAAACAATCTTCTCTGTGCTACTCCTCCTGCCCCCTCGCCTCACCCCTAACCCGCCCCTATCCACTCCTCCCAAAAAGTAAAGCCTCCCATGGGGAGTTAACATAGCTTGGCACATTAATTTGGGGCAGGAACAAGACCCTTGTCTCTGCATTAAGTCTGAGTATGCCATCCCCACATAGGGAATGAGCTCTAACAAGCTAGCTCCTGCACCAGGGATAGATCCAGGTTCTACTGCCAGAGGTCCCTCAGATATCCCAACCTTCACAAGTGACTCCTGCATGTGGCTGACCTAGTTCAGACCCATGAAAGCTCCACAGCTTTCCACGAGCTTGGTTCATCTGTCTCTGTAGATTTCTCCTTCATGATCTTGATCTCACTTGTTCAAGAAATGGACAGCAAAACGCCAAATAATCCAGTTAAAAATGGGGTGGAGAACTAAACAGAATTCTTAGCAGAAGAAATTCAAATGGCTAAAAGACATTTAAGGAATTGCTCAACATCTTTAATCATGAGGGACTTGCAAATCAAAATGACTCTGAGGAACCATCTTATTATACCCATTGGAATGGCTAAGATCAAAAATACTGAGGACAGCTTATGTTGTAGAGAATGTAGAATAAGGGGAACACTCATTCACTGATGATGAGACTGAAATCTTGTACAGCCATTCTGGAAATCAGTATTGCAGTTTCTCAAAAATTGGTACTTAATCTACCGCAACTAGTGATATGCCCAAGAGTGATATCATATGCCCAAAGGATACTCAATCATGCCACAAGAACACTTTCTCAACAATATTCATAGCAGCATTGTTCATAATAACAAGAACCTGAAAACAATCTAGATGTCCCTCAACTGAAGAATGGATAAAGAAGATGTGGTACAATTGTGCAATGAAGTATTACTCAACTGTGATAAACAATGACATCATGAAATTTTCAGGCAAATGGATGGAACTAGGAAAAAACATCCTGCGTGAGATAACGCAGGTTCAGAAAGACAAATATGTTATGTACTCACCCAAAAGTGGATAGAAGATATAAAACAAAGCAAAGGATAATCAGACTACAATCCAAAGCTCCAGAGAAGTTAGGGACTTCTAGTAATTGATAGAACTAGATGCAAAAACCCACAAGCAAGCACCAGGCCAAATTCCGGGAATCCAGTCAAAGAGAGGGAAGAGGGAATATAAGCTTTATTTGTACACACAAGATACCACAACATTTTTCCTTTTCTTGTCTAAAAAATAAAAATAAAGGTGATTGTTGGCATACAAAAGAGTTCCAAAATAGCCCAGAATGGAGTATAACAAATGTTTATTTATTAAGGGATAAACTCACAAAAATAGTAATGATCTGCAGTCTTCTTCATGCACTGGGAACTGGAAATGAATCCAGCAGCCAAGAGGCCCATGCAAGCTTTTCATCTGCTTTTATGGTACATGAAGCTGTACCCTAAGTGGGCCGGTATCATAAAGGATTTTGGCTGAAGGCATTCCCACAGTACTTATCCCTTTTGTCTAAATAAAAGAGTTCTAAGTCTAACATAAAACTAGACAATAAAAACAAACATTAAATATTGTTTAGGGAAAAGAAGAGGCAAAAACATACATAAAAATTAGAATTACAACCAGCATGAACACCTCAAACAAGAAACATATGCTAAATGTTTCAATAGTTATCCTATCCTAAGGAATCTAAGTCTAAAATTAAAAATGGCTTGGCTAAGTCATGAGAGCAAAGTAACTGTGACTATCTAGTCTTCAATCCCATCAAAGGTCTGACAAGGGAAATAATATTACTTGAGTAAACAGAAAGTGCAATCAAGTAACTTCAAAAGGTGCAAGAAATGACAAAGACAACTGGCTACCTGGGCAATCACCTGAAGTCTCATTTGCAATGTTGGGACAACCAACTTTGGCTAAAGCCTAGAGTAACTGACAGGCCATTTTTCAGAGGCAGCAAAATTTGAAAAACTGTTTTACCCTGTCTTGGCAAGGTTTGGCAGCCTTTTTTCTTGTATCCCGATCTAGGCACCATGCATTTTGTCAGTGACTGAATTGGGGCAGTTCTTTGCACAAGAGCCGGTTTTGCCAAAAAGAAAACAAGATCCAGTGGAGTAGTCAACATTCTTTCAGGAATAGATCAGTGCTGCCAAGGAGCAATCGTGTCTCACATCAAAAGAATCCTAAGTTATTTAAAGGCCATATTCTACAGTTCTTTGAAGTTTTTGAAGATTACTTATCTATGTAGAATACAATCTCTATGCATCTAAGGAACCTGATTAGTCCATCTACAAGTATGATAAACATGGAATACTAATAGAGCTTAAAGAATAAAGCTTCATATTAAAATATTAAACAATTCTTAAACAAATATTCAGCAAATGAGGACAATGACCTCAAAATGTAAAAAATATATAAGTATCTTTATTTTGGGTAGAAATGTATAGTGTAATATGATAAATATATCCTAAAATTGCATCAATATACAAAATATCTTGAGCATAGGTAAAAATATTCATGCATACAATATGACAAAATAACTTTGCATAAGTATACATTTATTGTAAATAGAAATAGAATATTCAATATAAAACATAATTTGAATTTGTTTCAATATACAAGAATCTATACCAATGTAAATTATCTATAAATAATAGCTCACAAGTAATAATCTAATCTACCTATTATCCCATCCTATCCAATCCTCTTTTTTTTTCTTTATCAAAAGAGATCCCTGAGCTAACTTTATTTTCACTCCCAACCTTAATCACTTATAACCATACCTAGTAGTTATAAGTAAACCTGAGGACAAACTTTGTTCAGAGAGGAAACTTTGTTTTCTAGAATTACTTCTAGATGTCATGGTGGGTGATGTTATTTCTATAGGATCCTGTAAAAACTAAAATGATGGTTAATTTTTGAAACTGAATAAATAATAAAGTCAGTTCTGTATTATCTGGTATAAATTAAATGGTTTTAATATGCACTAGATCATTGCTTAAAGACTTCCTTTGAAGCCTTTTTTTAGTCTGCCCCCAGCAGCCCTCCACACAGAACAGCTTACCATGACCATGTTAGGTCCATGCCTCATCCTTGTTAGGTTTTTGTTAATCTAATTCCTCAAATTCTTCTTTTTATTTCCATTATTTCTTTAGGTTTGAGTCTGAAAGAGAAAGCCACAAGTCCGTGTTTCTTTTTCTTAGTAGAAACCAGTATCTAGCTTCTTCATTTCTGATACCTACTCTTAGCATTTCAGATATCAATCTGAAAAGTTTTCGTGGTGCACTAACATAAACAGATTTATGGGTTGGCACAATCTTAGAACTTACTGAAATGTAATTCATTTCAGACTTTCAAAACTGTCGTACACATCTTTGTGCATCTGGATGGGCAACTCCCCCTTGCTGGTTGCCAAGTATTCAATGAGTCAGTTTTTAAAGTCGGCTGAATCTTGCTTGCGTAATCTAATATACATTTTATGGTAAATATTGCAAAACTAAATAAACAGAAGTGCAGGGAAGAAAAAGTTAAGGACCTTGTCTCAGCATGGCAAGAGAATACAGATTTTCTTTGGAGGAAGTTAGATAATTAGGGTTGAGATCTCAGCTTTACAACTGAAACTTAGTTGAATCAGATGCAGGCTCAGTTGGTTATTAACTACATACCCTAGAGGTTGGGTTTGTAATCTTCTTCATGCTTTAGTGTGTGCATCTGTGGCTAATAGCATTGCTCTGA
This sequence comes from Microtus oregoni, assembly GCF_018167655.1. Classification (NCBI taxonomy): domain Eukaryota; kingdom Metazoa; phylum Chordata; class Mammalia; order Rodentia; family Cricetidae; genus Microtus; species Microtus oregoni. The sequence goes on along the minus strand of NW_024543067.1, from coordinate 12,516,798 downwards.
GAATTAAGTTCTGTAACAGGCACTTGGCAAGGACCTAATTGCTCAGTAAGTGCCTAATTAAAAACTATCATTTTCATTATGCTTATTCTACTTTCTAAACTAGGACTGTTTAGAAAGATGAATCAAGATGGTAGGTAAGCCTTCTTTTTGAGGATGTCTATAAAACCTCACCTTGTCCCGTGAAGCTCATTTATATGTTTGAGATATTTATGTGTATGAAACAAAGCACCCAAGTTTTCATGCAAATTCTCCTTTTCCTCTTCAAATCTTATTACTCCTTCCCATTGTTTTCAGTTTCTAAACTATTTGGTAATTTAAATGAAGCCCCAAAAAGCTTTATGAGCAATCAAATATAACACAGTTTTTGGTCAGATGCTTGCAATTAAGATACTTATCTTCTAGGCCTACCGAGAACCAAGGCTTTGGTAGGGTTCCAGGAAGTGATGCACAGGAGAAGGCATTACAACTATAAATGTAAAAATATAAAATTGCTTAAATTATGCCTGCTTAATTTTGCTACTTAGTGGGTAACTAAACTTGTTAAGGACTTGAGATATATTTGCATATTATTGAATGGAGATGACTTTAAAAAACCCTTCTCTGATTTGCATTTACTTGAGACTTTATTTATTTCAAAATATGTTTTGCAGTTTAAATATAGTTGGCAGATCTTGAGTCCTTCCCCTAGTTTTTCAAGATAGAGTTCAGGGTATTTTTGCAGTCCAAAACGAAACAACAGGCAATGATAAACACTTCTGCCTTAAACAACAAGAGATTCCGGTAAAATGTACTTTTTTTGAAAAATGTACTTTCCAGATATTAAATAATAGAGAGCCTAGGATGGCAACCTACACAAGAGCAGCAATCCAGATAAAACGACAATCACTAGGATATTCTGTGTTTGTTTTTGAGCCAGGATCTCTAAATCTAAGCTAGCCTGAACTCTGGATCCTCTGGGCTGCTCCTAACAATCAGAATTGCAACTCTGCAGACCATACTCAGATCATAGCTGTTCATTGTTCCTACTGAACATGATAAGAACACAGAGATCATTCTGAGCTGTGAAGCATCCAGTACTAGAGAGAATTCAAATGCAGCTAAACTAACTGCCGACCAGAACAAAACCTAACTAACATTTTTAAAAGGAAGTTAACAGAAGCAGACACAGAGTATACCTATGTGAATGATGGTAAACATCTAACAGAAATTAGTAGACTCACAAAGAGGCAGGAAAGGTTAACATGTCAGGAGAAAAGCCAGGCCACGGAATAAGACTAGGAATGGTTTAGGTGAGGAATTAGCTCAGTGTTTCTTGTAAAGCTATATTCAAATGCTCAGAAGAAAACATTAATACAATGAAGAAAAACTGAATTTCGCTCAGGATTACAAACCGAAGAGAATATTTTCTGATGACACCAGGTTCAGATTAAGAACAAAGAAATAGCTATGGTATCCTAAACCCTAACCAATTTTAAAAGAGTGCCGCTCAATAACATATGGTTCAAAACTAATTATAGGAGACAGTAGAAAATAGGTTAAATTGAAAACAAATATGGCTCAGGCTGGTGGAAGACACCCATGGGGCAGCCTGGGTCCTCATGGTTCAGCCTGCCTAGAGCATCCACATGCCCACCCAGCACCTTGTGGTGTCAGGCCACGAGTCTGTAGTGGTGAAATGGGAAAGAAAGAGAGGTTTATGTGCTGTGGAGAGATGAGTTCTGAAAAGGGAGGCTGTGAGGAAGGGGTTAATGTTAGCCACATACTTGCCACCCGGGGGCAGGGTGATGTCCTGGCCTGGGCTACTGCCTATGGTCATATTTGGGTCTGTGACAGTCGGGGTCTAAGTTGACATCAGTGACCCATGTTACCACCAAGGCCACAGGGATGCCTGGGGTCTATAACCATCTATAGCCATTTTGGTGTCCAAGGTTCATGCTGCTGCCATGGGGGACATGGTGATCTGAATGGCCTGTGCTGCCACCAGAGGATATGATGACATCCAGGTCTAGGCTACTGCTGGGGGGCCATGTCTGAGCCAACAGTCCTGCAGCAGTTGGGATCTGTGTTGATGTCTATCGCTTCAGTAACCACTGAAGGCTGTGGATAATCAGGGTCCAGTCAAAAACCAAGTCAATGTTGGTCTCTAAGAGCCACCCTCTAGCCAAGGCCATGCTAAGCTCGATGACCTAGGCTGCCACTCAGGGCCATATTGATATCTGAGCCTGGACTGCAGTGAGGGACCATGTCTGGGTCCATGACCATACTACAACCAGGCCCTGGGTTGATATCCATGATTCCTGATACCACCCAGAGCCATGCAAGTACCCAGGGTCTGGGCCATCACCTGAGGCCATGAGGGATTCAGAGGGTCATGTTTCAAGGGGAGGATATACAGAGCTGAGAGGCTTGCACTACCACAGGTACCATGGTGACATCTGGGCTGGCCTGCAGCTGGGAGCCGAGTCTCAGTTCGTGGCCCTACTGTAGGGTCTGTGTTGATGCCTATGGCTCATAACACTATCGAAAACCATGACAATGCCAGAGGTCTGGAATGTGTTGGTGTCGGAGTATCACACTGCCACTGGAACCTTACCAGTCTGAGTGGCCTTTGCTGCCATCTGGGGCCAGGGTGACAACCAGGCCTGAGCCATGTTGTTATCGAGGGCCATGTCATCACCAGGGCCAAGCCCATTTGAGTGGCCTGTGCTGCCACCTAGAGCCATGATGTTGTCTGGGCCAACTCTTCCTGTGCCACCCTGTCAAAAGCTGTGACACATAAGCAACCTGCTACACATCCCAGCATCCCCTCTCTTCTGTTCAATATGAGCAACCACTCGCCAGAGAATGGCCCTTCATTTGCAAAACCCATATTTCATAATATATTGATATGCATATTATATACATATGAGTGTATTATGAATTTATTTTTTTCTATAATATGATTTCCATTGAATACATTTCAAACATATTTTAAGTTAATTATAATAGAATCAACTTAGACCTTTTAAAAGATGCTTAATTTTCCAGGGTGTGAAATACACTGTATCAACTACATTGTATCTACCATTTCATTCCTGTGTTTGTATATATTCAGGGACACACACACACACACACACACACACACACTTGTTCTTACTAAAGATATCTGGCAAATGAGAAGCTTATAGTACATTCTTAATAGACATTTTTTAACAAGAAAGGGTCCAGATAGCACACACCCGAACTACTAGTATTTGGGTAGAGGGGAAGAAGTATCATGCATTTAAGATCATCCTTGGCTAAAGGTGTATTTAAAGTCAGCCTAAAATATAGGAGGCCCTGTCTCAAGAAAGAAAATAAGAAAAGAAAATAATCAAGGAATGTATGTTGTAATAATTGTTCTGGCATTTATTACTCTCTATCTTCTCTTCCACTTAAACAAGCCATAGATATTTAACAGTGGAAGCAGAGGTTTCAAAAAAAAAAAATCATTCAACCCTATGAAGCAGCCCAATGCTGGAGCCCCAAACTGCAAGTCCCCTTACCTCAGTGCACAGTTGAGCAGAGAAGTTCAATATTCTCACAGTACAGCCAGGGTATGCCACGTCCTACCACTGACAGCATCTCCTGTACAAAGTCCAACCAACCACTGTCGTTAGTCTAGTCCCAAGTTACTTAAAATGAGTAGGGATGCGCAACATCCAAAGTTAAAAACAAATTCTGACACCAATGTTTGTATCTTATACTCACACATTGTAACCATTGCTGTAGAAATTAGTGACAATATTGCATAAGAATTGGAACCAAAGCTCTGGCTTGAGTATTTGTAATATTCCTGGAATCATTTTTACTGAATGAATAATCTCACAGTTATTGAAGTGAGTTAGACTTGCCTCATGGTCAAACACTGACCTCAGAAACACTATTTCATAAGAATAAATATGTTAGTCTCTGTGTGAAAAGAGTAAGCTTATTTATTTCCACTTGTGCTATAAAAAATATAAAACAAATTTCAAATAACTTTTCAATAATAGACTTCCACTTCAACTGGGTAAAAATTATAACATTAAAATATGTAATAAATTTTATTATAAAAATCTTGCAAATAAAGAAAAACATCACATACAAGAACTAGCTAGACCTAAAGTCAGTATAATTTAATGAACTTCTATGCAGTTAGAACTGTCATTCAAAACAGTCTCTGCAAAACTTCCTATTCAGTTTTATACTCTCAGTATCGAGTACATTTTACGCATTTGTCTACCACCAAAACCATGACAGAGTTAGAACCAGACAAACAACTAGCTCTACATCCTCTCGCATCACTGTCTCCTTAGCCCTCTTGTTAAACTTTAGCCCATATTCCCCAACTCTTTACAAGATCAAGCAGGCTCTGTCAAATACATCTCGTTTATATAGTTTGTACCTCTAAAATATACTCATCATCAGTTAGTATGACAGCATTCTTATTTTCAAATCTTGTATGACTCAAAAAAAGAAACAAAATACTCATTTAACTGATTTTTATCTCACTTAATAAAGTGTGCAATATAAAAACATTGATGGGAAACCAATGTAGGAAATAATTTGTTATTACTGTTAATTTGGATGAATATTTCTTTCTACTTATGCTACTAAATCTAATCTTTGAGAGTAAAGACATCTATATCAAGTAGAGTTTTAGATTAGATATGTATAACATCTACTATAGAAGAAGTCTCATTTCTCATTCCATTGCTGTAGTAAAGGGCTGACAAAAGCAACCTAAGGGACGAAAGGTTTGACTCTGGCTCACAATTCAAGGGTGCAGTGCAGCATGGCTTAGAATCAAGACAGCAGAAGCTTGACGCCACTGGTCACATTATATCCACAACCAGGAGTCAGAGCGTGATCAGTGCGTGCATGCTAGCCCTCAGTTATATCTACAACCAGAAATCAGTGTGATCAGTGCTGCGTGCTAGCCCTCAGTTATACCCACAACCAGGAGTCAGAGCGTGATCAGTGTGTGCATGCTAGTCCTCAGTTATATCCACAATCAGGAGTCAGAGCGTGATCAGTGTGTGCATGCTAGCCCTCAGTTATATCCACAATCAGGAGTCAGAGCGTGATCAGTGTGTGCATGCTAGTCCTCAGTTATATCCACAACCAGGAGTCAGAGCGTGATCAGTGTGTGCATGCTAGTCCTCAGTTATATCCACAATCAGGAGTCAGAGCGTGATCAGTGTGTGCATGCTAGCCCTCAGTTATATCCACAATCAGGAGTCAGAGCGTGGTCAGTGTGTGCATGCTAGCCCTCAGTTATACCCACAATCAGGAGTCAGAGCATCATCAGTGTAAACATGCTAGCATCCGTTGGCTTTCTTCACTGTTACACAGTCCAGGATTCCCTGCCTAGGGAATGGTGCTACCTACAGTGTACGGATCTTTCGGCCTCAATTAGTGTGATCAAAATAATCTCACACAGACATGCCCAGAAACTAACAATAGACGATCCTTCCCAAGTGTGGCCAAAGACTTGTCTCTTAGGTGGGTCTAGATCTTGTCAAATTGGTTAATTAACACTAACTATCACAAAAACTAAATTTTATAAACTACAAATTCCTGAAAGGAAAAAAGTGGCCGACATTTTTATTTGTTGTTGCAAGTGGTACCAGTTCTGTCAGTGAGAACAAGATCCGATAAGTAGATTGTGACATCCTTCTCAGTGGTGTTTTTAGAAATTCTGAGCACCTTTGAAAGTCCCTGGATGAGGGGAGGACCACACAAACAAGAATTGGAGCTGTACTAAATTTTTTAAAAAGCTCAATCTCCCTTATAATAAAAAATAGTTTTTTTCCTCATAAAAGGTCCAATATTGACCATTTTTATTTCCTCAGTCACTGCAACAGCTATATTTTATTTCATTAAACTCATTTACTCTATTAAACAATGACTTGTGGGACTGGAAAAGTGCTCAGTAGCTCTGGGAAATCATTTCTCTTTCAGGTTCTTATTCTCATTAACAGACAAATTAAAAGTGGATTCATAAAAATACCTCAAGGAGAATTTTATTAGCGCTTGAGCGAAAACAACATGGCGGACAAGCTGAAAATCTCAGCAACTGCTATAAGGAGGGAGATATGGACAAAGAAGAGAAAACTATGCCTTTTGAGCTAGGACCTGAGCAAGCTGGCATTTTCAACAATGGAAGTCAGTAAGCTGCTACAGGATAGAGGAGGAGGGAGACTTTCAAGAAAAGTTGGGAAAACACAGAATGTCAGGGAAAGCAGGTATAGGCTTTTGGCCAGGTCCCAAAGAAACTGTTTTTTTGTTTTTTGTTTTTGTTTTTGTTTTTGTTTTTTTTAAAGGTACAGTTAAGCCTTCCTGAGTTGTAACTCAGAAAGTCAGCCAGGCTTAGCAGTACTGACAAGAAGGAAGTTTTTCAAGGGGCTTCCCCAATGACAGTTGTGTGTGGGCTTGCGCAGTGGGAGAGGAGGCATATTATCTCATTAAGGAGACAACTATATTCATTTGCTCTCCTCACTGTGTCCTCAGAAGAATCAACCTTCTGGAGAACTGGTCACCTGGAGGTCTAGTGGATTATCTTCTAAGAAAGGAGTCTATAGTATTTGTCTTGGAGCAGATCAGACTGCCGTATCTCCACCCACGGCTAGAGGTAGACTCCATTCTTTTGACCAGGAAGAAATAGCTTCCCCTTAAAGGAAACCAACAAAGCACTGAGACCTCACCTTTTCCTGTGGTATTTTAAATTGTACAGAGTGGCAAATCTGATGTTTACCTTTCTAGTATTACCAGAAAACAGGAGCTGGGTTCAAAGTCAACCACGAAGGAAGTCCATCTTTCGTCACCTCCAAGGATATTAATTCTTATAACAAGAGCACTGCTCTACAAACATGAGGACCTGACTTTGAATTCTTAGTGGTCACATAAAAGCCATCCTAGCACCTGGACACAGAGAAGGGTGGATCCTGAGAACTTGCTGTTCAACCATCTTAGCCAAAATGGCAAGCTTCCAGTCCAGTTGAGAGACCTTTTCTCCAGGAAATAAAGTAGAAAGCAATAGAGGAAGATAATGGATACCCTGATTTGACCTCCTTGTACACGCACTAGTGCATTCACATGCATTTAGCACATACGTGCACGCAATGACTCCTCCGATGAATTGTACTCATGCATTAAAATGAAGCTTAATAGCTAATTAATTGTCAACACACTCTAACATTTTAGGCAGATTTACAGAGTAGTACACAAGAATCGTCATTTTATTGTTTGATAACAAGGACACCAATCCCAACATCTGTTCTATCCTGTCCTGGAGCCATATTTTCACACTGCCATCACTGCCTTGCTCATCATTAAATTTGGTGCCCCTGGGACTACATTCATATTATATAAAAATGAGTATGTTTGTCCTGAAATTTTTAATTTTCAGCAGGAAAATTGATGGTGATATTAATTTGTGGTTGAATGCATTATTCTCCCTCCTATAAAAGCATTAGAAAACAGTAACATGGAAGTTTGAGCCATTTTCTCCAGGAAAGTTAGGAACTTGTTATTTTGAAATCATTTAATTGTCCAAGGGTTTAGAAAAGTATCAGAAGCTTTAGAACTAGGGATTATGATGGGTCAAGTCACAGGTAGTTTCCTAAGAGATCGTGGTGGGTCAAACCATAGGTAGTTTCCCTGATAGGAAGGAAACAAATGACGAAAGCCAAAGAGTAGGATGCATCCTAGAATATTGAAGTTAAAAGTCATGTGGTAAAGGGTACATTACCTGAATGAGAAGGGATGGCATCTACCTGACCCCTAATCGAGCACTAGGGGAAAAGCCACAAACCTTTCAGAAGACCACAGATCTTAGATTGGAAACATTTTAAGAAGGGCTGGAGGGCTGGAGGCATCACCCAATTATGCTGGCTATCACAGAGGTCGCAGCTGTTGAAGAACCTTAAGTGATCCTGATGATAGCACTCTCATTAAGTCAAACTTCCGCCATTTTTAAGAGTTTAGCTGTACCTGTTCACAGAAGATCAACACAGAATGTTGGCATTCCTTATTGAAGGAAAGGTGGGAAATGAAACTCTCACTGTGGATCCAGCCATCCCTAGAAGACCTAAACTTAGGGATTTCTCCGTGTCCTGCTGTCATCTGCTTGGCTGAGCTTCTGAGTGTGAGCGGAGCCGTCTGTCTGTGCATGATATTTAGAATTCTTTTAACCACCTGCAAAAGGCATCACAGAAAAGAAATTCTTTTCTTTGAAGTGCGATTGCACCCTTATCAATCTCAAAAGGAATTGCTCACAGACACAGAGAAGAAAACATTCCCCTTAATCATGATCTGCTTTTTTGGAGTTACAAAGATTGAACGATTCAGCACTTTACAATAGTTTTATTTGTTGGAAGCAGGATGGAGATAACTTGTGTAGGTTCTATTTAAGCCAATTTCTGTTTCTATTACAGCCAGTGCTTTGCAAATATTGTGTACACTTGGTTCTTAATGGATATTTTATTAATGCCAAAAAGCATTAAAAAATACTGGTGGGATGGGAAGAAAATCCCATCAGAGTTTTTATTACAAAAATATTTAGTACAGAAACACCTGTCAAGAACAATAACAAGCTCTGGATCATCATTGCTGTTAACATCTAAGTCAGCTCAGCCTCCTCTGGATCTGCATTTGTGATCCCCCAAGACAGAGTGGGGAACGGGAAAAGCTGAAGCAACTGAAGAATTCATATCCGGTACTATTCTCTAGGGCATGCATTCCTTTACTTGAGATAGTTTGTGGAATTGTAGAAATATTAAAGGGTAAACTGTAAAAATATAAAACTAAAGCATCCTGTAATGCTGCTTTCTTCTTCCAAGTATGAACCTTGTATAGGAATAAAGCTGAGGTTGGAGGGCAGAGGCTGATCAACATAATTTATCTTTTCCTTCGGCACCTCTGCACCAAGAGTAGAGAGTGCATTGCATACACAGACATATCAATCCATGTCAGATTAGATATTTTTAACTAATTTTATTGTTTAGAATATGCATTCCTCATGAAGTATGCAAGGAAAGTACAATAGTAATTTTGTTATTAGGTCATTATCAATGATAGCAAAATCAGGAAGAAAAGGAGAATTATGTAATCAGTCAATTAGAAAAGAATGACTTAAAAAGAAAGCAGTAGAACCATGCAGTGGGATACTAGCGAACAAAATATAAATGACATAAAATACATTTGCTATGAGGTCTTAGTAGAGAAGCTGGTTTTAAAATGCTGCAAATGGGCTGGAGGACCTGAGTTTAGTTCCCAGCACCATACGGCTGCACAGTCACCCCTAATTCCAGTTACAGGGGATCCTACCCCTCTTCTGACCTCCACAGGCACCATGCATGGACATAGTGTACATATATCCACTCATATACATAAAATTAAACAAATAAAGATTATATTTTAAAACTCTAACACTCTGTAAGCATGTTGCACCCCTCTGGAGACTTGTGCTCTCACCTGGAAACAGATGTGTTTTCACTATCATGCAGATCATAACACTTTTACCTTTCTTTTCATTTTTCTTCTGAACCATGAGTTACTGAGAACATTGTAGAATTCCCAAGTACACAGAGATTATTCAGTATAAAGATTTGGCTTTGCACTATTTCGATCTAGCATATGTTTCACACTTCTACCTTTAGAACTCTGTTGACTTTTTTGGTTTCTTTTATGGTTCTGCACATACTATTGGTCAATGATTCAAGTATACTGAGGAATAGCGTTGTTTGCCATGTTGGGTGGAGTTTTCTGTAAATGTCACCCAGGTCCAATTGCTCAACACTGTGGGTGCTGCTCAGATTTTCCATGTGCTTCCTGCTTTTCTCCTTTATGCACATATTATAACAGTAGAGAGCCAAGGTAAACATTTCTCTACTCCTGTGGCTCCACCCCGCTCCTCCATTCTCCAGACTTTATTCTGCCTATGGTCACGGTCTTAAGTGAGGTGCACACATGCTTAGATCATTATGTCAATAGTATCTGACCCTCACCGCATTAGGAAATGGTACTATTTATTTGCCCAACTTCTATTTGCTCTAATATTACTATAGTTTCTCCATATTTCTCTCTTTTTCCACTCTGATAAATCTCACAATTCTCCTGCCTCAGCCTTCTGAGGGATTACAAATACTTAGCAATGCTTATATTTGAATAAACTGCTTATTCAGAGTGTATTGCTTATGTGTATATATAACAATTTTTCTGTTTTATTCAGTCTATAAATCCCTGTCTGCTGAGTACTGTGTTTAAATGACATTCATTCAATCCTATTATAAATGTGACTTATTCCAAGACTTTATCTTTCTAGTGTCTAGTTCATTTTTACCCCTATTCCTGTTATTTTGAAATTAATGCAGTTTTATTATTGTTTTGATTTTTTAAGACAGGGTTTCTCTGTGTCAAAGCTCTGGCTGTCATGGAACTTGCTTTGTAGACAGGGCTAGCCATGAGATCATAGAGATCTACTAGCCTCAGCTTCATGAGTGCTGGTGTTAAAGATGTGAGCCACCACACCAGGAAAATGTAGTACTTTTTAAGATTTTTCGGATTAAGATCTCCTGGTCTGACATTATGATTAGATTTTTAAGTGTGTCCCTACCCCCCACTCACCACCACCAAAGGCTCTTGTTTGAAGACTTTGTTCTCAGTGCAGTATTCAGAGGGTAGACTTTGTAACCCACGATAAAATCATGAGCCACTGACCTAGTAAATGAGTTGATCCATCAATAAAGTCAGAATCTGACGTGTTCCTTACTGGAAAGTGGTGTAAACAAGGAGATGAACTTTCTTGGGAGAAGCATATCCTCAAGGAGGGAGCCAGGAGAAGTACTTCTCTGTTTGAATTATATTCTTTATCTTCCCAGGCATTTGTCAGGCTGTCTGAATTCACACAGCTGATTGGCTATACCTCGTGCAGTCTTCCTTTGTTGCTCTTCTTTGGTTTTTCAGCATGTTCATTCAAATGGAATAGGGGAACAGCCCAGCCCTTTACTAAGAAGAGCAACTTCCATCAGCAAGCTTTATGTTCCTCATTCCACCACTCCACCATCGTGATGCATGTGCACAATGGCACAAACATACGCTGTGGATTTTCCTGAAATAGTTTTCAAGAGTTTACATAAAATAGTTGTTTTAATCTTACCAGTCTGTTGACTGCTTCTGACACTCTCTCTATTCCTTTGTGTGGATTCAGATTTCCACAATGTTGTTTTCCTTGTTAAAGCATTCTCACACTTCAAATAACAGTTTTTGGGTTATCCAGAAAGCAAAAAATTCTCAACTTTTGTCTGTCAGAAATGGTCTTTACTTCAAAAGCTATTCTCACTCACTATGAAATTATATTCTAGCAACATTTTACATTCAGCTTTTGAAAGGTCACTCCATAGTTTTGTGGCAACAATATTTCTGATGTTAAGTTCAAGCTTGTCTTTCACCTTTGTGTATATCTATTTCCTTCCTTCCCTCCCTCCCTCCTTCTCCTCCTCCTCCCTCCCTCCCTCCCTCTCCCCCCCCTCCTCTCCCTCTCTCTTGCTTCTCTCCCCTCCCATCCCCAAGGTCTCACTAAGAGCCCTGGCTGTCCTGGAACTTGCTATGCTGACCAGACAGCCTTCCAACTCACAGAGGTCTGCCTACGTGCTGCTATTAAAGGTGTGTACGACCACGCATGCCTCTGTCTAAAATTTTAAGTTTTATTCTCCATTGCTGCTTCAGCACTGATTATGAAGCACCAGAGACATTTTCTCACTTTTCACACACTCGAGCTTCTGGATCTGTGGGCTCATGGTTTAAATCAAAATTGACAAGGTTCAGACATTTTAACCCATTTCTTTCTGTCACTGCATCTTCCTAGTTCTGATGGCATGTGTGTGAGAGCACCTGCTAATGGTATAGAGGCTAATGACAGCCCTTTTGTTTCCATTTCCTGTAGGCTGAGAAGGGTCTCTGAACTACAGTTAGATACACAGCTTTTCTTCTGCAGTGCAGCTCCTGCAGGGTAGCTTCATGTAAGCCTCCCCTTGTTCATATCGGTCCCACTCGGTTCTTTTCTGCGTTTTCTTCATGTTGTTGCTTATTCTAAATTCTGAGCTTATTAACAACTGCCTAAACCCTTTTCTGGACATTCCATTATTTCTATCTTTCTACTGACTTGGTTTTCTACTGGTTATATGCTGCTTTTTCACCACCTATTCCTCTTTATTGTGTTCTGGGTGTTCCTAGGATTACATGCCTGAATGTTTGAGTTTCTGTGTTTATTTTTACAAATAGTGTCTCTGTTCAGACTACCAGATTACTCATCAGTTTTATCTTCAGAAGTTTGTATTTTGTTTTTTTTTTTCAAAGTTTTTTGAGGATGATCTGCCAGATTATATCAAGAGCTCTTCAGCATTAGCTTTGATCAATTCAAGGTCCGATCCTTTTGTAACTCTGCAGAAGGCCATGTCTAAATTCTAAGCAGAGGGCCTGGCATTTCTCCTTGAACTCCATTCTCTTCCTAACCTTGTGGAGTTTGTCTGCATATGCACATTTTAACACTCAACAGAAGAATCAGATACACATACAGACTTCATACTTTCTGTGACTTCTGTGTGTGTGTGTGTGTGTGTGTGTGTGTGTGTGTGTGTGAATTACAAGCCCCTTAGCATCATGAAGTGTGAATCACTGTTTCTTCAATAAAGAGAGATCTCCAGGTAGTATTGGGAATTTTTCTTCTTGAACTGCTCCCAGACAAAACCAAACACAAATGAAAGCATCTTAGCTTTCTGGTAGTATTACAAAATGCCTGAAACTGGTTGTAATGATATGAAAGAAAATGGCCCCCGTAAGTAGTGGCACTATTAGGAAGTATGGCTTTGTTAGAGTAGGTGTGGCCTTGTTAGACGAAGTGAGTCGCTGTGGAGGAAGGCTTTGAGGTCTCCTATGCTCAAGCAATGCCCAGTTGCTTCTGCTGCCTGTGGACCAAGATGTAGGACTCTGAGCTACTTCTCCAGCATCAAGTCTTCTGCATCCTGCTACATCCTACCATGATGATAATGAACTAAACTTCTGAAACCATAAGCTAGCCCCAATCAAATGTTTTCCTTTATAAGAGTTGCCATGGACATGATCTGTCTTTACAGTAATAGAAACCCTAACTGAGACACTGGGCAGCTTTATATACAAAGTTAGTCACTTAAACGAAGGTCCAAGGACATGGTGCGGTACCACCAATTTAGCTCTGGTCAGGGTTCCATGGCATCATAATGGTGACAGAGAATGTGTGGTAAGGATCACATAGCAGGATAGGAAGCCAAGGCACAGGAAAAAGCTAGTCTTATAACCCTCACTGAGCCTACTGCTTAAGGGTTCCACATTCTCAGGTAGCCACACTGGCTTCCAAGCCTTCAATACGCTAACCCCCGGGGGACATGTTCAAGCTGTATCTGAATAGGAATATAAAAATAACCCACAATTTTCTTCCTTCAGTTTCCCACAGAGATCATCATACAATGCCTACGCTCAGTATCCAAAATACACTCTTTCGTGTAGTTTATCGAGCTGTTCATAGAGGGAGGGCAAGCCAAGTCTCAGACATTATGGCAAGAGGATGGAGAAGTTCAGTCTCTGCTCTGCTGTGTTTTCCCAAGGCAGTCCTTCCAGGTGGCAATGCGGACAACATTTTCCCATGAAAACTGATTTGCTTTGCTAAGGAATGATAAAAAGTAGCAGATGCGGCCTGGGGACACCACGGAGGCAACATGCCATGCTGTGTGATAAAATTCCCTAAGTCAGTATCAGAAAAGAATGGAGAGGCCATGTGGTCCAAATTTATCGCTTTATCAAAGAGAAACTCCAGTAAAGAGGAGGCATGTGGTTTTCACAGAAAGAATTTATACCAGAGGGGTATTTTATATCTCACTCCATACCTCCATTGCCAAGATCTTCAGCAGCCCGTAATCCTTTGCAAATACACTAATTCCATTCAACAAAATGTCTAGAGAACATTTTGTCCATAAACACACCTGCCGCCGGTCTAGGTTTACCTATGCAGGTCTACCCAACTCCTACTTTCATGAACAACTTGGTAGCTCCTTTGAAATCCTGGTTGGGACTTTTTCTTTCTGTAGAGGGGTCTCTGGTTAGTCCCAGAGGACTCACAAATAACAGGGAAAAAATTGTTCTATTTTTGTCACCCTTACAGAGACACAATCCATCAGAAGTACCTGTGGCTAACACATTGTCTTAATGACAATTGAGAGTCATTCAAAACTAGGGCTGGGCTTGCTGTTCAGGGTCTCAACCCCAAAGCCCTGATTTGGTTAAAAAAAAAATAGATGTTGGCCTGACGGTGATGGTGCATGTCTTTAATCCCAGCACTTGGGAGGCAGAGGCAGGCGGATCTCTGTGAGTTCGAGGCCAGCCTGGTCTACAAGAGCTAGTTCCGGGACAGGAACCAAAAAGCTACGGAGAAACCCTGTCTTGAAAATCAAAAAAAAAAAAAAAAAAAAAGTAGATGTTATAAACTAAATCCTGTGCAGGGGTCTGGGTGGGGTATATTTCAAAATAATGATAGACCCACTACGATTTTTTCTCAATTTCTTAGTAAAGCTTCTGATTTGTTTATTGGCTAAGCAGAGAAATCTCAGCTGTAGGTTAGATTCTAGCTAACACCATGTTTTTAGACTGATGGAAGCCAGTGTTCTGTTAAGACATCCCAAAAGGTTCTATGTGATAGCCATAAGGCTATTGGGTCAGATGCAAAGGCAGACAGTGGATGGCTATTAAAGGGGTAAAGATAGGCTAACACAATTTGGCTCTGGAACTGCAATAATCTAACTCTCCACACCGGTGTAGGTTCTAATCAGCCAACTCTAGAATCCTGAACACAGGTTAGTTTTAGCCCTGGAAAAGTCAGTTCACATAACTAATGTTTAGCATATATAGATAAATCTTGGAAAAGAGAGAGGGAGGGAAGTACTTGTGTGAGAGTCTTATGAGCACCAGCCAGTGATGACTGCTCCACATATTTTATATGGCCCCAGTCACCCTCCTTCTCCCAGGTCCTTGCAAGACTCTGGCCCCAGCCTCCTAAGTGCTAGAATTATAGACTTGTGTCAATAACCTGTATCTACTAATCTCCTCTCCTACCACATTTTTAAAGAACACACACACAAACACATGAGAGAGAGAGAGAGAGAGAGAGAGAGACTGTCATATATAATTGCTATATGTGAGAACTTGTATCACTTTTAATTCTTAGTTTATGCTGAGTTATCCATACCAGTACATGGCTGGGGAAGAAAATGTAGAGTTTGAAAAAATGGAAGAGACAAATTCCACAGAGGCAAAGCAGCCACCTTCAAATGTGATGTCTGCCATCCTTCCTTGCAGGGACTCTTTAGCCTCCTTTCATCTGCTTCTACCTAAGGTCGCAGCATCTCCTTTGCTCTTCTTTCTTCCCCTCTGATTGCTTCCTTATATCCCACTCTTAAGAGTCTCTTGTTTCCATCCTTGCCTGACAGGTAATTAAGTTTTCTCTCGGTTTTCATAATCCTAACAAATACCCAATGCAAATCTAATTAAAAATAAAAAGGCTGGGCCAGTATGATGGCTCAGCAGCTAAATGCCTGCAAGCCTGACAGCCTAGGTAGCCGATCGGGTTCTATGTGGTTGGAGGAGAGAACCAATGCCAAGTTTGTCCTCTCTTCTCGTGCATTCAGGACATGAGTGCCACACTCGCATATAAAAGTAAATCTAAACACAAATAGACTGTTTTGGAGTTATCGGTTCAAGCCAGAGTTGGGTGGCTGCACTGGAGACATGGGAACGTACTGTCATTGTGGGGGCACGCAGCTGAGTAGGTCCATCAGCCTCATGACCGGGCCTGAAAGCGAGAAGGAAGGAAAGGTCCTAAGCTTACAGTTCTCTTAAAAGATACAAGCCCAGTGACCTCAGACTGCCCTTGGCCCTAGGTTATAGACTGTCTCATAGCGCTGGGCTGCAGAACAAGCTTATACCAACACTGGCTTCGAGAAACATTCCAGGTGCTGGAGTACAGAAAAATAAAAATCTTCTTTTTCTATTTTGTGGAGTCATTCAGCACTTTCCAAACCTTACTTGTAAATGGAGGACTAGGCCTGTCTTATGAAGCTTAGCAGGCCAAGGCAGCCAGAACCAAAAGCAGGCAAAACCTGCTTGTGAGAACTGAGTGACAGTTCTGAGGCCTTGGGGCTCTCCATGAGTTTTCCCCGCTGCTACTCCTTAAATCCTCCATGGCACATGACATTGGCGCCATCCTCTCCTTTCCTGGGTCCCCCTGATTTTTCTACTTTGAAGGTTTATACTACTCTGAATTTCCTTTACAAGTTTATTCTCACCTGTCCTATGAGTTTTGCTCCAGAGCCTTTCTGGTCAAAAGGAACACAGTGCTGATAACACCTGTAACTTTAAATCATCTGCTAGCCTCATTGTGAAAAATAGAAGAGTAAAACTTGATTTAATTAAATGTTTTCAACTGAAAATAATCAGTCACTTATTATGTTTCAATTTTTTTTCTTTTTCCTTTTTTTCTTTTCCTCTCTCTCTCTCTCTCTCTCTCTCTATTTCTTCTTCTCTTTTGTTGTTTTTGGTTTTGCTTTTTGAAACAGAGTTTCTCTGTGTAACCCTAGCTGTTCTGGAACTTTCTCTGTAGACCAGGCTGGCCTTGAACTCAGATTTGTCTGCTTCTGCCTCTCAAGTACTGTGATTAAAAGGCTACACCCGCCATGGCTCAGTTATCTTTAAATTTTTAATTTATTCTTCTAATGTATCTCCATTTAGACACAAAATATTCATTGGACTATTTATTTGCTCTTGAATTGTGTAAACATTGTAATTGACAGCTAGATTTACATGCTGGAAATATCCAGACCACTAATATTCCAAATGCTGCATGAGAAAAGGAAGTCATTACCCCTTCATATTGACCCTTGCAATGGCAAGACTGCTCCATCAGCTGTGCAGGAGAGAAATGACATTGAAGCATCTGAGTTTAGCAAGTTGGCCAACTCTTTACCAACTTATCATTAAAACTATGTCCAGCTCTTTATTAACAAATTATTGCAATCATGCCCAAAGAGATAATTCACAACTGAAAGACAACCCTTCCTCTGCTGACATCAAAACAGCATCCTTCAGGTCTTCCTACTACCCCGCATAATCTCCTCTCTGAGAACCTCTGTTTATGGACTCATAGTGAACATAGCTGTGTTTGGTTTGTGTTACAGAACATTTCAGCTTTGAGGTAAGTCTGCAAGCCTGTCTTAGCTATCTATAAATAGGTTTTCTTCCTTGGCACTTCAAATTTAACTTATTTGTATACAGTATAAAGTCAGTGAGGAAATGCTAGTCACACGTATTCGGGGCCTGATCACACGGCAAGCAGCTGTGTGAGACTGAGAACTCAGAATGTCATTTGTGCAACTGAAGCTGGGGGAAATGATTTTCTGGTAACAGTATTATTCTTTGGGTAAAATTACATTTTTTTAACCATCTCAACATGCAAAATGCTTTTTACTGCCAAGTACACGCTGGTGGGCATATGTATCACCTCAGATTGCTTTGGTCTCTTCTCTGTTCTGTGAGGTAACCTGTGATATGTTTATCTGAATAGTTTGTTTCTGCAGGAAAGGTTACAGAGATATCTGTGTGAACAACAAAAGTAAAATACTTTACTACAAAATTAAATCATTTTTCTACCTTACGTACTTGCCCCTTAACGTTTTCAACTCTGAGCTTCTTGACTAAAACTCTTCTTTAAGCAATGCTTTAGTCAAATCCTCTGAGCTTGCGGAATTCCAGCTTGTTCAATCTGTAGACTCAAAGGTCCTGAACTGATGGTGAAAACACAAGACTCTCGGTACCAACGCCCTTGGCATTTTATCAGCTGGTCTGCCTTCTGCAATAACCCTGGAAAGTAAATAATGAGTCTTTACTGTTACAGCATAGCATTTTCCATCCACTGTCCCCACCCTGTTCCTTGGTTATAAATTCCCACTTATCTTGGTTGGAGTCAGAGGTGGAGCCATTCTTTCACTTGCCACAAGAGTCTGTTTCTCTGGGACTTGTTGCCATCTACGGCATCTTTAACAAGTATCTGGGTATCATTTTTCTCTGCAAGGCTTTATGTGTGCTGTCCGCATCTCCATTGCATTACTAAGGCCTAGGGACAGCACCCATCACAGAATAGATTGTCCATAGTGCTTAGTGACTGAACAGTTGGGGCCTGCCAGGCAGTTTCACCTCTCCTTTACTCTTTAGATGCATTCCAGTACCCCACCATTCTGAGAGGTGCCTTGCGCATGGCATATGCAGGGGAGGAGACTTTTTAATAAGATAGTAAAAACACTTCTGCAAGCTTTAGTTGTTCATGGTGTGGTTCCAAATTTTGAGAGGTCAAGTAATCAGAATGGTATTTATCTACAGAAAGATCAGAAGGGGTCATTTTTAATTGCAACTTTAATGTATAATTTGAAAACAACTCCACAGAATCCAAAGAACACACTGTTTGATTTTCTGGTCATGATTAGAAACATCTCAAAAGGTCAAGATCTGCCTTTATGCTTTGTAATTTCAAGTAAACCGCTTCATCTCTATTAGTTTATATCTGAGCAAAGGTCAATTATCAGAAAAACTGTTGATCATCTCCTGAGCTCATTGTAGACATCAAGAATTATGAGGAAAGCTTAGGACATGCTGCAAGGTAAACTCTGAATTTATTTTAACAACTTTTATTATAATAATGAAAAAAAACCAAGAAGATTGCTTCACCTAGTATATTTAAGGTATTTAAGCATCAGAAATAGATGCGTATTAATGTGAACAAAAACTGGGAAGCTATAGGATGGAGAAATGGTTCAGGTGATAAAAGTACTTACTAAACAAGAATGAGGACCTGAGATGTGATCTCCATAACCCATATAAAAGGTGGGTTTCAGGACTGTTTGAGCGAATCTGTATCTCTAAAGCTTGTTTGCCAACCAGCTTGGCCAAATCAATGAGCTACCCAGTCTCAACAGATAAGGTGGGAAACGATTATGTTGGTTTGATTGAGAGTGACGCCCAGAGGCTCGTCTATTTGAGTGCTTGGCCCCTAACTGGTGGAACTGATTTGGGAACTGGGCATGCGTCACTGGTGGTGTGTTTCCAGCTTTCAAAAGCCCATGCTAAGCCCAGTCTCTCTTCTTCCAACTTGCTGATGAGGATGTAAAAGCTCCCTGCTAGTGTTCCAGTGCATTCAGGCCTGCTGCCATGTTCCCCAACACACTCTGAAACCATAAACAAGGCCCCCAAACTAAATGCTTTCTCTTATAAGCTGTTTTGGTTGTGAACTTCTCCCAGAAATAGAAAATTAGCTAAGACAGTGATTAGGAAAGATACCCAATGTCTATCCCTAGCTTCCAAGCATGGGCACACCTTCAAGTATGTACACATCAAGACATGCATTCGACACACAGAAACACACATGCACAATGGCCACATTTTGGAAGGAGTAAAGCAGAAAAGTAACAGAAAGACTCAATTAAAATAACAAAACAAAACAGCAGGATGCAAGGCAGCTCTGAGAACTTTCTTGTGAATTAAGCAATCAGTCCTTCAAGTTGCCCTGTAGCTGGGTGACTCAGTCGCAGGGACTTCTCTGCCTTGTGCTTTTCCGTAAATCTCTCAGCGTCACGTGTTCTCACACTTCTGGAAAACTGCCTGATTCTCCTCACACAGATTTTTTTACCAGTCACTTGGTGTGGTAGGGTTGTGTGCAGATCTGACCCAGCTTGACTGACAGGAAGAACATATTCTCCCTCAAGGGAGAACTGCAGTTCTGCTCTCCAAACAAGAATCTGGAAAAGTGCAGGTGGGAATGGCAGATGTAGTTCACACATAACTTTATTATAAGCTGTAAATTTCATGGCACAGTACACAGATAAGTCTCCTATTTTCCAGTTCCTTCCCGTGAAGCAGGTGAAGGGAGGGACAGCTGCCTATTGAGAACAGACCTGAGATAAAGGTTCCTTGTTTTGTTGAACTTATAAAGCTTCGAAGGTTTGCTCAACTCAATCAGCAACATTCAAGCCTGAGAAAAACTGCAGATCTGTATGGAAAGGGTTCCAGATACTCAGTCAGAAGACCAATGAGCAGAAATAAGAGCTGGGAAAGAGATGAACTGGGTTTGAATGTTCGAGAATCCAATACAGAATTAGAGCTTTGAGTGGGAACTGGGTGATACGTTCCTTGTTCTACCAGCTCCCAGAGTATGTCCAGAGCCTAAAACGGGTGTGTCAAGGAATCATGCAAAGAGGGTTTGCTGGATTACAGAGGGTCCAGGAGCAAACAGAAACAGACATGAGGCTACCGAATTGTGGAGATGGCTCCACAGTCCTGAGCTAGTGCTCCTCAAACTGCCTTTTCAGGCTGATGTTGACCTAAGACAATGCTGGAACTGCTCTGCTGCACAATTAAAAAGGAGAATTTTTGAGCAAGATTTTCATAAAATCTTATTTATTTATTCATTTAGTTGGTTAGTTTTTGCAGATGATTGAGCTTGATGTCTTCTGCGTGTGAAGTATGTGTTCTAACACTTAGCTGTCCTTTTATAGCTTAAATATACTTTGTTTAAGGAATCTTATTCTAAAACTGAGTCCTTCTAATACATCTGGGTGTTAAAGTATCTTTTTCATATGAAAAAGCATTGTTTAAATTATCTTTACTTGCTACAGTGAATATTGGAAATTCTATGTAAGTTTTTTTTTCCTTCTTAAAATAATGTTAGCCTAAAAAAAAAAGGAAACTATTGTTTTGGCATTCTTGAGCAAATGTAAAGAAAAAAATGGCAAAAGACAGGCCTTTCATCATCTGGACCCAGTAGACAGTCACAGTTTGTTTAGTACAGTTTGAATGTACACTGAGAGACTTTGTTGTGTGGCTTTCATTATTTGAACATCATAGAGTGCATTACACAAGCAAAGAATCCAAACACAATGTGAAGCAATGTATTTTATATGACCACTGCCATATATGGTCAGTCAGTGGCGAAATAGTCACTGTGTGAGACACACTATATAGGGCTGAATTAAAAAAAGTTTCCATAAGGCTTTTTCAAAAGACCCTTAGTTTAGTTATCCCTCCTGATAGTCTCTCCTTTTCTTTGCCCTCACATCCTGCACCCCAATTTAACACTTCTTATTCCATTGTTCCCCTTTAGCCCTTTAGATTATTATGCTCCATGTCCCATCACTTGAAGAACCCGATTCTTAAAAACCCCTAACTGAATTTCTGACCGGTGTGTGCTTTCCAAGTGGAATATATACATCTGAAAATTCAAAAAGAACAGAGCTCAGGATTATGAGTATGAGACCAGCCTGAGCAACACAGTGAGACTTTGTCTTCAAAATAATAACAATAATAATGTCTAAGTCTGAGCATATTTTATAGCAAAGAAAAGTAGGAAGATGGGTTAATAAACTAGACAAAATAGACTAGGACTCTTAAATAAAAAATTAAAAACATTTCTGAAATTAGAGTATTTGGTAGATTTAACAGGCCGTAAAAGAAAGGGAAATGTTGGAAACGACTCTTGATTTCAGCAGCTGAACAACACTGGATAGACTGCTCACCTGTTTCTGCTTTCTCACCAGACTAAAGCCACCATTCCATCGAGTACAGATTTCCATGCTCAGTCTTACAATAGCTTGTTGATATCCTTGCAGAATAGCTACACTGTGCAGATGATTGACGTGGGAATCATACACACAATCGGGCCCTTGGGAACAGGTCTGTTCAACTCTCTACAAACTCTACAGGGCATCTCAAATGGCCATTCCAGAGCCTGGTGATAGGTTCAGAGGAGACTCCAATTCCCCAATCCAAATATCCAGAAATGGCTCAGCCTGGACTCTAGGAGGATTTCTGACAGTTAGATGAAGGCCAGCATCCCTCAGGATCAATTGTGAAGCCAGTTCCTTTCCACCCAAAGGAGTCATTTTCCTTTTCATTAATGGAAGGAAAAAGTGACTATCTGTGGTGCCTAATAGTATACCAAGGTATACCCAGGCCTCCAGTTCCCGCCATATCACAGGGACCTATCACACATTTGAAAGTTCAGTCTAGCATCTCAGTTCTTCTCGTCATGTCCCCTATCCTCTGGCTCGCTGGCTTTCCTAACCACAGCTACTCATCTCCTTCTAACCCTGCTATTTTATTATGCTTGTGCGCATGTGTGACCCCCTCCCTCTTTGTTCCACTCTTTCTGTGTTCTGCTCCTGTATCTCTCATGCCCATGTTCAGTCCACTTATATCTCTCTCTGCTCCGGAATCTTCCAGATGCCTCTGGCCGTTCTTTATCTCATAGCTATAATAAAACCTGTCTCCCTTAACCAAACCATGGAGGGGTCAGGTGGTCATGTTGTCAGTTTATACGCCCAGCATGAAACAGCTGTTGTTAAGGGAAACACACAGTTGCAAGGCTGGATCCAGTCTGTGGCTCAGTGAGCAAGAGGGGAGCTTGCTTCCAGGGGGGTCACTGTCCACATGGCTCCCAGAGCCTGTTGCCTACTCTCGAGTGTAGGCAACTACACTCTAATAATAATTTGAAGGAGAAAAAGATCAATCTGTACTCTCATGATCTTTTTACTTAGATGTATTGAAATATTAACGTTCTTGTTTCATACTTTGTTTGAACATAGTTTTGTCTTACTGGTCTTTTTCATGTATGTTTTGGTTTCTGACTTTATGTTCTTATGATGTGTGTGGTTTTTGCGGATTTTATTCTGTTTTCTGTTTGGTTAGTTGGGGGTCTTTCTGTAGTCGTTTAACTGTGTTCATTTTCTTTCTAAACAGAGAGAGAAAGGGGTGTGGAGTTGGGTCTGTGGGAGGGTGGGAAGGATATTGGAGGAGTTGGAAGAAGGGAAACTGTGGTCAAAATATACTGAATAATTCTATTCAATTAAAAATTTTAAAAAGCCAGTCATGGTGGAACATACTTGGAATACCAGAGCTATGGAGACAGAAGCCAGTGAATTCCTGGATTTGCTACAGAGTCAAGCTTAGTCTAATTAGTGAGTTCCAGGACAATGAAAGACCATGTTGAAAAGTAAATAAATAAAAAGCAAAAGTGAACAGTACCTCGGAAGTAACATCTGAGTTGTCCTCTAAGCTTCACATGCACATGCACACACATGCACATACACAAGGACACACACACATGCACACACACATGCACACATATGTGCATCTGTGCACACACAATAGACAAAACAACACAGAAGGCATAGTTGGTTGGCAGGGAGAACTGACCTCCAATTATGCTATGGGAGTTCTGTCTGAAGTGTAGCCTATCGGGTCTTCATCCAAGTAATGCACCGAGGTTTCCTGTGCCTGTCAGCATGGCAATTACTACAGGGAGGCGGATCTCCAGTGGAAGGAGCTCTGAAAGAGGTTGGAGTAACAGAAACACATGCTGGCTTTGAGGGGAGGACACAGAGGACAGATGTTGGCATTTCTGAGTTAGCCTGGTCACTACTGTGATTTGAGTGTATTTGTCCATACTCAAATTCATGCTGAGAGCTGTTTCCTCTGTGTGGCTGTGTTGAGAGGTGAAACCTAGTGGAAGGAATTTGAACCATAAGGGTGGAGAGCTCATGAATGCATGCATGCCATCTCCCTCAAGTGAGCTTACTCTCATGGGACTGAACAGCAACCACAGTGGCTTGTTATGAAAAATATAAAGATTCACTATCCTGTTTTGTTTCTTTGCACAGGCTGTTTGATATCTGCTTTCCCACAATGCATACAGCAGCACAAGGCCCTTACCAAAAGTAGAGCTGAAGCCACCGGCACCTTGCTCTTAGACCCCACCCCCCCCCCAAAAAAAATCTCCTTGCTTCATAAACTGTCCAGTTTCAACTATTGGGTATAGAAGAAAAAATGGTGTAGAGTAGCAGTAGCATCTAAGGTTAATAAATCTAAGGAGCTCCTTGAAAAGTGGCAGGCTCGAGAAGAATGTTTAGACAAGCCCCGTAAGAAGTCAGCTTTCCTAAGAACTGGAAGCCCTTTCAGCAAAGAGAAAACAAACGCTGGCAGACAAGCTCAGGCAATTTGTCCTTGGACATCGCCACGATGCTCTTCTGCCAATGTGGGCTGAAGAGCCCTGACTGAAGCCACAGAGAGCTACTAAAATAGGAAACGCCCTCAGAGTAGACACTGGGCACAGGAAAGGGGCTTGGAAGTCTGAAAAATATGATGCTATCATAGCAGAGTTTTCAGAAATACAGTTGAAAACCACAGAGAAACTTCAGGGCTCGAAGTGAGAAATGGCAAGGAACTCACAACGGCTTGTAATGTCCACTTCAGGGAACCTTACATTCTCTTCTGACCTCTGTGGGCACCCATACATGTGACATATACAAACATGGGCACACAAAGGCACACATACAATAAATAAATAATAAACTCTGTCCCCAAAAGAAATTTTTTTTTGCATTTACAAAAATAAAAAAACAAGAAATGTTACCCATATGCCTGCCACCTAACAATAAACAATGTAAGCACAATTTTTGTGAACGATTTCCTTCAGGATTGTTTTCCATGGACATCGTTTTAAAATACCCTTGCATTTTATAGGTTACTATTTTGTGTGTGTGTGTTGTCATTTATAAGAATAGTTATATTTGCTCATGTTTTTACATCCTTTTCCTAAGCTCCGGTCCCCAACAATACATCCTGTCTCACTTTAACTCTCTGTCCAGCTCATCTTTGTCATGGTCTTTCTCCTTATTGTTCTATACAATGTTTTAAATCTCAAATGCTCAAAATCAACAAACTAGGACCTTGAATGTATTTTAAGCTTAGAAACTTAAGAATTAAGGTGATCCATAACTACACATTGTTATCTTCTTCTAGCTTTTTAGAGACAGTTTTTTATTGCTACTGCTGTCATTGGTTTGGCAGTTAATTATTTAGTTAAAATATGTTTGGGAAGTATAGGTTGAAATAAAGAATTTAAAATGATCCCCCCACATTTGTGGGTTTTATTATTTAAATACGAAGGATGTGGTATGAGTTAAATTGGCTAGTCACAGATTAAATAGAAAGAATTAGAACCATTGAGATTTTCAAACGTGGCGAATCTGTGGTAGTTTGAATGAGAAGTGTCTCTCCTAGGCTCATGGATTTGAACACGCGGTTCTCAGGCAGGAGATCTGTCTTCTCATCTATGGCAAGGGCTTTCTCTGAGTGACCCCCCTAGGTGCATCTTCCGTAGATGTAATGTATCTCTCCCTGGCTTCAGTTTCCTTAAAGTCAGTTGAAAGCTTGAAGATGTGACTTGAGCAGGACTGAAGCTGCACAACTGCCTCCCCGGCCCAAGTCAGCCAGACTCTGCTCTAATATCTTCATGAAGTTGCCGAAATCCTTTAGCTTTGAATTGGCGCTGACAGTTTTTGTTCTACATAATAATTAAAAGGGGTCTGGAAACAGGCAGAACTGACCACTGTGAGGCACATCAAGTTCAACGAACAGATTCGCCACCAGCTCTGAGTAGGTGGAACTAGTTAAGGGAAGTTCCTCCTCCAAGTGGGTTCTCATGGCTCTCAGTTCGTACACACTGTCAGGTGATGCTCACCATCCTCAACACTGAGGAAAAAGACCATTTGCCTGGGATCACGTGCCAATTAATCAACAGCCACTTCACATAATGTTGGAAACTTCTGACACCTTGTTACTATTTTTATAAAGGTTTTTAAAATACGTGGGCAAGAGGGGATGCTCCGTGATGGATTACTTGCTTAAGATACCATGAGTTCAATCCTTAGGACACCTTTCCCCGCCTCCCCAGTAATCCATAAGTATTTAAATGTTTCTATCAGCTCATACTTTCTCTTACTATTCTATCATTATTTAATATTACTTATTACCACATACTGAAGTCTTTCTTAGAGCAATGGTCTTTAAACTCTTTTTTTTTTTTTTTTGCTTTTTTTTTTGTTTTGTTTTTTGAGACAGGGTTTCTCTGTGTAGCTTTGGAGCCTGTCCTGAAAGTAGTTCTTGTAGACCAGGCTGGCCTCAAACTGACAGAGAACCACCTATCTCTGCCTCCCAAATACTGGGATTAAAGGTGTGCACCGCTACTGCCTGGCCTTAACCTCATTCTCTAAGCTTTGGTCTTTTCTTCCTTGGGGAATAGATACCTTTCCTGTGGTAGAAATGTCCAAGGGCCTATTATTGTCTCCCCCAGTGACCCCACTGAGACCATGTACAGTGAATGCACCCCTAAATTCTTCCTAAAATCACCACAGAGCACTGTTCAATTTATTCTGATGTTACCAGACATCCCGCTTTTCAGCTTTCCCTGCAATTAGTTTTTTGTTTGATTGATTGATTGATTGATTGGTTGGTTGGTTGGTTGATGTCAACTTGAGGTAGCCTACCCTACAGAGCTGAGCTCAGTCTTATTTGGTTGGTTGGTTGGTTGGTTGGTTGGCTGGCTGGCTGGCTGGCTGGCTGGTTGGTTGGTTGGTTGGTGTCAGCTCGAGGTAGCCTACCCTACAGAGCTGAGCTCGGGCTTTATCTCTGTGCTACGGTGGAAATCCACAGCTACTCTATGACCTCACTTTCAGGTCTGTTGTGATGTTACTCACCATGGCATCATACAGTTATGTAGGCTCTCTGTCAGTGCTTGTGGGATTGTCTTTTTACTGAGTCTCCTGGGCGGTTAGTGTTAGATGCCCTTAATTTTCAGCTAGGTATCATCAAAGTGCCTGATCAGTGTAGAAACTAAAAGGTCAACAAATAACTGATAGCCATTAGTTTGGATACTTGTAGCTTTTATGGTGACTAATATTAAAAATCCACTTTATACCAATGCTTTTTAACTGAGGAGCAAAATGGGTGAGATTTTGATTTTTATATAAACATTACAATATTTAGGAATTGTATTTTTTTATTTATGCATTGTTTTGTTTGTTTTTGAAGCCAAATCTTATATGTTAGCTGGGGTTGACCTGGAACTTTTATGTATCCCAGGCTAATCTCGAACTCACAGCACTCCTGCCTTGCCTTCCTGAGCGTTGGGTTTGCAAGTGTGAACTACTATGCCTGGCTATTTAGTGTAACATCAGATGTGCTTTTAAAAATGAATAGAAACTTTTGAATACTAAATACTAAAATTGAGAATTGGTGATATTGTAGAAGGCAGTTATTTCTTTTAAATACATCTGCATTATACCACATTTGGTGAACTTCTATTGGCTCATAATGATGCAATCGACATACTTTAAACCAAGTGGTCCCAGTCTAGTAATTCTTCCCCTTTAATCTCTGTACAGAGGTCTGTGCTAAAATTTCCTTGGAAAAGAATCCTTCAGTGTTCCCCCTAGTAAAACTTAGGCACATGTAGCTCGGATTCACAGCTTCTTAGAGGATCACAAGTAGAGACGGAATAATCTATACATCAACACATAACCATTTAGACCAGTGCTTCTCAACCTTCCCGATGCTGAAACCCTTTAATACAGTTCCTCCGTTGTGGTGACCCCTCAACAGTAAAATTATTTTTGTTGTTACTTTATAACTATTTTTCTACTGTTATGAATGGTAATGTAAATGTCTGATGTGCAACCCCTGTGAAAGGGCCATGGCAACCCTACAGGGGTCTGTGACCCACAGGTTGAGAGCGTCTGTTCAGCCATCACAAGCCCAGCAAAACTGAAAAAGCAAATGACAATCCTCCCTCGGCGTCAGCCCCGCCCAGCTTGGTCCGCGGCACACGTGTCGTGGGAGAGGCTCAGGTCGGTTCGTACTAAAACACCTTTCCGTCGTGCTTTCAGTCATCAGACTGATGGGAAGCCATCGTCACCGCGGCTCTATTTCAAACAATTGTAGAGGCACAAGCGTGACAGACTTAAAATGCCACGCGGCCTCGCTCGGGCCCCGCCCCCAAATATGGACCCGCCCCAAGGGCGGGGTCTATTTGACTATTCCCCGCCCTCTTTCCTCACGTAACCCGGATATACACCCTTGCTCCCCTTTCACCTCTCGGCCGTTGGCCTACGCGGAAGGCCGAGTGGCCGGCTGCTGCTAGCCAGGGGCGGCGGGGCTCGGGGTTCGGGGCTCGGGGCGGCTTTCCCCGGGCGGTGATGGCGCGCACGGGCGCCGGGAGACAGGGGCCGTTGTAGCGGACTGAGCGGCGGGCCGGAGGCGGCCCTAGCGCCCGGTCGCGCGCCATGGCCCCCATGGGCATCCGCCTGTCCCCGCTGGGGGTGGCCGTGTTCTTCCTGCTGGGGCTCGGGGTGCTCTACCACCTCTACTCTGGCTTCCTGGCCGGCCGCTTCAGCCTGTTCGGCCTGGGCGGCGAGCCGGCGGCGGGAGGGGCGGCCGAGTTGGCCGGCGGGGACGGGGGCGCGGTGGACCTGCGCGAGATGCTGGCCGTGGCGGTGCTGGCGGCCGAGCGCGGCGGCCAGGAGGTGAGGCGGGTCCGCGAGAGCAATGTCCTCCACGAGAAGTCCAAGGGGAAGACGCGCGAGGGCGCCGAGGACAAGATGACCAGCGGCGACGTGCTGTCCAACCGCAAGATGTTCTACCTGCTCAAGACGGCTTTCCCCAACGTGCAGGTGGGTGCTGGCCCCGGTGCCCTCGCTGATCGGGAGCGCCCCGGGTCTGCAGGGGTGGGGGACTTGGAGATACCGAGGAGGTAACGCGTGCAAGGTCACGCACCCTGGAGCTGGGCAAGCCTGGACTTTTCCCACTCAGGGTCACGCTCCTCCTCCCCTCCCTGGTTGTGGGTGGGCGGATGTGTCCGCACTGGGGAGACCTGGGTGGGCTTGGATGCCAGGGTGCTGGCCGAGTGAACCAGGGGCGTCTGTAACAGGCTCTTATTCGAGTGAAGGGGTTGGACCTCTCGGGCCTTTGTGTGCTCCTAGGATTGGATGACTGGAGAAGGACCTGGCTGTTGAGTCTGTGTTTTCTGGCAGACAACCCCGCCAACTAGGCCAAGGCCTGTAGAAATCTTGAGTGTGCAGAGCAGCGGGAGGAAGGGGTTGTGCTCACGAGTTGCCAGTTGCCGAAGCTGTGCTAGCAAGACCCCGTTCATACTCCGTAGTTTGGACTGCCTTTCAAGAAATATTTGAAGATAGGCTTTCTCGAAATTTCACTTAAGTGTATCCTAGCTCTCAAGAGTCTTTATATCAAAGAGAATTAAGTAACATCGACCTTCCCTTTGGTAGGTTTCTTAGATAAGAATTGACATTTTCTTATCTCTTAAAATTAATCATTTCAGTGCGGCTGCTTTTTGGGGTGTGTGCATGTGTGTCTGTGTGTGTGTGTGTGTGTGTACACGTGTGTGAGTGCGCGTGTCTGCTTTCTTGCAGGGGTTCTTTAGTCCAGGTGGAGCTGGAATTAAGCTTAGATTTGAATTCAGGATCCACTTGCCTCTGCTTCTTCCTCTGACTTTTCACTGGGTCTTTTCCAGTTTATTTTTTATTTATTTATTTATTTATTTTGATTTTCGAGACAGGGTTTCTCCGTAGCTTTTTGGTTCCTGTCCTGGAACTAGCTCTTGTAGACCAGGCTGGCCTCCAACTCACAGAGATCCGCCTGCCTCTGCCTCCCAAGTGCTGGGATTAAAGGCGTGCGCCACCACCACCTGGCTCTTTTCCAGTTTATTGTAGTTCAGAGGGAAGGGCTCAACATAGTGTAACAGAATCTTTTAAATGTATCACCTAACAATAGATAGGTTTTGGCTTCTGAAAATAAAAGTTGCTTCCAATAGTTTTGTTGATTAGATAAACAGTAAAAATAAACTCGGGTTTCTTTGGAAGGTTCCTGACCTGCTGATCTTCAAAAGAATTGTCATTGAAAAATCTCCTAACTTACAGAACGCTCTCCCCTCTTCCATTATGGTTTTGGTTTTCTTTCCTTCCTGGTTCTGTGTCATTGTCTCCCCCTTTTGCCTCCGTGAAACATTGAATTTCAATTGTTAAGCTGCTGGATGGCAAATGTCATTGACTTTACTAGATTTTTTTTTCCAAATGCCTTCCAAACAAAACACTGAATATTTCCACTTTTTCTTGTACCTTACTGCTTTTTGTGTTACTGTGACAAATCACACCGTTGTTTACATCTAGATGTGAGATATACTTGTGAAATATCTTTGTCTTCTCAAATCACTTGAATTTCATTCAGAGGTAGTGAAAGAAATGGGAGTTTAGGGGCTATTGATATACAATAGTTACATAATAGTGCAATGAATACATTTAATATAATCTAGGTAGTGGCTCAGATAGTGGTCACATAGGACTTTAATAGAACTTCATAGCAGTTTTTACAAGTATATTTCATTCATGCCTGTTTTCTAAATGGTAGTCAGGTTCATAACATTTGAGCTTGTGTGAGCTCCTCTTGGTGGAAAAAACATGTAATTATTAAGGTAGTGATAGTGAAATGTGTTTTTGGGGGGGTTGTTTTATTTTTAACTCTTTTACTCTTTGAGGTCCCACCATTCAGCTCCCAAATAAATACATGGAGACTTTTTCTTACTTATGGATGTTCAGCTTTAACTTGGTCTGTCTCTAGCTAGCTTTTCTTAACTTAGATTATCACATCTGCCTTTTACCTCTGGGCTTTTATCTTTCGCTAGTTTATATACCTTTCTTTACTTACTCTGTGGCCAGCTGTGTGACTGGGTGGCTGGTCCTGGCAGCCTTGTCCTCTCTCCTCCTTGATCTTCCTTCCCAGGTTTCTCCTTCTGCTTATTCTCTGTGCTTGTCAGCCCCACCTATCCTTTCTCCTGCCTAGTTATTGGCCATTCAGCTCTTGATTAGACCAGTCAGGTGTTTTAGACAGGCAAAGTAACTCAGCTTCACAGAGTCAGACACATGCAACATAAAAGAATGCAAGGCATCTCGAATCCTCGCGCAAATGTTCCACAGCATAAACAAACAGCACATCTTCAGCTAATGTTCCCCAACAGGACTGTAGCAAGCACAGCTGCTTTATTAATGTAAGGTAAAGTCAGCTACATCGTAAGTTTTTAAATATCTGTGTATGTGTGTGTGTACATATAAGTAGAAAACAAAAAGATTAACTACCAAGGGTAGCTTTTGGATTTCAGGTATTAACACAGTGCCTTAATAGAAGATAACTGTTTTCTTGTGGCTGAATCCTTTGTTTGCCTTGAGTGTTCAGGCTAGGTATTGATTGATATATCAGATCTGATGTTGTGTTCATTTTTGTACATCAGTGCACTTAGCATGTGTAATACTGAGCTATCTCCTTTTAGTCCCAATTTATTAGACTAGAAACCAAATGAAACTGTATAAGTGGAGACCCAGCTCCCTTGGAGCTGATTAGTCCCCTTTGTGTGAAGGTGTCTTGTACCATGCATGATGTAGAAGAAGGAAAGCTGATGAGCAGGTGAGGAACAGAGGCAGGGAATAATGCTGAGACTTAAGAAGCTGGGCCTGTGAGTAGTTGACTCATGGAAGTAAGAGAAGAACGAGCTTTGTTTACTTTGGGTTTTGTAGTGTTTGTTTTTAAGATCTAAAATAATAGAAGGTATCTGTTACAAGGTTTGTCAAGAGGAAGGTGTTAAGAAAATGTCTTTTAGCCAGGCAGTGGTGGTTCATGCCTTTAATCTCAGCACTCAGGAGGCAGAGGCGGTGGATCTGTGAGTTCGAGGCCAGGCTGGTTTACAGAAAGAGCTCCGGGACAGTCAAGGTTACACAGAGAAACCCTGTCTGGAAAAAAAGAAAAGGTCTTTTAAAGTGAAAATAAAATAGGACAGGTACGGGGGGAGGGGGACATTCTTTTATACATTTTGAAAGTAGTCATTCTCCAGAAAAAACAGCTGATATTTATTTAGTAGGAGGGTTAACTCTTTAGGAGGCTGAACAGTCACAGTCTTCAGCCTGCACAAAGAGACCCAGGAAAGTTGGTGGTGTGGTTCAGCTAAAACCCAAAGGCATAAGAACCACGGATCCAATAGTGTATGTCTTTGTCAGAGGACAGAGAAGACTCCTGGCTCAGTTCAGCTGTCATGGTTCATGAAGGGACACATTCCCTTTCTCTTTCCTTTCTGTTTCTTAGGCTTCCCATAGGACTACGGGAGACTGAAGAACTGTACTGCATCTGCTCTTTTTGTTTATTTGCTTTTTTTGGTTTTTCGAGACAGGGTTTCTCTGTAGCTTTGGAGCCTGTCCTGGAACTAGATTTGGTAGACCAGGCTAGCCTTGAACTCACAGAAATCCGCCTGCCTCTGCCTCCAAAGTACTAGGTTTAAAGGCATGCAACACCACCACCTGGTGCCTCTGCTCTTTTAAACACTAATTTTACCATGAAACACTCAAGCCACACTCAGAAATAATGTTTAGTCAAAAATCTTGGTACCCTATTGTCCTTTATAATGTATAGCATATAGAGAATTATGTGTGAGATGTTATATTTAAAACTATATTAATTATATAATTATTTACGGATGAATGCACTAGATGGGTAATTCTTCTAAAAGCCAAAAGCCCCTTTAATCCCAAATTAACTGAACTATCATAACAGCATTAATTGTGTTTGGGGCATTAAACTTTTCTTAGAACTGATAGAAAATAGTTTGTCTCACCTTTCTGGAGTCCAAGTTACAAAACTAGCCTAAATACCTGTATATATGTCTGTATGTGTTACATATACATATAAGGACATATAGTGTACTAGCTTAATAACCTTTATGCTCAATAAATATGATTGCTAACCCTGAAGTGGTTGCACCGATTAACATTTTCCATTATGAAAGTTACAGATTCCATCTTCTGTTTTATAGCTGTCTCACAAAGATCACAGAAATCTGGGCACCCTATTATCCCTTAGAGTGGATTTGAGATGTTGTATCAAGCCATAGTTTATAATGGTTTATGCTTCCCTTAAGACTTTTATCTCTTCAGATCTACATTTTTTATTTTGCTATATTATTTTTTTATTTATCTCTCTCAAACCACTTAAATGTTTTCCTTCTGTTGCTCTTCAATGTAGAGGTTTAGAGAAAGAGAATCAAATTAAATTCAATCATACATGTAAGAATTTATTCTACCTTTTAAACTGCTTACAGTATTAGATATGAAAGAGGAAATGCATTCATCACCAAACACTGAGCAGGCAATGCTCTAGAAGCACTCTTAGCATAGCTGTTCTTCATACTGTCTTTCTGACCCTGTTGTTGTTAATGTGTAGTTCTGCCATGGCAACATGACAGGGAAAACATGGAAAATTGTTCTTCTTTTCATGAGCGACAAAGTTAGATATGTCACATTTTTGTTCATAATTCATTGGCTAGAACATTCAATATATGTTTTCTCATTGCAAGGGAGATAAGTTCTGTGAACTTTGATATGCCTGGGAAGGAAATAAGAATTAGATTTTGTGAGCACTAGGCAGACTTACCAAAGAAGAACAGCTGACCAAAAGAAATATATGCTTAATAATACTTAAGGCTAATAAACAACAATGTCAGATCAGTAGTTGCCAGGAATGGGTGGAAATTACAAGACTAGGCATCACTTACAGGAATAGCCTATAATCAGTTTGCAATTTTCTGGTTTCTAGAAATGCTTTATATCACTCACTAAAATTATAGGTTCTTTGAAAGCTTCATTTTCCATTCCAATCATTAATGACTTCTTTGAGAGTAGCCAGTCTGGGATAAGAAGGGATGATAGTGAATGGTGAGAACTCTTGTTTGTGGGAAGTCCTAAGGTTCTGTGATTTTGTTATACTTGGTTCCCTGTTGAAATCCAAGAATAGAGACATTGAGCATGCAGGAGGCTGAATTGCTAACACAGAAGAGGAGTGGAGGAGAATAAATGAAGGAGGGAAAAAACCCAAACCACTATAGGTTAAGAATAGTATCTTCAATTAGGGAGTGTTAGTTGAACATTTACATTTGGTTTAGATGGTGCCAAATTTTATGGGTGTTTTGCAAGAGAATCTATGACTTGGCTATTCAAGATAAGTAATTTAATATGCAAACAAACAAGATCATTTTGGGAATTTATGAGGTCTTTGAAAAGGAAAAAGTCTTGTTATGTGCGAAGAGTATGTTAGGGATCTTTATGCTAGTATGGGAAGGTCAGACTGAGATATTTTCATTTGAATTGAGATCTGTAGACCATTTTAAGTAAGCTGGAGAGAGTTTGAATTAGCGGAGAAGTACAGCAAGTATAAAAAACCCCGTAAGAAGATGGTAAGTTTTTGAGTGCAAACATAAATACGCAAATGGAGAGACATTCTGCCTAGTGTTCGCTAGCATTGGATCATCTAGGATTTACCTGGTAGATGTGAAAACTCTGTATTCAATCTTTACATGCTGAAAGTTATTGGGAGGGTTTTTGTTTGTTTATTTCTTTTAAATTAGGATCGACATAATCTGATTTAACAAGATAGCAGGTTGTTAAGAAGGGAAGCTGTTTCTAGTTTTGGACTATTAAGAATAAGGCTGCTATGAACATAGTTGATCAAGTGCCCTTGTGGTAGGATAAAGCATCCTTTGGGTATGTACCCAGAAGTGGTATGGCTGGGTCTTGAGGTAGATTCAGTTGGTTGCTGTGGTGACTATACAAGTTTCCACTCCTACCAGCAATGGAGGAGTGCTTTCTTTGCTCCACATCCTTGCCAGCATGAGCTGTCACTTGTGGTTTTGATCTTAGCCATTCTGACAGGTATAAGGTAGAATCTCATAGTAGTTTTGACTTGTATTTCCCTGGTGGCTAAGTGTGTCTCCTGACACTACCGCGCCCCACCCCTGACTAGTTATCATCAGAGAGGCTTCATCCAGCAGCTCATGGGAACGCATGCAGAGATCCACAGCCAAACATTAGGTAGAGCTTGGGGAACTCTGCAGAAGGGAAGGATTGAGGGGTTGAGGACACTAGGAGAACATGCCACAGAATTAACTAGACAGGGCTCATAGGGATTTACAGAGATTGAAGTAACAATAGGGAGTCTGTGTGGTTCTGACCTAGGTCCTCTGCATGTATGTTGTGATTATGTAGATTGTAGGTATGAGGATTTATTTACATTATTTCATGTATGAGTGCTCAATTTTGGAATAAAGTAATTCATGTAAGCATGTGTTTGCTGGGAATTGAACTCAGGACTGCCTCAAGACAGTCTACAGTACACAACATGGGTCACTTCATAGCTAGTGTATTCGCTCAGTAGTCAGGGTGTAGCAGTGGAAAATGCCAGTGAAAGAGGTCTGCAGTGTCCTTTGCTCAACAGAGCTCTTACTGTGCACATTACTGCATGTGCCCATAGAGATGGTGGCCTATAGAAAGTACTGGCTCTGAAAACTGTTGGGGTGGAGAGATGGTTCAACAGTTAAGAGGACTTGCTGTCCTTAGAGAGAATCCAGGTTCAGTTTCCAGCATCCACATGGCAGCTCACAAACCTTCTGTAAATCTAGTTCATGAGGGTTCTACACCATCTTCTGGCCACCAGTGTACTGGGCATATGTGATAACACAAACATTCTTGCAGGCAAAACACTTGCAAACGTGAAGTAAAAATATATTTCTATATATTCTCTCCTCACTCCACAATTTTACATAATTATCATAAATCAGATTTATGTTTTAATTTTTTCTTTTATGAATAAGAAGAATTTTTTATTTTACTTTCTTTCCCTCAGATACATCTTTGATAGTTAAAAAATAGCTAGGCATTTATCTTTATGCCCTTTTTGATTTCTTGTTTCAATTTATTTGGGTTTTGTAATATGCTAGCCTATCTATTTAGTGATCTCCAGGTTTCTTTCTCCTTACTGCTTAAAGGTACATTTTAGACAAACAGTCCACTCAGTAATTTTACCCCTTAGCACCCAAATTCTGTTTTTAAGGCACATTCTTTGTGTAACTTGCATTGTTGTTCTGTTTGATTCTAGCTGAAGTTGCTTATGTCCAATGCTCGAGAAAATATCTATTTTCAGGCTTTAGAATTTCTTTTTTTACTCTTTTTTAACAATGAGTCCTATAATAATAGCCTAATGGTGGCATAAGGCCCACGCCTCCCCCATGAACCTCCCTAGCACTGGGCTGTAGACTGCCCCAGTTTCAGTCCCTTAGGCCCTTTACTCCTGATCCAGCCAGGACTAACTTACTTCTGTGATACATGGTTTCTCAATTTGTATTAGAACTCTGCCTGTACTTGGAGTCTAGTCATCATTAACCAAAACACTAAACTTGAATATTAGATTAGAAAGTATTTGAAGATAAAATGTCACTACAATGCTTTTATATGATGCTTTTAAAAAAATGCATTAAATTCCTTGAAATACTTTAAGGCTATCATTAATAAGATTTTTTATGAATTATCTGAGATACATTTTTTGAGATCTATTAAATAATAATGGTTTTCTCTTTTGTAATATCAACTATTTCCACTATAGATAAATACTGAGGAACATGTGGATGCATCTGACAAGGAGGTCATTGTATGGAATCGTAAGATTCCTGAGGACATCCTGAAGGAAATAGTTGCTCCTAAAGAAGTCCCTGCGGAAAGCGTGACTGTCTGGATTGACCCGCTTGATGCTACCCAGGAGTACACGGGTGAGTCTCGAGCATTCCATTATCATTTTCTGTTAGAGAGCCTGGACCAAGGCAGATAGTGTACACATGGTGGCAGATCCTTTACAAATCTAAGAACCTTCCAGTTGGATTTTAAGAATCTGATTAGATTTCCAGACAAGCAGGCTAGGTTATCAGGATATTGCATGAACCATTCAGACGGACGGACAATTCTCATCTGTTTCCCTACCGTAGCATGCTCCTCTAATGACACCGCCTTTTTCAGTGGCACCAGCACACTACCCATGTCTGCCTAACACTAAGGAAAGTGTGTGCCAGATTATAATATTTACGTAGGTTATTAAGAATTCAGGTTTTGTTATATATACATCTGATATATGAATTTAAAGTAGTACATTTAATGGAGCCAGAAAGTGAAAAGTAGCAAAACAAGATTATCACCACCAACCCCCAAACACACACACACATTTACATTATTCTTGCCAGCTCAAGTTTCATTTCTCTGGTCCTTCCTCAGGCTCTCTCTTACACGCAGTATTTACTTCTTGCTTTACCCTGGGCGGTATATGTTAAAATTTATTTGTCCCCTAGAAGGCAAGACCCCCAGAATATGTGAGTTTGTACTTTCCACCTTGGCATTCTGTATACTGAACTTGAACTGTAATGTGTACTCAATAGATTATTACTATTAAGGGAAGGCACAGGTGTGTGTATGTGTGTGTGTGAACATACATACATACATACATTCATATGTACATACATAAAACTAACATTGCAAAACTGATTTATATGAGTAAATAGCAGAAATGTACACTTTTGAGTTTGTTTTCTAAAATGAACTGGCTTGAGTCCATAATAATAATTAGTGTGCATATCCCTTTCTACAAAACTATTTTAAACTTCTAACTTGATTTTTAAATTTGATTATAAGATTAAAGGTTAATTTATATTTGAAGATGGACAATTGTTATCTGTATTTTACAGATAAGGAAACTAAGTTTGACTTAGTTAATTCATACTAAGAAATGGAGTTACTAAAATGATGGACTGAGTGACTAACCCAAGAACCAGATCTCACATGTACTTAGCAGCTCTCTTCCTGCTTAGAGCAGTTTTGCTTTTGAAAGGGGTTGTACACATCTCAGTTCTGACGACGTCAGTATCATGTTGTGTGCTGCGTTAAACACAGTACTTTAACAGCCATGCCTTTGTGTTTTCTCCCAGAGGATCTTCGGAAGTATGTCACTACCATGGTGTGTGTAGCTGTGAATGGCAAACCTGTGCTAGGAGTTATTCACAAGCCATTTTCTGAATATACAGGTATGATGTATACCTGAGCTCTTTTGAGACACAGTGCTACTTGTGGTACTGAACCCTTTGTCTGTAGTACTTAACTATACTAGGATTTTAGTAATTGAAGTCTGTCTCCTACCCTTGTACACTATTTGTCTGGGGAGGATACAGATTTTATGGTTGACACTAAGAGTATGTGGTAAAACAGAGCTTTATGGGAAAAAAAAAATCTGTTGGAAATACTAATAAGGTAGAAATATTCCCCAGTAAGGTATCTTGTGTTTCTTTCATGCTGTCGTTGGAGGTGAGGCCTGGGTTCCTGTGATGGCTTCTGCTGTGAAACTGTACAGTTTAGTATTCAGAGCGCACTATTGTGACAAAAAGTGACACTGAGACTTAAGAAGTGGGAGAGGAGCTGTCTGCAGCCACGGCACATCTGTTAGAGATCCTCGGGTCCTCTGTCATACAGTCACAGTCACGTTTGCTAGGAGGTCAGCTCAGTGGTGCCTGTGTTGTAAGAAGACATGGATGGCCATGACAAGGAAGTTCTTATTTAGTTAGGGTGTGACCTTTGTGTGTAGCCCTACCAAAGTCAGTGGATGCAGGAATAGGGAACCTTGAAGTTGGTTCAAGACACCCTAAGGCCAAATTCTTAGCCTAAAGGAGATTTTCTTTTTCTTTTTCTTTTTGCACTGCACTGGAACATAGGGCAGGGAATAAGAGACAAATACAGGCAATAGGGGATGAGGGAGAAAGGGAAGGGAACAAGTGAACAGGGAAAGGAGTATCTGTTGCCTGTGGTTAAAGAGGAGACAGGTGGTGCTCATAAGTAAGTGGCCATTTATAGAGGTGATAGGGGAAGCGCTGGGTTAGGGTGAGGTGTGTAATTTTAATTGGGTATGTTAATTAGGTGAGCCAAGGGGGCTTTTGATTGCTGGACCTCAGTACTTTGATAGCTGGTCTTTGGTAGGAGGAAAGGGTCAAATAAGGGAACAGACCTGATGACCAGCTCTAGGAGTGCTACCTAACAGTTTTTAGGAAGGCAGAGGGAATGGGAGAGAAGGGCAAGGCTTGCTAGAGCCATGTTTACCTTGCTTGAGCTGGGTAGAGTCTCTTCAGCAGAGAAGAAATGATAGTATAGTTACTCAGGCTGCCTGTGGCCTGTGGCCTTCTGGTCTTTACAGTATGGCCAGTGATCTCATGTTCACTATGACAGCACAAGTTATTACTGTTGTGGGGGAAGAGTAGTTAGTATAAATATTATTGCTGACTGCCTGCAGTGATTTGTTGTGCTTTTAATTGGTTAATTCCCATCAACTCATAGGACAAATATTATGGTCCTTGGCACCATCATTCTCTAAGATGACAAGGCTCTTAGTTATGACAGTGTCCACATTGCCAGTATTGAAAACTATGACCATGTATTGTGGATAATATTAGTGTCATCCTTAAATTTGTGTATTAGTTTCTTACAGCTGCTATATTTAAAAGATATAAATATTCTACATATGTATGAAATACTTAAATAATAAAATATATTAAATGTAAAGAACTTCAAGATAATATTGTGGAAGCCGGGCGGTGGTGGCGCACGCCTTTAATCCCAGCACTCGGGAGGCAGAGGCAGACGGATCTCTGTGAGTTCGAGGCCAGCCTGGTCTACAAGAGCTAGTTCCAGGACAGGCTCCAAAACCACAGAGAAACCCTGTCTCGAAAAACCAAAAAAAAAAAAAAAAAAAAAAAAAAATATATATCAATATACCATATAAAATGAAAAAAAAAACAGGCATTAGGTTTTTGATTACTGAACCACACCTACTTTTTAGCCTTACTTTCTGAGCCACAGTAATCAGATTTACAGTCTTTGTAGCTAAGTGTAACTAATACAGTAGGAGGAGCAAGAGGCACTGCTTTGCCTTAAGCTTT
The DNA here is from genome assembly GCF_018167655.1 of Microtus oregoni. Lineage (NCBI taxonomy): Eukaryota > Metazoa > Chordata > Mammalia > Rodentia > Cricetidae > Microtus > Microtus oregoni. The sequence continues at coordinate 12,476,990 of NW_024543067.1, read as the reverse complement.
ATATGCTAGGTGTCAGGGCTCTCTGCTTGGCCCCTGCAGGCCTTTTCTTTATTTTTCATAAAATAAACATATGTAGCTGCTCTTATACCTTATCACCCAAATCTAATTTAAATATATCCATTGGAGCTTGAGAGATGGCTCTGGGTAAGAGTACCTGTTTACTCTTGCAAAGGGCTCAAGTTCCAGTTCCCAGCATCCACATTGACACCCCTGCTCCAGGAGGTCTGCACGCTACCCTGGCTTTGTAACATCTGTGCCCATGTTATAGACTCACACACAGACTTAACCATGGTTTAAAAATAAAACTTTAAAAAATATTTGTCCATTAAAGTGCTATAAATTAATGTATTACATATGTAACATGAAGTACCTTTTAAAATACTGAATTCATAATTGCTAGTATCCTACACAATACTGAACCCTAGAGCTAGAACATTGTAAGTTCACTTCTCAGTAAAACAGAATAGTTGGTAAAGACCAGTTAGAAAAGAATTTAGAGAATTTGAGGATTTTTTCCCCCACTTTTTGAAACTTTTTGTAAATAATTACAGACAAAATTATGATAAATTCTCATGAGCTTTTTCCTCCAGTGTACTTTAAAGTTACAAGTACTACATTTGCCTCAGCTAACCAGTATTCCCCGGGACATGCAGCATTTTCGCTTTTCTGCATGCTCCTGAATGGATTTAAGGTGCTTACTTAAAACAAGGTCCTGTCAAGTAAGGTGGATTTCTTTCAGCCACTAAGCTGTTGCCTTCTGTTCTTTTAATGAGGAGCAGCTTCCTGCATCACTTCGCCCCATGTCTTTCCTTGCTCCGGAGAGCAGGCCTCTTCTCCCATAGGACACCTAGTCTTCTGGGTGTGTTGATGGAATGCCACTAGCTACTCCTTCTCCAGGACCTTTCTCCTGTGGGATGGGAGCCTTCTTACCAGGCGCCTACTTTACTTTTGTCCTGTTGCCTTCTCACAGCTCTGGCTGCTTTTCCAAATGCCGAAGATATTTTCTTCCTCCTACTGCCCCTATTTCCGTGTCCTTTCTAAGCCTTTCCTTCTAAGTGTTTCTTACTGACTTATATTGAGTCAAGAAGGAACCTTGGCTCTCTTGGTACTTCTCTGAAGCTCCTGCTATTGGAGACATTGGAACTGTATTTGGCAGTTGTTCTGCTGATCTACACTGTTTGTCTCCTTGTTATCTCATGGGTTTGGATTTGTCTCTGTTTCCTACTTACTCTGGGGAGGCATATATATATATTCACTTCCTTGTTATTGTGTATAGTTTTTAGTTGGCTGCCATCATCCATGGTGACTTAGAAACCCAGACTCCACTTTTTCTCTTTTTTCTTTTTCCTGTAGCCAGGAATAAACTACCTTCATTGATAAACATGGTATGGCATAGTGAATGGTATTAGAATAGCAATCTAACTGGTTTACTTTTGACTAAATTTGCTTTCTTGTCTTATTTGCACCAGAGTGAGGAAAACTTCAACCTAGACATGTATTTCAAGCTATCCCTGGAAAGTCCCTTCCTTCTTTCAAAACTTCTCCCACCACTACCTGTTTCTTGGTTTCTTTTTCTTTGACTCATTCTTCTTAAGATGGGAGTTTTACACTCTGTGCTAGGATGGCTTGGAATTCACTATGCATCCTGCAGTGGCCTTGACTCAAAGCAACCCCTGTTGCTTCCACCTCTAAAATGCTGGGATTATAGGTAAGAGCCACCATACTCAATTGACTTTGCATTTTTATGCTCTGTTCTACTGTGCTTTCTGTTGCTATGATAAACACCATGACCAGAAGTAACATAGGGAGAAAAGGGTTGATTTCATCTTGGAAAGTATAATCCGTTATCAAGGGAAGCCAAAGCAGAAGCATGAATCAAAATCTCCAGAGGAACACTGTTTCCCGGCTTGGCTCCCAGGCTTCCACATTCAGCTACCTTCCTTAAAATGTTATTTCTGTATCTGAATGTGTCTTGTGAGTCTATGCCACATATGTAAGAGTGCCCACAGCGGCTGGTAGTGAGGATCAGATCCTCTAGGATGGAGTCAAAGGCAGTTGTGAAATACCTGACATGGGGGCTGGGAACAGAACTCAGGTCCTCTGGAAGAGCAGCAAGTCCTCTTAAATGCTGAACCATCTCTTTAACTGATCAGCTACCTTATACAGTCCAAGCTCATTGGCCTAGGGATAGTACTGCCCATAGGCTGGGCCCTCCTACATTAAGTAGCAGTCAAGAAAATGCTGCACAGACATGCCCATGGCCCATTTCATAGAAGCAATTCTTCAGTTGAGGTTCCCTCCTCACAAGTATGTCAAGACAACATCTTACCAGGACATGCTCTTGATAAGACAGTCAGTAAAACTAACTCACTTCTTTAAATAGTTTATGTTCTTAAAGCATTTGGGAGAATGAGAAATATGCAAATAAATGAACCTGAGTATATCAGAAGTAGAGATAGAAGAAAATCAATTTTGAAACTTGAATGATCCAAACAGTTGTGTCCTTGTCACAGATCATGAATCTGACTTTGCTGATGAGCTCAGTGTGCAAGATGCTTGGCAAGAAGTGTACTGAGTGAGACATTTGCACGAAGGGAAGAAAATGGGCTGAGTAGAGTTAGGAGTCAAGTTACGAGGTGGTCTCAGAAGATGCTCATTTGATAATGGAGAGAGTACTAGAATTCTTATGCCAAATATTTGATAGTCATTCTAACTGTGAAGAACACGGTGCACTTGGAAGCTTTTTTTTCAATACATGCCTGTTTTCTTACTTAAATACTTAAGTAATTTTTCTAGCTAAAAAGAAAAAATCTGTTCGAGGGAAATGATTAAATCTGTAGAAAATGATTCTTTTTTTTCCCAAGTCACTTGATTCTGAAGATTGTAATTTGTGTAATGCTTTGGAATTGTAAACCTTCAATGCTGTTAATGGGCATCCTACTTGCTTTTCAGCTTGGGCAATGGTGGATGGTGGTTCAAATGTGAAAGTCCGCTCCTCCTACAATGAGAAGACCCCAAAGATCATTGTGTCTCGCTCTCACGCAGGGATGGTCAAACAGGTTGCTTTACAGACCTTTGGAAATCAGTCGTCAATCATCCCAGCTGGCGGTGCTGGTATGTTCCCTCTGTTTCTCCCCATCTTGTGATTCCATAGTATGTTCCAGCAGGAGCAAAGATCTCTCGGGATACCAAAGTATTTATCTCATACTTGGACACAAAATAAGGAGGCAATGTACTTTAAAGACAAGCTCAGACTCCTGCATTATCATTGCCCGTGTCAGAAACCTTCATAAATGACCACAAAAGCATACTGCCACAATTGTACACCAGCAGAGCTGCTCTTAATATGACCTGACTCTAGAATCAATTTCCTATGTGTTTAATGGTGGGCCTGTCAGGAGGAAAAGTGGAAGAATTGAGATGTCCTGCAGTGGGAAGCTGTCGTCATCCTAGGGACTGCTAGAATGGCTAATCCCTGCAATGTTGACCTCTGCAGCTCTCTCGTCTGGGGTGAGCGAGAAGTACTGTGCTCACCCATTGTAATATATATCCCTTGCTCTTATACTACTTGATTAGAAGTCAGAGTCCACAGTTGAAAGCGGACAGTAATAAATATTCAGATATTGTTACTGTGAGGTGTGTACAAGAGCAAACCATAGCGTGGGTTTGGCTTGAAAGAGCCTTTTGATGAACATTTATCACATCAGAAATTTTTTAATTAAGGTAAATAAATTAAATCAGAAAACATTCATGTTCTAATTCCTTTTCAGCAGTGCTAAGGTATTTAAGGTATTTGAATGGGAGAAATGATTCAGCGTTATATTTAATTTGCGAGTTGTATATATCTTCTTTCCTAGATTTTTCCTTACAGGATGCCTGTTATGTTGGTTAGGAAAACTCAATGTCCAGATAGCTAGGAGGGTTGAGATGAACTAGTTTCTAGATGTAATGTCCTCCTCCCTTTTTGAAATTTTTTTGTTATTGTTTTTTTATTCTAATGGAACTATACCTCATTACTAAAAAGCACTAAACTAGTACTCTTTTAAAATTGGTATCTTAGACCGACTGCTATAATTGAGACTAACTTAAATAGTAAGCTTATTTTGACTGCCTGATATTGGGGTTGTTACTTGTAAGCATGATTATGTTTGGAGATGATTGATTTTAGATTAGACAAAGGCAGTGTGGAATGCTCATGAACATCTCATCCTGTCTTTTCAACTGTATACCTAAAAATCTTGTAAATGTTTTATTAAGGCATTTCAGTAATCACCTAATTTTTTCTTTGTCTTCTAGGTTATAAAGTTTTAGCACTCTTGGATGTGCCTGATGTGAGCCAAGAAAGAGCAGATCTATATATTCATGTGACATACATCAAAAAATGGGATATATGTGCTGGCAATGCCATTTTAAAAGCCCTTGGGGGGCATATGACCACTCTGAGTGGTGAAGAGATCAGTTACACTGGGTCCGATGGCATTGAAGGGGGACTCCTTGCTAGCATTAAAATGAATCATCAAGCCCTGGTCAGAAAACTCCCGGATTTAGAAAAGTCAGGACATCAATAAGCATTTTTAAGCACAGGGTGCAACTCCGTGAATTGTTCGGCCTGAACTTTCGGAAGCTTCAAAGGACTGGTGGAGACTATGCATGGTTAAGGCCGTCCTGAACTTAGGAAGTACTTATGAAGCATCAGAGACTTAGTTTCCCTGAAATAGAATGTAAAATCAGGGAAATTAGGTTGCTTCATTTCTCAAGTATTGTCTTTATTTTTGAGACTATTTTCATACAGTTGTCATACACAAGGCACATATATATATATATATATATGTATGTATGTATATATATATATATTTGTGTATTAAAATCTATAGCTAGGTCTACACTGTTATGAGTCACCATTTTCACTCAACAAATGATGAGTCTACACTGTTGAGAATTTCGTATAGAATTGGGTTTGAGGAAGGCTTCGTTTTGTATAGTTGTGTAGTGTAATTTTGAGGTTGTATCTTACTGAAAATAAAGTCATTGGTGATTTTTACTCCTCAGATGGAAAGCACAAGAAGTCTCATATTCATTAATTGCAACAAGTGGCCTGGTCATCTGTCATTTCTATGGATTTAGTAGAAAAGGCTTTAACAGATTTTTTCTCTGAAACTTGACTAACAGATTCACCAGCTGATAAAAAGTCCAGACAAATGATAAACTGCATTAGAGTTAGAGTTTTCGTGATGTGGGCTTTGTTTTGATCAAAGTCTATCTATGGTTCCAACATTTCTGCCATGTTACGTTGACTTTCATTTTCCCTTGGAAGATGCATTCGTCCATTCTTTCTTTGTTGAGCTAGAAGTTGGCTTTAAGCTTCAATATTAGCATTATGAGTTCTATATTTTTATTAGAGATAAAATATACTGTAAGACACTATAAGAATATAAATGATTTTCTAATAATTGAAAGTTATTTCACATTAAATGGACTTAGAGGTCTTAGTTATTTTTCAGGAATTTGGTTTCAGCAAATTTTTGCATCCTTGCCAGGTTTATCAGTAGAGAGTCCCTTATTATCAAAAATGGGCACAGTTCCTTTTTAACTTTAATGGACTTATAACAACATTCTCAAAGAAATTACTTTTGACCATAATCCCATTGTTTTCTCTCAGATTACTGTTAATGAAACATTGATGAAAATTTCCCCCCACTCAGTTGGCAGAATGTGGTTAGAAAAAGAGATGATGGCATTTGTCACGTTGCTGTGACTAAGCTTGCTTTCCAAGCTGTGTTTTTTGTGTTGCTCTAAGAACTTGTTTTTGTTGGTGTGTTTTTTTCTTAGCGTGATCTAGAAAATTGAGGTATCATGTTTTTACATGTGGCTTTGATACCCTTCTAAACTTGAATGAGTAATTTCTCATATTTTCTTTTCTTAAAAATATAACCCTAAAGCAGTTTTCTATTTATTTTCCTATCTTAGAGGTAAAATTGAGCTGAGTGGCCATGCTAGCCTGATAGACACACCTCATGTAGGTTTTCACGTCATGAGGTGCAAGGCCCAGGTGGTTCCTCAGTAGTGGACGGAATCTTGGTGCTGTACAGTGCTTTCCCCAGGCCTAGCCGCTGCTAGTATTGGCCTTCATGCAGTGAAAAGTCAAAGTTCTGGAAGTTGGAAACTTATTGTTTATTTAGCAGGAGTTGTGAGTTTTGACAACAGTTTCTGACACTAATTACTAAGCAATATGGCAAGAGGAAGGAAACACTGCTTTCTCCAGAGATGACAGAAGCAGTACTCACCAGAGTCCTGTGATACAGACATTGTTTTCATTGTATGTCAGAACAGGAAATGGAATATAATGAAAATGTTCTAATGTGCGGAAACTTATTATTCAGTAGAAACAAAACTAGTCCATATTAGCAAACAAGACTGTTTTAGATTTTAATTTCATTAATCTATATAACTAAGGATATAAACAATGTGTGTTAAGCTCAAAAGTTAAGATGTTGGCTGAGAATTGAAAGTATTATTTTATAATTTGTTGGTGTTGTCTAGTTACTAACGATTTTAAATACTTCTATAGACATTTATAGTTCATTTTTAAAAAATTTGTTTAAGAGCCAATATACATTACAAGGAAAATGGTATTTATATTTATTTATGAGGTATTATTGTGCCAGAGTGTACTAGCCATGGAGTATGTAATATCTCTCAGAATTAACATTAAATTGTTTTATTTCTAAACATAACTAAGCAAGTTTACATTTGGAAGTGCACCTCTTTTCCCTTTAGTAGAAGCAGAGACACCAGAGCCGCACCTGTCTCCGAGGCCGCCAATCAGTCCCTTCGCACCCTGCCCTATCTTTCCTTTGGGCCCCCTTTCTTAGCTCCTGTGCTACCTTGCCCCACGCTTAACCCAGATTTCTTCTATAAACTCATTCTTCTTTATATTGGCCACTGAACACTGAATTGAGCCTGGTAAAGTTCACAGTGAAAGTGATCAATCCTGGAAGAGATCTGCTTAGCCATTATTTTTGAGAAGTAAAGAAAATCACCTTCAAAACCTTAAAGTTCATGTTGTCTTGTGTCTCAAAACTAATGTTTTCACAAAGCACTTCTCCCGACTCATCTTTATATATAATCAAGCCTGGAATATACCAGTGAATCGGATAGGTAAGCTCGCTTGAAGAAACCTGCTTTCTCGGATGGTTTTCATTCTTATAGCCCCTCCATTTCAGTTGCCTTTACAAGGCCCTACAAGACAGTCATATTCAACTTTGCGGGTTTTCTCCTTTCCCCAGTTTTATGGTTTTTTTTTTAACTGAAATACTCAAATGAGGTATTAACAGTATCTAATGAACTGATGAGAGCATCTAGATTCGTGTTCATATGGCAGTTGTGTGGATTCTCTGTTTCCTAGGGCTGCTTTGCACTGTTCTGAAGATTGTCTCAGAAGATACAGGTAGGGCCAGGCTTACAAGAGAAGAAAGATGTGGGCGCTCACAAGAGACAGCAGTGATGGAGGGAGGCTAGCATTCGCCTTGCCTGACCCCATGCTCTTAGGTGCTGAGTTCAAGTACCTGATAATACTCTGGCTGTGGAGGTGGCAGCACTCTGCCCCGACAAGTAAGGTGGAGGGCTAATGCAAAACAGAAGTCACTCATTTTAACCTGGTGATGCTGAAATTGGCCTCCTGGGACAACCCAGGAGGTTAAAGCAAGAACTCTTTGGGGCTATTCTAGCCGCAACTACCTGTCTTGGCCGTGTAGATAAGAGTGTTGCTGTGTAGAAACAGCAGTAGTTTTTCATATTAGGTCTGGATTAAGATGTCTTTAATGATATGCCTGCAAAGTGGCTCTGTCCTATACCTATGTAGAAAAAATATCTAATCTGTGGGGTTTTTTCCTTAAGAAAAAAGTTGTGCCTTAAATAGGGCATTGTATGTTACTGATGCAAAACAATTTTTTTTAATAAATGGGAAAAATAGCTTTTTTCTCATTAAACTTTAAGTTCTTGTAATGTTTTTTATATCAGAGTTGGGGAAAGTCATTAAAATTAAACTGATAAGTTATTTTTGCATAATGTAGCATTTCCAGTTGAAGTCCATTTTTCTAAAAACTGGATCATGATGTATATAAGTCTGAAATGATGTTTCAACATTTGGTTCTTAATTAAATGTAAGACCAAGAGAGATTGCATTTTACACATTTTACTTTTAAATAAATCATTTTGGACTACTTTACCTTTTCTAGTCCTCTGGGGTAATTTTGGTTAAAAAAAAATAGCTGTTAGTGGTAGCATTTTGGTGGTCTATTAGTTAAATAATATTGTGTATTGTGACTAATAGATTTGACCAGCCACAGTTGTGAGGGCTGCTTCACAATAGTGGAGTTCTGCAGTGACATTCTGTGAAGTGCTGACATGTGTGCATTGTTGTCTTTTATCAAAGCCTGGCAGGTATATGTATTTGACTTAGCATTGACAAAGGATTTTTTTAATTATTCTTTTTTGAGCTGGATGGTAATTTAATGGAAGAAATGGCATCTTTCTCTGAGATAATAATACAAGTCAAACTGAAGTTAAGGATGATGAATAATGCTAAAACAGCTGCTTATATACCATGGTTGTGATCATTCCCTACTAAAGTATTATGTAACGAATGTATCCGTGTAAAATGCAAAAGCCGAGGTTGTGATGTTTTGTCAATATATTTAATTAAATTATTTTAAGGTGTAAAACAAGTGGTACCTTTGTCATTCTGGAGAGATGTTCCTTCATTTTTCTTTTTTAAACTATAAACACAGTAAGTTAACATGAGATACTTAACCTGTAAACAATCTCATGTCCCCAGATGTGGCCTTCAGCCTTCATTATGTGGAGCAATCTGCAGAGGTGCCCTTCCTGCCTTGTGCTCACACTGGCAGAGCAGCCTGTGGTCTAGAGGGCGTCTGTAGTGATGGATGCAGCTCCACTCTGGCTTGTGAGCATTTGCAGTGCTGCCCGAACAGCTGGGCCTGCATCGCCAGAGCTCACCTTTCTGCTAAACTTCTCATCCTCACGTCCTGTTAGTTGATTTTCTAAAATGGGTCAACAGTGAGAGAAATTAAGATATTTTACCTTTGAAAACTTTCTTACCACACATTCAAAGCCGTGGAGGAAATAAACTGTTTCTTGTTGCAGAGATGCTACGTTTTCTTAGCAGGCTCTGATCTGCCAATCTACTCCACCAGAATAAAGTGGAGCCATTGTCAACTGAACTTCTTCCCATGGCCTTCAAAGAGTGCTTTGTGCCTCACCACACCACTTTTATTATAAAGGCTGTTGGTTCACTTGCTAAAGAGGTGGAGTGTGTCTTTGATTTGTGTGTGTTTCCACCATATTCCCAATACCTAGTGTATTGCACAAATTAGGTCCAGATTGTGTGGTGCATTGGACTAAAGGGTCACTACTAGTGTTAGCATGCTTCATGCCTCAGTAGTATAAGCTAGTTGTTTTCTTTGCTGATATTTGTAATTACCACCCCCAACACACAACTTTTTTTTTTTTTAAGTTTTGCCTTTCCTCTGGATACCACCCCCATGGTCAATTAACTGTATAAAATGTGATTGCTTCTGGTGACATAATTATTCTAAACCCTGCCCCTGGATATACTTTGAAAAATGAAATTTGAATTTCTTGAATAAATTGGTCATGTCTGAAAAGGTGGTATGCTGTGTCTGTGTTTTTCTATTTTACCTCTTTCTTAATTCATTCTTTTAAAAAAATCATTTTACACACTAACCAGTTTGCCCTCCCTCCTCTCCTCCCATCCCGTTCGCCCATTTCCCTTCTAATCCCCGCCCCATCCACTCCTCCTCAGTCTCCTTCAGATGTAGTAAGGCCTCCTGTATGAATCAACAAAGTATAATGCATATCCAGTTGAGGCAGGACCAGTTTCCTCCCTTCAGCATCAAGGCTGAACAAGGCGTCCCACAATAGAGAATAGGTCCCAAAGAGCCAGCTCATTCCTCAGGGACAGATCCTGGTTCCACTGCCAGGGGCCCCACAAATGACCAAGCTCCACAACTCGCCCAGCTGCATGCCGGCTCCCTAGCTGTCTGTCCAGAATCTATGAGCTCCCACAAGCTCAGATCAGCTGTCTCTGTGGTTTTCCCCGTGGTCTCGACCCCTTTGCTCATATAATTGCTCAACCATCTCTTAGACTGAAATCACAGAGCTGTGGATCTTTGCATCTACTTCCATGAGGTACAGGATGAAGACTCAAGGATGACAATTAGGGCGGTCACCAATCTGATTACAGGAGAAGACCAGTTCAGGCACCTCTCTATGATTGCTAGGGGTCATTCTTGTAGATTCCTGGGCCACGGAGGAGCTAAGTAACAAGGAGGAGCCTAAGAGGAATGCATGGATCCCACTGGGAAGAGGAAATAGATTAGATGTCTTGGGTAAACTGGAGGTGGGGGAGATTATGAGCAATCAGGATGGTTGAGTTGGGGTCTGGAAGGCGGGGGAGAGAGTAATGAACGATATCTTGACAGAGGGGGCCCTTATGTAGTTAGGGAGAAACCCGGTGCCAGGAAAATTATCTTTTTTTTTATGTAAAATTCGGTGGCATTAAGAGCATCTACAGTTTAAGATACATTAAGAGTATCCTGAAGTTTTCAGCATCCATTTCCAGAACAGCCAAAAACAATCCTGTACAATAAAGGAACTTCCAGAGGCATCACAATCCCTGACTTCAAACTCTACTATAGAGCTATAATAATAAAAACAGCTTGGTAATGGCACAAAAACAAATGGGTGGACCAATGGAATCAAACCAAACACCCTTATATTAATCCACACACCTATGAATGTAGTAATATGAGTGGCAGGGCTGCATCCCCAGCACTCCGGCTGCCTGGCTAGCTTATGCCCGAAATAACAACACACAAACTGTATTCATTTAATCACTGCTTGGCCCATTTCTATCTAGCCTCTTCTAGGCTAATTCTCACATATTAATTTAGCCCATTTCTAATCATCTGTGTAGCGCCCCTAGGTGCGCTTACCGGGAAGATTCTAGCCTATGTCCATCCTGGGTCGGAGCTTCATCGTGTGCGTCTGCCTGGGAGCTGGGAGCATGGCGTCTCTCTGAGGCGTCTGCTCCCGAGCGGAGAGCTGTGGAGTCTGAGCTCACTTCCTCTTCCTCCCAGCGTTCTGTTCTGTTTACTCCTCCCACCTATCTTCTAACCAATGAGGGCCAAGCAGTTTCTTTTTATTTAACCAATGACCTTCCTCCATCATATGAACACCTATTTTTGATAAAGAAGCTAAAAGTATACAATGGTAAAAAGAAAGCATCTTCAACAAATGGTGCTGGCATAACTGGATGCTGACATGTAGAAGTGTGCAAATAGATCCATGTCTAGTCCCATCTACAAAACTCAAGTCTAAGTGGTCAAAGACCTCAGCATAAATTCAGTTACACTTAACCTCATAGAAGGGAAAGATTGAAATAACACTGAGTGCATTGGCACAGGAGACCACTTCCTGACTATAACACCAGTAGCACAGACACTGAGATTGAGGATTAATAAATGGGACCTGAAACTGAGAAGCTTCTGTAAGGCAAAGGACATAGTCAACAAGACAAAACGACAGCCTACAAAATGGGAAAACTTCATCAACCCCACATCAGACAGAGGGTTGATCCCTAAAATATTTAAAGAATTCAAGAAACTAAACATCAAATAATCCAAGTTAAAAAGTGAAGTATAGATCTAAATAGGGAATTTTCAACAGAGGAATGGATAAATAAATGTAGTACATTTACACAATGGAGTACTACTCAGCAGTAAAAAACAATGGCATCTTGAAATTTCCAGGCAAATGGAAGGAACTAGAAAACACCATCCTGATTGGCGTAACCCAGACCCAAAAAGATAAATACAGTATGTAGTCACTCTTAAATGGATATTATCCATAAACCAACCTGTAGTCTAGAACCCCAGAGAAGACAGGATACAAGGAGAACCCTAAGAGAGTTATACATGGATTTTCCCAGGAAGGAACAAGAGAGGGTGGTAGGGTGATAGAAGGGAAAAGAGGAGCAGAGAGGAGAACATGAGAAATTGGGAAGATTGAGTTGGGTGAAGGATAGAAAGGGAGACCAAGGAAAAAGATGCCTTGAAAGAGGGAGCCATTATGGGATTAGGGAGAAATCTGGCACTAGGGAAATTCCCAGGAAACTACAAAGAGACCCTAGCTAAGAATCTAAGCAATATTTGAAAGGGTACCTAAAATGCCTTTCCCCTGTATCAGATTGATGACTACCTTAAGTGTCATCACAGAACCTTCATTCCGTAACTGATAGACGTAGATGTAGAGATCCACAGCTAAGGACTGGGTCAAACTCCTGGAGTCCATAGAGAGGGAAGAGCAATATTACAAGCAAGAGGCCAAGACCATGATGGGGAAACCCACAGGAACAGCTGACCTGAGGCTAATGAGAGCTCACTGACTCCAGACTGACAGCCATGACCATGGCAACTCTTATAAAGGAAAACATGCAGCTGGCTTACAGTTTCACAGGCTTAGTCCATTATCATCATGGCTAAAAGCACGGCATTGTGTAAGCAGATAAGGAGCTAGAGAGGAGCTGAAAGTTCTACATCTTGATCAGCAGGCAGCAGGAGACTGTGTAGTGGGTGTAGCTTGAGCATATGAGAACTCCAAGTCAACCCCACACCCTTCTTCCACCAAGGCCACACCTATTCCACCAAGACCACACCTCCTAATAATGCCATTCTTTATAAACCAAGCATTCAAACACAAGAGTTTATGGGGGTATTCCTAATCAAACCACCACAGTGCTTATAAAGGCAAAACATACAAGACTAGGCATTTCCTGCCTTTGTCCAACCATTGGCAAACTTAAACCTTGATGTACTTCCTGTCTATGTACCTCCCATCTATGTGTGATCAAGCACATTCTGTGCAGTTGGGGCAACCAAACTTGTTTATAGAAGTGAAAACACGAGGCTTGTTATCTTACATGAACAGCCCCAGAATTCTGGGATGTCATCTGTCTTTGGGCAAGTGGGGCTTAAGGTTAGAAGTGTTTTTGTTTTGTAGATCTCTTAAGCAAAGTCACTTAAATGTAAAACATAACTTTAGCCTTCACACCTGGAAGGAAGGTAAACCAGTTAAAGGAATGCAAGAGACCACAGTGGACATTCTGCAATTACTTGAGGAAGAAACATTGCTGTGAAAAAATATTGTGACAAGGTCATACAGATGGTACTCTGTGGAGCCACGCCTCAGAAAGAGAAGGAAAGGAGAGAGAAAGAAAAGGGTATCTACAGTGGATGTTCCCCTTGAAACATATAGTGGATCTTCAGCTCAGAACACCCCTGTTTAGTAGAAAGAGTAGCATGCTAATTCAACATGTTCTAATAGGACTGCAAGGCCAATATGTTCTGCCATGAACCCGAAAAAAAAAAAGATAAATCAGAGAATCAAGACATACTTCATTGAATCGCAGCCACAGGAGGGTTTTCATTTTCCACCAAAGTTCGCTTGTTCTTCAGTCCCAGGAGCTGGTGATTGCAGAGTTTTGTCCACACCTGTTCATCATAAACAGCTCCCAAAGCCACACATTGCCCCTGGTGCTGTGCAGCAGAACTTATATTGAGTGATGGATAAGTGTACTTCCCCAGAGAAGGGCTAGCCTTGGTTGACTCCAGCTGCTGCTCAAGCTCGTATAGCCCAGCAAGCATTAGCTTACTCCACACATACACTGCATGAAAGAGGAGCCGGGGCTTGGTTTGTGACAAGTGATATTCTTATTTAAAAGTTTTCTTTTTAGGGCCTGGGGAGACTTCCCAGCTGGTAAAACGCCCACTGCATGAACATGAAGACCCGAGTTGAATCCATAACACTATTGTAAAGGGCCTGGCATTACTTATAAAGCATAATCCCAGTGGTGAAGTGGTAGAGACTCACTTTTCCCTAAACGTTGTTGACCAGCTTGCCGCTTCCTTTTGGTGAGCTCCATCCAAGCAGAGACTTTGTCTTCAAACACAAGATAGGTGGCTCCTTAGAAATCAAGATTGTCTCTGGTCTACACACACATAAACATATACAGATATGCATGTGGGGGTAGGATGAGAGGGAGAGAGAGAAATATTACTTTTTAGCAGTACTTAGAAAGTGGGACTGCATTCAGCATATAAATCTTCAGCCCCATCCCAGAATGCCTGGCTGGGAAACAGCGAAAGGGGAAGAGCGAGGTCCAGGAGGTTTCATTGCACACATCCAGGTGGTGCTGAGATTCACTCTAAACGCGGACAGTGCTTTAGAGCCAAAAATGCTTACAAATTCCCAGGGGTTTGTTTATTTGTTCCAGCATAGAAGCTTGATTGAGCTATGACTCACATGCCAGAGAAAACATCACATGACAGTGGACCGTTCCACAGACGTTAGAATAGTGTGAAATTGTGCAACTGTGTCCACACCTGCCTCTAAATTCTCCCCAGACTGCGCCCTTCAGCTCTGGGCAGTCACGAATCTGCTTACTTTCTTTGTGTATTTACCTACCCTGAGCATTTCGTACGAAGGGCATTGTATATGTGACCCTTTGTGACCAGCGTCTTCTTAGTCAGATGTGACACAATCAACCCATTTTCTAACACGAGTCTCTGCACAAACAGGATTCCATTTTGTGGCTTTAGAACATTCATCGATTGATACACTCTTATTTACACAGTCGGGTTTAATCAAAGTCTATAGCGTTAGCACGCTTTTTGTCTTTGTGTGAAGCACCCAGTGTCTTAGACGGTTGTTTTTTAGGGCCAATAAGAATACTATGAAGCTTCTGATCATATTATTCTTGTCCCCTCCCTATGAGACTTAGGATTTTTGGTCCGTTTTGAATGCTACTAGTACTGCCACCAGATAGATAAAGGGAACGTATAGTATGTAATCTGTTGCTTGTTTTAGGAATTCTTTATTGTGGCCATTAGGGTCCTGTTGACTCAACTCTGGGTGTTCATGTGACTGACACGTGAGCAGGAACCACGGATGCAGAAGTCAATAATATTTAAAACATTATTACTGTATTTTTAAATTGTTCTATATTTTTCAAATAAATAATAGGGAATTTGACATTTTAATAATGTATTAGGATACAGGCCATTATTTTTGCTATTACTTCTAAAAGTTTAGTTCTTTGAAAGCACAATGCTCGTGGATTGACTCTTCCATGTTTTCAACACAGATTCAAGCGCTCCTAAAGGAATTCCTAACAGAACCTGGTATTTTAAAGATGGTATTTGACTCTCTATCTTTTGTAATTTCCCCCAACTTTTATTTGTTTTGTTGGAGCAATTTGGAGTCTGGAGCAAGAGGAGACAAGGCATGACTCACAGTGAACTCACTGATGGAGGCCAGCACCTCACATGGTCTCCATTTCCTCCCAGAGCTTGCAACCCCTTCCTCCTGCTGCACTATTCGCAAGCCAATCTGCTCTGGGGCTAAACATGAGAACACCCGGAAATAAAGGATTCCATCTTGTCAGGCCAAAAGGCAGAGCAGTTTCTTTCGCAAACCAGACTTCCTATCATGCAACAAGAGTTCCACAGCTCTGGTGGGAGTGGGTCCACATCCGTGCGCTTTATTTCACAGGAGGAACACAAACAGCACCCTTGGCCCTGCTTCGCCCTCTGTGTTCGGTGAATTTACTTCTCTGGCTGGATTAAGATCTTTGGTTACATCAAATCTCCATCTGGCAGAGGACCAGATGTAATTTTTCAAAGAGAACATTGTCATGGAAAAATATTTTTAAAGGGGGCTGCAGTTTTACCTAAAGCAGCTGCTGGGGTGGCATGGAGCAGCAGGAGGGAAATCGTTTCTCCTGAATGCGTTTTTTATTCTCCGGAGGGGCTATACAACGTCCTGCAGTGTGTCAAACAGTTGTTTGGGACCTCGAGCCAAACACTTTCTGGAAACCTCAGCGGATTACGTATCTCAAAACGAGGAAATATTTAAAGCAGTCAGTCCTGTGCGACAACAGAACGGGGACTGCCACTGAGAGAAAGTGGCGATGGGCAAGGTCAGTCCAGGACCCCGCAAGCGATGGGAGGGGCTGGGAAAGCTGCAGCCTCTGAAGCGCTTAGTTCAACCCTTCAAAGAAAGTCTCCTCACTGGGTTTTGTCAGTCTGGAATTAGAAGCCCCTAGAAACGAGAGAGGGGGGTCTCTGGGTGTGAAAGTGACAGGCCGGTCTCCAGCTGCCATGCAGTCTACAGCAGAGGTGAGGTCCCCAGCGTGGGGCAGAGCACGCACACGCAAACCGCACACCGGCTGCCTCTTATCCGAGGCTCTCAGTAGGCAAGCTCCTCAGCTGTGAACACGCGGAAGCAGGGCTGGTTCTTGGGTTATGGTGAGGGTAACCTGAGATTAAATGCCCAGCCACCTTCAAACAGACCTATAGATATAACACTCTGTGCTTGCTTCCTGCCGGACCCTTGCTTATGCTCCTCTCAGCGTACAGTTTTCATCCATCTGGTACTTCCCCCATGCTAGGGAAGGGAAGCAGAGAACTTAAGTGAAGGCTTAAGCGGAAAGTGATTGCTGCTCTTTCCTCCTGTGTTTCTCTCCCTTGTTTGGCTCTCCCAGTCCAATGCTGTCCTGTTCTCACACTGTGCTTCTTTAGATTTACTAATGTATATAGTGTGGCTATGTGTGTGGGGGATGGGGGTAAGTGCGTATGTGTGCACACGTGTGTGGGGTCCAGAGGTTGATGATGGCTGTCTTCCTCAAATGCTCTCCACAACTTTTTTGATCTCTCTCTCTCTCTCTCTCTCTCTCTCTCTCTCTCCCCCTCCCCCTCATCCATTGGCTAGGCTTGTGGTCCAGCAAGCTGCAGAAATCCATCTGCTTCTGCCTCCCCCATGCTAGGCTTATGGTACCACAGCTGACTTTTAAAAACCATGGGTACTGGGAGTCCCAGCTCAGGTTTTCGTGCTTGGTTGATAAGCACTTTCTCAACTGACCCATTTCCCTTGTCACCGTCACACTTTCTGTCAAAATCTTTCCTCGCTCGATGGCAGACACAACCTTTAGTGACTCCAGACCCACGTTCTTTCAGCGGCTTCACAAGCATGACTTCTCAGGAAAGTCCTAGAAAGTAATCTAGTCTGTTTAGGCCAGTTGCACAAAACTGCCAAAGGGGGGCAGGCAAGGTCTGTTGATGAAAAACAGAACTCTGGTTAGAGGAACTAAAAGCTGTCTGGATGGGACAGACCCCAACCATCACTAGTCACGGCCTGCTGCAGTTCACAACTGAGGCGTCACCCAAACCTCATGGTGCAGGCTTGGTCTCCAGGCTGTGGTAGAACCCTCAGGTTCCACAGAGTGGAATCAAGCTTGATCTCTGAGGGCATGCTTCAGAAGGCACTGTGGTCTGTTCCATCTCTTTACTTCCGGTCTGGCCTGTGCTCTACTGCAGCACAAGCCCACTGCCGTGACGCAATGCCCCACCGCAGGCCCCAAACAGCCTAGCTGATTTCCTGGGGACAGAAACTTTGGGACAAAATAAAAATTTCCTCTTTTAAAGTTGATTACCTCGGGCTTTCCTTAAAGCAGTAGAAAGCTGAATATTCCAAGGCCCAACCATGATGATGAAGTAAGGGACCTAATTCACCTCTGGTCAGAGACAACCTATGAGGATCTTCTGATCACTACTACCAGCTCCAGGTCTTTACCCTGGGGCTTGACCACACTCCCAAGCTGTGACAGTTTCCCCTATGCGCGGCTTGCTCTTCTGTGGCTCTTTAGGCTGGGGTAGGTATAGAAATCCTTCCTCCAGGAGTGGACCGCAGGCTATAGAACTTTTATCTCTACCAAACAGGTTCCATATCCTTCTGTGGAGATCTGTTAGCGACAGCAAAAGCTTATGGTGCTAAGTGCCGCCCAGTGTCTAATTGACTGGCTGCCTGATTTTAACAAGAGCACATGGGTCTGTGTGGCCTGGTGACTGGTGCCCAGGGGCCCAGGTTCAAGGTTTTGTCATTTATCCCTTGTGATAGCGCCACCCTGAGAAGAACAGAATATGAGACCACAAGTCCCCTTCCATACTGGTAAGTATTGTGGTCTTAATCCATGATGAGAGGAAATAATCTTATTTCAACAAATCCAATAAACCAAAGATTTGGGTTGAGCTGGCCCTGATTTGGTCTTTCGAGGAGTAAATCTATGGGCTACGTTTGGCTGTGGAAGGAGGATATGACATTCAAAATGAGTGAAACTATTTTAGAAAATTGGGGTTATAATAAAAATTTTGTTAATTTGTCACACCTGATAAATTTTGGGATTTTTAATTAAAAAAATATAAAACCACGAACAAACTTTGTGAGGATGTGTAAGAAAGGCCAGGAGTTCAGACAGCTCCTCTTCAGGGAGTGAAAATCCACGTACGACTTTTTTGGGAAAGTCAAAATAATGCTCATGACAGAAGCCACCCACAAACTGAAAGGGACAAAGGGAACAGTTATTAAGGAGTAAAGACACAGAAAGAGGTTTTGGTGCTTTCAGGATGGTAAATCTGTCACTTAAAAACACTACCCATGTGCTAGAAATTCTCTAAGTGACTAAAGACCACTTATATATGGTCGCGAGTTTGTTTGACTTCTGCATCCGTAGGTCTTAAGTCTTACTTTCTGTAATTCAGAGCCAAATTAAGTTTCACAACCATAATTCAAACGTCCTAGGCAAGCGCTATGAGTGCTTTCTTTCCTAGAAGTGAATGTTTCATTCAGTTCCGTGGACTCAATTAGCAATTATCTATCAGTACCTAATGGCCAGGTTGGTTTGACTTAACCCAGGCTTTTCTGGATTAAAGTTGCTTGCATTAGCTTTCTCACATAAGTCCCACAGTCCAGGAGGCTCAGACAATGGGGAAAGTGTTGAATCATGGTTCTGGAGGCCACAGGTCCAAAGCCAAGGTGAGGGCAGAGTTTGCCCTTTATGAGGACTTGAGGGAGAAGTTTCTGGTCATTGAAACTGAGGCAGTATTTCTTTTGAGCCCCTTGTCTAAAAACAGCCTGGATAGAATAGTTTAAGAAATATGTGGGCCATCAAATAAGGCTCTACTTTGGAAGTTTAGTGCTGGTAACATAGGTGCGAGATTCTGTGTTTTAATGAAGTCCTCAGTATGTGTTGTGTGTCCTCTGACATCTGAGATTGATTTGCCAGTTCAATAAATGTCTGGTACAATTGGACCAATCTCTGGTTTCAAATGTGTTTTCCCAGTCAAACATAGAGGTGAGGGAACCATAACCACAGCAACTCAGGAACTGCATGGTGATGTGGGATTCCCCTCTGTATGCATTAGTTAATAAAGAAACTGTTTG
Source organism: Microtus oregoni (assembly GCF_018167655.1). Taxonomy (NCBI): domain Eukaryota; kingdom Metazoa; phylum Chordata; class Mammalia; order Rodentia; family Cricetidae; genus Microtus; species Microtus oregoni. The sequence continues at coordinate 12,457,613 of NW_024543067.1, read as the reverse complement.
GGCCTCTGGCAGGGCAGTATAGAGGAAGGTGAAAATTTCAAGCAGACATAAAGGAGAAAAGTAAGCAGAGTCAAAAAGATGCCATGTAGCTGCCAAAGATAGACGTCCAAAACCCTTACCAACAAACCACAAGCCTCATGGTAAAATATAAAATAATGGAAATGTATTAATTTAAGAGTTAACTAGCAATATGCTTAAGTGTTTGGCCAAGCAGTGTTGTAATTTAATACAGTTTCTATGTGACTACTTTGGGTCTGGGCATCTGGGCACGAACAAGCAGTCTTTGTCAACAACATGGTGCTTGAGAAGCCACTGTAGACAACTTGGCAAGACTCGGTATCAGTATCAAAAGCAAAGGTCTGGGGATGTAGTTTTGTGGTAGAGTATCTACCAGGCAGACATGAGGCCTTTGGTTTACTCGCCAGAGCCACAAAAACAGACAAAACAAAACAAATACACAAATAAACCAGCAAAGAATTATTTCTCCTCCTGGGAGCTCCTCCTCCAGGTAGTAAAACGGGAATGCTGTTCCCAGAGTTCTGTTAAATCGTGCACATGGAACTGAGTTCTGATTGCCACAACCTAAGCGAACACTAGATGTTTGCCCACATTTCGGTCTGCACTGTGGTTGTTGTTACTATTCTTCTGACAAATTCTACCATGCTTACTTATCGGAGAATTCACTTGAATCTGTCTTCCCACGTCCCTGTTTTTACAGGCCTGGGTCTTACTGTGTGTTTGTTCCCTCACTGTCTTTGTCCCTTCTAGTCCAGGACTTGCATTTCAACTCTGGGGCTGTTCTGACTATATCCTTTCCTGGTTCTTTCAATTTCCTACCCAGTGTTTCCTCAATGCTGAAGTATGTGAGCTGTACTAGGTGTCGTGTTGCTGGCAGATTCTGGGTTTGTTGGGTCAGATATTGGACCAAGATATTGCATTTCTGGATAAGCAGCATACAGAGGCCCCTTGAATGTTACTTATCCAGAATGCAGGCTCTGAGAAGCAAGACTTGAGGAAATCATGTGCCTTTGTGGATTCCCAGAATTCCCACAATGTTTCATTCCTGCTCCATGGCCCCCGTCTTAGGTTAGACCTAGGAGACATTCTCCAGGGTGCTGTAGTTTTTGATTGCCTCTAAGAAAAACTTGCTAGATGGGCAATGCTGTCTTCAGCCAGGACTGCTCAGTTTCATGGTTCTGCCTGTCATATGGAGAAGGCCTCCACATGAGATGGCTCTACTTTCGCTACCTCAAGTTCACGGTGGTTTGAATGTGATACTCACTTCATAAAGACAGCACTTCTGGTGTGGAATCGAGACTGCTCCCAGACAGGCACTATGCAATCTGATTCTCTCGTGCACAGGGCAGTGGCAACAAGCTGCGGCTTTTAGTCAGCCATGCGAGCATGAAACAGTCACAGGCCTGCAGTGCACTATTAACCAGTGTGCTTGATAGATGGGGGTTATGCAGTACTTTCTCCTCCTTTTATTCGTGATAAGTTCATTGAGATGCAACACATTGGAAGCTGAGGAGCATCTGTGCAGTTTTTCCTGTTGAGTGGAAACCACTTTATTTACATAGGTATTATTTTAATTATTGTTTGTGCATAATCTTGAGAGACATTAGCTTATTATTACTTTTCTCTTGAACAGTATGTTGTTGTGTAACTTAAAAATAAAAATTTTGAACACTGCAGTCTTTTTTAGAGTCAGTAAAAGATGCATACTAACTTTTGACATTTTAAAGCAATGCAACTTTTTTTGTCCAAAGATATTATCTCCTCATTTTTGGTTTCAGTTTCCCTCTTTATCTAGCAATGGAGACTATCAACTGTGTTATCAGGCATAAAAAAATTAGGCATAAGAAATACAAATTTCTCAGCATCATCCTTTTTCCTCTTGGTCCTATTCATAAATCTGTTTCTACTGAGTGAAATATCAAACTCCACCACACAGGGGAAGCATCGCTCTGTCTAGATTCAGTTAGAAAAGCCATGCTCTGAGGTTTTAGGTAGAATTTCAGAACCTCAGAGTTAGCACCGAGCCCCACAGAAATGATCTCACTAGTAAGAAAGGTCTGTTGGTGGAAATTCCACCAGTGCAAACTTCAGTTTAAAAATGTGTTTGGAGAATTGTGTCATCAGTGAAGCCTCGGGGGAGGTAGTTTTCCTCGGCTCTGTGAGACTCTGTGAGACTCTGTCTGCACATCTGAGCAGATCGAGATTAACGCCATACAATACGTTTGGGAGGGGACAGATTCCTACTCAAGGCACCATAAGGGTTCCAGATTCTGGTTACCTTACCAGAGGCAGGAAAAAGCAACAAGAAGAATCATCTGGAGAGGCCTGGAGTAAAGAGCGGGCTGGAAGGATGCTGGGTCCACAGATGAAATGCCTTGAATGATTATGATGAAAAAGAAATAGGAGGAGGAGGAGGAGGAGAAAGAGGAAGAGGAAGAAGAAGCCACCCTAAAAGATCATTTAAGCTCATACCTTCATACCTGTTCTAGGTATTTGAGCTCAGCTGCAGTAGATGGTGATGGATTTATATTTGACTTAGGTTATCCTAAGCAGGCATACAATTTTGCATGTACTTTTTTTTGTCTCTATGCCAACAAGAAAAACAACCACCTCATTTATTTGTGTTTTCCAGTTGAAAACTAGGTACAATAAGAATGACTTGAGGTTCCATCAAATATATATCCTTACCACAGCTTCAACAGGTTTGTAGCATTAGTTCGTTACTAAGGCTGAAGTCTGAAAGGAGAAGTAAGTCCCTGCTGCAATCCATCCATCTTCTCTTGACACCTGGAAGGGGTTACATGGCGAAGAATGGACTCAGCAGAGCAGATACTGGTCCCCAAAGCCCTGGATTGCTCTTCTTCCTCTGTAGATTTACATATAGCCCAGGAGCTTGTAGTCTAGTGGCTGCCCTGGCACAGAGACATCATGGTGCTGGGTAAGGTCCTTCCTCAGACTCAGTCCAGTACAGAGATGATTCTGTTCCCTCCACTAGCACAAGTATAGGACAGAGCACTGAGGTGGTGTGCTGCAGCGTGAACTCAGCAGAGGACCTGGGGGTTCTGCAGTCAATTCAGGGAACGTCTTAGTTCTATCCTAGGGCCATCCGTCTCCCCTTGCCTTGCTTCTGAGCTCCACATCTGTCTGTACAGCTGCCTGCGACCCTCACAAAGGTGTTTTTTTCCTCCTTCATTACCATGGGCCCCTGATGGTCACCCACCCAAAGAAGGGCAGCATCACAGCCCGTCAGGATTCTGCCTGTCCTTCCTACATTCCCAGTGACTGCTGCTAACTGTCAAAGTCTTTTTGGTTCTATTTTAAAGGAAGGTCTTCCATCTCATTATCTCCTTCTATCTCCTTGTCAACACCTGGGTCAACAAAACATCTTTTCCTAGAAGATGCAGTACCTTCCTGTGAGTATTCTCTCTCTGCCTGTCTGTCTGTCTCCAATCCAATCAATCTTTCCCTCCAAAATATAGGCAACCCTGAAGAACTGAAATTATATCATATTTGGGGCATTCTTAATATACTTTAAGTACCATTTTCCTTTGCTTTCATTGTAGCCTAATGTGGCCAATTTAGACCATTGGCCTGAGTCTTTTCTGGCTTTAGTACTGAAGTCTCCTTTGGTCCCAGAAATCCCTGCACTACAGCAGTCTAGGACAGTAGCCCACCCAACCCTTGGCCAGACTTATTTTCCCCAACTTCATCCTGTTTCTCCTAGGGCTTCACTTCCTAGAACTCGGCAGAGCCTTGCAACAGGCTGGGCTCACACTCAGATCTTTGTCCCTAACTTTTCCTTACCATGACTTTTGCTCCCCAAAAGTTCAGATAGCGGTGTCCTTTGTCACATGTGAAACTTGTTGGGTCATATTTTGGTGCACTTCATTATGGGACCCTGGTTCTTCCTACCAAACAAACTGAAGCTGTCATGTATGTTCTCTTCTTCCTGAGCTGGAGATGGAACCCAGGGCCTAGTACAAGCTGGGCAAGAGGCAATGAGCCTCAGCTCCCACCCTGACCTTGCTATCTACGTAATTGCTGCGTTTACATCTTTCTTCTTCAGAAATCATACGAAATTTATGAGAGCAGACCCCACTGTTTTTATTTAAACCAGTGGTTCATCACCCTTTAGGGGTCACACATCAGATATACCACATATCAGATGTTTAAAGGGTCACAACATTAGGAAGGCTGAGTACCACTGGTTTAAACTGCACCCAGAACAATGTGTGTGATACCATGTATATAAGAAATGGATTCGACTAACACAGGGAGCTAAGGTGTCTTCCCATTAGTTCCAGCTAAACCACTGAACTTTCCTATGAGATTGCACACTCAGCCTCAGTTTGTGACTCTGACACTGTCATTACTTGTAGGTTCTGTTTGCTGGGTGAACTTCCGAGGACAGGAGACCAGTTTGTCCCATCGCCCTGCCCGAACAAACCACAGAGGTGATTTGTAGAATCCATCTGAGGTGGCCCGAGTCCTGACTTGTAGAGCCCCCACCCTTTGGACCGCCTATCCCTTATGGGGCTCAACGCCGCTGAATAATTAGTCAGTCTTGCACATGATCTGATTCTCCAACCTCTCCTTCAGCCTTCTGCAAACTCCTCCTAGGGATGGGGAATGCAAAGACATTTTTTTTAAACCTCAATTACACCTCACATTTTCTGCTTATTTTCTCAGAACTAGCTTAAATGCCACAATTTTATGAAACCTTCTTCAAATACCTTCACAGAATGATTTTGCCTGGCTCTGCACTGCCAACTGCAGCTTATTTGTCCTCCCTCTTTAGTCCCTTCCTTCTTCCCTTTCATTTCCCCCTCCTTGCTATGTTTCATTAATTCCATTTTCAGTGGGGTTTACAAGCAGAAAGAATATGAATTTTCAGATTCTCTCTTATTTATTCTCTCTCCCCACACTCCCAGAGGGTATCCTGGCTGGTCTCTAACTCTTGATCCTTTAGAGTATTAAGATTACAGGTATGCACAGCCAGCCTCTCGGCCCTTACTGTCTTTTTCCTGTTTTAAAGAGGAATGGAAACTCTATATCATGATTGGCTTACTTCACCCAAGAAATTATTGTTTTGAGGACAAAGGATCTAATCTTTTATATTTTCATTGTGTGTAAATATAGCTAGGAGCATGTATACAGCAAGCAGTCAGAGTGGATGGCTGGGTGGGTGATTGCAGGAATGATCAATGTATTTGCCATCTGGCATCAACAGAGAACGGATAGATGAAGAGTCCTTTACGATGGACTGCACAATGCATAAACAAATAACTAATCGTGTAGCATGAGGGTGCATTTGGGAAAACTCAACAGGATGAGACAGAACTCAAAATCCAGAGCTGAGTATGACCACTGATGCTTCTTCTCCTCCAGGGGCCTGTACAGCGAGGAAGTCTTCACATCATTTCCAGCTTGATTTCTTTATATCCTGCAAGCAAAGTTTCTTGTGTCTTCAGCAATGAGATCTTACCATCTACTTATTGCGGACAACCAAGAACAAGGGGAAACACCTGCATTTTAAGGCCTCTGGAAACTCACTGACTTATTTAATAACTCACAGGACTTACACCACGGCAGGGACTGGAGGTTGTTGTTTAATACCATGGTACTGACCTGGGAGACAAAATGTCCCCACTGGTACAAAGTCAGCATGAAGATTATGGGGGTGTCCTGGTTAGCTTCAGTGCCAATTTGACACAGCTTGGAGTCATCTGAGAGGAAAGTCTTGATTGAGGAATAACTCAGATCACGTCAGTCCCTGAACATGTTATTAGGGGATTGTTGTCATTTTGAATTTCTGTAGGAGCTCTAGCCGATTGTCAGTTTTTTCATCTCTGAGAGGCCTTATAAGAAAGCTGGATGAGCATATGCCCACCAATAAGCCCATAAGCAGCATTCCTTCATGGTTTCTGCTTCCAGGTCTCGCTTGACTTCCTGCCCTAACTCCTCCAGTGATGGGCTATAACATGGAAGTATAAGCCAAGTAAATCTTTTTCTCTCTTAAATTGCTTTTGGTCAAAATGTTTTATCATGGCAATAGGAATCAAACTTGACAGACAGCCATCGACAGCTTTCTGAAGGCATTTGAGGCCCACTCTACAGAAGACTGGGCCGGATGCTGTAAAGCTGGCCCCAGGCTTTAGTGGTCAAACTGCTATCATTGCTTTTATAAATGAACATGTTGGCAAACTACCTTAAAATATTCATATTTATGCCTACAGATTAATGTTGCTTATTATATTTAGGCAGATAAGCCTCTTCTTCAGTGGGTACCCATCCAAAGACACATGATTGGTCAAAGAGACTGTTGAGGCTCATTCCTAAATAGAACATCTGAATCAACTTCCCTCTCTTCTCCAAGGCATAGGGGCTATTGAGGAAAGGAGAGAGAAGAAATGTAAGAGCCACAGGGCGGGAGGAGTGCTGTGAGAAGCTGTCTCTGAAGATGGCACGGCCGGCATAGCCTCAAACTCCCTGCAACTGCGGTTAGCGTAACAAGACCCAAACAAGCTCACACCAAAGTGTCTGTCAGCATTTCAGCAGACGGCACTAACTAGACCCAGTGGAGTACTAACACAGAAAGACGAAAGACAGGAAGGGAGGAGAAGGGGTTGTTGGACGATGTCTGGGGGGAGAAGAAGGAAGGAGTTGGGGATGGATATGATCATGATACGTTACAAACAAGCATTACATTGTCAAAGCATAAATAAATGGTATTCAGAAACAGCAACAAAGGGAAAAGACAACATTTTTGTGAATTTTAAGAGGGAAGTATTTCTGTGAATCAAATAAGGAGAGACACAGGGAGGAAATTAGCGCAGCAGTCAGAGTGAAATACCATGTGTGAGAAATGGACAAGTGTTTGCTAAGGACTGGAGAGTTGGCTCAGTGGCTAAGAGCACTTGTTATTACAGAGGACTCGGGTGCAATTCCCAGCATTCACAGTGAAGCTCATAACTATCATAACTATCCATACCTTCAATTCCAGCTGATCTGATGTCTTTTCACAGTGCACAGGCATACTTGCAGTCAAAACACTAATACACAAAAACCCAAATAAATAAACCTGAATTTTTTATAAGAAAAAAAAAGACTTATTTAGCTTAAGTTTGATAGGCTGAATGTTCAAATCTAGCAAGCACACTGGCTTTGCCTGGTGTGATCTCATATGCATCAAGACATGGTAGAAAAAGAAGGGAGAAGAGAAACAAACAGGGCAAAATACACTGTGTAGCCTTATGTCATAAAAACTCACGTTCACTACTCCAAACTCATTTAGTGAGTGAGTGCCAGTCCCTAAAAAGGGGCTCTTTCAATGATCTCCTACTAAGCCCTACTTTCTTGAGAGGTCACCACCTCAACACTATAGCACTAAGAACCAAGTTTCCTACAAGAGACCCCTGGCAAGACCACGCGTACCAATCCAGACAGTGAGAATGGAGGAGGATGTGGCAGACATACTCCCAAAATGTCACTTTGTGAAGCCTTCATCTGAAGGCTGTCTGTCACATGAGGAGGGGTTTAAGATGACACGTGTAATGAAAAGTTTCTATGAGAGTACATGAAACACAGTTCCAACAAAGCATAAAGACAAGAGAGAAGGAAAAGGGGGAAAAAGAAAACAAAAGAGGAATCCTGCGGGAGGGCAGTATGAGGATATGGCTGGTTCTTGCTGGCTTTGAGATGGAGAAGGGACCATGAGTGAAGGACTGCCAGCCACCTCTGGAAGCCAGGAACGTCCAGGAAATGAACTATGCCCTTGAACTTTGGAAATGGACAAAGCTTCTATGGGCTATCGAGTTTAGCTCAGTGGGACTTGCCAGAACCGAGTGGCTTTCACATGTCTAACCCATAGAAATATAATATAGAAATATAATATAACCCATAGAAATATAATATAAGAAACATGCAGTGGGTATTTGAAAAGATCCATTTTGAAAGTGTGTGTGTGTGTGTGTGTGTTATGAATATAAGTGCCCATAGAGATCAGATGATGGTGTCAGATCCCTGGAACTGAAGTTACAGGAAGTGAGCTGTTCAATGCAGGGTATGGGGACAAAACTCCAGTCCTCTGCAAGGACTTTTAACCACCAATTCATCTCTTCATTCTCAAACGTGCATGTTTGAAGTGCACAAACCTGTGGTGGTGTGTTATAGCAGTAACAAAAATTAACGTGCAGTGAGAAAGAGAGAGAATGAGCAGGTATGAGCTATTGTAGTTTTTCTGAGTCAGAATTAATGAGATTTTATGTTGGAGTAGTGACTTATGGGAAGGGAGGCAAAAAGGTGCTGGAAATAGTTTGCAGATGCAAACTGCAAGGACTTTGGAGTCCCTGGACTGGGTGCAGGTCACTGAAACAGGGAGGGGAAGATGGAAGAAAGGCAGATCGGTTTCTGTAGCAACACAACTGAGAGTTACAGTCTTTGAGACTTTTGATATCAGATGAGGAATGAGGTTCCTCAGGGAAACGCTAAGAACAGGAAAATGAAGCTGAGTGCAGGCTTGGGGGCAAACAATATTAGATCGCCATGGAAACAAAAAGAGAACCAAACAGAAATAAAGAGAGTCAAAAAGAGGTCAGAGATGAAGGAAAATCTGAGGAGCTCCCTGTCATAGGATCTAGGAGAGGCAGAAAGACTAATAGTATAGAATGTGCCAGAAAGGCAAGATAAGATGAGGCCAGTCAATTGTCTGAATGTGAAACACCCTCCGCACTCCAGACTCCTGCATTGAAAGATCAGGCCTCAGTGGATGGTATCAATTCAGGAGGTAACTGAAATTTCGGGGAATGAAACCCTGTGGGAGAATGAAGTCACCAGGGCCATCTTTGTCCCTTCCTGTCTCTCTGCTCCATGGCCTCCATAAAGTAAACAACCTCGTAGAACAGCAGGAGCCTATCACCCGGTGTTTTCTCTCACCATAGCCCGTCATGGTGTTTTCTCTCAGCACAGGCACGTGTCATGGTGTTCTCTCTCACTACAGCCCACGTCACAGTGTTCTCTTTCAGCACAGGCCCCTGTCACAGTGTTAGTAGAAGGCTCTAGGGAAGCTCATGGTGTTGAGCTGGGACTCTAGGGAAAAAGAACTCTCTCCTGCCCTTTTCCATAATCGGCAGCTATGTGTGGCTTGATAGACTGGCCTTTCCCTGAAGGCATATGTTTTCCACAGCTGCTATAACAGATCATCAGAAACTGGGTAGTTTAAATCAAGACAAACTTACTTTTGGACGGTTCTGAAGTCTAGAAGTCGGGGTGAAGGTGTTTGCAGGAGTGTGCCCCTGAAGGCTCTCTGTGGTGCTCCAGTGTCTGCTGTTGCTTCTAGCCCTGCAGCTGGTATATTCTTTAAGAGCCTCTCTGTTCAGCCTGTCTGGTCACCATGCCTGCTGCCCTCTCCTCTGGCAATCTTCCCATGTCTCTTTCCCATAGGGATCCCCATGCTTGGATTTACGACCCACTCTGATAATCCAGTTTAAAAATCTTCCCAAAATCTTTAATTCAATAATATTTTGTCCCTATATGACATCATAAATTCATCATAGGTCGCAAATATTCACAGATTTTTAGAACAAAGACTGTTGAAATTTTTTCTTGCAATCTTCCTCTCTTCCTGCTTCCAATGGTTGGTGGGGACTCAGAGCAGATGATCTTCATCCATAGTCCAGTTCAGCCTGGAAGATGAGATCCTCAATTATTATCCAGCACATTTTTACTATCATGAACATCACAGATGAGTATTTGTTTCAGTCACAACAGAAGCTTGTATTTGTGTTCCGTTTAGTTTCTCTGCTGATCTATACTGCACCGCAGTCCACATACTCCATCCGGCACAGGCTGTGCATCACAGTGGGCTCGGGTAGCAAAGCCCATGCTCTCATTTACTCAGAGGGCTTTTATGATTTTCCTATAGTCCGTTTTGCGATTATGGCAGTTCCTCTAGGAAGCAAAATTTGGACATCACCATGATAAGAGAAAAAAGCTTTGGTTGCAGATACTGAAATATTTGATTTAATTATTTTAAGGCACATTAAGTACACTCCGACAGCTGTTGACAGAGAGGAAAGGGAACTCCTATGTCAAGTAAATGCTTTAATAAATGGCTAATTTATGAGCATATTTGGTGTTTAGGAACAAAATTTGCATATAAAGTGGTTTTCTAAATTGCTCTATAATGGATGGAGCCTTAGGCTTTTCCCCTTGCTTGTGCTGTTTTGAGATTGTTTTCTGAGCTGTTCCTTTGACAGAAAGTGCAAAGGTCCACTTTGACCCTGCTGCTCTGTTATTTCAAATTCTGATGTAGAAGAGCCTTAAAAACTAATGAGGGCTCTGTCATAATGAAGAGAAATAAAGAAGTCACATTTGAATTTGTGTCCAGCAAGCCAGGAAAATACCTCTTCCTCCATCTACCACATCTCTCCTTTGGGTGTGTGGGGAAAGCACTTTCCTTTTCTGCCCTCAGCTGCTTTCCTCTTGACTCAGATAACAGATGTTTGTCAAAGACAAGAGATACAGAAGACAAAAGAGCCAGCTGCAACATCTGAAGGCACCTTGAGGCTCACCAGAGTTAATCAGGGTTTGTTTATGACATGTGGGAACAGCACAGACTCTCCACCAGTGTTGCCGGCAATCTCCCTCCTGCTCTCTTCTATAGAAACTAGACGTTTTTGATCACTGTGTTCCCAACATTTGGGATCTCTTCCCTGTGGGAAACAGGAAGTCCAAAGTTAAGAACTAGAAAAGTCTCCCAAGGCTAAGAACTAGGCTGTATCTCCTAATAAAATTGGGCACTAAAACTCAAAACAAAATAAAGCACAAACCTTGAAAAATGTTGTCAATATAAATGGAAAATGACTAAGCATTCTTTAAAAGTCACCACTTTCAGAGGAAAACAACCAGGTCTATCTACAAATAAGCAAACTGAGGAAGCACGATGAGGTCTCAGCGCTGGTTTCTAAGGTTCTTTCTTTCTCCACAGCAAGAAGACACCATTGAGCATAAGTTCGCAGAACAACAGTTTCCTCTACCAAACTCCCTGTAAGCTTTGGGGAGCTGACATCACTTAAACCTGACCTTGGGTTCCTGTATCTGTCTTCACAGGGTTCTGTCCTAGCAATAAACATGCTCAGTCAGCTTAACCAGAATCTTCTACCTTAGTATCTGATACCTGATCCAATTCCTTACTGAGACCATCTTCCAGGTGGTATCTTTTCCCCTGGAATTCCTTCAACAAGATTCCTGCTCTCTCAGTTCCCACTGAGCTGCCACTTTAGTGGCGTATATCTGCTGTGGAAACTCCTTCAGCCAATAGCCTTTAAGATACCAGCCCACACCGGGCGGTGGTGGCACACGCCTTTAATCGCAGCACTTGGGAGGCAGAGGCAGGCGGATCTCTGAGTTTGAGGCCAGCCTGGCCTACAAGAGCTAGTTCCAGGACAGATAGTCTCTAAAGCTACAGAGAAACCCTGTCTCAAAAAAAAAAACACCAAACAAACAAACAAACAAACAAAAAGATACCAGCCCACTTGGGCGTGGTCTCATAAATGTAGCCATAAAGCTTGTGCGCTCTCTCTCTCTCTCTCTCTCTCTCTCTCTCTCTCTCTCTCTATCTCTCTCTCTCTCTGCTGATGGATTTGGTTCCTGTTCCCCATTCATGCAGAGGACTCTGAGCCTACCCCTGTTAACTGTGAGCCTACCCCTGAATAAAGAACCCTTTATTATATTTAATTCTGAGCTAGTGTGGGATTACTTTATAACATTCATCTTCATCTGGCACTCACGTGAATCCAACTCAATGCCTACCAGGATAGACCCAGAAGGTCTGCGGTCCAGAAGGTCTCCCACCTCCACCCGCCTGGCTGGATTGGTTTGAGTTCACCTACTAAGTGTCAGTTACTCTAAGACTTAGCCAAAGTTAGTTGCTTCAGTGTTGCAAATAAGACTTTGGGTGATTTTCTAGGTAGCTGGCTGTCACTGTCATTTATTGCACATTTTGGAAATTGCTTGATTTGCACTTCCTGCTTACTCAAGTAATATTATTTTCTTTCTTGTCCCTCAACAACACATCTTGTTGGATGCTCTATCATTACATTTTGTTTGGTGTAACAAAATAACTGAGTCAGGCTAGCTTTCTTAAAAACAATCAACACACATGCAAAAAGAGTTGTATGTAACTCATCACTCTGGAGATCCGAGCATCAGCCAGTAGCAGCTCTGTCTCGTGAAAGTCTCAGGGAGGACACCAGAAACTTGTAAGATATGGAGAATTCACATTACCGAACAGGAAAGCCAGAGACTGGGTGTTCCAAAGGCCCTGCTGAGTCTGTTCCCCCTAGTAACCTAAAGATATTCGGTAGCCCAAACCGAGGTAAGCCCTGCACAAGAAAAATTCAAGCCTTGCTCAGATGTCAGGAGGGACCTTCTCTGAATGGCACCCTCACCTAACAATACTCTCTTGGCTGTGCTCTGCCGTACCTGCTTCTGTAGGACTTAGCACCACCTACTATTCATTTTGATAATCTTTTTTTTTTTTTACCAGTTCTCTAGATTATAAACTTAAATCCAGTGGTTTCTCCACAAACATTGCTGTAAGAGAGTGGAGGAGACTTCTAAGGGTAGGTGGCGACGTGGGTTTGACAAACACAAGCTGTGTTCCTTGTAGCAAACAGTTCTTATCACAACCCCAGTGCTTTCACGATCAAAATACTCATCATGGAAAACACCGCGATTTTTTTTATTTGTAGCTAAACTAAGCTCAGAGACTCTTTGATTTTTACCCCTCTACAATTACAGTGTCACGTTGATTCAAACCAGTCTTTTCGAGGTAACGCTGAATCAGATTAGCAGTTTCTTCCCTGCCTCTTCTGCCTACCTGTGCTATATGAACCACATTCTGTAAGGAAGCCTGGGCTCTGCAGAGTGGAACGTGGTGTTTCTATCTGCGCAGGCGCAGTCTTGTGGATGTCTTCAGGTTAGGCTTCCTCTCTTCTTGCAGGGCATGCTGGTCTACTCAGCTCTGCTCGCTCTGAGGCCATGGCTTTGGGATGTCAGGGTAATATCTCAGGTTAATTCTCCAGCAGTAGAATCTTTCTGCATCCCAGAAAAGACAGCAGCCCCCAGGTGGTGTGAAGAACTTTGGCTTCGCTTTCATCATCCTTCCCCTTCACCTCAGCTCCCCTTCTCCTCAGGGAGAAACTGCAGATGGCCGACCTTACTAGATCCCGGAGTTTCTGGCCTTACATGTCGTGTGTACACTAGTGCCCGTTAGGCAAGTTCTCGGGCTCCCTGGGTGAGCCTGCACACTGGCTTGAGCTCAGGTTTACCTCTATGCATAGTTTCTCTGCATCGGTTTCCAGTTCGTCTAGGTTTGAACAAAGAGCTATAACTGCTCCACAAGGGCCTGGAAGGAAGCGTGATTCTCGGCATTCCTTGGTTTCCTGTAAGTGCCCAGTTTCCATTTAGATTGATGTCCAGGGCAGTAAAATGGCTTATTCATTCCCCCTTCTCTTTTTCAAGAGTAGAGTTACTCATTTAAATTTTTTTGCCGTGCTATGACTGTTATATACTCTAGTATTGGAGATGAGATGCCTGCTCTTTTCTTTTTCCTTTTCCTCAAAAATTTATTCTTTCATACATTACATTCCTTATTCTAGTTCCTCTACCCTGCAATCTCCCCAGTACCCCTCTTCCTGATCCCTGCTCCTTTCCTATCTCCACTTCCATTTCCCTTCAGAAGAGAGCAGTCTTCTCAGGGATATCAACTGAACACAGGATAATGAATAACAAAAAGACTGGGCACATACCCTCAAGCAAGGCTGAACGAGGCAATCCAGTAGGAGGCAAAGGTTCCCAAGAGCAGGCAAAGATCAGACAATTTCACTCCTGCTCTTCTCACAGAGATCTGCCTCCCTCTTCTGCAGTTTCCCTGAGCACCAGATAATGTTTGCTGTTCCCATAAGTTGCTGGAAGAAGCCTCTTTGATGATGATTGGACTCTGGTCTATAAAGCATAATATAGTATCATTAGGAGTCATTTCATTGATCTATCTATTTTTCTGTCTATCTATCATCTATCTATATATCATCATCTTTCATCTATCTATCTATCTATCTATCTATCTATCTATCTATCTATCATCATTTCCAGTCATATTTGGTTTGATCCTAGGTCTCTGGGCTGCCTCTGGTTCCTGACCATCCAGGCCGTGTCAGTCATGGACTCTCCTGCTCTTTATTAATGAGAGATGAATTGTGTCTCAAACTAAATGATCATTTCAGGGTAAATTGTTCCAGTCTGTAAGCTGTTACTGAAACAAACAGTGATATTAGATAAGATTTAGTCCTGAAAACTGAGGACTCTCCATCATCTATAACAGAGGTACTTAATCATACTGATTTGTTTCTTCTTAGTGACAAGTGGTGCATGATAATAGTTCTATAGATAAAAAAATGTTAAAGGCAGGCTGTCTTCAACCCACTAAAATATATTAAATAGATGCTATTCAGTTCTTTAGAGAATTTCAAAGTTTCATTAAAAGATTCTTTGAAAACATCCTTGGTTGACTCAGTTTTTCTGTCAAATGGTCATCGATTCACATCACTGCATCTTTTCTGTTTCTAAAATAAGAATTAGGTCTTTAAGCCCCGAGATTCAAGGTCCCAGTGATTTTCATTAAAATATGACACACAAAAGCAGTATTCTTTTTATTATTATTTTAATTAAAATATAATTACATCGTTTCTCCTTTTCTTTCTTCCTTCAAATTCTTCCTGTTCCCTACCCCACTCTCTTCCCAATTCGTGGCCTTTTAAAAATAGATAAAATTTAAAATACACATGCAGATGATTTCAGGGATGGCCATGAGTTATTGGATAACCAGTTAGGGAATTCATCTGGAATAGGGTTAATTCTCCAATGCTCCTCATTCCTAAACTGCTGGTGACAGTGTCTAAGGACAGGGCCCTATGAGATTGCCCCCTTCCACGTTAGCTTGTCTATTGGTGCTGTCCTTGTTCTGGTCTTATTTAGGCAGCCATGTTGTTGGGGTGTAGCTTCCCTGTTATTTCCAGGTGACACAGTTTCACAGAAGACTCCCTGGTCTGGCTCTTACAGTCTTTATGCCCCATGTTGCCCAGTGTTACCTGAGACTTAATTGCAGAAATTGTGTTACAGATGTGTGTTTCCATTGGGGCCAGACACCTCATTGTCAATTGTTCTCTGCCTTTTGACAAGTGTGGTTTTCTACGCACTGATGACAGCGTATGCTGGAGAGGATGTGGGGTAAAAGGAACACTCCTCCATTGCTGGTGGGAGTGCAAACTGGTACAGCTGCTTTGGAAATCAGTATTGTGATTTCTCAGAAAATTAAGAAACAACCTACCTCAAGACCCAGCAATACCACTCTTGGGTATATTCCCAAAGGACGCTCAATCATACCACAAGGACATGTGCTCCACTATGTTCATAGCAGCATTATTTGTAATAGCCAGAATCTGGAAGCAACCTAAATGCCCCTCGACCGAGGGATGGATAAGGAAAATGTGATACATTTATACAATGGAGTACTACACAGCAGAAAAAAAATTGCCATCTTAAAATTTGTGAGCAAATGGATGGTTCTAGAAAACATATTGAGTGAGGTAACCAGACCCAGAAAGATACATTTAACATGTACTCACTCATAAGTGGATTTTTGACATAAAGCAAAGAAAAATCAGCCTACAATTCACAACCTCAGAGAACCTAGACAACAAAGAGGGCCTTAAGAGAGACATACATGAATCTAATCTACAGGGGAAGTAGAAAAAGACAAAGTCTCCTGAGTAAATTGCAAGCATGGGAATCATGGGAGAGGGCAGAAGTGGAGCGGGGAGGAAGAAAGGGGAACTGAGAAAAATACATAGCTCAATAAAAACTAAAAATTATTTTGCATGAAAAAAAGTTCATTAAACTGACTAAAGATCTACTTCTCATACTTGATACCTCAGCTGACTGTGGAAAAAAGCAGTTTGGCTCAAGTAAGTAGTGGACACTCTGTGCTATCTCATTTTTAAGCTTGTCAGTAGCTTATTATATTAAATATTATGAGGAATCCAAAAAAGGACTTGAAAATATATATATTATATTTATATATATGATAAAACATAAATATAATTTTTGAAGTAGTAGATCATTGGGTTTTCAAATTAATGAAATAAAAGCTCAAAATTTAGGTGAAAAAAATCTATGAGGATATCTGTGAAAAAATAAATCAAGGTTTCTCATCTCCCATATAAGCTAAAATAAACATAATTCAAAATACACAGAATATTCAACTTAGAAATAAAAACAAATAGTACTAGAGAATTTACAAAAATAATAAATGGAAAAAATAATAACTCTGAAAGTTTTTCTTTACAAAATAATTCCATAAAAACTTATGTTGACTGACAGATTAGGAAGGTATCAACCACAGGACAGATTTTAAGTGATATCTCAAAGAAACTGGAAGAAGTTATAATAGGGGACTTTAGAAGAGGAAGATAAAATAGACAGATAATACTTTGAATTATGAAAGTACACATCTCTAGATATAACAAAGGATTTTATAGGTGACTTTTTGCTAACATTTCCAAGAATCACTATGTAAACTAAAGTAATATGTATCTGTGTATGTATGTGTATGTGTGTGTGCACATGTGTATATGTGCCTATATAAATGCATATATATTCTAATTTCTTTTATCACATAGAAACAAAATTTAAATCATATACTACCATTTATCAAATCTACCATTGATTTTATATCTTATAAATTGTAAGAAATTCAGTTCTTATAATATTGCATATAGCATGTGTAAATGTTTGATAAGATAGAAGTGGACTCTTATCTCACAGTCTAAGCATACATAAATACAGAATAGATATGAAATATCTAAAATGTATACCTTGAGAATGTATAAACATATACAGCATAGCATGAAATATGAGAAGTAGATGAGGAAAAGGTAAGACAGGATGCTTGGTTTGGAAGAAGGTGGATTTGTCAGGGTGGAGGCAAACGTGATAGCAAACAAGGCTCACACTTTATGGGTGAGACCAAAAGGAGGAGCACAAACCTTATTAAAATTTAATAAACCTGGGTGGTAGACTTGAATGTATTTTATATTTTTCTTTAATAAATTTTATTCTCTACTTCACACGTTTTATAATAAAAAAGAATAAAATAAAATTTTAATCACAAAGCAAAAGAAACCTAACCCCATTAGGAACATGTCAAGGGATACGCAAGATAAGCTCCAAGTGAAGACATGCATGGGATGAGCACACATGAGATCACTCCGTTTACCTGTGCAGGACCTCACTGTCTAGTACTGGCCATTTCAGGGGAGAGTCAAAGTCTGTGCAATTCAATGAGATTTTTGAGGAATTTGGGCATATTTAGTAAAAGACTTTATATTTAATATATCATCTGACCTTGTAGTCCTACTACATCTAAAATTTTAATACATTTATTTATATTTATTCATAGCATATATCATATATACTGTACATATATATATAATTTTATATACAAATTTATCTTAAAAAATAAAATATTGCATCTTTAAAAATAAGTCTGAGGCTTTTTTTCCATGTACCATATATAACTGTAAAATACTGAAACATTCTTGACACAGCACAATGAAATAAACTTCTATGATATTATTGAGGAATATTCATAATATGTGATGATGCATGTGATATGTTATACAATATACAAACAGCACATCACAGACAGAATCTTTTAATGTCTATCATACTCATAACCTATCACCTTAGGCATACATATCAGAGAGCAATATATCCAGAAGACAAAATTCACAAAACTTTCTATAATAAAATGTAAAATAGTTAATATCTCTGGGTATTGAGCTAGTTATTTATATCCATGTTGGCCTCGTGTTATCACAACTTTCCACAGCAAAAGTGGGTTCTTTTTACAATCTAAGGACATTTCATTCTGAGCATCAGGAGGAGTATGCCCTACTTGTTTCTACCTATGGCGGTCACCTCTTAGCTCTTAGACAGTTGAGTTGCGTCACGTGACCTGTGCTTCCTCACATTATCCCTTTTGTAGCTAATCTTTTCCTATCAGGAGGTTAATACAATTAGTCACTTGTCTCATTAAGGCTACTTTAGTGATCAAGGCATTTCTTGATCCAAGGCAGATGTTTCTGATTAATTTATTTTATTTGATTAGATCAAAACTCTGAAATGAAAATATTTATCTGAGTTGAAATCAGTGTGGTCTGTGTTTGTCATGCTAATAACTAGCAAAGCCCCAAACTCTAGTGGTGAAGTAGATTTCTCTGAATTGACTTTTCCTGTTTGGTTTTTGCTTTTATTCTTAAAAATAAATAAATAAAAAGCGAGAGAGATACGTTGTTGATATTGCTATGTTTTGTCCTAAAAGAGTCCACCATGATAGAAGCCGAATGATCTTTGTGTCACTCTCATTGTTGTTATCTTCAAGTGTGACTTTAATACTTTTTCCCTCCAATTAGCACACCACGCTCATGCTTCAGAGGGGACAGTTACAGTGTCTCTGTCACCTTGTTAGGGTTTGGTGTCCCACCCAGACACTGAGAAGCACATGTATGAGGACACAGGTAGGGACCTCCGGACAGAAGGGGCAGTTTGAACACAGACAGGAGAAAGACAGTATGTGTTCAGAGAGAACTATCCAACTGAAAATCTCCTGGAAGAATGAGAACAGACCTATAATTTAGAGCTGAAGTCGAGATGCTAAGGAACAACTTAACAAGTTTGGAATTTGTCTTTCACTCAAAGTGCACCCACATGTTTTAACCAAGGGAATTAACACAAGAACAGGCCGGTGGGGATGCTTTGGGTGTGTAGAGACGGTGAGAACACCCAGAAAACCCTAAGAAACAGTGAGTGTGTGTGAACTTGGAAATCTGGATCCCATAGCCAGATTGCCTTTGGATCACCAGCTCCCAAATAATGACAAAGAGACTTCTTATTAATTTTGAAAACTTGGCCTTTTTCCCCAACTATCTTGCCTTGTTCCCAACTGGCTCTTCAAACATAAATTAACCCGTTTATATTAATCCACACTCTGCCACATGGCTCATTACCTCTCCTCAGTATGTACATCAGACTTCTGTCTGCCTTCAGCTGGTGAATCACTTGACTCACAATATTTCCCAGAGTTCCCATTTCTGCCTTAAAGTCCTGCTCATCATCTCCTGCCTAGCTTTTGGCCATCCAACTCTTTGTTAAACCAATCAGAAGGTGCCTTAGGCAGATGAGGTAAAAGGGAGACACATCTTCACACAGTGTGTGCAAACATCCTGCAACAGGACCCAGGCTGTACTTTGAAGTAGGGGAAATGGAAGAAGGAGCAGCAAAGGGGGAACGGAAAGTGGAAAGAAATGATTAGGAAGGTTAAGGAAAGACGCTAAAAAAAAAAAAAAAAAAAAAAAAGGAAAGTATAGCATTCCCTATTAAGTGATCCACAAGCATTTATTAAGATCATGCAAGGTGGCGGAGAAAGCAGAGTAAAGAGGACAGTGGCTTTCCTGACGTCATAGGCTAGAGACTCTGGGGATGTGAAGGCAGACAGCGCAGGAGCAGACAGTAGCATTTTCAGCATGCACCAGGGCCTGCCCTCTAGCCTCAAGGACGTACTGCCTAAGGCTTGCTACACTGGAACTCATGAAGATGGTTTGATTTATTTTTAAGTTGAAGGACATGTTTTGATAAGCAATATTTATCACATACCAATGCTTTCGTAAGATATAATTTAAAATTTTTTTTGTGAAGGAAGGATCCAGCAAAAGCTAAAGTGCTAGGACCTTTGAAGCTCACTCCGTGGATAGCTCTTGAGATGGGTGGATTTGCAGAAGCTGAAGCTGGCTGAGTGTCACCCAGAAGGGACTCAGGAAATGAGCACTGTGGGGATGTTACACAATGGGCTGTTTGCAGAATCTTGGTATTCTTCAACAAGAGAACTGTACATAGTTAAGAGCAAGGCCAAGTGAAATGAAAGAGGCAGAATTCCATGAAAGCTACAGCAAAGGGAAGGACCTGGTGACTGGACAGAGCAGCCAGTTTAAACGCCTTTCATGCCAGTTTTCTTCCAAATCTGTGTCTTCTGTGTACCTTGATTCCACTCCCCTGCTGTAATATTGTCATGTAGGGACAGATTTATAGATTGTAATAAATAGTTGACTCCTGTCCAAATGGCACCAGAGCCAAAGATAATGTCTACTAATGCTCAGGAGATCGCTCACAAAGTACTATCTTCTCATAAATGGATATGGAAGCTGTTCATTACTGTTTTGTGCTATTTCAGCCCTGAGAATGGGACCTAAAGTGACAGCTTGTAGGTGACGTTTCTGATGTTTCATTTTTACCTAAATGACTACCCTCTTCTCGTCGTTCCTTGGGTATTATTTAGTAGGGGTTCGATGGAGAAAAAGGAGTTTTAGACATCCAGCTCCTGGCTTAGGTGATTCCAGTTACCACCATTTAAACTCCCATTGTCTCAGAGCCATGACTCCCCCATACTTATCCAGCCGTCACAGGCAAATAGAACAGGGGATTTCTATCTCCCCTCACCTTCTCTTTCATTTGTTCCAGTTGTATAGCTCCAAAACTGCTGCTTAGATCAATAGATTTGTGTAGTAAAAACGTGATCTCTTTATTGTGGATGCCTGTATGATCTATGGGCTCATCTTTCAAAAGTGGATCTAATGGTCTGTTTTCCCATAAACAGTCCCAGAGGACAGTTTCTCCTCGTTCTAGCCAAAACAAATGGTTTCTTATCATTTCAGTCACTATGGTTAGTTTGGATCCTGGAAGGAACCCTGCATTATTTCCTGCCTCAGTTTCCTCATATATAAGCTATGTTTTGAGACCATATTAAGAACAAAATGGATTAATATGTACCAACTTCTCAATTCTTACTGAATATTGAACCAATATTGGTGATTTTAGAAATACACACGATTTTTCTTTTCCAGACTGTCAGTTATCAGTTCTCTGTGTTTGTGTTATTATTACAGCCCCAGAGCATGCTTTATAGAAAAAATATACAATAGAAGAAGGATTCTCAAAGAAAACATTTTCTGTTCCTCGCTCGTCTCCTCAGATGTATCGAATCCTGCATATGTTGTATCTTAAATACCTGTGGTGATTCGATCAAAATTGTTCCCCATCATCTGAGGCATTTGAATACTAGACTCCTAGTTGGTGGCATTGTGGAGGTTTGGGGGGGTGGCATTACTGGGGGAACTACATCAATGGGGGGCTGGGGTGGTGTGGCATTACTGGGGGAACTACATCACTGGGGGACTTGGGTGGTGTGGCATTACTGGGGGAACTACATCACTGGGGGACTTGGGTGGTGTGGCATTACTGGAGGAACTACATCACTGGGAGACTTGGGTGGTGTGGCATTACTGGGGGAACTACATCACTGGGGGACTTGGGTGGTGTGGCATTACTGGGGGAACTACATCACTGGGGGGCTGGGGTGGTGTGGCATTACTGGGGGAACTACATCACTGGGGGACTTGGGTGGTGTGGCATTACTGGAGGAACTACATCACTGGGGGGCTTGGGTGGTGTGGCATTACTGGAGGAACTACATCACTGGGGGACTTGGGGTGTTTAAATCCTCTAGCAGCAGTGGGTTTCAGTCTGTAGGTTGTGACCCCTCAGGGGTCCCCTACCAGATATTCTAAATACCAGATATTTACAGAGGCTAAATTACATTTATGAAGTAGCAATGAAAATAATTTGCTGGTTGGAGGTCACTACATCATGAGGAACTGAATTAAAAGATTGCAGCATTGGGAAAGTTGAGAACCTCTGCTCTGGCCACTTTGTTTGCTTTCTCTCTGCTTTATGATTGTGTTTCAAGACGATGTGATGTCTCAGCTTCCTGAACCAGCTACCTTGCCTGCCTGTGGCCATTGTGGACTCTAACCCCCTGGAATCTTAAGCCAGTATAAACTTCCTTCAACGAGTCGCTTGGTCATGGTGTTTCGCCACAGCAGCATAGAGGTGATTTTACAATAGTAATACAGTTCTAGTGCCACCTTCTCTTGTCGTCTTGCTGAAGTGGCTGCCAGACTCCCTGAATGACCTTCCTCTTTGTTCTAGTCTCTTGTTTGCATAAAGCCACAGTAAGGCTTTAGAAATCTGAGGTGTTATGTACTGCTCCCGGTGTAAAAGCTCTCAGAGGCTGGCTTTTGTCATCCTGTAAAGGGCTTTCTGTCTGTCTGTATGTCTGAGATGCCATCACTTGTGTCACGACTTCCCCGAACCTCTTCTCTCTGTGCCTATGACTACCCTGGTCTGGTTCCTGGCCTCCCACCCACCTGCGAGGGCGTGAAATCAGCCTTTGCCTTCTTTGTCTCATTTCCATCCCAGAGCTGAGTACACATGACATCTAATATGCGATAGGCACGCAATGAGCATCAGTTGAATAAAAGCGATTGAAATGATGTATTTGACATTTAGAAATAGCTAGTTTTTAAACTAGGACTTCAGATCTTCAGCACTTTGGAGACAGGAAGAAAGACAAAGTGAATCTCTCAACACCTACTCCATGACAATCAAAGATGACAGCCTCAGAGAAGAAGCTGCTGTCCCAGGCCCAGTGTGAACCAGGTGTGGAATAAAGCTCTCCCGTCCTTACTTTTTCTCTCTTTTATTGTTGGAAAAGGGAAGCACAGAAGTCGAGTCTTGCTACTCACCCATATAGGCTCTGAACCTCTGGACTCCCAAGAGCCCGGGACTCCAGGTGTGTGTGCCACACAGAGCTGCCCTTCTCTCTTATGGCCGAATTCAGAGCCATTTGGTCATGACAGCTCGTGATAGAGGCCTATCAAGCAAACACGGCTCCCATCATTTCTTCCTTTTGGGAAATTCCAGAAATGGCTAGTTAGTTCTACAGCAGTGACTGCTGGTACCACAGCCCATCCTTCCCAGAGTAGGCCCAGTGGCATGAGAAGAGAGAGAAAATTTAGGAAACCTGAGCTAATCTGAATTCATTTTCCTCATCCTCATCCCAAGGTTTGTCGTTTCCCCCTTGTTTTTTTTTCCCTAAATCTGCGGTGAGACATTTCTTGCCTCATCACTGTGTGAGCTAAAACTGACAACAGCGAGAAGAAATAAAGGCTCCATCTGTGTGTTCTGAATTTTGACAATGCATATACTATATGTAAAAGAGAAAAATTAGGGGTTAGAGACTGCGTATAAGAATAAATCTCCACTGTCTCTACACAATCCCATAACTTCAGCAACCCACAGACTAGAAAATTATTTCTTGTTTGGAAAGGTTTGGGAATAGCACAGAACAAGGCACAAAAACAGGTGAAACCGGTATACAGAAATACAGACTCAAGTACAGACAGAGACAGAGACACAGGCACAGACACAGGAATAGGCACAGACACAGCACAGACAACTCTGCCCAGACACAGACACGACAGATCCCTAAATACAGCCTCCAAGGACTGATCTCTTCAAACTCTCAGGCTGGCATATTTCGATATTTGAATCTGAAGGAGGTTTTGTCCCTCCCCCTTGCTGCCACAGGAACCTGACAAGCTCTGGAGAAGGGGGTGTCTTTTTGTGTCTCTGGGAAACTCACCGTTTTCTGAAGGATGCTGTGCAATTACAGAAAAGCTGCACAACATTCTCACAAGTACTTCTGTTTCCGAAGCGTTTCAGAGGGCTGCTGTGTGTACTGCCATAGTGTGGATCACTGAAAGAGGAGCAGGTAAGGGGCCACATCAGACACCACGGAAGGACTGACTGGTCATCACGTAAGAAGAAAGATCTTGACTTCATCTCCTACAGGATGAAAAACATGGCAAGGAAATTGCTCAATGAATTTAATACTAAACAATTAGAATTGTTTACCAGAAATGGGAGAGATTAAGTCACCTTGTATGCATTACTGTGCCACACTTTAGGAAAACAAATTACTTTAAAATATACTAAAAACCTGCCATGGTATCACAATAGAGACTTACAGTGGAAATACAAGGAGAAAAGCTATAGTAATAGAATATAGAAATAAACATATGGGTATTTAAGAGTTAGGAGAAAAGGTTAAAACTAGAGATGGAGAGGGGACAGTCTAGGATGGACATGGGGGAGAGAAACAGTCATGAGGCCTCATGTGTATGCAGAGAGGACAGTAACAATGGGGATGTCAATCACTCTGAGGAAGGTGAGGGTTACCAGTGAAGGTGCTCATGAGTTTAGGCCAATTGTAATGTTTGGGAAGGAGGGTACCGTAATCATAGCATCGGTTTCTCTCTTAGGCAGAATGCTAAGGAACCACCAAAAGTTCCACACATCCTTCCAGATTGCCTCTGACTCTCAAGCTCTTGTTATGGCAAGGGTTTCTTCATCCAGAACTTTTCTGCCTAAGGGAGTCTCATGTAGTAGCATGGACCTCAGTACACAAAGCTGAAGTCTACAGAGAACACAGCAGCTGTCTTCCCAGAAGGTTGACAGTATTCCATGAAGGAGTAGAGGAGCTAATGATGAAACTCTGACCACCAAAAATGACCACCACCAGGAGGAAAATACCTGGGCAGAAAATCAAGTCATGTTTTGCAGAGTATGAAGCTCATGTATGACTTTCGATTGCACACACACACACAATTGTGCACATGCACATGTGTGTTTATGCAGAAAAGTGAAGAGAAAATGAATAAAATATAACATAAAAACTTTAAACAGACTCTTTGTGGGGCAGTAGTGATGCAGAGACGGCTCAGTAGTTCAGAGCACACACTGCTCTTACAGAGGACCTAAGTTTGGTTCCTACCACCCGAGTTTGACAGCTCCCAGCTGTCAATCAGTCTTGTTTGGGGGACTATTATGCCGTCTTCTGAACACCATGAATAGCAGCACTCATGTATGCACACACATACACATATATACACATAATTAAAAACAAAATCATCTTTAAATACAGGTTCACGGGAGGAGAGAGGGCTCAGCACTTAGGATCACTTGCTGCACTTGCTGAGGACCCAGGTTCAGATCCTAGCACTCATGTGGTAGCTCCCAATGCCCTGAACCTCCAGGTCTAGAGGATCTGATGCCCTCTTCCATCCTCTGTGCTGCACTAGGCACCTATGGTGAACATTCATATATGCAGGCAAACATTCATACACATAAAATAAAAATAAAATTAAAAACAGACTCAGGAGCAAAACATGGTTAAGGGCATGCTAATAGTCACAGTCTTTAGGAAGATGATGAGTTTGAAACTAGCCTGGGAAACACAGTAGGATGCATCTTAAAAGAAAGTCACAAGATAAGTTACAGCGCAAAAAAATGGACCCGAGGGGGGGGGACTCCAGAATGTGTTGAGACATTAAGAGATGCTGAGAATGCTTTCAGAACTACATAATTTTACTTTAGATAACCCCATTAAGTTCTAGACCAGGCATCAACTTTCTCAGCTGTTGAATAAAGATGCACAGCACCACATGGTGGGCAAACAGAACAAAAGTATTGATCAAATGACAGTTTCTAGTTTGAAGTGCTTGTCATACTGAGTTAGTTACTCTGAGTTAGAGTGTGAGCAGCCAACTACAAGATAAGCACAACACATGCCAAGGTACGTGATGGAGAATGTGTGGGTGCCGTGTCAGGCACTGAAGCCCTACAGATACAAGAAATGTGCTGACAAAATTGGCTAATGAAGGGTCAAAAAATACTACAAGCTAGTTGCATTAGGGGTAGAATAGAAAGATGCTGAGGAAAGGCTATCCAAATATTTTGTAGTTACATTAGGTAATGTTAGCTATGTGAACACAAGCAGGGACAAAGAGGCCCACACAGGCATTGAGCTCATTGTTACAATGAGAAGAGCATGAACACTAGGAAGTCATTTATGACAGATTAGATGTAGATCTACAGCACAGTGTAAGTGAATGACATTTTAAGATTGAAAGGTATTGTATCTGATATACATTGAACATTAGGTCTTAGAGCAGTACTGTGAACTCATCTGTATTGTTCTTGTCAAACCTTTAGATATAACTATGTTAGCACCTTGTCCAATATCCCTGGTCCAATATCACTGGTGAGTGATAGAGTTGAGATCTGAACCCAATGTCTCTGTCTTGGGGGTTTAATTCTATTTACTTACGCATCATGTCTCAGTGGAGCAAAGCATCTTGAACTATCGCTAGTTTAAAAGCTATATTCAAATACTGAGTGCATATTCAATGTTAATCTGAACAAATGTGTCAAGTAGCATTGCACTTGGCTGTGCCCTATGAAGTAGATGTTATTAACCTAAATATAAAAATATAGATGGGGATGTGATGGCAGATCTCTTGCTTAGCATCACCAAGATCCAGGATTCAATCATTAGCATTGTCA
Source organism: Microtus oregoni (assembly GCF_018167655.1). Taxonomy (NCBI): domain Eukaryota; kingdom Metazoa; phylum Chordata; class Mammalia; order Rodentia; family Cricetidae; genus Microtus; species Microtus oregoni. Next base: position 12,431,177 of record NW_024543067.1, on the reverse strand, counting down.
AAAAAACATAGATGCGACAAAATGTGGCATTATATTTTTAAAAATCTGGGCATGCATTTGTTGCATCCATAAATTATTTTATCTTTAAAGTAATAGTTCCCAGTTAGTTTTTTTTTTTGAACAGATAAAGGAAGGGAGGTCAGATATCAAGGAACTCAGCTATTAAACAGAGAATCTGGATTAGGATTCAGACTCTGCTGCTCCAGCCCCCTCAACCCTCAGGAGACCACATCTGCAGTAATGCTCTCTTCTGGCGGTGATATTTAAGACGGCCCATTAACAAATGAATGTGCCTAGAAAGAGAACAAAAAGAGCTCATAAAATTAGAAAATAATTGCAACATTGTTCCTTCCTCGTCCTGCTTGGTATTCTTCTCAGAAGCAGCAATGTTTCTTGGCCCCAGTTCTAGATTACTCGGAAGTATTTAGCAGCCTTGGCACAGGGAGGATGGATCATTGCGGTGTTTTAATTACTCTGGATCCCATAGCTGACTCTTCCCTCCTGCAGAGGCTGACACCTGAGGCAAAATTCTGAAGCAGCATGAATGATGGAGCCCGGTGAGTGCTCACTTCTGTCTTGCACTCAGCCCTGAGCCGTCGGTGTCCATGAATTAGCAACTTGTCTCCTCTAGAAATGAATGGAGGATTCTGGGTATGTAGAGAAGAACAAAACCAAGTGGGCAGAGATATTGTACTCCTATACAGCCTTTCTATATTTATCTCTACTAAATCATTTACTGAAAAATGAAATACTTTTGAAACATGCTTTTTCCAAACACTTCATCAGTATACACATAGTTTCACCTCCAAATGTGAACGTAAATTTGCATACCGATTAGATGAATGTGCTTGTTTATTTTTACATAAAAAATTCAATCTTGACTGAATATTTGACCCTGCAAGGTCTAAGGCATCTTCAACCTTTAATTTTGAGCGGATGGATATTTTGTTTTTATAATCATCAACACCGAGAGTGTCTTTTGTATAAATATGTAGTATAAAGTGGCATAAGGAAATATTTATTTGCACTTTCTACAATGAATAACTTCTAAAAGGATAATTTCTACCCGTTGCCTTTTTCTCAGTTCTTATATTGCCAATATGTCATCAAAGTCTAGATATAGGCATACGTTTTAAAAGATTTATTTTACTGTTTTTAATTATGTGTATGTTTGTGTCTGTGGGTGCAGTTCTCTGTGAAGGTCAGAAGAGGGCACCAGATTTTCTGAAGCTAGAGGTATGCATGATGGTGAGTCGTCTGTCATGGTTGCTAAGAACCTTACTCGGGTCCTCTGCAAGAGGCCTTAGCCACCAAGCTATCTTTCCAGTCCCTAGACAGCCTCCTGATGACAGATAGTATAAAAGAACAAATTTTACTAGTGTTGGAATTTGGTTTAGTATGAGGTTTAATTTTTCCATTACTGTTTCTGTGTTTACTGATCAATTAATAACCAAGTATAACTTTAATTGTAGAAATTCTAATTATAGGAAGAATGTGGCATAAAACCACTGTGTATATGCCAATAGGTTTAGGACCTCTTAAAACCTATGTGCCTCTTCTACGATGAGGATATCAGTAATTATGTTTGATGTGACAACATAAAGGACAAATTGCTATTGGCTAAGCCTTTTACCAAGAATAGAGCCCAGGAGAAATATTTGTGCATAGAAGACTTAGTCTGCATTGATAATTGAGTAAAAAGAGAGGTCAATGAAGAGAGAGATCAAGAGCCCAAACTAGAAAGAGGAGAAAGAAAAGGGGTTAGGAAGAGGGATTCTATTACATGGTGGCAATTTTGATGAATGAAATAAATTATAAGGGCCAATGTAACAGCTTTATTGATATTAACAGTGACTAGCTCAAAGATTAAGTAGATGTCTATTGTATTATTTGTGTGTCGTTGTATAGATCTCTATCATTTATCAAATCAGTTGAGAGCTATATATCCTACTAAGTCTGTTAGTCAGAAGGCTTGGACATAGGGAAGCATGTTTACACGAAGCCACTGGCTCTTAAGACCTATTTGAATACAGATCTAACTCTTGGCCAGTGACTGATGGTAGACACATTGATTGAATCTTCTTATAACTTTACTAACAAGGTACTATCTGACTGCTGGATCAGCAGCTTATGGATCCTTCTTTTTTTAAAATTGTGAACTCTTTGTACAGAGTGTTTCCATCATATCTTCTTCACAAGCTCAGATGGAACTCTGTGTAGCAGGACACTCCTGTATGACAATGACTGTCACTGGGCAAGCTGGAGTCGAAAAGGCAAGTTTGTTGAATATACTGCAAGCGGTTGGAGCACAGGGCAATATTTAGACAGTAATAGACTGTGGCTGTTTTCAAATAGGAGCCTACTTCTTTTGGGCTTCGGTGCCTGCCATTCAAATGAGAGTGGCTCTGATTGGCCAGTATGTGGCTGTGGGTGTAGGCAGGATTTCTTGGATGGAAGTTTTACAGTCAGAGGAGACAGTTAATTTTGATTGGCAGTGCAAGTCATGCTATTCCTACAGTGGCCCCTTAGACTTGCCGGTGAGTTTGAAACTTCCAAGTATCATGGAAGCATCTGTTTCTATGGGAATGATTGTTTCTTTTTGTGTCAATAGGAATATTTCCTGGGGGCAGATTGAAATGTGAGAGTTCTGAAGCTCACCTGCCGGCTTTGCTGGTCTACTTGCTTCTCTGGCAGGTTTGCCTTATGGCTTCCCAGAGAATTCCTGTTGGAGCTGGGGGCTGAGATAATAAATGATGGAAAGAGAATGTTGGAGAAGATCTGTGTGATCTACGGGCATCAGCCTCAAGAACCCATCATTTTTTCAGTGACCTAATGTGGTTACTTTCCTTGTGGGGACAGAAAGTGATTGGAATACCTTGTACATACTGTTAACTTAGGTCAAAGAAGTTGGTGAGGCATCTTGGTTAAAAAAAAATTGTGCTTCTAGCAGTAAGACATGGCAAAAGAAACACTATTCTGATAGTGCCCAGGTCCCCATTAGCTACAGGCATCTTTAGCAGCAGGAGATATTTCCTAAAGAGCATCTCTAGCCAGGCAATGGTGGTGTTCACCATTAACCCAGGACTCAGGGAGGCAGAGGCAGGCTAATCTCTGTGAGTTTGAGGCCAGTCTAGTCTACACAGTGAGTTCCAGGACTGCCAGGCATTCATAGGAAACCCTGTCATAAAAAAAACAAAGCAATAACAGCAAAAGATTATCTCTAAATAAGTGCATAAGGGAGAAGAGCTGCCGCGTCCTTAAGACATGGGGGAGCAGCTGAAGCCAGTTGAAGCTAGGATAAATTGGGGGAAGAGGAATCATTGTAGTAATAAGGGCGGCGGGGCTGCGTCCCCAGCACCCCAGCTGCCTGGCTAGCTTATGCCCGAAATAACAACACACAAACTGTATTCATTTAATCACTGCTTGGCCCATTTCTATCTAGCCTCTTCTAGGTTAATTCTCACATATTAATTTAGCCCATTTCTAATCATCTGTGTAGCGCCCCTAGGTGCGCTTACCAGGAAGATTCTAGCCTATGTCCATCCTGGGTCGGAGCTTCATCGCGTGCGTCTGCCTGGGAGCTGGGAGCATGGCGTTTCTCTGAGGCGTCTGCTCCCGAGAGGAGAGCTGTGGAGTCTGAGCTCACTTCCTCTTCCTCCCAGCGTTCTGTTCTGTTTACTCCTCCCACCTATCTTCTAACCAAAGAGGGCCAAGCAGTTTCTTTTTATTTAACCAATGACCTTCCTCCATCAAATCATCTAAGATGTCTTTGTGTTCCAAGGATCTCAAGAATCTGTCCAAGTCGGTGAGGCTGATTTTGTAGATTTGAATCATGACCAAGGAGTAGGAAGCCTTGGATACAGAGGACCTCTTAGCACTCAGAGAGGCTGTGAAAGAGCGGGCCACTGTGGCAAACAGAGCTCTAGTTAAAAACACCATGAAGAGCCCTCTGCTACAGGGCTTGGAGTAGTACTGTGGCCAAGGCTGATCCCAAAAGAAGGGATATTTTCTTTCTGGGGTCTGAGTATCACATCTCTCCTAGTTCATTAGAATATACTCTGATTTTAAGACTAAAGGCATAGAAGGGACTTATGTAATGGCTCAGACAATCAGTGGTCCTAATCCCTAGTCCGCATACATGTAGAGAAAGAAGGTCCAAGCCATTTGAAATAAATTGAGATAGGACTTTCCAAAGGGGCATAGAAAATGGGTTGACTGTATTAGTCCCTCAGTCACAGCCTGTAACACTGGTTTCACATGGTTTGGGAGAATGCACTATACTTTGGTTTTCATCTTCATAGTCTGCTTAACAAGGCTCTGGGCATATTAAGAAGAGGCTTTCTGTTTGTTTAAGATGTACCAAAGACATAAGAACTTCTTGTCTGTTATTTAAAGGTAAAAATATCCTGTTAAATTATAAGGAACCAAGAACGGCAAAATTAGAGTTGAGACTAAAATTAAGTACAGCTTAATAAGGAGTAATGTACCCCATAAATGTGATGTTTCTGCAGGTAGGTGGCCTTTTGTTCTAAGGTGAAGGCATGTTCTTTGAATCTTTTTTGTGCCCTCTATGATGGAAGTCTTAAAGAAACCACATAGATGAAAGGAAAAGTACTTTATTTTAAAGTAAGCTAATCTATTAATAATTCACAAGTTATAAGAATAAAAATTCTAAATCTTTATAAATCTAGGCTTTGGAAATGAATCCAAAAAACAGCAAATCTCGAGATCATATACTCTTGTAGCGAACCAGACTTTAATGAGCCTTAGCTCCAACATTATTTTTTAAAAGCTGACAGGGAAAATGGTTAAGAAAATAACCTGATTGTGATGATGATTTTTTTTTTGGCAAATGATTGTTTGAAAAAATTGGAGGGGAGTGGATCTTGGAGAGAGGGGTGATTGGGGTGAGCTGAGAGGAGTGGAGGAAAAGAAACTGTGGTCAGGATGTATAGTATAAGAGAAGAATCTAATTTCAGTGATAAATAGTGTTTGAATATTGTTTAGAGTCTAAAATGATGAGGCAAAGTGCCTTGGAATTGAAATAGCTCTTTGTGTGAAAGAACTTGGGGTCTTTGGAAACTTGGGTCTTCAATGGTCCCTTTCTTAGTTGTGCATTTTACAATGTTCCTTTTCCCACACAGTATTTCTTTTTCAAGTTAATTTTTCTTTGATTTACTTTTGTTTTAATGAGTCAAACTTCATTATTCTGTCAGGCTTGCCCCACACTCCTGGGATCCTGTAATCCTCATGTCTCTGCTTCTCGAGTGGTTGGAACTGCAGGTGTACCACAATACCAGATTTTCCCTTTACTTAATTGCCTAAGTTCTTCTTCTAGCTTCAGAATAAACACAGAGACAAGCAAACAGTCTAGTGAGTCTTGCAGTGAGTCAGGGGTCACCTAAAGAGTGCCCTATCTCCTAAGAACACTATGGTGACTTTAACTCAGTGAGTTCAACTCTTCTCAACATGTGACTCTTAGCTCTGTAGCCTGAAAATATGGTGTTAAAGGTCCAACCACGACTTACATATTTATATCAACAAAACTTACCAGAATATAATGTATTCATTTGCATTGAGAGAAACTTGCCCTGTCCTGGCCAGTACCTGAGAAGGCCAATGTAAGCATCAGACTGTCATCTTGGTGAACATATGTGGAACTGGTTGATTGCTTAATTTTCAGCTTCCAAAGTCAGCTGTGTCCATGGAAATGATCAATTTTGATTATTCCCACTGGCTCAGAGGACATCTTCTCTCTTGTTCTATGCTTGGGTAGAATCTGGGGCTGATGATTCAAGCCAACTAGTTTCTTCCCAATTAAATTGCGACATAATTTGATAAGTTCTTCTTTAATAATTGCATCTTGGTTTCATTTCCCAGAAGTTACATCAAAGATCCACTGTGGGCTGAGATGTTCCCACACTTGTTGCATGGGCTTCCAGACAAAAGTTATTAAGGACATCTGTTCCTGTGGAGCCTTGCAGTTTGGAGCTCCAAGGGTGATGTAACTCCTCTGTGCTTAGGCTTCTCAGGGGCACAGACTACGGAAGGCTCCTTTGTCCTCAGAATCTTTGCTAACTTTCTAACTGCCAATGTGTGCTGCTCAGAGAGATGAATGGGAAGGCCAATGATTAAGGTGGGAGACTTCCTGGGAGGTTATTTTCTGATGGGGAATCTGGGACAGTTTATAACCTATCTTGTTCCAAACTGAGCTCTGGATTGCCCGTTCAAAAGGTTACAATCAGAAATTGCCTCCCCGTAAATCTTCGAAGCCCTCTTATGAAAACTGTGCTGGGCTATATTATTTGCAGCCCTGTCATTGTTTTTATGCTTTTCTTTCCTAATTTATCTTTTCTGTATATTGTTGTGACTCAGATCATGATTTTATTCCATTAAGAAGCCAAAAATCAAATATAAAATTTTATCAGGGCATAACTGGCAGCTAAAGTTTTGCTCAGTAGAATAGATAAAAAGCTATTATATTTTATTAATTTTATTTTCTTCTGCCACAAGATTAATTTCTGATAATTCCCTTTAAATTTAAAAGTTATTTGAAATGATGTCACTTAATATTTCTCTTTTGACTTATTCTATTATCTGCTGTCAGGCTAACTATGTCACCTAGGAAACCCGAAGCCAACGCTGAGAAAATGAAGTGGCGAAGTTCTCTTCTCTGTTCTTTTTCTAATTTAGTTTATGAAAGCTAGAAATCACTTAACTACTTTCTGCCTGCACCACTGTAAAATACATAAGGTAACTATTGTCAACAAAGAATGCCTGGCTTCCTATCTGCAGCGCTTTATTTCCATCACTGCCAGAATTCAGAGTACTCAGCTGGTTCCTATTCTTCACGTAAATACTTTTTCTATAAGTCATGTCTGTGGAGTGATGATTTACATACTAAAGATTTTTTTAAAATGTGGATCAGAATTAGCATGGACTTGGCTGTTCATTGTCCTGTTTTTCAGACGGGGTGACTGAAGACTCTGTCATCTTGGTTTTCTGTCCGTCCTCATGGCCATGTTCTCATCCACACAAAGTCTTCCATCCATACAGGGCAGCTGCACCTCACAGTAGCCTGAGCTCCCGGCAAGCAGGTGTGATGTGTGCCCTGAGGTTAGACCTGGGTTCAAACCATGACCTTCAGCACCTTCAGTACCCAAATTCAGCCTCCAACTGTTTATTCCCCTAGGAAGAAGTACTAGTAGCTGCCTCATGGAGGTTATACTGCCTGAGAGCTAAATAAATAGGGCATCGTGATGGTTAAATGTGACTATCAACTTGATGGGATTTAGAACCACTATGATAAGAAACTGCTGGGTATGTATGTGAGGATGTTTCTAGATTGGATTGATTGGGAAGGAAACATCCACTTATGGGCAGCATCATTCCTTGGGCAGAAAGTGCGCTAAACACTAACATTCAGCTCTCTGCTTCTGGATGATAAATGCACTCATCAGTTGCCTCAGCTCCTACAATCCTGCTATGATGGACTGTACCCTTTTAAAGCCATAAACCAAAACCAACCATTCCTGCCTGTAGTTGTTTCTTGTCGGGGCTTTGGTTATACCTAAGAATGACAACTATTAACTGTGTCTCTCTCTGGGAGTGTTTCAGCTCTGGAGGGAAAGGTATCCTGCCATGTCAAGAAGTCAGTCAGCTGTGAGAGGAGGTATTCTGGACATCTACAGCTGAGGAGAAAGGCATCCTGACTTGTCTGGAAGTCTGGCTCTCCTTGAAACTGGCGTGTGGTGGGGAATGGTATCCCTGTAGGATGTAGTAATCCTGCTTCTCTTTGAGAGAGAGCCACTACGACAGAACTATGCTCTGTCCGGCTTTAAGGGAGCGTCCCAGTAAAGCTATTATTTATTTATTTATGTTCTGTTTCCCTAAGGGAAAATCCTAGAAGAGGTATCCATTTTTTTCTCAGCCCCTGCCTAAGACGGTACTTCTGCTGCATTCTCCCAAGGAGAAACTGCTGAAGAAATGTAACAATCTCCTCTGGCTCTGGTAACAAGTTGTTACTTTCTCTTGTAAAAAGTTGTTACTTTCTCTGCTTTACGTCCACTAAGAGGGCTTCTCAGCCAAGATTCTGCTCTGTGCAGATGAAAGATCTTGACCCAAAACTCCTTTAAGAAAAAGATTTATTTGGGAAGGAGGAGTCCAGGAGAGTACCAGGGTGAAAAGGGACAGCTAATAACTGAACAGGTAGAGGGACTTATATAGGACTTCTTAAGGGTGGAGTTTTTCCAGGGAGAAGATTTTCTGCTCAAAGATTGGTTACTATTCCTACTCAGGGATTGGTTGATTTAGTTGGTCAGGGACAGAACTGGCTCTGATTTCAGGGCCAAACTGTGTTTCTTTCACTGGCCTCCTCCTCCTCCTCCTCCTCCTCCTCCTCCTCCTCCTCCTCCTCCTCCTCCTCCTTCTCCTCTTCCTCCACCTCCTCCTCCTTTTTTTTTTTCCCTTTTGGCCAGGGCATAGTTCTTTCACTGGCTAGTCCTAGGGCCAATGTGTGTTTCTTTGGCTCTGGATTTAGGCTCAGAATATATTTCTTAGGATCCGGATAAAGGGCTAAGGTGTTTCTTTTCACTGGCTGTGGTTTCAGGGCCAGGGTGGATTTCTTTGGCTGACCCTTTTACCCTACACTCTCTCCTACAAGGTTAAGCATGTGGGACACTATGTTGCTGATAAATATGATGGCTTGAAGTTGCAGAGTGGAAAGAATGAAGCAATTCTCTTTTATTTCTGTTTTATCTATTTAACCGGAGCCTCCCTGAGAGCTACAGGGCCTTGGTATGCCCAGTTGTTCTTATAAAGACTGAAGACGAAGGCCAGCAGCTTTAGTCCCACACTGTCCATTTCAGCACACTTTGAATAAGGCTTTCCTCACCAACTCCCATCACTGCTCCCCCATCTCTATGTGTGTAACATTGATATTTTCGCTCTAAGTAACAAAATTTATGCCTTTAGTGTTTCTGTGTGCCTATTAATCTATTCCATCTCCCCTGCCCTGCCCTGTTTTTCCTTGACAATGTGCAAGTTTAACCAATGTCAAAAATGATTTCTATTTTCTTTTTTTTTTTTGAGGAGGGGCAACATTCACACCCAGGGTTTTACATTAGACAAGCATCATACCCCTGAGCTTTGCATTCTGATGCTATAAAGTTAAATTTCATTTTTAAGGCCAAGCCATTATTTGAGGCAGAATACAATGGAAACTAACATGTCTTGGAAAGGGAAAAGACCTATTACCCAAGGAGCTAGCTTGTATTTTTTGCTTCCTGCAATTCAAGAATTTCAATAAAACTGACAAAACCAAAATTACTTAGAGATACAAATTCCCTTGTCTTTCCTTTATTTTCTTTTTAATTTTTATTTTTGAGATAGTGTTTCTTTGTGTAGTCTTGGCTATCCTGTAACTCACTCTATAGGCCACACTGCCCTCAAACTTACAGAGATCCTCCTGCCTCTGTCTCCTGAGTGCTGAGATTAGAGGCAAGTGCCACCACTACCTGGCTACAAATTTCCTTTTCTAAGACATATCTGAAATAAGAGTGTTAAAAGCCTCAAGTGGACCGAGCTTAGGGCAGTAGGTATGACCTATTAGATAACTTTATCAACTCTCCTCATCACTTGGGCAAGCATACCACATAAAATACCTTACCTTACAACCCCGTTCTGTGTGATTGTGTGTATTCATGCATGCACACATGCATGCAAGTGTGTGGGCAGGCATGCATGTGTGTGTTTGTGTGTGTGTATGCGTATGTTCATATATGTGGGGGCTACAGGGCAGCGTCCAGTATCCTCTTCACTCACTCTGCACTATTTTTTTTTTTTTGTGATGGGATGGCTCACTGAACCAGGAATAAACCCCAGGGATCCCTTCATCTCTGCCTCTGCAGTCTTGCAGTTCCAATAGATGCTGCCATGCTTGGCTTTTCGTGTGCAGCAAACATTTACCAAATGACCATCACCCTTCTAGTTTGAGAAATTCTTTAAAAATAGCAGCTTATATTGTTTTTATTTATTTTACTGGTTTATTATTTTGCAATTACACACACACACACACACACACACACACACACACACACACGGCCCTTTGTTTAGATTCCATTATTCTTTTTTGTCTCTCGCCCCCTCCCATTGAAATTCTTCCTACCAAGTACCTCTCTTGCTTTCATGACATGAAGCACCCCCCCCCCAACTCTCTCTCTTTCTCGTGTGTGTGCATTTAATTAGAATGACTTTCATGAACATGGCTATGAGGCTATTTACTTAAGTGAGGATAACTCATCCGTGGCTACATTACCAAAGAATATGACTAGCCTTCCCTTGAATAGCCATTTACTGCCTATGGCTCCTCAGGGAAGGGTGCTCACTCTATCGGATGGTTTTGGTCTTATGCACACAACCACTGCTGAGAGTTTGTGGTTGCAACAGCCATTTTATTTCCAGAAGACACAACACTCCAAATTTCTTTTTTACCCGTTCTTCTATCTTATTCTCTGAACCTTGAAGGGAGCATCTCAGAGTTCCTATTGCTGTGCTAAAACATTATACTCAAAAGCAGCTTAGGGTGGAAAGGGTTTATTTTAGTTTATAGTTCCCCATCACAGTGTATCACTGAGAGAATTCAGGGCAGAAACTCAAACAGGGCAAGAATATGGAGAGCTAATGCAGAGGCCATGTAAAAATGTGACTTATTGGCTTGTTCCCTAAGGTTTGCTTGGCCTGCTTTCTTATACACCCTGGGATCACTTCCTCAGGAGTGGCATAAGCCTGAGTTGGTTGGGCTTTCTTCCCACATGAATAACTAGTTAAGGAAGGGTGTCACACTAGGACTGGAAAAATGACTCAGCAGTTAAAAGCACTGACTGCTCTTCCAGAGGACCCGGGTTCAATTCCCAGAACCCACATGGCAGCTCACAACTGTCTGAAAATCCAGTTCCAGTGGATCTGACACCGTCACACCAATGCACATAAAATAAAGATAAATAAATCATAAAAAATTTAAAAAAGAAAGTGTGTCACAGGACCCCAAGCCAAGGCAGTGGGGGCATTGCTCAGTTGAGGTTCCCACTTTCCAAATGACTCTAGTTTTTGTCAAGTTGATGTAAAAGTGCCCAGCACGGGAAATGACAAGTGAGAACAGAATAATTGACAGTCACTTATTCTTAGCAGTTTGACCAAGAATGACTGCATTAGCCATGGCCAACTGGAAATGGAATTCTTCTTTTCTAACAGAGACTGAAGTCAGCACTAGTTTCTGGATATAAACACAAATGTTTAGAAGGCAGTTTGACAGCATACACATTTAGCAAATCATGAGTAGCATATTTCCCTCTAGGGCCTATAAATTCTGCAGCCAAAGTCTTTTCGTTACATTTTCAACAGAGGGCCTGAGTTCCCACTCATGCAACAGGCCTCAAATCCAATCAGAACTCAATTGATGGCTCCCATAACCGCCATGCCACTATTGTTCCAGTGGCCACAGCTTGCCTAGGAGGTCAGCACTGTGACTTGAGGATTCGTAGAAGAAGAGCACGGAAGGCTTTTCTCCCCCACCAGCTTGTCCAGGAATTTCTAGCACAGTGAAAGGTATCTAGCAAAGAGGAAGCTTCCAGATCATGTGTACATTGATTTTTTTTTCTGTGTTTTCTTTAGTAAAAGAGGCTTATCACCTAGTTCTGCTGGGCAACCAAAATCAATAGCAGTAACCTCTATTTTACATTGTTTGGGGATCCTTGGGGGACTCCTTGACTTCATAGGGAGGCATCCTACCCCTGGTACTAGGATTTTCATTTGACAATGTATGGCTTTTGCACTATCTACCATGAAGGATATCTTCCTTTAATTTCTCTTCAAAATTAGGTTCTTACTAGATAACAAAATAGTAGGTTTCCATGTGGATGTTCCATACACAGTTAGTTTTGCCTAACTTTGTTTCGCAGTCCCTCTTCTCCTTATTCACCCCACAATCTTCACCCAAAAATTTCCACCTCCTCTACCCCCACATCACTTGTATCTGCTATCATCAAGCCCTTAGTCCCAACCCTTGCCTCTAAAGGCCACTTGCTAATACCTTGGGTTCTATGGTCACTCTAGGTCAAACATAGAAGTTTAAAACTCCAAAGATAAGATCTGACTATGGGAGAGAGCATGAGGCGTTTCTTCTTCTTAGCCTATGTTACCTCAATAGACGTAATATTTTTCAGTTCCACCCATTTTCCTGGAAACTTAGTATTTCCTTTCAGCTAAAGAAAATTTCATTGTGTATATGTATCAAATTTTCATTACCCATTAATTAGTTGATTGACTCCTAGGCTTATTCCATCTCTTAGCTATTATAATTAGCGTAACATCAAAAAGGATGTGTAATTATCTTTATGGTAGGATGGAGTCCTTTGGGCATACACTCAAGATTGTTACGGCTGTGTCATAAACTTAAGTTTTAAATGTGGATTAGTCTTTGAAGTGTTTATAAATGACATCCTTTGAGACACATAATTTCAAAAGCCACAAAATCATATGTTCATTTTAAATACACTTAGGACCCCTCTTCTCTCTGTGAACACCCTAGTTTAAAAGTAAAGTTTATACAAAAATTATATAATATATATACTTAATAAATGCTATTATGTTTTATATTAACTTAGCTTCCAATTCTTCTCTGATTGAGATCCTAACTTCATCTGAGTGGAAGATCATTGATGGTAACTTCTTAAACTACACTGAGAATAATTCCTGGGATAAGAAAATGTATTAAATTAAATGGATATTGATTTATTTGAGGTATGTAGTAATATTAAAGAATAAAATGGAGTGAGAAAATTATTTTCAAAATACATTTATAAAATAAAGTAGAGAAAACTTCCTCTTCTGTTGAATTTTTTTTCTGTTGAATTTTTTATGCAAACCCTCTTTATCAAGGCAGTAATTGACATGACATTCTAAAGAGCGATTGCTAGCTGAAATGGAAACAAAGGCCCTTGATGGGTGACGAATATCAAAGCAGTCATGTCTATTGGAAATAAAATCAAGCCTGTGCCTGACCTTTCTAGAAAAGTCTTTATATACTTCCCCTGTCATTTATAAAATTATCTTTGTGCTTGTGATATTTTCCCTATGTAAAAAAAGAATTTACCTCCTCCATGAAAGCATTGTGTTGTTTGGTTTATGAGCTTACTGAGCTTTATGAAGGTATAATGTTTCACTTCCTTTAGAACACCGTGTCTTTTACTTCTCTTAACATATTGTCTTAAAATGTCCTGTTGTGTTACCTCTTCTTGAGCATCATGTAACAAGATTTCCTAACACTTGGAAGGTTTTAATCATTGAGGAAACTGTTACATATCACCTGCCAATAACAACCTTGCTTCCTTGTCCTGTTCCTCTAGACAGGAGCTCAGTTTTCTGAGCTGGCTGATGTAGACTATGGGTCAACATTCTTATTTACATATGAACTAGTTGTTTCTTGTACGTTGAGTCTCTTACATCTGTAGAGAAGTTGTGTCTTTGGTGAACCATTGAGAAAGAACTGGGATTAAATAACATTTAATGTATGAGTTGATAGCTATGCATTAATCATCATTTCAATATGTGGAATAAGGAAGCAGAACATGGAGACTAGGCCCAAGTCTAGGATCTAGAAGAACTGGAAATAAGACAGCTTATACTCCTGGGACAGAGTGACATAAAAATTTCAAGGGAGTTGCTGCAGTAGAAGGTGTTTCATTGTGACCGAGTTGTTATTTTTAGTTATTGAAAAGGGCATCGTGAGAAAGAGGCCTTCAGGATGTTAGCTGAAGATTAGTCAGCAAGAATAATTCATACAATCAGTTTATATATAAATATGATAACTTAGGATTATATAAAGATAATTTATATACACACATGAGGAAGTGTTTCCTCTCTGAAAATGTTCAAAGTGACATATTGGATAACAAAGTCCCTCTGTTTTGTATAAGTTCAAGGAAAGATGACCGTCTATGGAAACTGCAGGGAGACTCATGACAACGACAAAGAATGATCTCTGAGTGTGGGGTTATATAAATCTATTGTAAATTCTAACCCTAAATGTCACAGTAAGTTTGGGGAACACAATGAGAGCAGCACAATAGTTACAAGGCAATGTGGAGTGAGCGATCAGTAAATTACCAAATGATAAATGACAAAGAGCAGATAGGAAGGCTAGCTAATCAGAAAGTAGGAGAGAGAAAGAGGAAGTGGAGAGACAACAATATAGAAAGAGGAGGTCAAATAAGAGGAAGAGTGATGACAATAACTGACTCCCCTGTTGAAAAAGAGGAAAAGCTATTAAAACTGGGGATAAGGAAAATTCATGGCTAAGACAGCAGAACAGATGTCACCTCCTGGAATTAAAAGTTCTTGGTTACCTCCAACACAGGGCATTACAAGTCTAAATATATGGTGACAGATCCATCTTTGTGAGCCTGAATCTCCCTGTGGGTTGCTGTAAGTGTGGATTTTGTGGAATGTAGTTAAAGGACTAGGAGTCTAAAAGCTTCAGAAATAACTCCTGGATTCTATTACTGATATTCTGTAAGCCAAATGTTTTCAGGAATTTTGTTTATTCTAATCCTGTTCCCTATTTACTCATTCTACTCAATGATTAGTTCAAAGAGGAGACGCATGTTTGGGGCCTTTTATTTCCGGACAGAGTCTAAATAGGGTTGCACAGTCTGGCTCCAAGCACATGAAAGCAAGGAGAGGTCTGAATGCTTACTGTATGTGGGGCCAGGCACAGTGCCAGACAGTTTACAAAAACTGCCTCTCTGGTCCACACTCTCTGGGAGAGTACTGTTATTCCAGTCATTTCAGGGGAAAAAAGATGAGACAGATTCACGTGTTCTAGTAACTTACAAAGACAGTACAATTATTAATGAGTAGATTGGGACTTATAGTAGGGTTTATATGATTCAAGTTTATAATGTGGCAGAGCATTTTATGGAGATGTGAGGATGTTTTCTCCCTCCCCCCCCCCAGATTAGTCAGGAACTAACAAGAACCTCACTGTTACCTCACTTTGATCTCTTGAGAGAAGAGGTAGACTGTGTCCTTGTTGACAATGGCAATTCTTTACTTCAGGATGAAATGAACGTTTCAAGGCAAGGTCGACTATTTGTGAAAAGGACATTGCGATTTTGTTTCAGAAAGCCTTGGGTTTGGGGAGATTAGATTGTCTGTGATGCACTTTAAAATATGAGAGAAATGACCCCACCGCTGTGGAAAAAAGGGTTTATGGTATTCATGCAGTATCTCTGATTCTTTTTTAAAACCTATAATGGGGGAGGGTTTCTGCCTCCATGGAGCCAGTTGTCAAGTGGTGACTTGTTTGACCATGACAAATAGTTTGTTTCCTATTGCTGTAATAAAGATTTACTTCATGTTGCAGCTTATAGTCCATCATGAAGGGCAGTCAAGGCAAGAACTCATGGCAGAAAGCCAGAAACAGGAACTGAAGCAAAGACCGTGGAGGTAAGTTGCTTATTGACTTGCTCCCCATGACTTACTAGGACTGATTACTTACAGAAACCAGAACCAACTACCTAGGGCTGGTACTGCCCACAGTAAGCTAGACCCTCCTGTATCTATCTTTAATCAATAAAATGTCCCATAGGGTTGCCTATAGGCCAGTGTTATGGAGGCATTTTTTCAGCTGAGGTTACCTCTTCCACATAGTTTGCTTCAAGTTGAGGAAAAACTAACCAAGTTAGAGCATTAGGTAAAATCACCCAAGAGACCCATAACAGAGAACTCAGACTCCGGTCAAACAAACCCTGATAACATAGTTAATCCGAACACTTGTACACCAGAGAACTTGTATTCAGAGACAGAGAGTACGGAGAGTGGGAGGCAGCAGTACAAGCCTATTGAGATACTTTCTGTGACTGAGTCTAGGTACTCCTTACTCTGCCCAGGGTTAGTATGCAGTTCTAGTTAAATGGGTTGATGCCCAGAACCTGTGAGAAAGACATAACAGAGACATTCTTGGTAGTAAAAGACAGGAAGATAGCACTCAGCACCTCCACCTCATCACCGCAGTCATGGGAACAGCAGTAAAGGTATTACCTCCCTTAATAGAAGTATCTCATATA
The DNA here is from genome assembly GCF_018167655.1 of Microtus oregoni. NCBI lineage: Eukaryota > Metazoa > Chordata > Mammalia > Rodentia > Cricetidae > Microtus > Microtus oregoni. The sequence goes on along the minus strand of NW_024543067.1, from coordinate 12,415,053 downwards.
GGATTGGCTTTGGTCACAAGGCACAAGTCATAAAAAGTTGTTTCTTTGACTCTGAGGTTTCTTTTTCTGTATTTCTTTCTTGATCGTAGTCTTTTCAAATGTTGGGGATGTATGATTTCTCAGGTTGGGTATTTAAGTTAGCAAATGAGTATTTCCATGAATAACATCAAGTCATATCCTGGAGATTACTTTTGATTGGCTTCAGCTGGGTCATGTGGTCATTTGAGGATTTAAGAGACCAGGTCAGTCCTTTGATCATACCCAAGGTTCACTTAGTAGTCCAAAGTTCCATGCACAGTCAGAAGAACACAGATGGATCAGATCCAAGATTGCAGCAAGGGAAGGGATCCCAAGCCAGGGAGAAGCCTAAGTGTTTGTTGTCACCATGAGACTGCTTCTTGGCCCAAGTCAAAGCCATCAGAATTTCCAGTGTGACTGATTTTTCAGAGATGGAGATGCCTTTAGTCAAAGGAGGTGTTTACGATATGCTGTATGGTCACCTTTGCTTCATTTTTGGCTTCTATTGGAGGTTATAGAGCCCTGGCTTGTGAGTCAGTCATTCTCAGACTAGAGTACTTTGATAATCGATGCACTCTAAGGAGGGTGCATTACCGGATGGTCCCTGTAGTGAATAGCAGAGCTGCTGTGTTCAAGCTTGACTGTGTCAATAAACCTCATTTATCCTGTATGTTCCCATTTATAAAATGAGGATATAATGACAGCCACACAGGGTTGTTACTCGCCTTACAAACACTATATGGTTATTTACCGCTGAGTAGTACTCTAATGTGTATATATTCCACACTTTCTTCATCCATTCTTCCATTGAAGGACATCTAGGTTGTTTCCAGGTTCTGGCTATTACAAATAATGCTGCTATGAACATAGTTGAACAAATGCCCTTGTCATATGATCGGGCATCACTTGGGTATATTCCCAAGAGTGGTATTGCTGGGTCCAGGGGTAGGTTGATCCCGAATTTCCTGAGAAACCAAAGTACTACTCAGAGGTAAAAAACAATGACTTCTCAAATTTTGCATGCAAATGGATGGAAATAGAAAATACTATCTTGAGTGAGGTAACCCAGACACAAAAAGATGAACATGGGATGTACTCACTCATAATTGGTTTCTAGCCACAAATAAAGGTCAGTGAGTCTATAATTTGATATCCTAAAGAAGCTAAATAAGAAGGTAAACCCAAAGAAAAACATATAGCTATTTTCCTGGGTAGGGGAAGTAGACAAGATTGCCAGGAAAAAAATCGGGATCTTAAGGGTGGGGTGGGAGGGGGGTAAGGGGAGATAGGGAGAGAAAAGTGAGAAGGGTAGGATGGGGAGAACTTGGGGCAACGGGATGATTGGGATAAAGGAAGGTTGGATAGGGGAGCAGGGAAGCACATATCTTAATTAAGGGAGCCATCTTAGGGTTGGGAAGAGACTTGGACCTAGAGGGGCTTCCAGGTGCCCAAGGCGAGGTCCCCAGTTAGTTCCTGGGGCAGCTGAAGATATGGAACCTGAAATGATCCTATCCTATAGCCATACTGATGAATATTTTGCATATCACCATAGAACCTTCATCTGGCGATGGATGGAGATAGAGACAAAGACACACACTGGAGCACTGGACTGAACTCCCAAAGTCCCAATGAGGAACAGAAGGAGGGAGAAGATGAGCAAGGAAGTCAGGACCAAGAGGGGTGCACCCACCCACGGAGACAGTGGGGCTGATCTATTGGGAGCTCACCAAGGCCAGCTGGACTGTGACTGAAAAAGCAGGGGATAAAACCGGACTCTCTGAATATGGCAGACAATGAGGGCTGCTGAGAAGCCAAGGACAATGGCACTGGGTTTTGATCCTACTACATGTTCTGGCTTTGTGGGAACCTAGCCAGTTTGGATGTTCACCTACCAAGACCAGGATGGAGTGGGGAGGACTTTGGACTTTCCACAGGGCAGGGAACCCTGACTGCTCTTCAGACTTGAGAGGGAAGGGGAGAGGAGTGGGGGGAGGGAGAGAGGAGTGGGGGAACGGGGAGAGGGGTGGAGGGAGGGGGGGAAGAGTGGGAGGCTGGGAGGAGGCGGAAAATTTTTTTTCTCAATAAAAAAAAACACTATATGGTAAATGCCTAGCATTCCATGATGAGAAAAATGCTCTGAAAACATTCTGCCCACACATAACCATTGCTTAGTAAGCTAGCTCAGTGGTTATCTTTCTGTAACTGGACCAGGCGGGGACTGGGGTGAGTGGTACTTTAGAACAGATCAGGATGTCATTATGTTACCCTTACATCACCTGACTACTGATTGTACTGGTTCAAGTACATACAGGTGCCATAAGAACCCAACTGGAGACCAACTGAGAAGAATTCTGGGGCGGCATCTCTGCTCTACTCTGAGCCCATGTCCTTGTGAGTCACAATGGCTTGCTTCCTCTCAACTGGACAGAACAATTATTTCATAGGGTAAGGAGAGTGATACCCTCAAGTGCTGAGTATAGATACTAGGTCTCCAAATTATATCTGTGGAATGAATAAAGAGATGATGCTACCAATGCATTCACAAGTGTTGCATAAATGTTTCCCTGTTGTTAATATACTATACATTTTCTATCACTTGAGCTCCTTGTCAATACCAAATGTTCTGTATTACGATTTTGAGCGAGCTGGCAGATGACCTTAGGTCAGAGGCATCCAGTTCTCCCCATGGCAAAGGACAACTCTACCTACATGTCTTTTGTGTATAAGATTTATTTGTTTTAGAAAGCTCCTTGGCAAAAAGTTTTTCCTATTCAATTTTCAATACCACAGGAATTTGGCAAAATGTCAAATATATTAAGCTCTCATGTGTTTATTGCTATGCCAAGACCATTTTTTTTCCTCAAAAGAATTTCGACTATATTGCCTTCATGAATAAATAGAATCTATATCCAATTTGTATATGTTATACTTAGAATTGCCCCACATGTGGACAACTGCATCCACAGACAGCCTGAGAGAGCTTGGGAGGTAACTCTAGACAGAAAAGAATAGAGTAAAGCATGGCTTCTTGGTAGCAGCATTTTCTCAGGTGGCTTCTGTTTGCTAGAAGCAAATGTGTCTCATTTAAGAGAGGCTTCCTGACTCAGCTCTAGCTGCAAACACTTTGCAGCCCTTTTAAGAGGCTCTGCCACTAAACACTTAAACGGTGTTTATGGATAGCCTACAGCATGCTTCTCATGGACCCTGAAATGCCATAGAGTTGTGGCACTACACATGGCTCCAGCTGGTACCTCCATCATTGAAGCTGAAATCTCAGAGAGCTAAGTAATGAGCTAGATCCAGCCGTCAAAGCCATGGCTTTAATCCTAGCCATATCACTTAGCAAATTAAAGACTCATGTGGTCAGAAAAGGAGATATACAATAAAGATAGATTCAAAGACGAAGAAAACTTCTAAATGGTTTACAGTGTGTTTAAAAGAATATGTAGGCTTAGTAGAGAAAAGAAAAAGGATAAAGCTCCTAAAATAAAAAAAAAGAAAGGAAAAGAGTAATTGGGTGTGGTGACACATACCTTTAATCCCAATACTTGCAAGGCAGAGGCAGACAGACCTCTGTGAGTTCAAGGTGTGGTGGCACACACCTTTAATCCCAGCGTTTGGGAGGCAGAGGCAGGCAGATCTCTGTGAGTTCAAGGACAACCTGGTCTACAGAGTGAGTTCCAGGACAAAGATAAAAAGAGAAACCCTGTCTCAAAGAGCCAAAAATTAAAAATAAAAGAAACAGAGTTTAAAATAAAGCCATGTAAAGATGGAAAACACACAGAGAATCTTGATACTGTATGCTATTATGCTCTCTTTGAATTTTTGAATGCTGAGGAAGGTGCAACAGCTGCTAAAATATTTGTTTTATAAATGCTGCTGAATTAATCCAAGATAAGTATTTTGACAATAATTTGACTTCAAAATTGAAGTCAAAAGGTATGTTACTTTGGAGAAGTGGTTTTGCTTTTGTTTCCACAGGAAATGAGAGGCTGTGGATTCATTCCAGGGTCAGAAAAAAAATCAGTTTTGATCAAGGAAGACCCCCCTGAGAAATCTCTGATGGGAGAAGAAGGCCCAGATGTTTGAGTTCTACAACCAGAACAAATTCAAGACTGCTGGCTGAAATGATCAGCCTCATAGAATACTCCAGTCAGGACTTGACCACAATTCAAAATTTTCTTTAGGTCCCCAAAAGATTATCAGTGTCCCCAATCAGCAGGAAGTAGCCTGGAAAAACTACATCCACTTTAAAAAAATGGATTATGAATGTTTGTCTTTGTTTAGAATGTTGGTTACAAGTTATTATGGATAATGGTCAGTAGAAAAGCTAAACAAAGGAGATTCAATTCAGAGTTTTTGTTTTAAAAAAGGGAGGGTGCTGTAGAACAATGGTCTTTTATCCTGTCACTTGTATTATTTTTAGTAAAATGCTGATTTTACTAAAATCAGTAGCCAGGCAGGAAGTAAAGTGGGGCAACCAGGCAGAAAGAAGAGGCAGGGCAACTAGAATGTTGGGAAGAGGGAAGCACAGTCTGCAGTCCTGACCCAGTCACAGAAGAAGCAAGATGTGACTGCCTCACCAAATAAGGTACCGAGCCACGTGGCTAACATAGACAAGAATAATGGGCTAATATAAGTTATAAGAATTAATTAATAAAAAGCCTGAGCTACTGGGCCAATCAGTTTATAATTAATGTAGCCTCTGTGTGTTTATTTGGGACTAAATGACTGTAGGACCTGGTGTGACAGAAACATCTGTCAACATAGAATTATTTAAATTATTATTTCTTCATTAAAGCCTCCTTTTAGGATTAATGGCTTTGAGTACAATTTATAAAATATTGATGTAAAATGAAAGAAATTCTAGTTAAAAACTAAGATTGAATGCTTTAGAGAGTATAACTATTTGCCCTGGACTCTACAAATCTGTGATGTGTCCTTTGGGATACCCTTATTTATATCTTAATATGCTGCTTACAGTTGACAATCATGAATGTCATATTTTTCTAGTTTCATTTTTAAGAGTTTTTGAAGTTGATGTAGATGCTTTTAAGTGGCTTATATTTATTTATATGTGCTCTGTATTGTTGTTCCTTTTTATGTTTGCACAGTAAGCTTCTCAATTCTTGGTAGAAAATGCTATTTTCACAACTGCAACTAGGAAAAGGACTTTTAGGCCAACACACATAGTCTAGGCTAAATAAAGTAGTTCTGATCAGTTACTCCTGCCAAGTACATTTTATTTAGCTATGTTTTATTTTATGAAAATATCTTGGAAATGAAAATTAGTGATAAGAATGAGGTTAGAGGCATTCCAAGAATGTTTGTTCTCTGTCACATGAAGAGGTTTATTCTGTTGAGACATCAGACTGGGGCTTACTGATTTCATTTGTATTCATCAAACAACACAGATGTCTCTCCATCAGGACAGACAAAACCATATTATCCACAGATGGGCAGCTAGGCTCTCATTTCTGTGACTGTCTGCATCTTGCTCTCTTCCAAGATCAAGAAGAAAGGTACCTCTCAGTCTGGAATTAAATATTTACCGTCAGATCTTTTCAGTTACCTAACACAACCACTCTGCTTGCTATTTCATAGTGAGCCAGCTTTAGTGGCTCCTCCCATAATTCTTTCATTTGCTTTAACCTCTGTGCCAACATCTTGAAGCAAATGGTAAGGTACTGCTCCCTAAATAGACCAAAAGTAGATGTATAAGTCTAAATATTCAGAGACAACAAACAAAATAGGTAGTGATTAAACCAACCCTGAACAATGGGAGCATGCATAGCTTTAAGAACTGAGTTGAAGGCATATGCTAACCTCTGTATTACATAGTTAAAAACCAAATTGCAAGTATAGGTTTGTTTTATAATAGTGAGCAGCCATGCACATTACTGGAAAAATTCCTTGAAAGTCTAAAGAATGGAATAGACCTTCTGTGCAGAAAACCTGTCCTTTCCCAGAGATGTTGGGAACTAAACCAGGGCCTTGCACAATCTAGACAAGCATCCTACTGCTGGACTAAGTTTACATCCCATAAAACTAATTTGCACTTGTATTGGTGCACTAAAAATTCGCAGATTCCTTGTTGCTGGGAGAAGAAACAATAATTATATGCATGAATGTCTCCAGTGGAAGAAATCATCACCAGAACAAACACGGTGATAAATGAAAGGGCAGGACTACCCTTGTATGTTGTTTTCCTCAGAATGATCTCTGGTCCCTGCTGTGTGGAGCTAGTTGCTAGTGGTGAGCAATGAAGTAGGAGAGGGGATTGTAAGCCTGTTGCACAGTGGTAGGACATTTTGAAGAGACACAATCTTGAGGACACTCACTCGTGAGTGGAATTTGAGACACTATTTCCTACATGAATAATATGAGTCACCATCATGGTGTTAAAAATTCTGGTTAGATTACTTTTCCAACCATGCTTCTGATTTTATTATATTGCCTTGCATGTTGGAGACCATATACCCCAATACGTCAATAGTTCATCTATAAGTCAAAACATTCCCACAGAAATTCTAATCTTCCTACTGGACAGTATACTAAAATGCCCATCTGAGATCTATCAACAAATATTTTGAGAACTTAGCTTCTTTTTCTACCTGAGAAGAACCTCTTATGTTCTCTCTCATAGACTCCTTGGAACAGCCCCTTTGTGCTGAGGTAGGCTAACTACATTAAAGACTTTTTGGCCACTGGCATGGTCCAAAGCAAGCAGACTGAGTTTTCAGTACAGGAGACAGAAGTGTGCCTTTGGGAAAAGAGCAGACTACAGAAGCAACTGGCCACATTTCCCTACTTCCTATTCACTGTATGACTCCAAAGCTCTGCCTGAACCAGAGGACGGCAGTGGAGATCCTTAGATGCCCATCTACCGGAGGTGCAAAGTTGACCTGTTTGCTTTTTGCAAATCATGATCACACTTTAATTATCCCTTTCTTTGACATGTTGATATGTTTTCATCTAATACCTTGTCAGAGGATACTAATTGTTGATCATCCAAAAGAAATACTTCTAAGTATAAAACTCAGTGTAATTTTAAACAGAATTAACTGGGAAATGAAGTTTTCCAAGTTGGAATGGTTTGTAGATAAAAACGAAAGAATGCTCACTTTCCCAAATAAATATCAATATCCTACTAATGTTACTAACATATCTTAAAAGAGGTGTCCTCTAGAGTAGTGGTTCTCAACCACCCCAATGCTATACCCCTTTAATACAGTACCATGTGTTCCGGTGACCTCCAACCATAAAATTATTTTCATTGCTACTTCAGAACTATAATTCTGTAATTTATGAATCACAATGTAAATATTTGTGGGTTTTGATGATCTTAGGTGACCCCCGTGAAAGTGTCATTTGACCCCTAAAGGTTTTGCCACCCACAAGTTCATAAACGCTGCTCCAGAGAAAGCTGAATTTCTATTCAAGTCACACCCTTTAACTCAACGCCCTAGGGAGATTTTTATCTGTACACTTGCTCAATGCGTCTGAAAATGATCAGGTGGTTGCTGCTCTGTGAAAGAGAAATTGAAAGTGGATACTTTGAAACCTGTTTTGGAAAAAAAAAAAAAGATGAAAGAACAAAGAAAGAAACAAAGAAAGTGGATACTTTGATATTGAAAGAGGGCTTTGAAACATCAGGTGCCAGGTTAGCTCCTTCCTCCTTCTTTTTGACCTCTGTCCTCCTTCTATATACTAGGGAAAGGAACCTGTTCTATGAGATGGAACTCCTCCTAAGCAAGCACTGCCCTAACCAACCCAGTTCTGCTTCACTCAGTAACAGAGGCTGGGACTCTCTGTTGCCTTCTTTATCTTGAAGACATTGGTGGCAGCTGTCAAGACAGGGGGTTGAGCAGGTCAGTGTCTCCGGGGACTGGAGAGTTGAGATGTTAGTGACAGTAAGCATCACTCTGTATTCATTCCTCATGCCCTACCTGTCTCCGCTGTCCTGTGACAGTTTCTCAGTCTCTCTTTATCTTTCCTGACATTGATGGGACTCTCTGCTGACAGTACAGCAGGAGCTGCAGACGATCTGGTTTTGAGTGATGCTTCTGTCATGATTATGCTGGAATAGGTGAATATAGGATGTGCCAATTTGCCTGACTTTCCTATTTCCCCTTCCTGCCTCCTCAGTCTATTTTCTCAATACACTTTTTGGGAGCATGGGTGGTAGTGGTGGGGTGTCACCAGCCTTCAGCAGGATAGTGGGTCCTTAAAGTCTTTCTTCTGTTTCTGCCTCCCTTAGTACCAGTTCTGTCAGAAATACTGCTGCCCCAGAGAGAACTAGTCATGGCCAGTATCTTACAATGTGTCCAAATCAATCATCCAGTTAGCTATTGAAGCTGCCCTTTAAATTTCAAAGCTCTTCGGGCAAAAGCTGCTTGAGGATTATGAACAGCTACTTGCTTGAACAAGCAGGTTGGTCTCCAAAGGCACATTAGGATAGAAAGTTCCAGGTACCACAATTGCCTTATTGCAAAGAAGAGTCCGATGGAGAAAGGAAATCAAACTTTGAATCTGAGTATAGAATATATATAAAAAAAGTGAACAACTCTAAATAATCTACTCTTTCCTCAGGGAGAACATGCACTTTCAGGTTTTGTTTTCTTAATAACTTTAATTTGAGAATGCTTTCAGAGTTTGAAGGGTACAGGATGTAACACCAGTGACATATGCCACATTGCCTGAAGCTGAAGTAACTGACAAGAAACAGTTCCAGAAAATCCCCCTTCTCCTCTTCCCCCCTCTTATTCTCCCTCCCTTGCTCTACCGTTCCCTCCTTCTGTTCCTCACTCTTTCTCTCCCTGCCTAGAAATTTACAGTGTTGTTCTTTCCCACACTTCACCAGCAAAGACAACAGGTTGCTCATAAAGGCCAAGATGATCCTTGCGAGAGTGGGAACACAGAGAGGGCTCCCCTGAAACTGTTAACCAGCTCTTGCCCACCACTGTTCTCCCGTTACTACCATGGTGCTTCCCCCAATTCCTACTCCAGAGATGGAAACACCTATTCCTATGTTTCCTGTTCCATAAACACGCCATTCCTCCTTAAAGAGTATGCATGAACCAGAAGTCAAAGCCACCTTTGCAAGATGAACTAATTTCTCTGGGTGCCCACTCTGTATACATGAAATGCACATGCTAATGACTTCCTGCCTGCGTTTGTTCCCAGCTGGAAACCCAAAAGCTTAGAGGGAAATGGCATTTTCTCCCTGTGATTTTCAAGAATGTTAAAGGTCCCTCATTGTGTGTCTCCATGCCTCTTACCTGGTGTTCCCATTGTTAACATCTAAGGCTATTGTGGTATAACTGCCAATCCAAGAGAAACGATGCTATTGTGAGTGGACCCCTCCCCTTACATGGATCCATCCAGTTTTCCATCCATCTCCTCCTCGTGTTCCAGAATTCAGTCCAAGACATCACGTTTCACTTATTCTTCGTGTCCTGTTTTTCTCCTCTGTTCTGAGACAATTTCACAGTCTTTCTTAGTCTTTCATGTCCTCAGTTGCCATGACAGCTTGACAAGGACTCCAGACCATCGAGTTTTGTCTGATCCTTCTCCCAGGATTGTGTTTGAGCCGCTGGCTTTCGGGCTGTCACACAGGACATAGAACATGAGATTCCTGTGTCATCCCTGGTGATGTCAGCTCTCATCATTTGGTTAAGGAGTGTCTGCCAGGGTCTCCACACCACATTACATTTCTGTGTTTCCCAGCCCTATTATTTAGAACAGAATCACTAGACCTCACCTGCTTTCAAGGAGTTGGTGGTTGTGGGAAGTGAGTCCCATACCCTTGAATATTATTATTCACAATAAGGAGGAATTACCTTTTCTTCTGTACTTGCTCTATCATTTTTAGCACCGTTATAGCCAGTATTTATTTCATAATCTGGAGTAGAAGTGAACCTGCTTAAGTGTTGTAAAACATAGCCCTCGTCCTTGGGGACCAGGACAAATAAAGCCCTGGGCCAAACTTTGGAGCTGGTGTGGAAAAGGTGTGACCATGACAGCCCACAGAGAGCGCCTCGTGCCCCAACTCAAGCCCTGCATGATGCATCGATTAGTAGGGCTTTAGTCACAGGATCCACCTCAGACACTCTGTGGCAGCCCACGCAGCCATTTCCTTTATTACTTGGTGCTGTGTGCTGGCTGGCTGGCTGGCCCCAGTCAGTTAATGAACAGGCTGATTACTCACAGGGATGAAGCTGTGCTTCAGAAGGAAGCCTGGGCGCCTGTTCAGTGAAAAATCAAGCCGCCGCTTTCTTCCCTTTTTATTTTAGAGACAGCAAGAATTTGATGATTGGATTCTTCAAGCCAGAAATACCTCTTTTCCCCATAATACCCTTGAGCTTGTTAAATCAAGACCAAACTGTCTAATTGCTGATCAGGATAGTTGCAAATGCATTTTAAGTTTTCCATAATAAAATTGCGCAGGTTTGTCTGTTTTCCAGGGTTTTCTTGTTCTCATATAAAGAGCTTTAATTTTCTAATTTTAGAAGTTTAGAAGCTTCGTGCCTACTAAACTATGACATTGAGTGATAGCAATAGCATAGGTTTGCTAAGCCTAAGGGCTGCCTCCTCTGTCAGTCATAACATAGATTTCAGTTAGAGAACCCGAGACTGGGTCATGAATATTTAGGTAATAGACTCGGGACGAGCAAAAAGATTATTATTTTATTTTATTTGCTTCTTGCTATTTTTAAATAAGAATTTAAGAATCTCTAAAATCTGCCAGTGTCCAAGCACCTGAAAAGAAGACATAGCTCGAAATTCAGGCCATACAAGGCTTTGTCCCTGGAAAAGTGAGATAACATGCAGGAAATGTCCCTGCCTTCTCTTTTTTCCCTGCATCCTATTCCATTGACAAACACAGTGCCCATAGATCCAGGGGAGAAGTAAGGGCTGCTGTAGGAGCAAGGAGAAGAGACAGATGTGGTCTGAATGCAGCCAGCTGTAATGAGGGCAGAACCTGGGAAAGTCATATCAGCACAGTGGGACCACATAGCAAGCAGAGATTAGAGAGGACAGCCAGGCCTAATAGCATTTCTTGATTGGATATAGAGAAAAACAGAAAAGGAGGGGGCAGTGGGGTCTTAAAGGCACCAGTATTAGTTGCCTAAGGGGAGTAACTTTTTTTTTTAATTTTTTTTTTATTGCGAAAAGAAGAAAAAAAAACATAAACAAAAAACAAGTTTCCACCTCCTCCCAGCCTCCCATTTCCCTTCCCCTCCTCCCACCCTTCTCCCCCTCCTCCCACCCTTCTCTAAGGGGAGTAACTTTATTGTGTTATATAAAAGTCTATTCTTATTCTTGGTGGTTGTATGATGAAATATTTAGAGGGCAAACATTCTGATGTTGGAACCACTTGGCAAATGGCTCAACCAAAAAAATAAACAAATACAGATTGCACAATCCATCACATCGCAGAGAAGGAGGAAAAGGAAAACACAGATGAAATACAATGGTTTTCTTTTTTTCACGATGGTTTTCATTATTCTTTTTCTTACCTCTCTTCTAGAAAACTGAACTTTTCAATATTAAATATTAACTGATGAGAAAGTGAGGCCCAAAGATGTGGCTCTGTGTGTGTGTGTGTGTGTGTGTGTGTGTGTGTTGGGAGACACTTTCAAAGTTGTGTGGAATCTTGTGAGAAATCATGGCATAGAGACACTTCGGTGGCATACTAGTTTGCTCTGTGATGAGTTTGGAGTTGAAACTGGATTCTTCTTCTGAGCCTCCACTGGCCCAAGGCAAGAGTTGTTCTGCAGCTTTATTTATAATCAAGGTGGAGTTGTAATGGGGAAGGAGGTTGGGCACACACATGGTTGATGCCTATGTTGCTGCTCCAGTACAATGCCTGGGATGTGTAACTGCAAACTGAATGAGCCCCTTGGCCTTAGGTGAGAACAAGATGAGCCCATTGGGGTTCAAGAAAGAGAACCCTCAGGTGACAGATGACAAACATTTCGTGTCATGTAAAATAGGGAAGAAGTTGTTTCAGAATAGAATACTTGTTTAATTATGTAAAGACTTGGTGCCTTCGTTTAACTATGTAAAGGTGTATTCTATCTCACCTGGCTAAGGCATCAGATTGGTCTAAAAGAAGCTCAATAGTCAATAGCTAAGCAAAGAAGGGATAGGCAGGGCTGGTGGACCAAGAGGAAAGGGGACCCGGGGCCAGCCAACCAGATATGGAGGAAGCAGGAAAGCAGGACCGACAGTACACAGTTGAGGTAAATGAGTCTTGGGGCAGCTCGTAGACGAATAGAAATGGGTTAGTTTGAGTTTTAAAAAAACTAACTAGAAACAAACCTAAGCTACCGCTGAGTGTTATAACTGATAGTAAATGTCCGGGTCCTGGTTTGGGACTGGCAGGAGACTGTGGCACTCTTCACAAGTGCAGGATCAGCCGATGTGCAGGCCTGTCCGGGCCTCTCCTTCTTGCCATTCCCTGCCTCCGTTACTAGTTTCTGGTCTTAGCTGTTGCTCTGTACTCAATACCACCTGTTCCTCTTACTTCTCTACCATCTCCCACGCTAGAACACACTTAGCAAATGCATCCACCATTTTGCTGGGACATGCTTGCCAGTGTCATGGATTTGTTGACATGGCTAGAACCAACATCTTCGCTGGATTTTCGTGCCAGTGAATGCAGAATATTTTCAATTTTTTTTTAAAAGTGGACATTTTTCCTCTATGAAAGGATTTGAATGTCTTTTTCTGCATGCATTCCAACACACCAAAACTTTTGATGCGATATTAGATGGTATCGTTTCTAGTGTTGCCTTTTCTAATGGCCTTAGAACTTTTACTGAGTGTTTTTATGACCTGTGTTGAGAGGGAGAGATTCTGTATTCTGATGCCAGCACTTGGGGACCCTCCTAAACTTAGCCATATAGGACTGAACTTCTAGTAAAGGGACGAGCAGATCACATGGGGAGCTGAAATCCTGGCTGCAATTGTATGTTGCTTTGTCATTGATAGCTAAGAAAAAAATCAAACGATAAAGAAACTGAAGAGATATCTCCAGCTCCCCCAGAGCGCACACAGGTGTGGTAGTGTATGCACAGACCTCGCTCTCTGCTTAGGTGACATGCCTTGGGGTTCCATTGTCATCCAAACTCTGGCTAGGTGCAGCCTGGTTGTTTTGTTTCTGTCTGTTTTATTTCACTCAATTGAGCTAAAGAAAAAGATAGCTTTCTTTTAAGACATGAATCTAACGTTTTTCAAGTGTTTGGCTACAGCTAGTATTTTCTCTTAATTTTGTCTATAATAGTGCAAGAAATAAAATTCCCATTTTTTCTTTCTTTAACTAAAAATATAAGAATATTTTCCTTTCCTCTTTACCCTCTCTTTATCTCTCCCTTCCCATTTCCTTTTTTTCCAGGACACTTTGGATCCAGGATCTCTCTATGCAACCCCATGCCTGAGATTATAGGTCACTACACCCACTTTGTATATCCGTTTCTTTTTATAAAATTCTTTTTGCACCAACATGTGTTTTGCACAGATAAGATTCTCTAGAGACTGCTCCTGCAGCCGTCACTCGGCCGTCAGTCAGCTTCCCCACACGTCAGCCAATCTGCATACCTTCCTCTATTTCCTCTCCTTTCCTGGATGTAGTTTTTCTATATGCACAGAACCAGGAGTGCTGAAATTTCCCTAAATTCTTTTTAAACAACATATTTATTTTATTATTTTTAATATATTTTAATTAAAATATAATTATACCACTTCCCCCTTTCCTCTCCTCCCTTCTACCCCTCCCTCTCAAGTTTTATGGCTTTCTTTCCTTTGATCCTCATCCCTATGTATACATGCACAAGTATACAAATTGCATATTCTGGATGCATTGTTTTGTTGTTTGGTTTTTCAAGACAGGGTTTCTCTGTGTAGCTCTGGCTGTGGTTTCTCTGTGTAGCTCTGGCTGTCCTGGAACTCTCTCTGTAGACCAAGATGGTTTCAACTTCACAGAGATCCACCTGACTCTGCCTCCCAAGTACTGGGATTATGGGTGTGCTGGGGATTAAAGAAGAGAGGCACCTGTTTCTCAATGAGCTCACACGTAACACATGCTGACTGTAATTGCTCAAATATTTCAGTCATCACTTTAGGACTTTGTGCTAAAGCCATCCGTCTATCTTCTGCTTTCCCATAAGAAAAGAAGGATTTGCTTTGCTTTGCTTTGGCTGTCTGATGATCACCAACGGTGACTGATGTTAGATGTGCCATCTCTTGCAGGTCCCTTGGCAGGGCATCTTTCCATAGGAACACTGAAAATACATAGTGTCCTCTTTGGCTATTCTCCAGAAGCATAGACGTTTCTCCCAAGTTTTCTGTTTTGGATTCACGGCAAGCATGAGGAAATACAACAAGACTGATTATGAATGAAATCTGAGTCTAGAACAGGTGTGTGTCACCAGACACCAAGGTGCTAAAAGGAGCTCTAGATGGATGCCCTCGAGCACCCAGTTCATTCGAGACAATGTGGGACCCCAGTATCTGCATCATGCAGAGGGATCCTGCTCTAAACGGAAGGGTATGATGAAATTCTAGGCAGCAGGTGGAAGGAGGTGATACCGAGTCCATCTCTGAAAGCCTTGTCTCCCTGGCATTTTGCTTTCACCTAGGGAATTGATAACCAAGATACAAGGAGAGGGGAGCTGTAGAAGACCCGACAGAGTATCTGCTAAAATCCTGGAGGCTCATGTAAAACTCATGGCACACAACCATCACAGTCCCGAGAAGTCAGGCCTCTCCTCCTACCCATATCTAAGCAGTGCCAAAGCATACAAGGCTATGACAGTGAGGAACAAGTTTAATTCTTCTCCTGACCATTCCACTATGGTTATTAGTGTGCTGAGATGGTGTACAACTTCATGGAGTTTTTTTTTTATCAATTACATTTTTCTTTCATCTAAGAAACTTAAATTTCTTATGATATCTACAAGGTAGTGGAGGCTTGTGCATCTGAGATGCATCCCTTCTGACCTAGTATTTTTCCTCCAAAGGCAGTCATGCTGGCAGTGCCAAGGAAAGGACTCCTCTGTCCTGGGAAGGGGACATGGCCCTGTGAGATGGCTGGGACCCCCATCTGAACTCTCTCTTCATTGCGCCATTTGCTCTGCAGCCACTGGGTGTAGCTCAAAGCAGCCCCAAGCTTCATTGGATCCCCAAGGCTGAACCTTCTCTATGGAAGATACAAAGTGCCTGTAAGGCTAAAATAAAATATCTGACAGCTATGCCTTGCCAATGTTTCCTTCACATCACACTATTGATTTAGAGGTTGCTCTAATCACAAAGGACACACCACCAACCAGAAATGAAAGGCAGTGATGGTGCACAGAGCCTTGCCATGTGACCTGGGAAGAGAGCTAGATCTGTATCTTGACCCCAGGCTATAAACAAATCATTCAAGGACTCAGGCCCTTGATATGATGTACCATACTTTCCATAGATTTTTTTTTTATTTTTTAATTTAATAAGAAACTAAAGATAACTCTGAAAACCAGGTAATTTAGTTAATGTTATTTGGAAAACTAAATGTGTATTATCAGAAAGGATGCTGTTTTGTAAAATTAAACCAACAGACAGGGCAACCCCTGTGACATTTGAGCCAATATCTTTCTGGAGTTTCATCGCTAATATTGTAATGTGGTAATAAAAGCTAGTATCTGGCATGTTTTTCCTTCTATTGAATAGCCTGCTTCCTTTGTTCTTCTGTTTTATAATTTTTTTCTTGCTATCATGTGTTTGATTCTGGTAAACTAGATTGAAATTCATTATGCTTGTATTTTAACTTTATTAAAGCATTAATTTTATACATAGATCTCCCTTATGTTCTTTTGAAAGATTAACTACTGGGCTTAATCCTTTTGTCCAACTTAATCCCTTAACCATGTTAGTTTATGTTTTCATCACGGAGGCTGCTTTGTTGCTTGTTCCCTTTTTCTCCCACACTCAGAAAATGAAGGAACTTCTTCAGCTATATTGTTTAGGAAATCAGATCTGCCTGTGTGTATTTGTTCCACTTTTCCTTTTAATTCAAACTGCCTGGTTCATTTTTTTAAAAAAAAAGATTAATTTTCATTATTCCAAGATTTTAGACCATAGATGGGTCAAAGAGAAGCTTAAAATTATGCAGAGAGTTCATGACTTAAAAAGAAACACACTGGATTTTCTCTATAGCTATACCTCCAGTCTGTTGCCAGCATCATGGCTTCTTCTTCACCTCTGTACACTCCTCTAAGAACAGTGTTCCCAGCTTTGCTTGGCACTTGTGCTCTCAGGCAAGGCCATTTCTCCTCTACATTGTACAAAAGATATCTGGAATAAACCCACCCTGTGCCCTCTTAAAGTGGATTCCAAGCCCATAGCCAGGCACTTAGCACAAGTGTATATTATATATCATTCCCATTTCTATGACAGTGGGAGCATGGTTAACTGTTTGTAAAAACAAAGTGAAATGTTTATGATAGTGTTTGACTTGTTGAAATGTGTGTAAAGTCTTATAAAATATAAATGTTGAGATATTTTCATTCCTCTTTTCTTTTTAATTTGTTCTTGTTGATAGCTCTGTCCAGTGAAACAGGGAATCATTTTTGCCATCTCCTTTCCTCTGGCATACCTGGATGGGATGACCACCACCTCCTGTGTAGATGCTGAGAAGGTTCCTGTCTCCAGATTGAAGCATCAGTGATGCTGAGAAGGTTCCTGTCTCCAGACTGAAGCATCAGTGATGCTGAGAAGGTTCCTGTCTCCAGACTGAAGCATCAGTGATGCTGAGAAGGTTCCTGTCTCTAGACTGAAGCATCAGTGATGCTGAGAAGGTTCCTGTCTTCACACTGAAGCATCAGTGATGCTGAGAAGGTTCCTGTCTCCAGACTGAAGCATCAGTGATGCTGAGAAGGTTCCTGTCTCCAGACTGAAGCATCAGTGATGCTGAGAAGGTTCCTGTCTCCAGACTGAAGCATCAGTGATGCTGAGAAGGTTCCTGTCTCCAGACTGAAGCATCAGTGATGCTGAGAAGGTTCCTGTCTCTAGACTGAAGCATCAGTGATGCTGAGAAGGTTCCTGTCTTCACACTGAAGCATCAGTGATGCTGAGAAGGTTCCTGTCTCCAGACTGAAGCATCAGTGATGCTGAGAAGGTTCCTGTCTCCAGACTGAAGCATCAGTGATGCTGAGAAGGTTCCTGTCTCCAGACTGAAGCATCAGTGATGCTGAGAAGGTTCCTGTCTCCAGACTGAAGCATCAGTGATGCTGAGAAGGTTCCTGTCTCCAGACTGAAGCATCAGTGATGCTGAGAAGGCTCCTGTCTCCAGACTGAAGCAGTGGTGCACTTCTTAGACCCTTGGTGCACATTAGGTTGACACTGTTAGCCTTCTTCGGTTTGGCGACATGCTTCTTACAGGTGTGCCCTTGAATGATGACTAAAATCCCACTGTACTCAATTGCAGCAGATAAACCTCTCCTTCATTCCCTCAGTGACTGTTTAGTTGTTTTAGTTGGGATTTCCTCTCACCATGACCCACTTCATCACCCTATCCAGTCAGCCTCAAATGATCTGCTCCTCTCTTCTTTATCCATCCATTGAGTATCTATCTCTGTATCACTCAAACCATAATGGTTATTTGCCCGTATGATAAAAACTATAGAATAAAACAATTGTTATATATTCATAAGCACATGGACCTACTCCCAAACTAGAAAAAAAGCCCATTTCAACAAATATCAGGTAGTCCTGTTTGTATTCAAAGAGTAAATGTACTTCAAATCCATGGATCTATCTGATTATCTTAGTGGTCAGCATGTATTGAAATATAATTTTACATTTTTGGACAAAAATTCATTCGCTGTAAGACTGCCATGCCGAGATGTTTTTTTAAAGAGTACTTCCTGAGACTCTATGAGGTGCATGTTCAATACTTAAATGTCTTAGATCAATTCAAATAGACTAACTATTATAATAGCTGCACGGATTGTGAGCTTCCTGGGCTCACTCTGGGGCCATGGAGCTTTGCCATTCGAATCCACAGCCTGCTGTAATGTACACTATTGGTTTTATAGCTTCAGCTTACTGTGATGTGCCAAAGCCATACAGCCCCGGAAGTGCTTCTGGAAAATGCTTCCACAAGACAGTCTCTGTATTCTCCTGAACTGGCGAGCTCACCCTCACCGTGGCTAAGACTGCCTCAGGGACACACTGTGGCATCCTGCACTCTCCTGCATTGGGCCTGAGTTAGCCCCCTTCCTGCCCTTTGTTCCCGTCTTCTCTATCATGGCCACTCACCCATGGACCAGTTGCATCACTCACTGGGCTGTGTCGTCTCTTTCTCAGAGACTCTCGGCCCTTGCATTGCATTTAGTGTTTATTCCTGGAAGTGCTTTTAGGATCAATCCAAGCAGGACAGTCTAGAGAGGAGCTGCACGAGCTAGGATGGCGATGGTTTTCTTCATGAAAAGCAGTTATTTTTATTATCAAATTGCACACAATTCCCCCAAATAATCAGTGTTTAGGAGGTAACACACATATTTAATGGTTCCTAACCCTGAACTTTGTCTTTCCTGTAACTGCCATTCAGAAAGCCCTCAAAGTAAAACTCGTCTTAAGGACTGTTGTGCCTTGGTATACCTACTTCATGTACAACTAGAAGATGATATGTCTGAAATTTGTAAGTGCCCCTAAAGGGGGATTATTTATTAGCACATCACTCAAGGTATTAAATATCTATCATACCTAAACCTATATATAATAAGAGGGAACTGAAAAGAGATGTCAAAACTTCCTTCCATGTAAACATTTTCCCCGCTTTAGGTGGGTTGCAGATGCCAAGTCGGCATGGTCCCATGGATCCCGGACATCCTCCTTTTGCTGCTGTTTGTGCTGAGATGTCCTGATGTGGAGAGGTTTGTACTGATGCTGAAGGAATGACCAGGAAAGGGCAGAGAAGCAGTGTGCTATTCTGCTCATAAATCACAACAACTGAATCAGAAAGGATCACCCCACGAGGAGTCAGAGGGCTAATAAACACTGCCCGTCTCATTTAGCATCACTGCCAAATATGAGGAGGGAGTGTTTGTAACTTCATTTTGTCTGAAAAATTGCTTCAAGAAATAAACATTCATAAGAAATATTTTTTAAAAAGGCTTCAAAACTTTCCTAATTGTGAAAGACGTTTCCATTCAGGCAACTCCAAAGGAGCAGTGTGTTTCGGTTGAGGCATAGTACAGCCCTTCGTTTGTGTTGTCTACTAAATGTGTTGATGCAAGTCGGGAACCGGCAGTGCTGTGCAGTGAGATGTAACTGCTCTATTAAAGGGCCTGCATTCGTTCTTTGAGAAAAGAAAGTGTCTGGGTACCATAGTCTGGATTACAAGATTGATACCTTGCTCTGAATTCGGTGAGTAAAGATGCCTTTAAAATATATTAAGTCACTATTGTAATTTTCTTGAGAACAAATACTTCTGTGTCAGGCCTAGGGGAGGCAGATTATGGAAATGTAAGTCCGAAGTCGAAAGCCTCACCTAGGGTGCTTATTAACTTCATATATATCTAGTACTTCAGGGAATGTGCAGTCCAAAGGCAGAAGTTCAAAAAATAAGATAGAACTTTGCAATGTGGTACATTGCTTGGATGCTAAAAGATGCAGAATTAGCCTTTTCTTCATCCCATCTTGACACGATACAGCAGCATGGCCAACTATGTCATCTGGCACTTACAGCTGTTTGCTTTAAAAAAAATGGAGTGAAAAAAATAAAAAAATAAAAAAATGGAGTGAAGATGATTCCCTCACTCTTCAATAAGAAGGAAAGATAGAAATTGAGGTTCCCTGTAAGAATTATAGTCATTAGCAGCCTAGCTGGAACAAGATGTGAGAACTATTCCTTCTTTGCCCTTTTCTCTGGGCCATTCAGGATGAGTCAGAAGTCCAGCAGAAAGGTTCAGCGGGAGGGATTTACCTCAGCATTGAAAGTTCCAGGCAGACTCTGTAGAGCATTGGGTGGGGGAGCACAGCAGTGAAAGGGCATTTAACAGCCCAGTACCTGGTCTAGAGCTGGAGTGGCAGATGCTAAACCTCACCGCCTGTCTCCCTGGGAAATTTCTCCCATCAAAAACATCTGGTATTTGTGCCATGGCCAAGGGACTCCACGAGCTTCCAGGTTAACTGATGTCAACATTCCCCAGGAAGGTCCTCTCCCTCTGAATTTGTGAGTCTCATCAACATCTCACTCCCATTATTCTGGGGGGATAAAGTGTTCTTTTGCTCAATTACTGGCTTTCTCTCTTTGAGTGCTAATCAGTCGACTTTACCAGTGATAATCGCTGCACTCTGTCTGGGGCTGAGTGGAAAATTGGAGTACTCCAGCGTTACCCCCTCATTTCCGGAAAGCCAGAGTCGTGCTCCTTTGGCAGCTGAACTTGTCCCCTGACAGGGGTGATGTTGTCAGTTCATTATCTTGAACAGCACGGATTCTGAATTCTGTCTTAAAAAGTGGGTCAGCGTTGAGGGCATAAGAAGACGCTGTGAATGAAACCATCTAGCGAGTGATAAAGTAGCCATGTTACCATTGACTGCAGAGCACTCTATTGAAAATGAGCTATTAACAATTTTCATAAGTGGATAGTTATAAATGATATAATATTTATCCACTTTAAGGGTTTTAAATATGTGATCATTTAATAAGCAATAAAATCGACTTTATTGGCATATTTATAACACGTATAAACATGTGATTGCCACCAGAATCAAGATAAAGAAAAGAGTCCCCCATCTCTCAAATTTCTTTGTGTTCACTGAAAGTCATAGTGCAGTCCCCAACCTGCTTGTAAACACTTTGCCATCCTCTACCCCTAACGTTGGGCCTTTCCTAGAATGACACATAAAGGAACCGTATATTATATGGGTTGAAGTTTGGCTGTTTTCCTTTATCAAAATTCATCTGTGATTTTCAAAACTTTATGCAATAACCATTTCTAGACATCTGTGTTATGATTTAGGCATTAAGTGTCTAAAATGTCCATGCATTGAATACGCTTGGACCCTCTGAGAGCACTATTGTAAGTTAGTGGAACTTTTAAGAGGAGGTGGGGTCTATTGAGAGGACCTTAGGTTACTGAAGCATCCCACTAGAAGGGGGATTGAGGAGTCCTAACTTTCTCCTAGACCCTGTTATTCACCATTTCCCATCAGGGCCTAAAAACAATGGCCCCACTGAGCCTCAGTAAACCTTTCCATACATTTGTTATCTTGAGTATTTGCTACAGTAACAGAAAGATGACTAATAAATCCTAAGAATGAAGTTTCTCTCCTCTGGACTTATGTCGTAGAGAACCAAACTACAAAGGAGCCATGATGAGCACTCTAAACTTACATGGTTGCACCCTTTGCCCACACTGTTTTCCTTTAGGGACAGATGATAGCTGGCAGGCCATACAGTTGCAACCAGCAAGTTACCACAGGCAGAAAAGGCTAATGACAAGCATTCTTGAATTCAAATATAATTAATTCTCTTTGACTTCTAGCTACACATAAAAGCAAAGCTTCTAAAGCAAAAATCAAATATAAGGACTGTTATATTAAATTTTAATATGAAATAAGTATGCATTATTAAAAAGCAAAATAAGCCAAACCCTGCTATGATTCATCTTTAAGCACACAATAGAGAAACACTATAGCATTCGAGTAGCCTTAGAAATCCAGGAGTGATTGATCAAAGAGCACAGACTTTCCCTGCCCCCTTCTCTGCTAAGGTTCAAACTCTCATGCAGAACTGAAAGAATACCTAACGTAAACTGGATTTGGAACAGGTCGTGGGCTTGCTGTTGGCATGCCATGTATTTCCATGTGAATGAGAGAGTCATGGTAACCTGCATAAAATTTCTTGGCTTCCTTAAAACCTGGAAAATAAATATCCCAGGTTTAACTTCTCATGTATTCAGAATTTCTGTCCTTGTTACAAGGTTTTCAGTCATGACTCATCTTAGACTACGCTAGATGCCCAATGAGAGCAACCCTCCCATTCTCTCCTAAAGAGACAGGACTGTAAATGCCCTGAATTCCCACCTGTCACCATCGTAGTCAAGGTGAGCATACCAGAAACAAACCGCTGAAGCTATCTGGGGTCAACTGTCCATTGTTGGGGAAAGTAAATACAGCGTGACCAGGTACTTGATAGCAAGCACGGCCAATCAAGGTTGGAAAATCAGCCCTGAGCCTTGGAGTTGAAAGATCATGATGTTCACAGGGACCTGAGAAACAGTGATGTAGAAGCTGAGGTCATAATGAAGGAGTGGACACGGGCTGAAGTCTGAACTGACAGATGAAGCTGAGTCACACACAGCTTGCCACACTCCTGGGGCCAGCAAGAGTAGATAATCCCCTTCAAAAAGAAAGAAAGAGGCATGGTAGACAGTTAAAAACAAGCAATTGCAAAAAGACCAGAGGACCCGCTGATTCTTGAAGAGAGTGTTAGGATCCATCAGGCTAGAAGGACTGGGAAAGGAAGGAAAAAAGAGAGAGGCCATGGGCCTCGCAGATCTTATGACCCTGGGAACAGACCAATTAGCATCAAAGACTGCCTGAATACAAAGAAAACTGCCAACACCTGACCCTATCCTTCTAAGTCACCAAAACACATTTATAACAGTCCCCTTGGGCTGCAGAACAATGTAATAGGGATGGGCTTAAGGAAGAGCAATCTATTTTCTGAATCTTAAAAGCTGGAGTCCAAGATCAGCATTCTGCCCACTTTGGTTTCTGGCCAGGGCCGATTGGCCTTTAACTACGTCCTCGTGAGTGCTATCCTGAGAGCGGCTTGCTGAGTAAGTAAAGGGGCAACCCCACTGTCTCCCCTAGGTAGGCTTCTTTCCGATGAGCTAGGAAAGTCACTTCACTTTCACCCTTCATGCAGAGCAGTCTGCCAGCATGAAGGAAAGACTGGAGAGGTGGCTTAGAGCAATCCTGCTCCTGCAGAGCGTTCAGAATGGATCCTGGTCTCCACAAGTACCTCAAGTCATGGTCAAGTCATGGGCATATAGCACCCCCACATATACAGACTTAAATATAAACACACACATATATGTATATGTATATATATATATATATATATATATATATATATATATATATATATATATATTTGAAAATGAAAAGTGTATATTACCAAGGAATGGAATGAGAGATATTCTCTATTCTCCCTTCCTATTTTGTTTTATATTAATAAAGAAGAAAGTAAAATTTCTAAGTCCATGGAGATAGTCTTAAAAATATTTCTGTGGTAGAGAAAAAACTAAATTGGGAAAGACAACATACCCCCATTCCTCATGAAAGATTTTATCTCAGTGGAAACAAGGCATTGTATGATCTTATTGTTGATGTGCTGACTGCATACTTTTATGGGAGTTAAAATTTTGAAACTACATAAAAACAATCCTGCATAATTATAGTTGATTGTGTTCATTATTACGGAAATGTTATGTCAATAAATGTAATAAAATAACTCAATAATAGTAAATGGGACTTCTTAGACACATACCATTAAATGTGGCAAAGGAAGGCATTATTTGGCTACATCTCTGGAACAGAAAATCAGATTCAATTACACTCGATGGAAATTGCTGTTAGGCCCCTGTTTGTTCTCCCTGGGGTCTAGAGGCATACTTTTTAATTCTAATCCCTCACCATCAACTAATATTTAAGCAACTGTTTAAAAAGATTAACAACCACAGTGTGAGTTAACTTAATTTTGCCTATGGTTGACGCATAATTTGCTGATTTCCATTACTGTAAAAACCATGAAACATTATTAAAAATATTGTGCTAAGAAAAGAGAGACACAGTGAAGGGAAGATGGTCAGCTCTTTGTGTGTGTGCTTGTGGGAATCTTTGGCCACTCTAGCTCTAAAAGGCATGCTTAAGAACACTACAGTATGTTCTCTCTCTCTCTCCTTTTCCTTCCTTCCTTCCTTCCTTCCTTCCTTCCTGCCTGCCTTCCTTCCTATCTTTCTTTCCTTCCTGCCTGTCTTTCTTTCCTTCCTTCCTGTCTTTCTTTTCTTCCTTCTTCCTTCCTTCTTTTCTTTTCTTCCTTTCTTTCCTTCCTTTATTCCTGTCTTTCTTTCCTCCCTTCCTTTATTCCTTTTTTCTTTCTTTCTTTCTTCTTTCCTTCCTTCCTTCCTTCCTTCTTTCTTTCTTCCTCCTAAGTTCCATTTATTTACTTCTGTGTTTTCTACCACACAAAAGGCAAACTCCATCCTTTTGTCTTGTTTATTGGGATTCTCGTATCATAGCAAGCATCACATACATATTGTTGAATAAAGAAATAAAACCACAAGAGAAAACTAAGTCCAAGCAAATGATAGGTTAGAGGTTTGCAAAGAAAGATTGTGTACATCACAGTTGGTCCACTGAACCGACAACATGCTAGAAGCCAGGATTCTGAGTTTCCTTGTGACTGAAAGGTCAGTTCTCTGTAAGGAGACCAGATGAGACCTTCACTTTGAAACTGCTCTGTGCTTCCTGCTTGGCTGGTCCAAGAGCTGCTCTCCTAGTAAACTACATCCATATTGATTGATAGATGACCGAGACATTTTCACAATAGATTTCAGGATCTAGCCTGGCCCACTGAACATTTTTATCAGCCAATGTAACCATGAGGTAAACAGAAAAGGACTCCAGATTGTCTAGTGTGAACTAAACCTTTCTGAAAGTTAGCCCTCTCTTCTCTTGAAATGTTACAGCTCCATATTCTCCTGTTGTCTTAGTTTTTAATGTGCATTTTAAAGTTTTATTTTATGCCCATGAGTATTTTACCTGTATGTATGTGTATCACATGTGTGCTTTGTGGCTGAGGAGGTCGGAAGAAAGCAGTGGATCTCCTGGAACTGGAACTAGCAATGCTTGGGAACCACAGCGTGGGTGCTATGAACGAAACCTAGGTGCTCCTTCCATGAAGCCACCTGTCTAGCCCCTGGCTCAGTTTCTTTTCATCTTGCTGTGATAAAATACTCTCATAAAAGCGGCTTAAGGGAGAAAGGACTAATTTTGGCTCATCGTTCTAGGAAGTGGTCCATTACCGTTTAGGTGTTATGGCAACAGGACCTTGAAGCATTTGGTTCCATCAGATCCATAGTGGGAAAGGAAGGAATGGTGAATGTGCATAGTGGCTCAGACAAGGATCATGGTCACAGTGTGCCCTCAATGAGTGAGCTTTCCCACAGCCATGGTTACAGTGTGCCCACAATGAGTGAGCTTTCCCACAACCATGGAAATGGTGTGCCCACAATGAGTCAGCTTTCCCACAGCCATGGTTACAGTGTGCCCACAGTGGCTGGGCTTTCCCACAACCATGGAAACGGTGTGCCCACAGTGGGTGGCCTTTCCCACAGCCATGGTCACAGCATGGCTACAGTGGGTGAGTTTTCCCATAACCATAGTGAGTCGGGTTTCCCACAACAATGAAAATAATGACTAGAGGCCCATCTTTTGGGTCATTCTAGATTCTATCCAGTTGACAATTAATGCTAACCATTGCACCAGGAGGTTTTCACTTATTTTAAAAGTTATTTACCTCGACAGAAAGAGCTAAAAATCTCTACTGTTGATTTCCTTGAGTATATCTACTGAAATTATCTACTGAAATATCACACACTCACAGTATAAATTCATGGGAACTAGACTCCAGTCATTTTAATACACACACATACATACACGCGCGCTCACGCGCGTGCGCACACACACACACACACACACACACACACACACACTGGGGGAGGCTATCAGTTTAAGCTTTAAGAAACTTAATGACAAAACACATAGGTGTATGTATAGAAAATTAATTATAGAATAAAATTAATTTTGGAATCTTTATTTGTGACTAAGTATTTACAAGAGTTTACTCATAATTAGCCCAAGAATAAAAATTATTCAATCATTTATCCCATGAATATTGGATTACTCCCTAATTTGAAGTTGGCAGGCGCTCAGCTTGAAAGAACAACCTAGATATGACCCCTCATTCCTCCCAGTAGCAGGAGAGATGTTTTTCTAAAAAGTTCAGTGCTGTCATGGTAAGAGAAGGAGAGGAGACAATCCTGTGAAGGGGCAAATAAGCTGGCTTGGGGTCCTGAAGACTCAGGAAGGTCACAGTGTGGGCACTGAGCTCCTCAGTCAGGGCGGGAAGGAGATACAATAAGGAGATTCTCTGTGTCTTCAGGTTTCCAATGTCTGACTCTCCCTTGAAGAATTTCTACTCAGAATGGGGAAAGAAAGCTTATTGGAATCAGCTTGGATCATGTATTTACACTTAGTGACTACCAGTCAGCTTCAGCTCATCCAGGACAGCGTGGCCAGCAGTCGTCCACATCTCTCGGCACACCAGGAGCTGTCAGAGGTGAGCCAGAGCTTTAGCTGAGAAATACATAGGGAGCGACATCTGTGCAGCTGGTGGATTTCAGTTCCCTTACATCCAAAGATGTGCTTGCATGGGGCGGGGGCTGACCAGGAGGCTGATG
This sequence comes from Microtus oregoni, assembly GCF_018167655.1. Taxonomy (NCBI): domain Eukaryota; kingdom Metazoa; phylum Chordata; class Mammalia; order Rodentia; family Cricetidae; genus Microtus; species Microtus oregoni. Next base: position 12,388,510 of record NW_024543067.1, on the reverse strand, counting down.
GCCAGAGGGATCCTTCTACACACTCCAGGTTGGAGGGTTTCCCTAAGATTTGGCATGCAGTTGAACACACGGAACTTTCATTACACTGAAAAGCAGCAAGAAAAATCAGCAGGGTGAAACATACATGTGGCAAAGTCAGGAGAAGCCGAGGGCAAGCTCCTAGGTTCTCTCCAGTCTAGGTTTACAAGCTGTGTCAATTACCCAGCAATTGAAACAAATAAACAAAATCTGTGAACTGCTGCCAATCAGAGAGGCTCATGGGAGAATGTGAGACCACATTGACATTAGCTGTTGGTCTTGCAAACCCTTTGCCTGGGATACATTCAAACTTTAGGTTTTCCGGGAGAAAGCAAGAGTTCATCATGAATAATATCACTCGTCTAGCCTCTGAGCATCTAGCGAGAACCATTCCAAATTTATATTTCCAGACACAGGGCAAAGGCAGACATTGCCAGTGGGCTTTTCAGGAGAGAACACAGGCCTGCTGTGGGAAATCTTTTACACCCACAGGGCCACCTCAAATGCCCTGACTCTGTTGCTAATAGGAAACATGCCACATTTACAGCCACACTGCAGGGTGCATTGAACGCCCTGGGTGATATTCATTTAAACAGTTCATTTTCCTTGCATATCAAGTATCTTTTAAACATAAACCATCAGCTCTGCAGCAGCCTCTTTTGTAGTTGACTGTGGGTGGGGTTCTTTTTTGATATCTCCAGATCTTCCTACAGAGAATGATGACTTTTCATCATATATGGGGCTCCTTTGATCTTTGTGACACTTTAACGCTCAGACCAAAGGGTTATATTTGTTTGTGGGTAGGCTTGTAAGGGATGTTGTTTGTTTAGTACCGCAGTGACTCTCAGCAGTGTCTGAAGGGGAGGCAGACCAAGACCAAGTTCTCTGCCAAGTGGAAATGGCTGTCTTGGAACTCATGCTCTAGACCAGGCTGTTCTTGAACTCACACAGTTTTGCCTGCCTCTGGCTCCCAAGCGATGGGATTAAAGTTGTGTGCCACCACACCCAACTGTTCTCTTTCTTTTTTTAAAGGACTTTATCCTTTTTCTTTTTTCTCCAAAGCCTACATATATTTTAAACACACCATAAACTGCTTAGAGGATTCTTTTCATCTAAATCTATCTTTACTGTATATCTCTCTTCTTCTGACCACATGAGTATTTAATTTGCTAAGTGAGATGGCTTTGATGGCTGGATGCATCCCATTCCTTAGCTTTCTAAGAGTCTAACTTTATGGCAGAGGTACTGGTGGGAGCTACGTTTATTGCCACAACTCTATGTAGTTTCAAGGTCCCTGCCACCACCAAGAAGAATGTTGTCAGTTATTCATAAACACCGCTTAAGTGTTTGATGGTGGGGCCCCTTAAAAAAGCAGCAAGGTTTTTGCAGCTAAAGCTGAGTAAGGAAATCTCTCTTAAATGAGACGAGGTTGCCTCTAGCAAACAGACCCCACCTAGAAAATGCTGCTCCCAAGAAGCTATGCTTAACTCTGTTCTTTTGTTCTTCAGAAGCTCTCTCGTGTCTTATGTGGATGTAGTTGCCTACATTGGCACCATTTGTAAGTAGAGACTGATTATTCATTTTCTGGCTGCCCAGACACAAATAATAACACAGAAACTATATTTATTACAACACTCTCTTAGTTCCAGCTCAGCAGCACCCTTAGAAGCCCTCAGTCTCATGGTCTGTGGTCTGTATCCATGATGGAAGGGCAGCCATACCTTTTACAGGTTGTTACCATTCTGTAGTGTGGAAGAATCTAAGCGAAAAGAAGCGTCACTTTTATGAAGCCTTCACATCTCACACCAGTGACCCAGGGCACAATTTGTAGTCAAAGTCCTTGCTTCTTAGTTCTATAATGCAAAGGCACACTTAATTGGTGAAAAGAAAGGAAGAGATGAAACAAGGGGGAATAGACTTTGTCCTAGAGCTCCTTCACAGCTCCTAGGACTCTCAGCATCTCCTATGTACCCACTGAGCACACACACTGTCCTTGATGTCTGGGCATCCACTACTCAGGTATGGCATTCAACTTCTCAGTGCTGTGGATGTCATACACGACTTCCACTTGGAAGGGCCAGCTTCCAGCCTAGACTATCTCCAGTACTACCTGGGCACTTTTCTCTGGTACCAAGCCTCAGCTTGAGTAACTGTGATTTGGTATTGTATTTAAAATGCTAATGATTAAGTCTGAACTGTCCAAGAGCCTCTCTGAATGCGTGTGCAATTACTTTAACGAGAAACACAAAGGAAGCCAGCTTTGTGCATCTTCAAGAAAAATGAAATCCCTAACTGCTAATCTTTTACTGTTTTTCTTTAATTCACCAGGCAGCTGAATGTCACCATGTCTTAAAAAAAATTGCCTGACTATACTTGAATAATCACTTTAAAGTTATCTTACAAAACTTTTCAGGCTATGAAAAATATGATTCTACTTTGCCCTGAATTATACTTAATCATATTCTCTATGAAGAATAGTGCTTATGAATAGAGAAAGAAATGGAAGCATAGAAATCTCCTTCTACTCCACATATTCTCTGTATTTTAAAATGAAATGCTTGACATACATATTGTGTACTACTTCTATATTAATATAAGATACTTAAGTATTATTTTTGGATAAAGCAAAACTCCAAGACATATATAAAATATAGTATGAGTTAATATAATATTAAATTTTCACCTTTACAAATATTTTATTTTGTAAACTAAACATTTGTATGCAGTACTCCCCCTATTCACAGATACCTAGTGTGATGATGTCATATCTTTCGGGGGGTGATTGGGTTGATGTATTGGGCACCCTCATTTTTGGAATTGGTATCTGTAGTGATGAGGCGAGCAGGCCTGCTTTTCCTCCCGCCCAGCTCCCACATGTCTAGCTTTACACCCGAAATAACAACACACAAATTGTATTTATTTAAACACTGCTTGGCCCATTAGCTCTAACCTCTTACTGGCTAAATCTCACACCTTGATTAACCCATTTCTATTAATGTGTATCACCACTTGACTGTGGCTTACTGGCATGAGTCTAACCACCATCCATCTTGGGTAGGAGAAGCATGGTGTCTCCTTGGCTCTGCTTTCTTTCTCCCAGCATTCTGTTCTGTCTACTCCACCCACCTAAGGGCTGGCCTATCAAAATGTCAAGGCAGTTTCTTTATTTGACCAATGAAAGTAACATATAGACAGAATATCCTCCTACATCAGGTATCATCATAGGAAGCTAATCAGGAACCATGGGATGGGCTCTGACCAGACATCACATCTACTAATCTTGAATTTCCTCATGTCTAAAATTTTAAGCAATACATATTTTTGTTTAAGTCACCCAACCTGTGGTACTTGTTGACCCTTGACCCCCAAAGTCATAAGTCAATGACATTTGTAAACAGGGCCTTTGGAGGCAGTTAGCCTTAGCTGAGGTCATTAGGTTGACTCCTTTTATAAGACTAGAAAAAGTGTCTAGAGTTAGCACACTCACCTCTTCGTATGAGGCCCCACACTTCCTTGAGACTCTCTGGGGTCCTGTCATCAAACCCTGGCCAAAGACTGAGAAGATGCTGCTGCTGGCCTTCCTGCCTCAATCTCTTAGAAATAGATCACTTAATTTGGAGAATTTGGAGATAGCACTAAAAAATGATTGAAGCCAATGGGATTCTGAAAATGCAAACTGAGATTCAGTATGTTCTTCCATGGTTTATGACTCCGTGTGGATCTATCAACATCCAAAGGTACAAATTTAATTTTAAAATTCTTATAAAATCCATGTCCATGGAGTCTGTCCTCTTTTCTCTCTCTTCTGGGACCACAGTTAAATGTATGCATGTCTTTCATGGGCATCGTCCTATGCTGTGGAACTTGAGAACTGCCTGCTGAGTTGTGTTCTGATTCCTGCCACCTGACTTCTATGTTCCCCTTCTTTTCCAGCCTCTGATAATCACTGTTCTGCATTCAAGTTGGCGTCTCTTTAAACTTCCACATATGAAAGAATCATTTCTAATTTGATTGACAGGTTGACTGATTATGCTAATATCTTCTATTCTGTAAACATTCATAAACATTACAAATTCAATTCTAATTGGAAATTATGCAGATTATTTACACGTGTCAAAAGATGACACTTTGATGATTAAAAAGTCCCTTTGAAATTACACCAATGAGATGGGAGAGATGCTTACTGATCTTTGAAAATGAGTTAATAAACTCTAAAGAGAAAATTCAGTTCAAGTTACTATTGCTGAGAGGACACCTTGTATCCCTCTGATAGCCTGAGGTCTGTCCTGTTTTATATCTGTGAATACTTCCACTGTGATGCAAATACATGAAGGACCAGACCTGGGTTCACATAAAGAAGACTGTGGAAGGCATCTCATTAAGTCTCTAGTAGCTTGTGTTTCTTTTCAGTGAAAATACACTGTGAAAGCTAAACATTTTCTCCACATTCCCAGATAGCTTCTTGTGTTCTTTGAGCTCCCAAAGGATTTCAGCTCTCCTACAACTCATAAGTACAGTTTGTGTTGCTTGTGGCAGATAGATAGGTTTCAAAAGCGTGATGCAGATGGCTGAGTTGTTCTGAATAGGTGTTCTAATAAGGCAGGAGCTCAGAGCTAACTCTGTCTGCCATTTTCTGCCTATCAGAAACCCAAAAGGTTCTTTACCAGCTTGTTAGAGAAGGTCACTTCTGTCATCTTGGGAATGGCCAAAGAAGACCTCACAGATTCGAGACAGAGTTCAGGATTTACAGACTATATTTATGAGTGGCAGATTATGTGTCACAATAGCTGGTTTCTTTAAGAATTCTTGCATAAGGAAGAAGCTAACATGGTCTCTCCACCCAAGCCATGTATGTTTGTCTCTTCTGCATCTTTAGAGTCTGTCCCTTGAAGGCAGCCAACATACTTTTCGTTATATATCTGTTACTTTACCCATATCATGTTTTTTCATCATTTTATTTATGACTCACTTTCATTTAGTCACTCATTACCTTGAAATATATTAGAACAAAGTCTTAGTATTTAAGAAAGAAAAGAATTGTGAATGACAATAGGGAAAAATGATTTTCAGTTCTAAAAGGATCACCTGGTAGACATGGTGCCCACCTGTAATTCCACCACTAGATTTGTGGAGGCAGGAGGAAAGTTAGTTCAGAGCAAGTGTAGACTACAAAAGAGACCCTAATCCAAGCAGAATGCAGAGACAGGAAATCACGCTAGTTCTATAAATCGGCTGTAAACTGAAAGCGATGATTCTAAAATGCGTTCCCTTTAGTGAGCAGTTAAGGAATGCAGCAGTTTGTTTTTTCTGAAAACCTGCATGTCTGTCCACCGATTATTCCAAATAAGAGCTTGAATTTTTTTCACTGATCGACACCCAAATCAGGGCTTCCCTTCCAGGGAATCCAGCAGCTCCAAGATTTATCTCCATGTAATAGTAGGAGAATCTCTCTTCATGATGTATCCCCCTCTACCATATTCTTAGAATTTCTACCTGAAACTGTAGATATTGTGTCTTAAATGAGGTAAATCAAAAAAGCAGGACTACCTGTAATTCTAGCAGTCAGGAAACTGAGACACCCGAGTTGAGAATCCCAGGGCACTCTGGCCTATACACCAAGATCCTTTCTTAACAACAAGAAGGTAAATAATAAAATGGCACTGGAGAGATCAGTGGTTAATAGTGTTTTTATCAGGCAGAGAACTCCAGTTCATTTTTCAGCATCTGCATAACTTTGAAACTACAACTCCAGGGGATCCAACATCCTCTTCTGATCTCTTCAGATACTGCAGTCACTGTATACACACACATACACATATACATAGCACATGCATACACATGTATACACACGCAATGCACACACACACACTTACCTGCACACATACAGACAGCACAGAGCACAGGTACACACAATGCACACATATACACGTACACACACAGGGAAACAACACATAACACATGTACACACATGTACACGCAATGTATGCACACGCATGTACATACACTTACATGCACACGTACATACATGCACACATGCAGATCGCACAGAGCACTTGCACACACATGTGCACACACACACACACACACACATAAACTTTAGAGATTAAAGATTAAGAGTTTCTTAAGTTGATCAGTGATGAAGAAAGTCAATGTACTGATCTGTGTGGATGTCCCAAGCAGACAACAGCATCCTCCTCAAAGTGCAGGACACTTCTAATGGAATTTTGCTAAGCATTGCATCTACCTGAAGGAGCTGGGCTCCTCCTGCCCCCCTGCAGTGGGCCAAGAACTGAAGGAAAGGAATTCTGGTAGACTGAGTAGCCGATAGATTATGTTTGTAAATGGAGGGGAGGGTTGTAATACAGGAACTTCTTCCCATTTAGTTTGGGAAACTGCTCTCATGGCTCATCTTAGTCAGGTCAATGGAGCGTGAAGTAAGACAGTAGCTTTTCTCATAAGTGAGAGACCAGCACACTGTGTCTATGAGCTCAGCCACAGACCACCTCAGTGCACCACCTAGAGCCACTCAACACTCTTGTAAGAATCTTTCCTTCTTTTGATTTATAAAACTAAACCTACCACCATCTGCAAAGGTACGCATCCCTGTTCTTCCGTTCACTATTCCCTGCAACTATTTGGCTCAGAAACAGCATCACACTGCCCTGGAGTGGTGCCAAGGGCACTGACTGTCCTCAGAGAACACGTCAGTCTCTTGCTTTTGTCACATGAGCTTGGGCCACAGACTGGCAGCAGGACATTAGAAGTGGACATGCTGCAGTGACGTCTCCCCAAAGCATGCCTTGTGAAACGCTGTCGTAAGCTTGCAGAATTTGTGGGGAAAGCTCTGCGTGCCTCATAGGAAAGCAGGTTTTCATCATACTACAGCACCCTAACACACATACAACATTCATAATCCCTGTTTTTCATAGCGAGGAATCAGATCTTATGCCAGAACTCTTCTCAGGGAAAGTAACCTGCCTACAATATACTTACATTGATTTTTTAAAGAGAAATATTTACTTTCAATTATTATTGATTTCAGATTTGTAATATTGGTTGTATATTCAGAGAAATGACTATAGTTTTATTTAAAATAAAATCTATCAGAAAGGATCCCTGAATAAAAAATTTTCGGGGGAGTGCTCTAGATGGGGTGTCTCTGGTCATCACAAAGCCAGTGAGTACCCTAAGGGCCCAGGCCCAGGAAATGTCACCAGGCTGCTCTCTCTTGGACAGACTAGGAAACTAAGGACATGGCTTCTCAGATAGTCTGACTAGGTTTGACCAGAATCCCATGGCAGACTCAACTGAACTCTTTACCTCAATCTGTGTGCAGCAGAGCCTTTGCTGGCTGAGGCAGTCAAACTGTGATAACTTCACCTGCATTGAAGAGAAAACTTTTAATTAGGCCTGGCCCATATTCTCATCGTAAAGGAAACACTCATTTTAAAGTTGAAGAAGTTTTATGAAACAGTCGTTTTAAGAGCCTAACGGCAGCTCTCTACCCTTCTCCGTTCCAGAGACATCCGCATCTTCTCATGCATGTATGCCTCACTCCTGAGACACAATGGTGAAAGTCAGAGGAAACAGATTTGGCCATATTGGATACCTGGTTGCCATGGCTGCCTTCTGTCTGGCATAGTCGACATTGTTGCCATCAACAACCCTTTCATTCATCTCAGCTAGATGGTCTACATATTCCAGTATGACTCTACCCATGGCAAGTTCAATGGCACAGTCTGTGGGACCCTCACCCCTTATTTTCAAAGGGGCAAGAAGAAATTTCCTAGCAGAATGTTTTCCCAGGAAGATAATGGCCTTCCCCTCTCCCGCCCAGAAGATTCCAACCACAAGGTCACTTAGCTCAGCCCAGCCAGCCACCTGGTACAGGCTGATAAAGATGCCCTAACTCAAGAACAGTGGCCTTGCTCTAAAAACAAGGAAAAGGCTGACTTAACAGAATGGGAGGGAGCAAAAGTCCTCATGCCCATGCCAAAGCATCTTCAAAGAGTCTCTTTGTAGTTATGCCTTTAAAAGCTTACCCCACAGAAACGATACAACTCCTCTCTGCACCTTGCCCAGGATGCTCCAGGAATCATATTAGGCATCTGACAGTGGATGCCACAGCAGTTCCTAATGAGATTACTTGAGGAGAGTGAGTGAGCCCAGGGTGCTGTATGAGAAAGCAGTGACTTCGCTGACGGCGGGAGGCTTTCTGGGATTAGAGAACAAAGCGATGGCTTCAGAGGTTCATTTGTACTCCCAAAGGAAACAACACTTACAGAATATTGTCACTATAAATACTAAAGAAAACAAGGGCAAAAACTTTAGAACTGTATCATATAAGACATAGATTTATAATTCCCATACATTTATGCATAGGTATTAATGTTGTCAACAGGAGCTATTGCACACAATTCTCAGAATCTCCAGAACAGACTTTTCAGATGCATTTTATTTTTACAATGTCTAAGAATCATATTCATAATTTATCTAAAAGCCCTCCTCTTTTAAAAAAAGACTCGTTTCTTTTTATTTGCGTTATGTCTCTTTGCCTGATGCTCAAGGATGCCAGAGAGAGTCCAGGTCCTCTGGAACCTGCTGTTAGAGATGGTTGTCAGCTGCTGTGTGGGTCCTAGAAGAGAATCTAAGCCCTCTGCTACAACAGCCAGTGTTTTTAGCCATTGAGCTGTCTCTCCAGCCCCAAGACATTCTGTTTTTATCAGTCAGTAATTTATGCCCTGTACCTGCTTCTTAAACTTGCTTATATTAAATCGGGCTTATTCGAAATAACTTTTAGAAACAAATATATTGTAAACAAAGTAATTATGTGTAAAATAAACAGCCAGAAAGCTTGACTTAATATTCTAAAACTAACATTTGTCATTTAGGGGAGGAGCTAGAAAATTCAAATATTCTGTGATCTTTACGGAAAGGGTGGGTTTGCTGTTTAAGATGCCATTATAATAACACTGGCAGAGAAAATATTTCCTATAGACACTTCAAATCACAATTGTGAGACTGGGTTTTCCCACACCTAATTTACATAAAGCATTTCTTTTCCTAATCTTGACTCACCAAAGTGTGAACTGTTATTAACATGGGGAAAGCTTGGTAGCTTCGTTTTGCCCAGTCTCTAAAGGCCAGAATTCTAATTAACGTGAAAAACAGCAAGAGTAAAACGAGGACCCTTAAAACTCCTCTGGCTGCGGACATGTACCTGAGACCATGTCAGCTGAGCTGTGCCCAGAACAACTGCTTCTCCTTTGCTCCAGAGAAGAATCTGACAAAGAATTAAGCTGCTGGCATTTCGCTGGGAACACCATTCCAAAGGGGACTTTCATCTCCTCTTTACTCCTCATTCCCCTGCTTTCTCTCTTCTCTTCCCTTCCATCCCTCTCTTTTCTCCCCTTCTGCCATTATCATCTCTTCTATTAAAAGACAGAGTCCTGGTTCTATCAGCGGTCATCCAGCTAGAAATTTGGGGGTAAATGTAAACTCTAAACCCTCAAAAGACTAGGAGGTACTTTACTGTCTAAAAGTATGTGATTTGAGGAGTATGTGCCTAATGCATGCATGGTCATGACTTCTGTCCTCAGGACTTTAGGGGTGAACACACACACACACACACACACACACACACCTCTATAAAACTGAGACTGTGCCAGTCAAGAAAAATAGAACCATTTTTCCACAAAATTCCATCCTTGAAATTTCTTAGGACAAATGCTCACATCTTGAAATATAACCAAAGCTGATGCCATGGGCCTCAAAGGCCCAGAGTGTTTAGCCTGTTCTAACTCACAATGCATGATGTCTTGATTTGTATTCCAGCACCATCGATTTGCAGTGTTATCGCCTAACAATACTTCCTAAGCTTTTGACAGCTATGCTTTCCAGTTTGATTTTAGGCCTTCATGCAGCAAGGAACTTGTAAGAAGTATGTTCTTGATGGCTGCAAACAGACCACTGTACTTTTTAGGGGAGACTTGCTGTGGGCCAAGAGTTACTTATCCCTTGTCACTGCGTTAGACAGGGTGAAGTGTGGTAGGTAGCACACACTGGCCTTGACTGGGTAGGGAAATCTTTGAGGGTGTAAGAGGTTAAAGTCAAGTCAATTCTGTTTTATAAAAATGTACTTGGAATAAATGTCTACACATCATGTTGAGGCAAAGTAGGTCTTATTTCAATATAATTTATTCCCAATATTTAGACTTTGTCCTCCTTTTGATGAGCACTCTCTTAAAGACACAAGGTACAATATAAGACACTTATATCTTCTGATATAAGGCATTTTCCTTTCAGACAATTCCACTAGAGGAAGTAGCAGGATTGATAGACGATGCCACACGAGCACGTCCACTCCAGTAAGGATTAGGCTTGTTCCACTCCGTCCTTTCTCGTTATTGATAGATTTCTCTATGGACAGCTTCACTGACTCCAATGAGAGTCATTTTTCTTTAAAAGCTGTTGTCCTTCTTCATTTTTCCCTCAGCGAATTATCATCTAATCTCCTTGTCAGCGAAAACTGCCAAATGCTTCATTTCATTGGTTAGTGAATCTAAGGCAAACGCTGCCAATTCCATTGAAGGAAGATGAAAATCAGGTATCTAAGGACTTGGGTGTGAAGTCCTGCCGCGGATACACAGTGGGTTCTCACACAGTTCAGCTGATAGGTCAGATGATGTTCCAATTTTCAAGGCAGAAATTAATAATTATAAAACTATGATTTTTGTTACTATTGCACTTCTGTGGAACAGATAGATCCTTTTTTGTGTTCTTCACGCTCTATCAAACCACGTGTGCCCTGAGGATGCCATACAACATACTAAAGTAAATAAAACAAAGGTCACAGTGCACGACAAGCGTGATAATAGCATGCAGTGGAAATGAGAAGCACTCTGAGACTGCCAAGCATGAGTCAAAAGCCTAACTCCACCATTTATGGGATTCCTTACTCAGTCTTTATACAAGGGCGAGGAGCTTGGTCTTGCCGCAACTTGGTATGCTAGACTTTGTGACTTCCCAAGGGAGGTCTTACCTCCTCTGAAGAGTGGATGTGGTGGGACAGGGGAATTGGGGCATGGGAGAAGGGGAGGGAGGGTGAACTGGGACTAGTATGTAAAAATATTTAAAAATTAAATAAAAAAGAAAGTCTAGCTCCATCATTTGCCAGTCCTTCAGTTTTGGTAACTTTTTTCCTTAAAGGAATACTAGCTGTAAAGCAAAGGATAAGGAGCCTACAGCTCATAATCCCAGAGAAGCTAAGTAACAAGGAGGACCCTAAGAGAAACATACATAGATTCCCCTGGAAAGGGGAAATGGACAAGATCTTCTGAGAAAATTGGGATTGTGGGGGTAGGGGGAGAAATGAAGGTGGAAGGGGAGGAGGAGGGGGAAAGGGGAGGGGGAGAAGAACTAGAGGAAACCAGATGGGAGATGGTGGAGATAGGGAAAGGACAGTGACTGAGAACAAGGAAAGAGATATCTTGATTGAGGTGCGTGGTGGTATTAACAAGCATTGTAATACTTCAAGGTGAACAAAAAGTACTTAGGAGAAATACATTGTAAGGGGGAGGGACAGAAACAGAAATAAGGCTTCTTTGTTTCCCTTAAATGTTAGTATGAGTAGACTTTTATGTTATGGTTATATAATGCTATAGCTAATAAAACAAAAACGAAAAACAAAAAAAAAAAACAACCACTGACCTCACTTTCAAAGGGACATGCTCATAAATACTGCAGATGAAATACTCTTACAGAAAAGATGTTTCTGTGACCCGCAGAAGGATGAAAAAATAAGAGTCAGGAAAAGCAGAGACAATAACAATAAGAAGACGAGAAAATTAACCTGGAAGGACAAGATTAATTCCTAGCTTTTCAATGATCGCATACAATGTGGACGGCTGAAATACAGAACCGAAAGTTGATGCCGGCAGAGTAAAAGCCCCATGACTCGGCTAGAAGTCGTCTACAAGAAAAAGTCTCTTCTACTACCATGATGGATGCAGGCTGAGCCTGTAGAGACACTGCCAACATGAACTCCAAAGACAGTGCAGGAATGGATCTATTAATATTAGATAGACTTCAGAACACAGAAAATTACCAGGCGCAGAGAGTTTATTACATAAGGATAAAAGGGTCAGTCCACCTAGAGACTTTGCAATCCCAAACAGTGTGTATCTAGGCAACAGAGCTGCATAACAGCCAAGCTAAAATTTCAAAAAAAAAAGAAGAAGAGACAGGACAAATCCACAATTATAGAGTCCTCGATATTTTTTTCTACAATGAAAAGAATAACCAGATATCATCAACCAAATTAATTTAATCTATGTTTACAGAACTGCTCTATCAAAACCCAGCAGGATGGATGTTCTTTCCAAGTACTCACAGATCATGTATTAAGACAGAAATTAGACCATGTGATCCAAGAGCTCTATATTCTACAAAAATTATCTTTTAAAATCTAGGGGGTAAACTTAGCAGGTAAACAAATTCTGAAAAGATTTATCATCTGGCCACACACACAGGCACTGGGAGACTTTGCCACCAACAGAATGTATGCTATCAAAGGAAATCCTTCAGAATGAAAGGGGAATTAAAATAGGCAGGAATCCAGATCTTTATACAAGAACACATGGCCCAAAACATGGCTACTACTTCACGAACCACTCTGTTTCATTTCCCTTCTAAGGTGATTATTTAACCCAAATAGCCACACATTGTAGGGCTTGTAATTGCCATAAAAGGAAAAGTTGTGGAAATGACAGCACGGAAGTGAAAATGGAGGAAATGAAAACAGTTTCAATCTCCAAGAATAAAGTGAATCTTGCCCACTGGACTAGAGGTTACTTTCTTATGAAGATATTGAAGATACTGAACCTTTGTGCAAACAGAGATACCACAGGAAGAAAAAAAAAAACAGATCCAAATCTCTTGCAATGTATTTTATTTTTTTTTGTTTTTTGTTTTTTTAAATTTATTTATTTATTAAAGATTTCTGTCTCTTCCCCGCCGCCGCCTCCCATTTCCCTCCCCCTCCCCCAATCAAGTTCCTCTCCCTCATCGGCCCAAGGAGCAATCAGGGTTCCCCGCCCTGTGGAAAGTCCAAGGACCACCCACCTCCATCCAGGTCTAGTAAGGTGAGCATCCAAACTGCCTAGGCTCCCACAAAGTCAGTATGTGCAGTAGGATCAAAAACCCATTGCCATTGTTCTTGAGTTCTCAGTAGTCCTCATTGTCCTCTATGTTCAGTGAGTCCGGTTTTATCCCAGGCTTTTTCAGACCCAGGCCAGCTGGCCTTGATGGGGATCAACCTACCCCTGGACCCAGCAATACCACTCTTGGGAATATACCCAAAGAGGCCTTATCATACAACAAAAGTATATGCTCTACTATGTTCATAGCAGCATTGTTTGTAATAGCCAGAACCTGGAAACAACCTAGATGCCCTTCAATGGAAGAATGGATGAAGAAAGTATGGAATATATACATATAAGAGTACTACTCAGCAGTAAAAAACAAGGACTTCTTGAATTTTGCATGCAAATGGATGGAAATAGAAAACACTATCCTGAGTGAGGTAAGCCAGACCCAAAAAGAGGAACATGGGATGTACTCACTCATATTTGCAATGTATATTAAAGCACAGTCTATAATTGAGAGAGTCCAACAGGAGTCTCCTAATGAATAAGAGGAAAATAATCAGTTGACCAGTGGTGGTGCACACCTTTAATCCCAGCAGTTGGGAGGCAGAGGCAAGTGGATCTCTTTGAGTTCAAGGCCAGCCTGGTCTAGAGAACTAGAAAATAATCGGTAAGTAATCCAAAAAATAGAGAGAACCTGTGCAATCCTTTCCACCACTGTGCCTACTTAATAGTCCCTGAACATATTAGCTGGTGACAGCAGGACACACATTATTTTTAAGAGCATAGAGACTATTTCAAAGATTGGTAATATTCTGTGCCATCAAATGAGTGTCAACAAAGAATTAGAGTAATATAAAGTATGCACTCAGACTATAATGAAAGGAATCTAGAAATCAATAGCAATTCTCTGTAAAAATCCCCCAAGTACTTAAAAAAATAAACAGAACACTTCTAAACAGCTCATTGTTCAAAGAAGAAATAAAAAGGAAAGTTAAAATGTACTTTTGAGGTGAGTAAAAATGAAAAAGATAACATCCAAATTCGTGGAGTCTGTTAAACTATTCTTAAAGTGAAGTCTATAAAGTCCTGTGTTAGGAAAGATTCTAAGGGCCTTTCTATTTCAGTCAGACCACTGCAGATGCCACAATTAGTCAAAATAAACTGATGGAAACCATTGCAGAAGCCACAACTAATCAAAACTCAGAGAGCTGACTGCAGGGCTCATAGCCCCAACTTTTACATATGAACACAACCATACACCTAAGGCTTAGGGAACTTTGGTACAGAGGAGCGGGGAAAGGGTAAGAATCAGGGATTCAAAGAATCTGGTAAGAGACTACATTCCACATAGGACAGAGAAGCCATACCCATGAAATCTTAACATTATAACTACTTAAACAAGACCTGAACAATGACACCTGTCAGAATAACAGTGTGGTTGGGGAAATGTCATGGTTCTTCTCCCTCTAGATAAAGAGTTACAAGTAATTAGCAATTGCTGAAAGAAGGAGAATTATTCTTTCTCAGAGATGTCAACCCTAGAAACATATACATACAAGCAACACTAAAAGAGCTCATCAGTTTGTATTCATATGTCTATTCATCTCTCTCTCTTTCTCTCTCTCTCTCTCTCTCTCTCTCTCTCTCTCTCTCTCTCTCCCTGTGTGTGTGTGTGTGTGAGTGTGTGTGTGTGTAAGAATATCACATAAAAAGAGGGCATGAATTTTAGAGGGAGAAGGAGCAGCATTTGAGAGAGGAGAACAAAGAGAGAAATGATATAAATATAGTTTACATATGAGAAAATCAAAATATTAGTTTCATTAAAAGTGATAAAAATTAATCTTTAGAAATTAAAAATTAGGCCAAAATGCCCTTAAGGAATTGTTCAACACCCTTAGCCATCAGGGAAACACAAATCAAAACAGCTCTGAGATACCATCTTATACCATTCAGAATGGCTAAGATCAAAAGCACAAATGACAACTTATGCTGGAGAGGATGTGGAGGAAGAGGAGCTCTCATTTATTGCTGGTAGGAGTGAAAACTTGTACAGTTGCTTTAGAAATCAATGAGGCAGTTTCTCAGAAAACTGGGAATCAATCTACCTCAAGACCCAGTGGTAACTCTTGGGCAGATATCCAAAGGATGTACACTCATACCACAAGGACATTTGTTCAAGTCAGTTCATAGCAACATTGCTCATAATAGCCAGAAACTGGAAACAATCTAGATGCCCCTCAGTCAAAGAATGGGTAAAGAAAATGTGGTATCTTTGCATAATGGAGTACTAGTCAGCAGTAAAAATCAATAACACCTTGAAATTTACAGGCAAATGGATGGAACTAGAAAAAAAAATCCTAAGTGAGGTAACCCAGACTCTGAAAGGCAAACACAATATGTATTCATTCATAAATGAATATTAGACATAAAACAAAGGATAACCAGCCTATAACCCCAAACCCCAGAGAAGCCAGAAAACAAGGAGGAGAGAGACATGCATGGACCCTTCTGGGAAGGGGAAATAGACAAGATCTTCTGAGTAAAGTGGGAGGGTCAGGGGGAGGGGGATGGTGGAAGGGGAGTGGGAGGGGAAAGGGAAAGAAAGGAGGAGAACATGAAGAATTAGAAAGGTCAAGCTGGGGGAAGGACGGAGAGAGCAAAGAAAGGGAAATTTAGTCAGAGAGAACCATTACAGGGTTAGCGAGAACCTTAGCACTAGGAAAATTCCCAAGAAGCCAAAAAGAATGAACTCAGTTAAGGCCCTTAAGTAGAGAGGGTGCCTTAACCGCCCTTCGGCTGTAAGCAGATTGACAACTACCTTAATTGTCATCATAGAATCTTCATCAAGTAACTGATGGGAACAGATGCAGAGAACCACAGGCAAACACTGGGCCGAGCTCCTGGAGTCCAGTGATAGAGAGAGAGAGGAATGATAATATGAGCAAAGGGGTGGAGACAATGTTGGGGAGACAGAAACAGTTGACCTGAGCTAGTGGGAGCTCACTGACTCATGAGCGACAGCTGGGAAACCTACCTAGGCCCTCTAAATACAGTGGGGAAAGCCTTGGTTCTGCCTCAAGTGATTGGCAGACTTTATTGACTCCCCATGGGAGGTGTCACCTTCTCTGAAGAATGAATAGGGAGTGGGGTAGGGGGAAGACAGGGTGGGAGGAGGAGTGGGAAGAGGGGAGGAATGACAACTGGGATTGGGATATAAAATTTTTAAAAAATGTCTAAAAAAAGAATTAAAGAAAAGAAATTAAAACATAAATCAAATCAATTATCAGTATTTTGGTTTTAGAAAATAAAAAAAGAACAACAAAAACCTCACAAAATAAGCAGAGGAGTAAAATGATATATACCAGACTGAAAATTAATAAAGTTTGAAAAATACGGAAAAAAAATTCTGTTGAAACCAAATCTAGTTTTTTAAACTAACAAAATAAAAAGGCAATAAACCATTTTCTTGGGAAGTCAGGGAGGTTAAGTCCCAAGAAAATACTCACAGATTTTACTTAAGGAAGCAATCCTGGGGGTTGTACCTAAGGAGCAGAAAGGGAGCCCTGGGCTGGTACCTGTGATCAGCTGATTCCTCGGTGAAAAGCAGATTGCTCTCAAGGCCCTGCATTGGGCTGCCAAAAGCTGCCACCCAAAGAAACAGCTCTCATCTCAAATGAATAAAAGGTGGCTTATTCTGAAGCACAATATGAGTAATCATAGTCCAGGCATATAGGGCTCTCCAAATATAATGTTCCAATGAGAAAGTAGTTCCATGGAGTTTTATAGTAACAGACTAGAGAAAGTTATAAATAAATGCATTTTTTAAAGACGAACTGTTGAAAACATCATAGAGGCAGATTCCAACCAGACAGGGAATCTTTCCCATGGGTCTTAGATGTTACCAGCCCTTCCATTAGTGAATAAGGCTTTTTGTTTTGTTTTGTTTTGTTTCATTTTTGTTGGTTAATACATTACAAAGGTTTTTATTTACTTATTCAGAATGTTAGGTCTGATACAGAGGTAGGTAAAGAATGTCACTTTGGGTGGCTAAAATTAACCCAAGAGAAGTTGTAATTAGACTATAGGATCAGGAACTTTGCAAACTCTCAATAGTCTTTGAAGTTCTTGTCAGCTGATAGCCAATGCAGACAGCTTCAGAAATTCTCCACAGTGGCATTAGTGTCATCATAAGAAAGAAAATCTGAGCTAGCAGCTCACACTGGGTCTCCATGGGCTGTCCTTGCCACACACCACATATTGAAAACATCCTCACTGACAGCAGAGCAGACACCTTTTGACTCAGCAGAGCAGAGTGCCTTTTGGACTTCTCACACTTAAGAACTGTGAATCACATAAATGTCTTTATTAATTACATAGAGTATCCACTTACCCATTCATCTATTTGTTCATGACTTGTTATTTTGGGTTTTTTGGTTTTTTATTATTATTTTTATTGACCTCTACATTTTTCTCTTCTCCCCTCCCTACCTCTCTCTTCCCCTTCAACCATCTCCTATGGTCCCCATGCTCCCAATTTAGTCAGGAGATCTTGTCCTTTTCTACTTCCCAGGCAGATTAGATCCCTTAGGGTCCTCATTGTTGTCTAGGTTCTCTGAGTTCCATCTTACACCTGTCAGAATGGCCAAGATCAAAAACACTGATGACAACTTATGCTGGAGAGTTGTGGAGTAAAGGGAACACTCCTGCATTGCTGGTGGAAGTGCAAACTGGTACAGCCCCTTTGGATATCAGTATGGTAATTTCTCAGAAAATTAGGAAACAACCTTCTTCAAGACACAGAAATACCACTTTTGGGTATGCACCCAAAAGATGCTCAATCATGCCACAAAGACATGTGCTCAACTCTGTTCACAGCAGCATTGTTTACCATAGCCAGAAACTGGAAACAACCTAAATGCCCCTCAACTGAAGAACGGATAAGGAAAAGTAGTACATTTACACAGCAGAAAAAAAAAATAATGACATCTTGAATTTTGCAGGCAAATGGTTGGAGCTAGAAAACATCATTTTGAGTGAGGTAACCCAGACCAAGAAAGACAATTATTACATTTACTCACTCATAAGGGGTTTTTAAAAATAAAGCAAAGAAGACTTGTTATTTTGAACCTGTGCCTCATAAACAGACCTACCAAATGCTGAGTATACAAAGAGAAACCAAAACACAGTTTTGAATTAGTAGTCCTCTGGTACCATGTTGCTACCATAAACTAGGGGCTCAAAGTAATAGAAGCACAACATCCCAAGGCACTAAGGTAATCAGTGAAAATTGGCCTCACAGGGCTAAAATCAAGGCACCATAACACTTCATTTCCTCTGGAAGCTCTAGAGAGGCAACCCTTTAGTACCTCCTCCCAGCTTTGGGGGTTGTGCTCCTGACTCCCTCAAAGCCCTCATGAACCATGTCTTCCTCCCAACACATGACCCCAACAGTGCATCCTTTGCTTTGGTGGCTACTTCAAGAACCTGTCTAGGTGTGATCTCCCAGAATGCTGGCTAGTTCTATGTCAACTTGACCCAACATAGAGTCATCAAAGAGTAGGAAGCCACAAGTGAGGAAACCCCTCTATGAAATCAGACTGTCAGCAAGCACGTGGGGCATTTTCTTAACTGGTCATTTATACAAGAGGGCCCAGCCCATGTTGTGGGAGAAGTGGGTTCTATAAGAAAACAGGCTAAGCAAGCCATGAAGAGCGAGCCAGTAATCAACACCCCTCCACAGCCTCTGCATTAGCTCTTTCCTCCATGTTCCTGCCCTGTTTGAGTTCGGGTCCTGACTTCCTTCAGTGATAGATTATGATGAGGAAGCACAGGCCAAAAACAAACAAACAAACAAACAAACAACCCCTCCCCCAAATCCCTTCATTTTCCTTTATTTGGTTATGGTGTTTGGTCATAACAATAGTTACACTAAGCGGTGATCTTACCTTACCACACAGCCTGAGCCCCCTGTGCCTCTGTTAGGTTTGAGAGTTGGGGGAGCTATGATGCTGACATTTCTGGACAGGAAATAAAGCGCTTACACTGCCACAGCCATTACACTGAGAAGCCTGGCAGCATCGGAAACAGCGTAGAAATGTTCACCTGATCCCTGGATGCTAGTGGGCCTTTAAGGTCTGCCTGCTCACTGACTCATTCGCCCTCCTCCTCTTGGCTTCAGGAGCTACATCCCTGCAGACAAATTCCAATTCTGGGCATAATTCTAGAATTCAGTTCTGACCACGGGTACTTACGTTCAATTGCCTCATCTATGCTGCACTCAGGAGAGTATTTCTCTCTCCACATCACTTCCTGGGTTACTCAGTACCACCAACAGACACGTCACGGAAAACAGAGCCAAACCAAACTCCTCCAACAGCCTGTGACTCCTCTTCCTCTCCTCCTATCCGGCCTAAGTAAAGTAACAACTCTCTCCCTCCATCCCTCCCTCTCTTTCCCTTCCTCCCTTCTTCCCTCCCTCCCTCCCTTCCTCCCTCACTCTCTCTGTGTGTGCCTCACACAGTTCTCACTCCATAGGCCTGGCACCCAAGTTGATCTGAAACTCACTGTGTATACTAAATTGACCTCAAATTCATAACAAACCCATCTCCATTTCCAAGGTGCTGGGTTTACAGACACAAGCCTTCATGCTCAACTTCAACTGTTTCTTACATTTGTTGTATTCCCTGCATCCATCACAGCACAACCCACAGACAGCATTGCCTACTTCCCAGGCACCTCCCAAGCACCATGGGTCCTAAGCTCCTGTTCTTGCTCCGGTCCTCCTCTTCAGGAAAGCCGTACCTGTTGGCCTGAGGGAATCAGACTCACCTCCAACTGGGAAGGAAACTCTGACCACATCATTGCATGCTTTTCTACTGGGATCTTATCCTTCCCCACATCTTCTCAATTGTGAGAAGGAACTGGGGAACAAGGACCACCGTGGTCAGCATTGTTTAGTACTCTAGTCCATGTTAAAGTCACAATGGTTCTTTTTATATAATAGGCTCTTAAGAGACAGTTCTAGAAATATTAACTAAGTCAGCAAGCAATACCCAGGGCTTTTTGACAAATTTAGGATTATATTCTAAATGTTGCAGAAATTCTTCTTCTAGAAATACATAAAGCTTTTGAGCTCCCTGGAAGTAGCTGGAAAATTCATGACATGATTAAGAAACATGCTAATAAATCCATTCTGTGGGAGGCAGTGATGTTAGTAACCATCAAACTTCAAAGTTGACTTTAGACTCCTGGATCCATGACTCCTACCTTTGCTTGGTGTGTGCACTAAAACCCTCAAATGGGTTTCTCAGACGGGACTGAGATTGCACAAACCAGAACTTCAATGTACTACCACACCCCAAATATAAAAGCCTCAGAATAAGGGCCACTATAAAGAAGGTCTGCAGAAGGGTCGCCAGAAAATAGCATCTCCGTGCAACCAGGACTGTTAGAGCTAATGAAGTTCTGAACAGAGAGAAGGGAACCTTACGACTTAAGATTAAGGATACAGACGTGTCCCAGAAGCAAGTTTGTCAAGACCTCCAAGAAAGCCATAACAGCCGTGACTGGGGGCTAGCACAGCCCTGTTAGGAGTCTGACATTTTCTCAGGCTTGCAACTAATGGGTATCCACTGTGGAGCAACCAAACTGGACATACCCATTTGTTTTTGCAACTTATTTGCCAGCCTTGAGGCAGAGGATTAGGTACAGGGCTTAGTAATAAACCATTTTGTCAGAATAGACATTTCTTGCATTAGTTCAGACAGCAAGTATTTTGAACGGTTCAGGGCTCTCCAGTGCAGGGATAAGGGACTGAGCTGTCTGACTATCCTGCAACACTGGCCCGGATGACAACTGAAAACCGGGGCCCAGAGGAGATTATATCTGCATGGGGAGCGGTCTCCAAATACTACCTTTATCTTTGCTCTGCTGGAAGTGAAACGATTGCCCTGCTCGATAGTGGGTTTTGCCATTTTAGAATAGATTGATCATGGAGGCTCGGCAGGGAAATCGTATCCCATTGTGCCCCTGGAAATGTAATAAAGGATCAATCCACATCCCGCAGTTTCAATCTTCTTGACTGCTGCTCTGAGAGTTCCTAAAGAATCCCATTTCCTTTCCAAATTTTTAATATCACACAAGGGCATTTTCTTCAAGAAACACTCTGTGGTCTGTTTAGTTCGCATTATCTTGGTGGCTGTGTATAGTTATATACAATAAAAGTGCATACTGAACAATTAGTTCTCTAACATCAAAAGCAATGATAGGCAAACTTAAGAGGCAGTGAAGAAACTCATTTCCCAAGAGGTCACTCAGTGAACTACTCAATGTCTTACTAAATGAAGCAATAGTCACCTAGTTGTTAAATTACTAAATAGACAAAATTAAGAAGCACCATGCAGACAATGAAAATCATCAAATTGCTAAAGCGAACAGCATTTATTTGATTCTTGCTGGATTATGCATCTCTTAAAGGAGTCAAGTAGTATAATGATTTTTGTCTTTCTTTTTCAGATTAGCAAATGTTACCCACTTTGAGTACAGAGAAAACATATTACATTCACTTCTTGTATTATTGTTGGTTTTTTAAAAATCTTCTTAAGTATAGGAAATTTCCAGGGAAATTTTTCTGGTCTTTGGATGAATACAATAAGTTTCTTTAATATTCTAAATGTTATTGCCAAAATATGCTGGCTATTTGCAAGTTTATCACACATAATTTCCATCTACAATTTATTAAACATTTTTATTGCCAGACATTTGGCTAGCTATTTTGTTGAATTATTTCAATTACTCAGTCCTCATAACAATTCAAATAAGAGAAGTTTACTGGCTTTGTTTTATAGAAAAAAAAAGATCTTGAGTAAAGTAATATGCCAAATAGTCAGGTGAATTAGTAAAACTAAGACCCTTGAAACAACCATGGTTTCTTTCATGTTTCTGCCATGCAGGTGAGCTCATTCTATAGATGATTTATAGGTATGACTCCAACTGGTTTATCAGCTTACTGCAACTTAGTTCAGCAAGTCTTGATTATTTATGTTGGCATAGCAAAATTGACTACATGCAATGACTCCATCCAGCCCATGTCTTGTAGTAGGATCAGTGTTGCCAGAGACACGAAAGACAGCTGAAATTGTGCCATCTAGGGACCCTGGGAAAATACTGAAGTTTTCTGTGACCCTTTGGTTTCCATAATAGTTGTTAATTTTCTTGCATACTCGGATGGATATTTCCTCTTGTTCCACCCAGTTCTCAGGCCAATCCTTGACACCATTATATAAACACTCCAGTAACATTTTTTGGTCTATGATATTTTAACAAGTATGTCTCACTGGGTAAGTTATCCTGAACATCTATAAGAAATTCATTTACAAAGGCTTATAAGAGTGTTGCTGTTTTTTTTAATCTGAGACTTGCCAACTCTCTGCTAAAAAGCAACTTAGGAGTCCCTTGAGAAATAGCTATGTTCTCAAATGAAGATCCCAGCTGTGATTCAGGATGTGGTCTCTCACAGGTGCCTTCAGAGAAATGAACCTTTACAACAAAGGCATTGACTCAGCAAATGAGCAGTGGCTGGCTCTGAGTGTGACACGGAGCCCCTGTGCAGTCAATGAAGTAGTGACTAAGGACTACATGCGCCCAGGGGTGAGCTGGACACATGCTGTAAGTGAGATTGGTCATATCTATTTATTGGCTGTGCATAACTCTGCATTTCGTTCTCAGAAGGCCATTTTATACCCAAGAATATCCAGCCAGGTGTTCCTAAAAACCCATGACAGGGACCTGTGAGTCATGTTGCTCAGATCATGACAGAGCTCCATGGGTCTGTTGAGCCTCAGAGAAAGGACAGAGAGAGCGCATCATCAGGACCCAGACATTTCCAGAACCTACCATTCTGAGTGACTCCAAGAAGTAAGCCAGAGCATAGGGACTAGCCAGTTACCATTGTTTGACTGAATATGGCAAATAGTGCCAGCTATCTGTTGCTCTATGGGGGTGGCACAGAGATCCTGTCATTGGGATAAAGTCCTAGGAATGTCAGTCTCAGAAGGTCCTTCACTCGTGGGGAAGCAGAACCTAAGAGAGCTGTTTGTCCTTAAGCTCAGACAGCTGTTAGTGGAGGAGCCAAGTTTCATGGCCACTGCTGCTCCTGATCAAAATACTCCCAGGACAGCTTAGGGATAGTGACGACACACTGAGCGCCCGAAGGCTCAGTGTCACAGTGGAGGAAGGGCATTGAAATGAGGCAACAGACAACCTCTAAGTCAGCTGTTATTTCTTAGGATCTATGCTTTTAATTTAGAGATTTGCATCACTCTATTTATGTTCTTTCAAAGTGGGTCTGGGGACTAGAAAGACAACTCGGTGGTTAGGATCACGTGTGACTCTACGTTCTGTTCTCAGCACCACAAGATGTTATCCTGTACCATCTGTAACTCCAGTTCCACGGAAACTGATACCCCTTCTGTCTTTTGGGGGCACGAAGCATGGATATGGGGATATACATAGCAAATGTCACTTGATCTGTAAGTTTTGTATTGTCATTCAAATCATAGAATTAATAATGTTTCTTCCAAGCAGCAACACTGACTAGGGGAAGTAAACATGGACATAGTCTAGAGATGGTTCTAGAAGCCTCTAGAACTCAAATAGGAATGGCCGTTTCTGGCTACAAAGAACATAAAGGCTACAACTCTCAGTGATATTTATGTTATCTGATTTCAGAACAAAGTAATGAGATGAAAAGTAGATTACCATGGAGAGATGAGGACACATTCAGGTCATGCCATGCTCTTAAAACCATATAATGATCAAAAAGCAAATTCATCATCTAGCCTTTGTTACACAGCAAAAATGCATTCTTACTGTGGGCACACAAGTGCCAGACTGAAATTCTTTTTACTTGTGAATCCATGAATAATGAATTAGCTATAAGCTTGGAGTTTTAGAAGTGTGATTGCAGACTGTCTACAAATACCTGGAATTCTAGCAATGCAGCATTGATGCTGATAACATAATGACTAATGAAATTTGTTCTGTGGAATTCTTGTTCTGGGCCATTTGAGAAATCTCTTAAACTCATTGTACTACAACTAGGGAGTTAGACAGAGTTCTCCTCATTAATTATTTTGTGTATAACCCGAATTTTACAAAGTAAAAAAAAAAAACTAAGTCTCAAACATACTAAAAGCCAGTGAATGTGCTGTAGTTGGGAAACAGCCAAACTAACATTCAAATTGGGATCTTCTGGAGCAGAAAGAGTGTGAAATGGGGCCAGGGAATGAAAGGACATAGATAGAGATGGGAAGGGAGAAGATGCTTTTCAGAAAATAAACTTATGCACGACTAAAGCTACCTTTTAGTTGTATATGTTATCATATACTCTATCAATTATTTAGAGAAATGGGTTCTTCTTAGATTATCCTAAGGGAGTTATCTAAACTTCATTTATTGTATGCAGGACTAGGGATTAAACCAAGAGTTTCACCTATGAAAGGCAAGTGCTTTACCACTGAGATATATTTCCCATCCTTTTTTATTTTGAAATAAAACTTAAGTTGCCTGTTCTGGCTTGAATTCACCTGGTAGCCCAGGCAAACCCTGAATTTGCAATCGTTCTGCCTCAGTCATCTTGGTAGTTAATAGTACACTATGCCATCAGCAGGCACTTAAAAACTCTTGCAGTCTGTTATAAAAACTCTCATGATTTATTTGGTTTTGATTCTGAATGTTTTCTATATTATTCTGTAAGGTTCCTTCCTTCCTTTTTTCCTTCTTTTCTTCCTTCCTTTTTTATGTTCTGAAGGAAGAATTTGCTGTCTAGCCTAGACTGGTCTTGAACTCCAGATTCCACCATTTCCTGAGTGCTAGACTGCAGTTATACACCACCAGGACACCTCCTACTAAGGCTACTGAGCAGTGGGTACATGCTAGGTACTGTATCCACTGCAATAAATACAGTGAAGAGGGAAAGACAATTCTGTTCAAGCCAGCAGAAGAGAAAACACCAACCAAATATACAATGTGCTGTTACAAATTGGAATATGTGCAATGGGCACACTAAGAAACATGGTGCCACAATGGGATATGACAAACACATGACTCCAGATGCACTAGGATGTATCCATCAAGACCCCACCTGAATAAAAAGGAACAATGGGCAAGAGGAGCTAAAAGAATCCTCCATCAGAATGTAGCTCCAGCCTCCAGTGAAGGAGTGATATGGAAAGAGGCTTGGTAAGTCTCTCAGGGGATACCTGAGTAAGTGTCCCACACGAGAGGAGTCATAATCATCTAGCCTCGTTCCACCAGGGCTGGGAGCAGTCCTGGGCAAGTACAATTTCAGGAAGATGCACGTGAGGCTACTGACTCTTCCTTGGTCAGAGAGCCCAGAAGCACATCCTCCTGCAGGCCATGTCACAAGGTCACACAGGTGGTCAAAACACATTCCCTATGGCATGGGTCTGAAGGAAGAAATTTTTCATGATATGATCCAGAGGAGAGGTGATGGAGGAAGGTCATTGGCTAATAAAGGAACTGCCCTGGCCCATTTTATTGGTTAGGACATAGGTAGGTGGAGTAAACAGATCAGAACGCTGGGAGGAAGAGGAAGTGAGGTCAGAGACTCCACCGCTTTCCTCTCGGGAGCAGACGCCTGAGAGAGACGCCATGCCCCTCTCCCGGGATGAAGCTCTGACCCAGGATGGACTAGGCTAGAATCTCCCTGGTAAGCGCACCTTGGGGTGCTACACACAGATGATTAGAAATGGGCTAAATTAATATGTGAGAATTAGCCTAGAAGAGAATGGGCCAAGCAGTGATTAAAAGAATACAGTGTCCGTGTAATTATTTCGGGGCATAAGCTAGCCGGGCAGGCGGCTGTGGTGTTGGGGATGCAGCCCCGCCGCCGCCCTTATTACTTCATATGGCGCCCAGACGTGTGGACAACTAAACCCACTTAAAAAACCTGAGAAGGCTTAAAAATAAGGGAGAGAGAGTTTAACACAGATTTTTGCTGTTTGTTGGTGGCGTGCTGTAGAGAGATTTCCTGATTCGGCAACAGTAGCAGAAAAAACGCTGTGTCATTTTAAAGCGCGACTTCCTGGGGCTGTGCCGCCATTGCGATCTCTGTCTGGCTCCTGCGGGAGACAGAGCTTTTGAATAGAGCATTTGGAGTAAAGTGCTACAATTTGTTTGATGGCAACTAGACTCGCTGTGTTCTCGGGTCTGCTCTGCTTGCTAGCAAGCAAGCACCTCATCTAAGAGAGGCTTCCTGACTCAGCTTCAGCTACAAAACCCTGCAGCTCTTAAGAGGTCCTGCCACGAAACACTTAAATGGTGTTGACGAAAAGCTGAACGCATGCTTTTCGGTTTTCAGCCATAGCAGGAAAAAAGCTGTGTTGTTTTAAAATGCCGGTTTTCTGGGCTGTCCTGCCAGGGCAAACTCTGACTCTTTTACGCAGGCGGTTTGTGCGGTTTGCAAGCACAGGCTGCTGAAGCTTGCTTGCTGGCTACAGCCAGTACCTCAGCCATGAGGCTGGAAAGCTAAGGAATGGACTGGAGCTAGCTGACAAAGCCACACCTCTAATCCTACTGATATTGCTTGGTAAATTAAAGACTCATGTGGTCAGAAAAAGAGAGAGAAGATATACAGTAAAGAGATATTCAAAGACAGAGAAAATTTCTGAATGGTTTAAAGTGTGTTAAAAATATATGTAGACTAAAAGTTGAAGTTCTTAAAGTAAAAAAAAAAAAGGAAGAGAGTTGTTGTGTGTGGTAGCACACGCCTTTAATCCCAGTGCCTAGAAGGCAGAGACAAACAGATCTCTGTGAGTTCAAGGTGTAGTAGCTTACACCTTTAATCCCAATGCCTGGGAGGCAGAGACAGGCATATCTCTGAGAGTTCAAAGACAGCCTGGTCTACAGAGTTACTTCAGGTCAAAGATACAGAGAACCTGTCTCAAAAAGCAAAGAGTTAAAAGTAAAAATAAACAAAATAGAGGTGAAAACAAAGCTATACAAAGATGGAAAATACACAGAGAATTTTGATACTGTGTGCTATTATGCTCTCTTTGAATTGTTTGAATGCTGAGGAAAGAGCAAAAGCTACTAAAAGATATTTATTTATAAATGCTGCTGAGCTAATCCAACATAGATATTTTGATGCCTTGAATTTGAAATTTGGACCTAAGGACATGATGCTTTGGAAAGAAGTTTCTTATTTTGTTTTCACAGAGGATGAGACGCTGTTCATTTCTTCTATTCCGATTTGGTATGATGGACCACACCCTCCTGAAGGGTTGCAGTGAACATCTTCAAAAAATTGCTTCGCTCAACTGCCAACTGAGATGAAACTAGCACACAGGTTATACCATGAAGACCTGATTAACGACGCCCCCATTCAGCAGGAAGCAGTTTGGAGAGAAAAAACTGCGCCCATGTTCCCAAATATGGTTTATAAACGTCCTTTTACATTTAAAGGGGGATATGATATAGGTATGAATAATTTGCATTAGTATAGATTTTGCTTTATTGATAGAGATTTAAGGTCAATTTTGTTATATGTATAAGTGTTTCTGATTTTGATTAAGGTATTGTGATTGTGTAGTTCATTTAAATATGTACTGTATAATTAAGAAATATAGGTTGTTAATGGATAATCATCGATAATGGTAAAGCTTGTAGTCATGTTAATTAGATTTTCTAGATATGTAGAGATATATTTTAGATTGACATTCTTCATGTCTTTCAAAGATTACAGAATAGGACATCTAATGTTTTAATAACTGAGGACTTTTCATGACAATGAGACACTCTGCTCCTGGCAGCACCAATGTACTTCAAGAGGAAGATGGGCATCGAAGAGGCACCTTATGGAGTTTGATAGCCATTTGGGCAAGAAACTGCTCTTGCCTGGACTATTGCATAAACTGTACACAGAGAACCCGCAGACAACTCCACCTGGTTGATATGACGTCATGATACTGATAGCACTATTACAAGACCTGCTTTGGGTACCAGCTGCACAAGACAGTTTCAACTTGGTTAGCTGAAATGATGCACATCTTATACAACATTTTGGCCAGACCTGCACAAAATACTCAGAGACTATTGGCAATTTTAAAAGACATTGATCTTGAAATTTAACCATCATTTTACTTTCACAGGAACCCCCAGAAAGAACGTCGCCCCCATGACAGCTGGAAGTAATTCTAGAGGACGACGTCCCCTCTCCCAGTATAGTTTGCCCTTGGGTTTAGGGACATCATTTAGGGGTTGATTATAATTAGTATGTGATTGAGGGTTGGGGGAGGAATTTTATACACTCAGGGATCATTTTGAAAAAAAAAAGAGGGATGATGGGATAATAGATTTGTAATTGTGAGTTACTGTCTTTAGACAAATACATTGGTATAGATTCTTGTATATTGATACAAAGTTAAATTATATTGACTATTGTACGCATGCATGTTTCTACCTCTGTTTAAAACATTTTTTATGTATTGACATATATTGTATATATTTACCATATTGCAGTGTACATTTCTACCTCTGATTAAGATACTTATATAATGATTGTGTATTGATATATATTTACCTACTGCAATGTATATTTGTACATTGTTTATTTTTGGAGGTCATTGTCCTCATTTGTTTCACAGTAGTTTATTTTCTTAGTCTTTAAGTTAGATAGATATTGAGAATTATAGATTAATAGTCATCTAAGTTTGTCATTTATAATTAGACTAATCAGGTTCTTTAGATATATAGAGATTATACTCAGTATAGGTAGATAATCTTCAACTTCTTCAAGGAGCTGTAGAAAATGGCCTTTAATCTAACTCAGAGTTTTGTGGTAGTGAGACACAATTGCTCCTGGCAACACTGCTCTATTCCCGAGAGAATGTTGAGCATCAAAGACACTCCACCTGGAGCTTTTCTTTTTGGCAGAACTGGCGTTTGGGCAAAGAAATGCCCATACCTCAACCACTGACAGAGATACAGAGCATGCATCAATGGATAAAACAGGGCTGTCATATCCTGCCAAGACAGGGTAAGATAGTTTTGAAAAGTTGCTTGCCTTTGAAAATGGTATGTCAGTTATGTTAGGCCTTAGCCAAAGTTGGTTGCTTCAACGCTGCTAACGTGATTTTGGGTGATTGCCCAGGTAGCCAGTTGTCTCTGTGATTTGTTGCATGTTTTGGAAGTTGTTTTACTGAACTTCCTAATTACCCAGATAACATTATTTCCCTTCTCAGATCGTTGATGGGGTTGAAGACTATATAAATGTAGTTACTTTCTCTCATGACTTGGCCAAGTTATTTATTATACAAGACCTAAGCTAGTTAGAATAGGATATTTGTACTTATTGTATATAATTTCATAGTAGGTTTAGAACTCTCTTATTTAAACAAAAGGGGGAGGTGTTGCGGGAGGTCCTCCCACTCCTCCAGCCTATCACCGCTGAGATACCAGCCCACTGGGGCATGGTCTCTCTCCCTTTAAAAAAGCGGCCACTTCCCTCTCCTCTCTCTCTTCACTTCCTGCTCCGCTGGCGACTAGACTCCTTTCCTGGTTGCGTAGAGGGCTGTTGCCTGGGACAGTGATCTGTAAGTTTTTTCTCCTTTAAATAAATACCACCCTAATAATCATAATCCCAAATTGGTGTGGCATTGTTTGTGACTTACACCTTCAGAGAGGCCTGTGGAAAGTCAAGTTACAAGGTTTGAACTCTTTAAAATAGTTTGAGATCTGTATCGGCCCCACACGACTCCACATGACAAGACAGTACAGCAAGAGTCTTTAGGTCATTGACACAGTTAGGGATTTCTGGCTCTCAAGAAGGTGACAGTCTGTCAGACACTTATCTCTAGGTCTCAGACTTAGCTCTTGTCTGGTTGTCAGCTTTCTACAAATCATTCAGCATATTATTATCTAATACATAAAATTAGGACCATGGTATTTTTTACCTGACACATATTAGTGATTAATTGAATAAATATAAATTAGGGGATGATATTGAGTTGATTTGGTTTGCATGTCTTCTTTCTCCATTTGTAATTTCAGTGGAATAGCGATAGGTTAATCACAAATAGAACTTTGTACTCCTCTGGGTATGACAACTATTTCTGAAACACCAGAAATAGTCAGCTAATAGGAATCAAATCATCCATCTGACTTTTGAGGCTCCTTGGTGTCTCATTCATCTCTGCAAATGCCTTGCTCCTGCATCCTTGTGGGGAGTATCATTAGGCTCAGTGCCATGGCCAGTGCAGTGTGTAATTGATGTCTGACTAGCTTCAGAATGATCCCCTTTAGCATAATACTTTTTATTTTTAAAATTACAATTCAGAACCAGAAAGAATGAATTAAACAAAGGAAAGTCAGAAAGACTGAGAAGTTTCCATGTTTGACTTAGGTTACACAACACAACTTTGCAATTTGACTAGTAGATTTTTCAACGGAAGTAAGTTTATCTGAAATGATGGTCATGTATGATGAATAATAGCCATCTTGGCACCTTTAACTTCTGGAACAACACATTATAATTTTCAAGGAGAAGAATGTTTAGGCTTTGAATCTCTGAGATAGTATCCCTTGCATTTGAATGTAGAGATGGAACAGCTAACATCTGATTAAATGGTGTGTGTAAGGAGTTGGACACATTTGCACATTGAAGAGCTCTGGCAACAACTGCTTAAATCACAAATGGATCAACACCCTACTAATCACCTGTCTCTTTACCTCCTGCTTAACTGGTATTAGTTTAGGAGAGATGGCGGCTCTAAATCATATTACTTCTGTGCTTAATACACGATCAACCCTTCAGCCAAAGAATCAAGGTAGCCCCTGAAGAATGTTAGGTGGATCTGAAATTTTGTTAAGGTTTTCTGAGAGCTGATGACACTAAGAAACCTTCAATCCAGATGTTTAGTTCTGAGTCCTGAGAAAATGCCTAAAATGGCAAGAAGAGGGGTGAATTAAATAATGCATGGTGCATTTGTCCCCCTTTCAGAGGTCACCTGGACTATTTCAAGGGTTTGGGAAGGCAGATCTCTCTTAAATGATTCATGTTAACAAAAAGAATGATGTAGAATGTGCAACAGTTAGTTACAATGCCTCAGAGGAGGTTCCTGCTAAGAAGCCACGATCAAACTTAGAAGATGCAAAGACCCAGAATGTCAGACATTCTTGTGACGACATATCATTGGACTATGTTATGTAAGTGAGGTAGCATTTGTATCATACAAAAGGATAGAATTCATTGAATGAGGTCTTCATGGTCTCCCAAACGAGAGAACAGGAGACTTTTCATAGTTGCAGAAGAGTTCTAAAGATCACCCATAATCCCCTGGGACCTCATTGACTTTGGAGGAAGAGGGGTAGAATATCCTCCCCTATAGTACCTCTAACAATATTGACCTCCAATTGAGGTTATTAGACATTTAGAATATCAGTTATACCAGTACAGTATTTTAATAATTGTATAATATTTTAATAGCTTGATATTTCAAAATAAACATTGATTTGACATAAATTTTATCCTTCTTATAATTGTTGATCTTAGATGTTAGGAACTTTAATATTATATATATGACCTTTAAGTCTCATCCACTATGAAGGCAATTGTCCTATAGAAAAAAATATGTTCTGGAGTAGGGATAACTATCTCTTAAAGTTAATTTATATAATCAAGCAATAGAGTGTATTGTAGACCATGTTGTAGAAGCACAGTTGGGATATAGATCAACGAAATTTTCAGGACCATTAGACATTATCATTATTTTGTTTTCAATTTTAGTTTTATTTTGATGAAATATAAGATATATTTTTAAGTAACCAAGATTTTGAGCATTATTGTTTGGGGAAATTATATTTTTATAATCTTCATTGTGAAAGAGAAGTTTTACATAGAGATCATTGGCAAACATTATAAGAGTCAAAGTTTTAAGTTTTATTTACTGTGCCTACAAGCTCCATAAAAGAAAAATGCTGCTAACCTCTAAGCCTCTTCTTCAAGGACAGATACTTCGTGAAATGCTGGAGATAACAAACCACATGGTATTTTCCATAAACGAATGTGTTTGACTCAACTGTACCAGCTATACTTGATCATATGTGGGCAGGAGGTATGCAGGCAGAAAGCATGTTAGGATACATACTTGCCCCTGATGTGAACCGATGAGGAATACGGGGCCTTAAGAGTTAGCCCTTTTAAACCTTGGGAAAATGTGACTCCTTGCCATTTTCTGGGAACCCAGGCATGGAGCTGGCTAGAGTCCATCATCCTGGCCAGTATTTAATTAAAGCTTGCTTCAGATTTGGCTCAAAATTGAGATAGTGTTCTTGTGATCACCCAGTGAGATTTATCTTTTCTGGAAGCACACAGCAAGTTTCAGACCACCCACTGAAATTCTAAAGCCAGACCTTCACTCTGCATCTCCAGGGCTGAGAAGCCTCTTCAGAAGGCATGTGCCTTTAGCTATTCCCAAGCTCTGAGGCTGCTTTCCACTCTCAGGTTATACTTTCTATGGAGGTCTCCTGGTGAGTCGTCTGGTTCTGTTCTGTGGCATCCTGAACAGAGATGTGGAGAGAGTTTGACAGGATCCCAATATCCTCCCATCCAGGTAAAACAGTGAGACACCACCTGCCCACCTGCTTCTGATTGGTTGCAAAGTTCTAGCTGCTTTATGCAGAAAGTTTTGTCTGTCCCTTTTGTGTTTGGTAGGTCTGTGTTTTCTGGTGTGTCCATAAGTTTTGTGGTAAACATAGAGCTGAGACAGAAATGGGTCAGATTCAGTTGAATGTAGGACTGTCTGGTGACCACTGAATGGATTGCTCTTCTTTGAATGCATGAGATTTCTATGTTCTGTGGTTCTTGGTTATAAGATTAAAGTGTTTCTTTAATGCTGTTCTATTTTATTAACATGCTCGCTTTGGAACTGGGTTATGCGTCTCCCTTTCTCAAACCTAGGCATGATTTTAAAGTCTCAATGTGCTATGCAGGGTCAGGGGAACCATCTGACTCTGTGACAGAGAGAACAGAGCAAAGCAGAGCAGCCAAAAAAAACAAAATAGGTGTGATTTATGTGAACATTCCATACATCAAGATTTATGTTTATTTTATTGGGTTTAGTTAAAATCCATAAAATTTGTGGGGAAAAAGTTAATTTAAAACTGACGTCATGGAGTGTATAGTTAAAAGTCTATATATAGGTAATCTTAAAAGAACCGTGTGGCATGCCACCATTTTGGGATATTAACCACACTGAATTTGCCTCCATCTTTAGGCATCAGCCATCTTTGCTAGGGTTAGGGAGGTCATGAAAGCAAGAGAACTGGCCCCACCCCCTTGCTGCTTACTACAAAGGCACACCAGGATGAAACTCTTTGATGGGAAAAAACATCATTAAGGCAAGGCCGTGAGACTACCTACTCTGGAATATCTCTTACCTCTGTCATAGCTTCACGTGTGCAGCTGCAAATTTCCCTGTGTCGCAGTATGTTTATCTCATGAATACATACTAATCTACTGGGCATTTTTATCTGTGGATTGTCAAGAAGGTGATTCCTCCTTACACTGTATTGTCTAGTTGATATCAATATTGTTAGTTTATACAGAATTTTGATGAATAAAAATGAATACAAAGATATGCTCCACAGTCAGATTGTATACATTCCCCTAGGACCTGTTTTAGAGCTCAGCTCAGGCTGACATTAGGAAAATAGTTGTATTTTCCCAACTGCCAAGGTGGCTGTACACTGTTAGCTGATATAAAACTTCTAAGTAGCTTTAAATCAGAGCAGGTGCCTTGTTTATGGTTTATAATATAAACTACTCCTAAGAAAGCAATCTAACTTACAAGGACATATAGCCAATTTTCTGACTTGTTAAATCAGGGTGAAAAGGGCAAAGCAACTTAATTGCTTCATGTGCTTTATTTGCCAGGCCTGGATGATAACATAGGACAAAAATTAATTGTAGTTTTTGTTCAGAAACACTGCAGGAAGAGAAGTTCTGGCTGGTCAGGGCTACAAAAAATAATCTGACTTCATAGCCCCAAGAAAGAGCTACAAGTTTCCCTTTTTGTGGTCTAGAGTTCCACATAGGACAGAAAATACATTTTAAGATTTAAAACGCTTTTACTGTCACTATGCCCTGGAGAGTGCTGACTGAGCAGATGCCAAAGGATTCGTGGTAATCCTGAGCCTGAACCAAAGAATTTACAATACACCTCTCTCTAAAAAGGGCACTCTCTCTGAAGCCTGAGAAAGCCCAGCTTTTATGAATACTAATCACAAAATGTTAGTTTAAAATGTTTATACATTCAGAAATATACTTTATAGTACACATTTTCCTTATTTTCTCGGACTCCACAGTCACTTAGGTTCATAATTCTTTAAAATCCTTTTGAGACTACCTCTCAATAAAATAGATAATGAGTGATTTTTTTTTTTTTTTTTTTTTTTTTTTTTGGCAGCTGCAAGTTACGGCCAACCAATTAGGGAGCTGACTGAGAAAAACTGCTCTTTCCTTCCTCTGTGACAGATATTTAGATTTATTGCATGCAAATTGTCAGGATGTTTTTATCATTTACTTAAGAAATGGAAGGTAGGCTTCAATTCGTATATTTCCTGAAAGATTTTGCTGGGTATTATGGCTGTGAAGAACAAAAGAAGATAACATCATGAAGAATTCAGCATGAGGGAATAAAAAAAGGAAGCCATCAGAGAACATATGAGTGTCTTTGTTTCCACAAACCCTCAAACAGAAAAGTCTCAGTGCACCAATGTCATGGATTTCTTTCACACCCTAGGCAGTCTAGGAGCTCACTCTCTCTAGACTGTGGCTCTTTAATTTCTTTTAAATTATATTTTGTTTTATTCAGGGGAGGGGTTTGCAAGAGTAGAGGGTAGGTAGGAAGGGATGGGGAGATGAGTGGGACAGAAATGCGTGATGTGAAATATACAAAGAATCAGTGAGCAAGTTAAATTTGAAAAAAAAAAAAGAATGTCCAGCCTCCATGTCTTTGCTAACTTTGTTGAGTCTTAGCTAGTTTGATAAACTGAGTCACGTAAGAAACTTTATGATTAAAAGTTTATTTTGACACAAAAAGAGCTTCAGTTCAGAAATTGTTGTTCTTAAGGATAAACCTAACAGATCCAGATAAATCTATAAAATCCTAATCTTATAAAAAGCCACAAACTTATTGTAAACTATTAAAGATAATTAAGACAAATTAATGGTCTGTCACCTTATAAAGGATCAAATTCTTTAATATTTCCAGAACTATACTTGTAGTCATACTAAGCACTAATGTTACTAATTGCAGTAAAAAGCTTTTATTATTATTATTTTACGTCTTTTATGAGCTTTCAAGGTTAAGTCTAAAGCAATTAACTAAAAGCAAGCAAAGTTTGTTTAGTTCAGATTTACTTAACAGATTATGGTCCTTGGGGGATCTGCTGAAAATGGCATTTAAAATGTTTAATGAAAAAAAGCTTACTATGACATAGATCTCAGTTCCGAACAGTGACACCAAGCTCTCTAAAAATGATGGGGCATGGCAACTATGACTCTATCTGAATTGTGGTAATGCTAACTACTAGGCGTAACTGCCCCATGCCTCATCCACTGCCCGAACCCTGAGCAAACTGTGGGCGATCAGGGCACTGGAAAGTTGATTGTCCCTCCTCACCTAAACAAAGTAAAGTCAGTCTCCCAACCTCCTCCTCTACAAAAAAATCTCTGAAAACCTCTCAGACCTAGGTATGATGGCCTAAGATTAATACTGGGTTTGAAACTCTGCCCCCAAGGAAGCTAGGGAGACCACAGAACCTTTGGGTAATGACTGTCTAGATAATGGGTAAGTCTCTTTCATTTATTGATACAACAGACCCTGGAATTATACCTCATGTTATAATTTATCTTTCTTACATCTCTAATAGCATTAGCAGCTAGGTTAAATGTAGCTTTGTCATCTTAACAACATCCAGCAAACAGTTCCTCCCCCCAAGCCCACTACTACCGTGTTATTTCATTCCCTATGTAGAAATCAGGCCTTGCTTTTTCTAGAGCTACTAGGTCTCCTGCTGAGAAAAGCAGACAGGTTTCCCTTGCTAAGAAGTTTCATATTAAAGGACTAATATGTATCAGATGTAACTATTTAGCAGAACTTGCTTGGCAAAGACTATCAGTTATAACTACTGCCTCTGATAAAAGATAAAATGGGAAGGAAAATGTTTAAATCTATGAAAGTTCTGAGGGTTGAAGAATATGCTCTGAGGTATATAAAGGGCTCACGATGTAAACACTAAAATAAGTTCTGCAGATCTGAGAGAATGACTTACGGTTTACAAATGCAAGTTGTACAGGCATAAGAAAGTGACTTAAGGTCTGTCGAGAATGGGAACTGTCTCAGACTTCTTTCCCCTGCTATTCTGTTGCTATGCTAAGTTCTCAACAGTTCAGAGTTTTAATATTGATCGGTGGAGTTCTGATAAGCTGGTGGAGCATGATTACTTTCCTTCAGTCATCATCTCAAGGCTTTAGATTTCCTTTGGTTGCCTTCTAAGTATAGACTTAAACGGTGCTTGTCATTTGGGTAATAATCTCTGCCCAATCGATATAGCCAGCTCTCTGGACAGAGGAAAAGAATGTTCATGCTTTTTAATCCAAACCTACAGCTTTCACTAGGACTCAAAGGCGTGAGTCTACAATAGCTGTTTATAGATGCCTGATAAGATACTTTTCTACAGGGTGATTTCAGTACAGATTACAAACAGTGGTAACACTAATATAGCTAAAACTCTTATGTCCTTTTGTAAACTTAAATTTCATGTAAGCTTCAGGGAGTTGAGGAGTTCTAAGACTTGGATCCACCTCTGGCAGATCAAAAGGACCCCAGATAAGTATAGCCGAAGTTTCCCACCTGTCTATCCCTGAAATGAGAACTTTGTTCTCTCCGCTGGTCTTGGTTTTCCTCCCTTCCCCCAACTAGCAGAAACTATGGGCCTGACAGTTCCAAATGTCAAATTTTCCTTTAAGTTCAGAAACTTTAACTTCTGTCCCTAGTCTATATCTGTCTCAGCAGATTTCCATTTGGCTGACAGACACCATCCAGGAAACAGTTGATGACTACAACCTACTCTACATGGAGTTATCATTTGGATTTTTTTTTTTTTTGGTTTTTCGAGACAGGGTTTCTCTGTAGCTTTGGAGCCTGTCCTGGAACTAGCTCTGTAGACCAGGCTGGCTTCGAACTCACAGAGATCCGCCTGCCTCTGCCTCCCGAGTGCTGGGATTAAAGGCGTGCGCCACCACCACCCGGCCATCATTTGGATGTTTCAAATTGACTTCCTATTGTCTGGGAGAAGGACTTGATTAAAGTTTTTTATTGTTTGAAATTTTCAATGCTGCACACAACGTGTTTTAATCAAATCAAGCCTCCATTTCCTCTTTTCAAATTCCTCCCCTCCCTACACCACCATTTTCCCTCCCAACTTCATGTGTCCCTTTTTATAATCCACTTAGTCCAGTTAGGGTTGTTATATTGATCTTCAGTCCAAATTCTTGATAATTTTAGGTTTCATATCCAAACATGCACCTAAAAAACACTAAAGCAGAGATAAGGAGTGCATACCTGTAACCTCAGTGTTTGTGAATAGAAACAGGGTCAGGAGTCAGAGGTCATCCTCACTGCTATCAAATTCCAAAGCAGCCCAGGCTTTGTGAGATCCTCTTTTTAAAAGAAACAGGAAAAAAAGAGAAAGAATATCCGTGCGCGCATGCGCGCACACCCACACCCACACCCACACGATGGGGAGTGCTCTTCCTTTGTCCTTGTCTGGATTGGTATCAAAGCAATACTGGCCACACACACACACACACACATACACGGGCAGGGGTCAGTGCACTTTCTTTGTCCTTGCCTATCAATGCAATATTGGTTTCATAAGATTTTTGTTTTGCGGAATTAGTGGCAAATTCATTTTTATTTAAGTTCTTTTTATAATTTGCAAAGTAACGTAGACTTGGGGAATTTAGTGAGAAATGTTATTATTAATTTTTATTATTTATTTCCATGCTGGAGAATGAACTCAGGGCCACAACCACATTAGGCAAACATGAATCCTAAGCTATAGCCGAAGTTACTGTGAGAGATGGTTTTATTTATTTATTTATTTATTTTGGTTTTTTTCAAGACAGGGTTTCTCTGTGGTTTTGGAGCCTGTCCTGGAACTAGCTCTTGTAGACCAGGATGGTCTCGAACTCACAGAGATCTGCCTGCCTCTGCCTCCAGAGTGCTGGGATTACAGGTGTGCGCCACCACCGCCCGGCTGAGAGATGGTTTTAATTATTAATTTAATGTTTCATTGGTTACAGGTTTCTGTAGATTTTTAACTTTCAATTGAGTCAGTTTTGTTGTGATTGTCCAGGAACTAGCTCATTCATTCCAGAGGTTTTACAGGTTTGACATAGAGTTGTTCAGAGTATGACTTTAACCATTTGCTCTGATGGATTCTGTTAAAATGTTCCTTCTTTAATTTCTGATTTTATAATTTGCTTTTATTTTTCATCATAAGGCAGAGTTTCTAGAAAAAAATTTTAATTTAATTAAAAACTTCCCATTTTCTTGCTTTTTAAAGAGAATATATGTACTTATTTATTGATTTTTTTTTACTATTTTTTTCTCCATTTCACTTTGACTACATCGTTATTATTTTTCCTCTGTTTGTCCTGGATTTTTTTTCCTGTCTCTTAAGATGAAAATTAAATTACATATGAAGAATTTTCTTCTGAGAACACAGGCATGCACAGCTCTATTTTTCCCTCTGAGAAATAGTTATACATACCATTAGTTTTGGCCTGTGATTACATTTTCAATCATTTCTAAACACTTTCTGGCTTCCTTTTGTGTATTTTTTTGGTTTACTGGTCATTTGGTAATGTTCAACATTCATATACTTATGAACTTACCAAACTTCCGGTTATTATTTATTATTCCTACAGGCTAATTTAAATCCCTAGCCTCTGCACTGCTGCTTTGGAGCTGACAGTGGGTCAGACAGTGGCCACTTCTCCCAGAGCAGCTCCTAGCTTGGAGTGGGCATGAGTTGTGAGGTGAGGCTGGTAGATCCTGGTGTCCTAGGAAATTTTTCTTACAAGTGAGCTGAGCCTTCGGTGACAGACCAGTGCACTCAGCTGTCTGCTTTAATAATGGAATTTCCATCCAGTGACAAGGTGGGACATGAGAAGTCAGACCGCTAGGCTGTGCAGTGTCCGTGTCCTGCCGTTGATGGGAATGCTCTTGAATGAGAATATTCTGCTGGAAGCCGTAGCCCTGAGTACAAACGGCAGGGAGAGAGCATAGCGCCCACCCTGGGCCACAGCACAACTTCCATAACCTTTACTGGGAAATATTAGAGCTCATCTGTGCGGAGTCCTGCAATTCTTCCTGCAACCGGATAGTCTTCTTGAGTGAATTTTTCCCCATTGTTTTCATTTTCTCAGAGTCATTTCTAGATCATTTAAATGAGTTTTATCTCATTCTTCTTGTTTGTGGGACATGTCTGAGGAAGTCCTTGTATCACCGTTTGAAAATTGCCCCCTTTAGCCTCTAATTGCATAAATGTCACCAGTGATCATCATGCTGCCATTTTCTGCTGAAGTATGAGGTCTCCAGTGGGAACCAAGTCTTCGTCTTTGTTGTATTGACTGCATTCAGTTCAGTGGCAGATTCAGCAGTAGGCGTCAGAGATGTAATTGGAAGGAATTCAAGTACACACACTTTTGTGGTTTCTCAGAAGTATAGCCTTGCAGTGAGAAAGGGTTTTATCTTGAATGAAATAAAGAGAATCTCTCTCTCTCTCTCTCTCTCTCTCTCTCTCTCTCTCTCTCCCGGAATGTAACTAAATATTCTCTAAACTTAAAGTCCTATTTAATTTACTAAGTGGGCTGTATGGTTTTGATGTCCAAGTCTCCAAATAAGCTTCCTAAATAGCAGTAAGACTGTAAATCTGGAAAACTTAGATGTAGCGCACCACGCCCGTCCGTGCTCTATGCGCCACCATACAGTTCGTGAACCAGGCAAGTGGCTGGAGATTGAAACACACAAAGACTCACAGACAGAGACATGGGTCATCCTTGATGCCAGAATCCTTGAAACAGGAATGCCCCCAAGAATGCCCCCTTTATTGTGTCCAGGGGCAGCTTATATAGAGATCCTTAACTGATCGCCATGCCCCAGCCAAACCCATCAGAAACCACTCTCCTGCCATCAGGAACACCTGAGAGTCTCATGCTCAGAGCAGCTGCAGGCATTACAGGTTGTTTACCAGAAATTCAGGATCTGGGGCGTTCATAGCTCCCAACACTTAGAGCCACTGGCATGGGATCCAAGATCTTTACTCAATGAAGCAAAAGAGATGGCTACGTCCTAAACTACCAAGGTGTCTTGCCACCCAGTCTCTTCCCTTTCAGTTTTTTGTTTGTTGTCCTATGAAAACTCCACAACATTTGAAAATAAGCTAGGAGTCTACCCAAAATTGTTTATTTTTCAACATAGTTTATAATTCAACAATTATGAGTAACCTTTACTGAAAGATCAGAGAAACGATGATGAACATGTTAGCATACAGCAATAACAAACGATGTCCCAGGTCAAAATCAACTCTTCCTTTAGGGGACTATAATAAATATAAGGGCACTTCTGGAGGCCATGCTACCTGAGGCATGCTATTTTTTGCAAAATATAAAACTTCATACAGATAGAGAAAAACTTTGGGGTCACCAACGTGGGGTCCTGACAGTGTTGTCTTCTGTATAGAAATTCCACACCCTGTGCCCAGGGATCCAGAGAGGTCAAGGAGAACAAATCTTATTTCCCAGAAACTCAGCGTTGGTTCAAGGAAACTAGTCATATTCTCTCACTGACCTCACCTTTACCAGCTTTGTCCAGGTTTTATTAAAGTGTAAAGCATTGTGCATATTTAGTGTTTATGAGTATGAACATGTGTAAATATCTGAATACAGCAACAAAACCAAGGTAATGGACATAGGCTTGTGCCCTTTTGTTCTTAGATAGTTTCCTGGTTTGTACATGGTAAGAAACTTCATCCAAGATCTACTCTCTTTAACTTCAAAGAGCCTAATACTGTGTTGTCACACAGGGACATCACCCTGGTGTTCAGTTGCATCCATTGGCACTGCCAGTCTGCCTCTGCTAGGCTCA
This sequence comes from Microtus oregoni, assembly GCF_018167655.1. NCBI lineage: Eukaryota > Metazoa > Chordata > Mammalia > Rodentia > Cricetidae > Microtus > Microtus oregoni. The sequence goes on along the minus strand of NW_024543067.1, from coordinate 12,347,106 downwards.
CAGTTAACCACCACTGGGTCCTAAAATATTTCAAGTAAAGAAACAATGTTGGCACCTGTTTGCAAAAGTCACGAAGCTATCAGGTTGCTATGTGATATAGTTTAAGGACAGTTTGGCCCCAGTGGAAACAGAATAATAAAGACTTGCTGACAAGCTTGCAGTTGGTGAGTACATGCTGAAAGGCATGGAGCAAAGTAAAGCCATAGCTTATCACAGTGGATTGCCCTTGCCAGAACTGCTGCTACTTACAGATTCCCACGGCAGTCTGCTTATTCCCTAGTCGGCTCATTGTGGTCTCCTCATTCCCAATGATCTTTAGAAGTTTCTAGGGAGAGGCAGAGGCTAAGAAAAAGGCTTAATGATTAGACTTGAGCCAAAGCCCTATTTCTACTGTTTTTCAGCTTGAAATCCTAGGGGAGCCATCTGGCTTTGTTTCTTTGGTTGGTTGGTTGGTTGGTTGGGTTTTTTTGAGACAGGGTAAAACTCTGTTCTAACCTCATAAGGATATTGGTCCACAGAAAGGCTGAAATGACCTTCTGAGTTCTAGCTGCTGCAATAATTATTAACAATTGATGTATACATTAAACTGTGTTTTAAAATGGTGAAGGTTTAGTATCTAGAGTCATCAATTTATACTAAGCATAATGCAAATGTCAAACTTGACCTATGTTAACGTAAAGTGTTTGACACTCAGTGTGAGTCAAAGGCTATTTCTGAATACTTGTTGAATATAATAATGCATTCAAAATAATATGTAACACAATATTTCTAGCCTTCTAGTTTTTTTTTTAAAAAATCTTTCTTTGTATTTATTCTTTGTGCCTTTCACATCATGCATCTCAATCCCATTCATTTCCCTGTCTCTTCATATCTGCTCTCTGCCCTGGCAACCTCCCTACTAAAGATAAAATTTAAGAGAAAAAAAAGTAAAAATTAGTCTTGTCATGGAAGCTGTAGTGTGACACAGTGGGTCATGCAGTAAACCTTTTTATCCTTTATTTTTACTTGCAAAGGTTCATTACAAAGAGTCGTTGGTCTGGTTCAAGGCCTCTGGCTTCTGCTACATGGTTAATGCTGGCCCTCACTGGGAATCCTCTTGTTGGCCTGTATCTCTTGGACATCCTGTTATTGCCCTGTGTTGTGGAGGTCCTGCAGCTTTGGGTCTGCAGGACAGACTCCTTCATGTGCTCCAGGAGATCATATGGTATGGAGACGGTGTGGATGTTGGAGTTGGCATGGTCCTAAGCCTGGGTACTTGCAGGTTTGATCAGCTCATCAGCTGGTTGGTTCACACCTTTCAGTGATGAGCAGGGAGTGGGGCCAGTTCTCCTGCTCTCATGTCCTCCGGGTGGGCTCTCCCACTCCTGGACCATCAGGGACGGCTCTGCTGTGCGGTCCAGGTGAGGGGCCAGGGCCGCTCTCCGAAATGCTACAACTGCTGAGGGGGCAGAGCAGCTCCACACTAAGACCTCAGGAGCAGCTCTCCCAGCTCTCGCTGGCAGCGAGGGGTTAGGGGGTCATCTCTCCCTCACCCATGCCACCATATGGCAGAGGAGGGGCAGTGTCAGAATTCCCACACTCAAGTGTTCTGGCCTGCTTCACCTGTACCCCTGTCAATAGGGTCCGCTCTACTTTGATTCCCAGGCAAGGTGCAGGGCCCAGTTTTCTGAGCCCTACAGCTGATCAACTCCCTTGCCCATGACAGGTGGCAAAAGCAAGTGAAAAAGGGTGTCCTTCCCTCATCCTCACCGCCACACGACAGCTGAGGGGGATGTGGCCGGCTTACTCCACTCTTAAAACCTCAGAACCAGCACACCTGCATCACAGCCTGCACACTGAGTGCCGTAGCTGGTAAGGGGAAAAGTCAGCTACCTCATCCGTCACAGCAGCTAAGGATGAGGGTGTAAGGAGTGTATCTCTTCCCGCACTCGTGCTTCTGCATGGCAGAAAGCAGTGGTGACAGCTCCCCCATGCTCAAAAGTTCGGGGCTGGCTCGCCCACACCTCTACCAACCCAACTGCTCGACTATGCTGCCCAGGCAAGGTGCGAAGCCTGCTCTCCCGTGCTAGACTGGTGAGGAGCAGAGCCAGGTCTCCAGTTCTTATGACCTCAGGGCCAGCTCTCCCTCCTGCCTCAGCTATAGCGGGGTGGAAGAGAGGGCTTCTCTCCTCCATCCATGCCACTGTACGGCAGATGAGGGGTGGGACCAGATCTCTCAGGCTCATGTTCTCGGGCTTTGCTGACCAGGTGAGGTGCAGGGCCCGCTTTCCTAAGTGCTGCAGCTTGCAAAGGGGTGAATGAGCTCACCCACCAGCTAGAAGCCACAGGGATGAAGGTAGAGAGCATCTTTCCCTTGACCCCACTACTATACTGCAGACGAGGGTGGTGGTACCAGCTGCATCCCTCTCAAGCCCTCAGGGATGGCTTGCGTGTGCCCCTGTCTACAGGGTCAACTCTACTGTTCTCTCTAGTGTTGCAGTCAGTGAGGGGCGGAACCAGCTCTGTACAGTCGGATCCTCTTGGCCTTGGTGATTTCGGGAACCTGTCACAATCAGCACAGACAGCAGCTGCATCAGGGCAATGAACCAAACATGGACTCCAGCAACAGCTCAGGCTCAGACATCACCATGGTCCTGGGTGGCAATCAAATCACCCTCCTTAGCCAGGCAGGCAGCCCCCCATTGCTTTCACTTCTTCAGATCTGCCTCTGTCCACAGGACATGAACCACCACCCCCTCTCTCCCATCACAGACCATACATTTGCTCACTTGCGAGGTGCCAGGCAGGCTATGTTTTCTCTTCAGAGCTTGAGGTGGACTGTCCCAGGCTTGCAAGTGGGTCTCATTGTCCTGCCTAGTTCATCATGGGGCTGGTCAAAACCCTGCTACCTCCTTGGATCCTGAGTTGGTCTTCCCCAGGCCTGCATGTGGGTCTCTTTGTCCCACTCACTCTGTTATGGCACTTGTCAGAACTATGCTTCCTCCTCAGTGATGTGGGAGTGATTTCTTATTAATAAAGAAACTGCCTAGACCCATTTGATAGGCCAACCCTTAGGTAGGCAGAGTAAACAGAACGGAATGCTGGGAGAAAGAAGCTGAGTCAGGGAGTCGCCATGATGCTCCCACTCCAGACAGACGCAGGTTAAGATCATTCCTGGTAAGCCAGCTCGTGGGCTACACAGATTAATAGAAATGGGTTAGATCAATATGTAAAAGCTAGCCAATAAGAAACTGAAACTAATGGGTCAGGCAGTGTTTAAAAGAATACAGTTTCCGTGTAATTATTTCGGGTAAAGCTAGCCAGGTGGCAGGACACAGCCCGCCGCTCCGTATTTCAACAGAGTGGCACCCAACGTGCTAATGAACTCCACGTAAAACCTGAGAGGGCTTAAAAAGGAGAGAGAGAGAATTTAAGACAGCTTTTGCTGTTTGTGGGTTGCGTGCCACAAAGAAATTGTCCTGACTCAGCAGCAGGAAAAAACTGGCTGTTTTAAAATGCTGGCTTTCTGGGCTGTGCCGCCATTGCGATCTCTGTCTGGCTCCTGTGGGAGACAGAGCTTTTGAATGGAGCATTTGGAGTAAAGCTCTACGGCTTACTTGATGGCAATGTGGACTGCTGTGTGCCTGGAACTGTGTGTGGCTCAGGGGCACCAAATGGCTCTAAGGCAGGAGCAGCTTGGCTCAGCTCTGCCATGCTGAACTGTGCTGGTCTCAGGCAGGAACTACCATAATTACCATAAAAACAGCGCAGTTAAGGTTTTCAACTGGGCAGGACACAGGCGGTACCGTATTGCCTGTACATGGAGCAACTTAAGTTTTTAAGAACTGCTTAACATTTTAAGAAATGCTCCTGGATAGTAAAAAAATGTTACAGATTCACAATAAAACAGATTCAGACATAAAAGACCACACTGTTGGATGAATGTACATAGGCTTGAGAGAGAGAAGAAAAAGAATATAGAGAATAAAGTTAATGGTTTAAAAAAAAAGGTAAAGTCTTTAAAGAGACAGAGTACAGATAGTTAAGAGATTAAAAGAAATAAAGAAAAATAAACCATGTAAAAATGGAAAATTCACAGAGAGTCTGGATTATGTACATTGTGTTTTCTTTAAAATTTTTGACTGTGAAGGAGCTAAGTACAGAGAGACATTTCATTCTATGGGCTGCCAAGTGGAACCAAAATGGATATCATGAGGGTATGACTTCAGAATTTGGGTCTAAGGGTATGATGCTTTGGAAAGGGTCTTCTTTTGTTTTCACAGAGGACCAGACCCTGTGGATTGCATCTATCCCGATATGGTATGATAGACCACGACCTCCCGAAAAGTTCCTGTGAACACCCTCAAAAAATTACTTCACTCAACTGGCAACTGAGATAAACCTGGCACACCGGTTACACCCTAAATGATCTGATTAACAGCGCCCCCATTCAGCAGGAAGCAGTTTGGAGAGAAAAAACTGCGCCCATGTTCCCAAAATATTGTTTATAAATGTTCTTTTACATTTAAAGGGGGAAATGATATAGGTATGAATAATTTGCATTAGTATGGATTTTAAGGTCAATTTTGTTATATGTATATGTATTTCTGATCTTGATTAAGGTATTGTGATTGTGTAGTTCATTTAAAAATGTAATGTATAATTAAGAAATATAGGTTAATGGTTAATCATCAATAATAGTCAAGCTTGTAGTCATGTTAGTTAGATTTTCTAGATATATAGAGATACATTTCAGTTAGATAGACATTCTTCATATCTTTCAAAGACTGCAGAATATGGCATTTAATGTTTTAATAACTTAGGACTTTTCATGACAATGAGACATATCTGCTCCTGGTGGCACCAATCTACTTCAAGAGGAAGATGGGCATCGAAGAGGATCCTTATGGAGTTTGATAGCCATTTGGGAAAGAAACTGCTCTTGCCTGGACTGTTGCATAAAATGGACACAGAGAACCCGCAGAGAGAGGACTGCTGAACTTGCCTAAAGGTGAGACGGTCTTTTGGGGTTCATGACTCATGAAAGAGTCTGTGAGACATTCTGCAGGACACAGCAGATAGTGACTGAACTGTCTGAAATTTCCTGCTTCATGGAAATGTCTGCTGGATACTATGGGCCTGAAGGCTGAAGATGGATGCCCCAACCATACAAAAGAACTTTGGGTGACTGTCCAGGCAGCAAGATGTCTCTGTCATTTCTAGAGTTTTCTTATTTCTTGTTTACTTAGGTAGTATTATATCCTTCTGGAGTCTTTGATGGAGTTGAAGAATGAATAGATAGTTATAGTTTTCCTTAGTTATGATAAAAGATAAAATAGATATAAATATTGTAACTGTAATTCTTGCTTGATAACTGTTTTGCTATATGTAATTTTACTATGTTAAAGTTAAAGCCTTTCTTTTTTTGTTTAAACAGAAAAAGGGGAAATGATGTGGGAGTGATTTCTTATTAATAAAGAAACTGCCTAGACCCATTTGATAGGCCAACCCTTAGGTAGGCAGAGTAAACAGAACGGAATGCTGGGAGAAAGAAGCTGAGTCAGGGAGTCGCCATGATTCTCCCACTCCAGACAGACGCAGGTTAAGATCATTCCTGGTAAGCCAGCTCGTGGGCTACACAGATTAATAGAAATGGGTTAGATCAATATGTAAAAGCTAGCCAATAAGAAACTGAAACTAATGGGTCAGGCAGTGTTTAAAAGAATACAGTTTCCGTGTAATTATTTCGGGTAAAGCTAGCCGGGTGGCGGGACACAGCCCACCGCTCCGTATTTCAACACTCAGAGTCCAGGGCAGTCTGGACCAGCCGGTTGTGAGGATCTCATTGTCCAGTTCAGCCCATCACTGCCTTCCAGCTTTGTGTATTGTGTGTTATAGCTATACGTGTAGTAATAAGGGCGGCGGGGCTGCGTCCCCAGCACCCCAGCCGCCCGCACGGCTAGCTTTACCAGAAATAACACACAAACGGTATTCATTTAAACACTGCTTGGCCCTTTAGCTCTAGCCCTTACTGGCTAATTCTGATATCCCGATCAACCCATCTCTAATAATCTGTGAGAACCGGTCTTACCGGGAAGATTCTAGCCTAGTCCATCCTGGGTCGGAGCTTCATGGCGTGTGTCTGCCCGGGAGCGGGGCATGGTGTCTCTCTCAGGCGTCTGCTCCTGAGGGGAGAGCTGTGGAGTCTGAGCTCACTTCCTGTTCCTCCCAGTGTTCTGTTCTGTTTACTCCTCCCACCTATCTTCTAACCAATAAAATGGGCCAAGGCAGTTCCTTTATTAGCCAATGACCTTCCTCCATCATATACATCCTGTAACAAGTGAGAATGAGTCTCACACTCTGATAATGTGCTTGCTCCATTTAGTTAATGCTTAGAACTTCTGCTCTGTCTAGAAACCCTAGACATACATAGCATTATAGTGTGTGCATTAGAGATGGGGGGTGCCAGACTGAAAGCTTCTCTAGGCTGTCAGTTCTCCTTAGACTCCTTTGTAGGGGTATCTGCTAAGTACGTGTTGAATTAATGAAAAGGGAGAGAGAAGAAGAGGGAAGCAAAGGAAGCATAAGTAAATAGCAAACCCTGGGGCTACTTTCACCTTCCTTAAACATCTTCTCCTGGCTCTAATCCTAATGTGCACCTCTATTTTCCCATCCTCAGTCAATTTTATATCACTGTTCAATTCTTTCAGTATTTTCATAATTGTAATATTGATACCCATGGCCAACTTAATTAAATTACCTAATGCATCAAACTTCCCTAAGAGTAGCATTTATTTAATTTAGAGAAATTACGACAGCTGAATTCAAAGGGGATCTCTAATGTGCTGATAGGATGCAGTGAACCTAATTCTTAAGCTGAGATCCTCTGTCCACCATCATGCTTCTCCTTCAGCTCCAGTTGTGAGCCATCTGCACCCAGTTAGAGCCCTGTGCATACACAGACCGCCACCCTAGGGAGACACTAGCAGAAAACACAAAGCATGGAAAAGCCATTACGTTTTCCCTAACAAATTACTTATTCCCATTTAATTGAATCTTAGCCTTTCTAATGTTTCCTCCCTCTAGCTTCTAAGCACATAATTTTCTACCTTACAGTTGCTATGAGATTGATTAGCGTCTTTCCTATAGTTGTATAAATTAGTTACATCCTGGATGTAAATGCCCTTTGGAGAAAACAGCTACAATAAATAGTTCCTATAAATCACCCAATCCTTAAGTCCAGGGTTTTAAATAATTCTCAAACTCTCCTGAAGGCATTCGCTAAGAGAACTAGACCCTAGAAGAGATGAACACCTCTTGAGAGCTTTATTTCATTGACAGTTTTCCCCTACATACACACGTACACACACACACACATAAACAATCACACAAACATGTGCATACACACATAGACAATTACATGCACACATGCCATATACACCCACATAGACAACCACACACACCATACACACCCACATAGACAATCACACACACAGACACACACGTGCACACACACCATACACACTCAAATAGGCAATCACATACACACATGCCATACACACTTACACAATCACACATACACATGCACACTCACATGGACAATCACACACACACATGTGCATACACACTCACATAGACAATCATATACACACTCAAATAGATAATGACACACACACCATACATATTCACATAGACAATTACACACACACCATACACACCCACATAGACAATCACACACATACATACATACTACACACACACATAGGCTCACACACCACACATGTATTCACCTACACACTCATAAATGCATGTTCACACACATACCACAAACACAAAGTCTCTCTCACATACACAAACCATGCAAACACTGCAATACACACACCACAAACACGCACACATGCATGCATGCACAATACACACACTCACCACACACCACAAAAACACACTATAGCACACACACACCACACAGACACACACCACACAATACACACACACACATACCAACCCTTACAGACACACACCACACAATACACACACACACCATATCCCACATGCACACACATACAATGGGAACTGGAAAATGAAACCTAGTGGCATGAGCCTGTTAGACTGAAGAAAATATTTATAGTAGGACACTTAATGGCAGTTCTTTGAGAGTCAACGTCAATTACTTTTTGTTAAAAATTTATTGGAGATTCTTTTTTTGTTTGTTTGTTTGTTTGTTTTTTGAGACAGGGTTTCTCTGTGGTTTTGGAGCCTGTCCTGGAACTAGCTCTTGTAGACCAAGTTGGTCTCGAACTCACAGAGATCTGCCTGCCTCTGCCTCCCAAGTGCTGGGATTAAAGGCATGCGCCACCACCGCCCGGCTTGGAGATTCTTTTTAAACATTGGTTTTGGTTTTAATGATCCTAAATATGGATTATCTGTATTTTGTAAAGATTTTGTGATGTTGTCTACCTCTGTTTTGTCTAAACAGGTTATTTTTCTGCCTCGTTGTGGATGAATAACTGATGTATCATTGAAGGTTTTGTGTATAATAGCCCTCAGAGTAAGAGGCTGCTTAGTTGTCATGTATAAGGATGAATTCTGCAACAGAGCGGGAAGACAGACTGACGTGTACCTTGGTCTGTTGATACAAATGTGTCTCACTTTACAGCATCAATAGCATTAGGTGTTTGTGATAACACAATGGGTTATTACCTAGGAAATAGTTATTAGAGTATTATGAAACAACACTGACTTCAAAGTGAAAAACACATACATTAAAAAACAGAGAGGATTCAAAAGGAAGTTCACTAGAAAGTCCCTCAGCCTGGAAACAGTCCACTCAGTTACACAGACAGAGGACATAATCTGCTAGTCTACGTATACCACACCTCAAAAAGAAAAAAATAATGAGTTTCAAACTTATTGCATGAATTCAGAATTACCATGGTGCTAATACTAAACAAAAATACCTGAAGAATAAAGAATACATTCATTGTTCTGATGGATATAGTTACGAAAATTGAAAAAATATGCAGTCATTAAAAGTATCTATAGTTTAATAGAATGATACACTTCGAAAAGTCAGACCTTGCCGAAGAATAAATAAAAGAATGGATAACCAAATATAATCAATTAATGCTATTTATTATGCTATGAAATAAAGTAAGAAAACATGAGTACCTTAGTAAATACAATAGATTACTTTTCAAATGAATAATCCTAACCTCTTTGCTAATAAATTCCGGGAAATACTTTATAAACTGATAAGGTATAGTTGTATAAAATATATAAGGAAAATAATCATGGACAATTATAAAAACATTGTAATGCTTGCGGACAGAGCAAGACAAACCACCTGCACATTTCATTCTTAATCTGGCTCTTGAGTGTCATTACCCTCAAGTAATCAGCACATGAAAGAAAAAATACCAATAAAGCCGGGTGATGGTGGCGCATGCCTTTAATCCCAGCACTCGGGAGGCAGAGGCAGGTGGATCTCTGTGAGTTCGAGACCAGCCTGGTCTACAGAGCTAGTTCCAGGACAGGCTCCAAAGCCACAGAGAAACCCTGTCTCGAAAAACCAAAATAAATAAATAAGTAAATAAATACCAATAAATCTCATCAGCATCTGCAACGCCCCAGAGTCCCGTTAGACACCAATATAAGATTTTTGATGACTGTGTTTACAAGATCAGTATCGTTCCTCACATCAGTGCAACTGATACATAAAAAATAGAAATCAACTTTTGATATGAAGACCAGTTTCAAAAAAGGTCTATGTGAAATGCTAAGAAATGATAAGGTCTGTTAAAAGAATAAAATAAAACTTCATTTTAACAGTTACTATATAAAATTGGCACATGAAATTTATTAATATGAAGTTTAAAGGCAATAAATGCTCCCAGATTACCTTTATTTACAGAATCACAGTTTATCCCACACATCAGTATTATCTTACAAAATATGATATGCTAAAATTGGAGCCTAATGAAGAGAAATATCTATGACTATTACAAAGACTATTTTGAAGCATATCATATTCAATATTACATTAGTTAAAAGCGGGTGTATTATTTTAATTGATTAAAATTCAGTTACAAGTAGAAAAAAATCAAGAAATGAATTTGTGTAACTGTGCAGTCTTGGTACTTGTTAATTTTTTATTTTAAATCTGTGAGTAAAATATTGAGTATTTATATCTTAAAACCAACCGTACTTGAAGGGAAATAAGTTTTGATATTTATGTCATTGCATATACAAAAAATAAAACCCACAGAAATTAATAGGAATAAAATATGAAAATTGAAAATAACAATTTAGAAGAGAGGAAATATATTAAGATAAAAATCTTACCTACTTTGGAAATGACTGGCTGCAAGTCATATTCCACAAGATGTAATAAACAAACCTAGATGCTAATGAACTGAAGGAATAGGCTTCCTAAATACGTTTAATTCTCATGCATCACAGTCATACATGTCATATAAAGGGATAAATTCTGAGATGCTCACTAAGAGAAGCCATGGCATATCAGCATATCAGCATCATAGGCTGTTCATACACAAACCCAAACAGTGTAAGTGGAAAACAAATGTGGTCCTGAAGACACAATGTGTGCTGTCCACATGAGATGCCAGCCCAGCACAGCCTAAGGGGAACCTTAATAGCAAAAGCATTGTCTAAAATTAGTTTATTTGATATACAACCAGCAGTGGTTGTTAATTTTCGCTATGTGCTGTATATAGCTCTATTTGCAATACTTTTACATACCTAGCAGCACAATAGCTTGTTGACAGCAGCATCATGATAACTATGACAATTATAAATTGCACTGTGATGTTATGATGGTACCAAGTTACTAGCAATAGGAAATTGTGAATTCCATTTTAATCTGGTGGATTCTCTATCTTTATGTGTCTATCACTGACTGGAACATTGCTATGAGATTTATGACTGTATGATGCAAAGCAGAAAATTGAATACAAGTTCTGGATAGGTAATTAATAAAAATGGAGATGAAATATCGCGTGAACATGTAAAATATTGCTGTCACTGTTAAGCTCAAATGCAATTTTAAACACAGCAAAATGACACTCTTCCCCAACTAGACTGGCAAATTTTTAAAAACGAATAATGTTGGTAGGAAAAGGAGAAAATAGATGTCTCCACTGCATTGCTGGTGAGAGTATACACTAGAATATCCTTTCAAAATGCAGTTTGGTTGAGCTTATGAAAAAAAAAAGAAAACAAAAATAAAACTTTTTAGCAAAAAAAAATGTGTATCTACTCCCTAAAGTCACCTTTACCTTGTGAATTTATGATTATTATTTGAAAATTAAAAGTAAAATCTAGAAGTGAAATAAATACATGGAGATGTGCACTTGCTTACAGTAAATACATATTTTAAACTGCAGACATCAGCAGGCATAGGAAAACGACTGTATTTCCTCTTGCCCATCCATCCGATCACTCTAGGCAATGAGATCCAGCTACATGCATGATATGGAACCATTTTAAAAGTGTTAATGTTAAAGAGACCAGTATTAGCAGCAGAGACCAAAGCAAACCATGTAGCTAGAAGGCAGAAACCAAATCAAGGCTACAGGTGCATGTCTGATTAATTTAAAACTGTATCAAAAGTTGGTGCATTGAAGAGTGGATTGGGAGAGATTCCTGACAGAGCAAGCTATGAGGAGAGAGTGTGATTTATTTTGTTTACTTATTTACATTTCTGTTATGTTCGTGTCATCATAAGGTTAAACAAAAAGAAAAAATGGACCCGCAACCAAACGTCCCCAAATAAAACATACTCGTTATTTCTGGAATCTTCTGAAGGGAAATGACTGAATATGGGTTTCAAAGCACTGCTCAGGAAACAGAAATGTTAGCAAAGCTCTCAAGTGAAAAATCACAAAAGATTTAGCACAGACTGAAGCCACTACTGTTCACTGAGTTTCTCGAGAGATTTGTATAATTCAGTGTGAAAAGCTTTTAATGCTTCAAACATGCTAGCCTTCACTAGGTTTACCCAGAATCTTCCCTAAGTAAGGCTGTCTAGCTAACTGGAGCTACTCGAGAACTCCCCATTAATGGCAGGTCCCCAAATGGAGGCAGAAGCTGTGTTGTTAGTTCAAAAGGATTGGCACACTCAAGCCAGCAGCAGAATAGAACGTCAAAGAAAACAGATGTTTTGTTTACTCCAACAAATCCTTTACCAAGCCAGTGAAGGTTCCTCTGGGTGATCATAATTCTAAGGGCAGAGATTAATTTGACATATAAAAAGGAAGAAATACTACAGCTTGAGAAGGAGAAAATGGAACTCATTTCAGCTGAAGAAGAAAGAGCAGGCTTAGGTGACTTCATGACTCAGTCACTGTAAGCCAAAACTCTCTTTTCAAGTGGTTCTGTACAAATCAGACAGGAACAGTCTTCACGATGTGCCACAAGAAGAAAATTCCTTTAAGTTAGTTCTAGAAGCTTGTGAACCAGGGAGAAGAATTCAGCAGCAAGACGGAGAGTGATTAAGATGCTTTTAAATATGATATAAATCCGAAGTGAAGTAAAAGAATGTCGTCTGACATTCACTGACCCCACGCTGCAGTCTCAGACAGACGAGACTCCTGGCAGTTGCTTTCTCCAGTTAGTGCTTTAATCAAAAGAACTAGTGCTTTGGTTGGTGAAGCAATTTGGCTGTGGCCTCATGGATAGCCTCTGGGAGACACTCACGGGTTATTACACATTTGCAGGATCTCCATAATTATGTAGGTTTAATGGATTTGGGGACATTGACATTAGCTCAAAGCAAGAAGAGAATTAGACTCCTTGAAGGTACTTAGATGCTGTTAACCCATGCTCCAGAGAAAGAGAATCACAATAATGATTTTTTTGTTCATTCGTTTGCTTGTTTTTCAAGACAGTGTTTCTCTGTTTAGCTCTGGCTCTCCTGGACCTCACTCCGTAGACTAGGCTGGCCTCGAACTTACAGAGATCCTCCTGCCTCCCACGTGTTGGGATTAAAGACATGCACCATCCAGCTATAATAAATATTTTCAATGAATGGTCTAACCATGGCTTCTTCATGCAGATGAAACTGTGAAGCCAGTAGCTGCTCTGGCCATGGGACTGGGTTCCCTAGCAGTCTTAGTCTGCTCCTGGAGCCTAGAAGATTCCTGGAGAACCACACTCATCTCCACTCAAAAGCATGAAGAAGCGGATGGAGAAGGCAGGAGAGGAATGTAGCAACATAAGCAGCAGGAATACCAGAGGCAGGAGCAGCAGCAGCACTTGCCAGCAAAGAGGCAGAGCAAAATCCCTTTCATCTGGAAGATGCAGGCCACGTTTAAGGTGGGCATTCCTGTTTCAGATAAGTGACTCAGGGGACATCTCTCAGGGTGTGCCTAGCAGCTTCACTCCGAGCTGATTCTAGATCCGTTCAGACTCAATCACGATTTACCATCACAGTTCTCATCATTCCGCAGACTATGAGAACAAAACTATACAACAGCCCCTCGACCGCAGAACACCGATGCCTGTGTGGATCACTCAGGAAGAGCTGTAGGAATTCCGTCATTTTGCAGGTTATGTTGCTGCGTCAGGTGAGGGCATATTTTCTGTTTCATTTCCCACCACCCACGACGATAAAGCACCATGACAGAGAAACCTGATGGTCCATTTGCACAAGCATTGTGAAATCTGCCTAATCCTATTTGTGCAGAAGTGAAGATACACCGAGTTGATGCAGTTTTGTGTTAGGTAGTGTGGTGGTTTGAAGGAAAATGTCTCCCACAAGGAGTGGCACTGTTAGGAGGTGTGGCCTTGTTGAAGTAGGTGTGACTTTGATGGAGGCAGTGTGTCACCGTGGGGGGTGCTTTGAAGTCTCCTGTGTGGAAGCTATACCCACTGACACAGTTCACTTCCTGTTGCCTGTGCATCAAGATGTAGAACTCTCCACCCCTTCTCCAGCACCAAGTTTCATATCTGTTTGCCACCATGTCCTGCCATGATGATAATGCACTAAACCACCTCACTTAAATGCTTTCCTTTATAATAGTTTCCATGGTCTTGGTGACTCTTCACATCAATAGAAAATCCTAAGACAGATACATGACAATTTCTTCCTTTATATTAGCTCTTCACCACATTGTTCCAAAGTTTTTTGAAAAGCAAACTTGAGAATTAACATACAATGAGACATTATCTGGTGATTACAATGATCTTAAATTCTAGAGAGTTAGCCTAGCTGCTGATCATCAGAACTCAAAAAGGAACAGATGCTGTTGATCCTATATGCTCATTTAAAGCATGCCAGAAAATGTCTGTCTAAATGCAAGGGAATCAGTTGTCATGAATCTATAGCAATTACTCCATCATATAGATGACATTGCCAATACCCTCCTTGAGTCCCTGAATAGAGAGTACATGTTTGAGAGACTTGTGACTTAGCCAGTGAAGTCAGAGAGGCTTATAGTAAGGATCATGGAGATTTTACTTCTCATACCCATCTGTGACAAGGTTATTTGCTAGATTCTTATCAAAATTATGTGTCCAAATAGGAGTATGTACAAATTTATATTTATATAATTTATTTTTTATAAAAATATAAACAATTAAGGGTAACTCTTGGGGTAAACTACCAGACAACAGAGGGAAACCCCTGCCCATGGCTCTCTCTTAAAAGCTTCTCTTGCCTCTGGGCCATCTTTTTACCTTGAAATTTTTGTTGTCTCCTGTGGAAGACAACACTGTGATCAGTTAATAAACTTGACAATTGTTTACAATCACATGTCAACTAGGAGAGTTAATTGCTACTTAAGTGCAATTATCTTAGGCAATTACTTAGCTCAACCGTAATGTTATTGTCTAGACACCTAGAGGTAAAACAATTAATTTGAGGATGAAGGAATAAGCAAAGAGCATTGATGCCAAGTAAGACTTCATAATATTAGATAATACAGAATGTTTTCCTCTTTAATCGAGAGGTTTATTACTTATGAATAAGACATGGCAGTGCAAAGCTGGCTGGGCTGAGATGAAGCACACATTCTATTTAAGAAATGGCACAGAACATGCTGCATTGTCCTTGTGTTAGTGAGAATCCTCATTGTTGTGATCAAAATGCCTGCCAGATACAACATAAGGGAGAAGGGCTCCTAAATACAGAGATTTCAACCTGCAGTTGAAATCCCATAGATTGTAGGACTGTGGGAAGACAGAGAGTAGTAGTGGAACCATGTCGAGAAAGCTGTTCCTTTTATGACAGACAGAAAGTGGAGAAAAAACAGGAAGAGGTAACAGCAGGATATAGCCACCCAGAGCACACACTGTGAAGTCCCATAATAAGACATTATTATGACTTCATCTTAGGAGTAACCCACTCTTTATGTCAGATTCCTTATGACATTGCTGTTGTGGGATAATCTTTTTGCATGCTGTGAAGATGTGTCCTTGCCAAGGTACCTTCTGATTGGTTTAGTAAAGAGCAAAATGGCCAGTAGCTAGGCAGAAGATGATAGGCGGGACTTCTGGGAAGAGATAGGAACTCAGAAAAGAAGAGAAACAGGATTTGCCAGCAAGACATGGAGAAATTGGATATACAGTATGGAGAAGAGGTAACGAACCATGTGACAGAATGCAGATTAATATAAACAGGTTAATTTAAGTTATAAGAGCTATTTGGGAACATGCCTTAACTAAGGCCAAGCATTTATACTTTTAAAAAAAGTCTCTGTGTCATTATTTGGGAACTAGAAGTCCAAAGAAAGTCCAACTACACCTTACTGACCTGACAGTAATGGCAAACACAAAACAGAGGGGTCAAAGTATTTACTAAGACAGAATCGAGATGAACATTTTAATGAAGAATATCTACGTTACAAGAAAGACAGGATGAATTCTCAGGGAGAGCATCACACTCTTGAAAAGGAGTGGGCACTTTTCGTGACAGTTAAGAGAAGTTTCTTAGTGTTTTCATGTGTGACATTTGTGTGGGGTCTTATTTGAATATATAAGAAGTGGGCATCTCACTATCTTGTTAAGTAGTAGGCTTTGTAGTTCATCTCTTAATCCTTATTAAGACTGTCCAGTCAGACTGAGGCACCATGGGTTGTTAGGAGGAGATATCACAGGTCACTGGGTGGGTAGGCTGGCTCCGAGCACTCAGGGGCTGATTTTTAAAAGGTGGGAGATGTTTAAGCTTGTAGTTGGTCTTTTTGTCTGTATATTTATCCTGGCAGATCAGTAAGGTCAAATCAATAAGAAGGGATGAAAATGGTTTTTCTTCTGCAACTTCATTTAAACAGAATGGACACATGTGGGGAGGAGAAGGGGCTCTTTGGCATTCCTGATCTGTCATCTGGTTGCAGAACCATGGACATAAAAGGTTTGTACTGCATTTTGGAGCAGAGAAGGGTGCTTATTGTAGGAGGAAGTAGAATACATTGACTCTATTTGGAAGTCGAGAGGTCGTCAGTGGTTGTGTGTTATTTTAATTGTGTTCTGACAAATAAAGCTTGCTTGGAGTCAGAGGGCAGAACTGGCCACTGACTAATCATAGAGGTTTGAGGGACCACAGACAGAGAAGACAGATAAGGCAGAGATGAGAGAGGATATAGGCTCTTTTGGACAGAGGAGGAGGTAGGAAGCAGTTGGTGGTTGCTCCCTGTTCTCTGATCTTTCAGGCATTCATCCCAATATCTGACTCCCATTTTTTATTGATAAACATTGACTAGGTTAACATTTCAGTTGGTGTTAGGGGACCACATCTTCAGTGAAAACCTTCCCTTAACCAGTATTTCTACCCTTATTCAATATAGTGATTGAATTCTTAGCTAGAGCAATAGTCAAGATATATATATATATATACACATATATACATATATATGTGTATATATATATATTAAAATAGGAAAGGAAGTAGTTGAACTATCTCTATTTGTGTACGGCATAGTCTTACATTTAAAGGACTCTAAAGAGTCTGCCACAAAGCTCTTAGACCTGACAAACATCAAAAAAATCAATGTCTAAAATCAGCACTTTACCTATCACTTGTCATTGTAAACATGTAAAGAAAGAAGAAAAAAATCTATGCAAAATAGCTCTTTAAAAAACAAAACAACACACAGAGACACACACACCACCAGCACCACCACCAATAAACCCCACAAAGGAGGTGAAAGTTTTCTACAAGGAAAACTTTCCAAAGACTAAAGAAAGAAATCGAATACAATATCCAAAGGTGGAAAGATCCTATATTCATGGATTGGCAAAATTAATACTATGAAAGTGGATGAAACAGTGAAAGCTTTTTACCCACTTATTGCAGCCCTCATCAAAATTTCACAGAAATAGAAAAAATTCTTACAATAATACACAAGACCCTGAATACCTCAAACAATCCTTAGCCAAATGAGCAATGCTCTAAGTATACAATGAGTAATCTTGAATTCTGCTGCAGTGCCTCAGTAAAAATAGAAATGGTACTGACCCCCAAACAGACTTGTGAAATAGAACAGAAAACCGGAAATAAACCCACATCGCTAGAGGCCCCTTGGAGAAATGACCACCTCTTCTAGGTATTGTCCTGAGAAAATTAGATATCCATGTGAAGAAGAGTGGACATAGGACTCACACTGGACAAAAATTTCAAAATATTTCAAAGACTTTAATGTAGATACTGAAACTTTGGAACTGCCGGGGGAAACAAGAGAAACACTTCCAAAAAATAGGCACTGGCGAAAGGTTTCAGAAAAGAGCTCAAAAAATAACTGGGAAATTTTGATAAATGGGAACACATGAAATTTAAAAGATTTTGCACAGCAATGGAGATAGAAGAACAGGGGGAGTTCTTTGCCAACAATCTCCTGACAGGGGCTGATGATGTCAGATGAAGACCTCTAAAACCCAAACACCGAAAGTCCCAAATCATCCTTTCATAGACTAAAGAGCTGGAGACTTCTGCCTGGAATGCCAAAGGCCAATAAGCATTTAAAATTAAAAAAAAAAAAGTCTGGCATTATTAGCCTTCTGGATAGTGCCAATAATCACTTTGTGGTCATGTAAGCCAGGGAGAGGGCTAGCAGCAAGAGGACAAAAGGCATGCTGGTCAGGATATTCAAGAGCGGTCCTTACTCACTGCTGGTGTAGCCGCGGAGAACCCAAGGCCACCCGCTTCGGAGATACTTGCGTGTGTGTTTGCCACTTTCTGCTAGTAAGAGCCGCCATACAGAACCAGTTCAGACGTCTGTCACTACGTGCTGAATCAAGAAACCGCGGTATACATACCCCCGAAGGAAGTCATTTTGTGATAAAGATGAAAACTGAGTTTTGCAGAATATGGCTGGAACTAGGGACCACAGTGAGCAAAATAAACCAGATTAAAAATCTTAGTATCCGATTTTTCATCAGAAGCCAAAATATAGATTTTAAATAGATGTATTTCGGCTCATAACTGGAGGACATGAAAACGTGAGGAGGACTGTTTGAGAGAAGGCAGAGGAGGAGAAAGGGTGGGAGAGGGACAAAGGGAAGCAGACAGCAGCTATGAGCCGATATATGTGGATGAAGACGTCATAACGAAACTCATTGTTTTGCAAGCAAAACATAATAAATTTATAGCGGGGTGGCGGTGGTCCGATTGGCTAGGGTGCAGGGTCCATGGCTAGGTGCTGGGGTAGGGGAGCTTTGTTCAGCTCAGAGCAAGGCGAGGCCCTCTCGGCATCCGCGTGGTGGTGGCAGAGACACGGCAGTAGCCAGGGAGGCAGGATGATTGCAGGGTCACGTGCCGCCAGCGGGCCTGGCGGGATGTGTATGTAAGGCATAAGCTGGCAGGGAGACCAGACCGCAGCTCCTCAATCACCCAGGACTTTGGTGGAAAACACATTCCACATTTATGGCGATTCCAAATTTGAGAATCAATTTCTGCCAGGCTCAGCACAGCAATTTCCCTGGCAAGTGACCTTGGGGACTCCATGTGCCGTGTTCAATCACCTGCGCCTTGAAGACTCTGGACACCTGGACACCGAGGCGGTCCTTAAAAGTTACTGCAAGTATATTTCCTTTAATGACTCTGGTAAAATCAAGCTTCGGGTAAACAAAGGTCGAAGACAACCACCACTGTTGTCTCTCTAGTGTCTAAATGTAGGCCGGATAGATGAGTTCGGCACGTAGCTGGATGTTCCTGAAGTCTCAAGGAATCCATCTACAGACGCTGAGGCCCAGGTTGAATTCGAATGAATTTTAAATACTTCTGCCCCATTTTGGAGAAGCCTCACACAGAGTAAACAAACCGAATAAAGAAAAAGAACAAAAGTAGTCCTTTCGATGATCTTAATGTTTTTGCTTTCCCATCACCCACGCGGGCACTCTCGTTTGCCAGAATGAACCATCCAGCGCCAGTGGAGATCTGCTACGACAACATGCGTTTCCTGATAACTCACAACCCCACCATGGCTATGCTGCCAAAGTTCACAGAGGAACTGAAGAGCTACGGAGTGACAACCTTGGTCAGAGTTTGCGAAGCCACCTACGATAAAGCTCTAGTGGAGAACTGTGGCATCCGGGTTCTAGACCTGCCCTACACTGATGGAGCCCCACCCCCTGATGACTTAGTGGATGATTGGCTGAACCTGTTAGAAACCAAATTTCGTGAGGAGCCTGGTTCCTGTGTGGCCGTGCACTGTGTGGCAGGGCTAGGAAGGGCTCCCGTGCTGGTGGCACTCGCTTTGATAGAATGTGGAATGAAGAATGACGAAGCAGTTCAATTTATCCGACAAAAACGAAGGGGCGCATTCAACACCAAACAGCTGCTTTTCTTGGAGCAGTACCGACCCAAGACGCGGAACAGGTCGCGGTCGCGCTTCAAGGATTCCACGGTGCACTGCTGCATTCAGTAGGCTACAAGCTAAGGCTTTCTCCACTGTGGCCTTGAGAGGGGAACTCTTGGCACCTGGAAAGCGATTCTGGAGTCTTTCCTGTGTCATCAGTGAGTAGTGGAATTCAGTTAATTGGTGCCGAAGCCAACAATGGAGAAATCCCTCTAAAAAGTAAGTAAATTAAGAAATAAAATTAGAAGGAAAATTAAAAAAAAAAAAAAAAAAAAAAAAAAAAAAAAACCTAACTCGTTCCAGAGCAACAGCAAAGAAAACCCGGACCCGGAGTCTGACTCCTGCATGCTAAAAGCACTGCTACCATCTGCCATGTTATGATGCCACCAAGAGGGCCTCACCAGAGCCTGACAACTGAGAGCTTTCAACCTCCACAACTGCCACCTAAATAAATCTCGTGATAAGCTACCCAGCCTCCATTTTATTAAAACAGAAAAAAAGGGCTAATGTATTTGCCAGCTAACATTTACTAAAATTTTACTTTGTATTTCAGCTCACTAGGGCTATCCTCAGGGCTAAGTACAATACATGTAGCTTATTAAATGACTGGTTGTATGCGTGTGCTTGTGCGTGTGTGTATGTGTGTGTGAGTGTGTGTGAGTGTGTGTGCATGTGTGTGAGTGTGCGCATGTGTGTTTGGTGAGTGTGTGCATGTGTGTGTGTATGTGTGTGAGTGTGCATGCGTGTGTGTGCATGTTTGTGTGTGTGTGTGGTGAGCAAGTAAGTCCTGACTTGCTATTGATATTTTGCAATGAGAGCATCGCTCTGTTGTCCTGAGAGGCATACTTGCATGTATTACCTTAAGAACGTCACCATTTAGCTTATAAAAATATTAACATATTGAACATCAGCTAGAAACTGTCTATGGAAAATGGAGGTAAGTTTCCCCCAGTTGTTAGAAGAAGCGGGTAACTCAGTGTACATCCTCAACAGAAACAAATCACTGAGGGCCACAATGAACTGCACTGCTGGCAAAATACATTTTAATTTTCTTGATGTCTTATGGAATTATTCAAGAGTTACTTTAATACTTTAAAGGAATTAAATTGCTAGGTCTGTACCTAAAACAATTCCTCCATTATACTTACTCCTAAGGTGGCACACTTTCTCATGCAGATAGAAATAAATCTACCTTTGCCTCTCAAAACCGTAATTGGCTCTCTCCATTCACAGAAGCTGTTAGCCCTCCTCGTTCTGCTGCCTCCCTGTTGGCTGCAGGGCAAAGCTCCCACTGTTTCTGTGAGAAGCATTCAGCAGGAGCTATTACAAGCTCATTTCTCTCCTAATTGGTAACCACAAGGCCAAGAACTGGCCCTGCAAGGCTGCTGCGAAAGTCACTTCTGAACCCCAGGGAGCAGCTGACAAACCATGGCCTGGTGGCATGGGTTTGCTCATAAGAATATAGCAAGAATATAGAGACATCAGGGTTCACCCCTTTCCAATTCCTAACTTGCCTAGGTCTGCCTTGGGTCAACACTGCCTCTTCTTTGGACCCTATCAGGCAGGTGGGCCGGCCAGCCGACTCCCTGAGATTGTGACAGGGCCCATAGTCATCATTAGTATATAATGCTACACCATTGGCTGCAGCTGCTTTGAGCAATCTTTATGTCAGCTCCATTCCAAACTCAAGCTGAAACATTTACAGTGGTCCCTTTGTTTCCCTTACTGCCCCCCAGTCACTCGGGAATCTTCCAAGAGCTCCCACTGAATGGGCCTTTAAGCCTAGACACATTATATTATCATGCAGAGGAACGGAGAGTCTGTATGTCCTTGTCTTATTCCTGATTTTAGTGGAAATGCTTTGAGCTTTTCTTTGATTAGCATTGTTTAGTTGTGGACTTGCTGTATGTAACATTTAATATGTTGAGAATTATCCTCCATATTCCTAAATACTCCAGGATTATTATGATAATAGTGACTTCACACACACACACACACACACACACACACACAAACCTTAAAGCCTTCCTTTCAATTTTACAGAATAATTTGAGGAGAATTGATTTAGTTCTTGTAGGATTCTGTATTTCTGTATTGTATCATAGGGTCATGTGATTTTTGTATTTGGGAGATTTTAGTTACTCTTCCTATCTCACTGAATATTGTGGGTATATTTAAATTATGTGTCATCTTTATTTCATTTTGGTAGGTCATATACAACTAGAAATCAGCTGTTTCCTTTAGATGTTACAGTTTAACTGAGTGTAGGTTGTTACTATGTCCTTAATGAACCTCTGAAGTTCCTCAGTATCTGTTGTAATCCTTCAATTTCAATCTCTGATTTTATTAATTTTGGTTCTCTTTTTGTGGTTAATTAAGCTAAAGATTTGTCAGTCTTGTCAGTCTTTTCAAAGAATCAACTCTTCATTTTATTGATTGTATTTTCTTTTTCATTTCTATTTCATTGATTTCAGCTCTGATTTTGGTTATCCTGTCTCCTCTACTGTCTTGGGATTTTGCTTTCGTTTGGTCGAACTTTCCTTTGGGCTGCCAAGCTCACAAATAATGGCACAGAGACTTATTAATTATGAAAGCTTGGCCTTGCTTGGACTTTTTCCCAACCATCTCTTATAACTCAAATTGACTTGTCCTTATTAATCTACAATCTGCCATGTGGCTCCGTCACCTTTCCTATGTACCATATATCCAACTTCTTCAGTGGCTCACTGGCATCTCTCGCTCACCTAGATTCATTCCCAGTTCCTCTCTACCCGGCATTCCCACCTATTTTCTCCTCCCTAGCTATTGGCCGCTTATCTCTTTATTAAACCAGTCGGAGTGACACTTCTTCACAGAGTGTAAACAAATATTCTGCAATATTCAAATGCATTCTTAAGTCGTTAATATAAGATCTTTTGAGTTCTTTTTTTTTTTTGATGCAAACACATAATTCTAAAAATAGGCCTCTTAGGAATGCCTCTATTGTGTACCATGGGTTTTGGTATGCTTCTAACAACTTAAATTTTTCCTTTTAAATTTCTCTCTTAATTTTTCATTCAATGTTTTGTTGTTTTGTTTCCATGAGTCTGTCTAGTTATTGCCATTTCTATTATTAATATCCAGCTTTATTCTTTTGTAGTCAGATAGAATACAGAATATTATTTCAAGGTTTTAAACATTGTTAAGTTTGGATTTGTATCCTAATACAAGGTTGATTTTGGAGAAAATTCTGACAACTTCTAAAAAAAATGTGTATTCTTTAGTGTTTTGTTGAAGTAGTCTATAAGTATCTGTTAGCTCCATTTAATTTATGATGCATTTTAACTCAAAAGTGTCTTTGTTTTTGTCTGGGGGACCTATTTACTCAACGACACAGGTGAAAGTGGTGTCATGAAGTCATTCACTCACCACTGTACTGGTCTGAAGTGTGGTTTTAGATCTAATAATGTTTATTTTAGGAAATTAGGCACCCCTGTGTTTGGTTCATAAATATTTAACATTGCAACATACCTTTGGTGGACTTGTCCTTTATTGAGTGTGAATATCCTATCATTTTCCCTATCTCTTTTTACTGAGCTTTAAGTTAAAAGTCTATTTTCTCAGATATTAGGTCATACCAGCTTGCTTCTTTATTCTATTTGCTTGGAATACTTTTCAAAAATCCTTTTTGGTCTAAAGTAATATCTGATCATAATGGTAAGATATGTTTCCCATCATGAAGATGAATCCTCTAAAGTAATATCTGTTCATAATGGTAAGGTATGTTTCCCGTCACAAAGATGAATTCTGAAAAGTAATATCTATTCATAATAGTGAGATGTGTTTCCCACCATGAAGATGGATCCTGTTTTCTCATCTAATCTGCTAGTCCGTGTCTTCTTATTGAGGAATTGAGATCATTAATATTGGGAGTTATTGCTGAACAATGTTTATTAATTACTGTTACCTAATCGTGGCAGAATTGATAGCCCATTTTTGATCAACTGGTCTGAACTGTTTAATTTTTTATGCCCTCTTGGGTACATTTAATCTCTTCAGACAGGAGTATTCTTTTTAGTACCCTCCATGGAGCTGGCTTAGTGGATATAAATTCCTTAAATCAAATTATTATAAGAAATTTTCCTATCCATTAATTATGACTGATAGTTTGTCTCTTATCTTTGATCTTTCAAACCCTGTAAGAGACCCTTCTGGCTTTCACAGTCTCCATTGAGAAGTCAAGGGTTATTCTGATGAGCCTGTCATTGTTTCTTTATTTCTTTTTTATTTCTGATGTGGCTCTCATCTCACTTTCAAATAGCCTTTGTAGTCAGTGTTCTGTAAATTTAGCTGTGTTTTGTTGGTGGTATTTCCTTCTGCCTTTAAATTTTATTTTAGCACATGAATGTTTTGCCTGTGTGCATGTATGTATACAGCAGGCATGGTACCTGAGGAGGTCAGAAGAAGACCACAGATCCTCTGGAACTGGAGTTATAGGTGGTTATAAGACACCATGTAGGTGCTAGAATTGAACTCCAGTCCTTTGCAAGAGTAAGGCATTCTCTTAACCACCAAACCCCCATTTTTTTCATGTCTTAACTATTTGCGTTCTTTATTTCTCTTAAACCATGATAGGCATCTCTTTTTTCTGAGCTGAGATATCTTTTTTTTCTATGATTTTATTGAAAATATTTTCTGCACCTTTGACCTGTGTTTCTTCTTTATCTTCTATACGTATGATCCATAGATTTCTTCTTCCAGAGTCATTGTAGTTTTGGTTCTTCTTGTACATCTTTAGATTTAATATGTGGTCCAATTCACTGCCTTATCTTAGACACTGATCACTGATATTCTCTCTTATTGTGTGAGGCTATCCTCTCTATTTTTATTTCACTTCATGAGTTCTTCCATTTAAATTTCATTTCAGTTTAACTTTTCTTCAGAGATTCTATCTCCTTATTGAATTCTATATTGAACTGTTTTCATTATTTCATTCAAATGTTAAAACTGTACAATTGTCATTTAGGCATTTCTTTGATTTCCTTGAACATATCTACAATCATTCTTTAGATATCTTGATCATGGTCATCAGCTGAGTTGTTCTTCTCAAGGAACACTATGATTGGGTGATAATCTCAGGAGGAGGCATATTGCCTGGTTATTAATGTTTTAAGTTTTCTGATGGAACTTTGCCATCTGGAATTATGTTGTTGCTGGTATTTATTGGTATATATCTTAGTTAAGGTTATTATTATTGAAATGAAACACCATGACCAAAAACCACTTGGGGAGGAAAGGACTTATTTGGTTTATACTTCCATATCATAGTTCATCACTGAAGGAAGTCAGGACAGGAAGTTAAACAGGGCAGGAAGCTAGAAGCAGGAGGTGATGCAGAGGCCGTGGAGAAGTGCTGCTTACTGGCTTGCTCTTATAGCTTACTCAGGTTGATTTCTTATAGAATCCAGTACCTCCAGCCCAGGGAAGGCACCACCCACCATGGGCTGGGCTCTCTCACATGAACCACTAATTAAGAAAATACTCTACAGGCTTGCCTATCTTATGGAGGCTTTTTCTCAATTGAAGCTCCTTCTTCTCTGATGACTCAACCTTGCGTCAAGTTGACATAGAACTAGTAGACACAGTGTGGTTATCTGGTGTTGTCTGTGTTTAGTGTTGCAAATAGTATAGCTTTTGTATGATTATTCGGGTCTGGATGGTCAAAAAACATAAGCTCAGACTCTGGTTACAATTTTTACTTTTATGATAGCAGTAGCATCATTCTTTCGTGTTCATATTGTAGCCGCACTGAAAAGCCGTTGCTAGTAAAAGGTACAACTTTCTCCCAGC
This sequence comes from Microtus oregoni, assembly GCF_018167655.1. NCBI lineage: Eukaryota > Metazoa > Chordata > Mammalia > Rodentia > Cricetidae > Microtus > Microtus oregoni. Next base: position 12,321,490 of record NW_024543067.1, on the reverse strand, counting down.
GTGCACACCCCATCTTCTTTCTCTTGATTGAATCTCTTAGTGATACAGTGAGTCTGAGGGCATAAAGCAAGCAAATCTTGGCTATGCAAGATGAATATATTAAATATGAGGACTTTCACCATGGGAGATACAGGAACAAGTGCTGCAATCTCCTGTCTCCGTTAAGTAGAATTGTTTTAGAGAATTCAGGTTTCATAACTGTATCATTTGCAGTAGTCAGCGTGACACCCCTGTGAAAACACTCACAGCTACAGTCGGCAGATTCTTTCTCCGGGAACAATAAAAGAGAACTTAGTCAGTTTTTCTTGCACATTTGGGTTCCGACAGAAACGCAATGTACATGGGGTATGAGTCAACCTCGCCAACAAAGAAGTAATCCAGTTATTTCCAGCACTGAAGCAATCCCTCGTACATTCAACTGAAGAGCACAATCAACGTGACCAATTTGCCATAAGTCTGAAAAAAATGTATTGTGTTAATCAGCACATTAATCACTGTGACAAAGTACTTGTAAATCAGCTTAAAAGTCAGGAAGGTGCACTTGCCTCATGCCTAGAAATGTGCCTGCCCATGGCCACTGGGGCTATGACAATACAGCACATCATAGCAGGAACATGTGATGTCACAGATCTGCTCATCGAGGAACAAGGAAACAGATGACAAGGAGGTGCTGGCATCCCAATATCTCCTTCAAGGACATGCTCCCCATGACCCAAATTCCTTCTGCCAGGCCTCATCCCCTGCAAGTTCTACCAACTCTCAGTAGTGTCGCAGGCTAGAAAAAACACAACTCTAGCTTGTGGCCCATCTGTGACCTAACCTAATGAGTCTATTCATTTGTACCATGTCTCGAGCTTTCTGAGGCCACCTGCTTCTTCATATCCACTCAACATAACATCAGAAAGAATGCCAGCTCATTTTGTGTACGCCCTTTAAAAACGATCTGCTAAAGAAGAAAAGATTCAGCCCACAGTGCATGCACATTCAAGGTGTACTGGAAAATCATCCCCATCTGAACACTAAGAGCTTTCAAAACTGCTTTTAAATGACTTTCTTTTAAAGATATAAATCTATCTGCAAGAGAGGTTGATGATTAATTTACGTTTTTAATTGTTTGTGAGCTTTTGCATCCAGTGCCAGTGACCTGGAATTCTGATTTGCTGGATAAGACTCGAGATCTCCAATATGGAGATCACCAGCATGAATGGGAGCTGTGGAGCATTGGTGCCAGTCTTGGTGAGTGACACACCAAAGTCATACACATGGTGATATGGAAAGCCCCTAATCTGGACTGTAGCTTCCGCACATACCTGTGTAACCTCCGGGCATCTGACCATTCATCAGGGTCTTGGCAGAGGATTTATAAGATTTATAAAGTATGGCTGAAGGAAGGGATGCAGCATCCAAGGCAGGAATTTATGCCAATAAAATACAGAAGAATATGAAAGGGGGGAAACACAAAAAACAGCGAAAAAAAAAAAAACGAACTCCCAGGCACTTGTTAGAAGGCAAAGGAACTGATTACCACAGACTCAGGTTCATCTATTGATATGTAAAAGACCATCTTAAAGTTCAGATGCTACAATAATCAGGATTGTTTGGAGAACTAAAACCAGTTAAGATGTTTATGCTTATGTACATGTGTGTGTGTGTGTGTGTGTGTGTGTGTGTGTATGCGTACACAAGGAGAGTGATGATGGACAGACAGGAGAGAGAGAAAAAGAAAAGTGTTGAAGACTGCTTAGCTTTCTTTGCTATCTTAGCTTCATTTCTGTTGCTGTGATGAACACAAAGCATTTCATTTCAGAAGCAATTACGTTCGCTAACTCTTCCAGGCTACAGTCTACCAGAGCAGGAAAGTCAAGACAGCGGGAACCTAAAATGGCTAGTCACAAAACATCCACAGCCAAGAGCAAAGAGGAATGCATGCATGCTTGCTTGTTTGCTTGCTTGTGATCAGATCCATTTCCTCAGTTCAGGAACCCAGGCCTGGGTAGTGGTACCAGCAGTGGTGGGCTGGGTTGTCCCACATCAGTTAACTTAAGACAACCTCCACATTCTGGCATATAGACCAATCCGATGTGAACAATTGCCCATTGATTCTTTCTTCTCAGTTGATTGTAAGTTGTTGACAATTAGTGATAACAATTACATTCCACACACAAACACATTACTTTAAAACTAAACTTATATACTTTATCTATCTGTCTGTCTATCTATCTACTTGTTTATTTACACTGGGGAGATGTTAAACACAGTCCAATATTAAAAGTCCAATGTCTCCCCTTCTTTTTCTTCATAAGTAAAACAAGACGTTCTTTTTTGAGGGAAAGAGGGTGCAAACAATATAAAAATCAAAAATGTTTCTGTCATTGAAGAAACGTTTCTTTCTCTCCTTGTCAATTTGAAGTTTAATGTTATTTGCATAAGTCCTAAGGGTCCCAACCTGTTCACAAAAGCATTTGGACAGCTTTTTCAAGTAACCCTGGAGAAGAATGCTCATCAGTGTAGAAACAGAGCCTGGGTGTGTGATTCTGCCTTTTCCTCTTCCTCTGGCTTCGGATGTACTATAGAACAGTCACTTCACGGGATGCTGAGTCCTGCAACTAGTGACAAAACATTTCAGGGGCCCACTGTGCCATCTCAGTGTGGATCCAGGTTCTGCATTATTTTGTCCACAGCCAGAGGGTCCTTTTGATTTTCCAGAAACAAAGGGCACTCTCTTTCCATGAGGACTTTCTGGTTCTTCTTAACTAGTTTTTGCCCTGCCTCCAAATTGGTGAAATGTAAGCAACATGGTTTCCATGGTATGTCTCATTGGCATCAGCATTTTGAAAGAGGTATCTTGAAGTTTGGGCCTCAAAGGGCAGTAGTGATTGGGCACACTGGGCACAAAGCAGTGAGGTGAGCACCAACCCAGTACAAGATGCCCTATAAAATTGTAAACAATTTATATACTTCAAACCCTGAGGGTATAGAGTAGTATTCTTATTTCAGGAGGGAAGAATCAGGGCATCCAAAGGAACAATCCAATCAAAACAAAACCAAAATCTAGCAGTGCAAACGTAAAATCCTATATCTCAATGCTCAGCACCTGGGGTTCATCATATTGACTTCAAAGAGCTTAGCAGCCACAAGTCTCTAGTCCCCTGCAGCACACACATCTCTCTTAGGCTTAAGACGGCACCATGCAACACAGTAGTTTACCTTGGTGAACATCCCACAGTCTCCATGACAACCAAAGCTGTCCCTTCATAGCTCCATGTCTAGGCCTCTCCACTGGGATCTCCAACTCTGACCCACAACTGCTATCCAGGACCCTTTCAACCTTACAATTTTCATGCCTTTAAAACCCATACCAAAAGGATTGCTAAGTTCTGCTGCCAGCTTCAGACATGACCTGGCCCCCTTGGACTGCAGCTGTAGCTGCCTCTGTGTGCTGGCCCTCAGGAAAGACTCTCTTCTGTTTGCTGAAGCACAGGAAAATTCCTCATGGCAGTGGTGAACTCTTCAACAATCTGTTTCTTCCCCAGGAAGATCAGCACATACAGATTCATATTCACAACATCACACAAACAGCTCTTCCTCCTGTTCTGAATGCAGCCTTATAAGTCAGGCAGGCCACAGCTACCCAAGTTACTCTTGTCATTTTTACCTTCTCACTAGAAGGGTCCATGAAGCTCTACTTCCCATGTTCAATGACTTTTCGAGCATTGGAAAAGCCTTACCAAAAACTTCCACATTCTTCCCACAAAAAAAAAATCCATAAAATGCACATGGTCAACTAACAGCAGCAGTCCCACTTCCTTGCCACTTTCTGTCCTGATTCATCTCTGCTGTGTGATCAAATGCTCTTGACTGATGGAGCAGCGTAGGAGATAGGAGTTTAACTTATCTTCCCAGGTCACAGTCTAACACGTCTTAGTTAGGGTACTATTGCTACAACAAAACACCATAACCAAACGCAAGTTAGAGAGGAAAGAGATTATTTGACTTACACCTTCACATCATATTCTGTTCCTGAAGGAAGTCAGAACAGGAACTCACATAGGAACCTGGAGGCCAGGCTGAAACACAGACCATGAAGGGATGCTATTCTCCATGACTTGATTAGCTGGACTTTATACAACCCAGGACGACCTGTCCATCAGTAGAGCGGACCACAGTGAACTGGGCTCTCCTTCATCGATCATGAATCAAGAAAACACCCTACAGACTTGACAGCGGGACGATCAAGAGGTGTTTACTCTGTGGAGGCTCCCACTCTCCATATGTCAAATTAATGAAAGTAAAACTAACTAGCACTGATGGGTGGCCATCAAGACTGGTAGAGATGAAGAAGAGATGTAGGCAGTGTACCAGATCTTTTATGTGGTTATATGCCAGATCATAAACATGCGTTTTGTGATCTTCCTGGGTCCAAAATATCAACAGGGCAACAGTGTAACCAGATGTTTCTCTCCCGCCCACTAGTTCCTGAATATTCAGGCTGAAGCTTAATATTAATTAAAAACTGTTTGGCCGATAGGTCAGGCTTATTACTAACTAGCTTTTACATCTTAAAGTAACGCATTTCTATCCATTTATGTATTACCATGTGACCATAGCATTGCTGCAGATCTTGCTTTTCCAGCAGCTGCTGGTGTCTCCTGGCGTCTCCTTTACCTTCTTTTCTTTTTATCTTTGCTTGGATTTCCCAAATGGCTCTATTTTGCCTGGCTATTGGCCAAATCAGCTTCTTTATTAACCAATGGTAGTAAAACATATTCACAGCATACAGAAAGGCATCCCCCATCACCACAGGGAGAAGGGTTGTTGGGGTAATTCTCCTCTGAGATTGAAACACTTCATCCTTCAGGGAAGCTCCTTAAGCAGGAAGATAAACAATTCAAAATAACTTCAGGAAGTCCCTGAAATTGACCAAATTGGCTAAGCCCCTCCTTGCCAGAGTAAGCAATAAAAGCTGAGAGTCCCTCTCAGAGGAAGCAAGGCTGAGCTGTAAAGAAGACTCTCAGACATGTCCAGGTACAAAGAAGATTGTGAGACCAAACAGTTGCCTGGAAGAAGCAGAGAGCAATCGAGCCATTGAGAAGACATTTAGACCAGAGTCGCTTGGAAAGGCTACTCTCCAATCTCTTGAGCTGTCTACAGGCTGTGAGTGTTTGCTCCAGATTCCCAGCTTTATGAGATATCTCCCATGCTGAGGTGGGCTTTGATGATGCAGCTGCCTTTGAGTCATTTCTGCTCCTGTAAGTAACCCCTTACCCATATTCCTGTAAGTAACCTCAGTAAAACTTAGAGTTCACCAAGTTGGACTTCGGGAGTACCCACACTTTGGTCTGTTGTGAGCTCCCTACCCAGAATGAATAGACAGATGTGTTATATCTCCCCAGGAAAATCTTTGTGACGCACCAGGGCTGTAGTTAGTAAGAAGCCTTCAGTGAAATCAAGGTAGTTACTGAATTAAAACCTGTAATAGATTGTACAGAAATATGTCTGTGATTCAGGTACCATCTCCACTTGTTACAGCCACAGCTTGAGTCTGAATGTTCACTTGACTACATGAGTCTTACAGAAAAGGGCCATGCTGTGCCCAGCTGCAGTGAAATACCACTGACCTCTTTTCACACACTAAGTTCAAGTTGCTAACAGACGTGAGTGTACAACAAAATCAGGAGCAACAAAAACACTCATTCACTCTTAAGTTAATAGTGACCCTGGTATTGCCCCTGCCCTGACCTCCTTACATAAACAGCTTTTCTTTACACATAGGCTTGCAAGATTGTTTCAATACAACAATGCCAACTCTTTTACATATTTTAAATCAGCTATGTACTGGGCTGAATGGATCAGTACTGTAATAAATGCTAGCAATGTACATAGGAATAATCTCTGATAAATGTAAATTACGAGGGTGATATGATTACCCTATTTATGCATAACAAATACTCAATGGTAAGGAAGAGACAAAAATCAGCCAAGTGGCCCACATGTAAAATATCACATCTATCTCTGAGCTTTAAACTGCAAACGACGGGTAGCTCATATCTATTTTTCCTCGGATACTGCCTTCATGATATGAATTTTGATGTTCAAAATTATAAGAAAAGAAATTACTAGAAGTCTGCGTGTTGTCTAGTGCTGTGTCTGATGTTCCTGCCCAGCCTGTTCTCCAGTCCTCACTCTTGTATACTTACCGGTGTGGTTCCTAAGGGTTAGTGGTATGGTGCTGCCTGGGCTGCATGCTCTTTTCCTAAGTTTAAAAGGCTCGAAGTTTAAACATGGCTCGAAGGGACTGGGAAAGCAGTCAGGCACATCCTAGACCCTGAACCTCCTCTTAAAGCTTGGCTACAATAAAAACATTCTCCATTTAGGTCATTTCCCCTTCATGTTGGGTAAGGGAAGTGTAGCGGGTGCTGTCGCCAAAGCTCACGCTCTTCCCTCTAATTCAAGCCATATGTGGGGCACATAAGCTGGCTTTCCCACGGCATCCACTTACTCCCCTCCCATTGTAACTCTGGGTGTGAGGAATGGGGAGAGACTGAGGTATGTTTAAAGTCATAAAGATTGTGAATGTTCCAAAATATAGAGGATTTTTCTTAATTAAGACCTGAAATAGGTGTGGATCAGCCTGCAGTCGTCTGGGGCATGGATCTCTAACAGACAGCTAAAGCCTCACTGGAACCAAGGCATGTGTTACCAATAGTCAGAGTCCTGTATTGGCTCCTTCAATGAATTAACTGTGTGTCTTTCATAGTCAAGTAGGAAAAAAAAATTCTTGAGTGAATATTTTGCTATACGACCAGAAAAACTCAACTTGGCCAATAAAATAAAGGTCCCACAAGCCTCTCTGGGAGCATCTGCCACCTAAGATCAGCTAGTGCAGATATCAAATACTAAATAGCAAATCACTTTGTAAATAATCACCTAGACCTAAAACCTTCTATACACTTCCAAGAAGATTTATGATTCAGAAAATAACAACTGAGAACCAAAGAGAGGAAACAAATATATTTTACAGATAGGAAAATTCACATCAAAAGTCATATTTCAAATAATGGTTTGTAACTATGTCTGCTTTGGTGAGTGGATATAATAGTCTGTTTATAGTAATGAAGAACAGATACGAACCAAAGCTTCACACAGAATTGCAGTGTAGTGTTTAGTGCCAGAAGCCATTTCCTATTTTAAATATAAAACATAGGCTTTATAGTTTCTATAAATTCAGTCTTTTCCTTCCCTACTGGGTAAGTTTCGAGCAAACATCTTAAAATGAATGCCCTGATGGAGTTGACTTATTGGCTCCTTTTTCAGCACTGGGAAAGATGAGGAGTAAAAGCGTTTGTATCTGTCTCTGCCTGATTGTCACTCTGACAGCTCAGGAATAAAGTCCCTCTTTCAGCCCTGGCTTTTCATATCTACTCGTTAGTCTTGTTAGATTTAGGAAAACTGACACATTTTGATCTTAGTAGAAGTTGAATCTCTCTAACAGAAAGATTAACAAGCCACAACTCTCTGCATCATAGAGGTACGGTAGTGTTGTGCAACTTCAAAGCTGATTGGTTCACTCTCAGCTCCGAATCATAATTCAAATGAACATGTCCTATGGTTTTTGACCATTGTGTTATCTGCAAATATGAAAATTGGAGAAAGCATGAACTTTGGTGATTCAAAAATGGATTTAGTTGCTGCCTCCCCCAGCTTCCATCCATGGCCTCTAGGTTTGTCATCTTCTGGAAATTTACTTTATAGGCAAAGGAAGTGATTCAGAGATAATAAATATAAAAGTGTCCATCATGCCCACTACAAAGTGGGTGTTGGGTAAATAAAAGTGATATTATTTTAGTTCCCATTCTTGTTGAGATTACTCACCAAGGTTTAGCCATCTCCATTTATGTGATTAAATTGCCTCACAAGAATGGAGCTTCCTGGCATTTCACAAAACCTTTCTCTTAAGACCCAGATCAGACTTGCAAACTGATCAGACTTCAGTTTGATCTTTCACGGTTTAGTCATTGTTCTCCTGTTAAGCATGACTCGGCAGAAATACTCCCATGCCCACCTGTACTGTGCTCCACTGGGAGGTCATGAGGCATGTAGAGATACTGTCCGGAGCAGCACAAGTTCCTAAGATGCCTGCTTGTTTTTCCACAATTGGTAGTTGTTGTAGAATATTATTTTAAGATGTGTTACTTTTGTTAAGACGTGTTTGCTTAGATAAAATTCACCTGCAATCAGGAGTTTGCATGAAAAACTAGCTGACTGCAAGTTGTAGGGAGGAGCCAGGTGGAGGTTTTTTTTTTTTTTTAAGTGTGGGGGGGAGAGAACTTTGGAAGGATGAGCATGTGAGCAAGGTGAGCTGCTTGGCAATCAGCCTCTGGGGAGAGGTGGGGAGCAGATTTCTACTTCAGCCTTTCTTGAGTTTTTGAGAGGGACAAAGATTTAGATAAGTTCCTTTTGTAACTTTGGAAGAGTTGGTGCTTGGGAGAACAGAATCTCCTCAGGCTGCGGCTGACGAGAATAGCCGTAGTTTAAAAGGCAGCAACCATCGAGAAAGAGGACAACAGGTAGTGGCTACGCAGAGTTCGTTGTTGAGAAGGATCAGGAAAGTTGCCTCTGGGCTCAGATGAAGAGTTGCCATGGCTGGAGACATCAAAGTCTCCTGAGTTTGGGTCTGTTTAAGTAAAGTAATGGTATGTCAGTTAGATGCAGATGTCTGCCTGAAGCCTCCTCCCTGAGAACGCGTTCCCTCTCAAACTCATAGCAAAGGCCCTGTAATCTAGCGTAGACACTGCATGGAAGCCGCCGTGGAACATGGACTGTTTGCTGTGGGCCACATTCTGCATAGTCCTAGAATCTGGACCTCTGAGTCAATGACGCACCTTTACTATTTGGCAACTAGAAAACATTTACAAGCAGGGCTGCCTTCTGCTCTCACTCGCTTGCTTCCAATGACGGGCTCCTGGTAACGTGGGTGTGCGCCGAGACACAGGCTCACTCCCGCAATACCTGTTGCCCACAAGGAAAGAGGGAAAACGCAGCACCTATTTGGAATCGATGCAATGAGTCATTGCGTCATTTCCTGTTTACGCCATTATCTTCATCCTTAGAGCTAAATCCATAGCGCATAGTTAAGATTTGGTCCATGTATGTTTCCCCCTTTGCCCATGTTTCACATCCAAAACAGAGTTCTATAAACTGCATTCCCCTCTTCTGTAGGTTCCCCCGTCCCCGCTACTGCCAAGCCTTCAGGAACATTGCAAGCCTCCAGCTTCTCACATGGATGGAGAACTACTAGTAATGAATATCTAGATTTGTTTCAGTTTATCTGAAAATATCCAAGTGCATGAATTCTAGAGCAGCTCGACTGTTGTTTAAATGAAATGTGTTTTATGAATAAAAATCTTATGAGAGTTATTCAGTAAACAGAAAGAAAAAGAATTGATTTGGTGACATATAATGCAATTGAAGGTCTCCTCACTATGAACAATCCTCTCTCAAAGCAATTTCTGAAATTGATTATGTTCTTATTCTGAAAGAGAAATACTGGTTTTTGTGTATAATATGTTACTTGTGGGGCTATTTCTTCTCTCTTCATAGTCTAAGATACTAATTCCTCACGAATACATAAATTTATTTTTAGAACAGCCGATGTCTTTCATTTTGACTTGTGTTTAACACGGAAACGAAGATAAGGAACCCCTAAAACTTAAAACTTTTCTATCAATATGTCTAGAAATCCAGAGACATTTATTTTAGTGAAAGAACCTTAAAGGCTCAGGTTAACATCCACATCAAAAAAGAAAGAAAGAAAGAAAGAAAGAAACTCCACCAATAAGAGAACAGCTTACAAAAGTATATATACATTGATTCACTCCACTGCCAGTGACTACTGCTTGCTTAGGAAAGAGCTGAAGAGAAACAGTGTTCTAGAATGTTATTGCATGGAGTAACAAAATATATACTCAGGCCATCTACAGGAATCCTGCTCAAAACGCCTAAATCCAAGTAAGCCACTCCAAGCCAACCTTGTCCGGGACCTGACTCCTTGGCTTTCACAGCTGAGGGAGCCAACACTGCCTGCTTCTTGTACATGGAAATTGGTATTCAAGCTTAAAAGAATTGAGCTACAGAGGGAGCTAGAACTGCCTAGAAGTCACAGTCAGTTTCCAGTCGAGGAGGCAAGCAGGGAACCTTGGGTGAGCGGCAGCAGAGTTGGCACTAACTCAGTCAGCAGAGCCTTGCCTCTGGCTCCTAGTTTCCTGACAGGAAGGCTTGCTTCCGTGACGAAGGCACAGTAATGGGACATGGAAAATGCCAGCATTAAGTGCTTCTCTCCACCTTGCTGTGTGACCTTTTGGAATGAATATAATGACTGCATTGGCTCTGTTAGCTGGCAGCAAACACTAGTCTTAGTGTCTCTACCCACTTTCTGAGCTCAGAAGCTGGCTTGGTATTAAACACACTCCACAGACTCAGAGGCGGGAAGGACATCCCCAAAGTCTTTCACTGTGGTAACTCACTTGACTTTCTCTCTGTCGCGGACTTGATTCAGTGCCACACAAAAAGGAGTCCCTGGTCCCGACACCATTAACTGATGTCCTGACAGTCGGATGATCATGATGGCTGCAGAATATTTAGTGGGTGGCAGGATATATACGGAAAATTCTCTACGAAAGGGGAATTCACAATCTAGGAAGAACGCCAAAACCTTTTATCCCACTGTTCAGCTAAAACATAACCTCATGAGTTATTTTAGAATTTTCTTCTTGATGCCTTTGAATCGTGGTTGACTGGAGGAAACTCAAGCCTCGTGAGATGATGCTGGGAAGAAGGGAAGGTGACTGTCGTGCCACACTCGTACCAGTGACGTGAATGAATGACGCTAACTAGGCCCCTGTCCTCACCTTGTTGCTAAACTTCCTTCCAAGGGGAGTCCTAAGCAGTGAACCCTCCTCACTGCTATATTTGGTCCCCATAACGAACAGAGGCCACATCCCATCCAAGGTTCACTCTGCAGAACTAATGAGTTTATTGACTCCTTACAAAGCATAGGGGAGGTGCTCACTACAGAGGCGTGGGGGCTTCTCCCAGCAACAGGCCGCACCTGCAAAGCCTTGACCCAGCATGGATGAGGATTGCCCTGTAGCTGCATATATGGAGCCCCTAAGTCATGCCCTCACCTTCCCCTAGCATGTAGCATATGCTATCCCCAACTGAGGTCACATGCAGTAAGGCAAGGTTACATATACCATGCGATAGAGGGGAGCTAAAAACTCAGAAAAGGGGGGGGGGGGTTCGGTGACCATCCCTGTTAATGAGGAGATGACATCAGTCAACATACCTAATTGGAGGTGCTCCTCCCCAAAATGATGGCTGCTTGCGTCGGAGGACAGTCACTCACAACACACCCCTCCCATCCACCCCAGTGCAAGGCCTACTCTGCATAGAGATAGAGAATAATTGTTTCAAAGCATAAATCAGAGTGTTTGCGTTTCTCACAAAAATACATACACGCTACACCTTCCACTGTTTCACCTCATAAGTGGACCTCACAAATCACCCAGCCCCCCTACCCCATGTGCTTCTCGGGCCTCGCCTATTTTGACTCCCAGCCATGCTCATTCTTTGTCATCTTTGGCAGACTAACCCCCACCAATCCCAGCTTTTAAGCCTTCTTCATTGAGGCAGGTTTAGTCCCACTGGTCAAACCAAAAATTTAAAAAAAAAAAGAAATAGAGCATATAGAAAAGCTATATAGAGATAGAAAACACACAGAGAATCTGGATACTGTATGTTGTGTTGTCTTTGAGTTGTTGGAGTGCTAAGGAAGGAATAATAGCTGCTGAAAGACATCATTTATAATCAACTCTCATCCATCTTATGTTTGATGCTCCCCATCTTCCTCTACATCTCCAGAATCAAACTCACATCCCTCACTACAATAATCAATCCTTCTACAATGAAACCACACCCCAGCTTACCAAGTCTCTGGATTACATCATTTTTCTCTTGGTCTGTATTTAATCTTGGGTTGTTTGGTTTGTTAGTCAGTCAGTTATCATAAATACAATGGAATATTGTATAATGTCTGGTATACACTGTGTTATTCCATCCAGGTTTGTGTACCTACATTGTTGGGCATCCCTGATGACTTTGTCTAACGATGCAGTTTCACAATGTATCTACTGCTTTTAAGTGTCATGTGACTGTATAGCAGTTTTAAACACAAACGCACATACACACAAAGAGAGACAGAGAGAGAGAGAGAGAGAGAGAGAGAGAGAGAGAGAGAGAATCACCCTTCTTTCTTGCCATAGTTTAAATTAAAAACTGTAAATCTGAGTCTGGGAACATGGCTCAGTAGGTACAGTGCTTGTTGCACTCGTGTGAGAACATAAATTCAGTCTTACACATACACACACAAAATTGTGAGTCTTCTTAGGAGTCTTCAAACTTTGACATTGTGATTATTTTCAGAGAAATTATAAAACTCGGGCCTTGAAAATGAATCAGTATATCCCACAGCCTCACACTAGACTCTGAGGTTGAGGAGGCAAACGGCCTCACTCCCTTCTGAAGAGCAACGGTTCATCAGCTTCTGGGTATGTGTTATCGCTGCTCAGGTGGTCCTCATTTGCCTAACTTGCCTGTGAACTATCCTGCTCTCCAAAACCCATGTTTCCTATTTACTCTGTCCTTTATTGAGGGTTATGCAAAACTTTTAGAATTCAGTGATAAAATTCGAGTCCTTCATGTCAAGCTTGAATCAAACGGGGCCTCAAATGTGATTGTTTCTTCCACTGTATCTGATGTTTAAACTGGCAGTTTTTACAGATCATTTTCTTTGACCTCTATATCACATAGAAATCTGTACTACAGGAATTGTGTCTCAGGAACAAGGTTTGTATGTTCTCATATGTTTCAATGAAAGCAATACTTTGGAGGGACACTGATCTTTTAAGGAAAGTCACAAATATACACATGGAAGCATTTGCATGTTCACATCCACACAATTCTACATATAGTGATTCAGCGGCAACCTCCAACATCCTTGAGCCATCGGAAGCAGGTCCACAGATCACAGACGGAGCATCAAGGCTGCACAGAAAAGCCCTGAGAAGCAGGCACGCTGGTGCTCACTGCTCCCAGAGCAAGCAGAGTGGCCTGTGTCACTCCAAGTCACCAGAAAGGAAAACATAAAAGGTGAATAAAAGTACTTTGAAAGTATCATATATTTCAACATTCTGAGCCCATGGAGTGATCATAGCCTGTTATCAAAAGATCTGCCTGTGCTACAGGTATGCCCTTCCCTTACATTCTAATCGAGCCTAAAACTCCTTCAGTCAGAACCTTCGCCTCTCATTGATCTACAGGATATGCATAGGAATAAAAGACAGTACATAATGATAAAATGACTGTCTATATTCAGAGATGTGTGAAATTTAATGTAAAGTGAACTGCTCATATAATGTGGAGTTTGCTACTGCAGTATGTGTTTTCCTTCTGATTTCAGTGAATTGCACCACAGTTCTTGCATATAATTTAAAAATGAGCCAAGTGAAGTAGTATGAAATTAGAATCAAGATTTGTAACACTGCATGCTCAATTAAGAACTTTGAGTAGAGGTGTATGCCCCAGCTCACCTAGGAAGTCAGCTCCACACTTTGTGATGGCTCCTAATTCAACTTTCCTCTTAGCCTCACTTTCTCTACCCAAAGCCAATCATCTAGGCTGGCTTCATGTCTGAGGCATACGCTGCGGTGACTCATGAGAGTTCAGAAGAACTAAGAGTACTTCTAAAAAGAGAACAGGTACTTCAGGTGGAAGGAAGCAGAAGGAGGAACAAGGCCCGGAAAGGAATAAAGAGCTAGTCAATCACATGTCAGAGAGAGAACACCAAGATGAAATGTATTTAGCTGAGTTGCTAAAGATATGCAGAGCGTGAGTACCAGCCACAGCACATAGCACTGCCCAACCTGCATCAAATCAAACCATCTGCAAGGAGAGTTATGACCACTGGATTCTTCACATCCTTTTAAGAAGCTTGAAGTATTATATTTTTATTCTGACCATCACTTAATGACTTCAGTAAAGGTTTTAATAAGGAATTATGATTACCTTTTATGGGTTCAGATTAAAGATAACCTTATTCTTCGCACGAGTGATTCACAAAGTTAATGCCTAAATTTCTCATTCTTTGCTTTATCGAAAATCTACATAGTAGATTGGTATGTACATAAAGGCTAAGAGTTTGGATAAAACCATGGCTTTATGAGCAGACTTGGCTTCACAAGTTTTGAACATTCATATAAATAATCAAAAACTTGCCAGGTGGTGGTGGCGCACGCCTTTAATCCCAGCACTCGGGAGACAGAGGCAGGTGGATCTCTGTGAGTTCGAGACCAGCCTGGTCTACAGAGCTAGTTCCAGAACAGGCTCCAAAGCCACAGAGAAACCCTGTCTCGAACCCCACCCCCCCCCCAAAAAATAAAAAACTTGCTGTAACCTTTTAATAGAAATCTACATTTTCCTGGATAGTTTTCTCCTTTTGATTTTTGAGAGTTTTATACATATATACATATGCACACCATTTCTGCCTCCCCTTCCCATACAACTTCTTGTTTTCTAATGAGAGGCAGCTAGCAGGTGGCTTGAGATTGGAAGAATTGAGCTGGGAAGGTGGGAGGAGTTGGAAGGAATAGATGGAGGGGAATGGTGATCAGGATATAATATATGAAAAAATCTTTTCAATAAAAGAAAAATCAATGATCTTTTTATCCTATAAAAAACTTTTTGACTAGATGCACAATACAATAAATGCAAGCCTTTGCCTTTTTAAATCTTGTCTCAAACACCTAGGGACAGAAGTAGTTAAAATTTTTATATACAATATCAACTAAATATATTTAGGGACAGGATTTAAACTACATACAAGATTAATTTATTGTTTACCTTACACAAATACCTGAAGGTAATTTTTATAAAAATGTTTGTTTAGCCACATTCTGACTATTTCATATAACAGGAATGTTAATGTAAAATTTTATACTTTGTCTGTACTTAGATGTTCCAAATTTTGGTGCATTGCAGACTTCAGATTTTCAGGCTATCCATGTTGCATTTATATAAAGTTTGGGTTTTGTTATAAAATTACCATCAAAAGGTATTGCTGTGATCCATGGGACTATGAGAATTATGGAAGTTAGAACTTACTGCTTCAAAGTCTCACATACAAACAAGCCTTTTTGTAGCTTCACAACATGCTAAGAATGCACTAGACTTTTATATTTCCACAGGTAAATTTTAAATGAAACCATATTCTATCCTTTTAATAGGTGCTCAGATAGACAGACACTAGACAGTAGTAGGACTAGAAACAGTGCTAATAGTGATCAAACTTTTATACATCTGGCTATGATTGTTACCTGTAGAAAGGCTGTCCGCTCACAATGTTGATACCGACCTGTTTGCTCTTTTTATCATTCACATAGTGTTAGGGAATTCGATCATTTATGATAAATGTCTTCAGTCTTCTGCTAACAAGTGACATTATGTACTGCTAAAGATGGAGATGATGTAGAACTATGCTTCATAAATTTCATTTGTAGACATACAATAGAAAAAATGAAAAAGCAGTAAAGATCGCATATGCTTGTTTGAAAAAAAAATGGCTAGAAACCAAGACTCAAGAAATCATACCTTGCCCAAAGTCAGAAAACAGTAGGACCAAGGCCACATATCTCCCTTATTAGACTGGATGCTTTTCCATGTTCAAGGCTCATTACAAAGAGCTGTAAGAAGACAATGAAAGAATTCTACTATAAAATTTAACAATGTTGTGGCTGGAGAGATGACTCAGTGGTTAAGAGCACTGTCTGCTCTTCCAGAGGTTCTGAGTTCAATTCCCAGCAACCACATGGTGCCTCCAAACCATCTGTAAAGAGATCTGGCACCCTCCTCTGGCGTGTGGGTATAAATGGAAGCAGAAAGTTGTATACATAATAAATAAATCTTTAAAAAAAATTAACAATGTGGTGGTTGGTTTAAATTGTCAACTTGGCACAATCTAGAATCACCTACAAAATCTCAATGGGAGAATATCTGGACTAGGTTGGTCTATAAGTATGTTTATAGAGAATTATTTTGACTGTGTTAACTGAAGTGGAAGATTTAGCCATGGGTAGGTAGCATCATTCCCTAGGCTGGGTATTTTGGCTTACGTAAGGCTAAAAGTATATGCAGAAGAGACAAGAAGAGTATAAGAGCCACAAGTGATGGATGGCTCTACAGAAACTGGGTCTTCCAGACACAGCAGACGTAATGTACCAATGAACTCATGAAGACTGGGACAGCACACACTGGTCCTACACAGGTTCAAGCCAGATAAAATCTCAGCACTGAAAAGAGAAAGTGGACACAAAGCCCCACCCATTACCAAAATACTCTTTGTAATTGATATCCGCTGGCAAAGGGGAAAAAATGGTTTTCTTTTTTTTTAAATATTTATTTATTTATTTATTATGTATACAATATTCTGTCTGTGTGTATGTCTGCAGGCCAGAAGAGGGCACCAGACCTCATTACAGATGGTTGTGAGCCACCATGTGGTTGCTGGGAATTGAACTCAGGACCTTTGGAAGAGCAGGCAATGCTCTTAACCACTGAGCCATCTCTCCAGCCCAAAAAATGGTTTTCTACAATGGAGTCTCACTGGGTATATCCAGGGAAGGGCTTATGCCCAGGAGTAGTTGGCCAATATAGAGCAAATACAAGGTTAGGTTGTAATTTGGGGAAGGATTTAGTGTTTGTTTTGACTTGTTTTGTCTTATTTTTCTTGGCTTGTTTTATTTTTCTTTTATTTTGAGAGAGAAAGAACATGAAGTTGGGTGAATAGGGAGGTAGTGAGTATCTGGGAGAAGTTGTGAGAGAAAGCATGATCAAAACATATTGTATACAAATTTTATCACAAAGTCTCTCTTTGATAAATTTTATTTTTATTACCAAGACCAATTACATCTATTTATGGAGTACAGGAAATTGGATGTATCCAATGTGGGACGGTTAAATTAAGCCAACGAGCAGCTATCGTATCACATGTCATTTTGCTATGAAGCATATGAAATTTACCTTCCCTACCATCTAAACCTTCCATGTTATACACCTCAAAACCCTGTGCATTTTTCATGCTCCCTCTCTCCTACTTCCTCATTTTCAGCATCTCACAATTGTCATTGTACCCCCACAAATGAATTTGTTTAGACTCTATGTATTAGTGAATTTGCATAGTTATCTTGATATGACTGATATATTTCCACTTAGCATAATATCTTTCATACCCGTCTATGACAGGGTCACCATTTTATAGCGATAGAGGTATGCCTTACTTTGAATCCTTTCTTCATTAATGAGACTATGGGTTGATGATTCTATGTTAACACTTCTTGAGCATTGCTTGCATTGCTTGCATGGAAATGAGATGCAGGTATTACATGCATTGACTTCATTTCCTTTGGATAACAAAAGGAAGTAGAATAATTGGACCATGTGTTTATTCTATTTTTAGGTTTTGGAGGAACTTACATTGTATTTTCCCTAATGTATATGCCAATTTACAAGGCCACAGAGTTTGCAAGTATTACATTTCTTTCCAATTTGGCCAATAGTCATCATTTGTTAATTTGATAATGTCGTCTCTAACTGAAGAGGGGAGGTGCCTCTGTGTAACTTTAATTTGTAGTTTCCTAGTGATTAGTCATGTTCAGCAACCTGTTTCCCTTTTAATTTTTATTCCAGGGAATGTCTATTGAGGCCCCTTGCTCATTTAAGACAGTTTTATTTGCCTACAAACCGTGTTCTGTATGGTTTTGACATTAACCACCTCCTGATATGTATGTTGTTTGCAAACACTTTGCTATCTCAGGAGCTTCTGCTGACTGTCTTGTTCTGCTATAAAGATGCTTTGTACATCGACACAGTCCAGTCTATTATGTTTTGGTTTTGGCAGGTCCATGTCTGTTCTACCATGTTTTGGTTTTGGCATGTCTATGCCCTAGGACTCTTATCTAAAAAGTCATTTTCTAAATGAATGACATTGTCCTTCTTCTCTGTGTTCTAGTCATCTTATAGTTTAAGTAAGTCCTTAATCCATTTTAGTCAAGTTATGGATTCCGGGAGCCATTCGTTTGGGATGAATCTTTCTCAGTACCCCATCTTCTTCTACTTTAGTTAATTTCCAATGAAAGCATGTCTGGCCCCATTTGTTGTTTGGCTTTTGATAACTCTGTTTTGTCCCACTAGAGAACCCCTGAAACAGCTTTAATGCTTATCACATTGAGCCGCACTAAACTGCAGCGAAGACTTCAGATGATCTGCCTTTAAATCAAGGCAGAGTAAAACTTAAGCTGTTACTCATGATTGTCCCACAATGCACACAGCTTCACTGTCAGCAGCAATGTATTCGAATGCAAGGAGAAATTCCACTTAGATCCTGAATCTTGTGGTTTTGCATTGATTTCTCATAAAACAAGACTTGGTATTCTCCTTTCCCCCTTTATCCAGCCTGAATTGATTCTGTCCTACTCAGAGAATTACCTGAAGTTACTTCTGCATTGCCCTGCAATCTTATCAAGTGTATCCTAGAGAGCCTAACAGAAAAGTGAAAAAATTCTCATCACCTGGAGATGACAGAAAGGAGCTGTGACTCACTGTCATCTTGAGGGAGACAATGAAGTTTCAACAATTTTTCTAAGAAAAGCTATTCAAATTCTCTGGCGGGTCAAGTGGTTCTGATTAAGAAGTTTCGAGCGCAGAATAAAAATCAAAACTTACTTTTCTATTTTTCTTTTAACAGATGCAAGAAACTTCTGAATTTCCTAAAACTGCAAGACTAATGAGGTGGGGGCCGGAAGATGGCTCCACTGTGTAAGGTGCTTGCCGCTAAAGCTGGCGACCCAAGTTCGATCCCTGGGACACACATGTTGGAAAGACAAAATTGACTCTCCCAGGTTGTCCTCTGACTTCTGTGTGCCCCAAGACCCACAAAATCAGTAACTAAAATTTTGTTTAAAAAAAAGAAAGAAAAAGGAGATGAAATTATTGCTGGAAACGCCCTAGAAACTCTCCCAGCTGCGTAACCTCTTTAAAAACATGCAATGTCGAATCCTATTTCCAGGAAAAATTTTGATTAGATGAGTTGTCAAGGATCCACCCTCGGATTGCTGGTCCACGTATCACTCTGTTTAGGTGTGCTACATGCCCTCTGTCTAAGTATTTTTATATAAGTGCTAAGCAAGCCCGTCTTGAGTGCTTTATGGATAATTTTTCCCTCAGTTCTGGAGAGCAAGGGCCACCCAGTCATCACAGTTGTTTATGTTCTTAGAAAAGTCGCTCCAAGCCCCATCATTGGTGTGTCTAAGTGGTGCAAGGCAAGAGTTTTTGCTAAGTTGTAAACCTAGAAACAGTCAATGCATACCTCCAACACTGGCATGCTAAAGATGCGATGAAAATGTCAGGCTGCATCCACTTCTTGTGGTAAATTTGTGATCCTGTAATATCATACACTGTGTAAAGGCAGTTGGAAAATTTGACCCGATTTTGCTTCCGTTTCACCTTATAGTGAATGAATAAAATATAACTATGAGAATAATTGTTCACAAGAATGGCTCGCTGAGGAGTCTTTTGTTGACCTATGATTTTCAGCTTAATGGACACGAAAGGGAATACACCGTAATTCTAGCATCTGAAGAGAGGAACAGGCTTCATCCCTACAGCTGCAGGAGCTGAAGAGCTGTGGTAGTGCAGTCCTGGACGTTCCTGGTCATCTCACAGGCACGGTCCAGTGCGTACGGAGCACTTGATCCATCCTGCAGCATGTATAGATGGCCCTTTCATGAAAACCAGCATCTCAACCTAACGAGCACGGTCCAGTGCGTACGGAGCACTTGATCCATCCTGCAGCAGGTACAGACGGCCCTTTCATGAAAACCAGCATCTCAACCTAACGAGCTACAGACTCGCTCTGCAGACTAATTATGGAGCAACTCCAGTGTCCCAGGAGAAATAATGCCAAAGAGCAAGAGAAGTCACTGCCTCTCGGTCTTCCTTTTCCATCTTTGGGGTTACTTCCACAGGCAAATATTTTAATAGAGGAGGTTTTAGCTGGAGGTGGTTGACTATCAGGAGACTAAAATTTAGAGGTGACAAACATGGCTTAGAGTTGTCAAGGAGAAAAAAATAATTATTTTTTAATGAATTAATGAAACTGTTTAGCAAACATAAAAGAAATGAAAATTTTAAGATGCTTCAAGGATTACCATGGATGAAGAGCCTGGACATGTTAGAGAGGATGGAGTGAGGGTTAGAACTGTAGCCATAGAGGATGGAGTGAGGGTTAGAACCATAGCCATAGAGGGTTAGAACCCTTTTCTTGGCCATCACAGATGGTCCTAGCTAATATCCTTACATTAATAAGAATCCACAGGTTGACTCACAAGAAATAAACATAACAAATATATTTAATAATCTCTATGTCTGTGTATCTGGGATATGTCTGTATATGTGTTCATGTGTGTGTATGCACAGTGTGAGTGTATATGCATATATGTGCATGTCAGACACACTAGGGGGTCTTCCTCAGTCATTCTCCATCTTATTCCTCTGAGATAGGGTCTCTGTTGATAGAGCTCACTGATTCAGAAGGCGGGGCTGACAGGCAGTAAGGTGCATTGATCCTCCTGTCTTACCTCAGCTGCTGAAGCGACAGACACCCATGCCAGATCTTTTTCTCTAGGTGGTGGTTAGTTAGGCTCTGGTCCTTATGCTGGTTTCACAAGAACTTTCCTCACTGGCCTATCCTCCTAGCCATTGATCATAGTTTTATATGATATAGGAGCTTCAGATCAAAGACCAAAGACCCAGGGTGACTGTGCATTTGTCTACACGGGTTCAGTAAAGCACCGACCACCATTTAGAATTGTGAGGAGACAAAAGCACCACACAGTGATGCAGTAAGAGTAGAACCCCAGCCATTCCCCCGTTGAGATGCTTTGAGATGCTTTGTGGCCGTGGTACGGAGCATACCTTGCCTCCGAGCCTATGGCATGCTCCCTTTGGAAAGGGGGTTTTCAGTGCTCACAGGAGACAAGCTACATTGGGAATTTCTAAGGTCAGTGCTGACACAGAAAGAGAAAAGAAAAATGGAAGCAATACTTTTAGGCTTTACTGCTTGGTTTACAGAAAAGACACTTGGAATTCCACAGCCCTCACCCTTAAGCCATTTTCTAGAGAAGGAATTCTGGTTGCCGTGACTTGCTTTAAGGAGAGGAAGGGGATCAGGGGGAAGGCAGACAAGAAAGCAGACAGATTGCACATTTGGAGGCCTGTTTCTGAGGTCTGTGGTGTTCAATGCTAGGATGACTGAACAATGCGAGTGAGATTGGAAACAAGACCAGGGATAGGGTACATGGTTTACTCAAACTCAGGCTTCATTGAGTGCCATTGTGTTTTCACATCTGTAAAAGGAAGGTAGACATCGAGTTCATAGGATTCTTGGGAAACAAGAACAAGACAATTTGTAAAACCATTTGCTGATTACGTACACAATTGCTAGTGAAAAGATTTAAAAAAAAAACTTCACATCTATAGCCAAATGTCCTATGTATTATTACGTTTATAGCCTCAGAGCTCAGCACACACTAAACATTCAGGAAAATCTTTTAAAATTGTTTCATATATTCCATATGCGCTAAATGTCTTCTGCCTATCCCCTTGCCACAGAAATGCCAAACCTCCCTTTCTAAGCTGCTCTGCTCAAGTGTGGTCCTGCTGGAGACATCCTCATAATTGCTTCTTTCCCCCGAAAGGACCTGTGTAGGACCTGTGTGGGCGGTTTGCTCTAGGAATGAATCACAGCTAACTGAACAGCCCAAGAATCAGTTCAGGAATCAATCTCATCAAGGCTGTGCACTTGCATTTAACGGTCCCCATAACAATTTGTTCCACCGGTGAAGTGCAATGTTGCGTTTCAAGATAAGCAGTCACATGCTCAGCTAAGCCCGCAGAGCAGGCTCCTGTCCCCAGCACCATATCATTCTCGTCGATTGCATTTTGCTGGGATCATGAGCAGGTATTGCTACGCTGCGTTATTTAGATTTTAAATTCAAACTTTCTGTAAATATTTATGCTTTGTGTGGGAAGAGCAAGTTGGCATTGCTAATAAAATAGACCGAAGGAAGGGCAAACCTCTCTCCCCTGGCATTCTGGGGTGGGTACGGACCTACAAAAGCCTCCTGGCTTTAGAATCAGAGATGGGATGATGCTGATCCTCTAGTTGGGCCAACCCAAGTGCGTGTTCAAATTGCAGATGAGGGACCTCATTTCCAGGAGCACCTCACTTCTTTACCTGTAGGTCTGTGTCTGTCTAGTGATTAGCATTTTGACAAATTCCAGCTGTTGCTGATTGGTCAATTCCACGTCCATACTTGGAGAATGGGTTTTCTAAAGTAAAAGAAAGAACCTAACTACATGCAGGGTCTTTCCTTAACAAAAGTGAGTTTAATGGATCCACATTTTTTCTCTATCTGGAATAGAGACATAGCTTTGGGGTGGGGGAGCACATAAAATCACATGCCTGGAAGTCCTCCATAGGACAGGAAGACTCACGGGAGCCAGGTGCCTTTAGCGGCACACCCCAGCTTTTGGCTTCCAACTCCTGGAAGTTCCAAGTAGAGCCTCACAAGGAAGTCAGCATAGCATGGGGGACTCTGGCAAAGAAGGGCATGACTTTCCTGTCAAGTTGCCCTAGGCAACAGTAAAAGAAGCAGAACCAAATACAGACGGTGGTTGGGGAAGATTGCAGCACTGCTGGGGCCCTGTGTGAAAAAAAAAAAATTAAGCCCAAGGTAAAACCCTTTGGCACGTCAGAACCAGAACCCTGAAACTCAAGGCTGGAAGTCAGTCAGAAGGTCCTTGAGCCCATGGACAGAAAATATCAGTATCCTGTGTCTTTTGCCATTTACAAGATAGCAAGACCGCTGCAGTAGAGAAGTTACATTTTAATGCGATCCTATTTCCATTGCACAAACATGAAACTTTACTTGCAGAAGACTTTATCTTTGTACATTAAGTTGACTGTGTCATTTCTCAACTGAAAATTTAACCGTAGTGTGTTCAGTGCACAGCCATTCCCAAACCTCTGGTTCTACCTGCAAGGTTCTGCCGTGACCCTTGCTACTCAGCTGTCCTTGTTCTAGCAGGAGCATCACCTGAGAACCGTCTAGAAGTCAGTTGGCCAGCCCTCTACCCTGGCTCCCTGTTCACATCATAGTCATCTAAGAACTGCTTCATATTAGCCACTGTCTCTCTTGGATCCCTTTAGCTATAATCAGTGAGTCTGTGTTATACATACTGAATGCCGGCCTTGACTATTATGCCAGGTGCAAAAACTACTTCAGAATCATCATTCTGTTCTCAGAAATGTTTATTGCTTTTTATGTTATTGGCACAAACTGGCTCTTTGCAGAAAGCCCAGAGAGAACTATCCTCAAAAGTGAGGATGAGAACATGACTTGTTCAGTAGTAATAACAGCAGTAACCAGAGACAGCACTCCCCAGTCCCTGATTTTACACCTGGCTCTTGGGCCCTCTGCTGCTCTAAAAGCCTTGCAGGGGAACATTGATTCCCTCCCACTGCCAGCCGTGTCTGCTCAGAATTACCTCAGATGGTACTTAGCAGAAAGCAGGGCTGTGAATCTCCCCACCTGCTCCTAACTTCAGTGATGGTACCTAGTGCAGAGTGAAAACAGTGTCAAAAGACCGTTAAGCCTCAGTGATACCTTGTATTCTCTGCTCCACCTGTGGAGAAAGGCATGTTCCATGCTTGCCCAGGCAACAGAAGTTACATGATGAGGGGTGTGCCCATGCTAGGGGGCATGGACTTCAGGGAAAACTGGAGCCTCTATTTCCCAGTCTCTATATTTTACATAACTGGTGTATAAGGAAAGTGTTGTAGGTGGGCTAAGAAATCTCAAAAATATAACACATCACCTGAGTGGTGTGTGCATGTGTGTGTGTACAGTGTCTATGTACATGATGTGTGTGCATACTTGTATAAGTGTGTGCTCATATATATGTGTGTGCATATGTGCACTGTGTATATGCATGATGCGTGTGCTTGTATATGTGTGTGTACTCATATGTGTGTGTAGATGTGTGCACTGTATGTATGCATGATGTGTGTGTGGTCGTACATGTGTGTGCATGTGTGCACTGTGTATATGTATGATGTGTGTGTACATATATGTGTGTATATGTATGTTCACCCTTCATTTTCACTTTAGTTGTCTCATGGCACTGGATAGGCTGCAGTGAATACAAACAGCTTGACTACTCAAGTGACTAGCCTGTGGGTAGAAGTATGGCGGTGATCTAATGTCAGTGGTTTTCATCCCATCTGACAATGGGACCTCAAACCGATTCAAAGTATCTCTGGAATTTCTTTGAAGTCACAGATGTTTCTCACAGAGACTCTTTGCTGTGCTCCCTGGTACTAGTGTGTTAGGACTGGGCATTTCTTTGGTGAGTTCCATCCATGGTCAGTGTCACGCTTGAAGATGCTTGGAAGGCGAGGGCCACAGTGTCTTTGATGACAGAGAAAATGCTGTTGGTAGACACTTAGCCAAACTGTTCTTCTGGTTTTCATGGAATCTACCCCCCTGTTCTGTGGAACACAAATCCTGGTATGCAGATGCCATCCACATTCAATTATTATATTCCTCTGCTTATGACAAAGTTTTTAACAGGCTGGGACCCACGCATCCTGACTTGCAAGCATTCTCTGGGATGGCTCTCTCTCTGTGTGCATCTGAACAACACTGTGTGACAAATGAGAACAGTCTGCAAACCTACTGATTTGAAACAAATGACAACTGAATGAGCATTGCCCACAGGTTTTCAATTCTCTTGGAAAGAGCTAGCAGTGTCCAGAACAAGTATGAATAACATTATAGAAACTGAAAGGAAGTAAAACCACAATTCCTAATCAAAATTTTAGTGCTTTATTCCCCATTCAAATATAATTCATAAAATAAATAGGTCTTGATCTGAAACTTTGTTTACTTTATAGAAAATTTTTGGCTTCAGTATATCAGTCATACAAAGATACCAAGAAAGAAAAAAAAGAATTTTCCCAAAATGTAAAATAGTTAATAGCACTATCAAAATTTAGCCGGTGTCTTTTGTCTATAAAAATTTTACTCATTGCACCACGAGCTATAAATCTGGTGTGTTTACTGGTAAGAGAAGTAGGAGAGAAGAATCATGGGGACTGTCACTTTTAGTGAAAGGATTAACTTTGAAATAGATATAGTTTGATAAGATAGAGAAAAGGACCCAAAGAGGGGGAATGGAAGATAACTGTTGAGAAATGTGCCAATTAAATGCATCAAATATTGAGAAAGGAAAGAGAAAATTGTAAAATGAAGGCAGACAGGTGAGGAGAGGTATGTGCAGTGCAGTGAGGATGGATAAGGGGTGTTTGGAAGCATCCTCAGTCAAATTTCCATTACAAATGTGAGACATTTCTCAGTCCAAGCAAGGTGACCCTGGAGATGGATCATCGCACAAAGCTCCCCTTAATGTTCCTAAGGGTGAACTCTCGATGGCTTTCAACCTGATCCATAGCTTTGTCTTCACAGATCAGATTCTGTGTGATTTTGGTGTCTTCTGGAGAAAGAATCCTTTGTTTGAATTATTCTAACTGCCTTCTGTGGGTTTTTCTGCAGCCACTAAATGATTCCTCGGGCAAATCAGATCTACACAATGCTGTCTACACACTCAAAAGAACCCATGGGCCCGTTTCACCTGCACTCCTTTTTAAGTTGAGAACACTGCCTCCAGCACTCCTCCGTATCTAATATGCCCTTCGTATGTGGGTAGGGACCACCATCCTGATGTGGGATTTCCCTCTGTATTCTTGAATACCATTGATGAATAAAGAAACTGCTGTGGACCTATAGCAGGGCAGAGCTTAGGTAGGCAGGGAAGACAGAACTGAATGCTGGGAGAAAGGATAGCGGAGTCAGAGAGACGCCATGGAGCCCCACTGAAGACAGATACTGGAACTTTAACCAGTAAGTCACACACACAGATTAATAGAAATGGGTTAAATTAATATGTAAGAGTTAGCCAATTAGAAGCTAGAGCTAATGGACCAAGCAGTGATTTAATTAATACAGTTTCTGTGTGGTTATTTTGGTTCTGGGCAGCTGGAAACCAACTAGCAACCTCTTTACTACATTATCCCACTGGGTTTTCCACTGGGCAGGACACCAATTCTTAAATAATTCTTTAAAAATAAATCTTGAGTCTAAAATACTTCAAAAAAGTCCTGAGTTTGTATATATTCATTCCACTCTATATTTTTGCACAGGTGTGATTTAACTTCTGTGAGAAAGAGTAGGAGGGGGAGAGAAAGAAAGCACTCAAAAGAGGGAGCGAACCCTCAATGAAAAGGTCAGTTTACATCTGACCTCTGTTCTGCTTGCACCTCAGGAGCCACTAAGCCCTATGGTCCTCAAGGGCAGATTTATCTTACCCCCACAGTGATGCCTCATATCTCCCAAAAGAAAAGGAAATAAAATGAAGAAATAGGTTCCGTACTTCAGAACAAGCACTAAATAAATTCATGCAATTTTCTGTTGCAGCTAGAAACATATTTCTCCGTGCTTTATGCTGGCAGACGTTGTTTGCTGGTTATCGCCTGGTCTTCATGAATTATTAAGAGCTAACCCTTATGAAGCAAATATTTTATATTTCAGTCCAAAGTGATAGGAGAGAAAGGACCTGAGCAAAGGCACACAGCCATTTTCCTGTAGCACGAGCAAGTTTCCCTTTCGCTGAAAAATAATTCTCTTTTCCTTGATTTTATGGAATTATAAAAGTTCTGGCATCTGTAATTCTAGTTCTTGGAAGGTAGAGGCAGGAGGTCCAAGCCAGAGTCATCTGCTCAGAGAGGCCAGTGGTACCAGATAAAAGCACAGGATACTTGAAACACGGGCTCAGTCTACTATCCAATTCTTTCCTTCCTTCCCTTTCAGGGTTTTTTTCAGCCATGGAAAGCTGATTTTGCAGTGGTCGGAATAGAACCCAAAACTTGGACATGCTAGAGAAGACCACTGTCCTTCACCTTCAGACTCTCAATTCTTTATTATGAGGTTCCTTAATGATCTATATGTTCTCCAGAACCATAATTGATAGTACCGTTTGCCGTTTCTTCAATTTTAAGTACTGGATTTTAGTGAAATTGTACAATTTCAGTAGATTCCCAATAGCACATTTCTGGAGTTAGTCAATGCATCACATGACCAAAGCATTGTGTATAATCACCTGTCAGCAAAGACTCTTCTCTGTAAGCAAACGGGAACTGTCACAGGAATCTACAACTGGACACGATGCAGAGATCAGGTGGATCATGGGAAACACAGGCCAACCTATACATCTACAACACAGCACAGGAAACATCAGAGCAGAGAAGATGAAAAGATTTTAAGAGCCAGAATCCCAGAAATCCTGCTGTGCACTGTCCCTCCTAGAACAGCTGCAGAGGCAAGATCTGAACAGTACCTAGATAGGAGAACTAGGAAGTGGGAAGGGCTCAAAGGGTCCCAGCCTAGACAAAGAAGTACTGGCAGAGAATGACTGCTGGTACACACACACACACACACACACACACACACACACACACACATAGAAGGGGAGGGAGGGAGGAAGTGAAGGAGGGAGGGAGGGAGGGAGGGAGGGAGGGAGGGGAAGAATGAATTAATTTCCCCCAGGGTTAAGTTCCCTTATCTAATACAAAGTGGGCTGGCCCTGAAACCATAATCACAGAAAGAGCAAAATCGGGCTCAGCAGGTTGTATTCATGCATTTGTGCATATAAAATGAAAAGAGGCTAGAAATTTGAGGTCCATGGGAGGAGTTGGAGGGAGCAATGTCAGGAAAAGGCGAAAGTGATGTAATTATGCTTTAATTAAAATTGTATTTTAAAATAGAAAAAAATACACAGTTAAAAGTAGCCTTGAAGAAATAAGGAAGAAGACAGAAATCTTCCAAGTATGATTCAAGTCAAAATTTTTCTGTAGGTCCTTCCCTCCTTCCCGACTCAGTTCAGCACTTTCTCTCACTAGTGCAAAGAGGCTGTGAGCAGAGAGCGAAGCTGGCCTGGCTGGGTAGCTGCCTCTCCTGCCATGGCTAGACACAAGGTCATTTCCGCATTTCTACACTGTAAACCAAACCAGCTTGGGGTTTCTAGGAGAGTTGTTTCCAGATCCTTCCACTGGACTCTAAGTGATGGGATCAGTGCAAAGCTCCGAGTGTACCATGCTAGAAAGTTTGGTTGTCCAGAAAGCAGCAACAGGGGCTAAGTCTTTTCAGTGTGAGAGGTTGTCCCGGTGTCTTTAACTGAGGTGGGAAGAGCTGCCCATTATAGGAGACATCGTTTCCTGGATTTGGATCCTGAGCTGTGTGAGCACTGAGAAGGTGATCTGGGCACAGGCATGCCTGCATGCATTCTCTCTCTGCGCTGGACTGTGGGTGAGACCAGCTGTTTCAGGTTCCTGCTCCTTTGACTTCCCTGCAATGGCGGACTGTAACTTGGAACTGAGAGCTAACATAAATATTTCCTTACTTAAGTTTCTTTTGTTTGGGTATTTTATAACAATAACTGGAAATGAGATGAATACAGGGTATAACCCAGTAGAAAAAAATCCATCTGCTGTCCACAAATATCAGTAAGAAGTTGCATTGCATGCTAGGAGAGAACACGTGAGATGGTGGCGCCTACATGTGTTCTTCCATGGAGCATGTATCATTCCTCTTATAAAATATTATGCATATACCAAATTGTGCACACACATATATAATCCTAGATAAATGTGTGTCTGCATGTGTGCATGTGTGTGTTTAAAAATTGGCTATAGATTTCTTTATACACATCCTATTTTTTCAGTGAATTACTTTTATCCTTGTTATAAAATACTATATCTGTTAACTTCCAGTTAATTATTGTGTTCATATGCACCCAATCCTCTTACTCTTCCCTAATTCTACGTATTAGTCATTTATTTCTGCCATTTAAATCACTTTCAACCGGAATGGCTTTAGTTCATGAATTTAAGAAATGTCTCAGTTTCTTCCCTTTGAGAATATCGTAACAACACATGGGTGATGCTGGCTTTAGTTTGTCAAGGTTTCTAGGAGACACTTCGAGCAGGGTTAAAGTTACTGTTGTCTGAGTGCTTTGTTGGATGCGTGGATGCTTCTACAGGGGCAGCTGTGGGTCAAGGTGGTTTGTTACTTTTTGTTTTCTGAGACTGGGCAGAGACTTAAGGTTTTGACCCAAGGTTACCCCTGTAGGGCTTCCCATGCAGTTTCAGAGGGAGTTGGGATTGCCTTTTAGGATCTAGATTCAATGCCTTATACTGTCTTTTAAGCTTAGTTTACTGGAAGCCTGACCTACACTCAACAAGAAGTAGCTTAGAACGTAGAGACCTTTCCTCGAGGACACATGGTAGCCACCTTCCATAACCAGCCAATGTTGTGAGACGTGGGAGAAAGCCAGGAGTGTGAATGTATAAATGGTCAGGGAAGAAAGATTTATCCAAGAGGGGAAAGATTCAGTCATGCAGTTCTTTGAATATTCTATAGTGGGAAGTCATTCATGGAATCCACTTCTTTGTCCTGTGAGAAATGGAAGTCTAAATAAACTTGTACAGGTTAGTAAAACCAAACCCACTGGAAACTCATCATGACTTAATGTGGGGTGAGGGCTAGAGTTGGTCCTGGAAGCAGAAGCCAGGGCCAGGAAATAAGAAAGCATATCAGAACTTTTTTTTGTTTTTTAGCCCTTATTTTTATTATTTTATTTTACGTGTATGGAGCTTTGCCTGCATGTATGTGTCTGCAGTGCCTGTGGAGGCCGGAAGAGAGCATACATGATGCTCTACATGTGCTGGAGTTACAGACAGTTTGGAGTTGCCATGTGTATGCTAGAAATCGAACCCAGGTCCTCTGAGCAGCAAGTACTTTTAACTATCAAGCCATTTCTCCAACCTTCAGAAATTATTTTCAAAATACACATACAAATAACTGTGTAATTGACCTAAAATAGTCTGGTTCCAGTGTCCGAGCCAAGACGGGAGTGGAGCAGAAGGTGACAGCCACAAGGGGACTTCTGCAGGTCCAGGCTACCCATTGAGAAGATTTAGCCCCTGCTGCTGCTTTCTGGACAACCTAAAGCAACCAAAGTGGTCAAGACAGCATCCCTCCCAACAAACCCACTGGTTCTGTAGACATGTTCTCTAACTAGATCCGTAGATGAACCCTGGGATGCAGAATTTAACAGATAACTCTTTGCAGATGCTGTGGGGAGAAATTCCCTCTTATTGAAGAGAAGGAAAAGCAGATGAAACACTTTATATGGATAATATATGAAGCTATTTCTTAATACCACATAAAGTGGGGAAATGTCATTTTCCTTATTTCATGCGGAAAATAGCTTTTTAATGAGCTTTACAAAAGTGTTGTTAAGTTCACAAAAGAGCTTCATTCCGACTACCTGCTTTGGGGAGGGAAAGATCTAGAAATACCCATGGGAAAGGAAGAGAAGTTTCACAAAATTCTTGGGTGTCATCTCAAAGGCAACAGACTTTCATAATCTATAACGGCAGCTGGCTCTAAATTGTGGAAGATTGCCTGTGTCTGCTCCATTTCGTTTATTGCCTTATTTTGGCCACATTTTCATCAGTTCTCTCCTTCTCACTCCCTTACCCCCTCCCTGCTTTCCTCCCTCCCCCTCCCTCCCTCCCTCCCTCTCTCTCTCTCTCTCTCTCTCTCTCTCTCTCTTTCTGTCTCTCTCTGTCTCTCTGTCTCTGTCTGTCTCTGTCTCTCTCTGTCTGTCTCTCTGTCTCTCTCTCTGACTCTCTCTCTGTCTCTCTCTCTGTCTCTGTCTCTGTCTGTCTCTGTCTGTCTCTGTCTCTCTCTGTCTGTCTCTCTCTCTGTCTCTCTGTCTCTCTCTCTGACTCTCTCTCTGTCTCTCTCTCTGTCTCTCTGTCTCTGTCTGTCTCTGTCTGTCTCTGTCTCTCTGTCTCTCTCTGACTCTCTCTCTCTCTCTCTCTCTCTCTCTCTGTGTGTGTGTGTGTGTGTGTGCGTGTGCGTGTGCGTGTGTGTGTGTGTGGTGTGTGTGTGTGTGTGTGTGTGTGTGTGTGTAATAGGCCATTTCAGAACTACTCTTCTGTGGAGAACTGGTCATTGTCCCCAGGGAGCTGTCATCAAACTGTCCTCAACTCTGACAACTCCGTCTGTTCTTAACTCCCAGGTAAGCCTGGTGCCTCATCCAGTGATCTCACTGGTAATAAAAAGCCTCTGTTTCCAACATCCATGGCCTTGCCTACTTAACCTAAAATGTAGTTTCCTGTGGACTGATGCTAATATACTCTTCTCATCTCTTCTGAGCCAAATATTGAGAGAGGAGACCTATTCTTAGATGTCATGACTTTGTCTTTAACAGCAGCACTGGAGTTTATTGGTCATGATTACTAATCTCTGACGTTTCACGGTGTGGATAACAGGAAGCATTCAATATTCAGGCCAATGTGAGATAGAGAAGTAGGTTGAGTTCCACACACTTATTTCTTTGGTCACCAGGTTTTCTGCAGGACTGATAAGCAAATAGATAACAGTTCAAACAACTTTTTATTTATCTCAGATACCAAATCTTTACTTCATTCTGGCATCTGTAAGCCTGCCTGATCATTACTTGAATCACCTTTTTTCAATAAGCTAGGCTTTTGAAATATTCTCCTTATATCCTCATATTTTTCTGTAGGTGGTGGCTTCAGTTACTTCTATTCAAACTGAATTACAGAGATTTTATGTGGAAAAATCCCCAAAATAAATAATTCATAAGTTTTACATTATGCACAGTTCTAAGTAGCAAGATGGAATCTCAGGTAGTCCACCCTGTCTCGTCTGGAATGTGAGCTATCTTTTGTGATGTGTGTTACACAGTATGTCCTACTGTAGGCTGAGGCTGCTTGGTCATTTCCCGGCCACCCAGACCTGAAATAATAACACAGAAACTATATTAATTATAACACTGCTTGGCCTATTAGCTTAGGATTCTTATTAACTAACCCTTATGTCTTAAAGTAACCCATTTCTATTAATCTATGTATTTTATTACGAGGCTTATAGTTTACTGGTAAGGTTCTGGGTCGTCTGTCTTCTTCAGCAGCTACATGGTATCTCTTGAACCCACCTATTCTCTCTATATATCTCTGTTTGGATTTTCTGCCTGGCTTTACTCTATTAAGCCATTGGCCAAAATCAGCTCCTTTATTAACCAATGGCAATAATCAGCATACAGAGGGGAATCCTACAGCATCCTATCATATAGTATTCCTAGTCTGTGCTTTAAGAAGAAACACATATAGGTTCTATAGTCCTTGTTTTACTTCATATGGTCCTGGTACTCAAATTTTATCATAGCATATCATTATAATTTTTAATTTTATTTACTGTTTTTAATGTCTTCCTGTGACTAATTGCAATATAAGATATTTACATAATCTGGTATATCAGTGGATGTAGACATCTGTTGGGGACCCCTAGAATGTAGTCCTCCTGGATAAAGAGGGGCTATTATATTCTTATCCACATAATTACACATGACCAAGTTCACACAGTGATTGCTGAAGGTTTTCTATTAAAATGTGGACAACACAAATTTTAATTCTTTTGTTGTACATTTATTTCCTTGGTCATTTTAAGAGTTAGTTAAGTAGCAAAAGGGAAGAAAGTTTGAGGCAAAATATGACTTCCTGGTGAGTGAAGTTGATGCTTGCCAACCCTGCCGAAGATCTAGAGAAAGATGACATATGCTAGTCACTTTCCTAGGCACTAGGGACACAATGTGAAAACGTCTCTTGCTCCATCTCCTCTTCCTCTTGCAGATGGTTTGGAAAGTAAAAATGGATTTCTTGGATGCAAAAAGCTATGCAAAGTTAGGTATGATCCTTTCACGAGAGACCAGTAGACCCACTGCATTTCCTGAATCAGCCTTTCTAACCCTGATGCCAATTCTCTCTCCTATTCCAGGTTTCCACAACCTTCAATATTTTTTTTCCTTTTACCAGAACAGCATTTTAAAGAACCCTCATATGCAAGCTGTCAGGAAAAGCTCACCACTGGACTATTTCCTCACTTAGGATAATGCCCATAGGTACATCCATGTTGTAAGGACATAATATTCTACTTTTTATGACTGAACAAAGGATGTCACAAATTCCTTGTTAATTTGTCCATAAGCAGAAACTGAAATGGTTTTTGACTTTTCAGCAATTGTGAATAATGCTATCAGGCATACCAGGGTCTGGATATTTGTGAGATGAGGATTACATTTCTTTTGTGTACACTCAGAAGCAGAAGGGCTGGATGGCAAGGTGGTTCTACCTTGAATTTCCTTCAGCACCTACACAGAACTGTCCACTGTTACTGCACCAACTTCTAACCTCCTCAGCAACCAACAGGAAACTGCCCTTCTCCATACCCTTACTCTCATCTCTCCAATCTGTTCCCTAGCAATTGTAAGGTGATAGTTCACTGTGGTTTAAATTTGTATATTCTGGGCTGGAGAGATGGCTCAGCAGTTAAGAGCACTGGCTGATCTTCTAGAGGACCAGGATTGGGTTCCCAGCATTCTCTTATCAAATCATAACTGCCTGTAACTCCAATTCCAAGAGATCTGGCATCCTCACACAGACAAACAGGCAGGCAGGACACCAAAGCACAGAAAAATAAATGTGTTTAATTTGCATATCCCTGATAACTAATGATACTGCTAACCATTAGATAACCATAAGTACAGTTTCACCTATTTTGATGAAAATTGTTATCAGAAGTAAAACATCAGTCACCTCACCACAGGGGTCTGTGGACTTTTGGTCCCTTGGAAAAGGGGGCTTTCATGGTATCCAGAACTTCCAGAGGTCACTGCAGGCTTCTTGATTTACTCCATGTTATTATGTGTGGACAGTCTCTGGAAGGTGATAATCATGGGAAAGAAATTGTGTAACTAGTCATGAAAACTGTATTTTTAATAAGCATAAGTAATGGTAGAATTAAATAAGGTGAAAGCAGCCAGCCAGCATGTGGCGGCTATATTGTTAATTTGGGTGCTGCGAGGTGGAGAAAACATAGTTGTTTAATTATTATGCATTTTAATATTAACTGCAGATTAATTATTGAAACATTTATTATTTATTTACTAATTATTAATCTTTTTTGTTTAATCTTTTTTGTTTAGCAGTATGTCTAACCTAAGAAGTAAGAGCATTAGGTATGATCCGTGATTTTTAAAATACCAATAACAGTGGTATTGAGCCTATAATTAGAGATCCTAGAGAAGCTAAATAAGAAGGAGAACCCAAAGAAAAACATATAGGCATCCTCCTAAATATTAACCTTCATCAGGCGATGAAAGGAGACAGAGACCCACATTGGAGCACCGGACAGAAATCTCAAGGTCCAAATCAGGAGCAGAAGGAGAGAGAGCATGAGCAAGGAACTCAGGACCGGGGGGTGCACCCACACACTGAGACAATGGGGATGTTCTATCGGGAACTCACCAAGGCCAGCTGGCCTGGGTCTGAAAAAGCATGGGATAAAACCGGACTCGCTGAACATAGCAGACAATGAGCACTACTGAGAACTCAAGAACAATAGCAATGGGTTTTTGATCCTACTGCACGTACTGGCTTTGTGGGAGCCTAGGCAGTTTGGGTGCTCACCTTACTAGACCTGGATGGAGGGGGGTGGTCCTTGGACTTCCCACAGGGCAGAGAACCCAGATTGCTCTTTGAGCTGAGGAGGGAAGGGGGCCTTGATTGGGGAAGGGGGAGGGAAATAGGAGGCGATGGCGGGGAAGAGACAGAAATCTTTAATAAATAAATAAATAAAATAAAAAATAAAATAAAATACCAATAAGCACTTAATGTGGAGAATTTAGAAAATTCAATATGTGTTCTGTGACTGCTTTTATCAGAGGGTGCTAGGGAAAAAAAAAACACCCACACTCTCTTGACGATTTCCTTCTTTATTCCTCTGTATTCTTTGTCTATATTCTCTCTATTCTTTATTTTCCTGGTGGTTTCTTTCTCTCATCCTTGACATTTTTTCTAATTCCTTCTAACTCCACCGTTATCCTTTCCCTTACAGCTTACATACCCCAGCAGAATCTCTTGGGCAGTATAAAAATTACAATGTGGTCACATTCTATTTTTCAAGTGAATTATTACAATGAATACAAATAAAAACCAGTATCTTTTCAATACCTCTTAATGTAATTAAACATTTTATGTATTACAGGTGAAAAACAAGTTGCCCCAAGAACCCACGAACATTTACACATAAGCAACTTGTTATAGATGGACAGCATAAGCAAGCAAGGTATTCTTTCATGAACGGGCTGTGTTTTTGGTTACAAAGAAAGTACCAATCATTTTTTTTTTTTTTGATTTTTCGAGACAAGGTTTCTCCGTATCTTTTGGTTCCTGTCCTGGAACTAGCTCTTGTAGACCAGGCTGGCCTCGAACTCACAGAGATCCGCCTGCCTCTGCCTCCCGAGTGCTGGGGTTAAAGGCGTGCGCCACCACCGCCCGGCAAGTACCAATCATTTTATTATTTATCTTGAAAGTTAATCTTATTAGGAATATTAAGGGAATCACAAATCTAAACTTTTACATATGAAAAAGAATCAGTTAGCTCTACTTTAAATCTTTAGGGTACATACCCATTCATTAATAGTATTTTTAATCAGGAGATTGAGGGCAGAAATGGGTATAAGGAATTAATAATCATCTTTGGTCATCAACCAACCCTAGCAAGAAAAGTTCATCAGCTAATGACAACTGGGTTACCTTTTTCTTGTTCCCTGACCTTAATGAGTTCCTCTCTCAACTCTGTGCCTTTCTAAAACTTTAGATTGTCTTCTTGTTTTTTTTTTAACCTCAAAGTTATTTGACAAAAACATCTTAATATAATTTTAAGTTATTTTCAAAGCTTTGTTTCTGTTATGGTGCACTTCAAAACTTGTGAACACATCCCCCAACATTAAGATTAAAAAAAATTAAACTAGCTAGTCTACTCAATTGTTTTCCTTTCCTTTTCTTTTTTTCCTCTTATTTATTCCATTTATTTACTTATTTATTTATTTATTTATTTATTGGTTTCTCGAGACTAGACTTCTCTGTTGCTTTGGATCTTGTCCTGGAACTAGCTGTTGTAGACCAGGCTGGCCTTGAACTCACAGAGATCCATCTGCCACCTGCCTCTGCCTCTCAAGTACTGGGATTAAAAGGTGTGTGCCACCACTGCCTGGCTTTGGTTGTTTTTCTTAGTCATTAACCTAAGCCACAGTCTATACAGCTATCATGTATTCTAGCCGTGTGACACTTCCTTCTTTTATTTTTTATTCAACGAACTCTATTTAAACTAGCATTATTATTATTATCATTTAGACAGTACAGCTTAAGAAGAAATCATCTTCATAATAATCCACCAGCAAAAATGCCCAATAGTATGGGATATTTCCATGAGATAAACCATGCTACATTACAGGCAGTGGGGAACCTCCCCACAGCCATCCACACCATACCAGATACCAGAGGAAGATGGCAGCAGCAAACGTGTGAAGGCCTAGCAGAAGGAAAAGACATTCTGGAGTCTGTGGTCTCAGGGCCTTGCCTATCCGCAACTCACCCATCAGGGATTCGCCTCCTGGTGGGCTGACACCCTAAAGTCAGATGCCATCTGCTGCTCCTCTGACATGGCCACCAGAAACCATGATTCCAAGTTATAACACAGAGACATAGTAATAACTTGATACTAGACAAGCAGTCCTGTAGATTAGTAAAACAAAATGGAAGAACAAACTGCACATGAACTCATCAGGGTATACCCACCTGAGTTTTGACAAAGGGCCAAAGTACATGGGAGAAAAGATATTTTTCTTCAACAGACAGTGCTGGGAAAACCAGATGTCCATAGATAGATAGAGGAATGAGTTCTACAGAAAAAAAAACAAAAAAACAAAAACAAAAAACAAAAAAACAACTCCAGAATGGGGCAGGGAGTTTAACAGATGACAAGATTTGCTTAGAGGGAAAAGTAGAGAAAGCCCTTCCCAGTACAGGCACAGGCAGGGACTTGCTCAGTAAGACCCAGAGTGACTCAGGAAATAATGGTAATATTGACATTTTTTTCTCATCTGACAAATGGAACCTCATGAAGTTAAAAATCCTTTTCACAGCAAATGAAGAAGTTAATCGAGCGAAAAGACAGGCTACAAAATAGGAGAAAATATTTCCTAGATATGCAGAAGATTGGTAGCTATATTTTACAAAGAGCTCAAACAATTAAATCAAACAGCCCAATCAATAAATTGACTCATAAAAGCAAGCAGACAGTTCTTAAAAAATGAAATACAAGTGCAAATAAGCATTTGAAAAAAGTTTTAAAAAGTACATTGAGAATTTCTCTCACCCCTGTCAGAACAACAGTCATTAAGAAAAATAATAAGAAATACTGGGAAGAATGTGGGTGATCAGGAACCCTCATGCACTGCTAGTAAGAATGTGAACTAGTTCAGCACCATAGAAAATAGCATGGTTGTTCCTCAAAAACCTAAAATAGATCTACCATGTGACCCAGTCACAGATGTGTATTTACCTGAAGGACTCTAAGTCAACAGATCTCAGAGACATTTGTACATAAAGATTTTTTTAATTTATTTATTTATTAAAGATTTCTGCCTCCTCCCCGTCACCGCCTCCCATTTCCCTCCCCCTCCCCCAATCAAGTTCCCCCCCCTCGTCAGTCCAAAGAGCAATCAGGGTTCCCTGCCCTGTGGGAAGTCCAAAGACCACCCACCTCCATCCAGGTCTAGTAAGGTGAGCACCCAAACTGCTTAGGCTCCCACAAAGCCAGTACGTGCAGTAGGATCAAAACCCATTGCCATTGTTCTTGAGTTCTCAGTAGTGCTCATTGTCTGCTATGTTCAGCAAGTCCGGTTTTATCCCAGGCTTTTTCAGACCCAGGCCAGCTGGCTTTGGTGAGTTCCCGATAAAACATCCCCATTGTCTCAGTGTGTGGGTGTCAAAGAAGTGGATAAAGAAAATGCAAGATATATGTGTATGTATACACACACTCAGTTATGAAAGTAATTTTAGAGCCAAATGAACGAAGTTATGATGTTTGCATGAAAATGAATGCAGGTGCAGATAATCATTAAACAACAAGTAACTATTACACTGACTTAAATTGTTTAATGATTACAAGTGACAGGATAAAAGACCATTGTCCCACAGCAGTTACTTTTCTACTACTCTGATAAAAATACAACCGAGGCGATTTATAGAGGGATGGGTTTACTTGGACTTAAAGCCCAGAGGGAAGAGTCCATCACCATCGTGGTGGGGAAGCATGGGAACTGGGGCAGCAACCGGGGAGTCACATCTTCAATCTCAAGCACGACCCAGTTACATACATCTCCCAGCAAAGCCACAGCTCTTAACTTACATAAACAGTGTCACCAGCTGAGGATCACCAATATTCAGACGGCTGAGAATTTGTGGACATGTCACTCAAACCACCCAAGTCAGTCTCAGGAAGACAAATACCACAGGTCTTCTGTCGTATATGGCACCTGGATTTTGCCAGATACATAAAACTGTGTGTGTCTGTGTGTGTCTGTGTGTGTGTGTGTGTGTGAGAGAGAGAGAGAGAGAGAGAGAGAGAGAGAGAGAGAGAGAGAGAGAAGAAGAAGAAGAAGAAGAAGAAGAAGAAGAAGAAGAAGAAGAAGAAGGGGAAGCAAAGCTGTTTGAGGAGCAGAGACGGCTAATGTTCAGGTTTCAGATTTCAGATCACTAAGACCTTGCGTTTCTTTTTCCCATGGAATAAGCTCATAGGAGGCCAAATAGCACTGTCTGGTAAGTCATTGCCAGTACTTCTCGTGTCCGCCTTTAATACAGAATTCTAATTCTTCATTATAAAAATACTAAAAAGAATTCCTACTAGTAGATTTTGGAAGCGTTAGCTTCGTCGCGTTTGAAAAAGCCATTATAAAGTACAAGCAAAAGATACTTTCTATGAGAGACATCATGAGGATCCGAGCAAATTTTACATAATGAATGAACAGAGATGAACA
Source organism: Microtus oregoni (assembly GCF_018167655.1). Classification (NCBI taxonomy): domain Eukaryota; kingdom Metazoa; phylum Chordata; class Mammalia; order Rodentia; family Cricetidae; genus Microtus; species Microtus oregoni. The sequence goes on along the minus strand of NW_024543067.1, from coordinate 12,282,232 downwards.
GAGATAGGAAAACCTAAGTCACCATCTACTATCGCAGGACTAACCAGTGTCAGTCGTGACATAGGAATTCGCCTCAGTACTTCAACACCAAGGATGCTTTCGTCATCTTTCCGGTAACACAGAACTCTCCATGAAGATGATGAGAGAGAGAAGCTTAGTCTCAATTACAGAAAAGCAGTTCCATCGTCATGCACAAGGCTCACACAGATGATTGCTTCCTTGCCTTCAGAGACTCCTCTCAGAAATACAGAATATATAAATGATGAATACTCTCTTCTTCCTTGGCTGAGCAGTCAGTTTGATTGAAATATGTTTTCCCAGAAGTTGTCCTTGGAGACCTTTTGCTTCTACACTGCAAATCAGTGCAAACTCTTTTGTTTCAAGACTCCCTACCTGCCAGAAGATGAAGCTTAAAACTTCTTTATTATATAAAATTGCCTGTCTTTCACAATGCAAAAGCAGAATTTTTAAGATAGTCAAGCCTACCGAGCAGTATTAGAGATGAAATTAGATGTTGTGACAGAACTTGGAGTGAGCAGAAACACTGCAGTCCCCGGGCTTCTCTGATCTGTAACTCAAGAGCCACGTCTGTGCTAAAGATTCTACGTGGCTGATTGACTGATGAGAAATTCCTAGTCATGAAGAGTTGGAATGTTGCTGGATCACAGCCAGCCTATCTTGGGCTATCTTTAGTCCTCTTAAAATGTTTGCCGTGACAGACCTACTGTCCTAATGCGACTTTCAGGGACAACCCTGTTGGATATACTAGCTTGGCAGGTATATCCTCCATCCACACAAAACCTAAGCTTGCCGTCAATTAGCATCTGAGAACTACAGCTGAGACTTCCCCACTTTTCTGTTACCCACTTGCCGGAAAGCCCCACCTATGCATTAGAGAAAGTTAATCATGACTTCCTTTTCTCTGTAACTATTAAAGTTGGGAGAACATTAAGAAGTATTTAAGGGCAACCTGGGCCATGGTCACTCATAGCTGGCTCATGACTGGGCCACCTATTCCTCCAGAGCTATTTTGGTGAGAGCTATTTTGCCTGACAAATCTGGGATGAGTGGAGCTGTAGCAATGTGCTCGGTGACAAAGCTTCAGCTGCCTGACATTTACATTTTCATATAAATCTCCATTAATATAAGTAAAGATGATCTTATCCATAAAAGGTGTTTTAAAGAAAACAAGTAGCTTTTTAATAACTTTTTAGTTAATTTGGGGTCAGAATGCAAGATCTGTAACACTATTCTTTGTGAAAAAAACCTATTTTTCTACTCTAACTTTCTCATAAGTAGCCAGCATGAGTTCAGCTCAGCTCATCTCTCCTTCACCTACACAGCTAAACGTGTCGAGTTGGCTCCTATTTTTGCAAATGTTTACTGCTTCTGGATTAGAAGGAGAGGAGGCTGTGAATGTTATGTTTTCCACTTAAAGGTTCCCTTCTCCTTCGTGCTTTCCAAAGGAGGAGCCTATTTTAAACTAGCCTTTCTCTAAATGAAGGGACTCAAAAGTTCTCGTATAGTGCTACATTCTTAATTCCTCAAAACAGCAACAAATGCAACTATTTTTTTAAAAAACCTACAAAATAGCTGTGTGTTATAATAAACCTTAAGTCAGTCCAGTCCTGAACTCATCACATTTCAAGTGCAGAATGAAAGCTAATAAAGTGAATTCAGCTCTCAAGTTAACCGCCGAAGCCCAAGCAGCCTTGGCTTTCCTGCCGTCTTTACTCAGAAAAAAGGCCACTGTAGAAATGAGGACATTAGAGGGTTGCATGAAGTACAGAACCTCAGTGCTGGGCTTCACTCCACAGTGAGGCAGCGGAGGTGTTGAGCCATCTTACCCTGATGAGAGGGAAGCTAGGAAGGTGAGGTAGGCAGCAATCATTCTAGTTCCCCATTACTCACGAAAGTCAGCAGAAAAGAAAAGCCAAATGCTGTGGGAATGAAATGCTGAGAAACTGAGAGCAGAGCTGCTGCCGGGCGAGTCTAATGCCCGTGTGGAAAAGGCGACAGCAAGCACAGCAGTCCTAAAACATCGGGAGACAAAGACAAGTTTACCTTTGAGAAGGTTTTAGAGAGAACAAGAAAACAGCCAGTGTCGGACAGCATCTGTGTGACCTAGGGCTTGACCCCTGAGTATTCCTTACTCTCGTGCAGACTCCCTGACAAAACCCCAAGGGCAAAATCTAGTAACCCAGTATGTTAGAGGTTGAGGGATAAAACTTAGCTCCATTTTAGAAATTTGTCCATCATGACTACATTCTCTGCAGGGTTTCTGAAGCACTGTTAAATAAGTCTCAAAAGCCTTACAGGCTTTAGTAATAACGTCTGATACTTACTTAACACGAGAGAACAGTTCCTGGCATGCCTATAGTGCAAGCCAGTTACATGTCTGTCCTGGCTGTGTGTAAGTCTGTCTGTTCATCCCTAAGAAAAGGAGTGGGGATTCCATTGTTAACTCAAATTTTAACATTGAGAGCTCTAGACATGGTGAGTTAGTCTTTTCCATAAGAAGTCTTCTGAAGTATCAAATATAAAGTGTTTATTGAGTAGAGACCCCCTATGAACTGAAGCTCCCAGAAGCACACACTAGAAATCGCTGGTCCTGTGTTAAAGATTTACAAGGCCAAATAACTGAACTCAGTGCTTATAGAAAGTGAAAGCTAATAAAACCTCATGATACGCCAGTGTAGTGATAGTTTGTTTGTGTTTTAACAAATAACGTTCACCTGAAGATCAGAGCACAGAGCTAAGCCACTAGAGGTCAGGGAGTGGTGGCACACACCTTTAATCCCAGGGGCAGAGGGATCTCTGGTACTTAAGGCTACCCTGTGGTACGTGAAATTGATCTAGAGCAACAGAGCTTACACAAAGTTGATCCCAGCACTTGGGATTACACGCCTTAAACCCAGCATTGGGGAGGTGGAGACAGGAGTGGTATGGCTGGGCAGAGAAAGGAATATAAGGCAGGAGGAGACTCAGTGCAGTCTGAGGACTTTATCACACTTTCGGTCTGAGCGCTGGTAGAGGTCAGAATCTAGCGGCTGGCCATTCTGCTTCTCTGACCCTTCAGCTTTCACCCCAATTGCTGACTAGCACTATAAATCAGGATCCATAGCTGACGCCATGTTAGCTGCCAGATCAAGAACAGAGATCCAATCCATCATCGTGCACAGTTCCGGGAAAGTCCCTGAATGTTCTGACCCTGCTTTTTGACCTCTGTAGCCCTGATTATTGCTAATTTTTCTTGCCAATTGAAATAAGTCCACTAGGATATGTTTCTGTGTACAAATAGCTAGTATTGGTAAGGCTCTTGGCTACATACTTTAGGAAAGTTCCCTGTGTAGCCTGGTGGACTGCAAATAAAGACTTTCTATTGACTTTAAGAGTCCATTTATTCCACGAAGGAGTTACATAGCAACAACGGAACCAATTTCACAGTAGAAGCCAGTATTTGGGCAAACTGAATTTGTGCCCCCAGACCATTATCAGCCCTATTTGGCTCCCTAATAAACTAAACTGTCTCTTTTTCTTTATGAGAGGAGAGATGTGGTATCGAATTGACAGCCCCTGAAATGTGGGTCGGGCAGAGGCATTCAAAGTGAATCACCCAAGATCTGCTTCTTTGCTAAACATAATTCCGTTTTCTCTCCAGCTCCCACCCCATCCACCCCCAGCCCCATCTCTCCAGAAGGTTGCTTTGGGAACAAGATTAAAAGAGTTGTCACACAACCCTGCAGCAGAGTTTCCCATTTTCCAATTAATGAGCTAGCTTCAGGGATATTACACACTCACAATTACATGTTGGAATGAACTATAAAAGTCATTTAGTTAATTAAATTGCACATTTGTGGCCAGGCACGATGGCATACACCTTTAATCCCAGAACTTCGGAGGCAGAGGCAGGGGGATATTCTGTGATTCTGAGGCCAACCTGGTCTACACCATGAGTTCCAGGATATCCAATGCTATGTAATGAAATACTGTATAATAAAAAAATAAAATTAAATTTAGAAATGTTCATTTGCATTTCCCCAAAAAAAAGTGGGAAACAGATATATTACTATTTGGCAGGAGGTAAAAATCTGATTAAAGTAGAAAAAGATACTCCTCTGTAGATTGGATAGTGAAGGGCACATGCCCTAACTGTAGGACAGGATGACATATGATCACACAGTCACAAGAGCCCTGAGCTTTCTATACACATCTTGGTTAGGACTTTGATGGGTCAATTGTTCTCATGGATGCTGTTTGCGTATATGTAAAGAAATAATAACGGTAGGTGGTAGTGGCTTCTAGTAAGCAAGTTAAATATGCTCATTAAGGTTCACAGTTGACCATAAAGAATAAAACATCAAAACTCTAGATTTGAGTCATTCATAGAAAATTCCATCAAAATATAAATATCATAACCATGCACATGTTGCCAATGAATGCAGACAAGCCCTTTAATCTTCAGTCATATTCGATAACTGTTTTAGCACCGGATCTTCTAAGAGCAGTAAGGGGAGTGTTCAACACCATCCAGCAGTAGGATGTGCAATCTGCCTTCTGTTGGGGGCCATTGAGTTTAGTGCTTCTGGAGATTTTCTAGAAGCCCATAGAACAGTCCTCAGAACCCATCCTAAGAGAATGGAGAGGATTCCTTGGGCATGTGGCTTCCCTCCCTGACCTCAACCTCCAAATGTTTGTCTATGGTTGTGCTAGAAGAAGCCTTGGGGAAGAGAGGGCAGACTCTGAGTGTGGTCGGAAACCAGTCAAAATGTCATTCACTCTGCAGAAAACTCAGGCACCTGCCTGTGTGCAGGGAGTGGAGGCAGGAACACTGTGACAACTGCCAGAAGGAATTACCAGGGAGTCGTGATAGGAAGAATCTCAGAGAAAATGAAAGCATCCAGGTCCTCACCCAACTTTCAGTCTAGAGGATGAAAGAGAAGAGAAGAAAGGCAAGGAAGATACTGTCTTCCTACTCCCCATGCTCAGGCGCCATGCCCTGGGCTTCAGAAGGCAAGTGGAGGCTTCTATTTTAGTAATCTTAAGTTAAAAACCAATTTTTGATGAGGGTAGAAGACATACATAGAATCAGAGAAAATGCTAGAAAGAGGAGGAAAAAGAAACCAATCTGAAGATGAGAGCACCAGGTATTTTTGTCTGGAAGATGGAAGCCAGGGGTTCTCGACTGCCAGGCCTCCTCTGCATGTTTGTTATGCATGTTTCTGTGATATACAGAGTCTCATTGATCTGCCAGAAATGTGAAACCCTTTCTTCATGGGGAAGACGCTGCTTCATGGACATGGGAAAGCAACACTTGTACCAATGGTGACGCTTTGACAGCCACTGGCTCATCAGATGATGAAGAGCTGGGTAAGTCATTTTATCCAAATCAAAGCAACCGTTCACTGAGCAATGGAAGCAGCCTTCTCCCCTGCAGTCTTTGCCTTCACAATATTAGAAAGGGAATATACACATAGGAAACCAAAGCATCCCCTTGAAACTAAGAAAATGGATGGTCCAAGATCTATAAACCACAGTAACATTTTTGCTTTCTGAGCTGATTATCTCAGCTATTTAATTATAGCGATGGAAAGTTGATGAAGACCAAGTTTTAATCATTTTTATCCTCAGCATAGAAATAGAAAACTCACATGTATAAATGTGCCGCAAAATCTCTAAACCACCATAATCAAGTCAGTCACTGTCATTTGCCCTGAACAGCTATACCTCAGCATAACATCTGGTCTCCCTCCTACAGAAGAACCTGTTTGTTTAAATAGAGACCAAACACCGCAGAATACTTGGAATTGTCAACCATAGCAGTGATTGCCTCATTCCGCCCACAGCAGCCCAAGGAGCAGATTGTGTTGGTTCGGTGGGTGCCACAGCTGCCCCTCAGGAAAAAGGGTGGCTCTACCACCCAAAGCCTGAAACACACTGATGTCATTAGTGCCTGTTCCTGTGGAGGCAGTGTTTCCCTTTGCTCTGCCTAAAGCATGTTAGCTTCTTCCCTGCAGTTCTCTAGAATGCCCACTAGAGGCAGAGCATACCTTCTGCAGTGTGCAGCCAAAGGATAACACTGTGCCGCAAACCATCACGTATGTCTCTGGAAAGCATGAGTTTTCACTCGTGACTGTGCCACGAGCACACCGTGAGACTGTGTTGATGACGTCATAACAGGAGGAGCCATTATGTGTGTGCGTATAAATGTGTGTGTCTGTGTGTGTTTGTACATGTATTATTTATATGTTTGTGTATGTAGGAACATGTGTATATATGTGTATGTGTGTATGTTTTGTGTGTAGGTGTATGTTTGGGGGGAGTTGTATATTTAAGCTCAAAAGTCCAAAGAAAACAAAGAATTAATCATAAAACAGAGTTCTTGTATTATGATACAATGAGCCTACAAGTTTATATCCCCACAAACATCCAAAGGAGGGAAATAATTTTTAAACTATAATACCTTGTGTTTGCACAATATTTATAGTTTGCCAAGTGCCTTGATGCATTGCTTCATTTGCTCACGGCAGGAACTCATATTTTCAAAGAAACAGTCTAGGGCCCTTCTCAGTGGACACATAAGTTAACAAACCTATTTGTAGGTTCAGCTCTGCTTTCTTCTCACCTTCTAAGAAGCACCCGGACTGAACAAGTCCAGGTCATCACTACTGAATGCTACAAAGGAGTGGACAACAACCTCCTGCCTTAGACACTGCTGCCTTTGTTCTTTACAACAGACAATGGAGACTCACTGAGACAACGGTCAGAACACCCTATTCCAGATGGTGAATTCTTTTTTCATTCATGTTTTGGTGTCTACACTGAACTTTCATACAAAAACCAAAAAGTAGCATTGGCTGGCCTAGACCTCAGTGAGTACACCAGGCTAGCCTATAACTCACGGAGATTTTAATGCTTTTGCATCTGCCTGGGGAGTGATGGGATTAAAGAAGTAGGCCATCATGCCTAGCATTTTTTGAAGCAGCATCTTTTATTTATTCTTTGAAAATGTCATGCATGCTTACAATGTATTTTGATCATATCTAACCCTCTCTTTCGGGACCCTGGCTGCTCTGGTACCCATTGCCTGGGGCTTATGGTTCAGTCTCAGACACTGGGACAAATGGTGAGGTGCCTTTCTAAGATATCAAAGTGGACCTGGCCACCAGGTTCTCCCAGCATCCCCCAGTCCCTCCCTGTTTGTTACAGGGTATGACTGGCACACCCCACCCTTTACCCTCCCCACACCCCCCAATTGTACAACCTAGGGTCTGGGTTGCCCTTCCCCCAGAGACTCTTCCCTATCTAATCCAGCCATTTTGGTTACCTGCCCCTTTTCTTCACCTTTTGTCCTCTTGGTTGCTGTACCTGGTCCTCCTCTCTCCCGACTTCTTTCCCCTCCCCAATCCTCACCTAGTTTAGGATCATGTCTATGCTGGACTATCCCAGATGTCTCTGCCTCTGGTACACTCCCCTTTTTATCTACAGTAAACTTTCTCCTCCACCACACCTAGGAGCAGTCAGGTCCTTTCTTTTTATTTCTTTTTTTTCACTCAGTGACCTTTCCTTGCTTTCCCCTGCCTCTGGTAACCAACCCCAGAGAACACCTCTGTGAATTGCTGTAAGCACAGCTGATGAAACTGTAGCAAACAGCCCTCCCTACCTCCTGACACAGGCCCCATGGTGGGAGTCAGCTTCCTTTCCTTAAACTAGTCTTCTTGTTGTGCGGCTGCAGCTAGAAACAGGCCTTGCTTGGGAGGAGGTAGATAAAGAAGCCGGTCTGCTCAGGAATGAAACAGAAAGACACAGAGGGAGAGAGACAGGCAGGTCCTCAGCCAGCCACCATAGGCCTGAAGACGACCTTGGTAAGAGAACAGCAGGCTACATAGCAAGATCCTGCCAAGGACAAATGAACAAAACACAGCCTCTGGAGCCCAACAAAACATACTACAGGGTGGGAGTTGGGGGCAACACACAGACACACCGCAGCGTGCTGACTCCTAGGACCCTGCAGAACCAGACCAGCAGGTTCATCGCCATCTCCAGAATACCAAGGTTTTATGAAACTAGCTTCAAAAACTTTCCTCCATCCTCCACAGAACATCTGATTCAACATCTGAAGCGTTTTGGAATTTGGATTGTATGTTACAAATTTCATGATACTTCTGCTCTTACCTCCATGGGAGGGGAGGTGTTTTGTTTAAATTCAGCATCCCAATTCCTTCCACCGAACAAAAGAGGAACTTTCAAAAACCTTGGTAAGCCTTTCCATTGATATAGGTGACCATGCAGCAGGAACACTTCCCAGCATCCTCTGAACAGCAGAGGGAACACCAAGCAGCCCATGCTTCAGCTCTGAAATAAGCGGTAAATGCAGGGAAAACAGTGCTTTGGAATGTGGTGTTCTTGCCATTTGCTTTCAGTACGCGAATTATGGCCAAGCTGCTATTCAGATAACGGGCTTTTGTTATGTTAATGTAGTCTTGGGGGAATTAGTGAATCTGGTCCCCAAGTGCAGATAACTGTTACTAAGGCAATCTCACAGGAAAAAGGTAATCTCACTGCTGGGGTCCAGTGTTCCCTCTGAGATGTTTCTGAGGAAGAACCTGCCGGAACATTTTAGGGTTGGGGGAGGAATTGTCCTGATAGCAAACTTGGCAGCATCTGGACATCGAGCAAACATTTTAATACACTGCATGAGAGCCAGAGTGAATAGACAAAGGTGGGTGAGTCATGTGGGTTAGTCACATTTTAGATAAAAAAAAAAAAAAACTCACTTGTCCTTTCAGACCCCAAACACACACTAACTGAAGATTCGGGATGTATTTCTGCTGGCTGGCGCCAGCGAGTCTTTAATCGCTTACTGCTCATGAACTCTAACAAGCAGATGTGTGGATTTTAAGGACACCCCACCCACTTCCCCAGCTCCCAGGGTGATCCTAATTACCCGCCTGCAGCTACTTCTCTCTGCTCGTGGCTGAAAACACTGTAAAAGTGACACCAAGTACTGCGTGAATAAAATATGTCAGGAACAGCTTGTGGTTAATAAGAAGCTGAGGACCAAAGTGGAAATTCCCCAACCAATGTTGGGGAACTGTCCTCGTTGATAAAGATGTCTTCTGAGACATGAGTTGTGGTTTCATGGAAAGAAAGTTATTTTGGAATTAGAATATTGATGCTCAATCTCCAATTCAACCACTTGTTTCGTTTTCAACCTCGAGTAACTGTTTCTCTGCAAAATAAGGGTGCTAACATTTTCCTCCTGTCACTGCGGATCAGGGGACAGTACGGAATGGGAGCGTGCAGCTGTGTTTATATAACACCCCCAGTGAAATGTAAAATGAGCAAAAGGATCACGTATTTTCCATACTAAAGAGAAAAGAATAGATTCAGAAGATGTTTGAGACATAAAATAAAGTGGATGTTTTATTTATTTACTTATTTTATTTCTAATCAGACAACATTACCAGCTAAGCTGGGAGACATAGCTGGCCGCCCAGTGCAAAATGAAAATATGAGGCCTCTTATTCAAGAAATAGGAAAGTGGGGGTGTATAGTGGAGATGGGGGATTCCAATGAACGAGTGCTTCCCTAGCATGGACAAAGCCCTGGGCTTGATCCCTAAACTGCATAAATTGTGTGTGGTAGCACACGTCTAATGCCAACATCCAGGAGATAAGGACAGGAAGATCATTTGAAGGTTGTCCTTCGCTGCTCTATGAGTTCGAAGATAGCCTAGGCAGCAGGATCTTTGTTTTGTAGTCTTGTTTTTCTCCTGAGGTCCCTTGTAGAGGCAGGCCTCTCTTGACTGACAGTGTGCAGAAAAACTATTGACGAATGCAGAAGGCCCAGCCAAATGATTGCAGAATACACATTATTTTCAAGTTCTGAATTGTTGGCTGCCACTTGTTGGTCCATAACAGAAACATTAACAAAGCTGAATTGATGAAAGCTACACAAAATGGTTCTCACTATAATGCAATTTGGCAAAAAGTCAATAATGAAATAAGAAAGAGGTTCAGAATGAGTCTGAAGCCGAGCGACGCAAGTCAGAACGCTTCAAGCACAAGAGTTACAACAAATAATGGAGACATCATACTGGTCGGAATTTACACATGTGTTCTCAGTAACAGACAATGCCCCAAGAGCAGTATTCTCAATTAAACGGTTAGAAAATGAACAAACAAAAGACAAAGAGGTGAGAGTAAACTCAACAACAGAAGAATGTTGAAACTAGCATAAAACAAGTGATCGGAAAAAGATAAATGTGCACTGGAATAATAATATAATCAATAAATCTCTAATAAGTGTGATGAATGAAAAAACCAACAAGCCACAGATAACTCCATATTATAATAGAAATTGACACAGGCATTAGGAAAGACAGGCAGTAGCAGAAGAACCGAAGTTACTTTAGTATTTTTGAAACTTCATGCTAATGCAATCTTTAAAGGATATGCTACCAAAAATAGAACAGAAAGTTTAAATTTCCTTAAAAAAGAATTTGTAATTTAAAATCTTGCACTAATTAAAATCCTGTATAATATGACTTCAGTAGATTATACTAAAATTTTAAGAAAGCATTGTGAATCTCTCATTCAGAAAATCTAGAAAAACCAAACAATCACTCACAAAGAAAGGAGACGCTACTAAGTAAACCCATCAAACTGAATCCAACAGTTAGTCTAAAAACAGATGATGCATTATGATTTATTTTCATAATATGAGGGTAAAAGAGATTTTTAAAAAATGGCTATTAGTGTGTGCATCTAAATGTGTGTGTTTGTGCACACGTGTGCATAAATGTGTGTATATGACGTGTGTGCATGTCACTATAAGCGTCTAGCTGTTAGAGGACAGGTTCGCAGAGTGTGTACATGACGCGTGTGTGCGTGTACAGGCATGTGCATGTCATTCTAAGTGTCTGGCCAATAGAGGACAGGTCCGCAGAGTTGATTACCTCCCTTGCTCACTGGTCTCTACTGTTTGTGCCATGCCGCACTCTCCTGACTTGCTGACCCTCGAGCCGTCAGGCTCTTCCATCGCTGCCTCCCATTTTGCCACGTGTGTTCAGATTACAGACGCCAGCCCTGCACCCAGCTTTCTACAGGTTCTAGGGATCCGACTCGGGTTGTCAGGCTTGGACAACAAGCACTTTGGCTCACTGATCCATCTTGTCAGCTCCAGTAGATGAAGCTATTTTACCATGCAAAAATCAGCTGATGGCTTCATCGCACAGAAGACCAAGGAAGAAAAGGATTTCAAAAGACAATTTGATCATTTGCGCATTTGTTGTTTTACCAATGTGATAAAATGCCATGACCCAAAGCCACTTAAGGAAGAAAGGGTTTATTTTGACTTACATGTTACCAGGAATAGAGTCCATCCTGATGGGGAGGTCATGGAAACAGGCGGGGAAGGCAGAGGGACAAGATCAGGAAGCTGGCTGGTCACATTTTCATCTGCAGACAGGAAATGGGATAAAGTTAAAAACGTTCAAAACTTGCCTCCAGTAGTGTACTTCCTCCCACAGTGCCATAACCACCTAAGGCTCCATAACCTCTTCAAACAGCACCCCTAACTAGGCACTAAATATTCCAATACATGAGCCTATTGGGGTCACTTCTCATTCAAAACAGCACGCTGTGCTGCACAAATTCTAAAGTGTTCCTATGAGTAATAACTAATTTAAAAAGGAAAAACTACAAATTGCTACTTGAAACTGAGCAGTAAAATGTTTAAAGTGAAGAATAAAAGAACATGACTACTCATCCCTCCAGTTACTGTCAGCCACAAAACATCCAGAAATTCAAACAGCAGAATTGCAAGATTGGAAAGAAAGAAAAAAATGTCATTATCTATAAATGATATGATTTACAAGAAACTGATTAATATATAAAATCAGTGTGTCTATACATTTGTAACTGGAAAATGAATTCTTTTAGCAGATGCTATTCCAAAAGTATTTTTAAAATCAATGTTTAATAGTAAATAGGACAAAAGATGTTCACTAATGTCACAAAACAAATGTTAGATGCTGATGTTGGTCAGAGGTGAAGCCCTCATTTAGGCTTTCAAAACCCTAAATCCCTTCCTCAACAATGCAAAGAAAAGGTTAGAGTGGGCAGTATATTTTAAGAAAGTATAGAAGAGATTGCTAGATGATGTCTACATTATGATCATAATTTGGAAAAATAAGTGTTTTAAGGAGTTTCAAGTCTGTGCAAATTGATACGCGGACCAAAAGTCATCTTAATTGAAAACCCTATACATGTGTTGTAAGAAAATAATAACAATATAATAGTAATGATAACAATAAAACAAACACAAGAAGTTGGTTTTGACATATCTGTGGAGAAGACAAGGTAAATGCCAACCCAGCAATCAGAAGGAGGCAGGCGCTACCCTCGAGGTGTGTCCAAGAGGCTGTGATGGTGGAAAGCAGAGAGGTGTTCTCACGGGAAACATCCCAGTGGCAGACTCTTCATCCTTACATGCCACTCTTTGCTTGTATTGATGCAGAAAAATAATGAATAAAGAGTGGCATTTTTACTCAATCAAAATATTAATTTCATATAGACTATAAGCGTGAAGCTTAACATAAAAGCAGCAAAACATCCATAATACAATTCAGGAAACATCTTCATGGATGACACTGGGAAGCAATTTCATCATAAAACACTTGAAGCACGAAGCACAAGCAAAAATGGCTGTCTGTCAAATTGACTTAAAATTGAAAATATTGGTCATTAAGCATCAATAAAATGGAAGGAAAACTATGGAATCAGAGGAGTTATTTGGAACCTATACAAATTATACTGACAACACTCAAAATGATTAGTAAATAAAAGAGATGGAAACCAAGTGGAAAAAAAATAAGGAATAGGGGCTTGAGAAATGACCTCATAAATCTTGAAGGAGGATGTGAATTGTTTTCTAGCTTTAATTTTGTCATGGATTTTGATTTTGTAGTGTATAAGTAAATAATATATATTATATACTGCAAGTATGAAGTTTAATATGTTGCTTCCCATCTGCTTGAATCCCAGTTCTAACTATATAAGTGGCTTAAACTGTATAGACTTTGGGGCTTCTTAACTTTGGTGTATGACTTTTTTATTTGCAACTTTTATAACCAATTTTATCAAAACTGTTTTAAAATTAGCAACAAACAGAAAGCATTTCATGAAGGATAATGTCCAAATTGCCAATGAGCACAGGAGGTGACGCTCAGCCTTATTAGTCACTAGAAAAGCTAGTGATGACTTCTGGGAAAGACCTCTGCTACACACAGTACAATGGCTGCTTAGAAAGCCGTCTAGTCCGTGCAATGATGAAGACATGGGACAGAAAGAACTCTGAGTTTCCCTTCAAAATCTCTTTAGAAATGTGTGGTACCATCTTCAAGATTGAAATATGGAAACAATCCATGCTCCGTGCATGTGTTTCTCTTAGATACACACCAACACAAACTTGCTCACAGGTCCGCCAGGAAAGAGATACACGATTTCTTGGCATGGCAGTTCATAAGAGCTAATAACCAAAATGACTATCATGAAGATGTGTATACATTTATTGATATGGTCACACAATAAAATACTGCCCAATAACACAAAGGAATAAAGTTCTGGTACATGAAACAACAGTTCTCATGAATAAAGCAAGTGACAGAAATGACGCCTGAATGTGCACTTACCCTGTGACACTGGTTATGTAAAACTCAAAGTCAGGTGAAACTGTAACACAGACCTATGGTTGTTTGATTTCTATGGAAGGAAGGGCTGATTGAAGTCAGGAGACACTCGTGTGAGGGAAAGCTTCTCTTCCCTCCACAATCTCACTCCTGTAAGCTTGTGCACAGGAAGTCTGCCCTGGTGGCACCCAGGAGGCTGAGACAGGACCTAGTTTAAGACCAGAAGTAAGAAATAAAACCTAGCAAAACCATTGTTATTAGTTTGATAATAGTTAAATATGCCAATAGCCAAACTCTTGTGGCCAGGCATCAAATATGGCCTCATTAGTGGAAGTGTGTAAAACAAGCCAAGTCAGAGTTCCTTTGAGGAATATAATACAGATGAGACTGATTGGAGCATCCTGTCTCCTTTCTTTCTTCTTATTTGACTGGAGAAGTTAACAGGGGATTAGAGAGCATCTCAGAAAATGGGACCTCCATCTGTTTATTTAAGGGCCACCATTTCTCTGTGTAGGGAAAAGAACTCAGCAGGAGAGACACCAGAACCAATGCCCTAAGACCAGAAAACCATTATTTGAAGAACTATTTTTATTATTTTTAGTTATGCCTTTGTGAGGGAGGAGGTATGTGAACATGTGTGTAGCGTCTGCAGAGGCCAGAAGAAGGTATCCATCGGATCCTTTGGAGATATAGTTAACAGACATCAGGAGTCCCTCTGCATGGCTGCTGGGAACTGAACTCAGGTCCTCTGCAGGAGCAGTATTTACTCTTAACCACTGAATTATCTTTCTAGTCCCTTGATTTCTCTTTTTAAAACAACAAGAAGCAGTATTAGCAGCAGATAAAATACAAGAATACCCCCCCTTTAGAATAAAAAGCTTGTAGAAGCTATCAGTGTAATAGCGAAAAATTGTATTTATCTATAAGTGACAAATGGAGTGTCTGAGTGGAAAAGCTACAACCTTGCAAACAACATTCCATCTATACCACAGAAGAGCTCACACATCTCTAAAGAACTCAGTCTTGCTGTCCCTGTCATTGGAGGGTACTACATCTTCTCTGTTTCCACAGACTGTCTGCTGCCTGTCTGATTTCAGATGCATATTTAATCCGTCTAAGGGAGCTTCCAGGAAACAGTCATTGTGAGGGCTTACCAACTTCTTTGTTATCAAAAAGAAACTGAAAGAAAAGAAGGATTTAAATAGATAAGCAAGTGAGTAGGAAGTTTAAACCTTTTAAAGTTAAAAATAACATGAAATGCAAAAGACACTAAATGACAAAAACCCAACTTTAGTCTTTCAACGTTAATCACTACATTTTAGAAAGTGAGCTGCACTCGGATTGATTAGCCACTTTCCTTCAGGCAGTAGCATTAATCTTTGGAGACACAAAACAAAACAGCAAACACTGACTTCCTCCCCGTCTTCTACCCCAAATCCAAATCCTACAGAGAGTATGCTTCTTGTCAGCTTCATGCAGAAGATGAAATGCTATGGCCTTGTATTAGCCATGAGCTAACCGTTTATGGGCTACAAGGTTAGCGTAGACGACAGGGCTGCATGTTTTATAGTTATTTGCACAGAGTGGAATTGGGACCTAAAAGTGCACATGCCATGTGCGCTTCACCAAACATCACAGGCTGTCCTTGAGTGGATTGCTCCACTCCCTCTTACCCGACCAGCACTTATTGTTGGTTTTGTCATGGAGAGACTAAAGTACCCCTAAATGTGTATGCTAAAACCCTAATGTCCAACGCAATGTTAGGAGGTGATGGAAGAAACCTGTAGGTGGTAAAAAGTCACAAGGTTGGAACTCCTGTTAAATGTGATTGGTACTCTCATAAAAAGGAATGCCTATCTCTCTGATTTGTAAAGGCGCACTGAGAAACCATCTATCAGCAGCCTGGCAGGAGGAACTTCACTAAAATTCAGCTGTGCCAGCAACTGTTCTCAGAGACTCAGCCTCCCAAACAGTGGGAAATAAAGTGTGTAAGCTCCCTAGTTTCTAGCATTTTGCTATAGCAGCCCAAACAAAGACGAAAGCCACTATTACTAGTGGACATGATTTCTGCATTTTCTAAAGAATGTCAGTGTCTAGAATACTATTGATTGTTATGCATTTGGTCTACTGTCCATGTTAAGTTTACTTGTTAATTTAATCTATTACCTTTAAATTTTATTGCATTGTTTGTGTGCATATTCACAACTTCTGAGAAGATAATTGGTGTTACATCTTCCTACCTAATTCTAGTAGCTTTTAACTTTTTGCTTTATTGCATTGATTGAAACCCTACCTATATCTTGAATGAAATCTTTAAAATCTAAAATCATTAAATAGGATTATATTTGATATTATCTTTATGTAAATTCCATGTTATCATACTAAGGGATTCCTTCCTTCTTACTGGGTGCTTACGTGCTAACATTTATAAAATGTTTTCTATGAACCAAGAGTTAGAAAGACTTGTATTATTTTTGCCTTTGTTTAAAATAAATAATAAATTATATTTTCAAATAATAAATCAATCTTTAAAAATAGAAAATCTCCATTGTGTATAATTAACTTAGCCAGTGTTTTAAGATCAATACCGTGCTGCTAATATAACAACTGATCAAGCTCACTTCCCCTGTGACCCTCAATGCCCAAGTGGTCCCTGTAGCTCTGCCCACATCCTGTGCACCTGCTGGCACTCAATGCTTCATCTCTGGATGGGGCAACACCCTCAGCTTTGGTGTGAATAACCCAGACCTGCCTGCTCCAGGGACTGGATGCCCCAGGCTGACCGTAAAGCCTGATTACCCTGGGGAAATCACCAATAACATGATCTGTGCTGGCTCCCTGGAGGGAGGCAAAGATTCCCACCAGGGTCACTCTGGTGGCCCTTTGATCTGCAATGGAGAACTGCCATCTAAAAATCTCCAACCCTTCCTCAGTCCATATAGCAATAAAGTGCATTTGCTCTCAAAAGAAAAAAAGGAAGGAAGGAAGGAGGGAAGGAAGGAAGGAAGGAAGGAGAAAGAAAGAAAGAAAGAAAGAAAGAAAGAAAGAAAACATAATGTGTCCTTAAAAGCCAAAGCAAGCTTTCCTGAAACTTGAGTAAAAACCACTACCAGGTGGACTGGAGTGGTCACCATGCTGATAATATTCACTGACTCTCTGCATGGGGTAGTGAATCCTTCAATCCCATGGCTGGTATGGGAGACAATGTACCAAGTGGATATAGGTACATTTTATTTATGAGTCTAGTGGTTATAGAACCAAACTAATACAACATTACAACCTTCACGTACATTTATTACACAGAAACTTAAAACCAAGGGGCTTTAGACAGCAAAGAGTCATTGACCTAAGCAAACATTGGAATATAAAACTTTCAGGAAATCTGAAATCATCCAGACATCTACATTGTTTATAAGGATAATTACCAACTCAACACTGAAATAAGAGGCTTAATGTTAACTAAATGCAGTGGTACACACCTGAAGTGCATGGACTAGGTAGATTGAGGCAGAAGAACCATCAGTAAAAGACCAGCCCAAGTTCCATAATAAGACCCTATCTCAAACTCCAAAGTCTCTCTTTGAGAAGCTAAGAAAAAAATTTCTTTTTTAAAATTTCTTTTCTTTCTAATTATGTGTATGGTTGTGTGCTTGTGTGTGGGGTTGTGTACACGAGTTCAGGTGTTCACAAGGACTAGGGGATGTCAGTTCCCCTAGCGCTAGAGATAGAGGTGATTGTGAGCCACCCAGTATGGGTGCTGGAAACTGAACTTGGTTGGGTATTTTCATGAGCAGGATGTTTTCTTAACAACTAAGCCCCACAAAGGAATTTTCATCCCATGCTCACTGGATTCTGCAGCAATCCCCAAGTTTCTCATCACTTGTCTTTGGACATAATTTCTTTCAAAATCATAGCTCTTTTAATTTCCCCTCTATTTCTAAAAATGAAGTTCCTGAAAATTGTCATAAGGGGTTTTTTTTCAAACAGTAATATGAGTTTTAAGACCATCAAGTCTTGGAAGTGATAGTTCAATTTTTTCTCAAAGTTAACAGGTTATAGGAATATTCATTAAGTTTAAAGATTTGCTTAATATTTTATGAATAGTTTTTCAAAGGTTTTCTCTTTCTATTCTGATTTGAACTAAGAATAGTAGCATCTCAATATACTTGGGGGCATGTGCTCTCCACCCACTAGGAAGAGTAGCAATTCTTATCTTTCAAAGGTGAGGAACCAAGGCTCCAACCGAAGATAAGAAGAACTAAAAGCCAGAAGTTATCCATCTGCTATCCAGAGTGCTCTCACCAAAATCTTATTGGTCAGGACTTTGATATTGGCCATCTCGATCTCAAGAAGTGTTGGGAAATAATATTTTGGTGTTTAAGTTACCCAGTCATTAATATTTTGCTCTAATTGGCTAATCATAGCAACATAGACACAATATTCTGAACTCCAACAAAGAAGATGATAGAGTAAATAAAACCCTTTGACCAGAAAGAAGTGAGATTCCATGGAAACAAAGCAACACTTCCCAGATGTGTCTGGCTGGAGACTAAGAATATCTCAGAGAGGGGTGGCTGGGAAGGTGTGCGTGGATGGGACAACTCACAGAGAAAATAATGTGTTGCAGCTAAGCGTAACTGCTAGTGTGTAACTCCGTCCTCAATAGCTCATTTTCTGCTGGCATTGCATGCCGTTATCTGGTAACACACTTTGTCAGGGCTGAATCAAGGACCCACAGTTATTTCCTCCATGGTTTTAGTTTTGTGGCCAAGAGTGTCATACCTTCACTATGGCCACAAAAATAGCTTCTGAAGTTTTATTCTTCAACTTCACACTTTTCCTTATTTAAGCACAAATCCATTGCAACCTATTACGGGATAAAAAGTGAGGTTCTATCTAAATGTACTTTCCTCCAAATACAAAGATGATTTTCTGAGCATGACTTACTGAGCAATTTCCTTTCTCTATTGATTTTGTGATATAATCTTCAATAAATAAGTCCCTTTGTGTTTTCTTTTACCTGTTCTGTAGTGATGATGGTACCCAGTTGCTTCTTATCATTTCCATCACTTTCTACTTTCCTTTATATCTATCATAATAAGTGGAAATCAATACCTTACTGTGGTTTTGATTTGCATGTCTTTCCTCCTTTACTAAGTGTCCATGTTCTATATCATTCATAGAAATACAAACGAAAGCTCCAATTGAGCCACTTCTCATTGTGGTGAGCTAAAGATGTCTTTATCTGTTCTGTAGTGATGATGGTACCATACATTTTTCTGTAAGTTTTTAAGCATTTGCTTCCCATTTTAAAGTTTTACATATACTATACATGTCACACATTTGACCTTCCTGGAGTATATAATTCAGGTTTTAGTGGATTCACAAAGATCTCTGGACATTAGACCTTTGTCAGTTATTTGACTTGCAAGTGCTGTTCCTTTGCTTTCTTGGGCTTTAAACCTTCCCACTTTAGATGCTACATCTAAATAATCTTCGTGTACTCTATGGTCCCAAAGAATTCCGCAGGTATTTTCTCCTAAGTTCTTCTTAGTCCGTTTTCTGTGGCTACAACTGGATATGTCTGCTGTATCCTTTGCAAAGAGGAAACATTTATTTGGCGCCTGTTGAAATCTGGAGAGTCCAGTCTCTGGCGGCCACCTCTAGTGAGCGCCTCCTCTCTGGTGAGGTCTTCATACCGTCTCAAGATAGCGCAGGGGGTCGCAGAGGTCACAGAGTAAGACATTTAACTTTGCCAGATAGTTCATGTTTATTTAAAAAGAAAGTCAGTCTCATAGCTACCCATTAACTAGTATCTATCCATTAAGGCTAAGCTACTAAGTACCAGCCATGTCAATGTTATAACCTGGTCCCACCTCTTAACATCTCAAAATAGGGTTAAATTTTAACATGAGTCTTGGTGGCAACATTTTTTTCTTTTATTGAAAATAGATTTTTTTCTTCACATAATATATCCTAATTATGGTTTCCCTCCCTCTACTCTTCCCAGTTTCTCTCCACCTCCCTTCCCATCCAGATCTATCCCTCTTTGTTTCTCATTAGGAAATAAATTAAGGAAAAATAATAAAATACAATATAATAAGATAATATAAAAATTATCACATTGGAACTTGGCAAAACAAACAAAAGGAAAAGGGCCCAAGAGAAGGCCCCAAAACAAGAGGCCTACTCATTCAAACGTCCAGAAACCCATAAAAACACTCAGCTGGAAGCCATAATGGATATGAAAGGCACCTAGAAGCTTCATACTGGCACAGACCTGTGCAGGCCCTGTGCATGCTGCGTCAGTCTCCATGAGTTCACATATATTTTGTTCATATTGATCTAGAGGGCTTTGTTTTTTTGATGTCTTCCATCTTCTCTGGCTCCTTATACTCTTTCTGTCTCCTCTTCCATGGGGTTCCTTGAGCCCTGAAGAGAGGGATTGAGACAACCCATTTAGGGCTGAGTGTTCCAAGGCCTCTCACTCTCTGCATTCTCTCTGATTGTGGGTCTCTGTATTTGTTCCATGTACTGTGGGAGGAAGCTTCTCTGATGATGACTGAGCAAGGCACTGATCTATGAGTATAGTAGAATATCATTAGGAGTCATTTGATTGTTACCTTTTCCTTCCTTCCTTCCTCCTTTTTTTTTCTTACTTTTAGAATGATAGCATTTGGTTTTATCCTAGGTCCCTAGGGTCTCAGGTTCTTGGTCATTCAGTGTTGGGTATGTGTTCTATCACATGGGAGTAGGCCTTAAGTCAAATAAAATATTGGTCTGTTACTCCCACAAGTTTTGGGCCAGCATTGTGCTATTTATCTTGCAGGTATGACAGCATTGTCAATCCAAGGTTTTGTGGCTGTATTGAGGCTTATGTTTCCCTTTGAGTACCATGCAGAGTACTTCCCTGTGCCAAAGAGACTGAAATGCAGGGGTGAGGCTCCATGTAGGTTCCAGTTCAATTTCTCCATATTCAATGAGTTGTGTAGGTGCTGTCTTCAGCAATGGGACCTCGTTGTCAGTTTGTGAAGAGCAACCTATGATCTTGGCAACAGCCTGCATTGTTTGGGGAGCCCCATGGGACACCTTTGACCAACACTTCCATTAGATGTAACCCACACCCAGTACTGGAAGCTTCATTTGATGATAAGAGATGGCCGGTTGGAGACTTTATCTTCCCCATTATTTGATGATTTCCATTAGATCTCCTTCAAATATGTGAATGTTTTAGGAAGTTTTACAGCATTGTGTTTCTGTATTACCCACCAAATACGCCGGAATTTTAGCCGTCTCTCCCCACATTCTTTCCCTCATCACTTTTTCTGCTCACCACTTGATCCTCCCATTCCAGATCATCTCATTCAACCATAACTAATCTATTCTATTTCCCTTTCCTAACAAGATCTCTCTGTTCCCCCAGTTCCTTACTCTGTACTTAAAATCTGTGATTCTAGAGAATATAGGTTGGTTATTATTGACTTAACAGCAAATAGTCACATATAAGTGAATGCACATCATATTTGTTTTTCTGGGTTGATGAAACTTCACTCAGGATGATATTTTCTAGTTTTATTTAGTAAGTCTTGTGAATTTCTTGGTTTCAGTTTTTTTAATTGATTTTTATTGAGCTCTACATTTTTCTCTGCTCCCCTCCCTATCTTTTCCCTCCCATTCAACCCTCTCCTAAGGTCCCCATGCTCCCAATTTACTCAGGAGATCTTGTCTTTTTCTGCTTCCCATGTAGATTAGATCTATGTATGTCTCTCTTAGGATCCTCATTGTTGGTTTCAGTTTTTAATCGCTGAGTATTACTTCAGTGTGGTACACTGTAAATGTACCACATTCTTTTTATCCATTCCTCTATTGAGGAACATCTAGGTTGTTTCCAATTTGAGGATATTATAAATAAACAGCAATTAACATTGTAGGGAAATATTCTCTATGTTAGGATGAGGCATCACTTGGGTATATGCCCAAGAGAGGAATAGTAAGACCTTGAAGTAGATCAAATTCTGTCTTCCCAAAGAACTGCCACATGGATTTACATAGTGGCTGTACAAGTTCACACTCCCTTGGTGGGAGCAATTAAATCAAAGATAATTTATTGTGTTTGTTTCATTATCTGCTACCACTCATTTACGAACTTGAGTTATCTTTTGGTTATCTTTAAAAGTAGTTTTAAAAGTCAAGAATTTAACTTCTTGTAGAAAAGACTTCTTTTCCTAACAAATTACCTTGGAATCCTTATTGAAAGGATTTTATTTCTCCACAAACAAATTAACTCATTTGGAGAGCCCCAGTTCTAGCCCAGTATCATACAGTCTTGGTTATTATAGCCTTGCATGATTTTTAAATCTTCTCAGGACTGCTCAGCTGCTCTGGGTGTCTTAAAGTTCATGTGGATGTCAGCACCTAACTTGGCCATTCTGCAAAAAAGAGAGTCAGGTGACCTATTTGCATGGGACTGTATTTAATCTAAGCTAAGTTGACAAGTATCATGTAGTTATTTTTACAATGTTCTTTAGCTCATGAGCCTGTCTATGTGGTTATTTATTTGGGTCTTTTCAGTTCCTAACAATGATATTCTGCAATTTTAGCTGTATAACTCTGATTCTTCTTAAATTTATTCTTGCGTATTTTATTCCTTTTGATGCCACTGTAAATGGAATTATTTTTAAATTTTATATCTGCATAACCTTTAGCATGTGGATGTGCATGTCGTTGTGGCAGTGGTCTGGCATTATGAAACCATGTTGGACTCATTTATTAGCTAATGAAATGTGTAAGATTTTCTACACACACAATCACACAACCTAAAAAGAAGACATTTCTCCCCATTTTGTGCTAGTCTGGACACTTTTGATATTTTCCAGATCAATAGCTCTCACTGGACCTCTAGCATAACGCTATTGAAGTGGCCTTATGGAAGCATTGCATCCCCGCTGTGGTAAAGGAAAAATACGTGAGCAAATCAATTTAGAAAAGGGAAGATGTCAGTTGTGCTGATGTAACCCTAGCACGTGGGAGGCAGAGGGAGAAGGATTTCCAGTTTCAATCCTACCTAATCAGACTGTGGGGTGTGAGGTTGTTTTGACTCATCCAAGTCCTCAGGGATTGTGGTCCATGTGGGTGGCCTGTGATGAGGCAGAGCATTGTGGTAGAAGAGTGTGGTACAGCAAAGCTCCTGGCCACAAAGTTGTCACCAGAAAGAAGGCGAGGAAGGATATAGAGACAGATCTATCCTCGCAGAGCAGATATTCAGGGACCTATTTTCTCCATTGAGGTTCCGCCTACTAAAGTTTCCACTATCTCCCAATATTGCCAACAAATTGTGAACCTATCAGTGAATTCATAATTGATGATGTCAGATTTCTCAAGATCCAAACATCCTCTTGAGCCTCTTAATTTCCCATTTCTGGGCACCCTTGAATGTGGGAACTAAGCCTTCAGCACATGACTCTCTAAATAACTTTCCAGGTAGCAATATGTGCCCTTGGTTTTGATTTTGATATTTAATTATGAATGATTCAGTGTTTCATATTGAAATGTAATGTTGGCAGTGTGCAAAATGCTATTTTTATTTCAGACATTTAATTATTTAGTAAGACAAAATCCAACTGACATTTTTTAGAAATTAAAATTATTTGTATTTTATAAAATAAAGGTTAAAGATTTTTTTAAAAAAAATTCATGCATGTGTGTGAATGTGTGCATGTGTGTGTATGTGTGTGTACACATATGAGTACCTACAGAAGCCAGAAGAGGATAAGAACCCATGGAACCAGAGCTACAGGCAACTGTGAGATGCCCAGAGTGGGTGCTGAAAAATCGGGTCCCTTACCAGAGAATCACTGAATTATCTCTCTATTCCCTTCAGATGTAAAGTCTAAAACATCTTATAATCTGCAAAAATACAGTGGATTATGGCTGTCTTCAATATATATTGCTGTGTGATAGAATGTATACTTTGTGGCATTTGAGCAAATCAAGCAGGAGCATAGCACATGTTCTGGCTTTCTTTTATGGTCTTAATTACCAGTTTTATTCTTTTCATCACCTAGGAGCTCTACTTTATTAAAGAAGTTTTTTATATACAGTTATGATTTGTTATACTCGGAATATTAACATTTAAAAAACTTAAACCCACAGATCACTACTTGACATTCTCTTAACTAAACCTCCAAGTTGTTCTCCTTTCAATTCCCCTGTTCCTCAAGCCCGAACAAACACAGACGATGCAAAGAACCATCTACTGACCCTGTAGGGAACCAGGTGACCACATAAGGCAAGCACCCTTCTTTGTTTTTGTGTTTTATATCTGGTGTATCTCCCAGGGGCTAACATTTGGAATACTTATTCCCCAGCTGGTGGTGTGTTGTGAGAGGCTTTGGAGCCTTTAGGATTTGAGCCTAGTTAGCTGGGACAGGACAGGAGGAGGAGCTTTGTATTGTGCTTTACCCATTCTTGTTCTCTGCCACATGAACAGCCTCCCCACTGTCTCCCACCACCAACTCTCCTTCCCAAGATGGAGTACAACCTCTATGAAACATGAGCCAAAATGAACCTTTTCCCACTTAAGTTGCTCCTGCTAGGAATTCGGGTCACATCAACTCAAAAGTAACTAAAATGCAATTTAGTGTTTGCTCTGGATATTCTGATAATCTGTGCTGGCTCTTACTCACTTATCAGCAAAGCAACATTTTGATTGGTTGGGTGGTGCTTGCAGATTTCCTGGCTGGAGCATCTTTCCAATCACAAAGGTATTTCTGAGCTAAGTGTCCTTTGCATATATAAAACTCGTGGCTCTCTGCCACACCAAGTAACCATGTGCACTAGTAACTTCTAAGTCATGTACTATGGTTTTTTGGTATACAATTAATCGCTTCAGAATGTCTCTTTCAGTAATATTTCATATTAAATATGCACCATTCCAGTGTGAAATGTCAAATTTCATGGATTAATATTGCTATTCATAGGCATTTCGTCTCCTCATAAGAAAAAGCTCTATTCGACTTAAAAATTTTGAGTTTGTGTTTAAATCATGAGTTTGTGCTTAAGAGCATTTATTTCAGTTTTCTACTTCACTTAGTTTATTTATTTAGTCCGAAATGACTAAAATTGTCAAAGGAAAGTTGATAAAATATATTAATAATTTCAAGTAATTTGTTTTTTATAGAGGCTTTCATTGATGAAACTGAAATGCTAAACCTTCCTAGTGTATGCAGAGTAATTGGTGGTAGCAATGTTAATACATTGAATTTTGTTTGTAAATATTTTATAAAGAATTGTCCTATATTTGTAATTTGATTATCATTTCTATTTTTAAATATTTCATTTTGATCAGATTTTGGTATAGATAAGAATGGTGCCTTGAGCGTTAGATAAAATATAGTGTAACACACTACCTGGAACACTTTCTAAAGCCTTTGACATAGTTGTTCTCCTCTGCAAAGCTCTTGGGAGCACGTGGTGATGATCACAGGAGAGGGGACAGATCCTGAACTGCATTTTCTCCATCTACTCTAAAAAGCCTCCTTCTAATTCGGGCCCGGGCTTCTGACTCGTTCCTGACAACACCTCCCACGTCTACACCCTACGCCCCCACCGTTCTGCTGGGAGATTGTACTACGGTGATCTCAGCATATGTGTGTCCTCCCCTGGAAGAGCTCGCTGTCACTACAATCCGATTTGCAAGGCAACATTGCTTTCAAAGCATTCCCACCATGTGTCTTTTCAGTGATGTGCTGACTTTGGTAAGAACGGGAACTACATACAAATTGTTACACATTAATACCCAGCTGGTTTTCCAGGAAGGATCTCATGGCCCTTTGCATGCTTCTAGTGCCCCATGTCAGAGGCAGGCAAAGGCATTTCCTATACTGGCTCCCGGCTTAAAAAAAAAAAGAAATGTGTGTTCCCATGTCTCGCATTTGCCTATCATGTGCAGTGTGACACCTGAAACATACTCATAACAAAAGCCCAATTAACTCTGGTTACATGAATTGGTAAGTCGGATCTACATAGAATTAACTCATCATCACTCAGTAACTGAGATCACCATTACACTGCAAAGGACCCAGAGAGCTCCTTCAGACAGTGAATGTCATTTTCTTGAAATAATGTACAGTAGCTGACCTGTGAACATATATCAGAGATTCCTTCAGAGCACTGTCCAAATTTAGAACAACCACAACCCCCCAGGAAGTAAATGTAAATTATAAAATGAAAGCTTCCAGGCCAACTTTCCGGTGAAATATGCTTATTGGCATCTAATAAAAAAAAATGTGTCTAAGTGTAAGCAAACCAAGCAAAGGCTTGAATTATAATCATCCTGAATTATTCTGGTTTTACAAATAATATCTTCTGGCTACTGGTTGAAATGTGCTTTAATGGTTAATAAAACAGCTGTAAAAACATGTAGTCATTGAGACATATTAGCCTTGTGCAACTGTTGTGTAAGCAGTTTAATATGGGATTAAAGCCTATTCTGGAGGGAAATCTATTAAGACAAAATGTTTACAAGGAGATGAAACTGCAGAATGACCTAAAGAAGGTGAAATACTATGAGGAAATCCCTTAAGACAGAGGAAACAACACAGAGAAGATTCAGGAAGTCCCTGAAACTGATGGGATTTTCTAGAGCCTTACCACCCTAAGAGTAAAATAAATGATAAAGACTGCTAAGAAAGTCAGAAGAGGCAGCCAGATCTCTGTGAGTTATAGACCAGCATGGCCTACAAAGCAAGTTTCAGGATAGCCAGGGCCACACAGAGAAACTCTGTCTAATGAACTAAATAAATAAATAATAAAACTATGAGTTACTTTCAGATGAACCAAGCTGCAAAAAGACTCAAAGACCAGACCAGACCAGCTGTCAGGAAGAAGCAGAGAGCAGCTGAGCCGCCGAGAAGAAATAAAGACCTGCTGAGCTGTCTGGAAAAGGCTCAAATGAACTGAGCTGCAAGGAAAGGCCACTCTCCAACTCACTGAGTTGCCTGCAGGCTGTGCAGTGTGTTCCAGATTCCCAGCTTTTGTGAGCCATCATCTATGCTGGAGTGGGTTTTGGTGATGCAGCTGTCTTTGAGTCATTTCTGCTCCTGTAAGTAACACCTCACCCATATTCCTGAAAGCAATCCCCATAAAATCCATCGGCTCACCAAGTTGGATTGTGGTAGCATCTGTACTTTACTGTGGGGTCAGTTCCGTCTCTGGGGTGAGCAGATATTTGCTCTCATCTCTCCAAGAATAGCATCACACAAAACCATCTCGGACAACCTGTCACATATCCAGTATGGCTTTGTCCTAAGTAAGACTAATTCTAAAAATAAATCTGAGGCCCCTGTGTTTTAAAAGTGGTATTATTCTTAGACAGGAAACTCTATCTCATTTTAAAAGAAGTATTAAATTACCTTTCTCTATATAACCATTGAAAGATATAAGTAGAGAACATTTACAGAATAAAGAAAATACTAGATAGAGGAGACAAAATATAAGAATATTATATTTCAAGTAAGAGAGAGTAGCATCTGTGTGCATAACGATTACTATTTCACCGGAGAAACTCCACAGCTACCGTCAACAGCCACAAGGGCTCTTTCCCTTAAACCCATGAATTTCTAATTTGTGATGGATGCTGGACCTCCGAGAGGACCTCATTATTAGCTGAGGTGTCTCTGTACAAAGCCTAAGCTTTTAAAAATGCACAGAGACCCAAGAGTCCAGATCAGATGTTCTTTTTTTTTTTTATTTTTTAAATAATTTTTTTATTAAGAAAAGAAGAAAAAAAAACATAAACAAAAAACAAGTTTCCACCTCCTCCCAGCCTCCCATTTCCCTCCCCCTCCTCCCACCCTTCTCCCCCTCCTCCCACCCTTCTACCCCTCCCCCCACTCCTCTCCCCCTCCCTCTCCAGTCCACAGAGCAGTCCAGGTTCCCTGCCCTGTGGTAAGTCCTAGGTCCTCCCCCCTCCGTCCATATCTAGGAAGGTGAACATCCAAACTGGCTAGGCTTCCACAAAGCCAGCACATTAAGTAGGATCAAAACCCCGTGCCATTGTCCTTGGCGTCTCATCAGCCCTCATTGTTCGCCATGTTCAGAGAGTCCGGTTTTATCCCATGCTTTTTCGGTCACAGTCCAGCTGGCCTTGGTGAGCTCCCAGTAGATCAGCTCCACTGTCTCAGTGGGTGGGTGCACGCCTCGTGGTCCCGACTTCTTTGCTCATGTTCTCCCTCCTTCTGCTCCTCATTGGGACCTTGGGAGCTCAGTCCAGTGCTCCAGTGTGGGTCTGTCTCTGTCTCCATCCATCACCAGATGAAGGTTCTATGATGATATGCAAGATATTCGTCAGTATTGCTCTCGGATAGGGTCATTTCAGGTTCCCAATCCTCAGCTACCCAAGGAACTAACTGGGAACCTCATGTTGGGCACTTGGGAGCCCCTCTAGGGTCAAATCTCTTGCTCACCCTAAAGTGGTTCCCTTAACTAAGAATTGTGGTTCCGTGCTCCCCTATCCACCTTTCCTTTATCCCAATTCTCCTGATTCCCCAAATCCCCCCTCCTTCCCTTCTACCTTTTCTCTCCCCATCTCCCCTTACCCCCATCCCACCCCACCCCCAAGATCCTAATTTTCTCCCCGGCAATTGGGTCTACTTCCCTTAGCCAAGAGGATAACTATATGTTTTTCCTTGGGTTCACCTTCTTACTTAGCTTCTTTAGGTTCACCTATTGTAGACTCCGTGGCGCTAATTTATGGCTAGAAACCAATTATGAGCGAGTACATCCCATGTTCATCTTTTTGGGTCTGGGACACCTCACTCAGGATAGTGTTTTCTATTTCCATCCATTTGCCTGCAAAATTCGAGAAGTCATTGTTTTTTACCGCAGCGTAGTACTCTAGCGTGTATATATTCCATACTTTCTTCATCCATTCTTCCATTGAAGGGCATCTAGGTTGTTTCCAGGTTCTGGCTATTACAAATAATACAGCTATGAACATAGTTGAACAAATGCTTTTGTCATATGATAGAGCATCTCTTGGGTATATTCCCAGGAGTGGTATTGCTGGGTCCAGGGGTAAGTTGATCCCGAATTTCCTGAGAAACCGAAACACTGACTTCCACAGTGGTTGCACAAGATGGCATTCCCACCAGCAATGGATGAGGGAACCCGTTCCTCCACAGCCTCTCCAGCAAAGGTTATCCTTGGTGTTTTTGACTTTAGCCATTCTGACAGGTGTAAGATGATATCTCAAAGTTGTTTTGATTTGCATTTCCCTGATTGCTAAGGAAGTTGAGCACGACTTTAAGTGTCTTTTGGCCATTTGAACTTCCTCTGCTGAGAATTCTCTGTTCAGTTCAGTGCCCCATTTTTTAATTGGGTTAATTAGCATTTTAAAGTCTAGTTTCTTGAGTTCCTTATATATTTTGGAGATCAGACCTTTGTCTGTTGTGGGGTTGGTGAAGATCTTCTCCCAATCAGTAGGTTGCCTTTGTGTCTTATTGACTATGTCCTTTGCTTTACAGAAGCTTCTCAGTTTAAGTAGGTCCCATTTATTCAATGTTGCCCTTAATGTCTGTGCTTCTGGGGTTATACATAGGAAGCGATCTCCTGTGCCCAGCTCCTGTAGGGTACATTTATGTTAAAAGTCTTGGAGAGATTAGGGATACAAGGGTCATACCTAAATATAATAAAAGCTATATACAGCAAGCCGACAGCTAACATCAAATTAAACGGAGAGAAACTCAAAGCCATCCCACTTAACTCAGGAACACGACAAGGCTGTCCACTCTCCCCATACCTCTTCAATATAGTGCTTGAAGTTCTAGCAATAGCAATAAGACAACATAATGGAATCAAGGGGATTCGAATTGGAAAGGAAGAAGTTAAACTTTCGTTATTTGCAGATGATATGATAGTGTACATAAGCGACCCCAAAAACTCCACCAAAGAACTCCTACAGCTGATAAACAGCTTTAGTAATGTGGCAGGATACAAGATCAACTCCAAAAAATCAGTCGCCCTCTTATACACAAAGGATATGGAAGCAGAGAGGGAAATCAGAGAAGCTTCACCATTCACAATAGCCAAAAACAGCATAAAATATCTTGGGGTACATCTAACCAAGGAAGTGAAAGATCTATTTGACAAGAACTTTAAGGCATTGAAGAAAGAAATTGAAGAGGATACCAAAAAATGGATGGACCTCCCTTGCTCTTGGATTGGTAGGATCAACATAGTAAAAATGGCAATTCTACCAAAGGCTATTTATAGATTCAATGCAATCCCCATCAAGATCCCATCAAAATTCTTCACAGATCTGGAGAGGACAATAATCAACTTTATATGGAAAAACAAAAAACCCAGGATAGCCAAAACAATCCTATACAATAAAGGATCTTCTGGAGGCATTACCATCCCTGACTTCAAACTCTATTACAGAGCTACAGTAATGAAAACAGTGTGGTACTGGCATAAAAACAGAGAAGTCGACCAATGGAATCGTA
The DNA here is from genome assembly GCF_018167655.1 of Microtus oregoni. Lineage (NCBI taxonomy): Eukaryota > Metazoa > Chordata > Mammalia > Rodentia > Cricetidae > Microtus > Microtus oregoni. The sequence goes on along the minus strand of NW_024543067.1, from coordinate 12,252,034 downwards.
TAGAAGACCCGGATTTTATCCCACAAACCTATGAACACCTGATTTTCGATAAAGGAGCTAAAAGTATAAAATGGAAGAAAGAAAGCATCTTCAACAAATGGTGCTGGCACAACTGGATGTCATCTTGTAGAAGAATGAAAATAGACCCTTATCTATCACCATGCACAAAACTCAAGTCCAAATGGATTAAAGACCTCAATATCAGCCCGAACACACTGAACCTGATAGAAGAGAAAGTGGGCAGATCAGATGTTCTAAATGCCTTCTTACACTCTAATTTCTCTCCTGTTCCACTTTTCTCTCCCTCCACTGCCAAGCAGGGAAGCCAATGCCTTGCAAGCCCCTTCATTTCCTCTGTGTCTCTCATCCTTCAGTCATAATCTCTAAGTTATGCGATTCCTCCACACACCCACCATAAGCGACATTAGTTGGGGGGAAATGACAGGATTCCGTTCTAGCTCAGGGCCATTCACCACTGTGGATGTCTCATGCCTACCTGATGACTACACAACCTTATTTCCACATCTATTTCATACAGTCCCTTCTAAGGAAGCCTTTTTAGCTAATGGATTCTATTGCACATCTCACTAAACGGAGATTTTTTATAACACTCCTCTTTGCTCCATGCTTATACCTGCAGATGGTCTGCCTGCCTTTCTGTCCTTGCTCCCTGGACACGATCCAAATAATTCTCCACTTCTCCACTGCACCAGCAATCTTTCTCTCTATTCATTTCTCCCATGAATCAACATATATTATGTGTCCTGATTTCAAAATTAATTCCCTTGATCTTAGCTTGCTTCCCTGCCCATCTTAATACCTCTTCTTCCTGAACTAACAAATGCAAGGGTTACCCATGGGATTTGTTACTTCCCTTATGGCTGGATATCTGACAAGAAGAAGCTGAATGTAGTACACACTTAGGAAACAGAGGCAGGTGGATCTCTGTGAGTTTGAGGCCAGCCTGGTCTACAGAGCAAGCTCCAGGACAGCCATGGCTACAGAGAGATATCTTGTCTTGAAAAACCAAATAACCAACCAACCAACAAAAAAAAAAAAAAAAAAAAAAAAAAACAACAAACAAACAAAAAACGAGCAAACAAAAACCTGGAGCTATGCCCTGTTTTGGCCCAAAGTTCAGTCTATTTGTCTTCAAGGCTGTACTGTAGAGGATTTGCCAGGTTTGCATTTGTTGAAGATGTTAGGGGCTTTGCTGGCTAATGTGGGCTGGAGAAGGAAAGAAAGTACAAAGCATGCTATTTCATCTCAGAAGCTGCCCGCAAGCTGTGTTGTTTTGTTTTCCTTGTTTTCACAGTAAATCACTGTCAAGATGCATACCTGTTCTCTTAGTCGCTGGTCACGTGTCATGTGGGGCAGGATCTGTGGGGCTCTGAACCTGCTCATGAGTTGCATAGCAACCCCAAGTCCTATTCTCCCAGCAGTCTGCCCTAACAATACCCTGTGTGCCCCAGCCTACCCTGCCTTAAAATAGAATGTGGTGCTGTGAGTCATGTGAAAATGGTTCTCTAAGAGACAGCATGTTACTTCAACAGGGAGTGCTCATCGAGAAGGCACTCAGAGCGGCTGTGTGATTAAGGGAAAGATACCGACCTCAGCTCTAGGAAGAAAATGGCTTATGGGTACATTAAGGAAACATCAAGTGGTCAATGAGACCTTAGAAGCAAGAACCTGGAAACGGGGGGAATATCTGAATGCTTCATGTCACCAAAACGAAATAAGCCAAGCATATGCTTGGAGTTTTTCAGATAATGCAAAGTCCAAAGAATTTTTAGTACATATGCCTGGGCTCTTCTAGTTGATGATAATGGAAGTGTACCTGCTGGCTCCTGGGACCCTGCAGAGGGCACAGGCTGACTGAGGCTAGAGTAGAGACAGCCTCCTATGCCCGCTGCACCCCCAGGACTGTATCTACCTACAGGGTAAGGGCAGTGGGTGTTTAGAAATGGTCATCAATACTTATTTCCCCAAAGGCCAACTATGAAGTTCTAGTGGAGACAAGTGCCTCTGGGTGGTAAGGCATCCTTTAAAAATGCCAGTGTGTGTCATGCAACAAAATAAGTGACATGGTTTCCCAGTCAAAGTGCAGAGCTGGGGCACAGGGAGAAGTTAGGGCAGCTTGCTGAAAGGATAGAACTTTGGTTCAACAGATAAGAAAATGCCTCTGCCTCCCCAGTTCCGGAAATAAAGGTGTGCGCCACCACCGCCCGGCTAAAAACAATTTATTAAAGTTGATGCTAAAGAGACTCATCTATAGAAATCAAGAGAATGCTGAGCTTAGTCCACATATGTGTATTATATTTTCATATAAATATAATGTCATATAATATAAAAAGTCAGGTATGTTGATGTTTATTACTAATCACTAACTTCCAGTTCCATGACCAGTTCACTAACTTTTAGATAACATCTCTGAAGACAACTTTAATGTAATCTAATGGCAACAATTAATTTCTGTTATTTCCATTAACCATACTGTGGTTATTTTAAATATCAGTGCCTTTGATATGTGAGCTGATTCTTGTGGCTAACTGATTCCTTGGAGGGCTGGCTCGAGTCTAGCTTGTGTTGGTATCTAGCCCTTGGGGCTTTAACAGAGGTGACAATGGACACCACTCACTGTATTTTTCTGCTTTGAGCATTCTTACTTATTCAAAACCAGGCAAACATGAAGTCTTAGTCTAGTGTTAGAGGAAATGTTATTAGTTTTTTCCATTTAATTTATATTAGCTATATTTTTATCACACCCATTTTATATATCATCATTTCATTATCATTTATGCCCTGGCAATGCTTAAGCATGCATAAGCAGCCTGTTTATGGTGGTTCTCTAACGGTTCCTATCTTGGGCACTCCTAGATACTTGTGTTACTGTCATACCCAAGGTTCCACAGTCCTCCTTTATGCTGCCTATCCAGTGTTTTTTGTGGCCTTCCTTTTTGCTTTATCCTCCAAGCAGTGCTGTCTTCAGGTATCTGCTGTCATTCGCTGTCATAACATGGCTAAAGTATCTCAAGCTCCCTTGCTGTATCCTATAGTTTACTTCCTTCTGTAGATGGAGATGGGTCTTAATGTCATTGTTGTATAGCCTAGCTCTTCATGTGACACCTAGAGTCCTCCTGAGACATGCCATCTCAAACACATTCAGTCGCTGTTCTGAGGAGCGTTTCATTGTCCAGGTTTCAGAGTTGTAGACAAGGCAACTCAAGACAAGTGTCTCGTATACTTAAAATTTTGTTGCTGTCTTTATGTCTCTTGCCGACCAGACCCTTCTTAGTGCCTGGAATGTACCCCTCGCTATCTCTATCTGCCTCTTGACATCTAAAATAATAATTCCCTCTTTTGAACCGATTGTAATAAAGAATCAGAACCTAAAAAAAAGAGAAGGTATTGGTCCATTTAAATTGTTTTAATCTCAACTCCAATGGATTACATATCTATTTTTGTGCCGATATCATCCTGTTTTCATTACTATAGCTCTATACTAGAGCTTGAAGCCACGGATGTTGATGCCTCTGAAGCTCCTTTATATACAGAATTCTTTTGTCTATCCTGAATATTTGTTTTTCATGTGAAATTAAATATTGGTCTTTGAAGGTCTGAATAATTGTGCTAGGATTTTGATGGGGACTGCAAAGTCACAAATTCTAATGAAACATTCTGAAACAGTTTTATAAGGTGATGTGCTTTATTTAGTCATCATCAGAGAAGGAATTCACACAAGTAACTTAAAATGAGTTTTTAAGATACAGATTTTTTTCTAGAAAAAACTAGAAAAGAATGAATCACATTGGATTTAACCAGTTCAACAGGTGACTATTTTAATTTGCATTGTTGGCCTATCGTTTTGTCTATTATCTTGCATTCCTGGTATCTTGAAATAACTCAGGGAAGAGATGAGGCATTGCTCTCAGCCGTGGTTATAAATATTAGCTGTGTTGCTAGAACACTCATTTTTGACAGCTGTTAATTTTTTTTCTTGTAGATCCTTTTGACTTCAGAAAACTCAGAAAATCACAAAGTATTCAGTCTTCCTTTAGGGAGAATTAAATACGACACCAACATTGAAATTTCCTCATGACTGGACTTGAAGTCTGACTAGCTAAATAAGCTATTCGATTAGAAATGCTAGTTTGCAATTCAGGAGCCAAAGACAGATGAATTGAATGTAGCTGTTTTATACACCGTTGACTGAGACTGTCAGTGTCCTTTGATTTCTTGACAGTTTAATTTCATGTTAACTTTAAATTATCAAAAGTACAGTGATGAAAAACTGAACTCTCCTAGAATTGAGGGTGGAGATAATCCACAGAATGTATCAAGCTTGTTCAAATAAGTTAGTAACATGATGGCATAGGGGGAATCAATTTTCTCTTGAAAGGTATTTCTATAAGTACTTTTGTTAGAATGTAAGGCAAATCCATCCTAAGTAAAAATCATGTGTTACGGAAAGGCAAAGCAGCTGTGCAGAAGCAGGATACAAATCAGTGTGTGTGTGTGTGTGTGTGTGTTTGTGTGTGTGTGTGACTGTATATAATACATACATAGATATATATGCATATGTAATAAATACCATTCAAGGGTTTTTAAGAGTTTTTCAGAAACATACGTAGAAAATACACAGAATATTGGGGGGGTGCCTGTTCTATGTCAAGGAGATTAAAATTTTATGTTTGAAGACACACTTCAAATAAGTGTCAGGTAGTGTAACTAGTGAATGGGGGATGAAGAAGTGGGGAACGGGGACCAGAGCCTAACAAAAGCACTTGCTTCCATTTGAACACTGATCTGAAAACAGCTTCAGAACAGAAAATCCAGCGACAGCCTGACTGATATACAGGGAGTTCCTTGCAGACTCTCAGGCCTGAGAATCCTGCCCTGGTCCCCACCTGCTCGTCATTCACCATCCCACTGGCTTCTGGGGCCTGGCTACCATTACTGATTCCCTCTCTATTTTTCCATATAAGAATGGTTTTAGAAAACTCTATTCAATCACTCCAAGATTGAAGTTTAGCTTCTCTGTAGATTGCAAGCTATGACAAACAAACGTGTGTGTGTGTGTGTGTGTGTGTGTGTGTGTGTGTGTGTGTTTGTGTGTGTGTGTGTAATCTCTTCTGGTCTTACTCCACTAAATGTGAACACAAGAAATGAGGAAGAACAACAGACTCTGTATGGAACTCGGGCCTGCTTCACAGCCAAGTGAGTAATCAGTGGGAATTGCCTGTTGATGTTTTCCCTCCTGGTCACAGGAGAGCTGAAGCCCATGAGGCTGTCTGCAAGGCCATAAAAGCTGAGGTACAATGTGAATTCTAAGAGACAATAAACAAGATATATTTTTGTTTATTTATACAGAAAGATTTGATTTCAAGGAAGAAATCAGACAAATGAGGTTATAGAAATTAATTGACTATCATGATGTCCAGTACATGCTAAGTGCTTAATTATAAGCATGTACTGATAATCCAACTATTCAAAACATTGAAAGTTTTTAAAGGTGGTAAGTGGCTTATGATTATATTGCTGAATAATAGCAGAGACTGCTTGAATTGACAGCTAATACCATTTCCATAGCAACAGGAAACTCCTACATTTTGGAAATCACACCACCGTTACCACTCCTTGACTATGAATAGTATAAATGGCAAGGCTCTCCTAGTGTGTGTGAAACACTCCTCTGGGCATCTTAGGTTTTATTTTTAAATAATATCTCACCTATTTTGTGAACTTTTGTATATTTATCCAATAGATTTGTCATATTCACCTACCACTACCTCCTTCCATCTCCTTCTAATGTACCCTCCCAACTCCATGCCCTCTTTCCATTTATTAATTTATCTATTTATTGTTGTCAATAGCAATTAGTGTTACACATCTGAACATGAGGGTGTGGCTATTCGCTAGGGCATGAACAACCACCTGAAGTGATACCCCAAAGAAGAGTGACTTTCTGTCTCTCGGTAGCCATCAACTGCTCACAGCTCTTCTACCAAGGTTGAAACCTCAGAAGCCCACCCCAGTTCCTGGTGGAGTTTTGACTGGCTGGATCTTGTCCAAATGACCCTGGGTGCTATGAACGGATGGCAGAGCAGGCATGTTTGGTCGGATGTCTTTGCCTCACAGCTTTTCTCTTCCTTCAGCTCGTACACCCTTTCTGCCCACTGTTCTGCAATGTTCTCTGAGCCTCAGATGGGGGATGTTAACACAGATGTTTCATCCACGGCTGAGCACTCAGCTACACTTGTCACTTCGGCCAGATGTGAGTCTCTCTGCATTAACCACTACCCATCGCAAAAAGAATCTTATCTGACCAAAGTCGCAAGCAGCACAGATCTATCAGTGTAAACAGAAATAGAAGGAAGGCAGTTTGACTGCATGACCATTTAACATAACACTGACAACTGGTTCCCTCCAAGTGCTTACAATCATGCATTTTTAACACGTTTACAGGAATAGAAATAAAATCATTCCCATGGAGCAAGTCTCAAATCCAAGCAGAAAGTGGTTGGCTATCTCCATAACACCCTGCCGCTGTTGTGCCAGTGGGTACATCTTAACAGGCAGGTGGGGCAGTATTACATAGAGCACACAGTGTCCAGCACTAACAGGGATGGGGAATACTGTACCCAAAAAATACAAACATGGAATGAGATGGGAGGTGAAGAAATCATGGCAGGGGCTGGGGAAGGCTTAACAAAATGAAGAATGTATGGAAACCTATAATCTTAAGGTAAAAATGTAATTGGAGGGGGTAGTAGAACACAATGATATGTAAGAATGTGAGGAGTGTTCCAGATTAAATGTCTAAGTGTGGATGGTGCCAGGTGAGTGAAGAAGATCACAGAGTACAGAGAGTGTTAGCCAAGGTTAAGGATGTATGAAGAAATCTCTCCTAGTCTGTTTCTCTGTTTCTGTGATAAAACATGGACCAACATAGACATGGAGAGGAAAAGCTCATACGGCTCATAGGTTAGCTGCTGTCACTGAAGAAATTAGGGTAGGAAGTCAAGGCAGGAACCTGGAACATAAGGGGGAACGGCTACCTACTGTCTTCCTCTCTACAGCTTGTTCACCTTGCCCAGAAGGAGCACTGCACACAGAGGCTGGTCTCTCCCACATTAATCAAGAAAATGTCCTACAGACATGCCTACAGGTCAGCCTGATGTAGGGCTTGTCCCAGTTGAGTTTCCCTCTTCCCAGGTGACATAGTTTGTATCAAGTCAACAACAACAACAAAATCTTGGCATCACAAAGCCGTAAGGACTAGACAGAATTCTCTAGCTTGTAAGCTAATTTCAAAAAATAAATAAAATAATTATAATAAAGTGTGTGTGTGCATGTGTGTACAAGGTTACCTCCCTATGAGCTGTTGGTCAGAGAGGCCCCAAAGGCACACAAAACAACAGAGGCTATTGACGGTGCTCTTGATTCTCTACCACAACTAGATGGTAAACCTCTATTGTTGAAGGCATCATTCATCTCTTCAAGATATGTTCTCTATTGAAATGCTTCCCAAATCCAAACACAGAACATTTAATCAACCTTGTCCTCACAGCTCTCTGCAATCCCTCCTTCTCCGTCCCTGGAGAAAACACTGGCTATCTGCTTATGGTCAGAATGAATGTCATTTTCTGAGTTGAATGTAAATGGAGTTATGTAGCAATACTTCTTTGCATTTGTTTATTTTACTCAGCATGGTGATTTGGGGTTTTTCTTCCTCTTCTTTTGCTTTATTAGTTATTAGTTCCTTGGCATCCCTAACATTTGGTGGCACCAGTCCTTTTAGTTGTATCCATTTTCGGGCGTGAATGGTGTTTTCTTGTTTGTACTTCCTTATTAAGGTATTCAGTATATATCCATGGGCTTGTTTCTTACTGATCTCTCTTGTGTAGGATGTGCTCAAAATATCTTAGCTTTCGTAGAGGATTATTTGATATTTTTTATTGAAGCTCATCAGCCCTTTTATAATCTGCACATATGTCCTCTGTTAGATCCGTGTACTACATACTCCTCCCATCATAAGCCTTTTTGTTCCTTTTCTTAAAAATATCATTGATTTTTTTTATCAAATTTACTCTCACCTTTCATCAGTGGTATCCTAAAAATATTTGCCCACAACAATATTACAGATACTGTTTCACTTGCCTGTGAAATTTTATAGCTTTTGCTTTTAGACCTGGGGCTGTGTAAGGCATTTTATGTAATTTATGCTATGACCTGGATTGTAGATTACCTTTTCCTCTATCACAGTGACCACTTAGTCTGGTTCTACTTCTTTTTCTTGTTGAATTAAATTGGCAAATTGTCCAGAAATAATTTCATCATGCATGCGTTAGAGGTTTGTCTCCAGACTGTACTTATGCAAATGATCTGTATCAAACCTTTTACCATTACCTCACAGCCTTGAATGCATGCAATTCCACATACCTGAGTCAAAGCTTCAGATGCCATCCTAGCTGATACATCTTGCATCTTTACATTTGCCGACACAGGTCTTTCTGTGTTGCCAAGCCTGCCCTTAAATGTACGGCTCAAGCAATCTTTCTTCCTCAGTCCCTTGAGTCTGGGACTTTATGCTGCTTCTAACCATCATTGTACCCTACCTCCAGCCAATATTCTGCCTCCCACATCACAAAAGATCTAGAGACAAAACTGCCTGGGTAAACCACTCTGAAAGTTCACAAATATGGAGTAGGCTGATTACCATAGGAATGCTGGAAATGATCCTCTCAACCTAAATCAGAAAGGAAAAGTGACACCATATTCTATCAGAGTTGCAGATATTGATGCAGAAGCACTTATGTGCAGCTACAACTGTTATAAATACAGATACCCCGGGGTGGCATTAGATTGTGCATGTCCTTTGACTTAATTGTATATGAAGACTATAGCAAACCAACTCAGAAAGCAATACTAGACCATTTTGAATGTGAGAAGCCAGGACAATTAGAGGCAAAGGAAATACAGAAAGGGTAGTACAAGGAGTCAGATTTAGATAGCAGCTATGATCATGTGACTAGCTGCAGATAAGAACTTTAGAACTTATATTTTATTATTGTGATATTAATATGCTATAGATATTAATACCTCTTCTCATTTTTCTATCAGCTGTCATATGGTATTAATAGTAGTTAAACTTTGTGTCTCAGCATTACTGTTGAAGCTATGACTTGGAAGAATGAACTTTAACCAAAGCAAGCACATGGATATCACATTCTTTTGCAGAGGTGGCAGGAGGAGTTGTTACAGCATGCCTTTTACTGAACACAAGATAACTGTAGCATGTTGGATGAAAATTCTATGTTACTATTTTGGATACAGTGTGGTGGTTAGAGGGAGTTGGCTTAGTAGAATATTTTCTAGAAAAGTACATGAAGCTGTGTTCAATCCCCAGCACCCATTTAAAAATGCTGGGCATGCAGCATGTGTGTAGAATCTCAACAGTGGAGAAACAGAAAGAGGACAATCTCAGGGGCTTACCACAGCAATGAACTCCAGAATTGATGAGAGACCCTATTTCAAAACGAGTGTTGTAAGAGGCCGCTTGTTTGTTCCTGGCTTCCCAGACTTGAACTAACCACTCAGAAACTATATTATTTAAATCACTGCTTGGCCAACCACTTAAACGTATTGCTAGCTAGCTCTTATATCTTTAGTTAACCCATTTCTATTAATCTGCATGTCACTATGTGGCTGTGGTTTACCGGGTAAAGTTTTATCTGGCGTCTGTCTCCAGCAGGACTACATGGCTTCTCCCTGACTTCACCTTCTTTCTCCCAGCATTCAATTTGGTCGCCCCCCCCCCCCACTTAGCTCTATTCTGTCCTATCACAAACCAAGGCAGTTTCTTTATTCATTAACCAATAAAAGCAACACACATACAGAAGGACTTCCCACACCACATGAGGAGGAAAGCAATGATAAAAGACACTCGAGTGTCGACCTCTGGAATCTACATACCATGTGCACACAAAGAGTATTTATTGCTGTCAAGGTTGAAAAAGATGGAGTCTGGTGGCCTTGTCTATATTTATGCTTGTCTAGATGGGGCACAATGACTAGAGAGATCCATCTCAGGAATCCTTCTCATGAGACAGATTGCAAAACAACTCATGAAAGGTTTAAAAGGCAAAAATGAAGCAGCAGCCATGTGTGTACCAGGTGCTTTTCCAAGGCCTGTCCAGGTTTATGCTCTACTTCTAGAAGAAGGACCATTCTTTCCTGTAGGCCACTCATGCAATTAGACACTAGAAACCTGACCCACAGCCCAGGCCATTCTGGAGGATTCTAGATAAAGTGTGTGGGTCACATAAGTGTGTCTCTCCCTATTATTCTCATCTGGTCCTCCCAGGGGCTGTCCCTGAAAATCCAAAGCCCTATAGATAATAATTAAGCCTCACATGTTCTGTGATAAATCCCTTGTACATTATATCGTATAGTGTGCCTCTCATACATAATTCACATGTCATATATAATCTGCTATGATATTTAACATAAAATATGTTGCATGTCAAAATATTTTAATAATTCTGCCTTTATAACTGAACTCTATCATACTACACTACATAAAACAAAAAAAAACTACATCTCCATAAAATTTAATTTACAATTAGAGTTTGTGTTTCTTTTGGCTCAAATGAGTTTTTTCTGATTCTCATGTACAAACAAGGCAATATAATAGTTTCCCACTTGCTTTTAAAACTGATTCTAAGGCATTATTTTCATTTTAGTTTATATTCCCGTGTGTGGAGTTGTTCTGAAACCATTTTCTAAATGGGAGATGCTGATTTCACATTATCATTAAGGCAGCCAATTTGCATTTTGTATTTCATTGTTTGCCACCAGGTTCTGGTAGGTAACCGAGAACAATTACAATTGTTTAGATAATTTGGAAAGGAAGTTCTACAGGACATCTCTGGTCATCAACTAAAAGAGAGGTATCCGTACCTCCTACCGGGCCTTTTATTTTTGCAACCTGTGGCTTCAGAGAGGAGCAGCATACAATTAAATGCTTTCATATGAATTTTCTATTTGTATGAACACACACACTCACATGCGGTGGGAGTGGGGAGCTTTTGTGACTTGTTGGTCCATCTTAACAGGTAAGGTCACATTTTTAACATGTGTCGTCGTGGGCTCTTAGGCATCAACCCCTGATGTGCCCTATCTTTTGCCTTCATGCTTGAACAAGCACTGTGTCTCCACTCTTTGTAAAAGGCACACACACCACCATCAGATGCGAAACGCCTCTTAAGATACTCTTCAGACAAAACATACTAGCATCCCACTGCTCACCAACTGCCATGCTCCACTGGCATTCAGACCACTGTGCAGAAAGCCATATACATTTAAAGGGCTCTGCACGATCACAACAGAAGCCCTTCAAAAACAAACTGCTACGTTATCGATGGTGGGCTTGGCGGCGCCTGCTGCTGTTGGCCCCCTGCACCCAGCTGCTGGTGTTTTGCCTCAGTGATTTTGTTTCCTCATGTTGGGGTATAAAATACCAGCTAGGGTGAAGGAGAGGGGTCTGACAAGTCTATTACACAGATGTGACACCCAGAACGTAGAGAGTCATCAGACAACAGGGGCTCCTCCACCGCAGCGCTGGCAGATATTCTTCTTCTGTCGCAGGGGTGGGTTCAATGAGCTGTGTAGAGTGAGTTTATAAACTGCCTTCACTGACACTGCTTTCAGCGAATGCTTAAATGAGCTATATTAAGATGACTGCCATGGATGCTTCAGATGAACAGTCAATTACCAAAACGAATCTACATTTTGCCACCCAACTGGGTAATTATAATATTGTGAAGTAGGTTTTTAAAAGTGTCAAGTATATTCTCCAAATGAAAAGGAACAATGGAATGTATCATCACTAAATGTGAACAGGGTACGAGCCTGTGCAACCTTTCACCCATGTTACATTTTTTAATATAATTTTCTGCATATTAGCTAATCTTTGGTGGTTCCTACACACCTGCTAAGGGTGTGGGCTTTTTCTTTTACAGCCAACAGACCACAGGAACTTCATAGCCTGAGCAGTGGTTCATTTCAATTGTCAACTTCACTATCTTAATGAGTGCTTGGAGTATTAATGAGGCCCAGCTTCGGAAGACACGATGAGAAAGAAAGCACCACTCTGAATGAGGATGGCACATCCCACCCAACAGGGGTGGATCCTGAACTCATCAGAACAGGGAAAGGAGAAAAACAGCTACACATTAGCATCCTGCCTCTCTGTTTCATGGTTGGCCCCATAGATTAAACCACTCCTGCAGCCACGCCTTCTTCCTAGGGATGGGTTGCAGCTTCTGAACTCTAAGACAGAAAAGGCCCTCTTCCCAGTGATGGACGGTAGTCTCTAAACTCTAAGCCGGAGGAGGCCCTCTTCCCACCAATCAGTCTGTCAAGTGTCTGCCACAGCAGTGAGAAGCATGCTAAGAGAAGACGATGGATTTTACACTTTCCTGAATCTTCCCCTTCTCGGGTTCTATCACTGTTTCTCAAAAGCCCAAGCTCAGACTCTAAGCAATGCTCCCAACTCTGCCTCTGGTCTGTTGTCTCCTGTGCGCCTCCCTCCTGTTCACACTCAAGATGACCCAAGATGCAGTCCAAGGGCTCTGTGTAAGGACAGAAGCCGACATCCCCACAGGACAGTGTTTGTGTTCCCATTTCATTTCTCTGTTCCCCTAACACTTTACCCTGGCTATATTTACAGACAGTTCTGTTAGTCTAGGGATATAAATCAGTGACAGACAGTATGCCTAACATGCTGTTGCCTGTAATTTTATCATGAGCATTAAAAGTTAATGATGTTACCTGAACTCTCACCCCTGTGCAAATAGCTTGTACAGAAGTTGCCATGAACAGATTCCATTAGTCTTTTAATTTGAAGTGTTTGAAACCTATCAAGAGCATTACATACATATATATATATATATATATATACACATATATATATATATATATATATATATATATATATATATATAATGGCTTCCCAAAAACCCAGGCCTATGTGTTTAAAAACAAGATCTCTGAATGTCATTTGATGCTCAATTTCCTTCTTTGTCTCCTTGTTTCTCCCACTTTATCAAAGTTAAACCAACTCACAATTACCTACAAATTGTGCTTCACAGAATATTTTTTAGCCCAAATGATTTGAATATTCATTTTGTCTTGTTACTTCATCTACATTTGTCCTTTCGAAAGAATTCTATTCTCAAAATAATTTTATGGATTATGAAATAACTTTATGGGATGGGGTACAAGGGTGATCACTGAAAGAGAACAGAGGATAGAGTTCAATTCTTGGCACGGGTGCTGCTGCATGGCTGTGTTCTGATTATGAAAGTCATTATGAAATTTAGTTCACATGTAACTTACATTTGCACAGATTTAAAGTTAAGTGTTCAAAAAGAAGATCAATCCACTTAAATCATCCTTGAATCTTCATTTACTCATCGTCTTTCTGTTAGCTTATCTTCCCATTCTTGTAAATGCAGCAATAGAGAATAGACTGAGGGCATTACGGAAGACCTGAGGCAGTGGATGCTTTCATCACAGATTTCTCCAGTCACAGTTACAGGTACAGGCAGGTAGACAATATGTGCATTCTTTGAGTAGAACTGACTTACCTTAGAGCTCCCCCCATTGATGGGCTTCCTGATGGGCTATCGACCGGGTCACATGGTACAATTGGAGAAACCTAGAAGAGTATCTGATGAGGCTGCATTTGATTGTGTGTTGTCAACAGCAAAATTCTCAAGCACTGTGCTGGAGGCCTGGTAATGACTCTGTAATTAATATAATTCAAAGGACTCACGTAGGTGGTCTCATGTCCTTCCTATCAAACACAGTTAATAGTCCACAGTTACCAAAGCTACTTTATCCTGGTGCTTCTTTATATCAGAAAGACATGAAAATTAACAGTGGAATTTTGCTGGAGGTCATTGGCCAATCTGTGTCTATTTTCTATGCATGAGTGTATGATGTATATGCTTGCACACTAATCTTGCACATGCATTTACATTTATACCATGTTTATGCAGGCACATATTCTCACATTTTGGAAAGAACCATAATCTTATAAGGAAGTGAAATTACATATGTGTGAAAATCCAACACCAGTGGACACAATTAGAATGAGCCCAGCGGTCACTCCTAGATAACTAACTGTGGTATGGCCTGCTCTACTACTTCACTTGCACTCGGAGTAAGAAGAAATATCCAAGGAAAGAATAGAAATTCCCTCAGAATAAGTGCAAGCTGAATAAAAGGCCGGCAGGAAAGGAGCCCCTCATATATCCGCCGTAGTGCAAGTGGATTTAATAATGATATTTATCCAACATCTCTGTTGCATCTGACCTGATGTTGGAACAAAGGAAACAACAGCAAAAGACAGATCACACCTTTAAGGACTAAACAGACCTATAAGCACAGAGTCATGGCATTACACCTGGCAAAGGACATATAACATCTATTTGAAAGTTACTTTTACCCTAATTTTAGAACAGCGAGCCTTTGCAGTTTCCTGAAGACAGCAAGTTGTACTATTTGCTGTGATCTTAGAGAGCAAATCTAAGAGATATTTTTATTTCTTTCCATTTGTTGAAATATAAACACTCATTCCTCAGTATCCCCATGGGATGACTTCCAGGTTCCCACTCAACCCTTCAATCGCTTGTAGATACAAAATCCAGAGATGATCCTTGAGACTATCAGATGACATTTCACTTGTATTTCCTTAAGTGTATTCTAGTCATCTTAGATTATTTATAATGCCTGGCACAGCATAAATAACATATGATAGTGTAATATTTACAAAATAATACCAAATGTGTATTTATTTGGCATAAACAACATACATGTACTTATTTATACATTCATCAATTTCTTTACTAGTACTTTCAATCTGAAACTGGTTGAATCTGCAGAAGCAGACCCTACAGGTAAAGAAGCATACCCTGGCAAAAAGAATTCTCAATTTATGGGCTTCAGAGATCAACTAACTGGATAATCTTAAAATATGAGGCCTGGTTATTCTTCTTAACCCACATGGATCTCCCAATCATTACACCCTCATTCTAACCAACTAGCCAATGACCTTACAACACAGCCAATAAATTGCAATAGAGACAAAAAATAATGCCTCCCCAGCCTGTGGCACAGAAGGACTGCTCAGCGGGGTTGAAGACACCATGCCTCTAATCTGGAATTCTTCAGTGTCTCTGGGGCTGATAGCATCCAAACTTTACCTCTAAATGAAAGGTGGGCACCATAGTTCAGCGCAACTTCATCCACGACTCTTCCGTTCCCCTAGCAGGATCGTGTGATGCTGGCTGGCAATACACAGAGTGAAGCATGAACCCCAGGCTATTTCCTGGGATTCTCCAGGCGTGGTGAGATCCTGAAAAGGCAAGAAATTCAGCAGGTGAGAGTAAGCAAAAGCTTAGACTGGAAAAACGTGGTGAGGAGTGCTTGACTGTTGTCACAGACTGAATCCAAAATGATGGGATTGGGTAGGACACATCTAGAAGGTAATGAAGTTAAAAACTATCTCACGATCCAATGAAATGAGATTAGGACCCTTATAGTAGAAAGCACTAGAGTTTGTGTTCTTCCTCTGTCTGCACACCTAATGAGCACACCACAAGAAGGTCTTCATCCACAGCTGGAGGTAGACCATCGCCCGACACTAGATCCCCAGTACTTTAGCTTTGGCCTCTCATCTTCTACAGTATTAAGAGTGAAAGTTTATTGTTAAGTCAATCAGGCTGTTTAAATATTGCATGGTGGTCTGAGTGCATGTCTTAGGGCATGGCTGTTTATGGGAGTCTGTTAGATGGAGACACTAACCGATAATAAGGTTCATAAGCAAATCTGCTTGTAGGAAAGATGATCACTTTACATGCAGCTACACCAAACGGGATGATGGAACTGTGAGACATAGGGAGTGTGGCTCAGGACCCGGGCCTCAAACATGCTTGGAAAATCATTCACAAGGAGTTATTAAGGATGAGAGATATTTCTTTGAGCATGGACATGGGACCGTGCCCTGAAGTCCATACATGCCAAACTTTGACCAATAAGTAGGCTCATGATAGAAGGTCAGAAGGAAAGGTCAAGAGAATCCCAAGAGATTGTGAGTCTGGGTTCAGGAAGAGAAGGGGTGAGCTGCTTTTAGCATCTGGCAATGTTCACAAGTGTGCTGATCCTCACGCCCTCTCCTGACCTTCTTAAACCTGGTTTGTGCTGACGGAAACAGGAAGTACTGACAAATCTCTGAGTTTGTCACCCAAATCCAAATACATTATGATAATACAACTGATATCCCCGTCACAGGAAATGGGACCCTTGAGAGTTCCTTTTATACAAACTCAGTAACAGCAGTCTCCATATAATTAGAAATTAAATCAGCATCAGTGTGGAATATAGAACAAGCAGCCCCTGGAGCTGTACTGAGAAGAGAGGGTATTGAGTATTCTTGGGCTCCCATATGAATCACTTGATAAAGAGGAGGACATAGCTGATAGACCAAAATTGAATAAGGAAATGGGAGTTCTCACTTTTCCATTTTGAAACATGAGCGTTGATTACTGATGTCAGTTCATCAAGGATTGAAACTAACCCTTGACGATTGCATTACTCAGGGTTCTCCGGGGGATTATAATCAACATGACTTATTTAGTGTATTAGACTTGGACCCATGATTATAGAGACTGAGAAAGAGCCATGGTTTGCAAGAAGTAGAGCGAGCCAAAGAATCTAGGAATACAACCCAGCCTGAGGGTGAAGACTGAGTATAAGGAAAGCCGACATCTGAGAGCAGGAAGTGATGGATACCCTAAAACAAGAAGGGAAAGAGAAGAAAAATATCACCCTTCTTTGCCTTTTGATTTATTCAGGCTTCTGTGAGATTGGGTGATGTTTCCATACTGGTAAAGGTGGACCTTCTTCTTTTAGTCTACTGACTGTAACATTACTCTCTTCTAACAGAGACACCCAAGAACAGTGTTCCACCAGCTCTCCAGGTTCTTCAGCTTCTTCAGTTTTCCATATAACATTAACAAGCATAACCCAGCTGCGCTAACACCAACAACTGTGTTCACGTATACTACATACACATATGATTATCCCATAATCCTTGTGTTATGGACCTTGTCATTATGAGTGTCTGTGATGTCTCATAGCCAGCAAGCAGTGGTACAGGGTTAGTTACACACAAGGGACCCGGGACCAGAGCCAGTCAGTACTGCTGACCAGGGTGACGATGTTCAGGAAGACTTGAACCCCATATAAGAAAGGACACAGACCCTGCAGATCCTCTGAAACACTCAGTGATGCACCTGCTGCCTCCTGGCACAACTACCTTCTTCCAAGCAGATGTCTCACTGCTAAGTAACTGAGCAATACATTTTGCCCTGTGATGAAAGCAGTGTTACCGAACGGAACAGGATCTTTACTCTTTTAATGTGCATGCATAGACAAATTTGTTTTAAGTGTATTGTAACTTAAGGAATTTTCTTCATAGAATTTACCTTTATCCTATTCACTGAGTGTTTTACTATTCCATACCCAGCTGCGTTAGTGAGCAACAGAATGTTGCAACACTCTGGAGAGAGGTGGAAAAGTTGATTATAGAGTCTAGGATTATAAGTGGGGAGAATCTTAGCACTAAGGCAGATATGTGCACCTAACAAGCTAGACTTTTGCAATTGCTACCACCCAACAACAGGAAGAGAAAGGTTATCCTGAAGTAGAAGGAAAAACAGTGAGCACAGACACACGGGCATGGAAGCAGCAGCAAGGCACAGGTATGCTAGTAAACACATGTCCAGTGGGGCTTCAGCCCAAAGCACAGTGAGAACTCCAGGCTCAGAAGCCTCAAATGCAAGGCTTACAAACCTGTAGCTACTCATTTCTATCCACACACACTCCAAGGCCATCTCAGACTGCAGCCCTCCACCTTCTTTAGTTATGTGGCATGAGGATGACCCGTCCACTAGGGCAACCCTCTCACACTATAGTCTAATTGGCTTTCAGGCAAATAGGAAAAAAAAAAAAAAGCTTCTCTCTGTGGCCCAGGAATTTATACTTGTGACAATCTTCCAATGAATCACGATTAAAATCAGCAGCTAAGCATCAATAACCACTTCCTCCGAGTTAGGACAGATGGCAGTCTGCGTGTTACAGCCCTCAAGCTCAGCATGGCTCTACAAATGAACACTCAACTAACTTGGAACCCAACTAAGTGACAATTTGTAGCATGAAAACATGATTCCATTCTTCTTGCTAATAGATTTGTGTTGTAAAAAGTTCTGCTCAGCTAATTACATATTCTGAAGTTCTGCCATAAAGGAACTGGAGACCTTGCCCTACTTTTGGGGACAGGTACACTATGCTGCCTTTCAATTGCCTCTTACATACAGAGTCTAAGACATCTACTAGTTAGTCACTTAGAATCAAGTTTCATATCTCCCTTTTCAGTGAACAATGACACAAAATTTCTGTAATGCTCAAATTTGGAGAATAAATAGTTTTTATATGTGTACCATATTGCAAAAGTCTGTGACCTTGCTTATATTTACCTTAAAGGAAACAACAACAACAAAAAGAAAAACAGCAAAAACTAAACCAAAGCAACTGTCATTTGTACTGTTCCTTATCTATGCTTGATGGTTGGAACTTCTCGCTTAATACACAAAAGGAGAAAATTTAATTCAAACTATGCTCACCCAACAAATAAGTAAAATCTAGGACCAAAATACCTAATGGTGCTAACAATTTGGGGGATAAAATTTAATATGTATAGAAACATTTTGGAGAGAGATTTAGAGGATATATTTGTTTTATTTTATCATTAATTATTTTATTATTAATTAAACATGTTACTTGACAATTTTAGAAACACATGTTAATCCCCCAAACTAGTCATCTAAAAAAACCTATCACTCTACAGTAATTGCATATAATGATGTGTTTCATAAGGACATGTTAATTCAAGTATATAATTCATTTATCCCCATTTTCTCCCACCCATGCTATTTCTACATACATGCCCAACAAAATATTCCTTATATCTTCATCTCATATACATGTGAGATAGAGTCTCCTACATATTACAGGGAATCTGTACCCATGAAATCTCAAAAGTATGGTTGTCTAAGCAAAACTGAAAAATTACATCACCAACTGATATACAAATATGGATGACATAAATTTCACAAGATGCCATCCCTAGATAAATAGCTGTAGGCAATCAATGGTTCCTGGCAGAAGAAGAACGAGCCTTCTCCGGGGATGAGCCCATATAGGTTATCCAATCCCAGAAGGGAAGACCTAAACACCTATGTCCTGAATAGACTCTAAGTTTTATAAATATATTATATGTGTGTGATGCATATATAACACATATGCATATATGTATATACATGTATATAGTAAATTAAAAAATAAGAGGCTATGAATTTGGGAATGAGAATGAGGGGGACATGGTATGGTCTGGAGAAATGAGGGGGAGGGGGAATGATGTAAAAATCGTACTCATATAGGAAAGTCTCAAAAGAATAAATTGAATTAAATAAAATGGCATTGTGATTTATCTCACTCCTGCTAAAAGGCCAATATTACTGAAATTTCATGGGTGCAGTTTCCCTGTCCGTTGTAGAAAACGCTGTGTCATGTAAGACATCCTGGTCCTCTGGCTCCTACAATCTTCCCGGGGTCCTCTGTATAGGGAATATATTGAAGATGTAACAACTAGGGATAGACACCCAACATCAATTGTTCTCTGAATTTTGACCAGTTGTGGCTTTCTGTGGCAGTCTCCATCTGCTGGGGGGGGATTATTTGATGAGGGGGTAAGAGCTCCCTTTATCTGTGGATAAGTATTTAGGATACAATTAGAAATTATATTGGCTTAGGGATGGGCAATAGCAGGTTCTCCTCATATATTCTAAGTGTCATTCCTCTGTCAGAGGGAAAGCTATCAAAGATTTTCTCCAAGTCTGTGAATTATTTCCTTTGCCTGGAAGGAGATTAACATTTTACACATCATTTCTCAGTTCTTTGATAATATTTCTTGAGTTATTAGAGTACTATTCTGAAAGGCCTTAACTTGTGCCTATGAGTTGAAACAACTTTCCCAGTGTTTTTCTCTGGAGAGTTTCAAGTTCTACATTAAGATCTTTGATTATTTTTTAATTAATTTGTATATAGCGTGAGAGATAGGAGTCTAGTTTTATTCTTTCTTCTGTGGACATCTAGTTTTTAAGGTACTTTTGTTGAAAAGTTGTCTTTTAGCGAATGTATGTTTTTAGCATCTTTGCTAAATCAGGTGGTTATAGCTGTGCCATTATATTCTCGGGTCTCTCAATCTATTCTATTTGTTGGCAGAGATTTCTAATTCATTTTCTAACCATGCTGACTCAAAATAATTACACAGAAACTATATTATTTAAATCATTGCTTGGCCTGTTAGCTCTAGCCTCTTATTGCCTAGCTCTTACATCATAAACTAATCCATTTCCATTCATCTATGTCTCGCCAGCTGTGGCTTACCAAGGAAAGTTCTGTCTGGCATCCAGTATCTATCTCCAGTGGGGGGGGGGCTACATGGCTTTTTTCTGACTCCTCTTCTTTCTCCCAGCATTCAGTTTAGTTCTCCCCACCTAGTTCTATTCTGCTAAGCCACTAGCTGAAACAGCTTTATTCATTAACCAATAAAGTAACACATATACAGAAGGACTTCCCAGACCATTTCCCCCTTTCTGTTCAAATAAAAAGGGAAGTTTTAACTTTAACATAGTAAAATTACATATAACAAAACAGGTACCAAGCAATAATTACAGTTATAATATTCATATCTAAGTTTATCTTTTATAATAACTAATGAAATCTATAACTATCTATTCTTCAACTCCATCAAAGACTCAAGAAAGATATAATATTACCAAAGTAAACAGGAAGTGCATTGTAAGCAACTTCCAAAACTAGAAATGGCAAAGACATCTCGCTGCCTGTGTATCTGAAATCCTTTTCTGTCCAGGAGTGCTTCTTAACTTTCTGCTTTTGTGCTCGTACCATGCTGCTATTGTTACCAAGGCTACCTGACATCATATATCTTTACCTCCTGTGTTCTACCATTTATTTGTTGGCTCCCATTCATTATTGAAAGTGAAAATCAATTTTTTAAATCAATGCCATTTATATCTTATTTTTCTTTGATAATGTTACTTACAACAATTCCAAACTATTTGTCATAACTTTCTCTGTTAATGGCAGAAAAGAACCACTCCTAGAGAAATGAGGAGCTTGTGTTGCTAGGCAATAACACCTCACAAACAGATCATTCACAAGAAAGAGAAGCTACAGGAAGTACATTCAGCAGTATGAAGTCCTGAGATACATTTAAGGAGGAACCATTGTCTCATAAGGCTCTGTGGAGATTTTACTTAAAACTTGACAGCCAGGAGACATCTAGAAGTTTGACAAGATTTTAGAGTATTCTTTTCAAAAAGCATGAGCATCACAACATATAGAGATTGTTATAAAATTTTACAAGGATGGCCGGGCGGTGGTGGCGCACGCCTTTAATCCCAGCACTCGGGAGGCAGAAGCAGGCGGATCTCTGTGAGTTCGAGACCAGCCTGGTCTACAAGAGCTAGTTCCAGGACAGGCTCCAAAACCACAGAGAAACCCTGTCTCGAAAAACAAAAACAAAAACAAACAAAAATTTTACAAGGATGATTTTGATATTCCAAGGTGCTGTGCTTCAGTTCTCTGTAATGAGAAGAGTTTGTTCAACTCAGCCAATTGTTCTCTAGACCAATGAGTAGACATTCAAGTTATCAGTCTGCTCTTCACTGTGTTCCTGACAATCTCTCCATGGATAAGGAAAATGGAAGGTCCTCATTAATGCTTGTATTTATTTTATCAGTCTTCTCCATTCTGTGTTTCCACGTCTTCTGATGTAGAAAGTTACATGAATAATTAAAAAACATAGCAATGCACTAACACTCATGTCTTAGTTTGGGTTTCTATTGTTGTGAAGGAGCACCATGACCACCAAGACTCTTATGAAGGAAAACATGTAATTGAGGTTGTGGCTCACAGTTCAGAGGTTCAGCATGCAGGCAGACATGGTACAGGCTACATCTTGATCAGAAAGCAACAGGAAGTGGTCTATGGCATGCTGGGAGTAGTTTAAGCATAGGAGAACCTAAAGCCCACCCCCGCAGTGACATACTTTCTCCAACAAAGCCACACCTACTCCAACTTCCAAATAGTTCCACTCCCTTTGGCAATCATTTTCTTTCAAACCACCACAACTCAAGTGCATTCTTTAAAAAAAAAATTACTGTAAAACATGATCAGAAAGTATGGAAACCTCTGTAATCCATACATAACTTTGTGGAAATAATTATTAAGTACTATTTGCCTTGCCATTGTAAAATGTGAAGCTGCAACGGAGGTCACAGCTGCTAATTTCCTTCACTCCTAAATAGTGGCAATCAACTGACATACAAATAAGGAAATGCATCATAATGTGCAACAGAAGCAGGTAAATAATTAATTGGGTTATTGAAGATTTTCTTATCAAATCAACATAAAGCAGCAAGTGCCAGTGCCCAACCCTTACATTATATGTGTGAACGTGATGAGTGATTTTTGTGTATTGATAACTAAAGAATGTAAACTCAAAATTAGGATGCCTGTACCCTTGTTTTATAAATTTTATGCCTATTCTTGGACAGTTATGTGGTCCAATGCAAGATACAATACTGCTGAAGTAGTATTTATTTTAGTATTAGTATTATTTAGTATTTGTATTTAGTATTTATTTATTTACTTATCATTTATGGATTTGACATTTAAGTCAATAGAGAAACTGGTGAGATGAATCAGTAGTAGTTAGAGATGCTGGCCTCTTTAAGTCTCATGACTGGAATTTCATTCCTGGAACCCACATGGTAGGACAGAACTGACTCTAGAAAGTTGTTTTCTGACATCCTTATTTGGCTATGACACATGTACATGAATATATGTGCACACACACAAACACACATGCATGCATGCATGCATACACACATGCACACACAAAATAAATGCAATATAATTTTTAAAAGCCAGTTGACACAAGTTATTTCCATTTTATGTGCAATAAATAGATCTTTCAAATGGGAACTGCATGCATGTCAATGCAACAAGTAAAAACTTATCTACATAGAGAATAAGGCAAGTGGGATATAGATTTCATTTCTTTTAGCTTGTAGAAGAGGAATTTGGTAAGCAGAAATGTAACATCACTCACTCAGCCTTCAAAGACATCAATGGAGTTTATGTGACAAGGCTCTCATCCTAAAACTCTACTGCAGTCTTACACTACAGCCTTACGCCTTCTTCAAACATCTTTGAGTCTGAAATGCTTCTTCGTAGCATAGAGTATTTCCACCAAGTTAGTGCAACCTCTTCAGCATGATCATGTCCAAGGCGGCCTGGTGGTCAGAGTCCCAGTATCCCATAGATCTCTTGTGCTGCTCTATCTGGTCTCTAACATCCCTGAAAGTTCTGTGAAGAAGGCACATCTGCCTGCAGTGGGAGTCAAGGACTTCAAAAGTTGAAGCCTGAACCTGTACTGGTATTTGGTATGCTCCTCAACAACACCTGTTTTCCCAGTTTACCCAAATGTGGATGAAAAGGTTCTGCTTTGAATTCCATCAAAGACATGCCTTCTGGATTCCTATTTGTAAACAGATGAGGCTTATAAACACATCGACACTTACCAACTGTAAGACCTGTAAAGACCTATAGCTTCCATTTGCACCTTCTTCATAATTAAAATGCAAATTAAGATGCTTCTTTGATTTACTCTGAATGATTAAGACAAAATGTGATGATAATATATGTAAAAGACATTTAACTATAAAAAGCTGCGCCAACATAATCTTTGCCCCACTGCTCATTTTTCTTTTTTAATAGGTATTCCCAGATCCAACTCTATCATCATATTTATCTCTGAGATACCATGCTATTACAGTAAATGCTGTATGTTTGTCACTAGTATTTTGCACATTGCTGTATAGACTACTGGCAGCCAATGAATAGTGTGCCTAACCTAATCCTCATCATTTTTACTGGAAAATCATGCACTGACCATTATTTATTGAATATTGTTTTCTTGAAATTTAAAATTATTTACATTATTTAAAGTAATATAAATAAGGTCTTGGTGCAGTGCATATTCTTACCAAATGGATTCCCTTTGTGATGTCTGTAAGTTTAGTGTGTACACTGGTAATTATTAGATATAATCTGTATTTTGTAGGAATTACCATATAAATGTGTTGGGTGAAGGATTGCTTATGAGTAACAAATAAAAGCTTTAATCACTTATTCCCCCTAGAACTGAAATTTTAAAAAGAATATACTGTTCCTTACCTTTCCCAAATAGTGAAACACTGTTGCTGGAGAAATGTGAAAAAATGTCTACTCATTCTAGATAGGGAATCAATGTCAAACTAAGGTAACACTACTACTAATGTCCATATCAGTGAGGCAATGAGTTTGTTGGTGTTATTTACAAGAGGAAGGCTTAGGGGTACTTACAGGAAAATGGAGGACCCAAAGGCAGGTGCTTCACTGAAAAGCCCACCTTAGCACAGGAATGACTTACAAAGGTTAGAACCATGAAGCTCTTTGCATGATTTGCAGGCAATTCAACAGACTGGAAGGACTCTTCCTTGACAATTCTTACCATTAATCTAACCTCAAGGAGAGAATCTGCCAAGTTTCAGGAATTTCCTGAGACTTGTGAGGTCTTTACTTTCTGAGTTCTAACGAGCTTCTCTTTTGAATTTCCTGAGAATTGAACGAGCTTCTTAAGTGTTAACATGTTTCCCTGTAGGATGGAATGTTCCAAATCAACTCAAAAAAATTTCTCACCTGTGGAAGCAGGTTTGCAATCTCATATATGCTCAAGCCACGCCCAGTAAGACAGTCCAGTTCCTATTTCCTGCATATCAACATGTAGCAGTTTCTTCTCCAGCACCATGTCTGCCTGCCCGCCTGCCTGCTGCCATGCTCCCTGCTATGATGATAATGTACTAAACATCTGAAAATGTAAGCTGCTACCTCAATTAAATGTTTTCTTTTATAAGAAAAAAAAATCCTCATCACATTATGTTAGCGGGAGAATACATCTATTAGTGACCCAGGACCTAAGTAGCTTTCTTCATGAGCATAGGGGTTTTTTTGTTTTGTTTTTGATTTTGCTTTGTTTTGTTTTCATGAGTGGTTGGCCAAACTGCCTCTTAATTCTGAAGAACTGAATGGGGAAACGAGGGCACTCTGGACAACTGAGCATGCAGGTGCAAATGACATTCTAAGGCTCTTTTTCTAGTGTTACAGCTCCTTCGATAACTGAGTTACAAGTCTACAGTTCAGCAAGAAAGCTTGATTCATAGGCCAGCATGTTCATGGTTATGCAAAACACAACAATATTAATTTTCTTCAGAAAAACATCTGAAATATGGGAACATCATTTGTCCTAACTATTCTTTAGACAATGAGAAAGGTCCCAGGCATTCATGTACTCCTTCTTATGACATCGGCTGGCATTGCAAATTCTCTTCTAGAGAAATACTAACATTGGCTATTCCCATGCCCATGCCATAAATTTGTTGTGTCTTCACATAATCCTTATTCAAACTCCAACAGCTTTCATTTTATTTGACTTAATGGTAACCAAAAATGTTGGTTCTAAACATGTACCATGTAATAACACATTGTCTGCTTTATTGCCTTTTCTTTATTAAGTATTAGTGTAAGATGACATATAACTCTAAACAATATGTTTATTTAGCCAGAGCAAAAAAAATAATAACCCCATGTAGCAAAATCTTTTCAATATTTTTAAAATAAGTTGACTGTTCCATAAATATATAACATATAAATCTGTTAATAATATTTTAGTGGCATCTGGGAGAGACCCTAAGACTTATGCATGATAAGTAAGGCTCAACCACTGACCTATATCTAAGTCTTATATTTTTCACATATATTTCTCTTTGTACTTTCAAAAATGAATTGCAGTGACTATTATACTTTTAAGGTTCCTTACTATAAAAAAACTTGAGTCTAGATATTGATCTATCTCCATATACACCTGGAAAGGTAATTGTTTTAAAATAGCATTAGTACCAAAGCTTAACATTACATCAACATGACTGC
Source organism: Microtus oregoni (assembly GCF_018167655.1). Classification (NCBI taxonomy): domain Eukaryota; kingdom Metazoa; phylum Chordata; class Mammalia; order Rodentia; family Cricetidae; genus Microtus; species Microtus oregoni. Next base: position 12,225,787 of record NW_024543067.1, on the reverse strand, counting down.
CTGAACATGAGCCAAACAAGGACAATAGTGGACATGCTAACTTGTACTGGGGAAACCTCAGCCCCACACAAAGAACTACAGGTAACTGAGAGTTTCTGAGTGACAGAAATGATCTTAGAGAAGAACACATCAACTGCTTATCCAGTGTCAAATGGGAAACCCTGAAAACATACATACAAGTATTATTATACAGACTGAGCAAGTTTCATTCATATATTTCAGAATTTATGTATATAAATACATGTGCATACATGTGTGTGTGCATGTGTGTATGTGTATATAGCAACAAGTAATGAGAAAAGAGGCTATGAAGTTGAAAGAGACCAAGAGATGGCACATGGGAAGGTCAGGAAGGAGGAAAAGAAAGAGGAACCATATAGTTATACTATAATCTAAAAAATAAAATTAATGAAAAAATATTGCTATAAAGCTAGAAGCTAGATTTATCTATAAAATGACCAAGTTTTGCTGAACTATCAGTCTTTGTTAAAAGGGTTCTCTTGTTCTGAAGTGGTCTTCCTCAAAGCAAACACATTTTTGTCTTCCCAAATCAACGCCCTATGCTTCATGTTGCCTGCTGTGCTTTAAGGTCTTTGATGCCCTAACTTAGCCCTCTGCATTGCACGAGCTTAGTATTTTCCTATAATGGTGCCTCTTTTCTATTTGCCTTTAAAGAAGTTTAATTATAACACTTGTTAAGGTAATAATGTTTCACAGCAACCTATGATACTATTTGATTAAATGATGGAAATGTACTTTGACAAACTTCCCAAATCAAATTTTAAATTAAATCTTTTTGACCTTTAACTAACCCTCTTTTCAGAGTATACCTCACCCAGTGCTATAAATCTGGCCAAGAACCAATGGTTGGAAGCTCATTGCCTCCAGGAGTGTGGTAATTACTAATATCTTGTTAAATATGCATAGTGTCAAACTTCCCCCTAAGTTTGTTTTTCTACCCACAGATTGGTGCACCTTTTAGACCTCAGCAGAGACATTTCTTGTGAGATAGACAATAGTTAGTGTAGAAACATGCAACTGGTCAAAGTATCTAGAGTTAGTGTACATGGCATGCTCAACCACAAATGAGAGATCTGCATTTCTCCAAGTCTGTGGACCACTGACTTGGGGAAGATGGGTCAGAAAGACCATAAGACCCAGAGGTTGGGAGTGACTAGAGCAAAACAGTGTTTTCTTAACAAGACAGGGCCTCTCCCCTCATAAACTCACAACAGCCATGCTTGCTTGCACAAAATCAAGGCAGTGAGCATTCCAGCATGGGGTAGGGAGAACTCAAGAGCCCCATTCCTAGTTGAGGAAATATTGACTTTAGTTAGCTTCTGAGGAATGAGAATCTGTTTTCTTTAAGGGTGTGGTCTCTAGTAGGTCAAGTATACTTCAGTAGAAGACCTCAGGTGTAAGACTTAGACTCAATGGGCTGTAAAAAAAAAAAATTAATTAAAAAATCCCAGAATTTTAGAGGCAAGAAGGGTAGATCTTTGTAAATTCAAGGCCAGTCTGGTTTACACACTGAGACTCTGTCTCATGTTAAAAAACAAAAAAAAATAGCAGAAAGAAGGAAGGAGAGAGGGAAGGAGGGAGGGAGGGAGGGAGGGAGGGAGGGAGGAAGAGAGAGAAAGGAAGAAAGATTTTTTAAAAAGTGATAAAGAAGACATGAAGTAGAATGGGTGTGAAGAGTGGGAGTGGTATAGCAGGGGTTGGGAGAAGAGAAGGACATGCATATGATTAATATACATTTTACACATGCATGAAATTCTCAGAAAATTAATAAGACTACATTTTTAAGTCTCAAAGAATCATCTTTCTGCCTTATACAAGAGAGCTATTAAACCAAAATTTTAGGTTTATCTGGCATATTAAATAATAAGTATTTTTACTTTATAAGTACATACTTATCAATTCTACTTAATAAGTGTAATATTTATTACATATCATACTTTATAATATACAATAACAAAATAAAAATCATATTACAAATGAATATATACATGAACCTCACATATCCATGCTTTGAGTCTTTGGTGACCAGCTGTGGCACTGTTTTGAGAGATTAAAACTAAGAAATAGGTCACTAGGAGCAGGTCCTTGAGGTCATATTATTCTTGGCTACTTTTTAAGTAATTGGGCATAGATAGATTCAAATAATTCTCAAGTAATACTCTGACCTCTACATTATTGTTAAGACCATTTAAAAATTCACTGAAAATGACAAAAGGTACTGGTCAACTTGTTTCCCAGTTAGGAAAAAATACACATTAAATTCTGAAAAGGTCACATTCAGTCCCTTGTAGCTTATATTGTATATATATTGTAGCTCAATTTCATTTAAATTGAAAGAATGCGGACAATGAGGAATACTGAGAATTCAAGAACAATTGCAGTGGGTTTTTGATCCTACTGCACGTACTGGCTTTGTGGGAGCCTAGGCAGTTTGGATGCTCACCTTACGAGACCTGGATAGAGGTGGGCAGTCCTTGGGCTTCCCACAGGTCAGGGAACCCTGATTGCCCTTCGAGCAGATGAGGGAGGGGGAATTGATCGGGGGAGGGGGAGGGAAATGGGAAGCGGTTGTGGGGACGAGGCAGAAATCCTTAATAAATAAATAAATTTTAAAAAAAAAATAAATAAATAAATTGAAAGAATGACTGTTTCAGTGAAGGGGCTGTTTCAAATGATAAACCAAAATAGCAGAGGCAACCCTTTCCCTGCAAGGAAAACAAACTTTTCATTTTGTCCTTATGTAAAATTTTGGGACAATGAATTTAAAAGCAGATTAAAAGCCTGCCATTTGTAATTTACTCAAAATTAAGCTGGGAAATCCTTTATCTCTGCTACAGTAGCATCCAACGTGAGAAAAACATGGCAATTTCGATTGATTACAGCTAGTTACTGCAACATCTTAAAAAGAGACTTTGCATTCATTTATCTCGGCTTATTTTAGCTACTAAAATTTTATTAGTTCCCTGAGAAGATGAAACTCATGAAATTATATTGGTTGAATGTCATTTACATAATTGTCATTACTGATAATTGCTCGTTCTAGAATAAATTAATTTGAAAATGAATGCATGAGCAATGTGTATATTTTTTAAATTTATCTGGGTAAATATACATTAAAGCATTTTGTCAAATTATAATTTTAATCATAAAGAAACAATGTGAGAGTCAAAGTTACATTTTAAGTTTTACTTACTATGCCTTAGAGATCCCTGAATCAATGATGCCGCTGATCTGCCAGCCCCTTGGCCTAGTACAGAGAGTTCCTGAACCACTGGAGGCCATCCTTATGAGAGATAACAAGTCACAAGTTTTCACTCCCCTAAACAAGTTTGTTTGACCCATCTGCACTGGATGTGCTTGATCACCTCAGGGCAGGAGGGTCACAGGTAGGAGATACATAAGGGTGTGGTGTATGCTTGCCCCTGATAGGACATGATAGGAAATACTTTAAGCCCCTGCAAACCATGAATCAGGGCCATTTTCCGGAAACCCAGAGATGGGCATGGCCAGAGCATTCACCAGCCTGGCCAGTGTTTGATTAAAGCTTGCTTCAAATTTGGCTTTCAGTTGTTACAGTGGTCTCATTCTCAACCAGTAGGAGTAACACTATATTGATTTTTTTTATAGAATAAAGACCATATCATTTGTCATGAGTATTCAGATGTCTAAAGAATGAATAGAAATGTATTTAAATTGTTCTATAAACAAAGGCATAGCACATTTCCTTATTATAAATTTTAGTATATTATTTCTTGAGAGAGAAAATTGGAAATAAACTTTTTATTCTGCAATTATTTGGATTATTTGTGAAGTTCAAATCCTTCTAATTGATGCTGATTTCAAAATATATATAAATTATCCTAACAAGGGGAATAGCCAATGGAGGTGAGAAAATATATTTCATTATACTCATAGTCATTCTACGTTAAACCATCCTGTAAAATTATTATGTCAATACAAATTTGTAATTCGTGAATTTCACATAAACAAATTAAATTTAGTCAGTACTGAATGACAATTTCAAATGCATTAATAACACAAAATTCAGACATAGGTCATAATCAAACTAAGAAACATACAAACTCCCTCACTACAGTTAAGTTAAAACCATGCCTTACAGAATTAGCAAGATTGATGGGTCCATCTCTAGTCTAGGTTCACAGTAATTTAAATAATATTAGACAGGATATCCAAGGCTTTTAGATACCTCTAGCCTTTAATGCATATCAATTATAACTGTGTAGTTAAGATTGTAGAACATTAGTGGAAATAAAAAGGATTTAGGCTCTTCTGTGATGAACTCTGATAAAAGTACAAGGTGTAGGAAATGGAATATAAAAAGTCAATTCTATTAAAATTGATCTGCCTACAAGCTGTGCTAGGGTAAAGATGGTGCAAATCTTGTGGGAGTGACGAACTAATGATTGGCATAGCTAGAGACCCACACCCTGAGAGAAAGCTCGCCCCTGAGGGCTGGGACACAGAGACCTAGGACAGAACCAAACATGACTAGCGAAGAAAATTTAAAAAGCCAATGAAATGATCCCTAATGATATTCTGCTATCTTCATAGACTGATACTTAACCCAACTCTCATCAGGGAGGCATCATTCAGCAACGGATTATGCAGAGACACACAGTCAAACACTAGGCAGAGCTCAGGGAATCCTGTAGAAGAGAGGGAGGGATTGTAGGAGCCGGAGGGCTAAGTACACCACAATAAAACCCACAGAATCAACTAATGTGGGCTCACAGGGCTTGCAGAGACAAAACTGACAACCAGGGAGCCTGCATGGGACTGACCCTCTGCATACATGTTATAGTTGTGTAGCTTTGTCTTTTTTTTCTTTTTCTTCTTTTATTGATATTTATTGAGCTCTACATTTTTCTCTGCTCCCCTCCCTGCCTCTCCCCTCCTCCCTTCAACCCTCCACCAAGGTCCCCATGCTACCAATTTACTCAGGAGATCTTGTCTTTTTCTACTTTCTACTTCCCATGAAGATTAGATCTATGTAAGTCTCTCTTAGTGTCCTCATTGTTGTCTAAGTTCCCTGGGATTGTGGTTTGTAGGCTGGCTTTCTTTGCTTTACGTTTAAAAACCACCTGTGAGTGAGTACATGTGATAATTGTCTTTCTATGTCTGGGTTACCTCTCTCAAAATAATGTTTTCTAGCTCCATCCATTTTCCTGCAGACGCACCCAGGAGGAGTAGAAGACTGGAAATAATCAAACTGAGGGCTGAAATCAACAAAATAGAAACACAAAAAACAGTCCAAAGAATCAATGAAACAAAAAGTTGGTTCTTAGAGAAAATCAACAAGATCGACAAACCCCTATCCAAACTAATTAAACAACAGAGAGAGAACATGCAAATAAGTAAGATCAGAAATGAAAAGGGGGACATAACCACAGACACAGAGGAAATTCAGAGAATCATTAGATCTTACTACAAAAGCCTGTATGCCACAAAACTGGAAAATACAAAAGAAATGGACATTTTTTTTTTTAGATAAGTACCATATACCAAAGCTAAACCAGGACCAGGTGAACGATCTAAATAGACCTGTTAGTTGCGAAGAACTAGAAACTGTTATCAAAAATCTCCCTTCCAAAAAAAAAGCCCAGGACCAGATGGTTTCAATGCAGAATTCTACCAGAACTTCCAAGAAGAGCTAATACCTATACTCCTTAATGTATTTCACAATATAGAAACAGAAGAGTCATTGCCAAATTCCTTCTATGAAGCTACAGTTACCCTGATACCAAAACCACACAAAGACTCAACCAAGAAAGAGAATTACAGGCCAATCTCACTCATGAATATCGAAGCAAAAATTCTCAATAAAATACTGGCAAACCGAATCCAAGAACACATTAGAAAAATTATTCATTATGATCAAGTAGGCTTCATCCCAGAGATGCAGGGCTGGTTCAACATACGCAAATCTATCAATGTAATCCACCATATAAATAAACTGAAAGAAAAAAACCATATGATCATTTCATTAGATGCTGAAAAAGCATTCGACAAAATTCAACACCCCTTTATGATAAAGGTCTTGGAGAGATTAGGGATACAAGGGTCATACCTAAATATAATAAAAGCTATTTACAGCAAGCCGACAGCTAACATTAAATTAAAAGGAGAAAAACTCAAAGCCATCCCACTAAAATCAGGAACACGACAAGGCTGTCCACTCTCTCCATACCTCTTCAATATAGTGCTTGAAGTTCTAGCAATAGCAATAAGACAACATAAGGGGATCAAGGGAATTCGTATTGGAAAGGAAGAAGTTAAGCTTTCGTTATTTGCAGATAATATGATAGTATACATAAGCGACCCAAAAAACTCTACCAAAGAACTCCTACAGCTGATAAACACCTTTAGTAATGTGGCAGGATACAAGATCAACTCCAAAAAATCAGTGGCCATCCTATACACTAAGGATAAGGAAACAGAGAGGGAAATCAGAGAAGTATCACCTTTCACGATAGTCACAAATAGCATAAAATATCTTGGGGTAACTCTGACCAAGGAAGTGAAAGATCTATTTGACAAGAACTTTAAGTCTATGAAGAAAGAAATTGAAGAGGACACCAGAAAATGTAGCTTTGTGTTTGTGTGAGACTCCAAACAGTGAGATCTGGGGCCATCTCTGACTCTGTTACCCACTTTTGGGACCCATTCCTCCTATTGATCGCTTCACCCAACCTTTATAGAAGAGGAGGTGCCTAATCTCACTGCAACATGATGTACCAAGGCTGGCTGATATCCATGGGAGGCCTGCCTGTATCAGAGAAGAAACAGTGGAAGAGGAGTAAATGGGTTTAGGGTGAGGGGAGTGGGAAGGAACTGGGCGGATTGGAGGGAGAGATTATATATATATATATATATATATATATATATATATATATATATATGCAATTACATGAGAATAAAATATCTTTTACCCCCATTATACTTGAAACAATCTGAGTGTACTCAACATCAGTAATCAGGTATAAATATTAATATAAAGAGACCCAACTAACAAACTAAATGATGAACGCTCAAACAGTTCCTATCCCACCTGCACAAAATCCTGTAGGGGATCCAGTGAAATGTCAACACTGTCAAGGAAACTAACTGTCAACAGAAGAGGTGCCAACATGAGCTAATTAAAAGTTTAAATATATTCTTATGCAACTGATGCTTGAAAATAATACACTAAAGACAAGCACAGATATAACTTTAAGGTCATGGCTCTGTTTCAGTTTATGCTTCTGCTTTGCTTTTGTTTCTACAGTTACTTCACAGGCAATGGATTGTGACATTTGCACAAAATAAAGAGTCCAGGCATCAAATGAAATAAAAATGATGATCCATAAAAGTTTCCAACCCATCTGTATTATGTATCATTTGAGATTTTATGGTGAACCTACTACAGGGAATACCAATGTCACTATTCCACAGCCTTTTGATAAAACGTATCAAAAAGAAATAAATAGAATCTAATTACAGTCATTGTCCAAACTTCATACTGCTCTGGCCTTCGTTCTCCAAACGCTTACCTGGAACCAGGGTTTGCACCAGGCTTTGACGGTGCTCTGGGGAGTGCTGGGGGGATTCCACGGCTGCATGCTTCCCACACTCCAGGGCCTGGGATTCTGCCCACTGGGACAGTGGACCCGACATAGCAGCGACATATCTGGAAATCCCAGCTGGAAATTCTGTGGAGAACGAATGTAAGCTGGGGGGTATCGGCCAACCATTTTATGCTCTTCCAAAAACCAAAATCAGATTCACTTATTATCTCAGCAACTTTGACCGAATATATATTGAAAAGAAATATCACAAAAATAGTTTTCTTTAGCGTCTTGGTTCTTAATGATTGTTCAGCAACTATTTTTAGAAAAAAAGATAAGGATAAATTTGCTGTTTTACTCGCAAACAAACACCAGTTTTGGTTGTGCTGTTGGCATCATGTCACATGACGTGAAGAACTGAATGTAATTGCATCTAGTCTTAGGTGGTGGCACCAAAAGGAGGGTGGGGCAACTGAGACGGGAAATGGAGGACCCCTTTTCATCATTCATGGAGGACAGGCTTAGGGAAGTGCTAGTTAGGTTTCAAGTATGAAATATTTCCACAGGCTCGAATATTGAGGTTTGCTCTCCAGTTACAGGTGCTATTTTGGAAAGTGATGAAAACCTTAGTGGATGAGGCACAACTGGTGGATAGCCACAGGGCACAGACCTTCGAAGAGATGTTGCTCCCACCTGCCCCTGCCTTTCTCTTTGTTTCTGGCTGCTCTGCGGTGAGCATCTCTGCTCCACTCGGCCTCCTCCTCTAACAGCCAGCTTTCTGACTTGCCCAGGCACAATAGAGCCATCTTACTATGGACTGAATTCTGTCGAACCCCTCCTAGAAATGATTCTACAAAACGCCTTCCATGTTTGCACTACTATGTGAGTTCACAAGTTTACCTAGGGGACTCCGGATGAATGGATAACTTCAGATTCCTATTTCTCAAAACAAGACTAAGTCCTAGCTCCCTATTAGCTCAGAAAGCAGTGAATCTGTGACTCTATCTTATCTCCCAGCGTTCCCTCCAGAAATTTCTAGTCAGTCGTAATCACACTAGCGGAAAACCATCCATTTCATCAATAATCAGGAACATTTTCCAAGTGTGCTTTGACCTTGCTTGTGACAAGGGACCAACGTGAGATAGGAACACAACACATATGGTTTATGAAACTCACTTGTATTCTAAATAAATCATTTATAGTTTTCTAATCTAATAAAATCTTAATAAAAATAATTTAAGACAGAAATTCCCTTTGAGTCTGATTATTATCTTCACAACCTGTTAAGGATACATAATATTTGCTATCAATGGTTTGTTTCTACATCAGCCCCTCATTGAAGTCCCATTCTCTTATCAAATCTAGGAAGCTGGTCCGTGTGAAAGGGGCTTTTGTTCCCTGATAATTACTCAGCTGCTCTCTGTATGGTATTGCCTCTGTGCCATGTGGTTCGGCGATTTAAATTTTTCTTTAAATAGCAACAGTAAATAAACGCAGGTGGGAAATTTCTAACTATAAACTGGATTGTTTGTAACTTGGAAATGTAATTTGTATAGAACATGAGTGCTTCTCCCAGCACTGATGGAAATGGCTCTAGCCATTTCAAGCTTTGTTTTAGTAAGAACAGAATAGATTGTTCTTCCCTTTTTTATAGTAACACCAGATAATTGGAGCGTTGATATGCTTTTCTATTTTAGGATTAAGCCCTGAGAAGAGGGGTACATGTTCAGGGTGGGGACAAAGAATGAAGACATGTAGTACAGACAGTAAGGCTGAAACTAGGTCAGGAGAGATACAACCCCCTCCAATAGTTCACAGACAGAAATTATTGCCAGAAAAAAAATGGTTTATGTGCCATTCCAAAATGTTTACCCTCAACCTGAAGCCCCAACGTGATCACATTAGGAGACAGAGTACTTGAGACATTAGATCATGAATGTGAGATCCTCAATGGATTAATTCACTCATAAAAAAGAAGCCAAAGCATTTGGTCCTTTTCTTTGTGCCCTGTGATACTAAACCAAGAGTATGCTGTCTCTGAATCAGCAGAGGATCCCCATCAGAGCACACCCATGTTGTATCGAAATCTCAATGTTCTATCATCAAGAACTATAAGGAATAAATTTCTCAAGTTCATAGTCACCCAGTCTCTGGTACTTTGTTTCAGTAACCTAATCTGACCAAGACATTCCCCATACAACATTTTTGCTTTCCTTTATGAAGTTCTTGATGAAAACCCGGAGCTAGACAATGGCTGAAACAGAAAAACGCCTGATAATTCAAAACTGAAAATAGGAGAAGAAAGACCATAGCTTAGAACTTGGCTCAATTTCACACACAGCATAGTTCATAAAAATTTATGCTCAAAGATCAAGCCTAGGATTAATGGGTAGAAACTGTGAAGCAGAGACATTCAGAGTAGGGGGAACTTTGAGCAAGAAAGAGTCTTCCTGAAGACCAAAGTGATCCAGTGTCACTCTGGGGGCTGACAGAGGGTGGAGGATCTGCTCTGATCTTGAGTGATCAGCTATTGAGAGGATAACATTCTTCAAAAGTTACCTGAGCAAGGCTCCTTGATAAACTTGATTTTACAAGCAAGAGCACAGATGGAGTAGAAGTTTCAAGAGCCTGAATAAAATTTGGTTCAGAAAAAAGCTTTTTGTCACCCTTCCTTATTGTCCTAGAAAAGAAGTTATAACTGCTATTTTCTCCCCAACGATGAACATTCACTTACCACCCTCATTAATGTCTCTCATCACTCTGAACATGTGATTGGGTCCCCAGGCCTCCACAGATCCTTAGATCTATGTTCTCTCTGACTATCTCCATCAAGAATCCCCCATATCCCTAACATTTTCTCCTACTAATTTCTAGCCCCATTTTTTTTGGCTATAAAGTCTCAGTGCTTGTGCTAAATTGGAAGTTGAGGGCAGTTCCTCTCCTTCACTGAAAACCCCTTTATCATGGTCCCTGTACTTACCACAAAGGTCTAAAAAATAATTCTTTTTCATTTCTTAAGGATTTATCTTTGTTTGTATGGATTTTTGTGTATACTGTATATGTGCAGGTGCCCTCAGAGGCCAGAAGAAATCACTGAATTTCTGGAACTGTAATTATTGACAACTATGACCCACACAACATGGGTTCTAGAAACCAAACTTTGGTCCTCTGGAAAAAGAGAAAATAGTCTTAATCACTGAACCTGACCTTTAATGAAGTCATTCTTGTTATGAATTAACAAGTATCATCAGATTTGTTTTTCTTTCACACTAACTCTGTTAGACTTTTGGAAGCTGTGACAGATACATGAGACAGTAGTTTAAGAGAGCAAAGGTTGATTTGGCTTATGGTTTCAAAGACCATAGTCTGTGGTCACTTGGTTCCTTAGCTTCTAGGGTTACGCTTGACACAGTGGCTGAAGAGTAAAACAGTGAGCATATTGGAGAACATAGTGGTGGCTCATCTCATGGCAAATGAATGGTAGACTGCTTAAAAGGAAAGGTCTAGGGACAAGATATACCTTTCAAAGGCACAACCCAGATGCCCTATTTTCTCTAACTAAGCCCTTCTTCTTAATGGTTCATACGGCTATCAACTCACTAATGGATTAATCTATTGATGACCTATATTGATGGCCTTTTTCAACTTTAAGATTCAAAAATCTCAAAACCCTTTCAGCGACCAACCAAGGCTTTAACATATGAGGCTTTCATGGGTGTTTTAGATTCAAACCATAACAATGGCATATAAGAGTATCTTTCAGGAACTTTATTTCAGATGACAAGGTTCAATTCACTTTTAAATTCATGAATAAATAAGAGAGGACAACTCTTAATATGAAGACTGGCAAAGGGGTGGGGGTTACCAACAGTTTCAATTTTGGTTCCAATTAAAAGTTAAATAAATATGACTATGATTTATAAAGAAACAATTATAACCTGAATATAAGAGCAATGAAGTATGAAATGAATGTTCACATGCAAATTTACAATTTTTAATATTTAACATCCTTTATAGTTTTAAAAGAGACCAAGATGATCAGCTCTGTATCACTGGGCTCAAATCTTCTCTGTGCAGGGACTGGATGCTAGCAGGTTCCTTAGGCAAAGCACGTGGAGACTTGCGTGCAATGGAACCAAGACAGAGAAGTCATCAGTCGAGTAAAACCTGTCTTCAAGGAAACTCACGGAGGTACTAAGAATAGCATTGTTAGTCTGCATCATATTCCACAAAGAAAAAGGAAACTACATTCGGTTTTAAGTTTTTGCTCTACCAGAATAAATGATGGCGTGTTACTAGTCACCAGCAGGTACTAGATGGTGCGCATGACCCTTGCCACAAGGACAGCATCCACCCACCTGTGCTAAACCAAAGCTGACTCCTCTGAAAGTGCCTTTGACAAGCACAGATTGCACCTGGAAGGCTGCTAAGCCAAGATGTACTGAAAGAATGAATGGAGGTGATTATCTCACACCAACTCTTGCACACTTGCCCCAAGGTGTACAAAAGTAGAGAGAGCTTCCTAAGATTCTACCTCATGTGGTGGTGGGGGAAGATTCAGTAAATCCTTCAAGGAGTTGAATTCAAATCCTTCAAATTCCATATGAAGAGTCAGCAGGCTCTAGCCTTTGCTTGCATCTCTGTTGGAAAGCAGGTTTATCAACCCTACCCTTAACCAGAGGCAAGTCTAGCCCATTCATTCTATATCCACTCATCTTGTTCAGAAAAACAAAGCATGTATTCAAATAGACATTGGTAATCTGCTCAGCTGCCCCACAACTTCCCTTACTGATCCTCAACTTTCATCATTTCATATTTCCTTTAGGAAATAACATGTGTTTTGGTGTCAGATGGAGCATAAATAAAATCGCAGATATAGGATCTACAAGCCATACAATCTAAGACAAATCACTCTGCAACCTTTGTTCTCCTCATCTATAGTACTGGGATCATCTAGGGTAACAATGGGCAGCATATGTGAGTCACCTAGAACCACGTGAGTCACGTAGCACCACGTCAATCACCTAACACCACATGAGTTGCCTAGCATGACATGAGTCACCTGGCACCACGTGAGTCACCTAGCACCATGTGAATCACCTAGCACCATGTGAATCACCTAGAACCACGTGAGTCACCTAGCACCACATGAGTCACCTAGCACCACGTCAATAACCTAGCACCATGTGAATCACTTAGAACCACACCTAGCACCACATGAATGCCCTAGCACCATGTGGAGCATCTAGCACCATGTGAAGTAACTAGCATCACGTGAATCACTTAGCACCACGTGAGTCGCCTAGCACTACATGAGTCTCCTAGTACCACATGATTCACCTAGCACCGCATGAGTCACCTAACACCACGTCAATCACCTAGCACCACGTGAGTCACCTAGCACCACGTGAGTCACCTAGTACCACGTGATTCACCTAGCACCCACGTGAGTCACCTAATACCATGTGCATTCCACAGAGATAGGAGCTCCAGAGTTTGGCTTCTTCCTGCAGCTCTACACCATCTACCTTAATATTATTGATTAGACTAGGACATTTGGATATTGTTCCTCTGTATTAAAGCAGTGTTCTCAGGTAAATTCTGGTTAGGTATGTCTGTTCTATACATTAATTTTAGTTTTTTCCCAACAAACGTTAGTCCCAGAGAATTGTGAGTTTGGTATTGACTTCTGAGGTATCCCCAGAATCAAATGCTTGCCCTAGTTACCTAGATTTGAACATGTATCCTTGATAAAAAGAAAATAATAAAACTTCAGAGTAACACTTTAAAATAGTGGAAAGCACAACGTATCCAAGGTTCCTCCGCTTCAGCTGAAATTTTAAAATTCTAAGTGTGCCTGACAGGCTTTCTCTACAAAACAAAAGCCGGCTTCTACTTGTTCGGATGATTCCCTTACTGGCTCTCCTGCAGCCATTCTCTCTCCCTGGGGTTTTATTTTTGGTTTAGGGGATTGACTTTCCACTTCAAAGCATCCATGGGCTTGCTTCCTACTGAATGCCTCACAAAATGTTCAGGTATCTCGCTAGCAGAGTGAGCCATGTTTTAGCTTGGAGTTCTGTGGAAGTTACCTGAGATTCAAATAAAAATTAAGATATATTTGCATTTATTGAAATAACTAAGGCTGGGGAGAAGGCTCTGCTGGTAAAGATGCCACCACCAAGCCCAGTGACCTGTGTCCCATCCCTAGTGCCCATCTGTACCCCACATGGTAGCAGGAAGATTCCTACAAGTTGTATTCTGACTTCTACATGTACACTATGGTATGTGCATACACCGCAAATACACATACACACTAAATAAATAGATGGACAAATGCTAACTAATTGTAGCATGCCAAAAACATAATTTTAAAAGATAATACCTAACTATAATGGGGCACCTTAACATTCATACTTAATTATTTTGAGTTTTCATTTATATACTATATATTATACTTGCTATAATTTTTAAGTATATAATTCTCCCTTAGAAGAATGAGAAAAGTAAAAACACAAATACATGAAAACAAGCGGGCTGTCTATGGTCACACTAAATAGATTCTTCTGGTATGCCAGCCTAGCAGGAAAGAGCCAAATTCAATGAGAAAGCCCCCAGAAGTTTTCTCTAGTTCCTAGGAGGACCCCTTCTAGATAATGGTCGTTTTGAACCCTCCACTGCTTTGTCCACCCATAGCCGTAAGTATGGACCACCTTTATCAAAACTATAGCTGGGAAGGGAGATCTGTGTTGTGTCTGGGGCTCAGACTTCATGAGGAAGCCACCTGCGTTTCCCTTCCCACCCACCGCCCACCCCAGTCTCAATAGATTCTCTCACTGGTCCTCTGGGAGACATTTCTTCCTTGTCAACTTCCCGTATTTCTGACCAATGCCTGAGGTAGGTCAATTTAAAAGGAGAAAGGTTTGCTTGGGTTCAGTGCTTCACGGGCTTAGCCCACACTCTGCTCACCACACAGGAACGTGGAGCAGAGGAGGCCCATTTCTTTCATTTCATAAAGACAAAGAAGCAAAGGGAGAGATGGGGCTGGAGTATAGCATCACATCAGTGACACCACCTCCTAAAGTCCCCACCACCTTCCAGAAGTGTCACGGGCTTCTGGACAACGAATGCTTAAGGAAATAGTTCAAATGCAGTGTGAGATTCTGGCTCCTTCTGAGGAGGCACAGTTGATAGACACCAGGTGTTAAGCATGCAATATGACGCTTTCCTCAGGCCTCACCTGCTTCTCATCAACATTCCACCCCTTCTTCCTGGCATTAATTGGCTGTTCCCATTAAAGACTTCCTTTGTGTAACTAGCTTTGCTTAGCAACCACTCTAAACCACGCCCCCCCCATGAGAAATAGAACGAATGAGTGAAACCAGAATGAACACGGCTCCCTCATATGTATATTCTGAGCTCTTGACATTGAACTTCCAAAGTACCTAAGGTTAGCTGTCACGGTGAATGTCCCCAGAAGTCAAGAACTTACCAGGAGAATAAAAAAGTGATCTGCCCATATTGGCAGGGGTAAGTGAGCCCTGCAGGGCCAAAAAGGAATAGGCTTTTTCTTTCTTTATCTTTACTAAATCCATCTGTGAGCCAAGCAGTGCTTTGTAGTGCAGACATAACTACAAATGCTCTAAAGCTACCACATTTATGGTAAATCCTCCTAAGATTCTTCAAGCTAGTGTACATCTGTCATCTGCTAACACAAAAGATTCAAACCTCATGGCTGCTAAGAGTCGTCTAGTAGATTCAGGCAGCAGAGTCCAGAGTTTGTGGGGCTCAGACTACTTCTTGTTCCTGCTTGACTTTGATCCCAAGGAAGCAAGGGTCTCCATGCCTCCCCATTACCTCCCATAACAAACCAGCATCTGATTTCTGTTCTAAGTTTCTGTCTCTTTGCTTCTCCCTTTGGTGATGCTCCTCTGCCAGCCCCTCCTCGAAAGACTCCTCAGAGCCTGCTGCCCTACAGAATTCCCTTCTGCCCTGGCTAGGTCTGTTTCCTGCACTCCAACGAGGACATAAGCCACAGGCTTTAGAAGGGGCAGATGCCTCAGCTAACACAGCAAATGCAGGGCCGCAATGAGACTCTCTCAAAAACAAAACCAAAAGAAATGGAAAATGGAGAAGGAAAAGGAAGGGGCAGGTAAAAGAACAGAAAAGGGGAGGAGAGGGGATAGACTAACAAAGGAGACCAGGGGGAAGGGAAGGTAGAAAGCTGAACTCAGGAATGCCACCTCCTCTCTCCACCTTCCTTTCTCACCATCTTCATTTCTGCTGTAAATGCCATGGCTTTCAGCAATCTACTTTCACCAAGGGAGAAAAACTTTAACCAACTGCACACAATACAAGTCATTAGAGAGTTCTGTGGGGTATCTGAAGCCTTAGTGTAACAGGTCGAAGGACATATTCTCTCTTGGTTGGAACTGCCATGGAAGTGGGCCACTCTGTGAAGTATTTCAGCCTCTTTCATCTTCCGGGAGGGTCACAACGCTGCTGAAATCCTCATCTGTGCTCTGATTTCTATCGATCTAGAAAGGCTCTTGATCGTTAATATTCCCGGAGAAGAGAAAGGCTTCACCTAGAGGGAAGGAAGTCCTTCATCAGCACGCCTGAAGCATTTGATTATTGCAGTAAGACTTGTTCCCTTCACAGGCCTGCTGAGCATCAACCGGCTGCTACAGACGGCTCTAAATTGATATTTTGATTACACACTCCTGTACTTTTCCAACTCTGTGCAATTTGGGCTGGAGCTTTGCTTTATAATGCTGTCATTCTTTCCATAAACTCAGCATTTGCTCTTTTCTGCCCTATAAAATAGGCACTACCTTCTACACTTAGAACACAATAAATATTAATTATTGCTACAAGGGCCCATATCCAGACAGGCTGTCTGGCTTTCCTTTTATAAACTGAATTTCACTCATATAGTTAGCTATTACAGAAAGGCAGGTATAATGTTAAATATTCAGAAAAAACATTATCCTATTTTTTAAAGTCTCAGAAAGTATCCCCAGTTTCTAGTGACATAGTACATATCCTTTTGCTTAATTGTAAAAACAGAAAAAGAAGCAAAAGGAGGGGCTATTGAAAGGCATTAATGTTAGATAACAGAGATAGCAAACATGCACACAAGACAGGATTCTAAAGAATTTTGCATAACTAGAAGAGAATAATTTAGTATATATATATATATATATATATATATATACATATACATATATATATATATATTTGAAGCTGGTTTCCATTAAAAGAGAATATAACAGTAAAAAGAAACAAAATAACTACAATTAAAATTTCAATCTTTCAAGTGGTCCCCATCTAACCTGCCTAACCCTGAAGCCAGTGATATCATCTGTAGGGAGGTTTCCAAACACCTATGAACCAAACCCAGGGTCCCCCAAAGGAGCCGCAGGACACTGAGCCCTGCAGCCAGAGCTGAACTCTCACTGAAAAGTCCTGTGACTATCCTGGAGGAGCAGGCCCTGCTCTGAAGACTGCCCCACTGGGACTGTCATGAAGTGTGTTCTACCTTAGTATCTGCCTGGCCTCCGATAAGGACCTTCTTCCGCTGCTTCCCAAACGCTGGTGTCACATCAGTCCCAGGTTCAGAATCAATTTTGGTGTTTTTCAGACCTTACAACAACACTATGAAGTTGCTCTTGATCCTCTTTGTGGGAAAAGAAGCTAAGGTCCAGAAAGGTGGCTTGTTATCTTAGTGTGTGCACTTTCCACACCTTCCTAAGACAACTAGAAGATTCCTGCACATAGGCCATGTGTCGGGTGGTGGGACATCTTAATGAGCAATTTCATTAGGAAGTTTCTACTTTTAGGGATTAAAGATGATCCTTCTGAAATGCTTTAGCACAGTGCTGAACACAGAATACGTATACATAGCTCTTAGCTGTTGCTAATGTCATTACTGTTATTAAATTGCCCGTTCTTCCTATTCTCTGCTTCAACTGTGGTTCCTAACCCTGTCCTGTCACTGCACAGTCTGTATTCTGGCACACTCAATGCAGCACACAGTCTGGCTGGTCGATAATGCACACGGACTGATCAGTACTTGGCCCTGGAGCCCCACAAAGTTTGGAGCTGCACAAATGTGGGCCCCTGAATTCTGTCCCTCCAAGTACAACTAAAATTCAGTTCTAAAAATTGAATCAATACCCAGCATTGAAAGAAAAAATGTGGGAGGATCAATAACCTGGTGAGTTCTCTCTGGCTGTCTCATAGATCCTCAGATGATAGCCCAGACCTGCCTATATAACCATGGAGAAAAGAGAAAAGTGGGGACCAGGACAAACTGGATGACCAAACACAACCAAGCAAACCTCATGCAAAGCCCCAACCTCCACTGCCCAACCAGGCACTTGAGCTGTCAGATACAAGAGCACTGGACCAGCGATGCCTGGGGCGCATCCCAGCCACCACCTGCAAACAATTGGAGCATGGCAAGTAGGCCTGTCCA
This sequence comes from Microtus oregoni, assembly GCF_018167655.1. Taxonomy (NCBI): domain Eukaryota; kingdom Metazoa; phylum Chordata; class Mammalia; order Rodentia; family Cricetidae; genus Microtus; species Microtus oregoni. The sequence continues at coordinate 12,207,724 of NW_024543067.1, read as the reverse complement.
CCACAGCAGTAGCAAGGACACCGAGGGCCCTGCTTCTACCCAGTGACATGAGAACCAGACACAGAAGCTTCTGCCCCAGCCACCAAAGTCATTCAGTGACACAGCAACGAAGGCAGAACCTTCTGCTCCTATAGAGGACACACCAGGGATGGGACAGGTGACACAGGGGAGTGGAGGAAACCAGAAGACATTTTTTTTGCATTAAAAACGCAAAAATAGGCCAAACTCATGCGCTAAACCCCCAAAAGGTAACCTACTATGAAAAGTAAGATGTATTTGTAATATCTTCGAATTTAATAACTAAAACATCAGGGATACCCCCATAAGGGCACTCGCGTATGAAGAACCAGGAATATCAGCTTGATTGAGAGTTGGCAACCATCAGAGGCAATTCTAACATGATGCAGAGATTGGCATTACCTGACCGGAGTTTTAAAGTAACCATTCGAAACCTCTTCAATAAACAGTGACAGATTCTCTTAGTCAACAAAGGCCAACAGAAATGAATAAGAGGAAGGATGTTATGGGTGTTAGGTACAAAGCAGACCACAGTTGCTGTCTCTGCCAGTCAGTGGAGAACCAAATGCTGGGATTCGGCAGTAGGGAAGCTTCTGCAGTAGGGAAGCTGTCCCCATTCCGGTGACAGTCCAATACCGCCAGAGCAGAATGGGAAAACTCAGATGCCTCCACAAGCTCTGGTCACCCGTGGAACCAGTAAATGGTCAGCAAGAGGTCTGCCAATATGAAGAAAAATAGAGAACTCTCCAGAGCCTATTTCCCAGCTACAGAGAAGACACGGCAAGGATTAAACCTGCCTTCCTCAGCCTTAGAATGCTCAGTGAAAATGTGATAGTCGAACGCCCTGGGTCCTGTCTCCTGTGAAGGCCGCAGGTGCAGGCAGGATGGCATACCCTGGGGGAGATAGTCTGCACCAAGGGCCAGTCCCAGAATTCTCTGCACCACCCCCACATCTCCAGAGAAACTAGTTAGTAGTGATGCTTTACACATTGTTCCTAATAAGCGTTGATAAACAGAAACCGGACAACTGAATGAGATTTTCCCAGTGTTATTCCCCATAGTGTCAGACAGGAATTTAATTTTATGGGGCCCAGTATCGTTGGGAAAACTTTCGTAATCCATTACGTCTGTTCCAAAGATTAAGGACTAGGCTTCGTTTACTCATGATCACCAACTCATCTATGCTTATCGGTCTATTTATAAGCCCACCGAGACAGAAAGATGAATGGACATTCCTCCTGGAGCAGGAAATGGCAGCCTTCTGGACCAACGTGATTATTTTCTATGTGTGTCTGCCTTTGAACATGTACATCCCCAGGAGTAAGTCGGTGGCACTTCCCTGGTGGGCAGATCCTAGAGGGGCACGTGAATCAGAGCTTCCTATGATAAGAAGCTTATTGCTCCTTTGTCAAAGAGCCCAGGGCTGAAGGACTAAATCAATCATGCCAGACACACGCTGTCCCCTCTTGCTCACAAAGTTCTTCTGGCAAAGCAATTTCACAGCATCTGTTGATGGTCTCTACCCGTCTCAGCCTCCTACTGCCAGGGACATGCCTGAGTTCTGGAGCAGCTGATGGGTTCAGCATCAGATGGGAAAACGAAAACCTTCTTTTAATCCCAAATACAATAAACTCGCTGTCTTTGAAAATCCTGAACATGAAAAGAAAGTCTAGCCAAATAATGTCTCTCTGGGAAAAGTATTAGTGGAAGACGTAATTCATGTAACAAAAGGCTTGCTTTCTAGACACAAATTCACTGTATAAATGACCCACACATGTATGTGCGCATGCTTGCGCAAATGCACACACACATGCAGCCTTATCTGTTAGGAGATAAAGAACAGGCTCCTTAAATTTATGCTTCTCCTTGGATGATCTGCGACAGGGACTATAAAACTGGGTGCAAGAATGAGCGAACGTGTATCTGAAAGCAGTCTGGCAGGACCACGTGAATCTATTTAATTGCACTGCTCCGCATGGTTTAAAACGGTTGCCACGTGACAGCAACTATGACCGCGTGCTAGAGCACTGTTGGGGGCGCATGTCAGTCAAGAGCAAAAAACAAAGAAAACTAGGCTTGCTCCACGTATAATAATTCATAAGAATTCTTTCGTTAGAACTTGTATGAACATGTCTGGATTTACTTTGAGTCCTGACTGTCGTGATCGCCCCCAGTCAATTTTCCCTGTCTGGGTACAGTGAAAAATAAAAGAGCAGTTAAGGATGAGTGGAATCGCTGCAGCCAGAGCTTGAGTCTAAGAATGTGCTTGACTGGTATTTATTCTTCTCTCACACAGTACACTGTGACCACAACTTCCCTCCCTCCGTGCCTCCCAGAGTTCCTCACCTCCTGTCTCTCCCAGATCAGCTCCTCCACTGTGTCTCTTAAGAAAAGAACAGGCCTCCCAGTGATATCAATGGAACACAGCATAGCAAAATGCAGTAAGATGAGGCACAAACCTCATATCAAGACTGGACAAGGTAACCCAGTAGGAAAAGAAGGTCCTAAGAGCGGGCGAAAACAGTCAGAGACCCAGCTCCCACAAACACTCCAAAGTAAACAATCACAGCATGTATACAGAGGACCTTGCACAGACCCGTGCAGGCTGTGACTGTTGTTTCACTGACTGACTAACATAAACCGGTATATTCCAGCTTGGATTATGTCATTTTGTTCTAATTAATACATATGCTCCTCCTACTGACCCAAACTACAAGATCCACGTGGTTTTACTGCTACATGGCATCATGGGAAGTTGGCCCTAATAAACTGCACTCTGTGTAGTCCTCGTTACATATGTCTCTTTTTCTTGATCTCATGGGTGAATGGCAGATGCTGGACGCTGAGCTTAGGCCTTCCTTGCACATTCACCGCTGGTTTGGTTTTGCCCTGGTCTGACTCTTTTTTTTTTTCTTCATAATCTTTTTTTTAATATTTATTTATTATGTATACAATATTGTCTGTTGTATGCCTGCAGGCCAGAAGAGGGCACCAGACCCCATTACAGATGGTTGTGAGCCACCATGTGGTTGCTGGGAATTGAACTCAGGACCTTTGGAAGAGCAGGCAACGCTCTTATCCACTGAGCCATCTCTCCAGCCCTGGTCTGACTCTTTTTATGCTCCTGTTCTCCTTTTTTGGAATAAGAAAGTATGTAACTTTGTTTTTTTTTTTAAACAAAGTGCCCACTATTAAGAGACTTTCAATTTTTAAAAAGACCTCATACCTTTTTTCCCCTGGTTTTTCAAGACAAGATTTCTTTGTGCAGCCCTGGCTGTCCTGGAACTCACTCTGTAGCCAGGATGGCCTCGAACTCACAGAGATCTGCCTGCTCCTGTGTCCTGAGTGCTGGGATTAAAGGCGTGCGCCACCACCACCCAGGCACCTGGGTAAGACCTTGTACTATGTAAGCACTGAAAATTTTAAAGACTGAAACCTTTACAATTGCATTGTGGTTTATATTTTAATATTAATGTAAGATCCTAGGGGTAAGTAAATAAGGTTATGACTTAAGGTGATGTATTTGTATATCAAGTTGACAAGGGTTAGTGTCTTAACATTTCCTGTCAACCTGATATGCCCTAGAATGACATTAAAAAAAGGAGGCTCCATTGAATCATTGCATTTATAAAATTGGCCTATGAACATATCTGTTAGGGGTTATATTGATTGTGTTAATGAACATAGGAGGGCCCAGCTTACTGAACATGGCGCCATTTCTTGGGCAGGTGGTCCTGTCCTCCATAAGAAATCCAGCAAAGGATGAGTCAGTTGATGAGGGATGCAAGCAGCATCCTTCCACGGTCTCTCCTTTCAGTGCTTACACGGCAAACAAACCTCCTTTTCCCCAAAACTCCCTTTGGTCAGAGGGTTTTATCACAAGAGTGTAAAGGAAACAGAAGTAGTCACTATGTCTTTCAATTGCATAGCCACACCCTTGTGTTTGAGGAAGTACTAACCAGCTGCAGGGTGACTTTGAAGTATTTGTTGGCTGGGAAAAAAAAAAAAACCCTCCAGTGTTTGGAATGATCAATTTCTTCTCAGGTGAAATAACAAGCAACTGTAATAAGTGGGAAAGTCACTTGGATTGGCATTTTCTTGAATCTGGGTAGAGCAGATTGAACCGTCATGATATAGTAAACATTTTATATTACTGACTTCAATTTGAAGATCTTTGTTATCGTGGGAAGTTTCAAATATATACAAAGGTAAACAGAATAGTTTTATAAATCTCAGGTCACCAAGCTGAAGTCATGATCAAACATTCAGCAAAACTTGTTTCAACCATAGTCTCCACCCACTTTGTCCTCTCCATATTGAACCAAATTCCGTGTAGGCTACAGTTTTAGCTATAATTTGTGTTATGAATTTTGCCTAAGTTTTCAGCTCCATTACAAAAGATGACTCACTTTCTTAACATAACCTAATATCATTAACATACCGAAAACTAAATAATTATTAATGTGATTATTTAATCTGCTGCCTGGTCTTATGCCAACGTGACACACAAACCAGAGTCATCTAAAGGGAGGGAGCCTCGGCTGAGAAGATGCCTGTTTCAGATTCAGCTGTAAGGCATTTTCTTCATAAGTGATGAATAAGGGCGGGCCCGTTCTACTGTGGGTGGTACCATCCATGGGCTGGTGGTGCTGGTTTCTATAAGAAGACAGGCTGAGCAGGGTGGTGATAAAGTATGTCTTTAATCCCAGCACTATGGAGGCAGGTACAGGCAGATCTCTGTGAGTTCAAGGCCAGCCTGGCCTACAGAGTGAGGTCCAGGACAGTCAGGGCTACACAGAGAAACCTTGTCTTGAGGGGAAAAGAAGCAGACTGAGCAAGCCAGTAAGCAGCACCCCTCCATGGCCTCTGCGTCAGTTCCTGCCTCTGGATTCCTGCCCTGTTTGAGTTCCTGTCCTCACTTCCTTCATGATGGGCAGTGATATGGAGGTACAAACTATAGTGACATGCTACGTGAGGTGGGACCACAGACCTCATGGAGGGGACAAACACGCCATTAAACAGAGCTTATATGAGAAGGAAGTGTATTGGGGGAATGGAGGGGAAAGGAAGAGAGAGACCTGCCTCCTCAGAGAAACCTCAGAAAGAGAGAGCAGAAGTGGGTGGAGCTTGTCTTTTAAAGGGACCTTTTCACCTGCGTAGAATCAGGGCACTGTGAGCCATGCACAGAGAGGTGATGCACTATGCCAGGTTCCCAAGGGGCAGGGCCAATGTGTGCCTTGTTGCTAACACAAGCCAAACAAACCCTTTCCTCTCTAACTTGCTTTCGGTCATGGTGTTTTATCACATCAATAGAAACCCTAAGTAAGATGTAATTGTTGTTAAAAAATTTTAATTTTCTCATAAACAGTGTAGTTATAGCTTCTTTAAATTGGAATCCTAACACCAGCTGCACATTTAATTGCTTATGTGCATTTAGGTAAATGGAAGCGTTTGCTTCAGTATTTTAAAAGCTGATTTTACAATGAAGAGCCATGGAGTTTCTTACAGCTAAGGAATTAGGACTGATAGGATTAGAATAAAAAGGTTTTAAGTCTATTTCCCCAAAAAATCAGTCCACCCCTCTCCTTTTGCTGCTACTTCTTGTTATTGCTGAAAATAAGTTTTGGGTCTCAGATTCTCCAATCCTCCAGGTTTTGCCAATTGCATATCCAAAACGTAGCCTACTGTTTATCTTGATCTCAGTTCCATAAAGAGGATGTTAGAGCTGGAGGCTTCATCAGATTCGGCAGCTTCTGGTGCCCCAGAACCCAACATCTGTATTGTGAAGCTCTCCCCTTGAGATGGGCAGAAGTGGACTGCCTGGCTGCCTCAGTTGTGTGCCATTACCGGTGAGAACGTCACGACCGGCAGAGCTGTTAACAGAACAGTCGAAGTAAAATCTTATTATTCTAATCCTATCAGTCCTAATTTCTTAGCTATGAGAAACTCTATGGCTCTTCGTTTTAAAATCAGCCTTCAAAATACTAACGCAAACTCTTTCATTTACCTAAATGCATACTATACTGAATAGCATGCCGGAATTTCTAAAGTCTAATTTGAAATTCAAGATATATTGAAATGTGAAAGTGATTGTCAGTCCTCCCATCCCTGTGGTAATAAATCTTAAACTCAAAGTCTGGGCTAAACGGTACAGAAAAGCTACAGGGAGAAAGAAAATTACAAATGATTGAGTATAGGAATGCACTGGGTAAAACTCCAAGCCGTTTTTCTCCACGTCAATATAAACAAAATTCCTGGGAACTTGCGGCAATCCCCTAGGGACGAAGTAAAGCGAACAACCCTTCGGAGAGCACCACGTGCCCCCTTTTCTAATCACCAAGGTCTTCCTGTGCTAGCACAGTGAAGAAACAAACCAGCAGGCAGCTGCCCACAGCCACAGATGAGCTCTCATCTTCACTAATTCGTCCTACCACACCGGCTCCTGGGTGACAGTCACTTTGGTTCTCCAACAGCCTGCATGGTCTCTGTTGATCCTAGTTTAACAATAGCATGGCCTAGTGTCATAGACCCCAACCCTGAGAGGCTTAGTGTTATCCACATTAGCTCAAGACACTCCCTGAAAATGATTCCCCTTAGCAAAGCATTAGATTTGGAGAGTGGAATTTGGACTTTCATGGGTTAGTTGGAGAGTGGAATTCCAACTGTTATTTTAGTAGTGGCTTGCCCTGTCAGGCCACCCCTGTTCTTAGGGGAAAAATCTGAAACTTGGTATAATAATCATATTTTGTTTTTTAACATGGGCAGTGAAACTGTAGGGTCTCAGGACTATACACTGTAAATCATTATTTCCACACAGTTGAGGACACTCCATTTGACTCTAAACATCAATTTTCCTGTTACATTTTCAATCTGAGCTAAGGTTATGAGGTGCATTTTCTTCCTCCTGTGTAAGCTTTGCACTTAGATTTTCCAGCTTTTGATACCAGCTCATCACTTTATAACTCCAAGATGTTTGAACTTTAGCGTTTTTCAGCATTTTTAGAATTGTCTGGCTGTTGGAAATATTTCTTATCTCAAAGATTCATGGATCAGAATGCAAAGTAATGATATATTTACCCATAAGAAGACTTAGCCTATAAGAAAACAGTACTATTATGTCATTATATATTCCACAAAACACTGAAACCCTATTCACCCTGAACAGAAGAAAGATAGCCCAGAGTACAAGGGTCATCTTCACTCTCTGCTGCCTTCTGTGTGTGGGAACAGCTTCCAGAGTGTAGATGGATGTTGTTCATTCATTTCCTAGCCACCCAGACCCAAATAATTACACAGAAACTATATTAATTACAACACAGCTTGGTCTATTAGCTCAGGCTTCTTATTAAGTAATTCTTACTCTTAAATTAACCCATTTCTATTAATCTGTGTATTGTCACATGGCTGTGGCTTACCAGAAAGGTTCTGGCAGCATCCTTCTCCTTCGACAGCTACGTGGTGTCTCCTTGACTCCACCTACTCTCTCTATATATCTCCTCCGGTCTAGCTATATTCTGCCCTGCCATAGGCCAAAGAAACTTTATTCATTAACCAACAAGAGCAACACATATACAGAAGGACATCCCACATCACCAGAGATTTGTGAATATTTCTATGCAGATTATTCATCCCCCAAAAAAACTTTACTACTGTCTTTATCCACTCCAAGTTCACAAGAGAATGGGAACAGTGCCAAGGTGCTCATCTAGGGACTGCCTGCTGAATGGTGAAATTTTCTGTCTGTTTTCTGTTCTTCTCCCTGGAAGCCTTCAGCAGTGTCAACAACAGGTGGATCATCCCAAAGGGCAGCCTCCTGGGTTCTCAGAACAAGACTGGAAATCACCTAACTATCCCAAGCTGAGCTTCGTCAAACACAGATTGTCCTTGCAAGCAGCAGCAGTGTCAATGGGTTACTCGTAAAGGTAAGCTGTTTGGATGGGTGCATGCTTATCACTCCAGGCAACAAAGGTGCTCCAAGGGCTCTAGAACATGGGGTATCTGCATATTAGGATTCAAACTATGCTTTTTTCACAAAAGTAAAAGCTAATTAGTGACTTTGTTTCCCTATGCATTGCGTCACCATCCTCAGTGCATTCCTAAACCTTGTCCAGGTCATGCTAGGTAGGCCAATGATCTGACCCTGACTAATGTTCAACCACATAAACTTCAGGGGTGATGCTGTTGCATCACAGACAGGGCAATGTGATGTGCAGAGGCACATTTTCACCCGCTGCTGTGGCTTGCATCATAATTTATGATTTTAGTTTGTTTTCTACTATGTGATAAAGACCATGGACAAAAGCAACCTGAGAAGGAACTAGTGTATTTGGCATAAATATCCTGGGACCACAGTCCATCGAGAGAAACCAGAGCAGGAACCAGGAAACAAAAAATGAGGGTGACGCCACAGAGCAGTGGTTCTCAGCCTCCTCACTCTGTGACCCTTTAAGTCAGCGGTTCTCAGCCTCCTCACTCTGTGACCCTTTAATTCAGTGGTCCTCAGCCTCCTCACTCTGTGACCCTTTAAGTCAGTGGTTCTCAGCCTCCTCACTCTGTGACCCTTTAATTCAGTGGTTCTCAGCCTCCTCACTCTGTGACCCTTTAAGTCAGTGGTTCTCAGCCTCCTCACTCTGTGACCCTTTAAGTCAGTGGTTCTCAGTCTCCCTAACTCCTTGACCCTTTCACTCATTGGTTTTCAGCCTCCCTAATTCAGTAACCCTTTAACACAGCGGTTCACATCCTTCCTAATGATCAGACATTTTAATATAGTGATTCTCAACCTCACTAATAACTGTGACACTTTAGTACAGTGGTTCTCAGCTTCCCTAACACTGTGACAGTGTATCACAGCGGTCCTCAACCTCCCTAACACTGAGATGCTTTAATACAGTGGTTCTCAACCCCCATAATGCTTTGACCCTTTAATACAGTTCCTCACATTGTTGTGATACCGCCACCATAAAATTATTTTGTTGCTACTTCATAACTAATTTTTCAACTTTTAGGAGTTGTAATTTAAATATCTGACATGCTGGGTATCTAATATTTGAACCCTTATGAAAGGGTTGTTCAACCCACACACAGGTTGAGTACTACTGCCATAGAGGAATGCCATTTACTGGCTTCCTCCCTGTGGCTTATTCAGTCTGCTTTCTTATACCACCCAGGACTACCACCCCCATGGTGACATTGCCCACAGTGGGCTAGGTCCTCCCACATCAATTATTAATCAAGAAAATGTCCCAAAGACTTGCCTCCAGGAATCATATGCAGGCATTTTCCCAGATGACCTTAGATGTGTCAAGTTGACAAAACACTAAGCAGTACAACCTTGGTCTTCCTGTTAATATGGAACTAAACATTTGCCTTTATCCCTCCTTGCTTTTCTCTCTCTGTATGGAGAGGCTATCCTTCACGGGACCTCCCATGTATGCGAAATTAAAATTTCCCCCGTCTTTCCTTGTCCAAATCCTCACATTTCTCCATGATCATGAACACATTTTCCTCACCACAAACGCAACGGAGTCTCTACCTCCTGTTTATGTCTCTCATACACAGGCAATCTGTACTTTCTAACACACTCTTCGTAGAATCCACAGTGAGAACAAACCATTCCCTCCCACCCTGTCCCTTTTCCCTTTGTAACCAGAACTTCCCATGCTCACTTGTATCTAGGAAAGGAAAACACGCACACACAGAGAGAGAGAGAGAGAGAGAGAGAGAGAGAGAGAGAGAGAGAGATAAAGAGAGAGAGAGAGATTTGTAAAAACAATTCCCAAGCTCTCATCTGAGGCTGACAACCCCCTCAACAGATTCTTTCCCTCCAGACAGCCTTGTCCATATTTTGCCACTGTACAGAACACAGATCTCAGAGAGATTGATTCTGTCCCACACTCTTTTTTATTAGTGTTTCTCCCCTGAGCCTGGCTGCATGGAAAGAAATACGATCTTTCCCTGGTTCTTTTCTTCGGGCTGTGAGATAAATGCATGAATACGCTGTGATGAATCCCTCCTCTTTCTCATAAGAGTCCAGTAAGACATGAGATAAGTCACAGCACCAGAGTGACTGGCCCCTTAGCGACAGGGGATGACTGCCCCCACTCACAACACTCCTAAGCATTTCTAAGGCAGCCCCTGCCCCATGCCAGTCTATTTCCGACCAAATAAATTCCTAAACTAACTTATTTTTCTAATGTAAATCTATAATTCCCCAACTGTCAGTGCTGTTCCTGCTATGCCCTGAAGCAAAAGTAGGAAAGGTCCAACTTATTTTATTTTCAGTTTCTATTGTTTTCTAATTGTTCTATCATTTTATCACATGAGAAGGAAGAAAAGAATAATGGAGAGAGAGCTAAGGGAGGGAGAAAAGAAAGGACAGCTTGGGGTAAATTGCTAAGTGTTAAAGCACCTGTCAACCACACACAAGGCTCTAGGTTTGAGCACAAGTCTAGATACAGAAAGAATGGAGGCAGGGAAAGAGAAGAGAGTCGTATTGGAGTTTAGGAAATGCTGTGGAAAGTGTTCCCAGTGGGTGTGAATTACGACTGTAGGCCTCCCTACTGTGCTCTCTAAAGCAAGAAAAAGATTTCTCTTAATGTTCCAACACTGTTGGATATGCCACGATACATAATTATCACATTGGAGTTGAGATTTTTATTGCTTTATTTGGCTTTCTTAATAATTTTTACTTTGAGGAAAACACTTTCTCATATTTTAATGATATACGGCAAGGAGTCTGCATTAGCTTGGCTTCTGTGACTGTTATAAAACACTGTGACCCAAAGCCACCCAAAGAAGAGATTATTTGGCTGACAGGTTCCAGTCCATCAAGAAGGAAACCGAGGCAGGAACTTAGCAGGAACCTGAAGACAAGAACGGAAGCAGGGCCTCTGTAATGCTGCTTACTGGCTTGCTCTTTGTGGGTCACACAATCTGCTTTCTTAAAGACCCCAGGAACACCCAACTATGGTTGTCACTAACCACACCAGGTTACACACCTCCTACATTAGTCATTAATGAAGAAATGCCTCGCAGATGCTGGCCTACAGGCTAATTCATGGAAGCTTTGTCTCAGTAGAGCTCCTCTCTACCCAGAAAATCTTAGCTTGTATTAAACTGGTGAAAATCTACTGCATATAGTCAGTAGACAGTTGCTTGTGTTTCTATTAAAACGGTATCCCATTTCCAAGCACAGATTTAAAAAAAAACCTTCATAAATTCGTAGATTCTGCCCCTCAAGGCTGATAGGGAGAACCAAACTCCTGACTATGGACAAGACAGACTTTGGAGCAGGAGCAAGGCTGAGTGTCTGTATGAGAGGGAGCAAGGCTCAGTGTCTGTGCGAGAAGGAGCAAGGCTCAGTGTCTGTGTGAGAGGAAGCAGGGCTCTGTGTCTGTGTGAGAGGAAGCTGTCCAAGTTTGTCTCACTGACCCCCCCCCCCCCCCATCTTCCAACAGCTCCACAGCCTGTTAAATGAGCCTTCAATACACAGGCTTCTGGGAACATTCCAGATCCAAACAACTCTCATTAAGAATGAATAAACATTTGCTCTGCTTCCTAGAGGTCTGAACAGAAGGTGGACGCACCAAAGTGTGACTGCACTTCAAACCCCAAGGAGCAGCAGACGGAGAGAGCGGCAGAGGCACACTGAAGACATCGAGCTCTGGGCTCGCACGCATCCCTCCGAGGAAAGCCTGGGAATGAAAATGGTTTTTTCTTCAGCATATGATGTTAAAGCCAAGTTAAAGAAGAATCTCAGCCCGGTGGAGTGATGCCTAAGTACAGCAGTCTCCCTCAAGTAAAGGGGACAGATTCCAAGCCCCATGGTGGTTACTACAGACTAGTAAGCTTACACACATTTATGATGGATTTCTCCTCCATACATTTATCTACTGATGAAGTTCAATTTATAAATTGAGAGTAATAATAACTGCCTATAAATTATAACAATCATAATAATATAATGCAGCAGACTTATTTAAAGTAAGTTGGGCATTTCTCAAATTTCTACTTAATGTTTTCAGATTTTTAATTGGCCACCGCCATAACGTAAAGTGCAGATGGGAATAAGGAGGTTGCTATATTGCAATAAGACAAAACCGTGATGAATTTCAAGATTGGTTTTTGTTCAAAATTCTAGAATCAGTGAACTCTCTAAACAGTTTCAAAAAACAATAGGGCTGCAACGCAGCCAGACAGAAGGAGGGTAGAAATCTGAAGGGAAAGGCAGAGCCCGATTTGTAATAGTTTACCAGCAGAAGGGAACCTTACCTGGTTGGAGTCAAGAGGCACTACGAAGTCACACCCTGTAACAGAGTTTATGTGGGAGGTTTATTGGGGGTGGGGGTTGGAGCTCGCCTCTGAGCGAGAGTGGAAGGAAGAGAGAAGGGGGCAAGAAGGGCTTCCTTTTTTATGGGGGATAAAGCACATTGCATAGCGCATGTGCATAGGACAAGTGCTCTACTCAGGGCCACAGCAGTCACAGTGTCCTGCTAGGTCCCTGAAGGCTGGCCAGTGTAAATGCCTGAACGTTAACACTATTTGAAACAGTTGGCTGTCTGCATTGACCAAAGCCTAGATGCTGTAATGTCTGCAACACAGAACTAGTATTGCCTCGGTTTCTCTTAGAAGGATGACTCCAAAGCGGTTTGGGTCCGATACAGAAATCTAAACAAAATCAGTACCCTCATTCACATTTTATCCAACAGCATAAAGGGGAAATCCAAACAGCCTCCGCCATCATTCAGAAACTTATAAAAATGGTTCAGATGGGTATTGCTCAGAAAAGTAGTGCATTTTACCTTATTTTTCTCATATCTTTCTTTTGATTTTTTCCAAAAGGGAAGAATAAAAAGAGGCAATGTTTATTAGAATTAGAAAGAAATTCTCAGGAAAATTCTTAATTTCTCAGTAGTTCTCTTGATAATCAAGCCAGAGAAGAGCCTGCTCTATTTTTCAGTGACCTTTTCTGATTCCCAATTTAAAATTTTATTTTTCAAGTGTTCTTAAAATTGTGACTAACCATGACTTCCATCATAGCAGTTACTATTGTAATGGCTGATCGCATAATACTGATGAAATTTAGGAAATGTGGGAAAAGATTAAATTTCTCTCAACTTTAGTAAAAATTTTAAGCTATAATTCAAATAACATTTCAATGTGATCCTATTTTATGTATTTTTATTTATTCCTTGAAAATTCATGCAGAAATACATAACACTGTAGAGAGTCTTTCTCTATACTGCCAGCTCTCAGAAAAACAACACAAAGACTTAATAATTATGAAAGCTCAGCATATAGCTTAGGTATGTCCCACTGGCTCTTATAACTTAAATTAGCCCATTTATATTAATCTATATTTTGCCTTGTGACTTTTTACCTCTCTTTCATCTTGCACCTCCTGTTTCTTCTCCATGTCCTCTGGCATCTCTCCTAGATGCCTAGATTCATCTCCTCTCCCTCTCTCTCTTTCCTGGAAGTCCCACCTAACCTCTTCCTGCCTCACTATTGGCCATTCAGCTTTATATTAAGTCAATCAGAAGACATCTTGGCAATGACGCATCTTCACAGTGTACAAATAGTTATCCCATAACAATGAACTTTGCTCATATCTTCTCCGACTCTGTCTCTCCACCTCCCCCAGGACTATCAGCAAACATGTCTGCCTTCCAACTTCATATTCTCTTTTCATTTATTTTATAAGACACTGAGTCCAGTTAGTGTGTTCTGTGTGTGCTTGGGTTTGGGCCATGCACTGAAGTATGGGTGGTGATTTTATTTTGAAACATCTCTGTCTTAAAGGTGTGGTCCCAGTGCCTTCAGACACAAAGAAGGGAGAGAAAAAGATTAGTGGCACCGCATGTGTGTTTTCAGCTTAAAACTTAGCAAAACCAAATCCTGAACTTCTGGCACACCATCATTCATGTTAACGCTGTAACGGTGGTGGCCATGAAACAGTATGTAAATGCAGGACAGGAACCTGTATTTCAGGTCATCCTGTCTCTTTAATGAACACGAATAAGATGAGTGGGACACCTACAAAGGAAGAAGTGAGACAATCCTGCTGCGAGGTCAGCTGTTCACCAGAGCCCTCAATAGTCTGAATCTCAGAGAAGCAGATCCCAAGCTCCATGTGCCTTTAAGTAATAAGGAAGATCACAGTGTTCCAGGCTGGTGTTGTTGGGAAGAAAGATGGTAGGCAGTTGCTGGGTGCACTCCAAAGCCATGCAGTGAGGATTTTGAAGAGGTTCAGATGTTTATGTTAAGAAAAATAAGATCAAGAGACGCATGGTCCTGCAGCATATATGTTAAAGCGTAGCACTTACTCTGATTACAAAGGAAAATAAGACAATTCGTTTATTTAACAATGACTTCTTGAGATCCTGACATGTTAGACCTTTGATATGAAATTATAATAAAACCAGATATAGTTCCTGTCCTCTTGAATGTTACAGTTCAGCACAGGAAAGAACAAATCAAGCATTCATGCAGATGTGAATTCTATAAACACCAGGTGGGGGCACCTGGCAAGCCAGGAGGCTGAGAACGACTGAGAAGTTTCAAGAGTCACAGAATGGACTAACAGCAAAAAGGGTCTGATGATTGGGTGCTGTTTGCTTCACTGAGGAAGTCGCCCCTAGGATGGGATCCTCTAGGCAAGTCATCGCCAGAGTGGAGGTCTCCTGCCAGCCGAGAGTCAAAAATCCCAGCGCCATCAACAAAATTCTCCGTGAAATTTCCCACATTACTTTTATAGAGACATATTTCAAATATGAATATTAAAATTGCAATTTTCTAGGAATCTCATAAACACGTTAACTACAAATAATTATTAACTCCATTTATAGAAGACATATCTTAACACCCATGCAACCTTTGTGGCCAATGGTTTTATCTTATCAGATATTTATCTTATCCAGGGCACTTCAGGCTCTACTGTATGACCTCATTTATGAGAGGCAGAAAAAGGGAGAGAGAGCATGGGGATGGAGTCGGGGGAGACTTTTGGCAACCTTCAAATTAACTTCAAAAGCCATGAAAACTTGTGGGTACTGCTAAGAGGCTTAACCTTGATTCTCCCTTGAGCAGCCCACAAATCTCTTAGGCCAATGCTCAAAACTATGTGAAAATCTCTTTTTGATAAATTACAATTCTGCTTCTTACTGGTTTGTCCTGAAATTCTTTTCTGTGGTAAAGTTCGCGATCCCAGCTAGGCCTAAGTAGAGGTTTCTCGGATGTCCTGCTGCCACAGGATAAGAACTCAAGGGTCGCATCTCGAAGAACACCTGCTCTACTATGGCCTACTGTCTTAGTATTTCCTCCTAAAACAATGGAGCAGGGGATAAATGGACTCCAAAGCACTAAAGGGACAGCGAATTATCGAGAATCTCCGCATCCAGCACCAACTCAGCACCGTTTTCTTTACCATGAAGCTTGTTTCTGGGGACATTGTTGCTTCCTTTTCTACCAGTCCTTCAAGACACTAGCTACCTAGGAAGTCCAGATGTGATTGGATTTAGGATTTACCCTCCTCCATCTTAATCTGAGCAATTTCAAAGAAATTTGATGTGCGTGCTTCTGATTATAAAATTGAGAATTTAGCTGGTGTAGTGGCATATGCCTTTAATCCCAGCACTTGTAGGCAGAAGCAGGGATTGAACTCTTGGTGAGTTCAAAGCCAGCCAGGTCTACCCAGTGAGTTCCAGGACAGCTAGAGATACATAGTGAGACCCTGTCTCAATAAAATAAAATAAAACTGAGAACTTAATGAAATGAATCTGATAAGACCTATATGAAACTTCTAAACGCTCTGGAATCCTGAGGAAATTGAGATGCTTTGTCCAGCTTCAAATGTGCTACGGACTAAATAAAACACAGCTTAGGCACAGAGCGAGTCCTTTGCAACCCGATCCCGCCAAAGCTCTTATTTCCTCTGGATGGCAGTTGATGGGAGCTGAGGAGGGAATTCAACCACAGCTAAACCGTTCAGACAAATGGTGCTCAAAACTGCTCAAATGCCTTCCCTTGTGTGCTTTGGTGGGCAGCCTGAGCCTGGGCTAATCAGCGGTGTCTTTAAATCCTCCGCCTGGCCTTTGTAACCTCAGCTGGTGTGTTTGGAAGAGGCCAAATAATGGCAAGATTTTCCTCTAAATTCATGAAGAAAAAGTGCAGGGAGACTCCAAAGCATTCAACCTGTTTGGGGAAAACCCTCTGTCAGGGGCAGGTCCTCAGTTTTCATTTAACCTCATTGATCAAAATCAGAGTTGTTTGCTTGGGTCATAATTAAAAGAGTAGACGTGGCTGCATGGCTCCGTTCTTTCTGGGCTCAGGAGGGACTGTTTTTCTAATAATATGTAAACTTATCACAGGAAATAAATGAACTTTATGTGCAGTTGATGAGAATTAGCTCATTGGGGACAGGAATTTAACCAGTAACAGAGAGGGAAAAAAAACAAACTGGCTCCCTGGGGGGTGGGTGTCACCAGGGGGCTCCACCAGGGGGCTCCACCAGGGGGCTGTCTACACCAGAGAGGAGGTGGAAGCTCTCCTGAGGAGAGGGAATCTCTTCATTGCATAGTACTTTGCTCCCTAGTAAGATGAGAAGCAGAGAAGAAGGAGCCTGTCTCTACAGATCTGAGAAGCTACCTTTGGAACAGTGGGCAGTAGCTCACCTGAAGAAAATGCTAGCACAAAGCAATCCCTAAACAACATACTGCTTATGTTACACGCCCTTTGAAACCCTCTCAGTAGCTGTCCTCCTCTTCTGTCTGCTTCCATCCTTGACCCCATGCAAAAGATCACTGGTCCCTTATGTGCCCAGGGAATGTGCCTTCCATCTCCCAGAATTGTGAAATGCCTCTACCATCTCTTATGACCATACCTCGCTGACTTCCCTGAAAAGCCTTACCCGGAGCTAACAGTAAGCCACTCAGCTTCCTGGAGTGAATGCTGTGCTCAGCAAAGAGCCCTGAGCAGAAACGAAGCTGGAGTGAGGTCCCAGCTTGGTGGCTAATTTCTATGTTCAAGCCTAGGAGGAAGAATTGATGGCCCCGAGTCTCGAGCTCCTCAGCTGTTATGTGAAGACTATATACAGTAAGTGACCTCTAAGTTTGCTTTTCAACTCAAATAGGATCCTAATTTCATTCTGGGGGAATTGGGGTGTGTGCTGTCACACTTAGCTTCGCTGACAGATATTTTTTAAATCGAGTGAATTTTAGTGTAGAATTCCAGAGCTATAATAAACCAATAGAAAGTGAACAGGCACTGGCCCACTCTAGCATGTGGCTCTGGCAAGCCTTGCCCTTCTCCCTCTTCCCTCTGCCTTGCTAAAAAAAACCGTTAGACTGCCTTCTTAAAGATGGCCACCATAGTGTGCTCCCTCACTGGCCACTTCCTCCTCCTGAGGCTGACTACTAAAGTTCACCTGCAGAAGTGCTGGAGCACAAGCCACCCCCTGTGGCTCACGTAATTATTTGCCCAGATAAATCTAATACCTCATCCTAACACGGGTTCCCCCTGTACCTTCATAAGCCGCCGTTTTCCTGTGTGCCATGTCTGTCTCCTCTCTATCCGGAGGCGGTTCTTTGCCCCTTTAGGACAAATATCCCTCCCCTTTGCCCTTGTCCCCTTCCTCTTCTCTCTCATCTTCTATATCCTTACCACCTCATCCCAGCCCATTCTAACACAGACCTCCCCATCTTCTCCCCTATTCCTGTGGGCTGGGGAGATGGCTCAAAGGTTAAGAGCACTGGCTGCTTCTTCTAGAGGTCCTGACTTCAATTCCCAGCAACCACATGGTGGCTCACAACCATCTGTAATGAGGTCTGGTGCCCTCTCCTGGCCTGCAGGGACTCAGAACACTATATATATAATAAACAAATTATAAAGAAATTATACCTCTGCTAGGTCATTTGCTGCTGTTTCCTGCCTGAGACAGAAAGCAGTTGCTTTAACTTTTCTTTACTGCTTAATAAAAGATCTCTCTGAGAAAAGCGGTGTTTGGGTGGGGTTTGTACCTTAACTGGGGTCTGGGAGGAAGCCCCAGCTGTGTGGGAGTCTCCTTCAAGAAGGACTTGGAAAATTTTTGTATAGAATTTTGCCGATAGGCAACACCGTATGATTTTTTTTTAAGTACACTATTCAAGTAGAAAGCTAAAGCATTCAAGAATTCTCTGGAATACTTTAATACATTGGCAATGCAGAGTGGGGAGAATTTAACAGGCCATTGTCACATAACAAAGAGTGGCTTCAAAAGTCTACTTACCTCGATATCTGCTAGCAGAAATGAGTCATTATTTTGGAAAACCACTTTCGTTAGTCTACAAACTGATTAAAATCCATCCAGAACTTTTGCCTGCGTCACTTCCCAGATAGATATGGAAACATTCACTGAAACGGATATTCACTCAATGAAATTTAATAACGGGGAGAAAACTGAGCAATCAAATAAACGAACCTCTTATAATTTTTGGATGGATATGATGATCCATCTTCCCTGCCAACTTGACCAGATTTACAATCACCTCGGAGCTTGAGATGCACTACTAGGGGTATCTGAAAGTGTTTTGGGAGAATCGATTGAGAGGACCTTAGAATGTAGCTGGCAACATCCCATAGTATCCAGAATTAGATGGGATACAAGAAGGAAAAGGAGAGACCGTGTTTATCTACTGCTAAGTTTCTAAGTACATAAGGACCTTATAATGCACTAAGATTTCCAAAGCCATAAACACAGGCTCTGTCCTGTGAGTTTGCTTTAATTCAAACCCAGTATTCATTTTCCAGACCATATTTCGACCAGCTTGCACACACCTTCCATAAAAACCATCTGGGATCTTATGGAGGAGGAAAGGTTAGAAAGTGAAGTCAAAATTAGCATATGAAAGAAATTTTGGGGCAGAGAAGAAAATTGGAAAACCCACTCCACTAAGGGTGACATAGAACAGACTTTGTACAAAGAAGTGTGCAGTGTGCAAATTAGCTACAAACAGCCCAAGCCACAGGACACAGGCATCTCTGTCTTTCTTACCTTCCCCCAGAACTCACCTACTTTCTTCCCTGAGAAGTCTTCCTTCCTAATAAACTTTCTGTCTGCATTTGCCTCTCTTCAGTTTTTTTGTTCCAGAACAGAAAAACCTAGAAACCCCAGAGGGTGACCACTGGACTCTGAAGTCTGCAGAAACAGTTCAGGGCCAGGGGGAGTTTGAGGTTTATTTGTGAAGCTTCTAGAAGAGAAAAATTCTCCATCTCTCTTTTAAAGTACATTAGCCTTACATGTTATGTAACTTGAGGGTTTGTGTCTGAGGAAGGGCTGGTGTGGGAGAAGAATTGAGCTTTTTCTCTTCAAATAACATTGTATCATTCAGAAGAGAGGAAAGGTTAGAGAGATGGAATTTCTTTTCCATTTTTCTCATTACACTGTTTCACAGGGCTGCCCTCTTTTTTAAAAAAAAAAAATTATAAGCTTTTTCTAACCTATCCTATGAACACTCACATAAAACTGTTTATATCTAATCTCACAACTCTTAGGAAAACTGCTACCATTTACCAAAGAGGGACAGAGAGGTTAAATGACACACTTAAGACCACACAGCTGAGGGGCCTTGAGCGGGAACTCAAAGTCCAGCACCTTAGCCTTAACCATTTCACAAAGCACCCATGAGACCTGCCAGTTCACTCCACACCAAGGTACAAGGCTTTGCTAGAGAGGAGAGAAAGGGGTCGTAAATAAGTAAAAAACAAATAAGCCAAGAGAGGCAGCACCTCCGCATCTACAAATCCATATTCAGCGCCAATGGTGATGTCACCCCGATTATACAACATCAGCAAGTTCTCTCTGCCTCCCCAGGATGTCAGGCTCTTGTCTGGAACTCCAAGTTCTTCAGAAAGTGATATCTGAAGCACTTGCCTGGATTGTGAGGAATTTCTAGGTACTTATGATACCAGACAGCATTGGCTCCTTTTCCTCTGTTTCTGCAGTGGCACAAATAAAACCAATTTTCAGAATGTGATTGTGGGCAAATGAAGCTACAATGGAAAGGTACTTGTTTCGGAAATGTCATCAGATGACCTACCTAGCTCTGTTACTTTCACCAGATGTCCCTAACCTTCTTACCATCCTCTCCTCTGCCTCTTCCTCCTCATCCTCCTTATTCTCCCTCTCCAGTCACCCATCATCACTACATTCAAAATACAACAAATTTTCTTTTGGGTTTTATTCTTACCAATACACATCTGCTGAAGCTTTGACAATTAGATTCAATCAGCAGATGCATATTGGTTCAAGACCATCATCTTCTCAGGGTTATTTGCAGAGACCAGCTAATACAGAGCATGGTCTTGCCTGTGTGTGTGAGGATGACCATTAAAGTCTAAAGGAGCGCAGACTACAAGACTGATCAGATGTCAAAAGGGCAGGACAGCAAGGACAGTCATCCAGTAGGGCTAAGTCCATCATGCTTTGCTCAGGGAACTACTGGAGGAGCCTGGTCTTGACCTTCAGGCATGCAAGTTTTCGTCCTTAATTAGCTAGTCTCCTGAAGACTTATTCTATAAAGATACATCTCCTTATAGATCTAAATATAAAACTTTGCAGTTGTTCATGTCATTGGTTATATTTGTTAATTTTTGCCAAATTCAATATGTAATATTAACATTCCAAAGCAAAGGTTTAAATAAATACTATTACTTCCTCAAATTATTTTGTTACACAAAAATTCCTAATCCTTCTACCACACTGTTAGAGGACGTGTGTGTGTGTGTGTGTGTGTGTGTGTGTGTGGTGTGTGTTCATCATGTAGCATGAGTGGGATAGGTATAGAGTAGAGGGAATTCCTGGAGAATTGAAACTACTCTACAAGATGCTGTAACAATGGGTGCATGTCACTGCATATTTGCCCAAGTTCAAAAACATCTAACACTAGGAATAATTGAGGTGATTATGATAGCTATGAGAAACAGCATGTGAAAAACCCGTAACACACGCAGTAAAGAACTTAACCAAGACACAAAACACAGGGAGAATATATATTTTACATTTGTTGAGGGGGAATTGACTTAGTCCAATCTCCTGGACTATTTGTGTGGATCCATATCTGGATAGAATTCACTATCTTGTAAAAGTAGTAAGCTTTAGAGTAATAGTTACTTTTATTAGATGCTATGCTCGTTTGGACTTGGGCTAAGATGTAAAACACCATAGTCACTAGGCTCGGGCTCTGTTTGAGTTTCATTTCTGTTAATGATAGCATATCCTGACAAAGAGCAAGTCTCACAAAATATAAAAGAAATGAAAGTCATTAGCTGCATTTCATTATATCATAGTTCAACAAAACTAGAAATCAGCAGCAGAAAAAGCAACAGCACCACACAAACACAGAGCAGCTGAGCGCAATGCATTCCTACATGGCTATTGGGTTGTTAAAGAAATTGGTGAGGAAGTTAAAATTCCTAACAACAAGTGAAACAAAACACACCTACCAAAACCTTTGGGATACAGCTAAGGCAGCACTAAAAAGGCCATTTATAACCAGCAATGCTTACCTTATAAAGACAGATATAGCTTAGATAAATAACCCTAGATGATGCACCTAAAGGTCTTAGAAAAATAAGAACAATTCAAACCTCAAAGCAGTAGGCAAGGAGTAACAAAGATAAGGGCAAAATTAGTGAGATGGATTGTAGAAGAACAACATATAGAATGGATCAAAAATTTGCTGTTTCTTTAAAAAAAATAAACCCTGAACTTAAAAGAGGAGAGGGGGGAGAGAGAGAGAGAGAGAGAGAGAGAGAGAGAGAGAGTAAAAGTAGACTGAAATCAATAAAATTAGGGATGGAAAGAAAATTATTACTTCAAAGATTACACTTTTATTCAAAGAGTCACTGAGAGCACTTTGAAAACTTATATTCCAAAACAAACTCAAAAAAATCTAGAAGAAATGAGCAAGTCCCTAATTGCAATATCCTATCAAAATTAAATCAAGAAAGTATCAAAAATATGAACAGATCCATAACAATCAATTAGATTAAATCAGTAATAAAACAAAGTGAACAAAGAAAATACCAGAACTGAGTGGATTCACTGTTAAACTATTTAAGCCTCTAAAGAGATAACACCAATGTCCTTTAAACTAGTACATGGGATAGACTGGAAGGAACTCTACTCATTTTCTCAGTTAGCACTGTCCTAATACCAAAACTGATACAGATACAAAAGCAGAAAGGAAATCCATAGGCCAGTTTCCTTGATTAATATGAATAGAAAAATTGTCAATAAAATTCTTTCAAGTTGAGCTCAAGGGTACTTATCGAAATAATACTGTTGACCAAGTTGATCTCAGTCCAGGGATACACCTTTGGCTTAACATATACAGATCAGTAAGTGTAATTGTCAGCACAGATGGGCCGAAGGACAGAAACCACATGATCATCTGAACTAATGCAGAAAAGCATTAGTTGATTACTGAAAATGATCAACATTACTTTGTAACAAAATCCTTAAAGAAACTAGTTGTAGAAGTAAAATACATTAGCATGATAAAGACTATATGACAATCTTGTAGACAACGTTATATTAAAATGTAAAAAATTAAGACTGTTTCCTCTCAGATCTGGAATGGACATTGCAATGCATAGCATCTCAATTAGAGAAATAAAACATGAGAAAGAAGTAAAAGGGATACAAATAAGAGAGGATGAAATCAAAGTATCCCTGTTTGCAAACAAGATAATCTTATACTTAAGGTCTACACCAGAACACTGATAAATGCTTTTTTAAAAATCCAAAGTCACTAACCTTTTTTGTATGCCAATAACAAACTTTTCAAGAAAGAAATAAGGGGAAACTTCATTCACAATAACTTAATACCAAGGAATAAACCTAAGTAAGGAGGTGAAAGAATTCCACAATGAAAAGCCTTTAAATAAAAAAAAAAAAAAAACAAAGAAAGAAATGAGAGAAGACACATTCACAGGCTGCCATAATAAACAATTTAGAAGTGGACATAGTAACAAAAGGGTCTTACAGATTCAAAGCAATCTCCATCGAAACTACAATGACATGCTTCACAGAACTAGAAAAATCAATCCCAGCATGTATATGGAAGAGAAAAGAACAATAAATAGCCAAGGCAATCCTTAGCAGAAAGAAACCATATTGGAGCTATTTCTATATTTGATCTCGTTTTATTACAAAGACATAGTAACAAAACCATCGTGGAAGCGAGCCAAAAAGAGATGGATAGATAATGGAAGAGAATAGAGGGCTCAGGAATCACCACACACAGCCATAGCCACCTAATTGTCTGAGGGGTCAATAGCATACACTGGGAAAAGACAGCCACATTAATACTTGGTGGTGAGAAAACCGAATTTCCACAAGGAGAAGAATGAAACTACAGCTGGATCGCCCATAGACCACAAAAATCGACTTGAAATACCTTAAAGGCCTTATTATAGTGCCTGAGGTTCTAGGGGACAACATGAGAGATAGTTGGAGGTATAGGCAGAGGTCTCTTGTATCACAGAAAGCCATCTCCAGAATTGACAGACAAACGGGATGACAGCATTAAAACAAAGAACAAAAGCAAATCTGTGCAGAAAAGACAACCAGAATCAAGAGACAGCCCAAAGAATGGGATGCGGTGGGACTTTGCCAATTGCACAGCACACAGGGTGTTCCCATCTAGGGTATACTATACTAAGAACTGCAAGAATTAAACATCAAAATTAAATCATCCAAACAATAAATCAGCTAATGAACTGAATAGATAGTTCTCAAGAGAAGAACTATACATACACATAGCCAATAAAATCATTCAGCATTCTTATCCATCGGGGAAAAGCAAATTAAAACTGCAAGATAGTCCATATGACATCATCAGAATGGCTGTCAGAAAACAAACGGCAATCCTTGCTGGGAAGGACATAGAGAAACCCTCAGGAACTGTTTGTGTGAATGTAAACTCCATAACTGCTCCAGAAGTCAACATGGAGGTTTCTCTAAAGAAACTGGAAACAGAACTTCTGTATGGCCCACCTATCACTTTGGGGTATATACCTGGAGGGTTCTGAATCTACACACCACAGAGAAACACACGCATCCATGTTTATGGCAGCAATGTAATGCAGAGACAGCCAAAGTACCCCTCAAGGACTAAAGCCTCAAGAAAACGTGGTACATGTACACCATCAAATTTTAATCAGCTTTAAAGAAAAATGATATCATGACATTTGAAGAAAAAATGATTAAAACTGGGAATCGTGTTCAGCAACCTCACAGGCCTCATTGCCATGCAGTTTTGTAGAACTTAAAAAAAAAGGAGAAAGCAATGAAGAGAATTTAAGCTAATTTCTATGATTTTCTAGCTTAAATCAGTGATGAGTTATTTTGCAATTTCAAAATTTTGCTAGCGCATAGTTTGATCCATCTAGAGCTCAATTATAGTAAAAAGCTTTGTTCCCAGGACAGAGGGCTGGGAACACTGAATGTCGTACTTCCTGGAGGGGCTACTGCTTGCTGGGTTCACTTGACCTTGACTAGCCTCAGTCGCGGCTGATTGTGGATATCTCATCCATAAAGGGAAATCTGACTCTTTGCTCTTACGTGAAGATGATGCTTCAAATATAGAACAATATAATGGGGCAATTACTCTATGAAACTACCCTGTCAGTCAAACAGCCTGACTGCTGATTGACCCCCTGTGCATCTGCAGAAAAGCAAGCGCTCAAACCTGCGCAGGCTTTGGGTCTTTGGACCACCTTTTCCCCAAGCTTCTTTCTTCAGGCTGCTGCAGCGAAAGGCAAACACTTTATAAGGATTCGTTATAACAGACTAAGCTCTTCATTACAGACATCTTGGTGGGTCCATGTGTGGTAAAGAGAGGCTTGGGCATCCTTCTATAGCATCATCATTCCCATTCGGACTCCTTCAGGAAGACTCCCTTTTAGCTTATGCTTATTTTTATTTTTGTAACGAAAGAAAAAAAAAAGCGGAGGCACACCAAATGGCTGTATAAATGCTTTTTGAAGTAGAGAAGATTAAATCTATAAATGTCTACTTTCTCTTCATATTAGTGGTGGCTTGACTGAGATGTCCATCCCTCATGGTCTCAGGCATTTGGACATTTGGTCCCTAGTTGGTGGCACTGCTTGAATGGGAGATGAGGCCTCCCCCAGAGAAAGTATACCGCTGTGTACATGTCTGCCATCCCAGCAGTCCCACGGCAAGATGGAAGGCAGACCAAGAAATCCCTGGGAGCTCGCAGGCCACTTCTGACACTCACAGAGAAAGACAAACCGTGAGACTCAGCTTCAAACAGGGTGGAAGACAGGCTGAGACTGGAAGATGTCTTCTAATGTCCTCATGTGCGTGGCATAAGTGCACCATACTCAGAGACAGATGGGGGGGGGGGGAGAATGTCAGAGAGAGGCCCTGCCCTTCCTTAGAACGCTACCCTGGGTATACTTAGGTGTGATGCATGCAGGTAGGTTCACCCAGGAGCCTTTATCTGCCTGGGTTTTGTTCACAGCTGTTCTTACTCAGACAATCCATGAATCCCAAACGTCAAATGGCATGAGATGAAAACTAAACTAAATCCTGCCCATAAGTGCCATGATTTTATTTGCTCAGATGATGACTCAGCACTGGCTCCCCCTCCAGGCCCTGCCATCTGAGGCAGCCTGCTCTTCTCCACTTCCTGGACCACTGTAGAGATGCTCTTTCCTGGAACACTAGCTTATATGGCTATCATTAAGCCTAGGGTGATGGTACCAACTATCCCTATACTACTGGGAGTGGACCAACACTTTCCAGAGGAACATCACCTGAGAACACAGCACAACACACACACACACACACACACACAATTAAATTACCAAGGGGAGAAGCACACTAGACAAGAACATCTTTCATCCCAGGTTTTAGCCCAAAATTCACTAATTCAGAAAAGCCTTCCTTAATCCCTAAAAGCAGATCAAGTTTCATCAAGTGTTCCTTCAAGGCACCTAGAAAGAGAACATGGCACGTTTCTGTAATCCCATTGTGTAGAGATCAGAGGCAGGTGAACACCAGCTCCAAACCAGACTGAGCTCCATAGCAAGACACTGCCTCAAAAAAGTCAAAACAAGAAGAAACAGAAAGATTTTTAGGACAGAACCCCATCATTCTAGTGGGCTATCTCTGTCTTAGGGTTTCTATTGCTGTGAAGAGACACTGTGACCCCAGCAACTCTTACATAGGTAAACATTTAATTGGGGTTAGCTCACAGTTCAGCATGTGGTCTGTTAACATCATGGGTGGAAGCCTGGCAGCAAGCAGGCAGACATGGTACTGGAGAAGGAGCTGAGAGTTCTTACTTCTTGACTACGGGCAACAGGAAGTGTGGTCTGAGACACTGGGAGGTATCCTGAGCATATGTGAGACCTCAAAGCCCACCTACACAATGATGTGCTTCTTCCAACAAGGCCACACCTCCTAATAGTGCCAATCCCTTTGGGCGTTTGGGGGCCATTTCCATTTAAACTGCCACCATCTTCTGTGATTATTAGTCACAGAGCAATCAACCCATGCATGTGTGGTGTCCATACCTGTGTGGTGGGTAAATAAATAATGTTGCATCTGATTGCCACAACTGGCAGAAACACAAGCAGAGGTCAATCAGACCACACTGTGAACCACACAGGATCAGGATCCATCTCAAGGTCGAAATAAGAAAGGTAAACAAACAAACAAAACCACACCCTTACCCAGTAACAAACTATCAAACAGCAATTTTCACAGAGTGAGCAAATTAAGAGGGAAGTGTGTATTGGATCTCAAATTTAGTCAAAATGGGTATTATTTAGAGACAATTTTGTTTAGAAGATTCTAGACCACTTTATTTCTTTGATGTTCAAAAGCAGTGACCGTGTGATTCCTAGGATCCAGTGTTGAAGAACCTCCACTCTCTGCGATGCTCCGTGCTGTCCATGTGTGGGGAGCAGGGCATCTGTCTCAAGTACCGCCTGGATTAAGTCAACATAATTCTATTCATCAAGTTGACAATCTTAAATGAAAGTTGGTGTTCTATTTGATTTTCCACTGTTATAATATGCCTTCAGCCACAACCACTTTCAAATTGCTTTTCCCAGGGAAGATTGCGGTATGATAAGCTTGGCCAGAACCTTAATAAATCAACTGGCATAGAGAATAAGGCTGAAAAATGTGCTGAACAAAGATATCAGATCTCATTTATTTTTAATTCTATTCTTCCCATACGCATATATCTTTCTAATGTTTAAACACTATCTCCAAACCATCCATTTGAAAGGGGGACTTTCAAATTAATTTAATTTCCATATCAAGAATACACTCAGCAAGCAAACAAAACAACCTCTCAGAGGCCTGGCTGTGCTTTCTCTATCGCAATAGAACAGCTATGAGGCTTCATTGACTTCTGAGGGAAACTGACGAACTGTCTTACAACTCAAAGGCTTCCGCACACAGTTACAGCAGAACAGCTAGGAGAAAGTCCTGAGACTACCAAGCATCACAGATATTATCCTCATCACCGGAATATATTCCTCAGGAGGTGACAGGGGCCTCTCTGCCACAGGACTTCAACCAGCCTTTCCTTCAACTTCAGGTGCAGGAGCCTCAGGGTAGGTCTAGCTTCCAACAGTGCCAAAGGCTCTGCACTCTTCATACTATCCCAGGGTCCTCAGAACATGGGCTTTTCCCCCTCTTGTTTGTTTCTTTAAAGAATCATGAGAAGGACAACAGAGGCTTCCTTGCCCCACCATCCCTTTACAGAGACAAGAAATTTTCCCAGAATCCTTAATCTCCTTTTGAGATCATTGGCCAGAACTGGGACACAGTGTGGACCAGGGCCCTACGACACTCCTCACCAGATGATTGACCACAATTGGGTCACACGCACTCATCTGGACTAACTATTGACAAAAGAGATACCGCTCATGTGATTAGCCTGGATTAATTCCAAGTCTCCCCTGAGGTCTCAGCCACTTACCAAACAAATGGTGAGCATAGTGTTTTCTAGATGAATGGAGGTCTTCAGCCAGCCATAGGTTGTGTGTTTATCTCACAAATACACACCTAGAACTAACTCCATTTTTAGCTGTCAAACGCATTGATCATGCATGAAAGAGAAAATCAAAGCACAAAAGACAGGCAAAATATTAGCACTGCATAGCTGAAGCCTTAATGCTAGATTAAAGGAGTTTCGGTCTTACTTCAAAGATTCTTCTACATCTGTGACATTTGCTTAAGGCTTAATCACCAAGTGTTTGAAAATTACCATCTTTTTTTCTTTAGAGACCTTCAACATCTACTAAATGAAAGCTGTTAGACTAAACTGAGAAGCAGATGGGGAAGTCAGAGGGAGATGTCTAAATGTTGATGTGGAGGTAGGCCTGTGAGTGGCCGTGCCGGGAGAGGCTGTGTCCTCAATCAGTACAGACCGGTTCCATCTCAGAGGATGCCGGCAGCACCTTCCCAACATGCTTCCAGCACCATTGTCCAGCTCCACACCAGCCTTCCAACCTCCTAGTCATCTGCCCCATTGCTTCACCTCTCTGTATCGCTTCAGCCACAGAGACAGCAAAAGTGACTGTGTGGTGGCCCCTCTTCCTTCAAAAACGCGAACAAACAGAAAGGGACCTACGCAGACATTTCTCAGGGCGAGGTGGATACACGGCCAGTGAGTACACAGGAACTGTTAATCCTACTAATCAGACAAATGCAAACAAAAGTCATAATAACCTCTGACCTCACATCTGTTAAAATTACTATTGAAAGGTGAAAGGTTAGTGTTCACAAGAATGTGGGATAAGGAATCCAAATTAGTACAGCCATGCAGTGAACAGTATGGAGTTTCTGCCAAATAAACGAATAAATAAAATAAAAATAGACTTCTGTGGTCTAGAAATCCAGAGTATAAAAAAACTCCAAGTCAGAAAACCTGGCATACCCAAAGTACATCTTCACTCCTGTGCTCGCTACAGCAGCCAAGACATGGGATCAAAGTGTCCGTCAGCAGACAAATAGCATAGGACTTGGGAAAAGAAAGAAATCTTGCCATTTCCCACAACATGTCAATGGAAATGATCCAGGCGCAGAAAAATAACTACCACATGATCCTGTTTACTTGTAAAATATGAAAAAAATTGAACTCCGTGAAGCACAGTCGCCTGGTGATTATCAAGGTCTCCCGAGGGGTGGGCCTATGATGGAGGTCTCTTCCTCTCAGGACCCCACGTAACTCTTGACGCGATCTGGTCCCAAGAAAAGAAAGAAGTCAATAGTGCCAACAGCTGACACATAGTGTTTCCTGTATCGTGTCTGGGAGTATGGTTATGACGGCATGCATAGTGACTTAGGGGTATGCGGCCAAAGTGGGTTCAACTGGTCATTTTAACTGCGGAGGAGGATATGAAAAGCGCTGAGTTCCGGTTCTCCACATAGTCCCACGGAACATTCTGAAACCAAACCTAGTTCCCAGTGCTGTCTGTCAGTATTAGTCACCAGCTCTTCTCTTGGTAGCAGTGAGGGCTTTGGTCTCTACTGATGCTCATTTCGGTGAACGTTAGCAGTTAGAAGGGCCTGTGCTGTCTTTCCCCTGCAGAGCGTTCCATGAAGTGTGACTATCCTTCCCCTGAAGTCCTAATTATCCCTCTGACAAGCCAGATGGGCTGCTGTTCTGACGAATCGCTTCGACGGCCATTTCTTTAGGAATCAATTGGCATTTTCTTCACGAGTATCTTGATTTGAGTAATTTCAGATTCAAGCCTACCCCCACGGAAGTTTTTATTTCACATTCAAGTTATAGGTATTTTTCTTTGATTTTTATGGATTTGGGGCTTTGTAAACAAAGGGGATTTTGATTGTCATCTTCTCAGTAAGAGGTGCCCAAGCATCTGGAACATGACAGCAACCTATGCAGTGACTGCTGACTGTTTTCTTTT
Organism: Microtus oregoni; assembly: GCF_018167655.1. Taxonomy (NCBI): domain Eukaryota; kingdom Metazoa; phylum Chordata; class Mammalia; order Rodentia; family Cricetidae; genus Microtus; species Microtus oregoni. The sequence goes on along the minus strand of NW_024543067.1, from coordinate 12,177,748 downwards.
GTGTTTGTGTATAGGTGCTGTGTTTATGTACGTGGGTGTGTGTACCCGTGTGTGGGTACACAGGGCGGAGGTCAGCGTTCCATGTCTGTTGGTTTATTCCTCAATTGCTCTTCACCTGATTTTAGAAAGTATTTTTTTTTTGAGAATTACATGCTTACATTTAATATAGTTGACCATGCTTACCTCCCGCTCCACTGTTGAGTGCCACTTGGTCCCGTCTCTTCTCGCTTAGTGGGGAAAGCACATGTGTACCCTGCAGGAGGCCCTTGGTAGGGTCTCAGCTCCAGCACACAACCAAATACATAAACAAGGCAGTATTTAAAGCTCACGCTCTGGCATCTACCAGAGCTGGGTGCATAGCCATGCCCTTCCACAGCCCCTCAACAGTCCCTCTACAGTTACTGAAAGCCCCAGAAAGCACACTCTGACACTGAGCCTCTAGAAAGGAAAGCAAGGCTCTTTCCTCGACAGGTAAACACTGTAAGTTGCCTGCGTTTTGTACAGTTCTCCACCTAACAGTTGTTAGTAAGTGATGTGAGCTGCATAGGTTGCTGTCATGTTCCAGATGCTTGGGCACCTCTTACTGAGAAGATGACAATCAAAATCCCCTTTGTTTACAAAGCCCCAAATCCATAAAAATCAAAGAAAAATACCTATAACTTGAATGTGAAATAAAAACTTCCGTGGGGGTAGGCTTGAATCTGAAATTACTACTTGACAGCTATTACATGGTTACCAATTTGCACAATAGAGGCTCAGTCCAAATCACAGTTACAAGCAAAACGCTTATCCAAAAGGCAGAAAACTGCAAAGGACTCTATCTACTAACTTTCTCTTAATAAAGGGAAGTTCATTGTGTGTGTGTGTGTTTTTTTGGGGGGGGTCTGACTCTTTTGCTTGCTCATGGGACCCTTTCTTCCTACAGGATTATCACGTCCAGCCTTGAGATGAGAGTTTGTTTCTAGTCTTTTTTTTTATTGAGAAAAGGAAAAAAAAAAGTATCTGCCTCCTCCCAGCCTCCCATTTCCCTCCCCCTCCTCCCACCCTTCTCCCCCTCCCCCAAACTCCTCTTTCCCTCCCTCTTCAGTCCAAAGAGCAGTCAGGGTTCCCTGCCCTGTGGTAAGTCCAAGGTCCTCCCCCCTCCGTCCATATCTAGGAAGGTGAACAACCAAACTGGCTAGGCTCCCACAAAGCCAGAACATGAAGTAGGGTCAAAACCCCGTGCCATTGTCCTTGGCTTCTCATCAGTCCTCATTGTTCGCCATGTTCAGAGAGTCCGGTTTTATCCCATGCTTTTTCAGTCATAGTCCAGCTGGCCTTGGTGAGCTCCCAATAGATCAGCCCCACTGGCTCAGTGGGTGGGTGCACCCCTCGTGGTCCCGACTTCTTTGCTCATGTTCTCCCTCCTTCTGCTCCTCATTGGGACCTTGGGAGCTCAGTCCAGTGCTCCAGTGTGGGTCTCTGTCTCTATCTCCATCCATCACCAGATGAAGGTTCTTCTTATTTAGCTTCTTTAGGTTCACCAATTGTAGTCTATCCTGAGTGAGGTATCCCAGACCCAAAAAGATGAACATGGGATGTACTCACTCATAATTGGTTTCTAGCCATAAATAAGGGTCATGGAGACTACAATGTTTATAGTCTTATTGCATCTTATTACTCTGTGGTTGGCTGATATCCCTGGGAGGCCTTCTCTCTCCTCAAGGGAAATGAAAGAGGATTGCATCTTGGGAAGAGGGTCGGAGGGTGGACTGGGAGGAGTGACATGAGGGGAAACTGTGGTCAGGTGTGTTGTATGAGAGAAGAATAAATAAAAGAAATATGAATACAAACAAAAACCCAAAAGAGAGAGAGAGAGAGAGTTCACAAACCACAGGATGACTTAAACAATACAAAAATCTTTGCACAGGAGGAAGAAATGAAACAAAATATCTCACAGTCGATCTTGTTAAAATAGAAGACAAAACACAAATCCATTCAGACAATCCCACTTCATTTAACCATGTGACCTGTTACAGAGCCCAGAAACTTTCTCATCAGTTTGAACATGGAAATCACATCACATACGATGTTAGGGATGGCTGCAGTTTCTGATACTAAGCTTCAGATTGCTAGGGATCAGCTTAACCAGCTAAAATGTTGAACACTGAGGAACTTCTGGCACAGCCTTAGTGTTAATATTCAGCCCTAAGTAATTCCCTCAAGTAAAGCAAGAACAAAGCAGCCCTTTAAAGAGTACACTGTGCAGTCTCTGCACTGCTTTCCAATGGCTGTGAGAGTACACTGTGCAGTCTCTGCACTGCTTTCCAATGGCTGTGAGAGTACACTGTGCAGTCTCTGCACTGCTTTCTAATGGCTGTGAGACACCCTGCTTTAACTGCAAACCTTGAGAGACTTCACTTTTAAGAAAGAACACAGCCTATGAGCAATAAGTATAAAGAGACAACATAAAAGCAACCAAGGATTCTCATTATTTAAGGAGAAATTTATTCTATAATACTGTACGTAATTTTAGTGGCCGAAGTACAATGACTATGGATTGTTAAAGAGCTTGGCTCAAGCGGTTAGTAGGTAAGGATATTTAGAAAGTGCTTCCAAAACTGTTGTCAAAATCTGTCCAGAAAATTGTAGCGGTCCCCTAAGTGGGCTTGCCTGCTTTCTATTCCTGGGATACAACACAGACAATAACTACCTTGGAAAGGAAAGAGTTTATTTCAGCGTACAAGTTGTGGTCCACCATTAGCAGAAGCCAAGGCAGAGCTCAAGGAGAAACCTGGAAGCAGGAACTGAAGCAGAGGCCATAGAGGAACACTGCTTATCCGTTTGTTGTTTCCCATGCCTCTCCCAGCTTGCCTTCTTCTTTTTAATTAGAAATTGTTTTCTCATACAATATATTTTGATCATGTCTCTATCTTTTTCAGTGCCTCCCAGATTCTCCCCACCTCCCTACCTACCCAACTTTAAGCTTTCCCCCTCCCTGCTCCCTTTGTTTCTCTCTTAACAAAAAGAGAAACAAAACAAAACGCAAAAAAAAATCCACAAAAAAAAAATGAAAATCACTATCTATACCATGAACACTAGTCAGTAGGGCTCAGGCTTCTACTTAGGCACCAGCTTGACTTCTCCATGTTTGATGACATAAACAAGTTATGTCTTCAGCAATAGGGCTTTGCCATCAGGTTGTGGAAAACAACCAATGGCCTTGGTCCCAGGCTGTGATATTTGAGGGAGTTCTATGGGACACCTTTGGCCAAAATATGAACAAGATGTAAGCCATTCTAGGCACTGGAGGTTTCACTTTGTGGCTTGAGATGTCTAGTTCAGGCATCGTCTCCCTGGCATTTGGTGAGTCATTGAGATTTCCTTTCACATACGCATACATTTTAGGACGCTTCTACAGCAGTAGGTTTCTACGTGATTTTTCAGTGGCCTTTAGTGTCAGCTGTCCTTCTCCACATTCCCTCCTTTGCTCTTCTTTCCTATCCCTCTCTCTGTTAAATCCTCCTGTTCTGGTTTCCCCTTTATCTTTCCATAACACTGTATGTTCTCTTTCTTGAGAGATCTTTCCCAACTCACACCCTCAGTCCTTTCCTAGATACCTAACCTCTGTGGTTAGCCAGATTGTAGCACACATCACAAAAGCTTAAAAGCTAACATTCACATATGAGAACAGAACATATAGTATTTGTCTTTTAGGGTCTTGCATTACCTCACTTGGGATGAATTTTTCTAGCTCAATCCATTCACCTGAAAACTTAATAATTTCATTTTTCTTGACAAAAGATTGACTCTCCATTGTCATTCTGCTTTCTTATGCAGCCTGGAACCACCTGCCCAGAATGACATCACCAGCAGTGAGCCAGACCCTCCCTTGTATGTCATTAAGAAAACGCTTCACAGTCTAAGTGGTAGTGGCTCATGCCTTAAATCCCAGTGCTTGGGAGGCAGAGGCAGGTGGATCTCTGTGAGTTCGAAGTTAGCATGGTCTACAGAGCAAGTTCCAGGATAGGCAACAAGGCTACAGAGAAACCCTGTCTCCCTCGGTGAGGACGGGGAGGGTTCACAACAGGCCCCACAGGCCAAACTGATAAAAGAATTTCCTCAAGTCAGCTCCCTCTTCTCTGGTGACTGCGTTGCTGTGGACTACACAGAAACTCCAGCTCACTTTACCTCTTGCAGGGTCTTGGTTTGGTTTTGTATTTTAATGTTTTTAGAAAAGGTAGCTTGTCACGATGAAATGTATTACGCATTAGAGATGACCCATAAAATGAAAGGAAAAACTTTTTCCAACAAGAATAATGGGATAAACTCAGGGTCAAGAGATAATGGACGAGCGTGTGAGCTGAGTCCTGTGATTCATTACTGGAGCCTGGCACCGGGCTCCTGAAACCACTGTGACCGACGAGCTTAAGAGCAACATTTGAAACAATTTCAAATTTGTTAATTATTCAAGTTTTATATTAAATAGTCATGTGAATTTTCCAATTTACCTGATTTATAAAAAACTCACTGTTTTTTTTTCTTTTTAATTTATTTATTTATTAAAGATTTCTGTCTCTTCCCCGCCACCGCCTCCCAATTCCCTCCCCCTCCCTCAATTAAGCCCCCCCCCCTCAGCCCAAAAAGCAATCAGGGTTCCCTGTCCTGTGGAAAGTCCAAGGAACCCCCACCTCCATCCAGGTCTAGTAATTTGAGCATCCAAACTGCCTAGGCTCCCACAAAGCCAGTGTGTGCAGTAGGATCAAAAACCCATTGCCATTGTTCTTGAGTTCTCAGTAGTCCTCATTGTCCGCTATGTTCAGAGAGTCCGGTTTTATCCCAGGCTTTTCCAGACCCAGGCCAGCTGGTCTTGGTGAGTTCCCAGTAGAACATCCCCATTGTCTCAGTGTGTGGGTGCACCCCTCATGGTCCTGAGTTCCTTGCTCGTGCTCTCTCTCCTTCTGCTCCTGATTTGGACCTTGAGATTTCAGTCCTGTGCTCCAATGTGGGTTTCTGTCTTTGTCTCCTTTCATCGCTTGCTGAAGGTTAATATTCAGGAGGATGCCTATATGTTTTTCTTTGGGTTTTCCTTATTTAGCTTCTCTAGGATCACTAATTATAGGCTCAATGTCCTTGGTTTATGGCTAGAAACCAAATATGAGTGAGTACATCCCATGTTCCTCTTTTTGGGTCTGGCTTACCTCACTCAGGATAGTGTTTTCTATTTCCATCCATTTGTATGCAAAATTCAAGAAGTCCTTGTTTCTTACGGCTGAGTAGTACTCTAATATGTATATATTCCATACTTTCTTCTATTTCTGGTGGCAGAAACCCAAGCAAGCTTCATCACTCTAACCCCAGAGTCAAGCAGAGTGCCTCACAAGTCATGGGTGCTAAGCCTCACAAGGCCAGGACAACTCCATCCCACAGTCTGACATCCCGCACAGTCTGACTTCTCTATGCCTTGAGGACTACTCAAAGTTATGAGATCATACACTGCTTGTCACTGAATGATTGTGATGCTTACCTTTTAAACTAACACCACCAGAATGGAGCAGAGAGTGTGGCAGTGTGTGGCACACAAGCGTACCTCCAGCTGAGGGACCAAGAACCCTGATTTCCCCAGGCACAGACTTTACACAGAGTTACAACTGTAGTGTTTCTTCTGGATCCCACAAAATGGACAGCATTATAGAATAGACTCCAACCAGCAGAAGTGCTATTGTAGGACCACACCAATCTACCAAAGTCTGTTGCTCTACTTAGTAATTGCTAAGTCCAGACATGATAGATGCAGGGCCTCAGTTGACAGGCTGTGGTCCTTTTTCATGACATATTTACAGTTGCCACATCCACACTGCTATAGGGATGAACATCTAAATTCCCAGGATGTCACTGAAGTGTTGCATTCCTTGGTGCTGTTCATCATAGCAGGGGATCTTATGAGAATCGCCAGAGCTATGCTTATGTTTATGTGTCAACCATTTTTAATTTTTGGAAGGTAAGATTTGTTTCTGAACCTCCAAGATAAACAAAAAAAAAAACTGTAAGAGGCCTTCCTGAAGAAGATAATGAACCAGAGGGATGTGCTTGCCCAGCTGGCTCTACAAGGTTCTGTCCAATGGTTGTTCTTTAAAGTGAGTTCTGAAATAGACCAAGGGTTTTGACCACGGACTCTGAGTTTGGCACTACTAACTAGCGCTTCCCCTTCTAGCATTTCTTCTGTAGTGGTTTGTCCAGATGGGCTTGGAAACACCTGACTGCCTACCCTACACATGTGTATTGAGTGAAGTCTGTTTCTTTAACTTACAAAGAATCTGGCAGAAAGGGAAGGTCAAAGGACTTTTGAATCCTGCTTCCAGAAAGCTGAAGCTGGCAGGGAGGCAGAGGGCAGCACCTGGATTTTCAGCTCTTTGTTTTGATATGGTGTAAATAAAGCTGGGGCTGTGCCACATGATTCTGAAGTTTAGTTTTTGCCTTCCCTTGAGTAGGGAGGTATGGCAGTTGACATGCAATTGCAAAATGAATTTGAGGGTTTTCACAGCTCACTCCCTAGAGCCTTGAAGAAATAGAAGCAAGGCAATGAGACGCTGCTCCATTTGGCTGGACTTGATATGATTCGGTAACTTCAGTTATCTCCGTGGTATCTGGGCTGTGAGAACAGGAATCTGAGATCAGCTGGGGTTTCTGAAAACTTGGCTCTGTCTTCGGCTGATAAGCAGAAGACTTCAGACGGGAGTCCAGCCAATCCCTTGGATTTTGTTAGAATTTATTAAAAACCCAGGGGCAGAGAGATCTTTCTGGTAAAGGGATCAGCTGGGTTATCTGCGGTGAATGAGGTATGGCTTCACAGAGATTTCAGATTCTTCTTATAGCATGGGATTCTTCACTCTGGAGTCAGCCCACAGCCATGCCCTTCACCGTCTTTGTTTTCCACCAGTGTGTGTCCTCACCTGCTCCCCTGTTCCTTGGAAGTGTCACCTTGGGAAAGTTATTGAATTTCCCCATCCTAGACATTGTCCTCATTTAAAAATTAGTAAACACTTGTATGAAGATTAGCCTAACTGCTTACAGAACTCCTTGGTGGTTATTTTATCTTTCTTTTTTAATTTTCAGCTCTTTCTCACTCAGTAATTCCTAATTTGAAATATAGGTTTTATTATTATCAAAATAATAACAGGTCAGGGGAGACTGCCTTTGGAAAGGGTGTGTTAAAATACTCAGACTTTGTGAGAGGTGGCCATGCCATGCTATCGGGCCACACAGAAGCTGCTGGGTTTGCCAGGAGTTAGAGGTGGCAGGGGACAGGAGAGAATACCTGAATGGGTTGAGATTTACTGGTTTGAGTATCTCAGAGCTTAGGACACGGGAACATCTGGTCTCCAACCCCAGGGTGATGAGGGCAAAAGGACAATGGCCAGCATGTGAGAGCCCAAAGGAAGAAGTCAACCATGATGTGTAGCTGCTTCCTCAAGGTTGAGACAGTCTCTTCTAGAGGGAAGACACAGGGGGGACCCAGGAATCTCAGAATAATTACAACATTAGTAAGGCCCTTCTCTAGATCGCATGAGAAATAACGATAGCCAGAGAAAAGAAGACTTCTGGAGAGTGGCATAGAATTGCCCAGGGAGCCCCAATGATGCAGCTTTCAGAGCCACACCTCACCCATGCTCCTGCTACAGCTGCCAGAGTTACCCAATGTCCTGTCTACCCATGATCCTATAGGTAACCCCAGTAAAGTCACTGATTCACCAAGATAGTCTCGGGCACAGCTGTTTCTCTGATCCACAGTTTCTCTGCCTGGGTGAAGAGGAATAGATCCCTCTAGACAAGTTAAGCATCTTTAGAGACCTGCTTGCCTGAGTTTGCACCACACCCTGCCTTGCTCCCACTCCCTGACACAACACATTCCAACCCAAAGAGGTAGAGGAGGCAGCCCAGAGCAAAGCAGAATGCTCAGAAGGTATGCTGCCCACTTCTTTCTGAAACCCAGTGGGTGGCTCCAAGTCTCCTTGAGGTGGTGCTAGAGCGGAGGCCTGACTTTGAGAGGCAGCAACAGAGCTAGGGGAAGGCAAGTGTGCCTTCCACATTATTTCAATGTACTACTTCCCGATCTAGAGTGATAGTTAATCATGGCTCCTTCTCTTCTCAGAGTTCGAAAGCAGATGAAGAAGACTCAGAGGCGAGTGGACAGGCATAAGCTTATCAGATTTGTGGGGACTGAACACAGTATGCCATCTATAGAAAATGTTGGATCTGAGATTTTATTCTATTCAAGAAGATTACTATATATCTCCATCACCCATCTGAATTACAGAAATAAGCTGCACACTCTATAATCATTCTGCTTATGCTTTGAAAATATTAGGAGAAAGAATAGTGAGATATAACCTGATGGCGACTATAGGCTGAGAATTCAAGAACGAGGAGAATTAGAGGTTTCATTTAAGAGAAAGTGATTTTAATAGAACATGATAAATGTAGATTAGTGAAAGGCTAGGAAATAATGGCTAATCAATGGTGGTCCAAATGGCAAGCAGAGTTGGGATGTATTTCGTGTAGATCCTGCCCCATCATGGAGCCTGAAACTTTAAGAGATTGGTGCCGCTAAGTAATACAGACAGGGATTTGAAATAACCAAATGATCTTCTCTGTTTTTGTTGCATGATTGCCAAAAATGTTCCTTTTACTTGTACTTCCAAAGAGCTGTTTATGAAGAGACTTACCTCAAGATGTTACAGGAAGTTAACAGATTTTGAGTCTGGGAGTGAGGGAAAGTAATGGGAGCAGGATAATATTGTATTGCATATCAGCAAAACTTTGTCAAAAGTTTAAAAACTAATAAAATGTTTTCACAAAAGAAAAAGAAGATATCTAATACGCATAGGAAACATTGGAGGCATTCCCTTTTTAGTTTGTGGACAGGAGCTTGCCTGTTGGTAAAGGGTGGCCAATGGCCCATCAGCTCATAGCCTTATGATGTCTGTCTAAATTTAGAAGATAGACAGCATTGGAGCACTTAGCAGACATGGGGCTTAGGGGAACACACTCAGGACTATCTCTACATGACTCAGTCGAGATAGCTTCTGGAAAACACTGCACCTATATTTGCCAAGCTGCTGTGTTCACCCCCAAAATGGCCACTGCCACAAGCCCCACAGGTCCCAGAGACAAGAAGAGAGAGGGCATAGGACATATTAGTCTTCTCAAAGTCACTTTCCAAAGGATAGCTTCATCACCTCCTTTCCAGGACACTGGAAACACTGAGGCCACTCTTGCCCCGTGGTCACTTGAGCCATCAGCCTTACTGTCTCTCTCTGGGGTCAAATGTGCCCCTTTCTTTCCTTTGCATTAGTGCACACCCTATTCCCAGCTGAAACTCTGTTAAACATCCTAAGATTGATCTAGTCTAATAAATATCCCCCAAGAAGCATGCTTGGCTCCAGTACATTCTCCTGACAGTTTTAAGATTAAATCTCCCTTGTTGGTGGAGGAAGCTAGGCATCGGGGACAAAATGTCTGGTTTCTTCATCAGCATGTCTCCGAAGCATGACAGAATGGCAGCCTTTCCTATGAGACAACGAACCCTGCATGAGTCACTGAGCGCTGGAAATAGGGATCCGTGGGGGACACCATGAATATTTCACTTTCTGATAAGCAAGGCTCCGCAGAACTGGCACATCCCAGCTGTGTGACATGATCCCACACCAAGTCCCCAACGGGCTTGCTTTCCTTTCTCTCATTCTGGCAGTCTGCAGGCTGAACACACCCCAAGAGGTAAGGCTGTCGAAAACATTTTGACTGCTGAGATGAAGCGGCATGGAACCTGCCTCCCGTCACAGATTCTTCCATTCTGGGAGGAAGTATGGGAACTTTGTGAGGGGCCTGGATTTTGCCTTGTCTTTCTCCACTGACAAAAACAAACGCACAGCAGCAAGGTCTATGAGACACACGCTGCATCCATGAGTTCATGCAAGCTCTTTCTGGTATACAGAGTGCCTGATGCAGAGACTGAGAAATCTCATTGTAAGGATTATATAATCATTGTCCATACTGAGGTGGCTGTTGTACCTTCTAGACAATGTCTGTTATGACACAGCTCTGCAAACAAAGGGAAAAAAGGAACTTAGTCGTTTGGTATGATTTTGGCAAGGTCTGCCTAAAACCTCCTTTGGCAGGGCATCTAGGAAACAGTGTGAGCCTGGTCCTTTGCAGTGGTCATATTGCTGAGACCATGCAGGGCATGTCCAAATGGGTTCTGAAGTACGTAACTGGACAAGAGATACAATGGAATTCAGAATCTGTGTGATAGACCAAAGCAGCAAAGGTACCCTGGTAGGTACAGAAGCCAAGGCACCGCCATCCTATGCAGAGAGCCCTGTCCACACATGCACACAAGCAGTAGGTGGACACGGAAAGTCACAAACATACTGTCCCCACAACTAAAAATCAGATATCATAACGAAATGGGCCCACCAAAAGCCCATCCTTTCCTCCTCAATGCTTTCTCAAAGTTCAGCCCAGGCTCTTATTGTGTGTGGAAAGTTCAAAGGGGCAGAAGGTATTGTACGGCGAGGTATGGCAGGACATAGCACAACCTCCGCCACCTCATACCTGGCCTGGGCCTGCTCAGCTGAGCCTTCTCAAAAGCAGACGATTACCCGGGTATTGTGGGATAACTCATGAGGTTGAGTCTCTGTTTTACCTCACCTATCTAAGGCACCTTGTGCTTGGTTTAATAAAGAGTCGAATGGCGAATGCCTAAGTAGGAGAGGATAGGCAGGACTTCCGGGCAGAGAAAGGAACTCTGGGAAGGAATCAGAGGGGCAGGGGTTTACCAGTGAGATGATATACAGTATGGAGGTAATTGCACAAGCTTCCCATGATTGTGCTGAAATAGTAACCCAAGCCTCAGTAAGGAGGTTTTGAAAATGAAGTCTTTAGGAGGTGATTAAGTCTTAAGCACAAAGCTTACTTCCCTTTATCTCTCCCTATGTGAATAGGTCTCCTACCAGAAACATCAGACCCTCACCCTCCAAAATAAGGTGAAATAAATTCCTCTTGTTTAAGAATGGAAGATGACTCAGTGGGTAAAAGAGTTTGTTGAGCAAACATGAAGACCTGAGTTCAAATCTACAGAACCTACATAAAAGTTAAACGCACTAGCAGGAAGCACTGGAATCCCAGAATTCCTATGGTCTGCATTCAAACACAAATGCACATACACACATACACACACACACTGACACACACACACACTCACATACACATACACTTTTTACAAATCTGTTGTTTTTCTAGTCTGCAGTAATTTGTTCTATCAGACTATATAGAGTGCCCTAGTTAGGGTTGCTATTGCTGTGATAAAACACCAAGCAGTCTTTCCCTCCACAAGTTGCTTTGGTAAAGATAATTCACCACAGAAATAGAAAACCTAACTGGGACACACAAAAATACAGACACATCAAGGAAAGTTTTTATGCCATATTGATTTATTAACTCAATTAATATTTAATTAAAATGAATGGGGTAACACAGAGAATGAAGAGGACCAAAGGATTCCTACAAGTCTGAGGCCAACTCGGGCTGCATAGTGAGTTCAGGGCAGCCTGGGCTACAAAGTGTGACTATGTTAACATAAACAAAGCATGCATTGCATACTGGGTATGGCGAGAAGATGGCACAGGAAAGGAAATACAAGGACAACGGATCTCTGGGAATCAGAAAGCACACATTTTAGGACCAGACAGGAGGCCATGAGCACCAAGAAGTGGGGTAAAGAAAGGGGGTACTACAGGGAGGATGCACATTCCAAAGATATCTGAGCAGTCCCCAACATGATTTAGAACATGAAGCAGCCATCTGCTCCAGGCAAGAAATTCTTCTATTCTTCTAGTTAAAGCAAGAGTCCCTTGCAAATCCATTATCATGATTCTAGCAAAGAGTTTTCTAATGATGCACAAAACTCTTGAAACAGAGGGCAGTGCCTCTGTGTGTCTGGTTTCAGGTAGCTCATTTTTATTCCATGAATATTTTATAATAATGAGTTAAACACAAAAATTAGATCTTCTTGACAATTCACCACTTTCTCTGTCCCAGCCACCCTGGACTCCTGGTCATTGCCCTTTTAACATGACCCACAGTTAAGCAGCAAACCACTCAAGATCTCATTCTTCACATCCATTCATGTACCAGACAAATGTTTTCTCAGCCTTAACACAAAGAAACTGAGTAGAGTCTGAAATGTGTTTCTCTATGTTTTTCAGTTACTTTTTGCTTGGGTATCAATATTAGTAACAGAATTAACACACATTAAAAGGGGACTTATTCGATTGGCTCATATGATATGCTCAAAGTAGTCCAACCACTGCTTTCTCACCAGAGAACCTGGTTGCTCAGTCCATAAGACTGGATGTCCCAGTGCTCCCAATCTAGAGCAGAAGGCCTAGGAGACTCCTGGAGAGCCACTAGTCTCCTGTTCTCATTGGAATCTCAAAGCTGGACACTAATTTCAGCAAAGTAACGCGGCAGAAACAGAAACAAAGTAGATAAACTTGCCAGCAAGAATGAAAGCAAGCAGGCAAAAGCAAAGCTTCCTTAGTCCATATTTTTATCTGGGCTGCCACCAAAGCTGCAGGATTTCCCACTTTAAATAAAACGATCAAGGATATCCCTCACAGGAGTTCCCACTTACTTCCTCTTAATTAGTTCCAGATCCAAGCAGTTTGGTAAACAAGATTAGCCATCATCATATATCTTCTTGATTCTGGATCTGCCATCTGTCTGTCATATCTCAAATCTAACCCTCAGGCCAGGGGAAGTGATGCCATGCTGGCACTGAAGAGTTGGTCCTCTCTCCTCTCCTATACATCCTAGGTACATTCTACTTCTGGCAGGGTTTACTGCACCAATGGGCCCGCTTTCCACCATCTCACTTGTTGCCCTCACACAAAAGTCATGTCTTATCCAACATGCACTACAGATGTTCTTTACTGAAAGGTAAATACAAATAAAATAAGACCCAGGAAGCAGGCAATATGTTGATTAGTCTGTTTGTTGTGGTCATTTGAGCACAGCCACACAGCAGAGGACCTGCTCCTGCCTGCCCTGTGTCAATTAGTTTACACGGTAACAATCCCTGTGTGGTTTGCCCCTATTCCTGAGCCACTTTGGCTTAACAAACTCTAACTGTGAACCTATATAAGGCCCTTCCAGAAAGTAACTGGACATCTTTAAACAGGAAAATGGGGGCACCGCTTTGTACTTTTTAAGTAACCAATCTATTTTCACCCTGTCATTTCCCAGTATCACTGTCCTGACGTGGAGAGTAAAAAGGCAAAGACCATTGACCTCTTTTTCCAGGTCATCCTTCAGCCTCTGGGCAGATGGTGAACTTCTGGGTCACAAGATAATATGCTTTGGGAGAAAGTTTATTCCTCTAACTTCCCTATTTATGGTTTAGACTGGAGTGTGGTGGACTGTCTAAATGTTTCTGGGCGTTCTTGAACTCACCCTTTTCTGTCTACCATGCCATTTCACTAGTGAATGATGGAGCAATGTCTAGATAGCCCCAGGAGCCACAGGCCAAAGATGGGCTGGAGGGGTGCACCCAGGCCTTCCTCTTCCCTATACTTCACCAGACCAAATGGTAACCACAAAGCATTCTCACCCAACAACCTTACTCTAATGCATCCTTTGTGGTGTGGGAGGTCCTTCTGTCTATGTGTTGCTTTTATTGGTTAATGAATAAAGAAACTGCTTTGGGCCTATAACAGAGTGACAGGGGAACAGAGCTAGGTGGGGGAAACTAAGATGAATGCTGGGGAAATGAGGCAGAGGCAAAGAGAAGCCATGTGGCCTCCACTGGAGCCAGATGGAACTTTACCTGGTAAGCCACATACACGTGGCGATGCACAGATTAATGGAGACAGGTTAAATTAATATGTAAGAGTTAGCCAATAAGAAGCTAGAGCTAATGGGCCAAGCAGTGATTTAATTAATACAGTTTCTGTGTGATTATTCTGGGTCTGAGCTGCCAAGCAGCCGGGAACTAACAAGTGGCTTCCTTACTACACCTTTGGTTATTAAAATACAAATTTTCTCTTCTACAAAAGGCTTTCCAGGATGGAACTAAAAATTGTCCTAAGGCCCAAATTATGTAGCACACAAGAAGTATCCACCTGCATATGTCAAAAAAATAAGATTATTTTATTCTAATTTCAGAAAACACAAAGGTTTTTGTCATTTAGACTATTTTTTTTTATTCTTAATGCTTAAAGAGAACAAGAATTTCAAAGAGTACATACAGGCATTCCATAACCTGTAATGGAGGATATTTGTTCCAAAACCCCAGTGACATGTAAATTCTCTGCAGCATAGTTTAATATATGCATATCATACCATATACTTCGTTGTCAGTAGACTGTCCATAGTATCTACTACTGTGCAAACAGTTCTGCCATATTGTTTAAAAAATGATGACAAAGAAAATTTCTATGCATATTCAATAGCACTGTAGTTTTTCATGTATATGTGTGTAGTGTGCATGTATGTGTGTATGTGTTCAAGTGTGTTTTGGTACATGTGTGTACAGATGTGTGCAAACATGTATATGTGGATGATGTAAGGTTGATAATTGGACTCTTCCTTGATTACTCTTCCACGATATTCTTTGAGGCAGGGACTTTCCAACAATACCCCCTCAAATTGATAGCCTCTTTTTATTTGATTATTAATCTTTCATAATTTAAAAAAAAAGAACTTTGACTTGAACTTGGTTGGATCTACCCAATCAGAACCCATATATATTGACAACTATACACTCCATGAACATAATACAGTACTCATACAACTGAGAAACTTTCAAACTTACTAACATCTAGTTGTCACGTTTTACTGGGGAAAGTTCTTCTGTGGAAAGTCGTCTCATAAAGTATTAGGTATACATTTATACACTTCTCAGATCTGTCCAACATGGTGGAATTGTGACTATATATAAGATCCTCAGTGCTAGCTTTATTGGCTCTAACAAGGTATGCTTCCCCCTAAGCTAAGTTCTAGTTCTTCAAAGTGGCTGGTGGAGAAAACCTACCATGTCTATCAAAGTCTTGGGTGTATGTGAACTGTAGCACACTCCATGTTCTTACAATAGTAAAGTGTCATTCGCGCAGCAACTGCGGATGTATCGCTGATGATTTTAAGGCCCCATACTGTAGGAACAGCACCCAACACAAATACACAAATAAGACATGATATAGGGTCTGGCTGCTAACAAAGACTAGGAAAAGCCTCTGCATTCCTGTATCATTATAAAAACAACAACAAAAAAAAAAACCTGGTTCCTTTCCAGCATGTGCCCATAGACTAATCCTTCCAGATAATGTAGAGTAAACAATACATAGAAATACAGCCTCAACAACCCTTTAAGGCATAGATTTGTATAATGTAGTACTGACAAGTAAAGATTCCAGGTTCTACTTGGAACTGTTGAAATACATATCCTGTAACATATCTCTGATTTGAGAGAAAGGAAGAAAGAAAGAAAGAAAGAAAGAAAGACAGTCAGTCTCCCAAAATGTCGCTGGTTCTGTGGATTTTGAAGAATTCACATCTTTTTTTGACTCATAGTAGGGAGATAATGTATGCTTTTTGAGAATTTCACACATGAGCAGATGTGTCTCTCCTGCTCCTCCCTTCCCTTCTAGTTCCCCAAGTTCCACCACCTCCCTCCCTGATTCATGATCTCTTCTTTAGTAACATAATTTTTATTTATCCTTTGTGTAACAATCAGAAGACATCAGTTTGACTAATGTCATATCTTTAAAGAATGCTTGTGGCGATCTGTCTTAGCGTTTGAGACTACACAATTGTCCAGTCATTGTTAAGTGACTAAAAGATACCAAGACAATGGGAACAACAGCATTTGAGAAAGCAATGTTGGCCTTTAGATGAATGTTTATCCTTTTTAAATAAAATATTTTTATTAATTCTTATATATGCATACAATATATTTGATGACATTCACTCCCATCGCACCTTTTAATTACTTTTGGATCTATCTCTCATGCTCCCCAGGCACCTCCCAAATTAATATCCTCTTGAGATAGATAGATAGATAGATAGATAGATAGATAGATAGATAGATAGATAGACAGACAGAGAGAGAGAGTCTATTCTCTTTAATTCTCTTTCCATCTATGGGCATGGTGCCATCCCCTGGAGTATAGTCAACTAACCAGGGGTCACACACTCATCCCTCTCATACAAACCACCAACAGTTTCTCAGCTATGGGCAGGGGCTCATCAGGCCCTTCTTCCCCCATGCTGAATGGTGACTGGCCTTATAAAAGCAGATTCCTACCATGCTTAGAGGACTGTGTTTTACCCTGGTCCTCCCGGAACCTTAGAACCTTGGCTTTTATAATCTTCCCACCCTCTGTCCTGTGAAGGTCCCTGAGTCTTGGGAGGAAGGGAGGAGGTTTTGATGTCCCATTTATGGCTGACCACATTAACTGCTGCTCACTGAGAGCGGCAGTGGTCAATGGATGTAGAAACACATATTTAGAGGTAAGTTTGATACTCTTGTTCATTTGTAGCTGAGACCTAACGTCTTCCTCAGGAGAGGGGTGAGGAAGGCATGGCATCAAGGGTTCAGACAATGGGAGTCAGGTAGAAGGCACACAGCAGAATCATTTATTTAACATGGGGAAAGACTTGCATACCCTCCTAGCACCCAGGAGTTCCAATCCATTGACATCACATGGTCTCCCCTCATTGGCTAGGCACAATCATAAACTCTGACAGTGCCTGTTGCTAGGCTCTCACATACCTTAAAATAATATTCTACATACATTTAGTAAAATAATAGTAGGTTAACACCTAGAGCTCAGGAGCTCTCCAACCATGGAAAGATTTACACTATCAGACATGAGTTTCTTTCTGTAGAGCAAGTCCTAAATAAGTCAGAAAGCAGCTTATTAGCCCCATAACTCTCATGCCCCTATTGCACCCATGGGCCTTTTTGTAGGATAACCTCATTTGTATCTCACAATTTTAACAGCTGGGTAAGACTATCGATGAGTTTTCTCCACCAGCAACTTATATAACACTCTCTGGTATAATGAAGGCTTAGCTAGTGGCGGGGACTTTCAAATCAGTACGAGCTCGATTTCTCCTTGCCTGGAGATCAATATAGGCAGGATCTTCAGCAACAGTCTTCAGCCTCAGGTTCTGGTTGGAAGTTAAGAGCAATAGCAATAACCTGTTTTGTTTTGGCGGTCTCTAGGACTCCCTTAACCAACAATGTAAGGGAATTATCTTACGCCTGGCACTGAGCTTTTAATTGGACAACCTGTGCATTCTAAAAGGAGCACTTTCCCATGTGTAAAGAAACTCCAACTAAAACTCAATTGTATGTGTGCATTTGTGTGCGCATGTGTAACTTTTTCCAACACCTTTAATGTTAGCTATCCCTCTCCTAGACCCCTTTGATCCTACTATCCCATCCCACTCCCAACCTAGACTCTCAGGAATAAATAGAAAAGATACAACTAACTACATTTGCCAAACACACTAGTTACAATAGCCTTTTGAGGATTATAGGCAAAAACGTAAATCTCTTTATTAAAACTTATACTGAGTTAAGACCTTTCATCTTCATTTTTCTTACCTCTAGTTTGCACAAGTCTCCAGTAGTACAGTTTTTAGGTATCATTCAGTTAATAGTTCATTTACCAGTCTGATGCTTGAGCCTTCTCCGCAGCACCAAGCGCCTGATGCAGACTCCTCTGGCATCTATCACTTCCTATGATTGGGGAGTTCATTTTCTTTCTTGGCAGCTTATTGTTTGCTTATGGCTTTGTGCCTCAGAGTCACCTCATAAATACTTTACCTACTTTACAAACACTATAAATCATACACCTGCTTATATAAATGTTGTTTCAACTTACAGTAAGATGCCACCCAAATGTAGGTACTACTCAAACAGGAATCATTATGGTTTTATAGATGAGAAAATTGGGCTTAAATAACGGCAGCTGGAGACTGGAGAGGGTAGGTTATTCTATAAAGTTCCTGCCATATAAGTATGAGGACCTGGGTTACATCCTGAAACCAAAAGAAAAGCAGGCGTGTTGGTCCATGCTTGCAATTTCAGTGCTAAGGAAGTGGCTGGAAAGACCCCTGGGGCTCATGCACCAGCCAGCCTAACTTGTGCAGCAAGTGCTAGACCTTGTGAGGAACTCTGCCTCAGAAACACGGGGTGACTCCTGAGTGCTGACACCCGTGGTTGACCTCTGCCCCCTCCCCATTCACAAAGCATGAATATACACATACACACAATTATAAGTGGCAACTGATACTCTAAGTCCTTCCGATAAAGTTGAAACCAGAACGCAAACCTCTGCCCCACAGTAATGCTATCCAACAGCATATAATTCCCAGATGCAGAGACCTTGCTTCTTAGTAAGGCAATCCAGCCATGAGCACCATTTATGGAGAACTGATCACAAGACCTCACAAGATGTTTAAGTTTCCCATAAAAACGAAAATAACTATATGTAACCTATTTATATCCATTGGTGCACTTGAAGTCTCCTCGGAACTCCTCTGACACCTTACACAATGGAAGAGGAATGTAAATAATTGCTATGCTGTATTTTGAAGAATATGATGACAAGAATAAAGTCTGTACATGTTCAGTACAGACACAGCTTCCATTTCTCAAATATTTTCACAAGAGATTAAAAAAAAGACATGGATATGGAGAACAACAGCGAACCTAGAAAACTAGGAAGCCTGTCACAGTCCATACGACCTTTCCCCAATTTCTGTGACAAAAGGAGAAATCTAGAAGAAAGGTTTAAACTTCAGCATCTTGTTTCTGGGAAGAATTAAGTTGAAAATTTTAGCTGTCAGTTGAATAAAACAAGACAGTAGACCTAGCTTGGTTAAAAACTTTGTGCAGGACCAATGGCTGGCATCCTGTTCTCGAGGAAACTCCGGATCCTGTAGGAATGATGCGTGCCTTGAAAGGGCGCTCAGGGAAAACAGCCCGATTGCATCTCAGATGTGCACAGCTGTCAACCGGAACAAAGCTGCACTTCCTTCTCCGAAAGGATTGTGTTGAGAGCGAGGGATTGTGGCTTTAAATGCACATGAGCATTTTAATCTGTGCACCAACCATTGCCATACCAAATTAGCTAATGTCTTTGAATTGTGAACATCCTGGAAATCAAGTCACAAATGAAAGTTTAGCAATCTCTAGGTTACAGCTTTGCCCGTACTGATTCTGGAAATTTCCCTTTAAGAAAATCTATGGTTAATTATCAAATCACTTTAAATTGGCAGGATTTTTCTGTGACACTATATTATTTTATGTCTCATATATCAGCAGGTGCTCACATTACTCAGAGTTCTTGAGTCACTGGAATGTTAATTATAATAGCTTTAATTATTTCCCTGCAACAATAAAAAAAATGGATCCTGAAAAATACCAGTAAGGATTAATGTTTGGCACACGAACAAAAATGAGTCGTGCTTTTCCTTTCTTTAAATCTGTTGCATTAAATCATATAATTAGGCACAAAACTTTGAGGTGTAATTTGTTTTTGCAATTGTGTTCTAAGTGGTATAATTTTTAATTATATATAAGTTCAGTGTTCGTTCCTTGAACTTTTAAGCTGCAGTTTCTCCTTTCTACCTGGAGCTCTTTTGTTCAACCTTACTTCCCTTTTGACATAGATTACTTGAATTACTAACTCAACAATAGATCATAGCTTCCTCAATTTTACTCAATTTAGTAAGATGAAAAGCACCTGGCTTTGGAAATACAGCATAACTCTGAAGATAAAAGTAATAATAGCTTCCTGTAATGAGGGTCTGCCAGAAGAAGAGTGTGTCATTGTCCCCTCTTTCTTTCCTTATTCAGGCAGAGATCGCCTGCCTCTGTCATCTGAAACAATGATACCGGTACTCTGCAATAGTAGCCAGCTCTGTGCTCTCCCACAGGAGAGGTCCACCCACACATCTAAGTCCTACCCCAGACGCTAGCATAGCCAGGCTGCAGGTATGGCAGCTGTCCCCTGGGCTGCAGTGTGGCTTTCTGGCTTGGCTTTACTACGACTGTATCGACTTGCTGTGTATCAAAAGCTATTTGTGATGCCAAATCACAGTTTCTAGTAGGGTTACCTGCTGGGAGTCAGTAAGATCTGCAGACATCTTGGGACGAATGGCCAATAACAACAAGAACAATAATAATGGCAATGTGGTTATTACAATAACTGACGGGATTGTAGGAGTGGCCAACCAATGACTGGCCCAACCTGAAATGCATATCGCAAGAGTAAGCCCACCCCTGACATTGCCCAGAGTACTGGATGACCCAGAGACCTAGGATAGGAACAAACATGACTGGAGACAAAAAAAAATCAACATAATGATGTCTAACAATATTCTCCTATACTCATAGATGGGTGACTACCCCAATTGTCATTGGAGAGCCTTCATATAGTAAGTGATGGAAATAGATGCAGAGACCCACGACAAACATTAGGCCAAGCTTGGGGAATCCTGCTGAAGAGGAGGAAGGATTGTAGGAACCAGAGGGGTCAAGGACATCACAAGAAAACCCACAGAAACAACTAACCAGGGTTCGTAGGAACTCACAGAGACTCAACCAATAGCCAGGGAGCCTGCATGGGACCAAGCTAGGCCTTCTACATATATGTGAGAGTTCTACAGCTTGATCTACTTGTAGGACTCCTGACAATGGGAGCAGGGACTATCCCTAGTGCTTTGGCTGACTTTTGGGAACCTATTCCTCATACTGGGTTGCCTTGTTCAGCCTTAACACCAGCGAGGTGCTAATCCTACTGCAACTGAACATGCCATGTTTTGTTGATATCCATGGGAGGCCCACCCCTTTCTGAAAACAAACAAAAGAGGAGTGGATTTGGGTAGTGGGAGGGAGTAGGGGAAGTAGAGGAAGAGGAAATGTAAAATAAATGAATTCAATTTTAAAATAATACTAACTGGCCCAGGAAAGGGAAGGTAAGTGGCTGAATCAGTAAAGTGCTTGCCTCACTAACATGAAGGTCCCACTGCAGAGCTCCAGCAGCCACATAAAAAGATGGGAGAGGAGCCAGAGGGATAGTGCAGCAGGCAAAGGCATTTGCCTCAAAGCCAGACTGTCCACATGACGGAAAGGGAATCAGTTCCTAAAGATGTCCTCTGACCTCCACATACCCAAACACTATGACATGGGCACATCCATACACATGCACCCGAGTAAATCAGCAAAGCTTTACAAATTCAAAAACTTGACGCAGTGGCTTGTCTCTGCAATCCTAGGCAGCGAAAGGATCCCTAGCCTTGCTGACAGCTGCTCCAGACAATCGGTGAGCTTCAGGTTCATGAAAGAGCCTGCTGCCTCCAAAAATAAGAGAACGGGAAGACCTGTGTATGTGCACACACAGTTGTGCGCAATCACCTAGCCACCTCTATCAAAAGTGTCTGCAAGGACTGGGGCCCGAGGTCCCCGATGGATCCAAGAGCACAGCTGGGTCCCTCCACATCTCTCTTTCTCAAACTTGAGCTGCCTCACCCTTTCTCCTGAATGCCATAATTATTACATTTCAAGAAGATCTGCCAATTTATACGATTTTTAACGCAGAAAGAACATCAATCTTCTGTCTTCTATTTAAAGCAGTTGAAACCGCAGAAAAAAAATGTAGAAAGGTTAAAGGAGTTTAGAAGTAACATTCTTGGTTGCTTAGAATCACACCCCCTTTCTAACCATACCTAAGAAGTCCCGGCTTTGGCAGGTGGAAACTATGCAGTATATAAAGCGGTTCTGCTCAGCTCGTCAGTACATTGTATACCCTGCTTAGGGAGGCTGAAAGATAGCTTAAAATAAAAGGAAGTCAGCTAAGTCAGTCATAGGAGACTCAGGAAAAGAAACCCACGCAGCCATTTTCCATTAGGCTGACATGAATGTGTGTGCACCTGTGAGCCTGTACATTTGACATGAATGTGTGTGCACCTGTGAGCCTGTGTATTTGTATATCGTTCCTCAAAAGCTGTCTGCCTTGTTTTTGATAGAGATCCTCTGATTGGCCAGGTCTTGTGAGCAGACTAGGCCAGCTGGACAGCAAGCCTATGGAATTGCCTGTGTTTGCACCACCATGGTTAGCATTCTGTGTGAGCACTGGAGATCAAAACTGGTCCTCGTATTTGTACAGCGAGCACTTTTCCAACTTTGTGATCTCTCCAGCCCGTCATATCTTTTCTCACTTAGCACAGAGAGTGGCCTATCCCTTCCCTTTCCTGCAAATCACATCATTCTGTTATTTATGACAAAACAAAATTGCAATGGTATTTTCATTTGCCTGAACTCAGGAGCCAGCTAAGTGAGGCTCAACATAAAGAGA
The DNA here is from genome assembly GCF_018167655.1 of Microtus oregoni. Lineage (NCBI taxonomy): Eukaryota > Metazoa > Chordata > Mammalia > Rodentia > Cricetidae > Microtus > Microtus oregoni. Next base: position 12,155,342 of record NW_024543067.1, on the reverse strand, counting down.
TGTATGGCATTCCAGATCTAAACGTAATTCTAATCATGCTTGGGCTGAAAGGAACTTCTGAGGAAAGCTCCAGAAAGCAGGATGAAGGAGGTACCACTGTTCTATGGGCATGAAACCTAAAGGCTACCTGAGTGCTGGGAACATCAGAGAACAGCTACCATAATAAAGGATGGGTCCTGATGGTTCCCCAGGTTTCAGATAGTTTTGCTATAGAAACAGCTGGTACCATTAGTGTCAAGTATTCAGGAGACTGAGGTGAAAGTGGGAGGATTCCTGGAGCCAGAAGTGAACGTCCACCTTAACAACAACAAAAAGTAAACAGAGAGGAATTTATGACACAGAACCAATAGTGCTGGAAATTAGGGTACTTCTAAAATGTTGAATTCGAAACTAAGCAATGAAAATTGGGTGCTTCAAGGCATCCATCATGAAGGCAACAGAGAAGGCAGGTGTATTTTTAACCTGGAGGGGCCTAGCCTAAATTTTAGATTTGCCTAAATGAATTTTGATGTCTATATCTTCCAGAGAAAACAATCAGGAAGTAACTGAAAACCCAGACACTCCAGAGCCGGTCTATGTGTCTGCAGAAGTTAAAGAGGGGTCAGAATGAGATGCAGAAGTAAGTGAAGGGGGTGGGCAGGACAGGCAAGGAGAGCACAAAGTGGCTATGCAGGGACCTCCAGGCTTTGGGGACATCAGCAGAAGGTACTGCAATAAGCAACCAGAACCTTCCTCTACCCTGCATGCTCTGCTGTAGCACCTGATGTTCCTGTCTTCCACCTCCCTTCCTCCACAAGCCCAGATTCTGAGAGTCACGGAGAAATGACCACAGCTCTCCAGTATAGGACAGCCAAGGAAAGGCAAAGCTGTCAGGTTAGCTAACAGCAAAACAAAAGCATCAGCTCTCCTCAGCAGCCACCCCACCTCTGGCTCATCTTTCCTGAATGTTCTAATACCTGCTCCCTTAGCTGAATCACACACAGAGAGAAAACTCATCCTGGGCACCGCTCCTTCTGTGGTTTCCTTTGTTCTGGCGAGTGTGGTTCATTCGGGCTCCGAAAAAAGAGATGCGGATTAGGAAGCATTGTGAAGACCGACTGTTCGGCACAGCACGGCTCCTTTTCAGCCAGACATTTCTGCCCTTCAGTCTCTTTCCTATTTAGTACACATAGCCAAAGATTGTATGAACAAAAGTAACTGGTTTCTAGAATCATAAGTGCACATATTTTATATAAACAATCAGATTCCACAATAAGTCTCCACAGATTCTCCAAGTTTAAATCTGAGCACAAATTTCTCTTTTACATATTAAGTGATGTTTTCTAAGATTTCAGTATTGTAACCATAATATTGGCCAAGTAACATTACATCCCAGCTCCAATAGTTTAAGAGACAGAGAAAGAATCCTGTTACCTCTAGAAAGCAAAAAGCCTTTCTGAGTAATAGTGTCTGTCATGCTTTGAAATCGAAGGCAACCTATCTGAATCTTTACCAGAAAGATTAAAATGCCATCTTATTTTGGAAATTATTCAGAGCTATAAAGGAACAGTAGGGCAAAATGGTTTCTCTATAATCAAATCCGTTCAACTGAGAGACTTTTGGAGGAAGATTACAACCCTCTCCAAACAATCGTGAGCTCCTGCGACATGTTATTCTATATTTCACAGCTACTTTTAAGGTAAGTCCGTTTTCATGAGCTCGAGTAGAACAATGGGGAAACAAGCAGAGAAGTACGCAAGGGGACGCACGAGCGTTTATTATCCATCGCATATCAATGCTATTTTATTATCCATCGCATATCAATGCTATTTTATTATCAATCACATATCAATGCTATTTTATTATCGATCACATATCGATGCTATTTTATTATCCATCACATATCAATGCTATTTTATTATCCATCACATATCAATGCTATTTTATTATCCATCACATATCAATGCTATTTTATTATCCATCACATATCAATGCTATTTTATTATCAATCACATATCAATGCTATTTTATTGAGAGGCCATGCTTTGGTTCTGGCTGAAAAGCAGCTCTAAGAGGGAAAAACATCAAACTCAAGTAACACAGTAGAAAAAAAAATGAGTACTCAACAGCCTAGGGCATGCTACTTATCCCTGTCTAACATCAAGTTAAAGGGGGCCTGAGTCAATTAGTTCTCACAACAATAAGCTACACAGGGAAAAACAAGACAGCTCAAAATCAGCAGTTCTTTGTTAATGAACCAAAGCAGTCCATTCCCAGAGTGAAAAGGACTCCAGCACCGTTGGAATCAATGTCCCCTCTACCCCTCTACCGTTCCCTATGCCAAGAGCGTGTGTGCTCTGGTCCTTCCCGTGGCTGGATCCTTGTTCTTTGCTATCACATTCACCTGCTATCACATAAACCTTCCCAAGTCACTTCAACCACACTAAATCTGAAACCAGTTCTGTCTTCCAGAATCCTCTCTTGTGTCTTCCTTTGAGTTTGGAACAACTCAGACTGACGTATCTGGAAATGAAGGCATAGAAGTAACTGACTAGATCAGATCAAGACATGAGAGTCCCGCGATGGTATCCGTGGCTTTACAAGACCTAGTGGGAATTGGCTGAGCACCTCTGGCTCTCTATATGATGTCCTCCGACACATATTGCTGCAACACAAGGCTGACACTATGTTCTTGGGCTTCCAGGCCTCCAGAGGCATGAGCTAAATAAGTCTTTGCTACTCACAAAGTATTCGGTGATATTCAGTTATACCAAGAGAAGTCATAATGCCCTCTATGAATATTTTTTAACAATCACTAGAATTTATCTTCTGTTTTCTAGTGTATCACTGTCTTCTCCAACAAAACAAATGCTAACAGGCCTCGGAGATGGCTCAGTTGGGAAAGCGCTTGTCATGCAGGCTTGAGGACCTGATTTCAATCTCCAAAACCCATGTAAAAAAAAAGGGGGGGGGCGTGGCGGCACATGCTCTGTGTGGAGGCGGAGACAGGCAGCTGGTTTATGCTACTTGGAAAGGCCTATGTCAGTGAGAGACTGTATCTCCAAAACTAAGGGGTGATGCCTAAGGAATGACACCCATTGCTGTCTTCTGGTCTATACCTGCACACACGCACACACATGAATGCATGCACACACATATACAAGGATATATGCATTGTCAGGGGGTACCTCAGGTTGGAGCTACCTAGGTCCTAGTGTTAACCACCTACACACCTAATATATAATCAAATTTCACCAAAGTATAATTATTAGAAATGTACATTTCTGTGAATTTTATCAAAATGATAATGCCTTGTTTGTTTTTGTTTTTTGTTTGTTTTTTGAGACAGGCTTTTTCTGTGGAGCCCTGGCTGTCCTAGAACTCTGAATACCAGGCTGTCCTAGAACTCAGAGATCTGCCTGCCTCTGCCTCCTGGGTGCTGAGATTAAAGACATGTACCACCACACCTGCTGATAATGCCTTTTTTCCCCCATAGTTGCAATTCCTGGTGGTTCATATTCCTGCCTGAGGGTATCTCCTTTCACTGCAGGTGAAGTTATTTGGCTGGAAAATGTTTTCCAGAAGACAAGAAACTTCGGGTAAAGGACTCCCACAGAGCGGTCAGCGATTAGAACCAAAATGGCAGAGGGGGCTCAGGACAGAACGTTAAGCATGCGACTGAAACTAGTTCCTTCCACTCTGTAGGAGTTTCCTTGTGCCAAATCCAGCAGCTGTCAGTGATGTCCCAGTTTCTTATGCCTCAGCCTCAAGGACATTAGGATGGATGCCGTGTGGTGCTGCCTGAGTGCTGCCTCAAAACTCGTGAGACTAGGTGGAACCTTTTGAAGACCTGAGAAAGTCTGGAGTCCTCTGTCATGAGTGGATAAGCGCAGTCACAGACTAGTGGATTAGCAAACTGATGAGTTATCTCAAGAGTAGGTGTGTGTTAAAAGCCCCTGCAGCTGTCTCTTAAGCAAATACCTCTTGCTACATGGTGTCTTGAGCCCCTTAGGACATTACAGAGTCCTCACCATCAAAAAGATTCCACCAAATGGGGGCTCCTCACTTCGAGAAGTGTGACCTTCACAAGGCTTTCCTCTTTGTTTCCCAGACTTGGGTGTTGAGCTGCAACAGAAAACAGACTGAGAGAGCCGACTTCTACAACCTAATCCACCTGTCGGGGAGGAATTACCCACAGCCACGTGGTGAGCCAGTAGCACTTCTAAATCTAAATCACACGGAAAGGCGTGTGAACCCTCAAGCTGATCACAATGGCTCTATGAAGCTTGACGGGTGTGTGGGAGAACTGGTGAGTAATGCTGAAATCCCTTCAGGTATTTGGAGAACTTTAGAGCTAAAGTTAAAGGCTAAAATTATCTTTAAAAATAAAAAATATTTTTAACCCAACATAAATTAACTATGTACCTATTTCAATTGCTCTTGGGCCGATTTTGGAAAATGCCTAAATAACTTGAGATTTGGGCATAAATTTACTATTTCAAGCATTATGGTATTTTGTGTTTCATTTTTCAGCTATAAGGTCTCTCTCTTTTGTGTTACTAGTTAGCTGCAAAACCTACTCACATTTTATACCCCAAGCTGGCTTTCTTAGTGGGATCGGTGTTTGTTCTCTGTCTGTTGTTCTATTTGTGTCTTTTATTCCTTAAGAAGCAGACAAGATCAGAAAGAATGGGCTTGTTGATATCATAGGGAATCCATTTAGCACATCTTAGAAAAACTTTCTTTAACATCCTATAAGACTTTGCTGCATTCGGAAGGCAGTTCCTTTAGAATATGCTTCGTCCACAGAGAAAGCATCCCAACAGTAAGATTAGAAACATTCAGGCCATTTCAGGAAAGTTTCCCTGAACAAGGAAAGTAAGAAAACCTGGAGGTTGTGGAGTTCCAAGTTGAAGATAAAGAATGGGATAGCTGTCGGAAGAGCAGGGACAACATTTATTATTTGTTTATGTCTTTACATTGGCCTGTCTTATCTTCAGCATGAAGTAAAGTATTATTGTACAATGCAAGCTATTCTTAAATTCCCCAGCTCGGCTCAAGCGACCCTCCTGTTTCAGCCTACCTGCCGCTGGGATTATAGGCATAGCACACACTAGAGACAATGACAGAATTATAACTGAAATTATCAGTGTCCACAGGAAAACAACAATTTGTCCTCAGTGTCATTACCAAGGCAGAGTCAACAATGAACCTGTCCTGTCTTTTGCCTCCAACAATGAATCTCTAATCCTCTGGATGGCTGAAGTTAAACAAAGACAGGCCCATGCTGCCATGAACAGAAGTGCTGCCTCCCCCCTGAGAGTCACAGCCCCTCCATCCAGCCCAGGTCCCTAAGAGCAGCCCTCATCCACAGCCAAATGGCTCCAGAACTCAGTGTGGGCTTCTGGAGAATGTGTGGTCAAAACTTGGAGAGGTCCATGAACCTTTAATGTGCTTCAGATCCTAGCAACATGGAGCACTTGTGACTACTGCTGATTTGGAAATAAGTCCCCCAAATTCTCAAAACTTACAACATGGGGCCGGAGCAGTAGCTCATCCATTAAGAGCATTTGTTGCTCTTGCAGAGGACGGGGCATCAATTCGCATTACTCCATGATGGTTTCCAACCATCTAGCATCCAGGAGATCCAATGACCTCAGCGACCCAGGTACCCATCGCACACAGTGCATAAACTCATCACCCAAAGCACTTGTACAAACAAAATAAAATAATCTAAAAACAAAAAGCGCACTTAATTTATCCTTACAAGACATTATTTCAGTTTGTTGATGTAGCATTAGTGTCCCGTGTCTCAACTTTCAGCGAGGCAAGAGTTTAGCTTTTTACATTAAAAAAATGGGTATATATTGACTAATAAGAATGCCTATTCCCAAAATGATAATTCAGACTAGAATTATATACAACATACCATAAATGGATATCTTACATGCTCTAAAGCAGAAAATTAGTTTATTAATTAATTAATTAGCCTGATATTACCTGGGCACACATTTACATTTGCTTAATTAGCTAAAAATAAGACTATGAGTATTTTTATATGTATGCATGTGTACGTATGTGTGTGTATGCATGTATGTATGTGAATGTATACATATATTTACACACTGATTTGTATGTAAACATTTACTTTATTGAGACTATTCCCCTGAAATTTACTTTAAACTGCAGAAAACTTTGAAGACGTTAACATCCACATGGCATCAAAGGAGATTTTTCATTCAAAACAACAAAGGTAATGAGCCATTTCTGATCAGCAACTGGTTTTTACACTGAAAATGGGGCATGTGATCAGAACAGACCCTGAATATTCTGTGTGATGCAAAACATCAACTTATTTCAACATCTGAACTTGGAGACCACAGTCCAAACTTAATGAAAAGCATGTTTCCAAAAAGGTGAAATAGAGACTATTATTGCATTCAGGGAAGACAAAATATTAAGTCCTGGCTGTCTGTGAACCAAAACTGTCTTACATTCACTGGGCATCAAGTTCTTTGCTGTTTGATATTCTACACCCAGAACCTCCCCTAGCTCAGTGAGGATAAATGCTTTAGTGGTGCTGGAAAAACCTCAGAAAGTTGATGTGGTGGGTTCCTAAAGTAAATAAATTACAGGCAGAGGAAGGAGGAGAAGGCAGAATTGATTTCTTTCATGAAAACCATCTCCAACTGTTAACGTCTTTGTTAGGAGACTGTCTAAAGCTAAGGCCCGGTGGCCGGCTTAAATGATCAAATCAGACTCCAACCCCCTTGGACCCGATTTTCTTCCTGTTTGTATCATGTGTTATTTGAAATTATCAAAGAGTTCTAATGCTCTGCTCTTATTCTAGACAAAACATGCCTTTCTGTCCTTTTCTAAATTGCAGAACTGAAAGTACTAAGGATGCAAAGTCTCTTAAAATGCATCAAAGCAAGGAGGAAATTCTTCTTCCCTCCGTTTCATGAACCCCTGGCCTGCTGCTTTCAATTTTTGTTACTTCTCCCAGAGGAGCTGAACTCTAAGCAGCCCAGAAATTGCCCCTGGAATTTAGTGTTTGGGATCTGAGAAACTGTATATGGGCACAGTCTCTTAAGAAGTAATCATAGCTGGATTTGATTAAGTCTATTTCCCTTTTTTATTTATATGAAAAACCAGCACCAAATAACTCTCGTGAAAGTACCCAGGACTGGTGGAGATGGCTCAGTAGATGGGGGGGGGGGGGGGGAGTCCTGATAACTTTGAGAGTCATTTGTTCCCCCAGTGAGATTGTCTTGAAGAAACTAAATTTTCATTCGCAGTGACTTTGAATTGGAGACGGTTTCTGGGTTAAGGGGTGGGGATATGTGTGCACCTCTCCTTTCAGTTCTGAGACCCCACTGGGTGCAGACCCATGCAGGCCCTGTGCAGGCTGCCTCAGTCTCTGTATTCATATGTGCCTCAAACCTGTTGATTTAGAGGACCATGTTTCCCTGGTGTCCTCCATCCCCTTCTGCCTCTTAAACTCCTCCCACCTCCCCTCCCACAAGGTTCCCTAAGCCCTGGGGATAGGGATTTCATGAATACCTCCCATTTAGGGCGGAGAGTTCCCAGGTCTCTCACCCTCTGCGAGTTGTCTGGCAATGGATCTCTGTATTTGTTCTAATCTGCCGCAGGAGGAAGCTTCGCTGATGATGGCTGAGCAAAGTACTGATCTATGGGTCTAGCAGAAGGTCATTAGGGATCACTTCATTGCTACATTGTTGTAGTAGACCAGATGTAGGTTCTTGCCCACCTAAGCAGTATAGGGTATGAGTTTCAGCTCATGGAAAGGGCTTTAAGTCAAATCAGTTAGTGGCTGATTCCTCCCACAAGTTTTGAGCCACCCTGTGCTAGCATATCTTGCAGGCGAGATACCATTGTGGATCTGAGAGTATGTGTGGCTGGGTTGGTGTTTATGTTTCTCTTTTGATAGCATACAGATATCTTCCTGATCCACAAATGTTGGCATGCAGCACTGAAGACTCTATGGGGTCACTAGCTTGAATTCTCCAACGTCAATGAGTTGTATAGCTGTACTCAGCAAAAGGGCCTCTTTGCCATCAGTTTGTGGAGTGACTGGTTAACAGCCTGGGCTGTTTGGAGGAACCTGTAGTGTTAGCTCCAGCATTTCTCTGTTTAGCTTCTATCTGGATGATCTGTCTTTTGGTGAGAACGAAGTGTTGAAGTCTCCCACTATCAGTGTGTGAGAGTCAATATGTGATTTAAGTTGTAGTAGTGTTTCATTCATGATAATGAGTGTGTTTGTGTTTGCTGCATAGATGTTAAGAATTGCAAGGTTCTCTTGGTAGGTTTTTCCCCCCCGTTGGCAAGTATGTAGTGTCCTTCCCTATTTATTTCTTTTGATTAGTTTTGATTTGACTGTATATGGGCACAGTCTCTTAAGAAGTAATCATAGCTGGATTTGATTAAATCTATTTCCCTTTTATATTTATACGAAAAATCAGCACCAGTTTTGTTAGATACTAGAATAGCTACACCAGCTTGCTTCCTACGTCCATTTGCTTGCATTCTATCTCTTTTTCCATCCTTTAACCCCAAGAGATGATGTTTATCCTTGATGTTGAGATACGTTTCTTAGATACAACTTGGATCCTGTTCTTGTATTCATTTTTTTTAGTGTGTGTGTGTGTGTGTGTGTGTGTGTGTGTGTGTGTGTGTTTCTCTTTTTGATTTTGATTTTCTTGTCTGGAATTATTTATCCCTGTGTTTTCTGATGTGTAATTAACCTCTTTATGTTGAAATTGTTGTTGTAGCACTGTCTCTAGGGCAAGATTTATACACAGGTACTGCTTTAATTTGGTTTTTATCATGCAAAGTCTTATTTTCTCCATTTACTGTGATTGAAAGCTTTGCTGTTTATAGTAGTCTGGGCTGGCATCTCTGATTTTAGAGTGCATCACATCTGTCCAGACCTTTTGGCTCTTAGAGTATCCTCTGAGAAATCAGCTATTATTCTAATAGGTTTGCATTTCTATGTTACTTGACATTTTCCCCTTGCAGCTTTTAATATTCTTTCTTTGTTCTCATGTTCAGTATTTTGATTATGATGTGCCAAGGGAAATTTCTTTCCTGGTCAAGATTTTCTGAGGTTCTGTGTGTTCTGTGTGCTTTTTATACATTAACAGGCATTACCTTATGAATCGTAGGGAATTTTTTTCCTATAATTTTATTGAAAATATTTTCTGGACCCTTGAGCAAGGTGTCTTCTCCTTCCTTGGTAGGGGAGGTCCTTCTATGTGTCACTTTTGTGGTTAATGAATAAAAAACTATAGCATGGGAGGAGGAAGGCAGAGTTAGAGAGAAGCCATGGACCTGCGGGAGACAGACGCTGGGAACTTTAGCCGGTAAGCCACAGCCACGTGGCCATACACAGATGAATAGAAATGGGTTAAATTCATATGTAAGAGTTAGCCAATAAGAAGCTGGAGCTAGTGGGCCAAGCAGTGATCCAATTAATTCAGCTTCTGTGTGATTATTTTCCATCTAAGCTAATCAGATGGCTGGGAACCAACAAGCGGCCTCCTCGAACACTTCTCTCTTCACTGTGTCCAAGATGTCCCAGATGTTTTGTGCTAGGATTTTTTTTTTTGAATTAACATTTTCTTTGACCCAGGTATCCATTTCTTCTATCATGTCTTCAGTGCCTGAGATTATGACATCTCTTGTATTCTATTGCTGAAGCTTGCCTCTAAGATACCTTTTCAAATTTCTAAAGTGTTCCTCGAGATTTTTCTCAGTTTGGGTTTTCTTTATTGATTGCCCTTCCACTTTCAAGTCCTGAACAGTTTTATTCATTTCATTCTACTGTTCATTTGTGTTTTCATAGATTTCCTTAAGGAATTTACTTGTTTCCTCTTTAAGGAACTCTATTGTAAGCAGAAGTTTCCTGTCCTAACTGCCTGGTCCCAAATAATCAATTCAGAGGACAAATATTATTTATAAATGCTCGGCCAATAGCTCAAGCTTACTGGCTAACCCTTACACCTAAATTAACCTGTATTCCTATCTATACTTTCTCATGTGGCTTAGCACCTTTTCTCAGTACGGTATTCTCAGCTTGCTTCTACAGTATTTCCCCCTTTTGTCTAATTAAATAGGAAGGTTTTAACATTAACATGGTAAGATTATATTTTTTAAAAAAAATATATCAAGTAAGAATTACAGTACAATATCCAGTCTATTTTTATTTGGCAAATTGGAGAAAATACTCTATTATCAATCTTATCTTTGTGAATCCAAAGTTTTGTATCTAATTTATTTTTTATCATAACTAAAGAAAATTATAATTATCTAGTCTTCAACTCCATCAGGAATGATGAGATATTACCAAGAAGCTGCACTTGACTCCATTTTTGTATGTTTAAAATCCTATTTATTTATTTATTTATTTATTTGGTTTTTTTCGAGACAGAGATTTTCAGTGTGGCCTTGGTTACCCTGGAACTCACTCTTTAGACCAGGCTAGCCTCAAATTCACATAGTATGCCTGCCTTTGCCTCCAGAATGCTCAGATTAAAGGCATGCACAATCACTGTCAGGTCTTATGAGGAAATTGTAGGCCCACATTGAAGCACCAAATATAAGCAGAAGTTTCCTGTCCCAACTGTCAGGTCCCAAATAACCAATTCAGAGGCAGAATGTTACTTATAAATGCTTGGCTGATAGCTCAGGCCAAGTTATTATATAGTTATTATATAGTTACTAGCTAATTCTTACACTTAATATATATCCCTATCTATACTTCTCCATGTGGTTTGGTACCTTTTCTCAGCACAACATTCTCAGCTTGCTTCTCTGCACTTACTGGCAACTCTGTTTCTGCCCTTCTCCTTCCCATCATCCTCAGTTTGGGTTGTCCCAAGTAAATTCCTGCCTAGCTACTGGCCAATTAGTGTTTTATTAAACCAATTTGAGTGACAAATCTTTACACTATCCAAGAGGATTATTTCATAGCACTCTATCATATCATATTCAAATCTATATATTAAAATAAGGCTATTTTAAGGTCCTTGTCTTGTACTTTCACAATGCAGGAATGCTGAGGACCTGCTGTGGGTAGCATTGCTGGACTCTACTGGAGACATATTACCTGAATGTTATTGATCACATTTTAATTCCAGGATCTATGCGTCTGCATTTGGGTTGATTATAATTCTAGGTGCTGATATCTGATGTGGTGGTTTAAACAGGAATGGCCAGCATAGGCTCGTAGATTTGAACACTTGGTCATTAGGGAATGGCTATTAGGAGGTTTGTTTTTGTTGGGGTAGGTATATCATTGGTGGAGAAAATGTGTTACTGGGAGTGGGCTTTGGGGTTTCAAATGCATAAATGAGTCTCTCTCTCCTCCTTCTGCCTGTGGATCCAGATGTAGAACTCACAGCTCCCTCTCCAGTACCATGTCTGCCTCTGTGCCAAGATGCTTTCATTCATGATGACAAGAGACTAAGCTTCTGAACATGTAAGCAAGCCCCAGTTAAATGCTTTTCTTTTTAAGAATTGCCACACTCATCACTTCAAAGCAATAGGACGTTGATTAAAACATCTGGTCTTGTCTTTGTTGGGTGTGTATTTTGTTCCTTGGTCTCTGTTGTCCTCTCTTGTTCTTAGGACAGTGTGGTAGCTGTGTGTTACCTCATAGGGAACTGATCTGAGTTCGTGCTAGGTATGTCTTATGGGGGTAAGATGTTTTTCTAGGTGTTGGGAGCTGACACTTAGGAATGGTGATAGACAGGGAGCAGGGAGGAAAGCAGAGTATGGCACCAGGATCTGCTTAGTTCCCTGGGTATAGGGTCCCAGAATGAGAGGAGGCCACAAGTGTAGTCTGCTACAGAGCTTGAGGATGAGAGTGTGGGGTTGGATTCAGAGGAGAGGAGGGAGAGTGAAGATCTACCACTAGCCTCCCTGTTTTGCTGCCCGGAGTAGCCTATAGGTTCCCAGGGGATGCCTGCTGGAGCTGGAGGCTAAGATAAAACTGGAAGTTGTGGAAAGGAAATTGGAGAGGGATATCTGTGTGTTCCCCTGAAGATCTGAACTGGAAGGGAGGAGAGGATGAAGCAGATGGTCTGCTCCAGGCTGGAGATGAGACAGGATTGGATTTGGAGGGAAGGAGGAAGAGGTGACGATCTGCAGTTTGCGCACCAGCTTCCCTGAGTGGAATGCTATGCAGAAGTCATGCTGAATTGTCCTCAGAACTCTGTTAGGAACACAGTAACCAGGGGATCCTGAGAGCTCAAAGTTGATGATGTACAGAAACTCAAAGGCATACTTTGGACATACAAACAGAGTACCTTAGTCATATGCAAGGGCTAAACTAGCAGATCTAGGATGATGTCAGGCTCTCAATGCTTCCTACTGTTCTACATGATCACCTTTGGGAGGTGGTGGCTTTATCTTTATGGTTGTAAGCTGCAAAATACCCCCTGCATTTGGACACAGTCACTGAAGAAGGTAAAGGGACCAAATACATTCCCAACTCATGGCTTTGGCTCTCAGTGTGAGAATAGAATTCTTCCCAAGAATTACTACCCATGAATTAGTGACAAAGGCAAATCCAGTCACTCTAAGTTATGAAAAATCAAAGAAGGCAACATATGGAACATGTCTGCTTTTGAGCCTTCTTATTAAAGGAAACAAGCATCCAGGCAGTTGATGTGCATTGACTAAGCTGGCCTATAACTTCTGCCTTATCCTTACAGTGACTCTGTAAGCATACACACTTATCAAAGAATTAGCCTAAATCCACCCTTGGGGAAAAGTATAGCAACTGGGATCAAAGGGTGTACATAGACTCTGCAGGCCGTTCTCTCAGGGGAAGTGCAAACGTGATCTGTACAATAGCAGTGACACTGGACTAATGATTCATATTCCAAAGTAATTCATTAGGCCCACAGAACTCAGGTAGATAAGCTCTGCTTACGTTTGGGGTTTGAACCAAGTCAGCAGGGTAGAGAACAGTGGTGAGCTCATTCTCCTACTCTGGGGACACAAATGGGCTCCCTAAAGCCCTGGGCAGGCAGTTCTGGTCCAGCAGAACACACAGTAGACGTCCTAAAGGGCATTGTGTGTGGCATCGAGAATACAGAGCCTTCTAACACACTTCCAGGGCTGAGAATCCACAGCTGAGAGTCTGCACACTGGAACATTCTGCCGCAGTTTAAGGAACAGTCTCTCGGTAGCTCTCTCATCTAACTACAGTAATGCCATGCATCCCGGGAGCAAACATCCAGCGAGTAGACCAGATGTGCAACTCCTCATCTCATCATCCATGCATTCTAACATCAGGCTTATTGCTAACCACATTTTGAAGACAAATAAATACATATAGGGAGAGGCTGGGGCATCATTCAAGTTTAAGCAGAAATAGGGTAAAGTGGGGTGAAAATTGGCTGGAATCATTCCCAAGCAGTGGGAGCACCAGATGTCTCCTCATGCCAGTGGGGGCAGGGGGGCAACCAGGTCTTGTGTGTAACATCAGGAAACATACCTGGGATCCAAGGAAACATGAGGGTGGTAGAGGAGACACTCTTGGTGTCGGTAGAAGAAAGCAGCCAAGTCCAGAAGTGGAATAAGCCTGGGGAGTACTGGAAGCCTATGATGAGGCTTGGCTGAGCAAGATCACCTCCCCCACCACAGACATCATTAGTATCTCCTCCTTAGGAGCCTTCTGAAGCTTACATAGATGGCCCTGAGACCGGCTGTCACAAGCAGTGCCTGGACAGCCTCCACACCTGTACTGGATATAGGTATCAAATTGTGTTCCTACAGAATCCCCTTCATTTAAAAGTCAGTGCCCAAAACTCCAGTCCCCATAATGAAAGTTGACCTAAGACTCGTATCACTTCAGAATGCCAAGACATATTTTATAGGCTAATTATAAAACTCAAGTGGTTAAAAATAATGATTTAACAGACACTCTTGGTTCTGGGAATTGTGAAACTCTATTTCACCCATAAAATAGCTCTGATTTTGTGCATTTGGCATCCTGTTAATCAATTAGCATACAGCTTTTCAAGCATGATGTCTCACTTGCTGAGGTGCTGTGGATTGTTTTCTTAACACTGGAATTTCCCCCCACCCAGATGCCAGTGAAGCCTGCTATATGGAGTTGGATCCACTGAAGTCAGGTTAAGTCTCTGCAGTATGGATATAACGCAGATAGAAGATTACTGAAAATAACGACTAAGGTACACGGTGTGGTTTTCCTACCCACAAATGCCAGAATTAACAAGGGTGCCCACTAACTCTGTAGAAAATTAACAGAAAGGTTCATTTGCTTTTGTAAACCAAGCATCACTGGATCTGATGTGCTGAAGAAGCCACAAATTAATACCATCAAAGAGACACATTAATTGCAGGTTCGCAATCACTCACTAAAGTGCTATTTAGTAATAATGAATATTTAGAAACACTATAAATGAAAAAATAAAATAGCAGTTCATTGCCATAATCTATCAGATATCTATTAAAAATCATGTTTGTGAAGGATATTAAATCCTATGGAATATGTAACATTATTTTACATTAAAATAATCAAAATTCAAAATAGAAATTCATATTTCCAAATTTTATATATGATATGTAGGTTTATATATGTATGTGAATAAATATACATGTTACACATAAATTACTAATGATATCTTATAGTATATGAGTCCCAATATTAAATATGTAATATTTAGTATTAATACATGATATGTATTTAATATTGCCATTTTAGTTCATTTTCTCTTGACCAACCAAGCAGGCAAGTTAAAGGAGAAACTACTTACTTGGCTCACAGTTTGAAGACACCATCCATCATAGTTGGCAAGGCACAGAGATACTCCACCTCTGAAAGCAAGTATATAGAATGCTGGTCCTCAGCTGGCTTTATCTGTTCTGCCTTTCTTTCTAGATCAGGATGCCATCACATGGTATTTTTCCATCCACATTTAAGTTGTATGATGTGGGATTCCCCTCTGCATGCTGTCGGTATGTTTTATTACCATGGGCTAATAAAGAAGTTGATTTGGTTTATGGCAGACAGAATAGAGCTAGGTGGGAAAACAAAACTCAATGCAGGGAGAAAGAAGGCTAATGCAAGAAGACACCATCCAGCCACCAAAGAAGCAAGACATGTAGAAAATGAGGTAACACCACAGCCATGTCGCAAAACATAGACTAATAGAAATGGGTTAATTTAAGATGTAAGAGTTATTTAAAAAGAAGCCTGAAATAATAGGCCAAACAGTGTTGTAATTAACATAGTTTCTATGTGATTATTTGGGTCTGGGTGGCCAGGAAACAAAAAAAGCAATCTCCAATTACAGTTGTGTCTTCCCTCTGGAATTCCCAATTAAGTCCCTCTGGAAACACTCCTGCAGACACACCTAACTTTGGGCCCCATTAATGCCCGGGCATTTCTCAATCCAATAAAGTTGATGCTGGCAATCAAAATTGATGTTATAACTACTAAAGTTATTCAAGAAGTTAATTTACAGTAAAAATTTATATTATTATCACAGTAGTTTAAAATCTCCATTGGTTTGATTATATTTAGAGTTATCGTACTTAGTTTTTCTGCATAATGTCATCTGTTGCTTCCATTATAGACTTCCATCCCTCTTGAGAAACTTCAGCTATTATGGTCATGAATGACAAGTTCTACCCATTCAGTCCACGTAAAGACGTTAACAGTAGATTCTTCCAAGGGAGTCTTTATTCTCCTACAAAGGGAAATTACATTCTTAATAGTGCCATCAGAAGTTTTTGATTCATAAACCATTTATAGTTAGAATAGCCTTTAAATCAGGATTTAAAGCTGTCATTTTCTTAGCCACCATTCCATAGATGACTATTCAAGACACTCTTTGCCAAGGTTTCACCTATGAGTTTCTTCCACCATACTTGTCCACACACACTCAAGGTCGGCTCGAAGGAAAAATGCTGTAGCTGTGGGTACTGCATTGTCTATAAGCGGCAGTGTCAGAATCAACCCTGGTCCTTTAAAGTTAGCTTTCTGACCTCCATATTGGTACCACTGAATCTCAGTTCTGAAATCCTCCTACCACTTACTTCCTACGTGATGTACCCAACCTTGCTTTTCAGAAACTGCCTTCCCACCATTCTTCCTCAAACTATTGCCGTTCTTTTTATTTTCTCTTTCTGTTTATTTTCTATTCTCCCCTACAGAAAACTAATCTTAAGGTTGGGTGTAACTCAACAAAAGAATACTTTTGCAGCAAGTGCAAAATCCCCAACATCATTAAACATGTATCTCGAGACTTCAGTAGCATATTTCATTTGTCCTGGGAAGTTTGTGTTATTGTCAATCAAGGTGGAACCCGTGACTCATCTGCTTGATCTCTAAATATAGACGCACAACCAACATTAGATTATCCTAAGTCAGTCTGGTCTCCAGGGGGAGAGGCAAGAATGAGGAAGAGAACTGTGCAGCAAAGGGCAAAGGTGGTAACTGGGAGGGGCCTGAGTCCAGCAGCAGGCTGTCCTCTGGAGTTTATAAACAAAATAAGCAGGGTGTTTATGCTCATCCTCTGTGACTTTTCAGAAGTGGTCACAGCCAGGAAGAATGGGAGGAGCTAGAGGGAGACAGCCACCGCGGGAGTGAGGTTGCAGAAGACGACTATGGCTTCCCAGGCTCCTATAAACAACCGTTAGCTGAGATAGTTAAAGCTCAGCCAGTTCCCACTCCAGCTTCACAATGCCCACAGATTTGGACAGCTTCAGCCCAAGGAAAGTCCATAGAGAGTCCCCATTCATCTTTTGTCCCACCGGCCCTTCTGGAACTCTGGTTCCCCTGTTTTGGTGACTCAACTCAAATCCTTGAGAGAATTCTAGATATCTATGTCTATTTACTTTACTAAATCCCTAAAATTAGATTCATGGAAATTAAATATGTATTAATGCTGAGACATCTAGTAAAATGGGGTTATCTCATAGAAGAATTATTCTCTGAAGTCCTGAATTAATGAGAGAAAATAAGCAAGTGGCTTGTTTTTTTGTTTTGTTTTGTTTTTGTTTTTGTTTTTTTTAATTTTCGAGACAGGGTTTCTCTGTGGTTTTGAAGCCTGTCCTGGAACTAGCTCTTGTAGACTAGGCTGGCCTCGAACTCACAGAGATCCGCCTGCCTCTGCCTCCCGAGTGCTGGGATTTAAGGCGTGCGCCACCACTGCCCAGCAAGTGGCTTGTTTTAAAACTGTATTAAATACCTCGTGTGTATCTCATTTCAATATTCATTCAAAACCTGCTTATTAAGGATGAGGATTTTTTTTGGGGGGGTGAATGTTCATTATCGTTATATTCTGGATATCTTGAAAACACAAAGTGTTATTTTATATAAAATATATATAATATTTTATAACTAATTTATCATACATTGTTTCACTTGGTTCCTCTCACATCCCTTGTTGTCTTGAAACAAGCAGTCTTTCCCCTCTGTTAAGAGGTAAAACTAAGCTCTGTTCCTGGTCACAGAACCAATCAGTGGAAGAATCTAGATTATTGTTTCTGGAGTCATCTTTTCCTGCTAAAGCATGCCATTCCTCCCCCGAGAGCTGTGATCCTGCTCTTCTAAAGTGGCACCCCAAATGTTGATTGTATAAAAGGGCTTACAGGGGAATATGCTGGTGGCATCTGCTCCTTAGCAGTAGGCTTCCTTCTTACCAAGAATATCTCATTTCATTTTTATAATAACCTTTTGCAATGAATGCTAACACTAGTCCAGTTTTACAGAGGGAGAAATGAATAATCAGAGAGATTCACTAAGTTCACGCTCTGCAGGAGCTGAGTGGTGGAAAGTGGGCTGAAATCCGACTCGGACCCCAGACTGCAACCACCCACCCATTTTTCTCCAGTCTTGGGAGTCTGTAGCTCTCAAGGATCCCGCAGCTGATCTGTACCACTGATCTGATAAATGATGAGTTTATTGGGCATGAGCAATTTCTGCCTCATCCTCTGTGATGTCTTCACTGCTCAACATCTAGCAGCTTAGAATGGGATAACATTTATACACTTTACTATTTCAAGATATCCAGAATATAAGGATAATGAACATTCACCTCCAAACAAAACAAAACAGGACAGCAAGATTTTTCTGTTTAAACTGCATCTCACTCTACGGTCAGAAGGAATATCTAACTGAAAATTTTTATGTTATAATACGTAGGATGAGATACAAAGAAGGTCATCTTGGGGTCTCAGAGAAAGGTTTTGTGTGCACAGACAGAATGTGGTGAATGTTTCTTTTAATATTTAATGTTTAATGTTTTTAATTTATTATATTTATTACAATCTTTAATCAAAACATAATTCCATCATTTCCCTATTTATTCCTTTCCCTCCCTTCCACTGCTCCTATGCCTGCTCCCTCCCACCCCCATACCATCCCACTCCCTCAAATTGATGACCTCTTTTTCTTTGATTATTATTTCATATATATGCATAAATATATTAAGACAACCTGTTGGGCCCATTTAGTGTGACTTCTATGTATATGATTTCAGGACTGACCATCTTGCATTAAATAACAATCAGGGACCTAACCCTGAGAGGCTAATTATTCCTCTCCCAGTAGTCAGAATCTGCCTGTCACTCCTTGTCTAGGTGTGGGACCCCATGGCATTTTCCACTTCTTTATTAGCATTAGTAATTGTCTATTATGCTGACACTGTTCAGGACTTTAGGTAGCCCCTTCTAGGAGACATGGTGTCACTGTGACTTCCTGGTCATCTGGCTCTCACAATCTCTCTACCCTCTCTTCTATGATGTTTCCTGAGCATCAGTTATAGAAGCTGTGCTGTAGCTATATCTGTTGACAACTTCAGGAATATATTCTTTGTTCATTGTTGTGGAAACCAACTGACAATAGAACGGCCAGTCTCTAAGCCTTAATTGGCTCTAATTCACATTAACGATATTTGAAGTACAGTGGATGGCCAATATGAGTTTAGGAGGAAAATAAGTGAATCCAGGAATGAGATCAATCCTTATAAGCAATATCAGTATATAAAATGGAGTCTCTTTACAACAATACACAGGTAACAGACCACATCATGTAATGTCATAGCAAATGGGGGCACTACTAATGGTTATGCCAGGACACTATAAACAGCCAATGTGGATGATGTATAAGAGACCCTTGCTTGATGGAATGGGTGGAACATGGGGAAAGCCACATCAAAATAAATATGAATGACTGAAGGAACTGTGAGAAGGAAAGTGGATGGTGAGAAGACAAGACCATGACATGCAAAGTCAAAAGGACAGACACACAGACGAGGTGCACATGGACAAAGAGCTAACAGGGATGTCTGCATGGAACAGTAGATTTGATAGAAGTCAATGGTGTTTAAGCTTAGAACCTTCCAGGGTCTTAATATGTGCCCTATATTTTGTAAATTATGAAAATAATGATTCACTGTATTTTACTTATATTTTAATTATATTAAAAAAAATCCATCACATTGTGTGCTGCGTTCCTGCCTGCACAAATGAGCCAACTTCACATCTGCACTTGGATGCTAGAATATTCTGTGGAAAGCAGTGTGCTCTGAGCTTTACCAGGAAAGTAACAAGAGTGGAACACGGTGTGCATCAGAGCTCAACAGAGAGATAACACTACTAGCTTGTCCAGAGGGCAGGACTGGATGCTAGTTGTAAGGTTTTGATTTGTTTGTCTGAAGTGCAGATGAATAAGCCCATGGCCTTCACCTCAGTTTTGGAAGTGTTCATTTAGCTCAAAGCACTAGAACACGTTTGCACAAGTGTGTATCAACCCTCAGGTATCCCCTTGCTTTTCCAAGACAAATCCTTGCTGTGCCCTTCGTTCTAACCACAGCCGGGTCCTGAATGAAAAACAGAAGAAGGTGACGACGACAAAGAGTTGGAACTTTCTCAAACACGTGTTGAGATTCTCCAGAACCAAATGCCAACCTGTGCCAAGGCACCTGAAAAGCGCTACCCACCAGCTGCCTCGCTGCCTTAAATTGAACCCGCGGAGGGGAGATGACAATGTCTTCCTCAGAACAATGCAGCACTGAGAACCAAGTGGGAGGAATTGGTGCCAATCACACAATGTCTGTCACCTTTTGAGAAACTGCAATGAGGAAACCCAAAAGTCAAGTTGAAAGAAGACAAATTAAGCAGATTAAGATTTGACACATTGCTGAATACCTGCTGATGAAAAACGAATTCCTTTTAACTTTCTTATTGTCTTTTTGTATAACACATTTTAAAAAAATCACAAAACATTTTATTAAAGCGTGAAGAGTATCTTTTAAAAACCCTTGTTCTGATATGAAAAGAGACATGTGAGGCTTATTCTCTGAAAATCGCAACAGCTCAGTCCTGAGACTGTTTTTGATCTTTGCTGTTTAATTCCTGTTTTCTGAAGGTTTAAATAATTCACACGGAAGCTGAGAGCAAAGCCATAGCCAGGCCTCTGTGGAGACCTGTTTGTTCTGGAATATTCCTTTACACTGTGTGAATATATGTCACTGGGATTGGTTTAATAAAAAGCTGAACAGCCAATAGCTAGGCAGGATTTCCAGACAGAGAGAATGCTGGGAAGAAGACAGGTAGAGTGGCAAGGAGACACCAGGATGCAGAGCAAGTGCAGGGTCTTTAAAAAGTAAGGGTAACTGAGCCACATAAAAGAAAGTAAATTGAATAGGAATGGGTTAGTTTAACTTGTAAGAGCTAGTTAAAAACTAGCCTAGCCCTAGAACTCACAGAGATCCACCTGCAAGATCAGCCTGGTCTACAAAGTGAGTTCCACTACAGGTTCCGAAGCTACACAGAGAAACCCTGTTTCAAAAAACTAATAATAAAACAAAAAAACAAGCCTAGGCTATCAGTCAAGCCTCCACGTCATTATTGAGGAGCCCACGATCCCAACATAACTCCGCCTACACCTGTTATTGCAGTCCAGCGACAGAGCAGAGCAGCAAAGACCCAGGCAGCTCTGTAACCTGAATGTTTTCCTCACACTAAAGCACAAACGCTTTCAGGGTGATAGACTGAGTCATTCTCCGTGACCAGCAGATGTGACAAAGCCACAGAGCTACACAGATTTACAAGTTTGATTGACATTCAGTAATGTACATGTCAAATATCACACAGAGATGACTGGAGGCAGCCTAGGAACAGTCACAAGTCCACACAGTCCAGAAAAGCCAGCTCAAAGACACTGTGGGTATAGGCTCACATCCAAGCAGAGCCATAGGTTGGCTAGTTGCCATGGAGACAGGCTAGTTTCCATGCCCAGTTACTTTACTGCTTCATGCATGTTCCCTGACATCCCTGGTCCTCTGATGTGTTTCACCAAACCATTGAGATATAACATGTCACTCTGGGTCGGGCACCTAAAATATCTTACATAATATTAGGGGAGTGTTAGAAAGAAAACTTCCTGGCTTTGGTGGGTTTGAAAATAAACCTTTCTTTTCCAAGTTAACTCACTTACTAGGTGAAAGCTGAGGTAATAACTTCTATGTAAAATATCCCTGTAAAATATATGGAAATTTGATAATTAAGTGAACAATTCTCTCAGAAGCTTCTGAAAATGATGCATTTGAATGCTGACAGTTAAATATATTTTTCAGATGAACTGCAGCAATTCTGAGACCTGAATTCCCCACTGCAAACTGTTAGCTTCTGAGGTTCCCTTTGTCTCTCTCAAGATCAACATTAGGACCTCTTGCCAAAGTGAGAGACAGTGAGAGAAGGGGACAAGAGCCACTCAACCAACTTTATTCTTTGTAAAGTGTTTTGAAGGGAAGCTACTTAGGAACACTGGCGTCTACAATTTGGGACAATGTAATGAGACGAGAGAAAGCAGGGGCAGCCTTGAAGTCAAAGGGAGACCTGCAGGTAAGAGTATTAGGGAGCTCAAACACGTCACCCACAAGTTAGTCAGAGAAACTTATTCACAGCTTCCCATCTATAAACAGACAGAGAGGGGACCAGTGCCCAGAGAAGTGTGCAAAAACCTCACATTCGAGCAACGTAAAGCTTCACGTGGCAGACTCACATGTAGGCTTCTGAGAGTAGTTCTCATATTTAAAAGAAAACTGTTTGACGTTATTATGAAAAAGAAGAATTTTTTATATTTATAAAGGAAAGCAATGAGCATAACCTTAACAAGATTAAGGTGTGTGGTAGATATTAAGAAAATCATAAAACTCTCCTAAAAATTACACACCTTACTAAAAAGAGTGGAACGACACGAAGCACACATTGGCAGGAAAACCTACAAGGCATCCATTCTCCTTACCTGACTTTATGCTTGCCTTCCTCTCCATGAAAGATCAAAAGACTATTATACAGAGCTAGACAAAGAGGCCACAATGAAAGCAAACAAGCAAGAATGACTATTAAAAAAATAAAACAAGAAGAAGCACAATGGGTCAGGCAAGTTGAAGATAATATACCTTATATAAAATAATATTATAAATTATTTTGTCTTTATAAGTAAAAAAGGTCTATGCAACTTGAGTGGTTTATTTGAGTGCACAAATACACAGAGAGACAAATGGAACAAAAAAAAAAAAACAACTCCAGAAGCTGCTGCCTTGTATGTGGAAGCGTGATACATGTATGGAGACACCAAGTCTCGGGTGAGAGGAGAGAACACGGTTGTCTTTCCCGCTGATACTGCAGACACTGATATAAAAAATGGCTCAGTGGGGTTCATTTATTACAATAGACTCTTGGAAACTCGAAGTAGATTAGAGACTAAATGCAAAATCTAAACGACATTCAGAGGAAGAAAATGAGGATGTTTCTTCATTAACTCAAAACATGTAAAGACTCTTCACTGGAAATCAAAAACAAAGCAACAAAACTAACTATTGATAAATTCAGCAAAACACGAGGCAACTATCAAATCAAGCCCATATGTTGTTATTTATCCTCAGCAGACAAAACGTGAAAATCTAATGTTCATGGGGCTCCAAAACTAGAGAGAAAAAAGATAGAGATGGGACAAAACGTCATAATAAAATGTAGAAAAATAAATCAAAGTCAGCAACCAGCACTGGGCAGGAAAATTAGAGGTGCAAGTACCAAGTTCCAGGGGAGCCTGCAGTACTCAGTGAGACCCTGTCCCGAAAAAGAGGAAAAAACGTAAAACATTCTTTAAACCAATATGCAAAACCCATCCTTGCACATAGACACATGCTAAAATAGCTTCTCCTGGGGTTGGTCAAAATGCAAGGGCTTGCCAGAAGTACTACCATCCCTTTGTCTCTTCCTTGTCCCACCATAGCTACAACATGTGCAAACCAAATGAAATGAAATGTAAAATAAACATATATAGAGAACTATGGAATTATTTTCCACAACTTTCTGTAGCACTAAGATTTTCTGCTCTCAGCCAAAATGGAAGGAAGAATGCGAACAGGACACTGAGACCTTGGGTTACTGTATATAATGTATACTGTATATAATGTATACTGTATATAATGTATACTGTATATAATGCTGAGTTCTCTGGAAGGAGAGATGAAAACAGAAAAATAAAACAGTGATTTACTGTATACAATACTGAGTTCTTCTCCAAAGCCTAGGCCTTTGCATAACTTTCAGTTTATTAAGTAATAATAAAGTCAACCAAGGTGAACTCTGCCTTTATAGCCATGCGATACCGGCTACCCACTGCTTGCCAGGCCTCGCCTCCAGACCTGCCCCATACCGTGGGCTTGCATGCGCATCAACCTCCACGTGGGAAGAGTTACACAGCTCGGTGGGCTGAATGAACACTCAGACGCTCATCCAGCAGGGAGTTTACGAGGCTGCAGTCTGGTCAGCAGACAGTCCTGAAAACGAATCAAAGCTCAGAAAAATTGAATTATTCAATTTCCTTCTGGCTGTTTTCTTGCCTTGGCCATCCCTGAGTCTTTAGCTGTGCGATCCTTGCCTCCTCTGCACTTTCTGCTGAACCCCCAGAGTCCTCCTGTTGGCCTTCAGCCTTGTGAACCACGACAGGAGGCCTCCATCCAGCTGTGACAGCTCGCCTGAAGGATGGCTGTGTTCGGAACAGAATCAGTTCTGACATTAGCTCTTGCTTCCATTCCAGCAACACATAAAATCCCATGTCAACCAACAAGGTGACATTCTGATGCTACGTCTGCCATTGTTCAAGTTGAGTAAGAATGTCAACCTCTCAGAAAGTTGATGCTAGCAAAAAAATCTGCCCCTCAGCCAGTAAGGACCAGAGACACTTAAAACATGTAAGTGTCAGAAACAGGACAGAAGCAAAAGGCAACTGTAAAAGGAAATGTCATGTATGTAAGCATCCTACCTCAGCCGGGCGGACGGGAGCGCAGGGACAGCTTTGTGAAATGTGTTCTCTATAATTCAATCTGGTACGCTTGGATCAGAGCTCTGCAGGATAATTGGCTTTTTTAGACACTCTGAACCAAAGTACCCAGGTCTGTCAGTAGAAGATCAGGTGTTGGACCTTTCAAAATATTATTCATAGTCACTAAAACCTCTCTGGGAGAAGCTCTGCAGCCAACGTGGAACACATTAGACCACACTGTGAGATTGAACTGACAGGCTGGTCTCAGGGGCAGGCACCAGCTGCATGTGGCCATGCAGCTCCCAGAGTCTCCACGAGCCTTCCCAGAATTCCTTGCAGGGGCCATCCTTGTCCAAGAATGAGGAGGGAATGAGCTTCTACAGGAACTGAGGAGCGCTTGAACAGGGATGAAATGCCCAGATGTTTCACTGCTGTGTGCCGATAAGGCAGGGTATCTTCTGTTCCCCAGCTTGTTGCCCCTAAGTGGTAGGTATACCTAAGTTCACCTCGCCATGGCACAAACGCGCAGTCCTAGTGGGCTGCATCACTCTACAACCAAGAACAAAAGCTTTATTTTCCACCTACTCATTAGTCATGTTTGCTTCAGCTGGATCTCCCTCACCTAGGTTACCATCCTGACCTATTCTGGGTTGGTAGGGACTATTTTCTCCCAAATCCCATCTCATTCCTTAGACCCACAGTGGTGGCAAGAAAGAAATCTGTGGCTGGAAGCTGCAGGAGACGGCAGGCTCAGAGGAATGGCTGCAGAAAGCCCAAAGAAGGGGCAAGAATGAAACCCTGCTGCTTTTCCACAAGGGGTAAAAATCCCAGACAGTCCTGTGGTGAACTGAGCCCAAACAAATCCTTCTTTCAGAACACATTTCATTTTTTAAGGTCGTATTTATAAAAAGAAAAAAATTCCTTGATTTCCTCATGGGGCTCATTCTCAGCCATCAAAAATTCATTTCCAGGGCTTTTGTGCAGCAAGAGGCAAGACGTGCTTACATTAAAAATATTGTCACACTCTGGGGGAGGCAGCCAAATAGCTCACAGAGCCCTGTGACTCCATCCACCTCATAAGTTCTAATTTCCCATCACAACCTCTGGTGAAAGACGTGAGCCTGTTCCCTCCTTACCACCCTGAACAGAAAGTGCAGGAGGCAGGCTTTCTTTCTGATCCGTGTTCAGACTCTTTCCTGAATTCTCTGCAGTCACCTTGCTGTGAGACGCTGTGTTGATCTTTCATAAAAGAGAAATGGCACTTTTCTCTCAGTTACTTTAACGTTTACATCCAAAGCTTCTATGATGATCATTCTCCGGTCTTATATCTTGACTGCCCTGGGTTTCATTGGATGGGGAGGCCCAATTCTCTCACAGGGAGAGAATGCAAACACCCACAGTTAACCACCCCCTGTAAAAATGGGCTCCAAGGTGGCTGCAGTACAAAAAGTGGGGTGAAAAGGGTACCAGCTGGGTGGAAGGTGCATCACATTCATAAATGAAGAGACTTAAGATGAGGGGCATCTCTTCAGTGTGACCTTGGTCATCTGTACACGGGTCTTCAAAGACATCACCACCACTCTTGTGAAGAATGTGTTAGCAATCTTCCTTATATCTGGAGGCCCAAAAATGTGCACCTGTTTCCACCTTGTCTGAAGGTCAGAGAGTTTCAGCTTGCTCAAGGTTGTTGCCATTCCACCCTGACTAAAGGTCAGAGAGTTGGAATTTACTTCTGTTCCTTCAAGGTTATTTTCTGTTTCTACCCCAAACAAAGGTCCCACCTAGATTTAGGTCCAGAGAGAGCTGCTCTCTCAGGGTTATTGTCAACAGGTGTGTCTAATAGCCAGTCCTTGTACTTCAGGAATAGAAAAGCAGGTACATTTTTTATCCCAAACAAAAGACTAAGGATACAACTAAGCTCTTACTCCCTTAAGGAAACAACAATGACTTGCACCCAGGGAGTGGGTTTGCCTGCAGAACGTTTTGGTCTAGGGTGTGAGCATGACTTTTCTTGTACTACCAACAGAATGTTTAACTTTGGATGTGGCCTGCAACCTTCAACTAATATGTTCACTTCCTTGTGCCACATTAATACAGTTTTTTAATCTTACTCCTACCTTTTGGGGTCGAGGTAGATTAAGCAAATGGAAAATAAATACGGGAATTTCAGTATTTACTGGAACTCCTTCCTGGTACTATCCATGGTTTCTGCTCTATTATTTTCACCTGTGTCTTTGTTTCCCTTACTATTTTTCTAATCCCTGTGCCCCTGCCCTGGTAAGTGGTATTTTTGTCAGAGCAGATCTCCAAAACTTATATGGATGTCTTCTAGTAAAAATGCTAATGTTTTGTCTTTTAACTAAGAGGTACACACTATTCACCAAAATTGGCACTGCCGACAGATAAGTTCGCTGAGGACCCAAGAGTCGGGCTGTATAGAAAATACAAAGGTGAATTCAAATGGCTGTTTCATGTACACCAGAAACTTGCCAACACGTGTTTTGGGCTTTCCAGAAAGCACAGCAAACTGAAATTGCAATGCCCATGAATGTCTGGGAGAGAGAATTAAGGTTCATTTTTATTGAATTATTTCCCAAACACAGTAGTAAGATACCTGTAGGAGCACATAAAACATACTCTTTGGCATCGGTATTAATGTGCAGATTAAAAATCTAACCACTCCTAACAGTGCACTTAATCTAAATGTCATATGCATTAATATTCAACAGGTATTTGTCATTGTGTTAAACTCAGGAATTCACTGAGATTCCAAAGAAATATGCTTATATAAACCAATATTATTCTGCAAAGGACTGCTTTGCTTTTTAGCAAACAAAAGCAAATAAATACACAATCTTCTATGATTTTCCTTCCATATTTTGCTCTTCAGTCAACAACAGAGAACAAGTCCTAGAAAGAAGTAAACTAGGGCTCTGGGGAATGTAAGGGTCCACAGAATGCATGCCACATGATCTACAGTCCTGTCCACCTTCTCTGCTCAAGCTGGAGCTTGTAGCTCTCTAGATGTGGTGAGGGGAAGGGCAATTTTGCTTAAGCAGAAGCACCTGCCACAGGCTCAGCAGTCACTACTCTCCTTCCCCCTCTTCCTCCCTCCAGCCCCATCCTCTGAGGAGAGAAGGGCTACTACTGCTCATGACTGACAAGCCACATCATCCCCTACTTCTTCGGCCTCTCCTGTTCCCTACTGGACACATCAGGATCAGCTCCTGACACATAATGTGTTACTCCAACGCTCTCCTTAGCATTTACACTTCCATGGTTCTAAACAGTCACTTGGAATTTAGTTCCATGTCTTACAAATGTTTTCCTTTTCATTAGTCCTTGCCCGCTGCTTCAAATCATTGACCTCTCAAGGGAACATGAAGAAACTGGGCTAGAATATGACCAATGTTCCCTCAAGTCAGACTCACTACTTCCGTGTGCCCTAGAAAATGCAAGTACTCTAAAACTACTCGAACTTAATCTAGTTTAGCAAAGAGCTGAGTGCCCAGTGTGTGCCCAGTGTACTATCCAGTAAGCATCCAGAAGAGGAGCTGGATGGGTTTGCTCCCAGACAGGCTCGTGAAGTTACATCTCCATACACAGGGCTCTGAGGGGCTGTGCAGGCATCACATATTAGACCCTCAATGTACGAAAAGGAAGAGATAGATATGTGTTATTTACATTAAACAAAAACATTCACATAAATAAATTAGCAATGTAATTTGCAATTGCTAAAGCCTGAAGTAATAGTAAAGCCCATGTACAACGTGAGAGAATGTTTCTTTCTGAAAGGAATCATGACGCCTTCACAAAATGCCCATCCTGGGCTTGAGACGAAGTGTCTCCATGAGTCTGAGGCCTGGGTTGTACCGGAAGATAAGGGAGTGACAGGTGATCCTGCCAAGCACCCGGAGGAGCACCCTCTAGACAAAGCAACTTGAAAACCCCCAGAAGTAACATTAATATCAGGCTGAAGAAGCAGATCATGACAATTGAGATTTTTAAGCTCTGATTCATGACTCGATCAACACTACAGCTGCTGTTTTCATTTGTTTTTCTGAAAATTGAAATCGAGGCCCTGGTTGGCTTTCCTTATGTGTTCTGTATTTTAAAGTATACATAAATGCATGAGAGAAAACTCTTTACACAAGAATTCCTATTAATAATTACGGAAAGCAATGCCTTAATTTGAAATCAGAATTTTACAACCCTTAAAAATGGCTTTCAGGGCAATGGTAGCCTAAAGCTTGTGATGGAAAACCAAGAGAACTTTATAATAGATGGATAAGATTCAAAATACCTAAACTGCACCCCAACCAATTTTAACACCTCTGGAAGCCGGACTGCCAGGTGTCACCTGCTGCGGTGTGACCTGAATGTACACATTATCACTAGCAACATATTCGTGCCAAAACTTCAGCTCACATCAGTGAACCCGCTGGGGAAGTTTCCCTACTCAAAAAAAATATATATACGGACTAAGAAAATATGTAGAAGAGCATCTTGAGGATGCGATCGTTCAATATGCAACACAGGAAATTCTAGAGAAAATTACTTCAATTCTTTAGCTCATGAATATCAGAACAAACGTAAGCTGGAGAACTGGTAAGTGCTAGGGAAAAACTATCTTTACAAAGCATGCCCCAGGACATTTTGAAGACTCTTCCTCTGTCGAATGTAACTTATTTGAGATGTTTGAAAACTAAATGTAGCCTTAGGGTGAGATGATATTAGGAAACTGGTAATATTGAGCTTGGTGGTTATATTTCAACAGAAATATTTGCGTGAAAAATAACATGATGTTGGATTTTAAAATGCTTAGTGAAACTTGCAAAGGAGTACTAAAACAGTGAAATACTGGTAGTGGTTGAAACTGGATGTTCTGCGTATGAAGGTCCATTTGTATATCCTGTTGTGCACATGACTGAGCATTCCCACAGTAAAACCATCTAATAGATAGGCATATATTACACGGCACCCACAATGGCAGACGTGTTACTCTACAGTAATTGTAATGGCAGCACCTGCACTGCTCGGAAAACATTTGGCATCCGAGGCTAGACAGATGCAGAGAAGGAATTGGGCTGAGAGTCTAAACCAGTATGATCCTGTGCTTGTTCTTCCCCTAAAACATTTTCATGACCTTGAGCAAATTGTGTGTGTGTGTGTGTGTGTGTGTGTGTGTGTGTGTGTGTAGCAAAGGGATCTTACCCAGACCTTTCTTCTCTCAGTGCTGGGGTCAAAGGATCTCTAGATTATTATAAGATGACACCTGATGTAACTCTTCAGGGTGACACTACTCTATTGAATTCCAGCATTGCTCTTGTGGGCGCTTCATGTATTTGTGGGAGCAGATCTTTTATGATGATACCTCTATGATGTCGAGCATACTGTACTTCCTGATAAACCATTAAACAAGAGAAAGGTCATTGTAAATGCTAATTCCAGAAATAGACATGCCCCTCCCATACAGATGATCACATGATCATCCTAGCACTGCCCAGATGGCACCATTAGCTTGCTTTCTTGCATGTTGCTTACGCATGTGCAGAGCGGCGCTTGAAGAACCTACGACATCAGGTGTCTGCACACAGGCAGAAACCACGCAATAGTAACAAGTGAACTGAGGAGCAGAGCCAAGAGGCCGCTAAGGATTTGCGAGACGGAAACCAATCCCAAGAAAATAAGAATAGACCAGACGTGAGGCTGTTTGGGGAGCACAGCCTCCACTAGTCGGCAATCTGAGCTCCTTGCAGTGACCCATGAGCTGCAACTGCTGACCTTCTGACCACCAGCCATCCCACCATGCAAGCTTTGCCCCTCAGTGATCATTCAAAAACCAGGCATGGGATCTCAACACCAGAGAAGTTTGGGGAGGTGACAGAAAGATCTCTAGAGCTCGCTGATCAGCCATTCTAGCCAGTCAGTGACACCTGAGTTCAGTGAGAGACACTGCCTAAAAATGAAGGTGGAAAAAGAGGTAAAGACTCTCAATATGGGCCTCCAGCACCTACACATACATGCAAGTGTGCACACAGCTCCACACGACACACATACACACACATAAATAAAAGTTCCAAGTAGGAATAAAGCCAAGCTTTTTTAAAGGAAAAGTTAAAGTCCCATGCCCTGGTACAGGGAGAAATCCTTCTTAGAAGAGAGATTCTGAGGGTGGGAGTTGCCGGGAGAGACATCTGTCTTCTTCTCTCTTAGCTGTCACAGTCATGGCAGCCCCAGGCCACCAAACGGACCTCATTTCCCTATATACATTTAGTGACATTGATGCTGAGATGCCGCAAGCCTACAGTGACGAAGACACCAAGAACCTTGGTGGCCCCGAGGAACAGGGTACTTGGTGATCACCAGTTAAGCACAAGCTTAGAGCATGCTACGCAGAAACTGTAGCAAACTTACCCTCCACACACACCGACCATGAAGCCCGAATGGGACCTGAATCCATGGAGGAGCACAGTGCCTTACACTAATGCTCAATCCATATCAGGAGGACGAGTGAAAAAGAAAGACCAAAAATCGATACTTCATCTTTTCTTATCTCAGCCAAAGAGCTGGCATTGGATAGCTGGACACAAAGGGGGTACACATTTCGTTTCTCTGAGAATCAGGGTGTCAAGGTAAGGCAGGGGAAATAGCTGCTCCTTTCCAGTTATTAGCCCTGCATTCTCCACACCACAGTCCGAATAAATTGTAGGGAGGCACTTGCCTGGAGGCCAGCTGTCCAGTGCTACCTGTGACCGTGAAACAAACTGCTGTGGGAGGCTTCTGGCTCACTGTAAATACTAGCTGACCACAGCAATACAGACATCTTCAGCTACTAATACAAAATACAGATAACATTCGTTATAAATTGACGTAAGTAAAATATAATTCAAAGTCTGCAGGTGAGAAGCAGGAAAGCTCTTGTCTGTTTGCTCAAGAAAGCTGTAAACACGACAGTGATGTCAACACCCGGTCTCAGTGAGACACAACACCTTCAGGAAAGCTCTTTTGAGACCCCAGTCAGGAGTCAAACCCAACTCCTCCATAGGAGGCCTTGGTGTCCTCAACCTCAGTAACTTTCAGCAGTAGGCAGGCCACATCTTTACCTGTTTTCTCTGCTGCTTCTAGCTGGCCATGCTAGAAGGAAAAACAAGCTATCTTCATGTTGAGAAACTCATGGGACACGCAGCAAGGAAGTGGTAGTAGGATTCGTCCCAACACTAGCCTCTCCATTCTTTATGGACAGGGAAGCATAAATAAACCATCAGACAAACCAGGAGAATGGGTTCTGAAAGAGACTAAAGGAGACCCTGAGGCGAGTCATGCTGCCAGGTGCCTCCACTTAACAACAGAGAAGGAGTTGGAGAGCCACGGGGTACGGAGGTACGAATCTCCTGACCAGCAGGGGGCGCAGATCTGTGGCAAGACGTGGAAAGTATGGGCGTGGAAAGAAAAACATGCACGGGAAGGAAAGTGAACCCAGCAGGAGAGGTGATAACAGTGTGGGGTGCCTGCGAACAAGGTGGCTATAAGAAAAGACAGGGGAAACCTGGAACCAATTATGAACCTTTGTTTATAGCAGGAATGGCTTTAAGCTGGCCACGCAATTGTTACGTGACAGCCACGGTCCCGCTGGCTCTTCACCCTGGTAATACTGTTCCTTCAGTTCCCATGAAAAGCACATCCTGTTAGTTAAGCCTCCGCCCTGCAGGCACAGGAAATACAAGAGCGCAGCGGCATCTTACTGAGTTTTCTTCTGTCCAACAGGTGGCGTCTTCCTAGACTTCTAACTGCTGGTAACGTCAGCCTCCGGGTTAGCCAAGCCACATGCACCAAACAACAGTCTTCTTTTACTTGCTTCAGCTTCCTATAAACAAAAATTAAAGCAGCATTTGGTTAGCAATTGGAAACATGTATCAAAGGGAGTAAGCTTAACTCGGAACAGATTTCCCTAACCATCTCCGCTGTGCATACTTAGGAAGAATGTATCTTTTATTTGTAGCAATGCAAATAGGCATGATTGAAAACATGTGTGTAACAGCTTTCCCAGCCTGCTCTTGCTCTTGAGGGATGAGATAGATCCCTGTAGAATCCTGAAGAGATTACTGAACTTCCATTAGCTTTGGTGTGAAAGACAGGCGGTCCTGGGACCGACATAGGAAAGTCCTACAAGAATAGCCCTTTTGGTGGGAAGACAGCGGGTCTGCTGTTTTAGAGCCTCTGGTTTGGGGTGTAGTGAATGCACGTTTTCTGTCACCAAGAGCAGGAGTGCTTCAAGATGCCAATAGATGGGTGAGGGTAGGGATGCCATCACTCTATCGACAAAATGCCTGTCGCACAGTGTAAAGATTTGAACTTGGTTCCCCAGTAACCACACAAAAGCCAAGCACGGGATCTTAACCCCAGAGCACTCTGGGGAGGAGCTAGAAAGCTCTCCAGAGCTCACTGTAGCCAGTCAGTGAACTCTTACGTTCACTCAGAAACACTGCCTCAAAACAAGGGTAGAGAAATGCTGTGATACCTTGTTTGTACTCTAACAAATAAAGCTTGCTAGATCACAGAGTGGAGCTAGCCACCACTTTACCATGGAGGCTTGGAGGTCTGTACAGACAGACAGGAAGTAATGGAGAGAAAAATATAAGGTGGGAGGAGACATGAGGTAGGCCCTTTTCGGCTAAAGAATTAGCAAGGTAAGAGCACACTGTGGCTTGCTCCTTGGTATCTCTGATCTTTCAGCACTTACCCCAATATCTGGCTCCGGGTTTTTATTAAGACCAATTAGAATTCGGGCAATAGAGAAAGACACGCAGTTGGGCCTCTAGCCCCTACACATACGAGAACACATGTTCACTCACGTCCCCGAACACAACACACAGACACAAATAAAATTTCAGAGTAAAAATAGAGCTAAGTGTATCAGAGGGAAAAGTACATTCCCACGCCCTGGTACTGGAGAAACCACTCTGAGGGAAGGAGGTGCCAGGAGAGACTTCCAATTTCTGTCCTGGTGCCCTTCTTCCCTGTTAGCCACCTAGAAGTATTTCACATTTTGCTTCCCAATCAAACATTAGGGTAAACATAAAAAGGTTTTTCCCTTTAAAGGAGGAAATACATCGTCCTGTCTAAAAGTACATAAGGAAAACGGAAAGGTTCTGGTTAGAGATGCTTCTGAGTTCCTAGCGGGAAACAATGCACTGCCTTTTAGTTTTACAAGATGTAGCTATGAACTCGCCCACCTGTGAGAGTGTTCCTTGTGGAGGGAGCCACATGAGTAACTCGGATTTACTCCACGTGTTGAAGGGCCTTCTTTGTGTGTTGGAATTACTCCGCGTGTTGAAGGGCCTTCTTTGTGTATTGGAATTACTCCGCGTGTTGAAGGGCCTTCTTTGTGTGTTGCTACCCTGTGTGGCTGAAGTGGGAATCACGTGGGTCCCTTTCCTGCCTTCACATCCCACACACGCTGTATGTTCATGGTGGTGTCTCTCTGTTAGAAGTTCCCTTTTCATCTCTTCAAATCTACCAGTGTCGTCAGGGTCTGACTCAGACTCCCAGAGATCCTTCTCCGTTTCCTGTTTCCTCCGTGGCTGCACCCTTCTCTGTGCTCTTACTGTGCAAGGTTGCAGGGTGGCGCTTAGAGGTTATCTCACTTCTTACACAGCTCTTACTTGAGGAAGTCTATGTCCTGTAATGTGGGTACAAATACCTAGGAGGTGCTTCCTCATAAAAGAGGACATCTTCTATTCTCTACAAGTCTTCAGGTGAAAAATGGAGAAAATGGGTCATTATTAGACTTGTTACCCATTACTTGGCTACAGAAGAGGGCAAAACACAACCAGAGATGAATGTCTGGGCTCATTTAGTGATGCTGTTATCAAAGCACAAATACATGGTGTCCTAGAGGAAAACTGAAGCATCCAGGCTGCTCAGCTGGAAATAAAAACGGAAAGCTAAGCAGGAACTTCGGTGGTGGTGATGCAGCTGTCCAGAAAGGAAGCCTTTAAAGAGCTTCTCATGAGGCCTACGAAAGCTGTACACTCTGTGCCGGAGGGCTAGTCTTCCAGCCTTTGGAAAAACAATCTAGCGGTCGAATAGAAATCCCAAAAGTGAAAATAAATGGCAAAATGTAAATCCTAAAGACTATGTTCTAAAGCCACTTTTAGTCAAAACCAGAGCCATCGTGGAGACTGGATTTATGGCAATATGGTGGATTATCTATCACAGAAAGACATGCTTCCTGCTAAAAATATATAAAATATAAGATAAATTTTGGATTAAAGCTTATTTTCACAGGCTTTGGAGATGGCCCATTTGGTAAAGTGCCTACTATACAAACAAGAGGACTCGAGTTCAGATTCCTAGAGCCCATATAAAGCTAGGCATGTCAGCACTTACCCATAACCCTAGGGTTAGTATATCTGGAGGAATGGACACAGAATATTTTTAAGAATAAAGGCAAACCTTGGTCAATAAGAGGGAGCCAGTGCTACTGGGAGAGTAGGGCTTAGGGGTAATCAATTTAAAATATGGGTATCCTGACACATACACAAGGAGACAGAATGTTGCTATCAGTTGGTATTAGCAGGAATTCTGCACCTACACATACACAGGTGCATGAACACACATCTGTGTGGCCACACACACACATACACACCATCCTGCACACCGACCTTCAAAGGCAGCAGGATGACCATTCTGCACACAGGTCTTGAAGGTGAACTACCATCATCTGTAGACCTGTGCCCAGGGCAATTGTTAATTATACTATCCTCCTGATGCAGAAAAAAAACACACACAAGCATTCTAGAAATGCTGAACCTCATCACAGTCGCCAACATCAAATGGTCATGAATTTCTGCATAATATCGTTTTATAGCCCAGAGACCCCACCAAATAAAAACACACACATACATATGCATATTTTCCTCTATAAAATACCAATTCACGTTGGAAAGCAACAGAGTGCAAGAAGAAATAAGTATCCTGGACAGACATCTTATGAAACACATAGATAACCCCCACCCCCAAAGAACTCAAATTAATTGAATAGGCCTTCAAAAAGATTTGAAACAGTTAAAGATAGGAAGGAAGGAAGGAAGGAAGGAAGGAAGGAAGGAAGGCAGGCAGGCAGGCTAAATTCTAACCAGGACGAGTTAAAAGCAGAAGTTGGGAGAACTTGAACTAAATAGAAATTCTCCAAATGAAAACCAATTTCATGTATAAACTCCAATACCAAACCTCAGCAGATACAATAC
The DNA here is from genome assembly GCF_018167655.1 of Microtus oregoni. Lineage (NCBI taxonomy): Eukaryota > Metazoa > Chordata > Mammalia > Rodentia > Cricetidae > Microtus > Microtus oregoni. Next base: position 12,119,771 of record NW_024543067.1, on the reverse strand, counting down.
AAGGGGCTTACAGGGGACTTGGAAATGGGAGGCAGAACACACTTCCCAGTTAGTGACTGCAGACTCACCTCAGAGAGATGAATGAAGAGAAATAAAAAATTGTTGTGGTATATGGAAAATATATCTATCCAAAGACTCATTAAATGTAAAAGAGGAAGACTATTAATCTGGGGAAAATGCTACTGAATGTCAGAACAGCTACAAGTAGAGACAATCCTATCTGCATTGTCTTTTTAAAATTAATAAACAAACCCCTTGCTTGAAATTCAAAGATTTTTTGTTCACCTAAAACATGTCTTTTTGGAAGTTGGAGAAAAAGGGAATATGCTAATCACATTATTTTTAAATTTAATTGAAACATCTTTAAAGCAAGTTTTGAGGAGGCGAAGAGTTCTTTGGGAATAAAAGGCACTAAACATAAAAATGACAAATTAGATCAATTAAAATGACAAAATCTCTTTAAGGACACTAAAAGATTTAAAAAGAAGTTGTAGAGCAGAAGAAAATAGTTTTCAGAGACTCTTCTAGTAAAGAGAAGGTATGTGAGCCATTTTTAAACTTCCCTAATTCAGATTAAAATGCTCAATTTAAAAATGGGAAAAAATTCAAACAGAACTTTAGAATTTTTTTAAACTGACAATGCCAACTGCTACCCAAATAGGCGAAGGGCCTTCTGTGCACTGCTGGCAGGAAGAAAGAACCATACAACTACTTTGAAAACCTGTCTGTTATTTAAGACACACATACGTATCTGAAGAGTAACTCCAGTCCAGAATACATACCCAAAATACACCAAACTGCCTGTAAACAAATATCCCAAGGCAATCTATTCAAAACTCGGGAAAGAGAGAGGAACTAGCATGTCCATCACCAGTAAATAACTGAACTGCTATGCTGTCCAGTGCAATGCAGCCCTGCTCAGCGGCATGGAGAAAGGCGCAGAAGTATGCCTAGATTGGATGAAACTACGAAGCCTTGTCCTTAGAGACAGAAGCCAAATACAAGAGGCCACATCATGAATATGACATCTTGGGAAAGAAGAACCATGGGAAACAAATCAGGGCAGTGACTTCTATGGGAAGAGGACATCAGAAGAGGGTCAAGTACGATGGACAGCTTATGAAGAGACAGAAACATCCTGCATCCTCACATCATTCCCTAAGTCACCTAGCCAGGAAACGCCACCATACGTAAGATAGTCCTTAAGAGTTCGGCATGGTTATATCATAACTGGCACATAAAAATTGTCTGCAGTTATGGAGTACAGTGTGATGTTTGAGTTCATCTGTATGTTATACAATGACTGAATTGGAGTAATTTTCCTACCCATCACCCCCAACACTTACATTTCTTTTCATGAGAACATCCAAACACCTCTCTTTGAACTAGTTTGACATATTCTACACAATATTGTTAACCACAGTCATCCTGCTGGGAAGAGATACATAAGCATGTGTCCCAATACAACGGTAAATTGGTTTATGCTTTTCCAGGAATTTAATGGGCAACAAAATGCTTCTGAAATTAAGAAAAAGTTATAAAAGTAGGGTTATGTTCAGGACTCTTGTCCTAAGAATCATTTGTTTATGTACTAGTGACATCAAGCTCTAATTTGCTTGTATAATAATTTATGAATTTTTCCTTGAATTAAAACACTTTTCTTATAAAAATAAAGGGACTTGTATATATTGTCTCTGTACACATGCAATATATTCAAACTCCTACAATTATTAAAATATTTATATGGGAAATATCTATAAATCTGCTCACTAAAAAGAAACTTCTTCAAACTCGTGGGAAAAAAACAAAAGGAAACATTTTAAAATAAAAACATTGATGCCTTCGTTTTGCCTCTCACTTTAATAATAATGGTTTTGAGTTCTACATTTTAATATTCCGGTAGATTTTAGTGGTATAAAGTTGCTTTGAAAAGGCTCCTAATACTCAGCCCTCCTGTATGGCTTATTATGGACTTTAGATTTCATCGTGACCACTGTCAGGAAACAGAGACTACAGTACATGGGACAGAGGCACGCTAATGCTCTACACAGGGCACCATGGCACCCCTGAGACTCAATCCTCCCCTATGGCTTATTATGGACTTTAGATTTCATCGTGACTACTGACAGGAAGCAGAGACTACCGTACGTACGCTAATGCTCCACACAGGGCACCATGGCACTCTTTTCTACAAGCTGTGCACCTAGAAGAAGGCCATTACAAGATACACCAAAAAAAGTCCATTTCAAGGACAACCAACTACAGAGATGGCCCCCAAGCTCTGCAGACACACATCTGATGTGAATATGCCTATAATTCCACAACCTGGACATCAGGTGCATCAGCTCTGGCCCTGATGCTCAGTCAGTGGTCCCCAGATGAGGAAGACACATCCTGGGAGGCTGGTTCCCTACCAGGGTCTACAAATGCAGTGGGCGAGTATGAATGCAGGGAGAGCTCCCTACCTCCTGAATCCTTCAGGCTGAGGCTCCCTGTCAAACTTATATTTGTATTTTCATTTCATCACCTATCTCCTTATTCTCTTTATTTCATAACTGTCCTTAGCACTTGTCTCCACTGTCAAATCACCTGACATATAGAGCCCCAACGTGCTCTATCATAATTAGTCCTCAGACATTAATATAATCAATTATATCCCAAGATAAACTGTTGTTATTAACTATTTGAAATGCTATAAACCTGGAACCCATGTGAAAAGGAAGGGTGCCTTTGGGCTGGAATGTCAGCAATGACAAGATGTGAGGCAGGGACCCTGGAAGTTTGTGCACCAGCTAGGCTGGCCCTGCATGGTGAAGCACCCAGGGCCCATAAGAGAGCCCATCTCAAACAAAGGGTGAAAGGTCCCTGAGGTGGTCCTCTGACCTCTGCATGTGTGCTGTGCGCTGTCACCTACACACGCGCACACAGTTACACATCCATTGACAACGTTAGATGAGGGTCGAAGGCACTAATCTCACTGGTTTTGAGAGAGAGAGAGAGAGAGAGAGAGAGAGAGAGTTTCTACTTCAATTCAGTCACATACCGAAGCAGAGTGGTGTGTGGCTTCCAACAAGCACAATTTTCCAGAACAAAGAAAGTATCATAAAAACATTAACTAAAGAAATTCTAAATAATGAATGTAATCTACCGTGCGCCAACCCATGTGGGGCTTGTGCCATGGTAGAGTTTTTGCATAGACAAAGCACACTAGAAAAGACCACTGTACCAACTGAAGTCAGCCAGACTAATCCTAGAGACAGTTTCTAGTTAGTCAAACCTGACTTCAAAAAAATGAACGCAAAATATTTTCAAGATGGCTTTGCTAATGTCTGTGATGGTTGCGTTTTCCGGCTCTGGTGTCTACCATCCAGGCAACCTCCAATTGCCGACTCCACAGTCAGAGAAAAATGGAAGCCCCGGGACGAAGGGTTCTCCTCTGTAGAGAATTCTAGCAAGAGGAGACACTGAGCAAGTTTGAATGATTAAAATGGCACAGACTTTGCCGAACTGAGATGAAAGGGGCCAAGAGGACACTGCCTAGACAGCACTCAGAGGGAGCGTGGTAAACACCGAATACGGTCAACAACCAAACTCACAAGATTTGGTCTTGTTTTGTTCTAGGTTTGAGCTATTCAATGTTTTCTCTCCAAAAATGCAAAAATAAGAATTACTGTTTTCACCTACAATTGTCTTCTCTCTCTCCTCTCCTCTCCTCCTTCCCTCCCTCCCTCCGTCCCTCTCTCTCTCTCTCCTTCTCTCCTCTGTCCTCTCTCCTTTCTCCTCTCTCTTCTCTTTCTCTCCTTTCTCTTCTTTCCTCCTTCCCCTCCTTCCCCTCCCTCCTCTCTCTCCTCCATCTCCTCCCGATTCTGACATCTGGAAACCACGGTAGGTGTATTTCTTGAGCAGTTAGACCACCTGAGCAATGAGCCAGTTCAAGGGTATTCAGGTTCAGTTGTTTGTAGTGGAAACAGCCTGAGCGAGCCCTCCCAATCAAAGCAGTGGTTTAATCTTTCTAGAATATAATTTAAATGGCTAAACAAGAAATGCTTGTATAAGAATTAATAAATCTCAAAAACATGACCATTCTTGCCAGAGGGTGTATGGTACATCATATCTTAATGCATATAGCTTGGTCCTGTGTATTTCATGACTCTAAATAAGTTCTCAGAGGGTGAGGGGAGAGTATGGACCCACCCGAAAAGCAGCTCACCCAGTGAGTATTTCCCCCCCTTATCTGCAGCTTTAAATCCTGAGACTAACAACACTCATTACGGATACCGTGCCTCTCTCTTGGGTATAAGTGTGCTTTAGTACTGTCTGCTTTTATAAACATTATGTGCTTAAAGCAGTGAACTTGAGTCCATAAAAGGCATTTAAAGCTGCCACTCTCCCATGGCCCGTGTCTGCAGGTCAGAATCGTATTTTTCATATTTTCAGAGGACTCACAGAGAGACGAGGGTCTGGTCTGGTTTGGTTTTGAAGACACCAATGATAAACTACACTTTCTTATTTACTTTGGCGATGGAGATTAATAGGACCCGATTTCCCCCAGACGTGTGTGTTATTTTATTATGTGTCTATCATAAGAATCTGGCCTTGAGGACAGCCGCTCCTCGCAGGATGACACACTCCAAATCTGCCTAACTATATTCCTGATTGATGTATTTACTCAACAAGTGTTGGTTTGCAGCCTACCCTCTCTGACTCAAACACAGAATTCTGTACCCAGTGCTATAATTACACCCTATTAAGTCTGCTTGAAGTGAAAGATACCACTGGGGTTCTGCTGGTGACCTCTGCTCCGCTCCTGGGTCTAAACTTTAAGTGTTTGATCCACATAGGTTCAGACATGGAAGCAGAGAGTCACTGAGAGATCCCGCGTGAAGCCAGACATCGACACGCAGCCCACTAACTTGGAGTGTCCCTATTCATTTTAGGAACTAGGCAACTGAGGCAAAGGTCCCTTTCCGACCGTAGGACCCGGGACTGAAAGTCCCTTCTTAAAGCGCGGTTGACCCAGTGCTAGGCCTGAAGGTCTAAGATTAGAGTGTACACAGAAGGCCAAACAACCCCAGGGAACTGCCTGAGCCTGGGCCCCTCCCAGCGTGGCTAAGGTTCAGCTCTTGCTTGCACGCTGAAAGACAAGAAGGGAGCCCGGACAGGAGCCAGATCTGATTTCCAAAATAAGCTGGAAATCCGAATTTTTATGTAAGATTTCTTATTCTTAAATGCTGGAAACATTCAAAACTTTAAAACATGCCATGTGCGCCAAACAAAACACGGTCTGTAGGCCACGATCCAAGCACTGGTCACTGTTTTGCAACATCTACTATTAAAAAAAAAAGTCAGTCTGAGGCTCCTCTTGGCTCATTTAACAGCCCCTGCAGGAGAGGAAACAAAATGACATTCAGAGTTGCCCCCATGTTTGTGGCGTTTCAAGTTAAATGTTCACTGCTGGGATCAATTTAGATAAACAGTAAAAATTGGAAACCTTTGTTTCATATGCATTACAAATATTGAGAGAGAAGCAGACAGAGACAGGGAGGCAGGAGCTACAACCAAGCTGGCCTAGAACTCACTATTCTGGTATATCCTCCCGAGTGCCAGTAACAGGTGTTCGTTACCACGGCTGGCTAGTTTCTGACTTTGAGGAATGAAAAGGACCAATAACGAAAGTGTCTATCTGGTCTGTCTATGAGGAGTCTGGTATGAGGGGAGGAGATGAGGAGGCAGGCACAGAGGACTAGGCCTCAGCATGTTAGATGAATGTCCTCCAGGGGGGGGGGGGGGGAGCTGCTTACTGTCTCCGGACTTATTCACTCCATCTGTCTTTTCCTGAAGTCCTGAGAGTAGAGGCTGACTGGATGGGCTGTGCAGAGTGTGTGGGAGCCGAGGGAGGTCCAGGCACAGTTCTGCTTATTAACAGAAAGTAGCATTGGCCAGTTGTTTTGTTTCTAGAGTTTATTCCTGTGTTGCAAATGTCTTCCATTGTAGCACCACAGCCATGCTGAATCACGTGTGGCCAGTGTGCCTCCTGCTCAGGTAAAGCCTGGCGTTGTACCCGTCACCTTCTCATTGCGGCAATAGAACACCATGACCAAGGCCGCCCATAGGCGGGATTGTCCATTTAGGCTGACAGTTCCAGGGAGAGAAGGGTCCATCCCCATCACAGGGTAACAGCATCCACAAGAAGACGGAACAGACGAGCAGTAAGTGAGGGATTTGTTAGTCACAAAGTCTACTCCCAGTGACAAACCTTCTCGAGTAAGGCATTACCTCCTAAGCCTCCTGAAACAGCATAACCAACTGAGGATCAGAACATGAAAGCAGCCACAACAACCACCACCCCAAACCGAGAGAATACAAATGAGCCAAAGACCGGGCTTCCATGGGACATTTTTCAAAGAGAAACATTTGATAGGCATTTAGACTCTGCCAGCCCCTTTACTACAATGGAATCTGTCTTCCATCATTGAGTGGTTTCCATGACAGATGCACAGATGAGCTCATCCCTGAAATGTGTGCTCTCTTTGTAAGCGCTTCAAGAGATGTAGGGGGAAAGCTCCACTGGTCTCTAAGATATCACTGCTTGATCGGTGTTCTCACAGTGTTTTAAATGAAGAGAAAAATGCTCACATCTATGTGTATGTAAGGGATGTATGTAGGGGTGTGTGTGTGTGTGTGTGTGTGTGTGTGTTAGTATGTGGGGAGGTTAAATGTTATGGTGGGAGACACGGGAAGCTGTATTTAGGGGTTAGATGTGTAACACATATACAAGGCGACACTCATGGTGATCCATTCTCTGTGTTCTGTGGTCCTGAGGTTAGCCTTGTGGGTACCATGTCTTGGGGCATCACAGCTCACCCCAGTCTCCAGCAACACAGCTGTGGGCATGAGCTGAGATGCCTGAGAAAGTCAGTGCCCTGGAGTGGGTTGCATACATGCAAGGAAAGAGTTACTAATACCTGGATTGGGTTGTGTGTGCACAAGAGAAAAGTTGCTAATACCTGGAGTAGGTTGTGTGTGTGCAAGGGAAAAGTTACTAATACCTGGAGTGAGTTGTGTGTGCAAGGGAAGAGTTACTAATACCTGGAGTGGGTTGTGTGTGCAAGGGAAGAGTTACTAATACCTAGAGTGGGTTGTGTGTGTGTGCAAGGGAAGAGTTACTAATATTTAAGCCAGCACTAGAGAGATCAGAATGCTGCTGTGGAGGACCTGACCGTGGTGTTTTGAGGAAGGAATATGGAAAATCTGGGGACTTTGAACTAGAAAAGGGCACCCCAAAAGCAGGATGTGATGCACGACCCACAATGCATTCCTAACCCTGAAGTTATGAATCACAATGTAGGCTTTATTCTCATGCTTATACACCTACGGCAACCCTAAATTTAGCAAATAGGCACAATAAGAGATTAGCAATAACTACTGTTAAAAATAGAAAAATTAGAGCAACATACTACAGTAATTTATATAGCTACGTGGATTCTCTCCATCCACCCATCTATCTGTCCATCTACTTCATCGTATTATACTGAGATGAGATGGGGTTGTTGGTACCACTATTAACCTCTGATACTGAAAGTTCAGAGAGTGAAACCATGGTAAGACAGTGCTGTTGACTTCAAACACATAAACTTAGCATAGGAGGAGGAAAGGATATGTGCACAGCCAAAATTTTCTCTTGCATGAACTTAAGAAAAGGAAAAAATCATATTCTGCAACACACACATGAATGCTTGCACACATGCACAAATTCACAAACAAGTGAGTGCCTTTATGTTCTCCTCTTCTGAATTCCTACTCTAAAATGTGAATTTTAAATTATTAAATAGATCAAATGGGCCACGTAATGGAGGAGGGCAGTTCTGCATACAGCGAACCTTCTAAGGGGAAGGGCAGTTCTGCATGCGGCACAGCTTCTAATGGGAAGGCAGTTTTGCATGCAGCACAGCTCCTCATGGGGGAGGGCAGTTCTGCATGCGACACAGTTTCTAACGGGGAGGGCAGTTCTGCATGCAACACAGTTTCTAATGGGGAGGGCAGTTCTGCATGCAGCGCACCTTCTAAGGCGAAGGGCAGTTCTGCATGCAGCACAGCTTCTAATGGGAAGGCAGTTCTGCATGCGGCACAGCTCCTCATGGGGGAGGGCAGTTCTGCATGCAGCACAGCTTCTAACGGGGAGGGCAGTTCTGCATGCAACACAGCTCCTATTAATAGCTTCATGCCTCAGAAACAGATGGTGACCTTCCTAGGAATGGACGGAGAGGGGAGGACCTAGGACTTACCACAGGGCAGGGAACCCTGACTGCCCTTTGGACTGGAGAGGGAGGGGGAGAGGAGTAGGGGGAGGGGGAGAAGGTTGGGAGGAGGTGGAGAAGGGTGGGAGGAGGGGGAGAAGGGTGGGAGGAGGGGGAGGGAAATGGGAGGCTGGGAGGAGGTGGAAACTTGTTTTTTTTTTTTTCTCCTTTTCTCAATAAAAAAAAATGGCAAAAAAAAAGAAAGAAAGAAACAGATGGTGACACTGCTCACTACACAGTGTAGGCTGAATCCCGAATCCTCTCCAAATTACAGGTTGGAATCTAATCCCCAACCCAACAGTACTAAGAGTGGGGTCCTCGGGATTTGGTCAGGTCAGAAGGACTTCTCATCCTTATCAAAGGGGCTTCACTCAGGACCTGCCTCCTTCACCCTTCACTTTGTTTCTGCCACAGGAGTAGACAGTGCTCACCCTTATGAAGCAAGAAGGCAACATCTTGGAAGAAGGCAGCACACCAAGCCTGCTAAAGATTTGATCTTGGACTTTAAGCCCCTAGAACTATGAAAGATGCATTTCTGATGACCTCATCAGTCCTGGTATGTTGACAGCAGCACAAATGGACAGGAAAAACGGACACAGCCAATTCCTTCCCTCTCTAAAATTATTTATGTGGGGGTAAGTTAACTGCCTCATCCAGAGGCATAGACAGAAATGACTGTAACCTAAGTCGAATATCCTCTGATGTTTGAAGGTCTTCCTTAGGGCTCTGGACATCCACTGCTCAGGGTGCTGCAACACCTCTGAGCTACACCAGCCTCTGCCCACAGTGCAGTACTGTTATACACGGAATTAACAGGCTCTCTTCCCATTTCTCTTTTGTTAGACTTCCCTCCTGAGAAAACACAAGTGAGGATGTGATTTGACATTTATCTTGTTAATATTAACAATGGATAATTTGAATGCCAATCAAGTGCAGAAAAAAAAATCTGCTACGCTTTTTAAATCCGTCAAATAACTGTCAAATCATTTCACACTGCTGTTTAGTGTAGTGCAGGCTAAGGGTTCTGAATTCTCGGTGCTTTTTAATGGTCCTTTTAAAGCTAAATAAAAATTAATTTGATCTTCGAAGTGATACCTTCATTCAAACCAAAATTCTGTGGAGTTCTATTATATATCACTACCTATGCCTGGACCTGGGAAATGAAACACTCTCAGAAGTTACCTCCAGAGTAGGATATAAAAAGTCCATTTCTAATTCAGTCTAAAGCAAAATCACAGAAGTATTTGTAACCACTCCATTTCTGTGATAAGACAGAACCAATAAAAAATAACCATAAATTCAACTTTAAATAATTGTTTGAAAGACAACAAAATATGTAAAATACCTAAAGATAAAGTTGATAAAATGCTGACAGTGTCTATGTGCCTAAAGCCATAAAACATTTCTGGAGCGATATAAAGAACATAGGCTGAAGGAAATAGTTATGAAAATCAGCATTGCCCTTAAGTTTTGTCTACAGATTTAATGCAGCTTAATTAAAAGTATGGCTGATTAATAGGTTTTAGATTCATGTAGCTATATAAAGAAACCATTATGGATAAAACAGTTACACATTAATCAAAGTTAGAGGTTTACAGTGTTTGGTTTAAAGATTTACTATAAAGTTATAATAGTCACTGTGTAATGTTGGCATACAAGGAGAAATGTTAATTTGCAGAACAAAGAATCTCAGAAGTGCAGTCGTATGTACTCTGGCAGTTCTGTTGTGCTGCCAGAATAAGCACGTGGAATACGTGGACGAGACTTTGCAGGAACGATGTTCGAACACGGAATGGGCCTATGGAAAGTTTCTGGGATCCTCTGTGAAGCTGCCCATGTGCCAGTGGATGGTCCTATACCGATGCATGCACAGGCAGAACTGAGTGAACACAACGGACTTTAGCGGCTGGGAAGTAGGGAGACTTGTGGAAGACTGAAGCTGTAAACTTGGTCAACGTACGTTATTTGCATGTTTAAATTTTTCAAACTATAGAAAATAAAGTTTTAAAATTATTAAAGGGAAACATGAAGCTGTAAGGAAGATAAGGGGTTTCACAAATTAAGAACTTGTTTCAATTATTTAAAAAAAAAATACCCAAGCTTTTCATTATTTGATTGCTCTGCTTAAACAAACAAACTAACTTCCCAAAACTAAGAGGCCAAGAATATGAAAGAACAGGAATCCAGAAAAGATTGTTTTGCCTCAGAAATTCATGATCAACACAGCACAGTAAAACAATTATAAAGTCATTAATAATGAAGTTGATACAAGCACACATTATAATCAAAGTGTCAGTAGATAATTTTGAAAACAGCAAGAGAAAAGAAACTCATCATATGCAAGAATATTGCTTATAAAACTAACTGTGGGTTTCTCAGCAGAAACCAAAACCACAAGGGGAGGGAAGTGGGATTACACATTCAAAGTACTGGAAGATAAAAGACTTCCAACCAAGAATACCATGGGAGGTCAATGCAGAAGAAGGGAGTAGGGGCAAATGGCAGCAAGACTGTTTGATAAATCCTTGAGGAATGGTATTATTTTATACTTACTCAAATTATACACTATAAGTATGTATGTATATATACATATATAAGCATACATCCACATATATGTATATATGCGTTTTTCTTAAAGAGAGTTCTACCTTGCGGGAGTGTGAATGTAATTGTCCCCCATACGCCCATAGGGAGTGGCACGATTAGAATGTATGGTCTTGTTGGAGTAGGTGCGATCTTGTTGAAGGAACTATGTCATTTGGGGGGTGGATTTTGGGGGTCTCCTACTGTCAAGCTATGCCCAGTGTGGACACAGTCAGTTCACTTCCTTTTACCTGCACATCAAGATGTAGAACTCTCAGTCAGCTACCCCTCTAGTTCCATGTCTGTCTACATCCCACCATGATTCCCCAGGATGATAATGGACTAAACCTCCGAACTGTAAGCCATCCCCAATAAAATGTTTTTCTTTATAAGAGTTTTCATGCTCATGGTGTCTCTTCACAGCAACAGCAACCCTACGTAAGACATGACTCTTGGCCTAACAATGCTCCCCACAAGAACCATAGACTTAGTCAACAGAAAAACTCTAGAACCACACACACACAAAAAAAAGAACCTTCTTTTGAATAGTTGGTCAGAGTAGTCTCCAAGTGACTTCCAAACAGTACAGACTATCAAGGTAGCCCTTGGTTGCCTCTCAGAGGTTGAATGGAAGCCCCTATTGCTAATAACACCGAACACTTAAGACACAAAACTAGGATGATTTGAACTAGATGTAACCCAAAAGCCTCCTTTCTGCATTCTAGCTTCCATGACACCAAAAATACTATCTAACCTGCCATGAGTGGGAAGCAATTAAACAGTTCTACACAACTACAGCTCCTCTAGGCAACAGCAATGACCACAGTTGGCAAGACACCCATAACAGTGCAGCAAGTGAAACCCAGCTGTGGGTGGCAGTCAACAGCTGTCTAATTGGACTTCAGGTCAAGCCGATAGGAGGGAAATCATGGTTGGTACCAGAAACCTAGTTAACCTTCTGGGGTCCCTGAGGTCATGGAGCTGAAAAAAGAATCTGCTACAGCTACTTGTTAGGCCAGCATCATTTCTAACTACATTCCAAATCTTATTCTAATACCCACAGATAAGTGTGGCTGCCACCCTTGCGTCAAAGATGCTTTACAGCAAATGGAGACCATCAAGGAAAACCGTAACTGGGCACAATACAGAGATCAGTAGATCATGGGGAGTCCAGCCCCCTGGATACATCTTCATCACAGCCTCAGTGTCTAGAGCTCAGGAAACATCACAGAAGAGGGGACAGAAAGATGTGAAGAGACAGGATACTGGGAAGTCTGTTGGAAGGGCTGTATAAACAAGACCAGAAAAAAAACATGGCAAACTAAAGATGCTAATGCAGAAGGAGAAAAATCCTCCTAGATATAGAACTACAGGCAACTAATGCCTGCTGGGAGAGTGAGATTAGCCTCTCCCATGGATGAACCTCTTCTTGACTATACAACACAAAGCAGTCAGTCCTGAAACCATATACACACAAACAACAAAAATGGACTCAGCAGCAGGCTGTGCTTGTATATTTGTGCATACATATACATATATGTAATAATCAAGGTAAAGGCTATCAATTTATGGGGTTGGGAGAAAATAAAGAAGGAGGAATGAGGATGGAGAACATAATGCAATTCTATTTTAATTAAAATATAAAAAAAATAAAAATAATTTATTAAATTACATTGAATGTATTAAATATTATAATTTATAATTCTATTCATTAAAAAATAGTACTGCTATGTTGGGGGAAATGTCCTTCATAAATATAGGATAGATAAAGGTTTTCCCAAATAAGCAAAATCTAAGGGAAGGACACCTGACATACCCTACAGGAAATGTTGGAATAAGTCCCCCAAGACCAAAGTAAAAGATGCTTAACACAGAAGCACAAGAAATACAAAGTTTTTAGATCAAGGTAACTACATAGATAAATACATAAGCACTGTAGTGTTGTAAGAGTGGCACAGAAAGGCATTTTAATTTTGGTATTGGCATGAAAGACAAAGGTGAGAAACAAGCTATAGCTATAAAAATGTCATTTGTACAGTAATAACATAAAGAGAGGTGGTGTTAGAAGAATGAGAAGTTTCTTTTTTGGTTAAACTTAAACATTATTAACTGAAAGTAGATTCATGTATCTATGTTTTATGTAACAACACCCCATGATAACCACAACAAGAAAACTCATTGAATAGACACGAAAAAATGATTACAAAATAAAGTATATCCCTACAAAATGTCAACAAAGAGCAAAGGGAGACAGTAAGAAACAAAGGGAGAAACAAAACAGTCAAAAACAAGCAAGACAAACAGAAAACAAAAGGCAATGAGTCCATCCTTATCAATGAGTGCTTCAAGTGTACATCAGTTAACCCAGAAGAAATCCACAGCCTTGGAAAGACAGAACCTACAGAGACTCGAATGTGAAATAGGAACTCTGAACCCAGCAATGAGATGAAATCAATAATCAGAACATTTCAGAGTGAAAACCAGGGCCAGAGTTCTACCAAACACTTACAGGAGAAAACACAATTCTTTCTCAAATTGTTGAAAAGAAAATTGAAGAACTCATTCTACAAAGTCAGCATTATCCTAAAACCAAATATAACAAAAAGACATGATGCAAAACTAAATGCAGTCTGACATCATTTATACATATGCATTAAAATGTTCTCAACAAACTACCGACAAACCATGGGATTTATCCTCAGGGCACAAAGAAGGTACAATATACAAAAATCAATCAATGTGATACATTATATTGGTAGAATAAAAAATTGAAACACCATAATCAGTTCAAGGCTGGAAAGATTGACTGAGTTCAACAACTGTTATAATAAAAAAATAAAAACACAGAAATGGAGGAGAGAAGCGAATTACATCAGCACAATAAAAGCTGCACAGGAAAAGCCTGGGCTAATAATAAAACAGTAAAAGCCTCAAACTTTTTCCTCTACCTTCAGAGACAAGCAAGGGAAGCCTGCTCCTATTCCAGATAGCGTGAAAGTAGTAGCCAGGAAAGCAGTAAAATCTCTAAGGAAAAAGTAAAATTATCTATTGGGGAATGACATAAAATGCATACATATTTTACACAAAAAAAATAATATTAGAGCTAACAAATTCAGTGAAGTTGGAAAGACATAAAGCCAATATACAAGCATTGGTTGCATTTATGCACTAGCAAATGATTTGAAAAGAAAGTTAATAAAACAATGAACTACAGTAACAACAGAAAGAATTGAAACCACGAAGACTAAGCTCAACCAAACAGGTGAAAGACTGGCACGTGGAAGGATACAAACATTTCCAAAATGAACTGAAGAAAACAGGGATGGACAGAAAGAGACTGTGAGCACTTCCTGCTTCTCTCCAACTCAGAACCCAAACATCCTCTCTACTTGGTGGTGGCTGGGGGAAGGTACTCAGTTCTACACTGCGCCTTCTAAAGCTCACACAGACTTGGTGATACCCATAGACTCTAGTCACTGGGACCAAAGGAGATAGGGAACTTACTAGGACCTTGCCCACAAGGGCTGGATAGCATAGAGGAGGGAGAGTGGAACAAAGGAAAGGAGAGAGAAAGTGAGACCCAAGGGGACTAGAGAGATGGCTCAGACCTTAAGGGCAACGGCTGGAGAGAACCCAGGCTCAATTCCCAACACCCACAAGACTGCTTACAACCCTCTGTGATGTCACCACTCTATGACACCCTCTCCTGACTTCCACAGGCACCAGACACACATGGGGTACACTTGCTTATGTGCAGGCAAAACAGTCATAAGCAGAAAGTAATAGAAACAATTGCTTTATAAAGTTTCGCATAAGCAAAGGCTGAAGGGAAAGGCGATCTGGACTCAGCTCTGGGGGTTGCACAGCAGGTGGGTATTCCACAGGCACCTCTGTATTCTCAGTGCCCAGCTGTGCTGCCTAAAGGGAGCTCTGGGGTGGTCACACCAAGCTTTTCTGACTTCCATTAAAATATAATTAGATCGACCTCCTTTCCCCCTCCCAACCCCTCCCATGCCCCTTTTCCTGAAGCCCCTTCCACCTCCTCCTTACTCCCTCTCAAATCCAGGACCTCTGTGTCTGATTACTCTTTATGAACAAATGCATAACACAACCTGCTAAGCATGGTTAGTGTTGCTTGATACGATTTCAGGGCTAGCCACTTGGTATTGGAAAACCAATTTGAAATATAAATCCTTGCGTCTTTCTTTCCCCGCAAACCTGCAGCTAACACTCACATGTTGTCTTGGTCAGTATCTAGCTTGCAACACAGCACGACCTTGGCAGAATGCAGCTGAAACAAGCCTGTGGGGAAGGGTAAGCTGTAGGAGAAACCGCAGACAGGAGAGAGAATGGTGCTCCCATTCCCTCTAAGACCAGGAAAATGAGAGCAGTAAAGGAAGTCTGGGGAACAAGAAGGCATATGAAATACTTGCAAAAACTTGACTTCAGAAAGCATCTCCCTGAGGGGCTGCAAAGGACTCTCTAGTTCCTCCTCTACCATAGTTTGCTGTCATGTCTGCTGAAGGCTTGGTGGGAGGAGCCTGAAGCCCAGGCCTGTCAGACTTGGGAGTGTGTTAAGTAAATTTGTTCAATCAGGTAAAGCTTAGGGCACTTTTGCTCACAATATCTTGTTGTAGCAAGTGGGCGGGAGAAAGAGAGTGTCAGGGAGTCCCCAACCACTCATGGATGAGCAATACACACACACACACACACACACACACACACACACAGAGAGAGAGAGAGAGAGAGAGAGAGAGAGAGAGAGAGAGAAAGAGAGAGAGGAGAGAAATTCAAGAAAGAAAGGGAGATAGGGAAGAGAGAGGAGAGGAAAAAGAGAGGGGAGGGAGGGAGGATGGTCTCTTACCTCTTGCTCTGTCAAGACAGGAAGCAAGAGGAGACAATGAAAAGGGGACCAGTGCTGACCAGTGCTGACTAGCCACCTGGCCCACACTACTACCCCAGTAGAGATAATGCTTTCTCGAAAATTTTTTGGTAAGACCTCTATTTTTGCTTTTTATTATTTGCATAGGCAGATACACATACATACTTGATACTATTACTTTAGACAGCATATTATCTGTTGGATCAATGAAGAACAATAAAAGAAGGTTTTGTAATTTACTTTCTCTTTCTTCTTTCTTTCCCTTGGCCCAGATTTCTGGCTTCCATCTCTCTTCCTCTTTAAGACTTCCTTTTAACACTGCTTGCATCTGTTAGGAACAGCTTCCCTAATCTTTCATCCTAAGACTCTTTCTGAAGGACACTGTTACAGACCACGGAACTGTAAGAGTTTCACAGAATGTAGAATGGCCTGCCAGGCCAGTATGCTAGGCACTGGCATCTGCTTGAGAGGAGAAGGTAGGCTTAACTCATCCCTTTTTCTCTAAGCTTCTCTGCCCTCTTTCAGGAATTTTCCTTAGATGTGAATCCCTCTGATTTGACGATAGTATGTTCAGTGCACACTGTGCTCATCTTTTGGGCTTAATACTTAGTGAACTTCCTGGATATGAGGGATTTGTGTGAGGATTTGGGTGGGGTTTTGTTGTTTGTTCATTTGTCTATTGGGGAGTCCCTCTGAGACAGGATCTCACTCTGAAGCCCATGCTGGCCTGGAATTCAGTATGCAGCATAGGCTGGCTTTGAACTTGGGAGGAGGCCCTCCTGGCTCAGTTTCCAGAGTGTTAGGGTTCCGAACATGCATGTAACTGCTTTCCTTCCCTTTTGGAGCCTTCTTGGCTGCATATCACAACCCCAAAGGTCTCTGATATGTTTGTTTTTTCTTTGACTTTTTTGGGCACTTTTGTTGCCATACCTTCAAGCTCAGAGATCATTGCCTCTGTCGTATCCAGTGCAACAATGTTATCAGACGTGCTCTTTTCCTGCTACAGCATGCTTGACTAAATGCCTGATCTCTCTACTTTGTCTCCTTTTCTAATGCCATGCTATGTATGTACCCATTACAACCCTCTACCTGTTCCTCATTCATAAGTCACAGCTGTTTGGAATGCCTGGCCCAATGACCGCTATACCCCTGGTGTGTCTGAATGATTCCAATGCTTTCTTTGTATCTTCCAACTGTTCTTTCGCCTTTTAGTCTGCCTTGTCTTCTTTATTGATAGCTTGATTGCTAGAGAGGAGACACTGAGGAAAGGGAACTGGAGCCAATAGGCCAGTAGTAGCTTTGTGTCTGGAAGGAGGGGACTCGATAGCCCTGTGAGTCTGCTAGTCAGTAAGCCTGTGCCCTGGACTGTGACTTTCACACACTCTTTTCCTTTCTCTCCTTGTCAGTGGAACAGAAGAGTCTGAGTGGCCTGGAGTTGGGTGTTTTCTTCCCCTCAGGTCACCCAGTCTCTGGTTGTCTGGCTTCTCCCATGTGAGCAGACTTTAAAGCAGAATGCTCTGTAACTGATCATCTTCCCTCTTCTCTGCCCGAAGCATGCACTTTTCTCCAAGACTCACGATGATGCCAGGTCGTGCTCCTAGAGATGAGACTCAGAAGAGTGTGAGGTCCCATGAGCCTGGATCCCCGAGTTTTCTGTTGCAGTCTTGGCTACCCAGAGGCTGCAGGAATTGCCACTTGTGATGCACGCGGCCCCACTGTGACGTTCATCCCCCAAAGTTGGTTGCCATGAGTTTCTGCTCCAGCAAGCTGGTTTTGGTTTTGGTTTTTGCTTCTGAGCTCACTTAATGCTCTCCCCGCCCCCACTCCAGCAGGCGGTGCTTGTTCCTGTGACTCCACCCCTTTGGCAAACTGAGCTGTTGACATGGCATCTCTGCAGATAGCCAGATGGACGCGTTCCCCATAAAATCTTATGGAAGGTTTTTGAGAAGACTCCCCACATAATAGAGGCAGATCTCAAACTCAGGACATCCCAGACTCTAGCACCCAAACGCAGTGACGGTGAAGAGTCCTGTGATGCTACAGCCAAAAGATTTGAGTACCAGTATCCATGCAGGGTGGGTACACAATTGTGATGATTAATAGAATTGTGTAGTTTGATATTGTAACACAGTCACGTGTGTATACTGTCACTTATCTCTCCCTCCATCCCTCCCTTCCTTCTTGTCCCTATCCCAGGCTTATGACTTTTGGTTTGCTTCATGAACCTTCTAGTCTAACCAGGGCGATCTGAAACACATTTCAAACCAGCTTTAGGGAGGTCTCTGTCATGTGCAGCCTCTGTGGCATGGGTCATTTCCACAGAAATTCCCTGAAGAACCTGATCCATCTCAGTGATTGACAGAACTCAAAGTCTGCATGGACCCTCCCTTCTGACCCAGCCTCAACCATGGACACATGTCCCTTGGCAGAGTCACGGAGGTCACGGAGGAAATGATTTTGAAAATGACTAAGAGCAAATCAAAGTCACACTGCTAAACAAGGCTTGTGTCCGATGTGGCAGTGTGGAATTTTAGCATGGCTGTCGCTCATCACCTTTCCAAAAGCTCCTCCTGAAAGTGAATCTGCTCCACAAAGCCTATACTGCTTGTGTTCACAGCAGTTTCTTCAATGGATCTGACGAGCTGCGATGTGATTTGTTTCGTTCATTGTTTATTGTCTGTACATGATGCTAAAAGTGATGCTTCTTCCCTGTCTGAGAGATAAAGGTCAAACTTAGAAATTTCTTCCATTCCCTGTAAGTTTATAATGTCTGAACAGCGTGCTTGGCATTTTCATCTATCCTCACTCCTCCTCCTCCTCCTCCTCCTCCTCCTCCTCCTCCTCCTCCCCCGTTGATCTCATTTAAACTCTGTTCTGGGGATCAGACACCCAGTTACCTTCCCTGTCAAGGGTCCTGTCCATTTCTGGGATTTTGAAAATGAGAATAAACCAGCACACAATTTCCTCAATTTGGGGGTTTATGTCAACAAAAAAAGCATCCTGTTCAAGCTGATGGGACTCTATTTCATAGTCACTCTATGATAGCTTCCTGGGCCCACCTAACAGACTCCCTTAAAAACAGAGATGCTTCCTGCTAGCTTGCCCCATTCACAGAACACCGTTTTACAAAGCATGCTCCTTAGATCAGAGCTGAAGACAAGGAAGCGTTCCCTGGCTCTGGCTCAGCTCCAAACCTTTGATATGCCAGAGCTTGGCACTTCCCCTGGTGCCTCAGTCCTCCACTGCGCCTGAGAGAGAGGCCAGAGGAACGGTCTCTCTGTGTGTGACTTCATGAGCCTGAGTGGCAAGATGAAGGAGGATGGGAGAAGAGTGTTTACAGGGCTTTTCTTCTGCCCTCTTTCTCAAACACCTGACTGAACAGCTAAGAACTGGAATAGACACCAGGCTGGCTCTGAGCTAATATTTGCCCTCCTGGAATCAGAAGAAGGTATGGTTTGAGTCTTGACCTGAGAATCAGAAATCTCTAAATTGAAGACAGTTTCGTCTCAGAATACAGCTGCAAAATCTGCCACATAGGTTTCAACGATCACGACAAAGAAATGGATCCTAAATCAGCCACTACTACTGCTCAAATCTAATGAAATGAATACAGAAACCTGACTTCCACGGCCAGGGTAGATAGGATGGGGTGATGGAAGGGAATTAACCCAGTGACACCCCACTCATCCAACCAGCAGTCGGCACACATTTATTAGCCATGGGCTGTAACCAAACTATCTGTGCCAGACAGACCCGGGGACTTGTAGGGAACATATACATTTGTTGTCTCTCTTGTGACATTTTTAAAGCCACTGAGAAAATGCAGCCTTCCAAGAAACCCGGGGAGGACATTAAACATTCCAAGAGAAGCAAAGTAGGCTTTTGAGAATTTGAATAATATCTCAGGTATACGTAAACCCGGATGCAGAAAGGTGTCTTTCTTCTCTGTTCAGTACATTGCACGGCACTGCGGTGCAGTCGTCTCTTTTACAAAGCCTGGGCAACGAGAGGAAATTGTTTACAGCTCTCTTTTGCACTGGGGAGAAGAAGCAAGAACGAACAAAACTCATCCAAACGCTGGTGGAAAGAGTCTAAAAAACAGAAAGGGAACAAAGCTGGCCTGTACCGCACAAGCGCTGTGCTTTCCTGGTCCAAGTACAAGACCTCCCCAGCCAGGAGAAACGCAGGTGCTCCGGGGTATCCTTTGGAGCTTTCTGTGAACTGTCCTCAGCCAGCATAGAGAGTCCTGAGGAGGAGTAGATAGTGGCCCTCGTCCTTGGTGTGCGCCACCAACGCAGGAGAGCGCCGCCCCCTAGCGACCAAAATGGGAGACGCCTTTCAGATTGAGCCTCTCAGCAGCTGCGAGGAGGCAGGAACTGCGACGGTTGAAAAGGATGGGCGATCCTTTGCAAATAACGTGTACGGCTGGGAAAGCCTTGAGACCCTTTATGAACTCTCGAACTGTTTGTGGTATCTTCCTAGGACGAGGGAGATAGGTACAAGCAATGGATGAAGGGATGTGAGACAAACTGATAATAGATCCAAAGGAGAGAGATGCCAGGTAGTTAGTTAAAACAGCTCGTGAGACCAGACAGTTTAAAAGATTTCGTCCATTATTCCAGATGATTCTGTCTTAAGCACCGTCCCTCCTCTCTCGTGTGCCGACATAATAGCATGTTACCTCAACTGCCGTTTGACAAATAGAAAAAGACCTAAGATCTAAGCTTCCTGAATATTGGCCATCTACAGACCCAGGAAGTGAGGAGTGGGCTGTTCTGCAAGCCCCAGCTAGCCTCACCTTCTGCATTCCGGCGGACAAGATGTGCAAGACCCAAAACAAGGCGTCCAGGACAGCGTTCCTCATTATTCCCTCCACACCAAACTCCCGACACACTGACATCACACCTCCCCGCGCCCCCCACCTTACTCATCAAACACCTCCCCCCAAAAAATAAAGCCACCCGGTGCAGCACACTGGCGACAGAAAGTCCTGAACCTGGAAGTCAGACCAGAAAGCCCAGATTGATCCCTCCTGTGGTCCCTGGACAACACGCTTCCCAAAAACTGGTTTTTGTTGGCTTTGTTTTGTTTTTACGGTTTCCTTTTGTTGGGGGGGGGCTGTTTTGTTTTGTTTTCTGTTCCTGAGGTATTGCTTCTGTGGCCGGAGATCTCACTTATCGAAGGGAGAAAGTTTAGGATCCCCAGAAAGTTTCGAATATTGATTTCCATAATCATTAACTGGGTGCCTACTGTGCGTGCTCCCGACGCTGTTAGACAGCAAGAAAATAGAGGGAGATGGGTGAAAAATTAGGACGTCCCTGCAGAGCTCTTGGAGAAGAAGGTGGGGGGAAGGGGCAGCTTCACTGAATCCGAGGGTGTCCAGCTTCTCACCGGAACCCAAGTCCGTCTGCCCTTTCAAACACCCCCGCCCACGGTGCCACCGAAGTGATTCATGCAGGGAACGCAGTTTCCCCTCTGTGTCCTCCCCAGAGTTCCTGACTGCGCGGTGGGGGGACCTCCGGCGCCCACTCGCAGTCGCCACCCTCGGGGGCCGCGTGCTGCGAGGACGTCCCCTCCCGCCAGGCGTCGGCGCGGGCTGGCGTAGGGCGTGCGTCAGCTGCAGCCCGCTGGCGATTGGGGCGCGGGCGCCTCCTTCGGTTTGGGGCTAATTATAAAGTGGCTGTGGTCGCTGCCAGCCTCGGGACAGCAAGGCAAGCGCTCAGAGCCCCGCAGCCCAGCGACACCGAGGACCGCAACGGTGAGGTCCCGATCTCCCAGCCGCCTTGCCCAGCTCCCCGACGCGGCCCGCCTCACACTTGCCTTCTTCTCTCTCCTTTACAGGGTGGCATCTGGGACCCGCTCCTCCAGCAGCCTGCTCCATTCGAACAGCGGCAGCGTGAGTGCCTTAGCCCCCAAGACTCCCGCGCCGTGGCTACCGTCGCCTGTCCCCCTCATTGCATGCCTGCTCCCAACTTCCTCGGGATTCCTCTTTGCCATGGGGGTCCGTGTCCTATTCCCCAAGCGCCCGCTCCCGAGCTGCGATCTCCAGTGTTTGCTCCAGAATCTTGCCCTGGGCAACAGACGCCCGGGAAAATGGGACGCCCTCGGAAGAACAGGTTGCCATCAGGAGGACAGGACGCCCCCGGGAAGATAGAGTGACCCCTGGAAAACAGGATACCCTTCCCCGGAATGCCCCCCGGAAGACAGGATGCCTTTGGGGGAAGCCCCAGAACAGCAGGAGCCCCTCTGGCTGAGTTATCCCTCAGTCACCCGAAAAGATGTTGGGCTGTGGGCGGGGTCCAGGAAAGGGTGTTTCTGAGGGTCTTGCTCCACAACCTCCCACCCAGCATGGTTCCCTCCTGGGGAATCTTGAGACGGGACAGGTCCCCATGTGCGCATCCTTCTCTCCTACAGCCCATGGCGCGGATCCTGAGACTTTGCACCTGGCTGCTGGCGCTTGGGTCCTGCCTGCTGGCTACAGTGCAGGCGGAATGCAGCCAGGACTGCGCCAAGTGCAGCTACCGCCTGGTACGCCCCGGAGACATCAACTTCCTGGTGAGTTTAATTCTCGGTGAGGGGATATCCTTAGCCATGTTCATGTGGCCAGCCTTGCAGACCTCTATGGGTCACTCTCACTGTAAGGTGCATGACAGGAGCCTTTGGTGACCTGGGTGACCCTGGCACTTCCAAAACGTTGATCCAGATCCGCTCTGTCTCCCAATTTGGAATCAGTCTATCTGGGACCCTTAAGAGCTGAGGTATCTATCTACACACAAACCAATTTCGTTTTGACCTTGGGGATATGGAACCCCTCGATGTGTTCTCTCAGTACCTCAGATAGCACTTCATCTAGGCTGTCAGAAAGAAGTGGGCACCCCAACTTTAGAACCCAAGCAGGGAGCCCTTCAAACAAACATCCCACAAAGAAGGTAATTTAAAAAAAAAAATGAGAATGCCCCCTCCCCCCCTTACTCTTCTTAAGCTTCCTTAGCCTTGAGTCCCTCCTCTCTGGATAGGGAAGGGATTAGGGGAGAGGTAGGAAAATACCAGGAGAAGCAGGGAAGAACTTCCTAAGAGTCCCACGAATAAGAGAATTCCCCCTTGTCTGGTCTTGACTGCACTTTTGTAATAACAGCTAAAATGACAATTTGATTTGGCTGGGAGAAGAGCACAGAAGACAGCCAGCGCCCAAGGAGCTGGAATCTGTCCAAAGACAGCCTGCCCCACACAGGAGCTAGGGGAGACAAGATGGCTGTTCTCTTCTTCATAGGTGACAGGCTTTCCAATCACGAGGGTGGTCCACTGGGTCTGAATCATTTTTTTTAATCTACTCTCTCAGTGATCGACTGTCCTGTCCTTGAAAATTCCTTGATAGTTCAGAAGAGAGGGACATGTTAGTCCAAACTGCCTCAGCTCACGCTTGAGCCTTTGAGGGGAGCTTCACGTTTTTGAGATAATAGAAATTGAAAAGAAACAAGAGAGATGCAGAATCTAAGCTGGTGTTTCCAGTTAGGTGTTTGTTTGCTTCGCTGGAATGTTTTGATCCCATGGTCTATTTCAGTTGATGGAGACTAACTTGGCCTTAGAGAGGAATTGTGAGGGGAACACTGTTCCATCTCAGCTTTCTTCCTTCTCCCATAGTCATGAGCTCGTGAGGTTTAACCTTGTGAGGAATGGACTTTAAACGCAGGAGATTAAAACCATACCATACTGAAGGTCACTGTCTGACCCCTGAATTCTGGGGCACAGCCACGGGTATTTGTTGAGAGGCACTGACATTTTAACTCTACCCTCTGCTTGTCAAGCAGAGTCCGAACTTAGGAACTCAACACGTAGTTTAGGGTTCTCTGCCAGCTATATAATGATGATGTGAATTCTAGAAGAGTCTGAGAGCCAGTAATCTGACCTCTAATGGTGGCAGACTTACTAACTCATATGGCTTGGGAACTCAAAGATCACTGACGTTTAACAATCCCTGTCCGAGAAGATGTCACTCAACTGCTCACTTCACCGAGCTCAGAAATGATGTTCATCTTCCTTTTTCATCGCTGAAGACCATGAACAGAGGTCCTTGCCTGACAAGTAGCTGCCAGACAGCAGAGAAACTTCTGGTTTCTCTGTTTCTTCTCAGCTGCCACTCATCACTGACAGCATTGCTGGTGGCCAGACAGGTAGAGGGGGTACATTGTATCCTTGTTACTGGAGCTCTCTGTCCTCTTACCTGTGGTGCAGATGATGAGGGGCACATGCAGTAAGGACAGGTTAGGGAACACTCACTATCCATTAAAACATCTTTTAGGAAGCCTTTGATTGAGTGATTTGTTTTCCGTCTCGGTGTACATTTAATGTTGCTGTTTTCTCATTGGCAGGGAATTAGTTAATGGTCAAATATTGCTAAAATTACAGCTATTCTGAAATTTAAGCTAGAACTCATAGGCAAAATGAGATTGCCTAGCCAAAGGTACAGAGTAAGTCAGTAAATATTTACCAGGTTCCCACAAGATAGGGTAATGGGCACCAAGATGAGAAGTTGCTCTGACGGTTGCTAGAGGTTGCCCTTTAGTGTGCCCTAGACCAAAACGCTCAGTGTGCTTCTAAAATGACATCAGTGACATTCATTTTTGGCCACAATACAGTTTTAGAATGGAAATCTTATTGTCTCTTGTACAGCTTAGCCTTTTAATGATGTTTTGGGTCTTTAATAATATATTTTCAAGAATAAAATGGCTTATTTTAATTATCTCCTCTTTTACATGCTCTTGTATATTTAATTTTCTTCAACACAAAATTAAAATAACCATTATAAGTTGGTTAGCTATGTTTCCGGAATATTTTATTGTATCTCGAATAAAGGCTTTCATTGTGAAAATGGAAATGAAACATATCCATTTTTAAATGCCGAGAGCAGACCTGGATTTTCTGTCTTAATCAAGGGCTGTAGCCTGGTGTCGGTAAGGTCCTTTAGAAGGCCATGAAGCCCCTCCACAGAAAAAAAATGCTTAGGAACATAATAGGATTTTGCAATGTTATCTAAAATTCATGTTATCTTCATTGTAGGCAAGAAAATGAATTGAAAATTTGTTTGAATGAGGTCATTTAAGATATATAGCCTAAAGCTGACTATAGCTTGAGTTTAATTGCTCTATAATAAGAAAGCATAATTGCATGCTGCTAATTCCTCCTTTATTAAAAATATGACTGTATTAGAAAAGACCTGTTTTGTACACCAAAAAAGTAATATGAATAACCTGTGCATTTGCATCCAGGTAGTTAATAGTGTTTAGTTCAAAATGATGAGATCTGTTTTAATCAGCCATGAAAGGGATCAAGACATCTTATTTTTTCAGCTGATCAAACAATTCATATCAAATAAGTGTGGTGTAGTGTTTTGAATGGCTTTCTCTGTAAACTTATTTTGGAATTGCAGATTTTTTTTCTTTAAAGGTTGAAAGTATGGAGGGGATATTTAGGGAAAGTCCCTAGTCAGGTAAAGAGAAATTCCTCCCTTGGGGCTCAAAAAGTCTCAGACCAAATTGCATCTCCAGTAGGAAGCAATGTGGCCAGATTGGGTTCCAGAGGCGGCCATTTGAGTTAGAATTGGAGATCCCTCAAAACGATGGGATGAGGCAGCATCCACAGCAAGACAGCTAACAAGACTTTAGGACGCACTGGCTCCCTTTTTCCAGAGCTCTCTGGTTCACCGTTTGTTCAGGTTGAGAGTAGAAATAGCCTTTCTCCATGACAGTGTGTGACATAGATAACTACGGTCCATCTTTAGCCCCAAAGGGTCTCTTTTGGTCATGTATCTCCTTGTCTTCCCAGGCTTGCACCCTGGAGTGCGAAGGACAGCTGCCTTCTCTCAAAATCTGGGAGACCTGCAAGGACCTCCTGCAGATGTCCAAGCCTGAGCTCCCTTGGGATAGCCCCGACATGCTCAAAGACAGCAGCAAACAGGACGAGAGCCATTTGCTAGCCAAGAAGTATGGAGGCTTCATGAAAAGGTACGGGGGGTTCATGAAGAAGATGGATGAGCTTTATCCTGTGGAGCCTGAAGAAGAAGCCAACGGAGGCGAGATCCTTGCCAAGAGGTATGGCGGCTTCATGAAGAAGGATGCCGATGAGGGCGACACCCTGGCCAACTCCTCTGACCTGCTGAGAGAGCTCCTGGGAACAGGAGACAACCGTGGGAAGGAGAGCCACCCCCAGGAGGGCACTGACGAGGACGACAATGTGAGCAAGAGGTATGGGGGCTTCATGAGAGGCCTCAAAAGAAGCCCCCAGCTGGACGATGACGCGAAGGAGCTGCAGAAGCGCTACGGGGGCTTCATGAGAAGGGTGGGTCGCCCCGAGTGGTGGATGGACTACCAGAAGAGGTATGGGGGCTTCCTCAAGCGCTTTGCTGAGTCTCTGCCCTCCGACGAAGAAGGGGAAAGTTACTCTAAAGAAGTTCCTGAGATAGAAAAAAGATACGGGGGATTTATGCGATTTTAAAGCCCTTTCCCCACAGTGACCCCAGGCGCCCACCAGCCTGCTCCACCCCCAGTGAGCAACTGTGTCATCAATGGTGTTTGTCATTCGCTGCTTGAGCTGTATAGTTGCCCCTGTGGTCTGGATAACTACACTGCCTGAAAACTGTGATATGTAGGGTCTGTACTCTTTGGAGTCTTGAAACTCAGTACTGGTATGTTGCAGCTAATCTCGTTATCATGCTGTAATAGCTTCCGTTACCTCATCCCTTACGTTTTTGACGAGATGTCAATAAATGCTTACTTGTACATAAATATAATAAACCCATTACCCCAACTGCACAATGTTCTTGTGAGAAGTGCCTGTCATTTGTCTGTGGGTGTTCGCAGTAAAGGCTCGGCTTGCAACAACAGTACCCTCAGCTGCAGTCATAGCAGGATAATCACCGGTCTCTTTCTCCTGATCCAGGCGACAAAACCTTTCTTATTTAACAATTTGTCTGCAAACTCTTAAATAAAGAAATGCAATGGAACAAAGTTAGATGCAAAGACAATTTACCCTGTTTTATACAGACAGAAAGTGGAGGCCACAGTGGTTAAGTACTTGGTCTAAATTTGCTCAGGAATTGAAGCAGGGGTGAGGTTAAAGCCTTACACTGTTCCCAGTCAATAACTCCACACCCATTTCCTCTCCTCCCACCCAGATCTCCAGGAAGAACGTGGGACTGTATCTTGTTCAGCATTGCACACCCTTCCCCCATGACCATAGGAGAGCTTCTAATAGCTGATGAATGAGTGAATGAGTGATGTGAAGAAATGAATGCATTCGACAACCAGACAATCCAGAAGGGGACTGTGGCCGTTCGGGATACGAAGTCTCAAAACACAAGGGGCTGATGAATAATTCACATTAACAAAGGGATTTGAGGCATTTTTTCAGATATCAAAATTACAGTGACCTTTCACTTTTCTAGTTGAAGCTACAGGCAACACCACGCATCCACTTCCCTCCCCAGAACCCTCACCAACCCTCTCACCCTGTGTTCTTCAGGAAACCAGGTCCTATTGGTCTGCAGGGTCCCCACTCAGCATTCTCTGTTCCAGCCTGGAAGGTCCACCTGACAAGGCAGTCCCACTGACCCTGGGAGCCCATTCCAAAGTCTAGCTCTAGTCCTGTGGAGACTTGGGGACGTCCTAATTCTCCTGATTAGCTCAAGGTGTCACAGGTTCCCAGCCTCAAGGATCACTTTCCCCAGAGACCCTTCTGATGGAGACTGTTCCTTCCAGGAAGAGCCCTGAGAACTGTGCATTTTGAGTGAGAGGCAAGTAATAGCCACAAAACCCAGAAGAGGGCAAGTGGAAAAGAGCTGCCGGCTCTGGAGTTCTGCATCAGGGACCAAGGCTGCTCTGCTCTGGGGTTTGCAGCAGGCGCCCCCAGGAGCTGCCACCTCCCTCGGAAAATCCAACTCCACATTGGCAGCTGTTTCCAATGAGATGTTAAACTTAGGTGTTTGTCTTTTTCTGTTCATTACTGGTAATCAGGCCCATTTAAAACAGAGCATGCCCAGCATGTTTGTCGACACACACCTGTAATCCTAACCCTCCTGAGGCTGAGACAGGAGCAACACATGTTCATGGCAGTTTGGGCCATGTGGCAAATTCCAGGTCAGTCTGAGGTAATAGCTGCATAAGGTGGGAATCAAAGCAAAAACATCGAGTCAAACAAAACACAGCTTTAGATTCAAAAGACATGGAAGCTAATATTTGAGGGGGGGTGAGTTAATTAATTCTCTCCCCTCGAGCAAAGCATTTGAACCCTTGGAAGCAAGAATCCAACCTACACTATGGAAGTGGCGGGTACTCCCTTCCTCCTTCCTCACAATACATCAACCTAGGAGAATACGATATGCATGTCTGCATGCATCATGATCTGTCTGAGAAGCCAGCACAGGGCTAGGAGGTCAGGTTATTCTGCACGCACATCCAAGCAATCTTTCTTTCCTTTCAGGGGGTCCTGTGAAAATAGGGCCCAAATGCTATTAATATACAGCAATGGATGGCTATCAGCTGCTCCACTCCATCTCCTGTCTCCCGAGTCAAGAACTACACACACAAAGTCTGCAATGGAACAGTCTCACACAATGATAGAGAACCAGGAACTCAAAAAGTCCTCTGAAGCTGCTCAGGGGAGGAATTAACAGAGCAGAGGGACAGAAAAAGGCGGTGGAAGGAAAAGGGTTTTTCTTTTTACGATTTAGATTTGCGAGTCCGGGGGAAATATCCCATGGTGCATACTCCTGCCTAGAACAGATGATTCCAGGCCTGCCTCGGTACTCAGATACCCCCTGTTTCCCACCCTCCAACCTACAGTTTCATCGCTAGAATTTTACTTTAACTCTTAAAGACCTGGATATTTTCAAGAATGCTCTGTTTAAATTCTGAGGTGCTGTTGTCTAAGGCCACCTTGGACACTCCAGTCGGTGCAGACACCTGGGCCCTGACTATTGTCTCAGTGTGCGTTCAGCAATAAGCACTAGAGGTAGGATTTAAAATGAACCCACGCCTCTGCTGCCTTTAGAGGGCTCAGATAAGTGTAGGTGAAGAGGCATGAAGACCACATCACCTGCAGAGGGCGCTGCTGCTCCATTCTGATCCTTTGCCGGGCTGTTTCTTCCCTTATTGCAAGGCACCTGCGTTTGCACAATCCCACCCTGCAGCTTTGGGGGTTCCTTCTGAAAGTTAGTGAGTGTGAACACTGAGACCAGCTGGCCTGCATGGAAATTCCAGCTACATCACTGAAGCTCTCCTGCCTAACTTTCTCCCTAGTCCTTCATTAGGTTTTCAGTAGAGCACTGTCAAAGAAAACGAAGCCCTTTAACCTGGGCCCGCCGGCCTGCCCGCTCTTGGGCCGACAGGGGTGGTCCTGTAACTTAACCGTCCCTTTCTTTAGGTGGATCTCGGGTTCTCCACCATATGCCCAGTCGAGCTTTGTTCTTTCAGAGACGTAGTGACATTTGAGCTCAGAGTTGAACTCTTTTCTAAAGGATGTGTCCAGGCGACAGTTGCTGCTTGCAGAGTCCTCTAAATCCTCGTTCGTTTTTCCCTCGTGTTCACGATCGGCTACTCAAACATCACCATACCTCTGTGTAAACCACAGAAGGACCAAACCAAGAGTGAACCTCAGTGTATACTGGGCACTGGGTGATTGTGCCCTGCTCCTGGCTTCTTGACTGTGAAAAGCAGGCCATGAGGCTGGGGTGTGATGTGCAGCAGCCGTGTCTGTACTTTCCACTACATTTTACCGTGAACCCCAAACTGCTCTAAGACTTTGTCCAAAAGAGGGGCATGAAGAGTCTGAGCCTGGTTCTTGCATGGGCTTGGAGAAGAGGGCAACAGCCCTGTGCTTCCAATATTTGCATTTGCCATTTTCCCCGAACTTTATATATAGCACCCACATAAATCAATTTATGTATTCAATGGCAAAATGGATGAAGCCCCCTGCACAGTTAACTGGTGAGAGAGAGTTCCAGGACAAAAAGAAGAGGATGTGTAATGCCTGGTGTAACAAAGAGCACGGCTTGGTGTTCGTTCATACTTTGGTCCCATCACTCCTGGCCTCTCTAGGCCAGACATCATGGTGGGAACACATAGGGAAGAGAACTTGTCAGGAAGCAGAAAGAGAGACCAGAGTCCTCTGGTCCCCATTGATGGCCTGATTCTAATGATGTAAAGACCTCCTACCCACTCCCAATAGAGTGGTGGGATCAATGCTAGGCATCTGGGTGATGAACTCATCAATGCTGAGCACCTGGGAGGTGGGATCAATGCTGAGTACCTGCATGATGGACTCAGTGCTTGGCATCTGAGTGGTGGAAGCAACAGGTGCAGGTAAAGATGCAGGCTCACCCTCCTACCCATGGGCTGCATGCACCCTGGGATGGCTATAAGTGGGACACCTTACTTAAAACATTATAAGCTGAATATTTTGTGAATTTTTTTTTAAATTGCATTCTGTAGTTCTCAAGTGTGACCTCTGTAGATGACAACACTGTTGCAACGTGGAAAGACTGGACATGACTGCAGGCCAAGCCACCTAAGAGTTCTGGCCCTAGGTTTTGGCAATCGTATCAACAGCATTATGGAACCAGCCCCAAGCAGGCAAAGGAAAGGCTGTTTCTGAGCCACAACTGCAGAACTATTTAAGGAATAACAGGAGGGAGAAGTATGGAGATCAATTGTTGGTTTCCCGACCGCCCAGACCGGTAAGGTTACCTGGAGTCTTAGTCCTTCTGTGGCTACATTGCGTCTCTCTGACTCCTCCTACTCTCTCTATACATCGCTTTCATCCTAACTATATTCTGTCCTGCTATAGGCCCAAATCAGCTTCTTTATTAACCAATGGTGTTCACAGCATACTGAGGGGAAGCCCACATCAGAGAGGCAAGTACTGCTTCATACAAGCAGCACTGTGAAATGTCCAAGCACATAAAAACAAATACCGGGAAAGATGGGCAAAAACATGGAATGGCTTGACTCCTGAAGACAGTCAGGCACAAAACATGATTTTCCGTATTTTCAAAGACATAAAGACAGGAACGCCTTCTGTTTAAAGAGGGAATGAGAAATTATGAAATATTCAGCCTCTTTGAGCATAACAGTGCCTTGTGTGTACAATTAATGCGTGACTTCTATTTCATATCCTCTGCTGCCTGCTACCCAGGTCCTGGTATGCATTTTACTTGCTCATCGTGAGGATGACAGGCAAGGTGTGGCCAGGAATGCATTCTACTGCACTGCTCCATAGCTTGTCTTCCAGGCTGCAACCTTCCCTCCAAGACCAGAGGAGCTTTAACAAATAATGTATTTTTCAGATATGAAGAGAAGTGTTAGTGATAAATGAGGTGCAGAGACATTAGAGAATCTGGTTAAACAGGATGTTATTTATTTATTATGATTGTACATGTGTGGGGGTAACAGTGTCAGTTGGGGCATGTAGAGGGCAAAAGGCAAGTTTGTGGGTTCTGTACCCTCCGTGGATTATCCTCTGGTCATCAGGCCCGTGCAGCACACACTTTGACCCACTGAACCACACCACCAGCCCCCTAAACAGCACAGATTTTATCTAAACACAGTTAATGATTTTATGCATTCATTTCAAGTTAATGATGAACCAATTGAGCATAAAACAAAGATTTTTATCAAGGAAAAGTTATGATTATGATAGTCCAGCAAGCACAAAATGAAAGCAAGCAAGTGCCTGTAAACCAGCGAGCAGGTAAATAAATTGCAGCCTATCCAAAAATGTAAAATCACTTGCCAGTGAAATGAGGGACTGTCGAATGCAGGCTACAACAGGAATGAACCTTGAATATGCTCTGCACATAAGTGACGCACAGAAGTCATAGGACTTATGACTCCATCTCTTTAAAATTCTACTTTCTTTGTTATTACTCAATAAGTCAACTATTCACTAGAGTAGGTAACTCCATATGCCAAAAGCAGGTTAGTGTTTGCAGAAATTGGTAGACCAAAAGATAAAGAATAATCACTAATGGTAGTACAATATTTGTTGGGAGTGATCATTATTGACTACCCGGCATTTATGTGTGTGACGGAGGGGGGTGATCAGAGTTTCTTCAGTTGCCTACTAATGGTGACAGCTGCACATGGTGGCACACACACTACAAATACTGAGTGTGCAGTATTTTAAAAGAATGGATGTTACAGTATGCCAACAATATCTTAATAAAGTTTTATTTAAAAAATAGCTTCTGAAAATTATTTGGTACTGAAGACAGAATTAATTCAAAGATAACAAACATAAAAATGTTACCAAGCTGCTTACATTGGTAAAGCAATATCTGAACTTACACCATCAGCAAACAGAAAATCTGAAAACAGTACTTGTAAGTGATAAATTGTCTATGCTGAGGTAAAACTTGGGTAGACTGCAAGATCTGTACCAGGTGTAACATGGGATAGAAGGCTCTGGAAGCTGCCTTTTAAGGATGGGGGCAAACGAGGAAGGGGTGGCCAGTCAAAACAAAATCATAGTCACATAAACTAGTACGTAACAGTCTAGAATGGACACACTTTTGACCAGCACAAATATTTAAAAAAATAAATCCCCTTTGGAAGACATAGCAAATTAATAATTCAGCACAAAATCTGTGACTGGAGAAGGGGTAAGAGAAAGGACGTACCATAAGTCTGGAAGTGGGAAAACAAACAACAAAAAATTACAATCAGCATAAGACTCTAGAATGTGAGTATCTTGTCCCAGAAGCATCAATATAAATGTGCGCTAACTTTCGAAAAATTATGCATACTTTAAATCAAAATTCTGTATAAATATGATAAGGCAAGTAGGTATTTGGTGGGTGCTAGAGGCGAGACTGTTTTTAAGGACCAGCAAGGGTGAGAAACTAGATTTTCTTTATGAGGCTAGTGAAAATTAGAGCCGCTTTACTGGGGTGACACTCTTAAATGATAAAAACTTGCATGATGACTATTTTGATGAGTTTTTAGTGTTTTCACCTGTGTAGCAACCACAACCAAGCTAGTAAACTTAATTGTAGGAAGTTTTCTAATGATATTATAAATGCAACCTTCCTTTCCCAGCCTTACCTTCCCACACCAGACATCAGTCTTCATTTATAGAATTCAATGTAAATGGGACCACGTGGAAGAGAATAACCCTTCTACGTATCCCTCTTCAACCAGCATAACCGTACAGAACTTCATCCATAATGCTGCAAGTATCAATCACTCATCCATTTTCATGGGTAGACTACAATGTGTTTCTCCATTCAGCTTTCGGGTAATTTGCACACGGATGCTTGTGCTCAGGTCTTTATACAGCTGTGCTTTTATGTCGTGAGGCTATGCCAAGCAGAAGAATCATGAGGTGTCGTGGGAAGTGTTCGGCTCTTCCGCCAGCCCTTCCACATGCTCACTCTGTTTCACACGTTCATTTGTGGTGCCTTGTCTTGTGTGTTTCTCTGTGGTTTTGCGTGGACAGCAGCATCTGTCAGCAGGCCAATTGGGCTCTCCCTTTCACGTCTGTGTGCACATTGACCCATTTCCTTGCTCAAGTGCCTGTGATGGCACATCCTCCCACGGCTTCCGACCCCAGAGAGAAGCAGGTGACTTTTAGCATGCATTGCTATGCTAGCAGTGTTTTCCAAAGTTACACTTAACACTTGGGAAAGTGTTTAGCTTTCATTCACCAGAAATTTTAAGAAGGATGAATGGTGCGATTTCTTGACATGCTTCCTATGTATATTGAAATGTTAGTATATTTTAGTATATCCTTCTCCTTTAGCCTGTTGAGTGGTTACAGTCAGTTTGTTTGTTACTTGTGTGTGTTTGCACATGTGCACATCTGTGTGTATGTGTGCCTGTGGGCACTTGCATGCCATACCATGTATGTGGAACTTGGGTAGCTCAGATAGTCATTTATCTCCTTCCACCATGGGTTGTGGGGCTTTAAGTCATGTAGTTGGACTTGTGCAACAACATGTAGTTTTATGCACTGAGTCATCTCACAGGTCCTGATTTGATTTTCTTGTTAAACTAGTCTATCATTTAGTAGAACCCATGATGCGTGATAAGTTCTTAGATCGAGCAGGAGCCTCTAGCTGTGACTGTGGATTTGCCTAGGTCCCCTTGCAGTGTGACACAACTTTCCATCTTAGTGTCTGTAGCATTTGTGGTGGCTGTAGCTTCCCGCCCGGTCCCTCAATGAAACACAGAAACTATATTATTTGCAATACTGTTTGGCCAATAGCTTAAATGTATCTCTGGCTAACTCATGTCTTAAAGTAACCCACCTCCATTAATCTGTGTATTGCCACGAGGCTGTGGCTTACCAGGTAAAGTTCCATATCTGTTTTAGAATCCTGGTCTCTTTATCTTAAGAGACCAGTCAAATACATATTCCACTGTCTAACATATAGCGAAAACCAATATTCTGTTGATGTATTAGAATCATACTAAAGCTGCAGACCAATTTATATAGAATAAACATTATTAGAAGATGGATACTCCTGTGAATGAAAAAGTATCTTTACATTTAGGCTCATGTTTATGTCTCATAATGTTTTATAAGCATCTCTATAAAGAGTTTTTATAGTATTCCTGCTTAGGTAGCCATTGCTTTGCTAAATTATCTGTTACTAAATTTCTTTTCATCTCTTATGCTTATGAAATCAAACTAATTCTTCTACTTGATTGTAACCAGCAAAATGCATCTTTTCTCAAACAAAAGACAAGTTCAAGTTGAGTTACCCCCATATCAAAGCAACAATGTCCCCCAATAGACACCAGAGGCTAACAAATGAAAACCCAGTGCCATGAATGGTTCCCCTCTTTTGGAGCAGTCAGACAATAAAATATTATAGACCTCCAAACATTACAGGCTATTACCAATGCTTTTGTTTAGCCTTTCTGCTGACTAGACCACTTACTTAAGTCATACATAGAAGTCAAGCTGTATTCTGCAGAAATCAAGCTGGTACTCACCTAGAAGCTTTTATCCCTACCGACTAGCTTTCCTATGGTTGGGAGATATTGTGGATACTACCACAGTAGAAACATAATCATCGAGCATACCCATCTGATCCTGAAAGGTCCAGTGATGATAGCCTAACAAGGCATGCCTGTGGGTGCAATAGTGCCATAAACATCATGGGATAGCCAACCAGTTCATGCTTGGATTTCAGGCCCCACTTACAAAATGAAAACTGTATTACTGGGCCAAGAATTTATGGCTAGACAGACAGTAGACCCTTAGGGAAGAACCTACTGCTGTTGTTCTGCCAAGTGGACATAATACCAAACCAACTCCTAATGACTTACCTTTATACGCGTACATAATGCCGCTCTCAAATCTCCTCCTACATGCAGTAGGTGGCAATTAACGCTATGCCATACAACTGTCCAGGGTGAAGCAAATGAGAGGCTTGGGAATCCTCTGCCCTGAATGAAAGATGTATACTGCAGCTCTGCTTCCAAGACTCGGGTGTCATTGTGGAACGGGGTGGGTGGAAATGTAAGAGTCAGAGGCAGTGAATGCCTACAAGGAAATGGTGTTTGTGGATGCAACAGGACAGCTGCACATAGGTTCTCACAGTGGTTGCTACAGCATGCACAAAACAAGGGCAAGCCCCAGATAGGCCAAATCTCATAACAGAGATGGGAGCTGAACATGAAATCCCACCCCTAGATGTGGAGATATTGCTTGTCGTTAGCTGATGGGAGAGGGAATGACAAAAATGTATTTTTGAAATAATGATATCAAAGTACAAATAATAAAAAAATGACTTCTACAGGCTAAAGATCCCAAAAATATATAAGAATACAGTACTTACTGATAAAAAATTTAAATATGTCTTTGTTAATATGCAGCAAAACAAGGATATATACTATTTCCAGTGATATTTAAAGCTGTACAAACACTTAATAAAATAAGACGGCATTAATAACATTAAAACGTAAAAGGAATAAATTGCTTCTGCCATATCAATAGATGCTCCAATTGCTGGTGTGGACTAATTTCTCCTTCATGGCTTTCCTATTTCCTGAAGGGTTGCTTTTTGGGTTCTTTACTAATTGATTTAGTTGTAATAAATTCTCTCACCTTTGTACTTTTGAAAAAAAATGTTGTGTAACCTTTGTCTTTGAAAATATTTTCGCTGGACACACACACACACATATCTCCAGTGCAATGGAGTTTGATGATATTTCTTTCTGTTCTTTAGAGATGTGTCATTATTTCTAGGTATGCATGCCTTTTCCAATACTTCTGCTCTTATTCTTATTTCTGATCTTGTGGATGTGAGATTTATTTTCCCTCTGACGGCTTTTAATAATTTCTACTCTACAACTTGTTTTAAACAATTTGATTGTGATAGGCTTAGGCACAATTATATTTCTCAGAACTGGGAATTTTGGATCTATAGTTTGATGACTTAGAAATACTTTGGAACCACCATATTTTATCTCTTTTTTTTCTTTCCTTTGGAGATTACACCACCATTTGACTGAAGTTTTCCCGTAGACCACTAGCGCTCTGTTAATTTGGTTTTTGTGACTTTATCCCTGCGTCAAACACAGCTAAGCATTTTACATCTCTCACCTCCTTTTCTCTCACAACCAACTTAGAAATCAGGTGTCACTATTGCCTCATTCGGGGCACCTGAGGTTATATGTCTTGCTTAAGACTGAACTGCTTTTGCAATAGCAATACTGTAACCTGCGCATGAAATTATACTCATCTATTGCAAAAGAGAAAAGAGACAACATTTGGGGAGAGGCCTGGAAACAGAATACCACTCTCCTTTTCCATTTGTGTCTGAGACTCGCTACTTAACACTTCTCAGGAGCAAAGTGAGCCCGCAATAGCTCAGCACACTCTCCAAGTCCTTGGACTGCTCTCCCCAAATTATCCCAAGCATCTAAGACTGAGTGGTGTCAACAATGAGCTTATGCCTCCTCTAATGCCCATCCTAGGATTCTCTTCAGGTCACAGAGGAACTGTCACTAGACTCGGGGCATAAAGAAGTCAACTCGAGCATTTATCTGGCTCTTGAAACTAGAATTTGAGAACAAAATACGAGAAATTTGGTGTTAAAAATACATTAGACGTGAGCATCCAGATCCATAGTCCTCTTTCTCGTTTGTAGTAATAGGGACGGTGGGGCTGCGTTCCCAGCACCCCGGCTGCCTGGCTAGCTTATGCCCGAAATAACAACACACAAACTGTATTCATTTAATCACTGCTTGGCCCATTTCTATCTAGCCTCTTCTAGGCTAATTCTCACATATTAATTTAGCCCATTTCTAATCATCTGTGTTGCGCCCCTAGGTGCGCTTACTGGGAAGATTCTAGCCTATGTCCATCCTGGGTCGGAGCTTCATAGTGTGCATCTGCCCAGGAGCCAGGAGCATGGCGTCTCTCTCAGGCATCTGCTCCCAAGAGGAGAGCTGTCGAGACTGAGCTCACTTCCTCTTCCTCCCAGCGTCCTGTTCTGCCTACTCCTCGCACCTATCTTCCAACTAATAAAATGGGCCAAGGCAGTTCCTTTATTAGCCAATGACCTTCCTCCATCATTTCCCCTTTTTCGGTTTAAACAAAAAAAAAAGGCTTTAACTTTAACATAGCAAAATTACATATGACAAAATAGTTATCAAGTAAAAGTTACAATAATCTTTATCATAACTAAGGAAAACTATAACTATAACTAACTATTCTTAACTCCATCAAAGACTCCAGAAAGATACAATATTACCTAAGCAAACAAGAAAAAAGCAACTTTTAAAACTCTAGAAATGACAGAGACATCTCGCTACCTGGACAGTCACCCAAAGTTCTTCTGTACCATTGGTATCCAGCCTTCAGGCCCATGGTATCCAGCAGACATTTCCATAAAGCAGGAAAAGTCAAAGTCAGTTCAGTCACTATCTGTTGTGTCCTGCAGAATGTCTCGCAGACTCTTTCATGAATCAGGAACCCCGAAAGATCATCTCACCTTAGGCAAGTTCAGTAGTCCTCTCTCTGCAGGTTCTCTGTGTCCAGTTTATGCAATAGTCCAGGCAAGAGCAGTTTCTTGCCCAAATGGCTATCAAACTCCATAACGAGCCTCTTCGATGCCCGTCTTCCTCTTGAAGTAGATTGGTGCTGCCAGGAGCAGAGTGTCTCATTGTCATGAAAAGTCCTCAGTTATTAAAACATTTAAAATGCCGTATTCTATAATCTTTGAAAAATATGAAGAATGCCTATCTAAAATATATCTACGCACATCTAGAAAATATTAACTAACATGACTACAAACTTGACTATTATTTATGATTATCCATCAACAACCTATATTTCCTAATTATACATTACATTTTAATAATGAACTACACAATCACAACACCTTAATCAATATCAGAAATACATATACATATAACAGAATTGACCGTAAATCTCTATCAATAAAGCAAAATCTATACTAATGCAAATTATTCATACCTATATCATATCCCCCTTTAAATGTAAAAGAACATTTATAAACATTTTTTGGGAATATGGGCGCAGTTATTTCTCTCCAAACTGCTTCCTGCTGAATGGGGGCGTCATTAATTAGGTCTTTCATGGTATAACCTGTGTGCTAGTTTCATCTCAGTTGGCAGTTGAGCGAAGCAATTTTTTGAAGGCGTTCACACCAACCCTTCAGGAGGTCCATCATACCAAATCGGAATAGAAGAAATGAACAGCGTCTCATCCTCTGTGAAAACAAAATAAGAAACTCCTTTCCAAAGCATCATGTCCTTAGATCCAAATTTCAAAGCCAAGGCATCAAAATATCTATGTTGGATTAGTTCAGCAGCATTTATAAATAAATATCTTTTAGCATCTGTTGCTCCTTCCTCAGCATTTACATAATTTAAAGAGAGCATAATAGCATACAGTATCAAAATTCTCTGTGTATTTTCCATGTTTGTACAGCTTTGTTTTAACCTCTATTTTGTTTATTTTTACTTTTAACTTTTTGCTTTTTGAGATAGGTTCTCTGTATCTTTGACCTGAAGTAACTCTGTAGACCAGGCTGTCTTTGAACTCTGAGAGATCCGCCTGTCTCTGCCTCCCAGGCATTCGGGATTAAACGTGTACACTACTACACCTTGAGCTCACAGAGATCTGTTTGTCTCTGCCTTCTAGGCACTGGGATTAAAGGTGTGTGCTACCACACCTTGAAGTCACAGAGGTCAATCTCCCTCTGCCTTCCAAGTGTTGGGATTAAAGGTGTGTGCTACCACACACAACAACTCTCTTTTTTTTTGTTTTTTACTTTAAGAATTTTAACTTTTAGTCTGCATATATTTTTAACACGCTATAAATCATTTAAACATTTTCTTTGTCTTTGACACTCTCTTTACTGTATCTCTCTCTCTGTTTTTCTGACCACATGAGTCTCTAATTTACCAAGCAATATTGGTAGGACTAAAGCTGTTGCTTTGGCGGCTGGATCCAGCCCATTCCTTAGCTTTCCAGCCTCAGGGCTGAGGTACTGGCTGTAGCCACAACTGCCACAACTCTATGGCATTTCAAGGTCCCTGCCAGCAAGCGAGCTTCAGCAGCCTGTGCTTGCAAACCGCACGAACCACCTGCGTAAGAGTCAGAGTTTGCCCTGGCAGGACAGCCCAGAAAGCCGGCATTTTTAAACGGCGCAGCTTTTTTCCTGCTACGGCTGAAAACCGAAAAGCATGCATTCAGCTTTTCATCAACACCATTTAAGTGTTTCGTGGCAGGACCTCTTAATGAGCTGCAGGGTTTTGCAGCTAAAGCTGAGTCAGGAAGCCTCTCTTAGATGAGGCGCTTGCTTGCCTCTAGCAAGCAGAGTAGACCCAGGAAATTGTCACTCTCAAGAAACCAGGCACAATGCTTTCATTTTGTTCTAGAATCACTTCCCAAGCTGTCTCAGGCTTCATGTGGAAGCAGTTGTCCACGTGGGTGCCATTTGTTGTAATAAGGGTGGTGGGGCTGCATCCCCAGCACCCTGGCTGCCTGGCTAGCTTATGCCCGAAATAACAACACACAAACTGTATTCATTTAATCACTGCTTGGCCCATTTCTATCTAGCCTCTTCTAGGCTAATTCTCACATATTAATTTAGCCCATTTCTAATCATCTGTGTTGCGCCCCTAGGTGCGCTTACCGGGAAGATTCTAGCCTATGTCCATCCTGGGTTGGAGCTTCATAGTGTGCGTCTGCCCAGGAGCCAGGAGCATGGCGTCTCTCTCAGGCATCTGCTCCCGAGAGGAGAGCTGTCGAGACTGAGCTCACTTCCTCTTCCTCCCAGCGTCCTGTTCTGCCTACTCCTCCCACCTATCTTCCAACCAATAAAATGGGCCAAGGCAGTTCCTTTATTAGCCAATGACCTTCCTCCATCACTCGTTTCTCTCGTTTATTGCAAAATAGCTTCACATAAGTCCTAAAGCAGTCTTCATCAGTATAGAGAGCCTAAGATGGGCTGCCACATCTGACAAGTGAAGGCTGGTGGGCATAACAGCTACACTGAAATACTCTCCAAAAGTGCAATCCAAGGGGAAAGGCAAAATTTCTTTAAAAGAATACCAAGGATCGGTGACTACAAGCTCCAGTCTTCTTCAATGCGCCCTGCTCGTAAATTTTCTCCCCACCCTATCAAAGGAGGACAGAATGAAAATGATCCCCAAAGGGGCTGGGCAGGCTATTAACTAAGGGGAAAACTCGGGCAGTGGAAAGAGGAGTGCTGGCCAAACCAGAGCAGCGGGTTAAGCAGATGATTAGCCAAGGCATGACCATGTTCCTTT
Source organism: Microtus oregoni (assembly GCF_018167655.1). NCBI lineage: Eukaryota > Metazoa > Chordata > Mammalia > Rodentia > Cricetidae > Microtus > Microtus oregoni. Next base: position 12,079,203 of record NW_024543067.1, on the reverse strand, counting down.
CCTTAACAAATGGTTGTTAACACGTGCTCTTCCCGGCTGTACCGACTTGGGAGGTTTTACAAAGGGACCGCACTAAGCATGAGCCTGGATCAAGCTTGCTCAGCAGTTACCCTGAGAGGAGGGATCAGAAGTTAGAGATGGGCAGACCGAAATGCTGTCAGACATCAGAAGCCTTTGCCTTAAAATAAGCTGGGTTTCACCTGAACTGACGATGGCACCGTGCCTCTCTCCATGCATTCGGTTTCCTTGGAGGCCTGTGAGTCACCCTCTGGTCACCCACCATGCCATGGGCCGCTTGCGTGTGGTTTGCCTCTACTAACGCTCAGTCGGAATTCTTTGAAACCGCATCTCATTCTATGGCCCAGGCTGTCCTCGAACTCTTGACACTTCTGTCCTAGTCTCCCAAGTTCTGGAATTAAAGGCGGCTTGCTTTGCTGTGTTGAAATTTAATTCTCCTTTTGATAAGCTGAGATGAGACCTCATGAGAACTTTAAGAAGTAGTTATGGCTCTGTCCTCACCTGTGAATTAATCTATCCGTGTGATTGCTGTGCTGATAAGTTACTACATTTACCTCAAGTATGGAACTGGTACAAAGGTCACTGTGGATAGATTTCTCCACCCTAAACTGTCTCAAAAGTACTATGAAGAAGACAGTCCCCAGACATGCGCACTTGACTTTGAGCTAGAACTGCCAGCCAAAATTCACTTTGGGGTTAGGCATGTTTCCGTTACTGCGGCAAAATTTTTGAAATAACAAGTTTGTAGGAAGGAAATGCTTCTTCTATCCAACAGTTTCTAGAGTACCAGTATGAGACTGGTTGAGCCCATTGCTTTGGGGCCTGTGCCAAGGAAGTCCACTATGGTGCCACTCACAATAGGCAAAGCCGCTTACCAGGCAACAACCAGAAAGCAAAGAGCCAAAGAAGAGGGGGCTGTTTTTCCGGTAACCTTCTCAAAAGCACCAGTAACCATTCTCTCAAGCCCCCACTTTTGTGAAGTTCACCATCCTCAACAACTCCACAGCCTGATAACCAAGCCATTTAACACATGGGCTCCGGGGAACACACCCAAGTCACGCCCTACCTTTGTTCTTTCTACTCAGTTTGTGATATTAGGTTCTAAGAAGAGTGTACTGAGAACTTACTGCCTCTGCTTCCCATGACCCAGCTTCTCCCCTCAGCTTTGTAACCAGGGGGGCACTACCTCATCAAGCCACATCACTGGGCAGCTGTGCTCCCTGGCATCCTGCTACCTTTAACTAAGCAGAGGGCACCGGCAGACAGTAATTGGTCGTACCTCCTACTCCCTCACTGAAGGCTGCCACTGGCTACATGGGCACCTATAGTAGTAAGATTCCAGGAGGAAGTCTTCTCCATGATGCCACTCTGGCTTTGGTTCTGGTAATACTCCCTGTCTGTGCTAATCTAAGACTTGGAAGTTGTAGGGATAAGTCCCGCCCCTTAGGGGGCGTGTTCGCCTCGGGCTAATGTCTGCCTATAAATTTGGCTAGCATGCTCCGAGCTCCTCCTTCTGCTTTCCTGGTCTCCGCGGGAACGGTGGTTCTGTAAGTCTATTTCTACATTAAACTATATATATTTTTACAATCTGTCTGCATTCGTTTACACCGCTACATTTTGGCGCCCAACGTGGGGCTATTTTGCCCCCGACTCAAGCGGGTAGCCTGCTAGCTAACACAGCACCCTCCCAGGTGCTGTTTTTCAGTTGGTGACTCCGGCCCCAGTGCCGAGTCCGAGACATACTCGGCGACAAAGGCACATTCTGCCTGCCTTGGCTAAGTTTTGCAGCGGAACCCCACTGCCTGAATTAGCAGAAGCTCAAGTACCTGCGGTTTTGCAACAAAAGCTGCCACAACGTCAGATTTGGTCTCATACAAAATGACTTAGCCGGGCAGTGGTGGCGCACACTTTTGATACCAGCACTTGGGAGGCAAGGGCAGGCGGATCTCTGTGAATTTGAGGCCGGCCAGGCAGTGGTAGTGCACGCCTTTAATCCCAGCACTTGGGAGGCAGAGACAGGCGAATCTCTGTGAGTTCGAGGCCAGCCTGGTCTACAAGAGCTAGTTCTAGGACAGGCTCCAAAAACATAGAAACCACCACTGGCAGGAACTGATCATTGCAGGTAAAAAATTTTTCTTTTATAAATAAAATGTCTGAACACATTACTGTTCAAGAATTTAACAGTTTTTTTAATTGTACCATGTGGGAGATTTTACAAGAGGTGTCTATCACCCCACATCTATGGATCCTTTTGGGATTCGTAGTTTTCATTGGCACCAAATGGTTTGATAATAGAAATATGATAAAGTCTTTACGAGACGAATCCAGGATTCTTAAGGCAGAGATTGAATGCTTAAAAACAATTGAGAATGATAACAATCTTCTCAAGAATCAGTTTGAAGTTCTCCAGACTGATAACAATCTTCTCAAGAATCAGTTTGAAGTTCTCCAGACTAATAACAATCTTCTCGAGAATCAGTTTGAAGTTCTCCAGGCTGATAACAATCTTCTCAAGAATCAGTTTGAAGTTCTCCAGACTGATAACAATCTTCTCGAGAATCAGTTTGAAGTTCTCCAGGCTGATAACAATCTTCTCAAGAATCAGTTTGAAGTTCTCCAGACTGATAACAATCTTCTCGAGAATCAGTTTGAAGTTCTCCAGGCTGATAACAATCTTCTCAAGAATCAGTTTGACGTTCTCCAGACTGATGTTAAGGAGAAATTCATTACTATGGAAGAGGGAACAGCTGATCTGGACCATAAGATTCAGTCCCTTTCTGTAGGAAATGAAACATTAACTGAGAGAATCAAAACTGCTGAATGTGACAATCGGATGTTGTCTAAAGCTTATGACAGATTGACGGAAAGATTGTCAATACAAGAAGGCACGGTTTATGCCATAAAAATTATGTCCAAAGATGAGATGTTATATCTAACGGACAAACTTCATACTTTAGAATCCTCAATGAAGGCTTTGGAACATAATTCTGGACAGGAGATTCAGACATTGCAGAAGGCAATGGTGAATAGAATTGAAAAGATTGAGGAATTTCTAAATTCTGATGAAGAAGAGCAAAGGGTAGAAAGGCAAATTTTAACTACATCTGTGGGTAAGTCTCTCCAGGACAATTTCCACAAAGCTCTACCTACAGCTCTACCTGCCTTTCCAGTAATAACAACAGAGAAGGTGATTCATTCCAAATACCCTAGGGTCATCAAGGAGGATACATGGGAGCCTGTCTGTATGAATGACCTCAAGGAAATAAAACAGGCTGTCATGACTTTTGGGATGCAAGCCTCTTTTGTTAAAGAGATGCTAAGATCTTGGGCCACAACAAGCAGAGCAACCCCCTCCGACTGGCTCCAGCTGAGCTCTGCAGTACTTGAGAGTGGACCGCAATTGAAATGGAAATGCTTATTCAGGCAAGAGGCTAGACTCTTAGAACAGCAGGAAAAAGCAAAGGGAATTGACATTTCCCTAGATCAAATTCTAGGTGAAGGACTCTTTTCCGATCCTCAGGAATAAGCTAATTTGGATGAAAACACACTCTCCATGTGTACTACAGCAGCCTTAAGGGCTTGGGACAGGGTACAAGACCCAGGACAGAGAATGGAATCATTTGTCAGAGTTAAACAGGGTCAGAGAGAACCCTTTAGTGACTTTTTACAAAGATTAACTAAAGCTGTACAAATAGGGATATCTGACCCAGAAGCAAGACGTATAATGATTGAGTCTTTGGCTTATGAAAATGCAAATGTGGAATGCAAAAGGATTTTGGGTCCTTTAAAGCTCAGATCAGCACCCTTGGAAGAATGGGTCTTGCATACACTCAATGTTGATACATTTGATTATGGCACTGAAGCATGGGTAGAAGAAACAATTTCCAATGGTAAAAGGAGACACCAGAATACCAAATGTTTTAATTGTGGCAAAATGGGTCATATGAAAAGGAATTGTAGACAACGAATTTTCAGAAATAATAATAATAATAATGCATCTTTCAGAAATAATAATAATAATGCATCTTCTAGAAATAACAGAAATAGGAGGACTCAGCCTTCAGGTTTATGTAGAAGATGTGGAAAGGGCAGACATTGGACGAATGAATGCAGGTCTACAAGAGATAGACAAGGCAACCTGATACAGCCGGGAAACGTGAGAGGGGGGGCCTCACAGGCCCCCATGGCAAACATGGTTCAGTCATTTCCAGTTTCGGCAGAGAACGTGCCTCATCAGGACAATTAGGAAGCCCCATGCCTACTGTTACAAGCAATAATGATCAGAAAGATAAGTTACGTGTGTTTTGGCAAACTTCTATAAATGATCAAAGACCTAAACTGAGAGTGTGTGTAAATGGCATTTTTATTACTGGCCTGCTGGACACAGGTGCTAATGTAAGTATCATTATCCCAGAATCTTGGCATCCGTATTGGCCTCTTCAGAATGTAAATGTTCAGCTCCTGGGAATTGGAACCCTATCTCGAGTTAGGCAGAGCACGAGATGGGTTGAATGTATAGGGCCAGAGGGACAAATAGGAAAATTAAAGCCATATGTAGCCAATATCACAATGAATTTATGGGGTCGTGACCTATTACAACAATGGAATACCGAAATTAACATTCCTGCTAAATCTAGAGCCTATATTTCTGAGAATAATATTAAAAGATACTACAAACGGAGAAAACCGGCCATTCAGACTGTACAAGAACAAGCAATTGATGTCCCTTCAGAGATACCAACAGCCTTGCCTCTAAAATGGTTGACTGAGAAACCAATATGGACAAAGCAATGGCCTTTAGCTGAGGAAAAGTTACAGGCTTTAGAACAGCTGGTACAAGAACAATTAGATGCTGGACATATAGAAGAATCTACCAGCCCTTGGAATTCTCCTGTATTTGTGGTTAAGAAAAAATCAGGTAAATGGAGAATGGTGACAGATCTCAGGGCCATCAACAAGGTTATTCAACCTATGGTCCCTCTGCAATCTGGAATTCCTTTGCCCTCTTTATTACCAAAAGGATGGCCTCTCATAGTTATTGATTTAAAGGATTGTTTTTTCACTATACCTTTGCAAAAAGAAGATAGAGAAAAATTTGCCTTCACAGTGCCTACTTATAACAATTCTCAACCTTTGAGGAGGTACCACTGGACCGTTCTCCCCCAGGGTATGTTAAATAGCCCCTCCCTGTGCCAATATTTTGTGAACCAACCATTGCAAATAATATGCAAGAAATTTCCCAAATCTATAGTATACCATTACATAGACGACATCTTGTTATCCGATTCAAACATGGATACCTTGAACAGACTGTTTGAAGAAATAAAGATACTTTAACCTAAATGGGGATTGCAAATCACTCCTGAAAAGATTCAGAAGGGAGATTCTGTTAATTATTTAGGTTATAAAATAGGTTTGCAAAAAATTAAGACACAAAAAGCACAAATTAGGAGAGATCGCCTACGGACTCTTAATGACTTTCAAAGACTGTTAGGAGACATTTCCAGTCTACGACCAGCTATTGGAATAACACCTGATCTAATAATTCATTTGAACAAAACCTTGGATGGTGATAAAGATTTAAACAGTCCCAGAGAATTAACAGCTGAAGCAGAAAAGGAACTGACAATGATTGAGGAAAAATTACAACAGGCACATGTGGACAGGGTGAATCCAGAGCTCGATTGTATTCTCGTCATACTACCATCAAAAATTTCTCCTACAGGAATTTTAATGCAGAGAGATGATATTATTTTAGAATGGATCTTTTTACCACATAAACCAAGTAAGAAACTGAAAACTTATGTGGAAAAAGTCTCTGAGTTAATTATAAAAGGCAAGCTGAGACTTCGTCAACTAGCAGGCATAGACCCAGCAGAAATTATAGTGCCTTTCACTGCTGATGAACAAAAGAAATTATGGGAAGATAATGAACCATGGCAAAGAGCTTGTGCTAATTTTTTGGGAGACATTAATAACAACTATCCAAAAAGCAAGCGGCTTAACTTCATAAAGAGAACCTCTTGGATTCTTCCTCGAATTGTCCGTGATGCTCCAATAACTGGAGCCCATACATTCTATACTGATGCCAATAAATCAGGGAAGGCAGGTTACAAATCAGAAGACTTGGATAAGGTGGAACAAAGTCCATATAATTCTGTCCAGAAGGCGGAATTATATGCCATTCTTATGGTGCTAAGGGATTTTAAAGAACCTATTAATATAGTTACAGATTCACAATACGCAGAAAGAGTTATTTTACATATTGAAACTGCTGAATTTATACCTGATGATACAGAACTAACCTCATTGTTCCTCCAGGTTCAAGATTTGATCAGGAACAGGCTTTGCCCTATGTACATAACACACCTCCGATCCCATACAGGTCTGCCAGGTCCTCTAGCACAAGGTAATGCAGACATTGATCAATTATTGATTGGTAGTGTGCTACAAGCCTCTGAATTTCATAAAAAACATCATGTTAATAGCAAAGGTTTGAAGAAAGAGTTTTCAATTACATGGCAACAAGCTAAGGAGATTGTAAAGAAATGCCCTACTTGCTCTTTCTATAAACAAACGCCACTGCCTGCAGGGGCTAATCCAAAGGGAACCCAAAGGAATGAAATCTGGCAGATGGATGTGTTCCACTTTGCAGAATTTGGCAAATTAAAATATGTTCATCACACCATTGACACTCTTCAGGCTTTCAGTGGGCAACTGCTTTAAGTTCAGAAAAAGCTGATTCAGTAATCACTCATTTATTAGAAGTCATGGCTAACATGGGTATACCTACACAAATAAAAACGGACAATGGTCCTGCTTATGTTTCTAGGAAAATGAAACGGTTTTTTGATTATTACAATATCAAGCATGTTACAGGTATACCATACAATCCTACAGGTCAAGCAGTCATAGAAAGATCAAATCGAACTATAAAAGATATGTTGAACAAACAGAAAGGGGTGGAAAACACCCCCAGAAATAGGCTACATAATGCTTTGTTAACCTTGAATTTTCTCAACGCTAATGAGAAGGGAACAATGGCTGCAGAAAGACATTGGATAATGGAAAAGTCTACTGAACTAAATCAACCAGTTTATTTCAAGGATGTGCTGACCTCACAATGGAAGCCAGGAGATGTGCTACGTTGGGGAAGGGGTTTTGCTCTTATCTCCACAGGTGAGGAAAAATTGTGGATACCATCAAAATTAATAAAGGTTCAGTTTGAAGAAGAGAAGCCACTTGGAAAAGATAAATAACAATTCTTTCATAAGGATGGCGAACATACTGATGGTAAGAAATACAGATAGGTTGGAGGCAGGGTTCTTTTCTTATCTCCACAAGAAAATACTCATCTTCAAAGAAATTGAGGGACCCTGAATATTTAATTACTGATGGATGGACACATTTTGTAAGTATTAATTTTTATTTATATGTCTTATTAAACATTTCTTTATAAATATATAGAGCTGGTTTTGAAGTTGGACTCTGGCTCAGTCCCTCTCCAATTCCAAGCCTGTTAGAAAGAGAAAAACCCAGAGTTTCTGGAGTTTCTGTCTCATGTCAAGAGCCATGATATGGGACAGAAAGAAATATGAGTTTAGAAAACATCTTTGCTTTTCTTCATATCTATCATACTTTTCATTAAATATATCTATCATGCCTTTCAGTGAATATATATATATATATATATATATATGTATGTCTATATATGTCTATATGATTAATGTTTAAGTTTTTCACAATGAACAATGAGATTTTCCTGAAGTGACATTTGAAGTTTCCAGGAAGAAGATGGGGCCCCACAACAACAACTCTACCTGGTTGATATGAAGTCATGATACTGATAGCGCTACTACAAGACCTGTTTTGGATACCAGCTGCACAAGACGATCCCAACTTGGTTAGCTGAAATGGTGCACATCTTGTACAACATTCTGGCCAGACCTCCACAAAATACTCAGAGACTCTTTGCAATTTTAAAAGACATTGATCTTGAAATTTAACCATCATTTTACTTTCACAGGATCCCCCAGAAAGAACGTCGCCCCCATGACAGCTGGAAGTAATTCTAGAGGACGACGTCCCCTCTCCCAGTAAAATTACCCCTGGGTTTAGGGACATCATTTAGGGGTTGGGAGGTTGGGGGAGGAATTTTATAAGCTCAGGGATCATTTTGAAAAAAAAAAAGAGGGAATGATTGGATAATAGATTTATAATTGTGAGTTACTGCTTTTAGACAAATATATTGGTATAGATTCTTGTATATTGATACAAAGTTAAATTATATTGACTATTGTATGCATGCATGTTTCTATCTCTGTTTAAAACATTTTTTATGTATTGACATATATTGTATTGATAAATATATATTGTATATATTTACCATATTGTAGTGTACATTTCTACCTCTGATTAAGATACTTATATAATGTTTGTGTATTGATATATATTTACCATATTGCAATGTATATTTGTACAGTGTTTATATTTGGAGGTCATTATCCTCATTTGTTACACAGTTGTTTATTGTCTTAGTCTTTAAGTTAGATAGATATTGAGAATTATATAGATAAATAGTCATCTAAGTTTGTCATTTATAATCAGACTAATCAGGTTCTTTAGATATATAGAGATTATACTCAGTATAGATAGATAATCTTCAACCTCTTCAAAGAGCTGTAGAAAATGGCCTTTAATCTAACTCAGAGTTTTGTGATAGTGAGACACAATTGCTCCTGGCAACACCGCTCTATTCCCGAGAAAATGTTGAGCATCAAAGACACTCCATCTGGATCCTTTCTATTTGGCAGAACTGGCCTTTGGACAAAGAAATGCCCATACCTCAACCACTGACACAGATACAGAGCGTGCATCAATGGATAAAACAGGACTGTCATATCCTGCCAAGACAGGGTAAGATAGTTTTGAAAAGTTCCTTGCCTTTAATAATGGTATGTCAGTTATGTTAGGCCTTAGCCAAAATTGGTTGACTCAACATTGCAAACGAGACTTTGGGTGATTGCCCAGGTAGTCAGTTGTCTCTGTCGATTGTTGCACATTTTGGATATATCTCGTTTGTTGAGTAGTGTTTATTCTTTTCTCAGATCTTTGACTGAGTTGAAGATTATATAATTGTAGTTACTCTTTACATTATTTGGACTCCTTGAGATGGAATGTTTAGCAAAGCTTTTGTTCTCAATATTGTTTGTTATATTTATTATTTGTTGTTATTGTATGTAGCTGTATTTGGTTTAGTTCTGTCTTATTTAGACAAAAAGGGGAGATGTAGGGATAAGTCCCGCCCCTTAGGGGGCGTGTTTGCCTTGGGCTAATGTCTGCCTATAAATTTGGCAAGCGTGCTCCGAGCTCCTTCTTCTGCTTTCCTGGTCTCCGCGGAACGGTGGTTCTGTAAGTCTATTTCTACTTTAAAACTATATATATTTTTACAATCTGTCTGCATTCGTTTACGCCGCTACAGGAAGTGGCAAAGCAGTTCGCTATCATCAGTTCCTGGGTATCACATCTCCCCAGGTGGCTTGTTTGTGCCCTCCCCATATCTCTGAAAACAGAGGCATTCTTAAGCTGCTTGAATCATCCAACCTTGAGTGTTTCCCTGCTGGAATTCTAATAATACGACTGAAGGGACCTAATGTGCCACGACAAACAAATGAAAATCCCTGAGACAAAGAGAAGCTTTCCTAGAGCCAAAGCAGAGTCGTGGTGCGTGGATCCTGTGACCGGGCCAGGTGGTCCAGTAAGGATGGCATTTGCACAGGTCAAGAAACTGAAGAATTCCAAATTCCTCAGACAACCAAAACTGAGATTACTCGTATCGTCGTGGTAACCAACCATCATCTAACTGCTTAAGAACCACTCAACAAGCCGGGCGGTGGTGGCGCACGCCTTTAATCCCAGCACTCGGGAGGCAGAGGCAGGCGGATCTCTGTGAGTTCGAGATCAGCCTGGTCTACAAGAGCTAGTTCCAGGACAGGCTCCAAAGTCACAGAGAAACCCTGTCTCGAAAAAACAAAAAAAAAAAAGAACCACTCAACAGAGAGGAAGCCTTGTCCACCATCACCACTTTCCTAGGACAATGTGATGCTTAACTGCATTCTAGAATGTATCTGTGTGCCAACAGATGAGTACGGCGCTCACACCTCACCAAAGAAGCTTCTCTTTGCAGCAGAGAGAGACAATTACAGAAAACCACACCTGGCTATAATGAAGAGATCAAATGAGCGTATGATGTCCAGGCCCAGTGGATGAAGCTACTCAACCCCTGAATATGAAGCTCAGGGGACATCACAGAAGAGGGAGAGGACTGTATAAGCCAGAGGACCAGAAAGTTCATTGTGAGACTATTTCGTAGCGATGGCAGGGGAGCTACATCCATGACATGACAAAAATACAGCTGCCAAAGTAAGACCTGAATGATGGGAACAAACAGACATTTTAAACTGAAAGGGGGATTCTCATGCCTAGAAAAAGAACTAAAAACAGCTAATGACTGACAAAGAGAGAGAACGTCTTTTCCAAGAATGGGGCTCCCAGTTGGTTATCTAATACCAATTGGTCAACCCAGAAATCATATAGATAAAGCAACTCTAAGCAGATTCAGCAGGTTTTATTTATATATCAATGCATGCATAAGAACAGTAACAATAAGAGAAAAAAGAGACCATCAATTTGAGAGTGGAACAGGGAAGAGGTTTGAGGAAGGAACAAGAAGGGGGAAGTTAAGTAATTATATTTCAATTAAAAACATTTTTAAATTCCTTTAATATTGGGAATAAATAAAACAAGAAAATCCACTGTAGGTCATTATTCCCATTCTTAGAGTTAAGTCAAACTATACCATACCAGCACTCAAAGCTGCTTACAGGACAGTCATGGGAATTCATGGACGAAAGCATACATGTGATAATTTGGTGAATTCTTCTCATGAATCCTGTTTGTCTAGTGTTCCTAACTCCTTGTAACTTTCCAGATATGAATTCCTATAGATTGATACTACCTGCAGACTCAATGTCTCTTAAAGGGATTTTGTCAACTTGGAGTATAGTATGTTATTGTAATTACTCTATTTTGTGATTATATAATATTTGTGTTATTAGACTGAATTTATAAACTTGATTGTAGCTGGAGAAATATACATGTAGGATTTCATGTTGTTCCTGGTGGTGGGAGGCAGCCATGTGAATTCTTGAACATGGCTACAATAAAGAACCATTGCACTTAATTTTTTCCAGATCCAGTGTGCTGCAGAAAGGAGTGAGCTATAAGTGAGAGTATAGGGTCTAGCGATACACGAGCCTTGTACTTTATGTGTGACCTTCCTGAGTTCTGGGTTCCTTATAGGTTAGTTAAGATGATACAATATTGGGGAAGAAAACCCCTTAGTAATGAGAACAGGAGATGGGAACTGGTTGAGGACCCCCCCAAAGCAGCACCTCTGAGAACATGAAAGAGCCCTCACTCTGGGTACCTTGTTGCCAGTTACAGTAATGTAGAGCTGCACTTGAGGATGTAGCTGAATCTAAGAGGAGACACCTGGCTAGGTTTATAGCACCAGGGATAGATTCCTTCCTTTTGATCCAGCTGTGGGTTACCCCCAAAATGTAAGTGCCACTATTGCATCATTGGGGGTCGCCATTTCCATCAGTGTTGTGGTTTATAGGATTTATAACTGGATAGGACTATTGCTTTCCTCCCTTGGCTGTTTTCAAAGTATCATCAACCATCAGATACAAGACCTAGTCTTCAGAGAGGAGGCATCCAAGCCACATTTGTATCCACTTCTCCAAGACCTGTGTTGAAAGTGTGTGGTGTTGTGGTGGTTTAAAAGAAAATGGCCCCCAAAAAGAGTGGCACTATTAGGAGTTGTGGCTTTGTTGACATAGGTGTGACCTTGTTGGCGGAAGTGAGTCACTATGAGGGTGGTCTTTGAGGCCTCTTTTGCTCAAGCTTTGCCCAGTGTAACACTCAGTCTACTTCCTGTTGCCTGCATATCAACATGTAGCACCTACCTCTCCAGCACCATGTCTGCCTGCATGCCTCCATGCTCCCCACCTTGATGATAATGGACTGAACCCCTAAACTGTAAGCAAGCCACCACAATTAAATGTTTTTCTTTGTAAGAGTTGCTATGGTCATGGTATCTCTTCACACCAATAGAAACCCTAACTAAGATGCCTTCAGCAAAAGGGTCTAAACTCCATGTTCTGGGAATCAACCAATAACAATATCAATAGCATATACTGTTTTAAAGGTATCTTGTGCTCCTCTGACCAAGACTGTAAAGGGAAGTTTCCCATGCCTGACACTAGGGTTTTTGTTAGATAGGCTATGACTCTTGAAGGAAGTATTATAACCTCAAGTGCCATAAATTCAATTAATGTGTATATATATATTACATACATACATATAATATGTATTTTGGATAAATATAAAATAATGTTTCTCTATAGCTCTTTCAAACAGTGTGATATAGTTAATGTTATATAGTCCTCTCTCCTCTCTCTCCCTGTCTGTATTACTTTCTGCCCTTTTCACCAGTTAACCTCCCTCCCTTGCTTTTCCCATCTCTTCCCAAAGTAAAGTACTTTTCTGAAAATGAATTTTACCTAGTTGTGTCTTATCATCATTGGTTAGTGTAGCCAGTCCATGCAAAATATTATTATTATTAACCCATTATAATAATTGCTTATTACATAAATATCTAGTATGCTATAAAAATTTCAAAAGGATTTGCACAATTAAGAAATTTTACAACAACCCAAGAGATTAAGAGTTCTAGCTAGGCTTCCAGGGATCTTTACAGAAAGTCCATTTTTTATTGATTGGCTTAATTATTGATTTTTATATTAATGTCAAAATTCTGGAATAGAATAAATAATTTTAAAGGATCCTTTTTAGTTCTGAAGTTCCATTTCAGAATAGTGGGACATGGTTCAGAAATTTCCAGAAGATAAAAAGAACCAAATCATTATGCATAATAAATATTTGTTTAAGGATAAAATATTATTAAAATACTTATTTTTATCAATTATCAATGTTAGGCACATGATATGAAAAATGACACAAATCACTTTTCCCATTAACCAACTAATAAATAAATGTTGTATACCTACCATGTGAAATCATGTAAAATATCACCAGATAGCAAAATACAACCACCTTTTCCAGGGAATATCTGCTTTAGATTCTCTGAATCTACAATACATGTGTGCCCGTTCCATGTAACTGCTATTAAATGTTCACACTCAATTATCTATTTTCTAGCTTTACCAAGGCTTCTAAGAAGCAAAACAGCCTTGTACTTGTCCCTCTGTGCCCCTGGAGGCTAGCACATGAAACAAACATTTTAAAAGTCATCTGTTGAATTAAATTAATGTCTTAAAAATTAAGTCATTTGTGGGGGAGAAAAACACACTCAATCGAAGTTAATTATCAAAAGAAGCAAAAATACACCCATCCTTAGCAGCAGAGTAGAGCTGACCCCATTGACAGGGATGCAGGTGATTCAAAACTACAAACATGTGTGGGAGATCTGGCCCAACCCTTCATCTGCCATGTGTTGGAGTGGGAGAAGGATAGATGATCTCCCAATATACTTCCCCTCGCCACTCATGGTGGGTGGGAGAGCTAGCTCTAAGGTCATGAGCGTGGGAGAGTTGGCACATCCTCTTACCAGCTGCAGCATATGGGAAAGCAGGCCCTGAACCTCACCTGGGCAAAACAGTAGAGCAGGCCGTGGTGATAAGAGTGCAGAAAGCTGTACTCATGGGCATGAGAGCAGGAGAACTGGCCCCACTCTTTGCTGTCTGCCTTTGACAAAATCTAACACCCCTTCATGATGAAAGCATTGGAGAGATTAGAGAAACAAGGGGGAATATCTAAACATAATAAAGGCAAGTTTCAACAAGCTTATAGATAACATCAAATTAAATGGACAGAAACTCGAAGAAATTCCACTAAAATTAGGAACAAGAAAAGGTTTTCCATTTTCTCCACATCTATTCAATATAGGACTTGAATTTTTAGCTACACCACTGAGACAACTGAAGGAGATCAAGGGGGTACAAGTAAGAATGGAAGAAGTCAAAACATCATTGTTTGTAAATGATGTAATAGTATATATAAGTGACCCCCAAAAGTCTACTAAGAAACACCTACAGGTGTTAAACATTTTTAGCAAAGTGGCAGAATACAAGATAAACTCAAAAAAGCTGTAGCCCTCCTTCTATATACAAATGACAAACGGACGGAGGAAGAAATTAGAGAAACAACACCCTTCACAATGGCCTCAAATAATATAAAATATCTTGTGGTAACTCCAACAGAGTAAGTGAAAGACTTGTATAACAAAAACTTCAAGTAAAAAACACAAAAAACTAGATAGATAGATAGATAGATAGATAGATAGATAGATAGATAGATAAAAGCAAGTAACCCAATTTAAAATGGGGTAAAGCTCTAAAAAGAAAATTCTCAATAGAGGACTCTCAAATGATTGAGAAATAAAAAAAAAGCCCAACACCCTTAGTCATCAGAGGAATGGAAACCAAAACTTTGAGATTACATCTTATACTCTCAGAATGGCTATGATCAATAATACAAGTGACAGCTCATGCTAGTGAGGATGTGGAACAAGGAGAACACTCTACCATTGCTGGTGGGAGTGGAAATTTGTACATGCATTATGGAACTCAATATGGTGATTCCTCAGAGCAGAGGGTTACTCAATGGAATCGAATTGTCTTCTAATAAGATACAAAAAGGAAGTTGATCAATGAAATCAATTGAAAATCCAGGCATAAATCTCTATATATAAAGGATATCTGAGTTTTGATAAATAAGCCAGAAATATACACTGGAAAAGACAGAATCTTCAATGAAATGGTGCTGTCAAACTGGATAATGGCATGTAGAAGAATACAAATATATCCATACTTATAACCCTGCACAAAACTCAACTTCAAGAGGATCAACATTAAACCAGATACCTTGACTCTGATAAAAGAGAGGTGGATAATAGTCTTGGACTCACTGACATAGGAGAGGTCTTTCAAAACGGGACCAAGGTAGCATGGGCACTAACACCAGCAATTAATAAGTGGAACCTCAAGAAGCTTTGAGGTCCTAGCTAGAGCAATAAGATACCAAAAGGAGATCAAGGGGATACAAATTGGAAAAGAAGTCAAACTCTCACTGTTTGCAGATGATATGATAGTTTACATAAGCAATCCCAAAAATTCTACCAAGGAACTTCTACAACTCATAAACACTTTCAGTAATGTAGCAGGATACAAGATTAACTCAAAAAATCAGTAGCCCTCCTGTACACAGATGATAAAAGAGCTGGGGGAAAAAGTCAGAGAATCAACACCCTTCACGATAGCCATAAGCAGCATAAAATATCTCGGAGTAACTCTAACCAAACAAGTGGAAGACTTGAAGAACTTTAAATCATTGAAGAAAGAAATTGAAGAAGACACCAGAAAGTGGAAAGATCTCCCATGCTCTTGAGTAGGCAGAATTAACATAGTAAAAATGGCGATCTTACCAAATGCAATCTACAGATTCAATTCAATGCCCATCAAAATCACAGCAAAATTGTTCAAAGACCTTGAAAGAATAATACTCCATTTCACATGGAAAAGCAAAAAAAAACCTATACAATTGCAATCCTATACAATAAAAGAACTTCTGGGGGCATCACAATCCCTGACTTCAAACTCTACTACAGAGTTACAGTACTGAAAACAGCCTGGTATTGGCATAAGAACAGACAGGAAGACCAATGGAACTGAACAGAAGACCCAGATATCATTCCACACATCTTTGAACACCTGATTTTTGACAAAGAAGCAAAAAAATATCAAATGGAAAAAAGAAAGCATATTTAACAAGTGGTGCTGGCATAACTGGATATCAGCATGTAGAAGAATGAAAATAGACCCATATCTATCACCATGCACAAAACTCAAGTCCAAATGGATCAAAGACCTCAACATAAAGCCAGCCACAATGAACCTTATAGAAGAGAAAGTGGGAAATACACTTGAATGCATTGGAACTGGAGACCACTTCCTAAATATAACCCAAGCAGCACAAACACTAAGAGAAACAATCAAATGGGATTTCTTGAAACTGAAAAGCTTCTGTAAAGCAAAGGACATGGTCAACAAGACAAAATGACAGCCTACAGAATGGGAAAAGATCTTCACTAGCCCCACATCAGACAGAGGTCTGATCTCCAAAATGTAGAAAGAACTCAAGAAATTGGTCACCAAAAGAACACATAATCCAATTAAAAAATGGAGTACAGACCTAAACAGAGAACTCTGAACAGAGGAATCTAAAATGAATGAAAGACACTTAAAAAATGTTCAACATTCTTAGTCATCAGAGAAATGCAAAGCAAAACAACCCTGAGATTCCATCTTATACCTGTACAAATGGCCAAGTTCAAAAACACTGATGACAACTTATGCTGGAGAGGTTGTGGGGAAAGAGAACACTTCTGCATTGCTGGTGAGAATGCAAGCTGGTTCAACCCCTTTGGATGTCAGTGTGGTCATATCTCAGAAAATGAGGAAACAACCTTCCTCAAGACCCAGTAATACCACTTTTGGGTATATATCCAAAGGATACTCAATCCTCCCACAAGGATATGTGCTCAACTATGTTCATAGTAGCTTGGTTTGTCATAGTAAGAACCTGGAAACAACCTAAATGCCCCTCAACTGAAAAATGGATAAGGAAAATGTGATACATTTACACAATGGAGTACTACACAGCAGAAAAAAATAATGGCATCTTGAATTTTGCAGGAAAATGGATGGAGCTAGAAAACATTATTTTGAGTGAGGTAACTCAGACCCATAAAGACAATTATCAAATGTACTCACTCACAGGTGGTTTTTAAACATAAAACAAAGAAAACCAGCCATAAACCATAGTCCCAGAGAACTTAGACAACGAGGACACTAGGAGACACTTACATAGATCTAATCTACATAGGAAGTAGAAAGTAGAAAAGATCTCCTGAGTAAATTGGGAGCATGGAGACCTTGGGGGATGCTTAAAGGGGGAAGGGAGAGGCAGGGAGGGGAGCAGAGAAAAATGTAGAGCTCAATAAATATCAAAAAAGAAGCAGCGTAAAAGCTTCTATACAGCAAAAGTCACTGTCATTTAAGCAAAGCAGCAGCCTACAGAATGGGGAAAAGTCATCAATACGATAGAGCATTAGTATTTAGAATATATAAAGAACTAAAACAAGACACATATGTGCACTAATAAAAGTCTAAATCCTCCAAAGATCCCAGCTTTGTTATAATGTCATTTTTAATAACAGTTCGGTTTGTCTTCTCCTAACTGAGCTTTATAGGAATATGGTGGGAAGAAATTCAATAAAGCAGGTTCCATCTACCATAGTTTGGAAAAGGTAAATGCATCAGTGTATCCCCATGAATATACTATTCACTCTATAAATATCCCTTAAAATGCCTCAAAAACCCACCACAAGGAATTCAGCACAGAAAATTTTACACTCTCTTCAGTGAGCCCCTCCAATCTCTTTCTGGGGTATGTTTTGTTTTCCTAAATGAACCTCTGGTTAGATGGTCCATGGTTCTTGGCAGAATGCTTTCCATTGAGAAGACAAGATGCAAAAAGAAACCTAATGTGCTTTACACAGCAGTCATAACAGACACTTCATTGTGCTGCTAAAATGTCCGTGGCACGAGGTGTAGCAGGGAGGAACAACACAGGGGAAGAGTATATAGGAAATCATTCTGAACAATTTTCCTATAGCCTAAAATGTACATTTTAATAAAGCAAAGAAAAACCATTCTATAATTCACAATCCCAGAGAACCTAGACAACAAAGAGGATCCTAAGAGAGGCATACATGGATCTAATCTACATAGCAAGTAGAAAAAGACAAGATCTCCTGAGTAAATTGGTAGTGTGGGGATCATGGGAGAGGGTAGAAGGGAAGGGGGAGAAAGGGAGGGGAGCAGAGAAAAAGATAAAGCTCAATAAAAACAATTTAAAAATATACAGTTTAAAGAACCATTATGGGAAAGATTGTAGGGATACCTGTTACCCAAGAACTATCTTCCTGAGTTTTAATGATGAAACGCTGGAAAGTTGGACTTTGTGATAGAGAAACCTAGTCCTTCACCTTGGGACTGAATCTATCCCACTGCCAATGATAGCATCAACACTGGACATCATGGTGTGCAGCAAGAAACAGTTCAGCATGAGATATTTCCTTGCCAAAGAAGTATTTCGTAGGAATGTAGTAAAGCCCCTAAATGTAACTTGGACTTTGCAAGAGACCCATAGAATGAAAATCTAAGTAACTAATGCATGGGAAAAGAAAATCAGAGAATGTGAGCCATTCTACAACAATGCCTGCTGATTCTATAAAAAATCTTCTCAATAAATTTGAATTCATTAGGGCAGAGCCCTTTTAGGCAAAAGGTACTAAAGATACAACCAAATGCAGCACATACCTGTAATTAATATTCAGGTCAGGTGAGGACACTTGAATGTGGATTACTAGCAGGTGCTGATATGTTGTTGAAGAAGGCTGCTCTTTAATTTTCTGACCACCATGACTTGAAATAATCACACAGAAACTATATTATTTAAAACACTGCTTGGCCAGTAGCTTAAGTGTATTTCTGGCTAGCTCTTATATCATAAATTAACCCACTTCTATTAACCTGTGTATCACTATATGGCTGTGGCTTACCAGCAAGGTTCTGGTGCATCTGTCTCTGGCAGAGGCTAATTGGCTTCTCGTTGACTCTGCCTTCTTTTCCCAGGATTTAGTTTAGTTTTCCTGCCTAGCTTTATTCTGTTAAGCCACTGGCCAGAAAAAGCTTTTTTATTAACCAATGGCAATAAAACATATTTACAGTAGGCAGAGGAGATTTCCATGTCAATATGTATTTAATTTTATTAGGGCTAATAATTGTATTGGCTATGTGATATGCTCTCCTTGTTAGAAGACACTTGAGTATACCCAGAACACCACCATGACCTCTAAAGGTTACTTACAAGTAATTCTGCCAGAGAGATAGAGGAAAAGCAGATGCAGTAAAATGTTTGGTCCAGTTGCTTGAGCTAAGTATATGTTTTTGGGATGTTTATGTGACTTTTTCTCAAGTTTTGTGACTGCTAGAAAAATTTCATAATAAAGAACTGGAGGGGGTAAAAATGTATTCTGACCATCCAATTGTTTAAATGAGTCAGCAATTTTATTCATATTTACCTTAATAACCAAGGACATGTTTGCATTCTGGGCAGAAATGTTTTGGGGGATGCATGAAGGCCTGACGACAGAGGTGCAGTGATACCAGGGGGAAAGATAACCAAGCAGAAAGGTGAGGTATTCCCTTACAAAGCTTACAGAGCTCTGCAAAGCTATATGGTGTGCATGCTTATTTATTGGAGAAAAGCTGTTGCACGCAAAGGCACATCCTTCACCCCAGGCTATTTTGACAGCTGAATTTACAAGATATGGGCCAAATATTGCAGCACTGAAAATATGGAGGAAGCAATAGGTACATTCCCAAGGTTGAAGTTTCTGGGACAGGTACTAGACAGATGTCAAAATGTGGGAGGAGCCATCAAACAAATCCACATGAAGCACAGCTTCCAGCTATGGCACAACGTTTGCTTCATCTTCTCTGAGGACACCTTTGCCATCTGTCTTAGGATTTCTGTTGTGATAAAAATAACATGATCATAAGCAATTTGGGGAGGAAGGGGGCTTGTTTTGCTTACACTTCCACATCACAGTCTCTCACTAAAGTAAATCAGGGCAGGAACCTGGAGGCAGGAGCTGATGTGGAGGCAGTGGAGAGACTGCTTACTGGCTTGTTCCTTGTGGCTGGCTCAGCTTGCTATCTAATAGCGCCCAGAATCACCAGCCCAGGGACGGCACCACTCAGAGTGAAGCTGGGCACGCCCACCTTGTTCACCAGTCAAGAAAATCCACCACAGGCTTTGCCACCAGCCAGTCTGGTGGGAATACTTTCTCAACTGAGGTTTCCTCTTCCAAAATGACTCTAGCATGTGGCATGTTGACATAAAACTAGCCAGCACATGATCTGAATGCAATATTTATCAGAGTGTAATTAAATCCTTTGGTCTCAACACACGATGTATATCATTGTTAAGAGCTGTTTTTCTCAGTATGACTGAGTGAATTTCCTGAATGGGACCATGAGTTGGCATTTACTATCTCCAATGGCTCATTATTATTCCTTTCTAGTAGATTTCCCTTGCTTTCTGTGACCTTTGTCAAGCTAAGGAGAACATGAGATGAAGAAAGGGGGAAAATACCCAGGGAATTTGGGGACATACTTGCAGGACTTGCATGGACTAGTTGACACCCCTTGAACCACTGCATTTGGCTTGTGTATGCCACAACATATGCATACAAGAACCCATAATTTTTCTCTTACGAGGATCTCACACTTACCAACAGACAGAAAAGAAAATGCGACTTAGGTGAATTCCTATACAAACCCCTCTTTCACGTTCTCTTGGTCAGTTTTATCGTGTAGGCCCAGCTGCAAACCCCAGAGATGTTTCTCGGGTGCTGTTATTGACCAAGTATATGGACGGATGGCTGCAGATCTGATGTCATCATCAAAGAGGAGTTTCTGAAGGGGACTGGAACTCTCTTGGCAGTACATTTGCAGCCGGCAAAATTCCCTTTTTACCCTTTATATTTGCTGTTCTGTTGCATGTGGCATCCTGGGGATGTCAGTAGTGTGCTTACCTCACAGATGTGGACAGAAGAAAAGTATCAAAAATCAGGAAAAGATGACCAAATATAAAATCACCTAACTTTTTTTTAAAAGTGGCTGTAGGCCACTTTTAGGCCAAGAACAGCCTATCAGCCTATTCCCGTTGTAAATACCTGGAGAGAACAGTTAGGCAGACTTATGTTCTTGATTAGCTACCTGAGTGACAACCCCCTTCCAATGAAAGTACTTGATATTTGCATACTTGGCTTGTTCCTCTCAAAAATTATTAAAACAAGCAGGTGAAAAGACATGGAAACTTTGATTGCTTTGTTTTTTGTTTTGCTTTTTTTTTTTTTTTTTTTTTTTTTTTTTTGTCAACTTAACACAAGCCGGTGGCATCTGGGAAAAGTGAGCCTCCGTTGAAAAAACTGCCTCAATCACATTGGTCTATAGGTAAGTTTGAGAGGCATTTATTTTCTTGATTAGTGATTGATGTGGGAGAGCCCAGCCCAGCCCACTATGGGTGGTGCCACCCCTGGGCATAGATTGTATAAGAAAGCAGGCTGAGCAAACCATGGTAAGTAAACCAGTAAGCAGCACCCTCCACGGTCTCTGCTTCAGTTTCTGCCTCAAGTTCTTACCTTTAACTCCTGTTCTGACTTCCCTTCGTGACGAAGAGTAAGCTGTAAGGTAAATAAAATCCTTTCTTTCCCAAAGTTATTTTTAGTCATGGTCTTTATCGTGGCAATAGAAAACTGGGACAATACAGTAGGAAATGACTGGACCAAGTGTCCAAAGTCTTAGTGTACTAGACTTTGTGCCCTTACCTGCAGAGCTCCTCTTATCATCTGGGGCCTACCTATCAATCAGATCACCTGGAAAAGAAATCCTATAAATTAAGATGTTTCTTGTTAATATAAAATGCTCTCATAATCCTTGTTCATGTAATTCCCAACCCAGCAGTTTTGACAATTTCTGCTAAGGCACATAATCTGAAAATAATGTCTCAAATAGAAAGCCTTTGCCCTCAGAGATGCCCCCACTATAGTGTCGCTGTTGAAATGAAATAAATGGTTTTGTGCTTGCTTTTCCCCTCAGGAGGACACCACTTTCTTAAATCAACCAGCATGAACGCAGTGGCAGACACAGCCGTGTTTTTTGCAAAGTTTCTATATTACTTTTTAGAATCGTTAGTTTTCAAGGTAATTCCTAAAAAGAAAAAGGATGTTGCTGGAGAAATTGTCCTTATCACAGGAGCCGGAAGTGGACTCGGACGGCTACTGGCCATGCATTTTGCCAGCCACGGGGCCATTCTAGTTCTCTGGGATATTAATCAAGAAGGCAACATGGAAACATGTAGACTGGCCAAAGAAAAGGGCGGCGTGAAAGTCTTTACCTACCAGTGTGA
Organism: Microtus oregoni; assembly: GCF_018167655.1. Taxonomy (NCBI): domain Eukaryota; kingdom Metazoa; phylum Chordata; class Mammalia; order Rodentia; family Cricetidae; genus Microtus; species Microtus oregoni. Next base: position 12,057,000 of record NW_024543067.1, on the reverse strand, counting down.
CTGCAGCAACAGGAAAGAGGTCTACAGGGTCGCCGATCAGGTGAGCTTATTGCTGCTCTTTGCTTTCATTCTGAGAAAACTGCTTCCAGCCTGTGCTCAAACCGGAGGGAGCAATCTGTTAGGGGTTCTTCTGAAGATCCTTGAGTACTTCCGGTTTAATTCTCTTTGCCTTAAGTGTGACTCCACGGCCTCCAAAAGCAGCATAGACGGAAACAGGGGGAGTAGGGCTCGGCTCGGCTCCAGAGCCCAGCACCGACGGACTGATTCGCTTAGTAGCTTACTTACTTCAGAGCCCCGTCCTGCCTGGTGGCTTTGCTCAGTGATTCACCCGACCTCCTCGGTCGGTAGACACTCTGACAAGCCCCAGCTCCTCTTCTTTAGTTGTGCAACTTTTACCAAATTATTCACCTTTCTACACCCCTGTTTCCACATCCATGAGTTGAAAGCTAGTGGCTGGCAGCATCACACTCAGCTTTAGCTTCCTATTGTCTCAAGGCTTTAATGTCTCTGAAATCCCCTCCCCTCTTACGGCTAAACTACCTGCCATATTGTGTGTTTTGGACATGGTATAGGGAGTATAAGGAAGAATCACTCAGCATACGGGAGTTCTTCTCACACTTCACCTACTGGCATGGTCTGACTTCTCGTGGGATGTTCCACTTTACCCACAGTTCCCTTGGCAGGCACAGCGCAGCACACAGGGAACCACCAAATGGAAACATTGGTGTGGCAGGAAGCAGGAGAAGGGAAACTGGAGGCAGACGCCTTTATTATTGTTTCCACAGAAAAGAGCAGAAAAGCTACTTACTAAGTGGATCGTTTGAACAATTTCAAAGGGCTCTAGGGCATAGGGTCATCTTGGTGATTCTCGCATGATTGAGGTACGTGTATCAGTAACCTAAACCGTGGTAATCCCTGTGAAGGGAAGCGGTCGGACATACAGGATTAATGGCTTTCTCAAAAGGGTTAATGTACCCGTTTCTAGCCAGAGTCACAAACAAGCAAAAACAAAAGAACAAATAAACCTCGCAAGTATATTACCTTTATCGTGTTAGTTACTATTTTAAACCGTTTGTGCCCGTAACAACTCAGTTAATCAACGCACCTCAGCCTTCTGAAATGTGTGTTGCTCCCATTGTTCCTGCTAAACAAGATGCTAAAGTCAAGGAACCCTGAACATACAGCTCACCCAAGAGCACGAGGCAGAAATTGGTGAGAGACAGTCCTAGCCAGGCAGTTGGTACATACAGTGTGAGCACAGCATCTCCAGGGATTGCTGTGCATCCAGTTTCTATTTGTGGCATTCATTTTTTGATTTATTAAAACTTAATTATCGAGTTACCACACCCTGATACATTATCAACCTCTCTCTTCATGCTTCTTTGCTTTTCTTTTTCCTCTTTCTTTGTTTAGGGACCCACAGGTTTTGGGTTTGTGTAACTCACTGATAGCGAATAACATTGTAGGTATTGTAGCTCCCTGGATTCAGGGAAAGTCAAGGTTGGTCCTCATTTTGAAAAAGGGAAAGAAACGTGGCAGGAAGAGCTCCCAGCAGAATGCATTTGGGGTGAGCTTAATGTGATCTGTTTTTTCAGGACCAGACAACAGTCAGATGAGGGTGCCTGGAAAGGCCTTTGCCCCTATCTCTGATCATATATAAACTTCACAACAAAGCAAGTACTATGATTTTGCTACTTTGTCAATAATGAAACAGAGGCAGGGAGAGCAGCAGGAAATCATGTGTCAGGCATTATAGCTATTAAGTGGCCCTGGAGACCTGCTACTTTGTTGCAGGAGCATCTTCAGAGAACTGTAAACAGTGAGGGCATTCCCCAGCCTCCCCTATACTGAAAAGCACTCTCATCCCATGCACCACCACCCCAGTCCCCTACAAAGCATTCTGGCCTGGTTAAAATTCTCTTGGTGTCCAGCAGGAAAGCATCCTAAAAATTTGAAAATATTTGCCATTGGAATATATCTGAAATGTTTCTTCTTTGCCACAACCTTATATGTGTCATTTTTCTAAGTTTATCACGCTATCCTGTTTTGGGCTTATTTGTTAGTTATCAAGTACTGGGAAACCCAAACCCTTTATCTGTAAGACTTTAACAAGTGGCAGACATCATCCTCACCCTTGCAATAGTTCACATTCAGCATGGCAGCACGCCAACGGGCCTATTAATTAGCTTTCCGCAATTCCATCATGCAAAGTTAACATTCAATCAAACATAGCACACATGCTTGTAGTCCCATCATTGGGAAGGTTGGGGAAGGAAGTTTGTGAGTTCAGGGAAGGATGAGGCAATAATGTCGGTGAGGAAGAAGAGTAAATTTATGTAAAGGCAGGTATTGCGTGTGCCTCAAGATTGGGCGTGAATCCATGCTCCTCTCAGCAGTGAGTCTTTAGGCAGGTTCTTAGTTTCCTGTAGCCTATTTTCTCACCAATGGACTAGAATAATGCCTTCCAAAATGTCTTCCCAAAGTAGAGTAAAAATTAAATCCCATAATCTAGACAATCCTCCTCCTGCCATAGTGTCCCTCAGAGGCAAGACTTTCCCTTGGAGTGACCTGAGTGACCATTCATTGCCTGAATATTTAGAGATTTTACACAAAAGACTTTACCTCCTTCGACCCTTTGCTTTGGCCAGGCATCCCTCTCTAGTCTAGGATTGAGCCCTTGTTTACTCTCTTAGTCCCACTAAACCAGTAAGAGGTCCTTGGTCTCTCATGGATATTTCCTTAGGCCTACGTGCTTCCAAAACACAGAGGTCTAATCCCAACAAGTCGGCATTATTAAGTCTCCCTTTAACAACCCAGCCCCACTTACCTACATCAACAGCAGTGTTTCCCCATCTGTCCAAAGCAGCTCCAACTGGTAGGCTTAGCATACAGCATGGACCAGGAGTAGAAAAGTCAGGGTAGGCAGCACCTCTTGTCTGGAGGGAAAAAAGAGTCGTCGCCAAAAGATTTGTTTCAGGATATTAAAAAGATGTATCAAGTTTTTCAGTCATTGCTTAACCTGTTTTATACTTGGTCCCAGCATCAGCTTTGTCCCTGTGACCTTCAAAGTTATAATCTGAGACAGCATGGTAGGAGAGAGAGACAGTTTGCTTAGTATTTCCTGGAGCGTGCTTTACTCCAAACAGGACTCAGGTGTTTACTGGGTTTTAGTAAGCAGGTGAAGTGGTCTATTGGGTGGTAGGGAACGAAAGCTTGTAAAAACACAGTAGAAGATAGCATTTAGATTAGAGGTAGTCTTTAGGGCGGAGTGCATAGCATCGCCAAACTCTCTGGGCACTAGACCAAACACATCATTGAATGGGATGTCTTCATCCCAAGTACTGACTTGACCTACTCAAACGGGAGCTAGGGAAGCGGTTCAGGCATCCACATGCGCACAGTAAGCCTAAGGGCTGCAAGAATGGACATGCTCAGAGACACACAGGCAGAGAGTGTCCCCACACTTCACGGCCACTAAAGACCAGCAGAAAAGAAAACCAGAAGAACAGAAATGCAAGAAAGGAAACGGTCTGTGCTAGGTGTGTGGGCCACTGGCTGTTTTCCCAACTACCCAGGAAGCAATAGTGAGAGGATCACAGCCTCAGATCCTGACTGGGCTACAAAGCAAGAGCAGCCTCAGTTGAAGCCACTTACTGAAGCCTCGAAGTAAGAGGGCTAGCAAAAGGTTTGGGAGTAGATTGCTTAGCTAACATGCACAAGACCCGGGATTTAATCCTTAGTTTGAAAAAGAGAAAGAAGAAAGAGGGAGAGGGAGATGATTGCTGCCCTGTATAGCAGGCCATTTTATTAAGGAAATCATATTACCGGGTTTATCATGACTCATGACTTCAGTCCATGGTGACTGAACCACGGAGGCCTGTCAGGAGGCAGCAGTTCACCACAGGGAGCACAGGGCACAGCAACCTTCCTGCTTACCGTGTGGCCAGGAGTGGAAGAGCAATACCACACCCCATAATCCCCACTGAAAATCCCTCCAAGGACTGAAACGCCCCACCAGATCTCACATCTCAAAACCTCCCTCATGTTCCAAGAGCACCGAGTCTCAGGGAACTGCATCCAAGATGGAGCAAACAAGAAGGGGGACGTAAAAACACTTCTGGGGTCTTGGAAATATGTTTTCTTTAAAGTAGAGGTTACATTGGTATATGAATTGAACAAAATTCATCCAACTTGATACTTAAATGGTGCATTTTTGTAATGTAATAAAAGTTTATAAACACAGTAAGTTTTTGCTGTTTTGTGGGTTTTTCTTTCTTGTTAAAATATAATTATATTATTTCCCCATCCCCTTTCCTTCCTCCAGCCCCTCCAGTGTTTCCCCATTTACTTGTTTCCTTTCAAATTCATGGTCTCTTTCTCTGTCAGTGTTTAATACACGCACGTGCACACACACACACACACATGCACACACACACATATTGGATAACCAATTTGGGGCCTCATCCATGGAGAATAGCATTTCTCCCTCTCTCAGCATTCCTTAGTGGTCTATAGGTTTTTGTTTAGAGGTGGGCCCCATGAGATATCCCCCTTCCCTGTCAGCACATCTGTTGGTGTTGGCCTTGCTCAGGTGTTATGTAGGCAGCCATATTGCTGAGATCTGTCATGGGTGTAGCTTCCCTGTCAAGTCTAGGAGACATAATCTCATATCAGACTTTCTGGTCCTCTGGCTTTTATGATCTTTCTGCTCCCTCTTCCTCACTGTTGCCTGAGCCTTAGGTGTAAGTGGCCCTTTGTCAAGTATCAGCTGGAGCTGGATACCCCACAATCAATAGCTCTCTGTGTTGACCAGTTATGGTTTATTTTGTAATGGTCTCCATCTGTCATAAAGAGAAGTTTCTTTGATGTGGGATGAGAACTTATCTGGAGTTTAAGGATAAATGTTTACAATGCTGTTAGGTATTGCACTGGCTTATTAAGTGAAGGTAGTGAATGCTCCTCAAAGATCCAATATGTCAAAAGCCCCTGGAAATTGTCTAGGTGTCCAGTACCAGGAATGACTGTCTTCCTGCTAAGTGGGCCCTAGGTCTAATTAGACAGCTGTTGATTACTACCAAGATCTGAGTGCCATTGTTGCACCCTTAGGGATATTTTGTCCTGTTGTGGTCCACAGGTGTTACCGTTGGGTAGTAATATTGGCTTCTCCCTCATTTAAGAGCTTTCAAAGCATTTTCCATTACTATGGAAGTAGGTCCTCAAAGAGGGGGATTTAGGGGTGCAGCTCTGTCTCAGATTCTTCAGGTCCTATGTCCGGACTGCATGGTGTCTTCACCAAGGCAGTATAAGTGATATGAAGAAGGAAATGGTAAAAATGAGGGAAGGCTTTAACTGGGTGGAGGACAGGAAGATCAATACAGAAGGAGAGGTATGCAGGATGGAAAAAGTAATACCAAGGATGTTCAAAAAAGCCATAAGGAATTATATTACTTTTTATTTATCTAAAATTACATATAATATTTATGTGTGTGTGTGTGTGTGTATAAACATATATAGTTAAATGAAGTTAAGTCACTAGGGCTGACAATGCTTCTAGCAAGAGTTGTAGAGTTCCTAACAAAAACCCCAGTACCAGACATGAGAAATCTTTTAAAAGTTGTTCATCCAAGGAATCTAAGAGATTCTCAAAACCATATAAGCTATTTCTATGACCTTGGTAGCCTTCCAGAGGAAATCATCTTCTTTAAGCAAAATTCCCAAATTAAAGTATTCTTTTCAAAAAGTATAATTGACCATAAGATTACTTTTAAATTGCTGAAGTTCCTTATGGGAAACAATAACAATGAATAGTTTTAATGAAATAATAGTCAAGTATGGTTGACTATGGAGGTGTGCTCTGAAGGACATATTGCTAAGTGATTTGATAGTAGTGGGGACATCACAGTCTCCTTACCCAAGCAAATATGGCTACAGTGTCACTAGACACTTCAATCTTGTACTTCCTTTATCTGTCAGTGACTAACACCTTGTGAATTCCACAACTGCACTTGAGCAAAATAAGGGAAAATGTGACTGAGGAAAGTAAACATCAAAAATTCAACACTTTGCAGGGTGGTAGTAGTACACGTCTTTAATTCCAGGACTCGGGAGGGAGAGGCAGGCGGGTCTCTGCAAGTTCGAGGCTAGCCTGGTCTACAAATCTAGTTCTAGGACAGGCTCCAAAGCTACAGAGGAACCTTGTCTCAAAAAGTTAAAAAAAAAAATCAACGCTTCAATCAATGTCATGTTTCTCTCATTTCTGGCCAGGTTAGAGAAGAAGTAGGTGATGTCACCATTCTCATTAATAATGCAGGTGTTGTGACAGGGAAGCCCTTCCTTGATATTCCAGACCACATGGTGGAAAGATCATTTCTTGTCAATGCCATCTCTCATTTCTGGGTAAGTCTCTCTTTCGTTTTTATTAGTGAGTCTAAAAATCCCAAGCAATGGTTCAGTCATTCGTCTGGAAATACAGCATTTAGTTGTTTCCTGTTGAAGCAGGTGGTGGAAGCCTCATCCTCCCCAGGCTCATCTACCTAGCCTAGATTAGTTTTTCCTGGTCTTGCCCTACTCCAAATTCTCAGGGACATCTCTAACTGCCTTTGACAATAAAAATGTTCTCTATCTGCTTCCTAATATGGTAACCACTTGAAACACGATTGATGCAAATGAAGAGTTAAACCCTTAAAGTTATGCCCTTTGATAATTATATATAATTTATAATAATTAATGTACATTTAATTAGCCACAAATGCCTAGAGGCTAACGCCTTGGATGGTGCCGCTCTGCAGAGAGGGTAAGAGACAGAAGAAAGCTGGGATTACCTAAGTCCTTTCTACTGAGGGGGATTACACTTGTTATAATACAAAAATAATTACCAGTAACTGGTGGTGCATGCAGGATGCAGGATGTCCAAGCAACTGAAGCCAGGGCTATGGATAATATGTTTTGCAAGGAGTAGTAGGGCCTCAGTCATTTTTGCTTCTGGGAGACCTTGGAATGGATTCGTTTCAAGTCTCCTAATTCCTATTTATTGCAGCTCAAAATTTTTGCAAGATTTATAGTCTTAATAACGTTTGCCTTCTTTAGTCACCAGGAAGTGGTATGAAATGACACTGGAGCCCGCAAATTTATTTCAGTTGATAGTAACGAAACAGCTAACACGGTGTTTACAAATTTAGAGTTCCCATAAACATTTCTACAAGCTGTTGGTTTCCTTACCTGCATCGGCATCCTAAGCGCTTACCTTGGTTGATGGTCAGTACCACGTTGGTAGGTGGAACTAGGGTCCACACACTCCCAGTAACATCACAGACCGAGAAACCACCCTGGATTCCCTTCTTCTCTTTGACACTGTCTTGCCTGTTGTACAACTCAGGCTCAAGTACAAGTCTCTCCACCCTCTATGCCAGCCGTCCAGGCCATCTCTTCCCTTTACTGGCAGCTTATCACAGTTTCCCATCTCCAGCACCGGTGCCTTCTAACCTATCTTCGTACGGAAGCAAGTTGGTATTTCTGCTGTATTAATCAAACAATCTCATACAACACATAACTCAAACAACCCTCATTCAAAGGGCACCAAACACATTGAGAGTGGAGTACACTTCCATAGCATAGATTGTAAACCCCAGCAAGACATGGTAATGGCCTCTTATCTGCCTCCCAGTTCTCACCTTCATTTTCTGCTCATGTTCCATTTACTCCTGAAATCCTGACTAAAGCCTAGTCAAACTCTCCTCAGGGGGTCTTGGCATGAGCTGTTCTCTCTGGCAAGATTCTTCTTTCTCCTGCCTTGCATCTTTCTGGCCTCCTGTAATCATTGATATTGTACTTTTATATTGTGTGCAAGTACAGTTGTGGCCTTAACTTGTTCACACAATTAACAGTGAAAGGAATTGATAAACAAACATAAGCCACTGTGGTGTGTATTATCAAATTTAGATGTGATTCTGAGCAACCAACAGAACCAGGGAATCCACTTCCATCCAAAACTAGGGAGAGCCATCACTCATTCCTAAAATTTGAGAGGCTCAGTATTTGGTGTATTTCTCCCTTGCCCTGGATTCATCTGCTCCAAAGTTTCATGGCTCACTTTTAAAACTAAAATTAAAATCCTGGTACTGATCTTCATGGGAATGTATTAGGACAGTTTCTTGTGGGCTGGAGAGATTGCTCAATGGTTAAGAGCTCTTGGTGCTCCTGAAGGAGATCTAGGGTCAATTCACAGCACCCACATCAGGTAGCCTTTTCCATAGGACCCCACACCCATTTCTGTTCTCTGTGGGTAGCTTCATGCAGGTGGTACACACACACACAGACACACACACACTCAGTATACATACACATTCACGCTGTGCTGATTAGTTCTCGTCAACTTGACACAACCTAGACATAGCTGGGGAAGAGGAAACCTCAATAGAGACAACGCCTCCATCAAGTTGGCCTGTGGACAAGTCTGTGGATCATTTCCTTGATTAACGAAAGATGTGGGCGGACCCAACCCACTGTGAGTGACAAACGCTACACCTAAGCAGGCCACCCTGGGTTACATAAGAAAGCAGGCCAATTGAACTATGGGATGGGAAACAAGCCGGTAAGCCACAATCATTCATGGCCTCTGCATGGGGTGCAGCCTCCAGGATCCTGCCTTGCGTTCCTGCCCTTTCCCCCTTTCATAAAGACTACGGACTATAAGAGACAAAATTCCCCCACTATGTAAGAGTAGCATAGTGTTTATCAGAGCAATAGAAAGTAAATGAGGTTATACATGAAGACACACAGACACTAAATGCATGCATACATACATACATACATAATTTTTAAAAATCTTTTTAAAGAAAACATCCTGGTGTGCTACAAGTCATACCATTATTTCTGCCTTATTACCACAATTTTTATAAATAATTTATGAACGGAGTCTGGGAAAAAAAGAGCCTGTTATTGGGGTTGGGTAAAGAACATGAAACTTCCCTGAGAGAATATATGAGGAACGGGAGGAAAGAAAGAAAGGGTATTTGTGACATGGGGATATTGCTTAAAGATAATTACCAAAACACACCAAATAAAGGTTACCAATACATGCTATGTTGGTCCTGGTAGCTCCAGAGCGGCCTTCCTATCAGCAGCTGCAAAGCTCGCACTTGAATCCTCTTCCTCTAGCAATTGCTCCCATTTCTGCTACTTCCTGAACATGAAGGCAAATTGTGTTGATAGTAAAGTCTGGAAGTTAAGTGTGATTGATTTTAATGCAAATTGTCAAAATTATACAAAGAACTCTGAGTACTTAAAAATTGCTACAATTTATAGGAACCCAACTAGTGTCAGGTTAATTTAACCAAAAGCTCATTTGTTTAAATTAGTAAGGTATACTTCAAAGGAAAAGAAAACATGCACTATTTATTATATCTGAATGCATAATAAACTCTAATTCCCTCAGTAACAGTGACTCTATGCTTCCTACTTTTGTGCTGCCATGGAATTTAACACCCCATGAGTATTAGATAAAAGTTCAATGAGTGGACTAATAAGTTCATCAAATACTGAAAATAATTAATCAACTAATGTGTTTCTATTTCCCAGACTTGTAAGGCCTTTCTTCCTGCCATGATTAAAGCTGACCATGGTCACCTGGTCTGCGTTTCAAGCATAGCAGGACTAGTGGGTACTAATATGCTCTCAGGTGCGTATTTCCATTTACCACACATTCTTCCACTGCCCTGGGAACCCCGTGGGCCCTTTCAGAATGCAGAGAAGCTCTGCCTGCCCTAAACAGAACTCCTGAAGCATTCAACCCTACAAGAAGGTTTAAGAAGGCCAGGGGCACTTCTTCCCATTCATGTACCTTTGAAAAACACATAAACTGATGTGTGGGGCGAGGGGGTGCGCACATGCAAGTGCATGCACACACACACGCTTATTAGTTCATTGGTAGTCTTGGCTTAAGAGAAACTGAAAAGATTTCAGTGTTTTTATTGGCCACACTAGGTATGGAGTTACTCTGTCCTCAGTAATGAGCCAGAAAAGAAGAAAAGGTTTATTTTTAAATAATTATGAAAATTTTCCAAGCTGTATCATTTTATTTCAGATTATTCTTCAAGCAAATTTGCAGCCTTTGGCTTGGCTGAGTCCCTCTTCTTTGAATTAACTATGCTACAAAAATCTAAAGTAAAAAGCACCATCGTTTGCCCATATTTCATCAAAACTGGAATGTTTGAAGGTTGTGAAACCAAGTAAGTGCTCTCTTTCGGCAATCTTTACTTTCCCATAATTTTAAGATATAACAGAAGTTGGCAGTGAGAAATTACTAAGATTGCTTTGTTTTATTGATGAAATAATTCTCTTCCTATATAAAATATTAAATTGTAGATACCCCCAAATAAACGGTTTTGAAAGGATTGTTCCCATAGACAGGAAAGGTTGCAAGGTGATTTTTATATGAAGATAAGATCTATCTAGAATAACTTGAACTAAAATGCCAATGCAGCGTGAAGACGTTTGCACAGGGAGCACCGTGAGGCTATTGTCATTGTTAGGAAATGTACTGACATGATCCATAGTAAGAGGGGCATCTGTGCTTAGAGAAAGACAGAGAGCCAGCCAAAAGACCATGAGGATATTCTGAGTCCACAGAGGCTATGAAATTAAGTGAAAAACTCCAAAACAGGAGGTAAAGCGTTGAAAGTACAGGGACGGGGGGAGTTTCAACCTAAAGGTTTGTTTATTAAGCTGCTTAAAGCTGTAAGGATAATCATTTCAAATTTCTACAGCTTGATAAAGAACATACCAGGGTTGAGAAGACTGATCAAGTAATTTTTTTTCAAAATCCCATAATAACCCTGCTAGGCCATGACATTAGTGGCGCCATACCTTACCAGTCTCTACGTAGTGGCCTCTTCAGTGGGCATGGTAACTAAGCAACAAGTTAGTCACCTTTCCTCAGCCCCTGCGAGAGAAGAGCTGTTCTCCACAGGCTACCAACAGGCAGTCCTTGTCAAATATACCTCCACAGTTCTGTACAGTAGACACCTTCCATGAACTATGCTGAAAGAGTAGCCTCATCCAGACAGGGCTTGTTCCTCTGACACCAACTGTCTTGAGTGTGGAAGCTCTGGAGAAGCCTTTGACAAGGAGGCAGCTCCTGTTTCTAGAGTGGCAGCTTGTTCCAGAGCCCCCAGTATCCTTAGCTGTTGGACATTAGCTCCCATGTCTTGAAGTCTCCTTCAGATTTTCGGTAGACTTACCAAAGAGATGATATTGGTAGACCTTGCCTTCCTGGGCTCTGGGTTATGGAAAATCCATATAGGATGGTGACCCCAACTGTCACCTCCAGTTCCTTCCACCCTCTTCCAGAATAAAATTAATCGAATCGAACAGAATTAGTCAGGAAAAAGCAAGGACCCTCGTGCTGTGCTCTGTAGCAGAGGTTCTACAAGGAGAAAGCAAAAGCTAATCTCAAAAAAAAAGGCATCTTTTTTCCTGTGGACCTGGCTCCGGTTAGACAGGAACACTGATTAGAATATTTTTTAAGAATAGCATAACCACTTAACCACTTAGCAACTTTTGGAACTGGGTGTGATGTGATAACAGCAGAAACAACCAGAGAGTTCACTGGCACATCAGTGAAGAAGCTAGGACAAACATGCTGGCTGGGGCTAGGAAGGGAAGAACTTGCTGCGTGAGAATGGGGAAGAGAGCTCAGATCCCTACCACCCACCTACATGGCCAGAGTGACAGCAGGGACCTGCAACCCCAGAGCCAGGTGGTAGAAAACTGGATCCTGGGGACTTGCTAGCCAGTCAGCCTGTCTGAAATAGCAAGCCCCGGGTTCAGTGAGAAATCACATCTCAGAAGAATGCATAAGACTGAAAGGCAATTAAGAAGGACATCCTGGTGTCAACCTTTGGCTCCCACAAGCCCTCATGTTTATGCTCGCGTGCACACACACACACACGCACACTCACACACGTGTACACACATGCACAAATGCACACATGCACACATATACACACACACGGATACACACTCAAGATTTTTGGTTAAAACCACAGTCACCAGTGACACTTGACAGCTAGGAAAACTTTGTTATACTTGAAATTCCTTTCTCTGAAAATGACATCAAAATTACACATTGACAGCATTCAGTCAGAAGAGACAGACTTCCCTGAACTAACCAATAAAGCCATTAAACAAATACACAAACATGTACAACAGGCCCTACAGGAGAGTACTGTCCAGTGCCATTGACGTATCTGGAGTGCTGCTGCGTTTATTTGTTTATTTGGGGAATAATCCCATGATGTAGCTCGTGTCAGCCACAACTAGTTGTGCAGCCTGTAGTTTCAGAAACTGCTCAAAATCAGTCTGAACTAGCGGACCTACAGACATCGTTATTAGATGCCATAGATAGAGAAATCACAAAAACAATGAGCCCTCATTTTGAAAATCTTTACGCCACCGAACTTTCTGAAATTATTGTCCAGCCGCTTCAGAAGGAACACCACCAAGTGTCGTTTATAATGAATGAACGGCAGAATTCAGGTTCCAGAGTGACATCATCCAGAGCTTGAATTTGGCGCCACTGTGGTCAGCTCCTGACTTTGTTAAGGATGTCTGAAGTGTGTTAGAAGGCAGATCATCCCCACCCAGTCCTTCTCTTTTATCCCTCTGTGGACCATGTAGGGGGCAACTGGGAGAAAAACATCAGAAACTTTGGGAATCTGGACAGAATTGGGAACAGCAAGTAAATCACCTTCCTAATGCGTTTGAAAAGGCTGGCTTGTCGTTAAGATTTCAAGAGACTGTCACATAGCATGAAAGGCAGCAAGTACAATGATTACAGTGTATTAGCCATAGTGGCCTCTTTTCTCAAGGCAGTTTAAACACACGGGAGACTCCACCCTCCAGAAGAGATGAGTGTAGTTATGTGACAAGGTGTCTCTGGGGACTGCCATTCCAAGCACCAGATAAGAAGCTAAAAATTAAAATTCTGTTAGTGTGTAAAATGAGTATTAAAGAAACAGTGGATTTTCATCAACTGTTTACCCGGGATGACTCAACAACTGCAGGTCACTCTTCAACTAAAATTAAGGTTATTCTAGAGCAGTTTGCTAAACCAGACTGGTTCCTAGACAAAGTAATAGTCATGTCATCATGGAACCAGTAAATGGATCTTTTAAATGAAGTGAAGGCAAGCTGTCCATTTGATTCCAAATATTGGAATATTGTCTTCATATCTCAAAGTCTTTGTTATTATAAGTAAGGTTTAGTCATGATAGTACGCGTCATTAGAAATTTTCTAAAACCTCAGTGAGCTCCAAGAAAGACAAGCACTTGGTGTTCCACACACAGATATGGCATAGCCAAAGTACTGAAAAACAAAACAAGAGATAACCTGATGCGCAGCAGGAAGAAAAGCGTTTCTCCATAAGAAAGCCACCTGAAGTTCAATTGACAGCTGAACTTCCAGCAGAAACAGTGAAAAGCACAAAGGACTTCAGATGGCACAGTCAGGAAAGTAAAAGAGAAATCAACCACGGATCTTTTTCAGCAAAACCATGTTGCAAAAATGAAGACCACTAAAAACAGAGTCCATCCTCCACCCTACAAGAAACAGAAAAGGAAGGTCTCCAAGGTACAGCAGGTGAGAGCAGAGAATAAGCAGGTTCACATGAGAAGACCATCAAAATTCATCAGAGAGATAACTGTAAAGGGCAATGGAGATATGTGTCTTTTTCCTTTCTCATAAACAACATGTACTGAATAGCATTGGTGCAAACTCAAGTAGGATGAGTGGGAACAAAGCGACATTGGACATAGAAAATGCTAGCAGGTAGAAAAGGCCACCATGGAGGGACTCTGCAATACGTGCCAGGTCTCCTTTGTCCCTTCGCCTTCTTCAAAACACAGAACTTACAAAGTAGTAACTGCAATGTTGCAATAGATATGCACGATTATATGCTAAAGTATTTCTCTAATAATATTATTGTAGCATAAAGGAAGGAAAAGTAATGTAGCTATGTAGGAGCAAAATTTCTGTATCACACCAAAATTAAGGGGATATATACCAAAAAAATGGATTCTGCTAAATTAAGATGTATAGTCTATACCTCAGAAAAACTGATAGCAAATAACTTCAGAAATAAAATTTTAAGATAAATAAAATAAATGATAAAATAAAATTAAAAGATGCCCTTGCTAACAAAAGGCCCCAGTCAAGCAGGAATAGATGCTGACAGTCACTCTGTTCAACAAAAACAGAGTGCACACTTGTGCTGAGTATAAACAATGGAGTGCACACTTGTGCTGAACATGCTTCAGACATTGCCCAGAAGGAAGCATCTGCCTGGCTATAAAGTACCGCCAACAAAAAATTAAAAGAATAAAGTCATGTGAAGTAGACTGTCTAGCTAAAATTGAATAAAATTATAAATCAAAACAAAAGATAACTTGAGAAATTTCCAAATATGTTGAAATACACATACAAACTTTTATGAGGTTCAACTATTCAGGAACATTTATAATTGTAAGTGATTATATAAAAATATTGGGTTAATACTTCATCTTCTCCCTTCAGACACTGTACAAACTAAGGTCACAATGAATCCAGTGCAAACAGAACTAGTAAATCTCACTATAGAAATAGACTGGAATAGGAAATCAGAGAAAAGTGATTCATCCAAAAGCTGGCTTGTTAAAAAGATTACTAAAATGAATGAACCTCTGGCTATGCTAGCAAACGGAGCCAAGAGAAGACTCGCTCAAGCTGGAAGCAAGAGCTAAGCGAGAACACCATCACTGCCATTCCAAATGGGAAAAGGGCAGAAGGAAAAGTATGGGAACTCCCACACGCAAGCCAGATGTCGCTGATGCAAGGGCAAACTGCCTGGCAGAACTGACTTGAGGGAAATACTGAATTAGTAACCTAGAAGGTTCCCAAATACCAACAGTCAATCAAGATGACCTCCTGGGGGGCTTATACCAAGCATCGGACGAATTAAACACCCGAATTCTGAACAGTTACTGAAATCAGACAGAAATCAGACATTCTACAGCTCACTCACTAAATGTAATATTACCCTGATGCCAAAGTCAGACAAAGCACCTCAAGAACATAAAATTAAAGATCAACACCTCCTACAAACTAAACAAGAAGTCCTGGAAAAGAGACCAGCAAACCAATACAGTACCATCCAATGAGAGACGTGTACCGTGATCAGAGGGGATATATCCTCAGGATGCTAGGTTAGGGTCGTATTTTAGATAATTTCACATATGCATCATATCAATATCACGGAAAAGGCATCCACAAGATCCAGCCCCTTCTGTGACAGCACACAAGACTGAAAAGCATTCAAGAAACAAGAAATAGAAGGGAACTGCTTCAACCAGAGGCGTGACATCCGTGAAGAAGTCACAGGTTGGCTTGTATTCAGTGCCGAAAGCATTGCTTTGCCCCTAAGATCAAGAATAAGGCAGGGAAAGTATAGCATGGAGCGGTGGCAGAATGCTTAGCTACCATGTGCAGCGTCCTATTTCCAACTCCAGCACAAAAATATAAAGGACAGAAAGCAAAGCAAGTGTGTGCATACTCATGACATCATATGAAATAAAAGATAAGGAAGTGAAAATGGAGAAGAAAACCTGTTCTGAGATAACATGATATCGCATGTAGAAAACACTAAGGCATACACATGAACACACATGCTGAAGTGCACACACACAAACACATATACAGTTGCAAATATTATGCATAAAACTATTTTGTCTAAGAAGTGAATTGAGCAAGATCAATATACAAAATCAACATAAAAATCAGTTGCTTTTTTATGCATTTGTGATTAACAAGCCCAAAGTGAAATCAGTAAAAAACAATCTCATTTATAATAGCATAACTGTAGCAAAATAGATGGAACAGATTTAACAGAAAGTAATCCATCACACTGTTTTAAAAAAAGTATTTTTAAAACATCTTTGACAGAGATTAAAGCAGACAAAATCAATTCCATGTTCAACGATGGAAAGACAGTACTGTTAAGATTCCATTTCTCCCAGATTCAATGCAATTTCTAGAGGAAACTCAAAAAGCCCCACCCACCCTTGGATGAAGAGCAACAGGCAACCACCCAATGCTGCTGTGAGAGGATAATCAGCTCCTTGAGATGTTCTCCCATACAGAATGGTCAGCCCTAAACCTGTGTACATACAGATATCACTAATAGATTGGTAGATTACATATACATACATGTAAGTATATGATTGTGTGCATATATTATTGTTACATATATATATACATATATATATGTATATATATATATATATATATATATATAACAATAGTAATTACTAGAGAGGCTGTGAACTTAAGAGGAGGCTATTGGAGGTTTACAGAGAGGAGAGGAAGGATGAAAATGATGTAAATACAGTACCCATATATGAAACACTAAAAAATAAAGAGCTCAGACTGACTTCTTTCTAGGAATTACCAAGGTGTTGCTAAAACATACGTAGAGATGCGAAGGACTAGAAAGGTTGACTGAACCTAAGCTACCCTGAATATGCAGAAGGAAGATAAACGAAATCCCCGTTTCCAATGTCAAGCTCAGTAGAAGCTCAGAAACACACAGCGCATGCTCGGACAGGGCAGACTCACAAATCAACAGGATAGACTTGATGGTCAAAGAACTCTTTACACTGAGCCCCCATTAAATTTCAATAGGGGCGTCAGGACAATGCAGTAAAGCAAGGGCGCTTTGACGGTGACCTGGTTCAGCCATGAAAGGCTAGGCTCACAACCGAAATGTCAAAAATAGCAGTTTGTTTTCAACGAACAGGGCAGGGACAACTGGAAAAAAAAAAAAAAAAAAGCAAAGTTGAACTTAAGAACCCCATCACACAAAAGTTGACGGAAGATGTGTGAAAAGTTAGATCATAAACCTCTTTCATAAATGGAAACTGAATTTTTATGGCCTTGGCTTACGTGGCGATCTACCAGCCATGACACCAAAAGTACAAACAGCCACAGAAAACAAACAGATCCATCGAATTTTAAAAGGTTTGTGCTTCAGAGGTAATCGTTAAATGAATTCAGACACTGTGGGGTTTTGTCCATTCGTGTATCTTAGATTTTACATGAATACGTAAAACCGTGTGTGTGTGTGCACACGTGTTCATTCATGCATAGGTGTGGGGAGGGGCACATGCACATGTGTGTGTTTGATCTGAAGGAAGTGAGTCTGTCTGAAGAGAGGAAGTTGAAAATGGGAGGGAGAAGGCAGAAGAGCAGGGGTGACGTAGTGGAGGAGGAGTGTGCTCCAAGTACATTATCCACTTGTCTGAAAATGTCCTCATAAAGCCCAGTATCACATACAATTAATATAGACCAGTTTAAAAACTGACTGAAAAAAAAACTGTGCTTCAAGGGACATCAATAAAGTAAAATAAACAACTCAAAAGAATGAGGGGAAAATGATAAACCCTATAGCTTATTAAGGCCTTCTCTTTAAACCACATAAAGGAAGTTTAGTAACAAATTAGTAAAAAGAAAAATGGCCCAAATTTCACAATTGGAAAATCTCAATAAGCATTTCCCCATGTGTGAGTAGTGACAAATACCCAGTATGCCTTTGCCATCTGTCTCAGGGTTTCTCCTGCTGTGATTAAACTCCGTGACCATAAGCAACTTGTGGAAGGAAGAGTTTCTTTCTCTTAACTTCCATACCACAGTCATTTGTCGGAGACAGTCAGGGCAGGTGCTTGCAGGTAAGGACTGATGCAGAGGCCATGGTGCTGTGCAGCTTACCGGTTTGCTCAACCTGCCTCTTACAGCACCCAGGACCACATCCCTGGGAGGGGCACTACCCAGAGTGAGCTTAGCCCTCCCCCACTGATCATCATCAAGAAAATTTACCACAGGCCAATCCGGTGGAGGCATTTTCTCACCTGAAGTTTCTTTTCCCCAAATGATTCTGGCTTGTTTCAAGTTGCCATAAAGCTAGCTAGCACAATATCTTAGCTATTTTATTTCTAATATTAATTTAAAGCAATATCAGTAAGAACTGGTAATAAAGTGAGCAAATGCTTTTTTAAAATTTTAGATTCACCCATTTTACTTCATATATGAGTGTTTTGCTTGCATGTATGTACATCACGTGTAAGTTACTCTGGTGTCTGAAGGGGTCAGAAGAGGGCATCAGAACCCCTGGAACTGGAGCTTCACAGGTCTGTGAATGACAACATGAGTGCTAGGAACAGAACTCAGTTCCTCTGCAAAAGCAGTGAGTGTTCTTAACCTCGGAAATACTCGCTAGCACCAAGTATATGCTCTTAATGCCAGCTTGTCAAGGTCACACAAGGAATATAAATCCAGGAAACTGCAAAATGGTAGCGACTAAAAGCGATGATGTTAACAATGGATATTATAAGCTTGGCGTACCTACGTACATAAAAACAAAAGAGACATCTCCAGAAAAGAAAGCTCCTTAGTCCGAAAACGACCTTACAGGATGAGATGAAACTGGTCTATAGAACTTATATCTCAGTGTGTTGGCTGCTTAAACTGGAGCACCAGGCACTTTCATGAGTTGTCAAAATCCAGTCATGGAAAAGTGATTGCTTTCTGAAACTCAGCTGAGAGAAACAGTGTCTGAATGTTTATGGTTCAAATGATTGAAAAAATATAAAAACATGAAATATGAAAGAAATACAGAATCTTTGCTTTCAGTTTAGTCTACCACTTCCTATGGCTTCCATAACTCATTTCTCTTAACAATGTAACAATCATCTGTCTAAAACATTGCGCATGCTCAAGATATCGTTTTGGTAAATGATTTTTGCAGTTTTACTTTTAATAACATATGGTTTTGTGTCTATGATAAATTCTGTATGTTTTTGAGGAAGGAAAGGAAAGAATGACACAACACTCTAAAAGTAAATATATGAATTTTTGTATCGTGTGTGTGTGCAAGAGTGTGTGTTGCTTGTGCGTGTTCCTTCGAGGGTGGCTACACATGCACATATGTCCATGGAAGTCTGCGGTTGACGTAAGGAATCATCATGGCCACACTTCCACCTTATCATTGAGGCAGGTTCTCTGAATCCAACCCAAAGCTTGCTGCTCTGACTAGTCTGTTAACCAGCTTGATCCCATCTCAAACTCCTGAGGCTGGCATGACAAGTGGCCTGCCATGCCCACCTTGCCTTTACGTGAGTTCTGGACATCAAACTCTGATCCTCAAGCTAGTGAAGCAAGGACTTGAATCACTGAACCATCTCCCATCTGTAATTTCATCTTTACAATCAGAGCATAAAACAGAAAAGAAGTAAGGACTGGGCATTCACATGAGGCAGTAGTGTTGGCCACGAGAGAAAACACAAGGTAACCCCAAGTATTCGCTCGTCTTTTTACTGTTTGCAGCCATTGTTTCTATTGTAATTCAGTGTCTGAAATCAACCATCAATACTGATCACCACAGGAAAGAGCACTCGGCTGACTCCACCTCTGCCTTCTCTTTCCAGGTATCCGTTTCTGTTACCTCTACTGGATCAGGAGTATGTGGCTCGAAAAATCTTCACTGCTATTTTAGAGGAACAAGTTTTCCTCCTCATACCCAAGTTTGCATATTTTGCATTATTTCTCAAACAGTAAGTTAATGAAGACCTAATCAACCTTTGGTTTGATTGTGAACATGTTGTCTGATCATTGCTACTTTTCTATCTTCAAGGTAGATATCGCTGTTATTTAGCATGATGACCAAGAATTTTACTACTACAAGGGGCAAGTTATTGGACTATTGTGAACTATGTCTTTGTTATTTTAGGTTTTAACTAAATTAAGGAATTATTTAGGCCTTTCAAGAGCACGCTGTATTTGTTCTTACACAGAACCAAACAGCACACACATTCTGGGGTGGGAGACATTGGGGGAAGTTTTAAGGTTGTTTTCTGTTGTTTTGTTCTGTTGGTGATGGTGGTGGTAGCGGTGGTAGGGGTGTGTGTGTGTGTGTGTGTGTGTGTGTGTGTGTGTGTTTCTTTATTCACTTACTTGGCTTCTTTGAGATAATATCACACTGCATATTCCAGGCTTTCAACACCCCTTCCTCAACTTCCCTGATTACTGTATACAACATGACATTCAATTATTTATTGTTGTTTTTTAATATCTGTTTTGTTCAATTAATTTAGTTTATGTGGTATAGAGTTACATTTTTTTGCAATAATGGACAAAAATCCTGATTTTTCCCCCCCTGGGAAAATGCTAAGGTATTTGGTAATTTCTTCATCTCATTCTGTAAAAGAGTTCCTGCAACTTCCTTGAAGGCCAACACGATGCATTCTGGGGTGTCTGTGAGCAGACTCTCACAGGCCCACATCTAGCATGGAGGTAGTTTCTTCCATGTGTTGCCTCCATCCCTGATGGCTATTCAAAAATAGCACATCCCGAGTCTAGAGAGGACAGAGCGTCTGCAAGCTGCAATGGAACTGCTGAAGCTTCCCCGCCAGACCCTTCTCCTGCTGTGTGCACCAGACTGATGGCCCTTGTGAACAGTGCTTGGGATCAGAAGCGCTCAGGGCTTCAGATTTACTCAAATTTGGATAAGTTTATATATAATGAAGTATCTTGGGGATAAAACCTACGTCTAAACAGGTACCCACATGTTTCCTACACACCTCCATACAATCCAAAGGCCATCTGATGACGTGTTTTTATTATGACTTGACATATGTCAGGTTCAGATATTTCCTCTTATGGCATCATGCTGGTGCTTTGAGTTGAGGCATGAGGATTGTGCTCCTGGGAAGTACAGGACAGCCTTTCCTATTTCCACCTACTCATTGCTCTCCCTATTCTTCCTCAGCTGCCCTCACTACTCAGGAAAGCCAACATTCATCACTATGTGACCCATCACACTTGCATGGCCTTCTAGCATCTAACATCTGGACACTTGCCAACTTGTGTGTTCTCTGAAGACACAATTTCTAAGTTCTTTCCTGGTCTACATTTACATCCAGGACAGGGGCTGATAAAGAATAAACATGAAGACATGATTGCTCAGTTAAGTTGAGCAGAGCTGAGCTGATCCAAGCCACAGTGATCCATAATCTAACATTGCTCTGAGCAGCGGTTCTCAGTTGTCCATGTGCGTTAGAACCATCCTCACGTCTCAGACCACTGAGTCACAAATCGTCTTCTTAGGTGGTATGCTTTTATTCTGATGCTTGCTATTCCTGTCTAGCAAATAAGGGTATACTGAGTGAATAAGGAGCCTTCTGATCTCTCCAATGAGCCAATGGATGTAGCATGTGGAGAAACTGGGATTCTTTTTCTAAGCTTGGGGAATGATTCCAGGTGTAGGAAAAGGTGAAAGCATCAGCCATCATCCATGATGTTGATGGCCCTGCACTACGATACAACGGTATCCCTCCATTCATCTGCCCCATTAGTACAGATGCACAACATGGGTCTTGATCTTCCAGACTTTATTTTATTTGCTCTTAGTCTTTGCAAAGAAGTCCTTTCCATGACTTTTGCGAGTCTTAAAGGATCATATGTTTTCTCTGCTTTTCTTTAGAATAATATCTCCAAAAATGATGATTGCCCTGGGTGAGTACCTTGGCATAGACACCTGTATGACGTCATTCCGAGGGAGAGCAAAAGCAGAACTGCAGGCTGGAACAGAAAGGAAACAGCAATAACCCGGGCCTCAGGTGTGGTAATCACACACAGGGATGAGCGGGTACACTGTTTGGAATCCCCCGAGCAGTTAGATCATGCCAGCCTACCTAGAATCACCCAGACTTTCAAAAGTTTGCAGCTTGTTTTCCCAGGAGACACTTTGCATTTGGCTCTTTCCCTTTACTTCTCTCCCCTTAGTTTTTTCCTTCCTTTTCCTCCCCCCTCACACAGGTTCTTAACATGATTGCAGGCTGGATTTGTAGACATAGATCACCATGCTATCTTTTTAAGCGTTTTTATTATCCATCCAGATTCCCATGTAATTCTTCAGTTGGGTAAATAAAAGCATCACAATCTTTCCCGTAAACTCTGATCATACAGATCATATATTTATAAAATGGTAATGCAAAGTGGCCCAAATCTTGTTTAAAAGTAGAATATGAGACACTTTCAGGGGAAAAAAGGTGATTATAAGTAATAAGCTTGTGAATCAGTGTGGTGGACTGATAATTTTTCAATATCCTATTTAAGCATACACATTAATTTTATAGTTAAAAATGTTTACTTCACAAAATGAAGGTTGATTTGTATTCCCTTACTAATCCCTACTAGGTTTTGATGACCATATGAAGACCGTTAAAGGGACTGAAACTGAGCACGCTTATTGGATTTTAGAAAGTCTGTAGCGCCAGTTTTATTTGCATCCCAGTGTGTTGAAGAATTCTTCGCTCTTTCACACCATAAGGAAAACAAACACCTTAGACCCTCTAGACTCTGCTGGCTTAGAAATAAAACGTATTTTTGTAATAGCATCAGGAAATACAGCTTTAATTAATGTGTCTTAATTCAACTTATTTTTCAGACACCTAACATAGGAATTTGCACTTCGTATCTGGCATTTCACTCACAGTCCTAACAATGGCACTTCTGGTGACATCTGGGCTAGGAATGCTTCTTCAACTGGGGTTACTGCATACTGATCTCATTAACCTCTCTTACGTTCAAGGACTAGTGATAGTGAGACCAGAACTGTACATTTCTGCTGCAATGCAATATGCCTTCTGTTAGTGCGAGAACTTAGTGGTAACACCTATCCTTATATTGCCAGGGACATGGTCCTTATACACTTTGGCATCTAAAGCACAGTTTACCCGGAGGCAGGGAAAAAAAGGGCAAGGTTAGCCTAACAGAGGAATAAAACAGTACAGAAAGGACTTCAGTAAGATGTTGGACAGCTTCGGGAGTTTAAAAATGGGCTTGCTTTGTTTTCACTGTGTAGTCTAGGGAGAGTCTTTTTATCCACTAGTTCAATACATTATTTGCCAAGTACCTGCTATGTACGATGCTATAAACAGAGAGATGAGTAAGACACTCACTAAATATAGAACAAGAGCTTTCTGGGAGCTGCTAACCACACACAGACCGGTTTGGTTTGGTTTTGCCCTTTTCCTGGTCAATATTGTTGTTCAACATTGTAGACTTAGAGTATTTGAAATTTCACAGTCTGTTCTCCTGCTTTTTATTTGTATTGACATATTCTGGATGAAACGTTAATAAAACCTTTACCTCTCTGCATGAGAATTGCCTCAACTCCCTAGTTCTACTCCCCTACCAGTGCAGTGAACATTGCCCATCATCTATGTTTCTAAGAACCATGGCTGATAAGGATGCATGGTTTGTAATTTGACAGGGGTGAAAAGTGAACCAGATGCCCCTGATGGGGAAAGACACCACACTCTGGGCTTCCTGGGACGGGAAGGCTCTGCTCACCTGCAGGGGCTGGAGGGCTCTGCTCACCTGGACCGCGAAGGCTCTGGCCATGAAAGTATTGAATCTATGAGACTGTAAGACAGACAATACACGTGCCCCATTCCAAAGCCCTGTGTGCCGACTTCTACATAGACTATTGCTCGTCCAAGATCCTGGCAAGGGAGAGGACAAGGGGATGGAGGAGGAGGGCTGTCACTACTCAGTGGTGGAGTGACTTTCCTCCCTCCAACTTGGAGGGAGCCAACTCCTACTCTTTACTTTGCAATGAAATGCTGGGTTGAACATAAAAAGCCTCCATACGCCATTGTGCTTTTCCTTCTTATGACAATATCTCTAGGTCCTCATAGTAGAATGTCCATTGTGATCCATCCAGGACTGGTACAAGATGCCCATGGATAACAAAACCCAAGGGTGCCTCAACTGTGTGTATGTGTGTGTGTGCATGCATGCACATGTGTATATACACACATACCCATGCAGTGAGTGGTGTTTGTACATGACCACACACATTCTTCCATGTGCTTTAAGCCTCTTCAGAGCAGCAGTAATATCTAACACAAAGCCTCACTACCTCAGCGTAAACTCTGGAGAGCACTCTGCCTGTAGCAAATTGACGTTTTGCCCTTTGTCCCTTTCTGGAATCTTTTTTATTTTTTCTGAACCTCTTCTGTCTTGAGGTATTTACATCTGAACCATTGAATAAGGAGAGCCAACTACATATAGCAGGCACCTGGGTGATGTTGCCCATGTTTTACATTGATCCTGAAACCTAGCAAATTAATCAACACTGAATTGAGTGGGTCTGAAATTTGGTCACATAGGATTTCTTTCTACCAACATCTCAAAAAGGAACTGCAATTAAAACATTTCATATGCAGCCAGTCTGGGAAGCAGGGGCCTTTGGAGAATGACGGCCATTAAAACACAAGGTTCTTTTCTCTCTCTCTCTCTCTCTCTCTCTCTCTCTCTCTTCCTTTTTTTTAGAACACTGTAATTGGCAATAACCTAAATCATCCAAAAACTTTCTTAATCCAATGTAATAAAAAAAGCTGTGTGCCCAATGGTGGGCCATCCAGTGCACAGCCCCATGCTGTCATGGAAATTGTCCTGGATAAACCCCACAGAGTCCCAAAACAAACTGATAAGATAGGGGTGTAAGAAAGGGGTTTGTGGGAAGGGAAGGGTGGACAGGGATGGAAGGAAGACAAAAGGGGGTGGGTGAGAGTAATCAAAACACATTAGATATATCTCTGAAACTGTCAAAAAAGACAAACTTAATTATTAAAAATAATCAAATATGCTAAAAATTAAAATATGTGAAAATAGTATAATAATTAGTGAGCCATTTAAAGTCAAAGGCTTGGGGAAAAATATTAAAAGCTAATGAAGTGAAATTTTTCTGTCACTGTGCTAGAATTGCCCAGGGACTTGGAAAACTGAGCTTTTCTTAATACTAGAAAGGATATTTGACTTCACACTAAAAAGAACTTCCTGATAATAGCAGCTGCCCAAGACTAAAGGCTGTTTGAGTGTTAAAAGAGTTTTCCCAGCATCAAAGAGAGCGAGTGACCGGTCACCTGGACCTTCCTGACCCTGGAAACCTGAGTGGAGGAGTGAGTGAGCTTTCTTGCAAACATCTTTATGGAGAGCCTGGGAGCAACAGTGCTTGTGAAATCACCAGATGTACTTGGCATTATAGACAGAGTTTGGTTTGGAAAAAGAAAATGGAGAATCTGGGATAACTCTGCAGGATATGGAAGAAAATCAAGGGATTGGGGAGAGGAAAAAAAGCGGAGATAATCTTCTCTTAAAAGAATTATGCCTATTCCCAAAAAGACTTTTGAAACTTGGAGAAGGAAGCCCTCCCAGAATGGGGAGTGCAGCTGGACTGGTGCTCCTGCCTTTGGTCCTTAGGTCGACTCCAGAGTTCCTAAAGAGAGGGTGGAATAAAGAAGCACGGAATAGCAGGAGAGAAGAGGAGCTCCAGTGGGAAGCAGGCATCCGATGGTCCAAAAGTGCTTCTGCTTCATGTTGGAGACACAGGAGACTTAGCAGTCATTTCTAGCAGTCTTTAGGCCCAAAAAAAACCCACGTGCTCTGAGTGAAGCAACTAACATAAAGTGCAAAGTACGGCCTCAAAGTGAAGCCAGGAAGTAGTTGCCCCATGAAGACCCTACACTCAGACCATGCAGTTGGCAGGAAGCAAAAACAGGCACTGGGCACGGTGGCACCAGTCTGGAATCCCAGCCTTAGAAATGGGGATCTTGAGTTCCAGGGCTGTCTGGGCTACACCGTAAGATCCTGTGGAGAAGGAAAAGAGAAAGGGGAAGCAGATGAGAACTGGGGGGGGGGGGGGGGGGGAGACACTAAAGGCAAATCAAAGGAACGGGAAGAAAAGAGCACAGACTACATTCAGGTTTCTCAGAATGAAGTGCTAGTGTCTCCAGCGAGCACCACGGTGTCAGGTGCAGGGGTCCGGTTCTGGGACACTGTGGTCTCCCATCAGCTTCAAGGCATCCCACTGCCAAAAGACCCAACCATGCAAAGCTGGGGCAGAGGGGGCCTCTGTCTGAACACAAGAGTGGGAAAAGATTACTGAAGTAGAAAGTTGATTCCTTTTTAAGTGTCTATTACTTGTAAAGCGCATTTATGACCTCTCTTGTTGCGGGAGGTCCTCCCACTCCTCCTGCCTATAGCTGCTGAGATACCAGCCCATTGGGGCGTGGTCTCTCTCCCTTTAAAAAAGTGGCCACTTCCCTCTCCTCTCTCTCTTCACTTCCTGCTCTGCCGGAGGCGACTAGACTCCCTTCCTGGTTGCGCAGAGGGCTGACGGTGATCTGTAAGTTTTTTCCCCTTTAAATAAATACCACCCTATTAATCATAATTCCAAACTGGTGTGGCATTGTTTATGACTTACGCCTTCAGTTGGCACCCAACGTTTGGTGTTAGGACCTCTCCTTCCCCTGTTCGGCTGCCGGCAGTGAGTTTGGCTTGGCGTGAGCCTCCCTTCCTCAGTTGCCCGAGGCCGGCAGGCGGCCTTGTGGCCTGTGTCTTGTGTGTGGTGCCAGCAGCTTAATATAAATCATCACGCACTGGCTGTTATTGCTGCAGTTCTTTATATTTTCTCTTTAGACACCTCAGATTGACATCCAGTCCCCACGCACCCTATCGTCTGCCTCCCCATGTGGATTGAAACTCCACAGGCCTGCGTAGTCTCCGCCTGCGTGGTTTGCTCTTTTCTGAGTCATTTTTAAATCTCTCTTGCAAGCACAGCTCTTAAGTGGCGCGAACCAGAGCATGCAGTTGCTGAAAACTGCAACCCCTCAGGGTGACTCTGTCACGTGGAGGCATAAGTGGCTTCCAGGTTGCTCTTTTCTACCCCTGGATTCTGGGTTTCTGGTTCCATCTCTGGAATTGATTTAATTACTTTTACTTTGTTGAGCAACTTACATTTTCCAGTTTTTAACAAATACTAGGCAGACTCTGAAACAGGACCCTGTTTTCGTCGCGACTTGGCAACAGCGCCACCTGCAGGATAATAGGTAATATGGCAGTTTTCGTTTCCAACCCGAATTTTACTGTTCTGGTTACCAATACAATGGGTTATATCATGCAAGGTTTATATGACTATGGGGATAACTTAATTTACTGGTTACTAGGTTTCAGTATTCTTTTGCATATTCTATCATTTAGGAAGACTATGGCACTCCTAAGAACCATACAATCTTTACTAGAAACTCATGCAGGTCAGGAGATTCAGGATTCAAAAGAGACAATAATAAAGACAATAATAAAAAGACTTGAAATGATTGAAGAAATGATTGGAGCAGGTGAACAGAGTAATAAGGCACAAGGACAGGATACAATGCCAACACCGGCTATTAGAACTGGCTTACCCAGGGTTTTAGCGACATCCCCTGTAATTTATTCTGACAAAGCGTCAACTTCTAAAGGCTCAAAGGGAGTCAAAGAAGCTAGATGGACGCCAGTAGAAATGAATGATCTAAAAGAAATTAAGCAAGCTGTCGTTAATTATGGCTTGCACTCTGCATTTGTTAAGGTAATGATAAGGACTTGGGCTTCTAATGTCAGAGCTACCCCTCATGATTTCTTTCAGTTAGTGTTTGCTCAACATCAGAATGACAGAAATAGGGAGATGTGCACACCAAATACAAGATAACTCAATTTACTTCCAGATCAGGTCATTCCAGAGGCTGATAACTCCTCCTAACTCTTGCTACTCTCCAGAATAGAAAGCACGGTAGCAGAACTGATCTCATTCGTTTGGTGGTCAGGGTCCCACAGCTCTCAAGTTACTTCTGCAAAGCCACAAATGGAAAACTTCCAGGCTTAATAGATTTGCAAAAGTCTCCCCAGTTCTAACATGGGAAATGGGTTCTCTATCACTTCCTTAGTTCTCTGCTTGGGAATTTCAGCCACCTGAAGTCTACCATGTACACAGACACTGCTGAACCACCCTCAACAGATACCAGCAATCCAACAATGACACTATTCTTAGTGATGTTGCTCATTGCTCTGAACACAGTTACTGGTTACATTTCCTCCAGGGCTTCTGCTGAGGCGGGGTTCAATAACCATTGTGTCAGCCCCCCCCCTTCTTCTGTTATAGTTTAGATATTAAACGTCCCCACAAAGGCCAGTGTTAAAGGTTTAGTCACCAACCTGCTGCTGTTAGGGGTGAGGCCTCCTGGGAGAAAGTTAGGTGATTAGGGGTATGTCCCTGCAGGGCTATTGGGCCTCGGCCCCTCCTCTCCATTTCATTGTTGTCACAGGTAAAGCATCTTTCTCCACTGTGCGCTCTCCGTCATGGTGTGCTGCCTCACTCCAGGCCCAGGAACGACAGTACCAAACACCTGTAGGCTACACGCTCTGAAACTGCACGTCAAAATAAACCGTTCCTCAGGTATCATGTCACGGCAGCAGTTAGCTGGCTAAGACATCTTCTGTCCCTGGGACTGTCCTGCTTAAGGAGTAGAAAAGTTTCAGAGACCAGGCTCGGCTCTAGACTCACTCGGGAGTGCCATGTGAGTAAGGACAGAGAAGGAAAAGGAAGACTCCCTAACAAAGGGTAGAAGTTAACTCCCCTGGCTGCTGATCCAAGCAGGGGACAGGTGTCCTCGATCATACCAGAGACGATGGACCTCCCCCTATCACAAACCAGCAGATCGCATCCTTGAGTTTATTACTGCATTCGTCTTCAGGATGTGATTAAAAGGACATATGCCAAAGCTATGCATCTTGTCGAGCGGAAGCTCTCTCAATGAACCTGTCTCAAGAATATAGATTGGCCATCAGGTCTTTAAGGAATTGGATCTACTATCAAGAGATTGCCTATCTCAGTGTTGCAGGTTAAGGACCTGCTATAGAGCACCCAGAAAGCAATGAAGAAGATGGAAGACCTGGGATGCCAAGAGTAGAGATCTATCTTCAGTAGACTGCAAGGAGGGATAATGTTAGTATTAGCAAGAGTCCTGTGCTCCTCTGCCTACAGCTCTGCCCTATGCTTAGGGTTGTCTCTGGCCCCAAAAAGCCCATAGGGAATGTTCAAAGTCTTAATGAGATGGTAGCCTCATAGTTGAAAAAGAAAATCTTCCCGTGGGTGTGGCATTATCTCAAGCCCTGGTTCTAATCCCACCAGAAATGAGAGATGGTGCAGGCTACACAGCTCAGGTAAGAATGTGTTGCATAAAAGCCCTGCACACAATTGCACATGCCCAACAAAGATTGCATCAGCCAGGTCTGCAGACAGGCTTCAGCCCTTGACCAGGTAGAACTTTGCCAAATAGAAAAAACTAACAAACAAAAACATATGCCCCAGGCTAGGACTATGTATTCAAACTGGTCATTTTTCACCTGAATAATCCCAGCAGCACAAAGAACCCATGTCGTCTGCATAGGCTTAGGTAGGCTATACATTATTTCTGGTATTTCCAGAGAAGGACTGCCTGCAACATCAGCAACAAAAGATAAAACAGACAAGGGTATGATTTTGTGGAAGACACTCTCCAAGCACACAAGAAGCCCTGGCTCAATTCTCCATATAATTAATTCATTAACTAATTAAGTAAGTAATTAAAATAAATGTTTTGGTGACTGGAGAGATGGCTTGATGGTTGAGAGCATTTGCTGACCTTCCAGAAGAACTCTTCCAAGTTCAGTGCCTACCACTCACATTGGGTACCCCACAACCTTCTATAATCCGTGTTTTTCTGGTACATACCTGTGACATACACACAAAGGTACATGCATCTATACATAAGCAAATTAAATTTTAAAAAAATTTCTTAGAGCACAAAAAGTAGTCTTTCCTTTTTAAGTGAAGTTTTTACTGAAATAGAATTTGCTTCCAGAAAAAAAAAACTGTGTATAGATCAGGTGGGTTTTACATACTAAACACAACTTTATAGACACGGCCCAAGTCCAGTTGAGGACCTCGAGATGACTCCAGAAAACTTACAGTCTTTGTCATGTCCCTCTTGCACAGAAAAAAAGAAAAAACCACCTAATGAGCCTGGCTTAGACAGTAAGACTGCTGTTCTGGATATTTCTGCCTCCAATGCTATGGAGACCTGTGTATGGACTCTGGTCCCTGTCACTTTTAATAGATTCAGAAACTATTTAGTCTGTATTTGGATATGCTTTATTTATCCTTCTGAGATCTCTGTTAGTATTAATGGCTAGGGCAATTATAATGTCAGTTAACAGCAAAAGGTAACCAGATTCTTCTACAAAGCTATAGCCAACTTGTTAGCTTATTATAAAGCTACCATACACAGTTCTCTGGATAACGGAAAAACATACATGTTTCTAACCAAAATCTGTAGTTTTTGCTAGGACTCAAAGGTATGAGTTTATTCTTTCTGTTTACAGATACCCATTATCGGCTCTTTTTCTACGGTATGTGTGTTTCTTTAAGTAAATAAAGATTAACTTCTATTCTTACTTTAAACTTATCTCAATAGGCTTCTACTTGGCTGGCAGACACATCTAAGCATCAGTTGCTGAGTACAACCTGCTCTGAATGGTGGTGAGCCCTCGACTTCCTGAAAGCTGATGTGGACCAGTCCTGCTGATATGAATGCTCCCTGTCCCTTCAACGAAGTCTGATGAGTGCCCCATTGCCTAAATTTCCTCCCTACCTTTGGCTAACCTTTCAACCCACTTAGGCCTGGATAACAGCGCCCCAGTGTCAGCTTGAAGTAGTTGTGGAAAGGAATACATCGTCCCATTCCCCTGCTTAAAATAGATTGAAAGGCTGAGACAAGGGGGAGTTCCCTGGTGTGGGGGACAAGATAACTACCTATAGTGCCTGTTAATACACTAGGTCCAGAGTTGTCAATTAGTTTAAGTAGTTCCATGCCTCCTTAAAACCAGGGGTAAGCAGACTCCAAGATTGGGTCCTGTCATCAGTGCTTGTAAAGGGAGAAATGTAGGAGCCATCCATGATAAGCTAAATATGAAGAGATCACCCAAAGAAAGTTCTTTACTTCCAACCATTATCACCTGCCAGAGTAGGACTCAGCCATCCATAAGTTTAATGGAGGCCTGAGTCTCTGTAGTTTACCCTGAAGCAATACCTGGTTGCAGCAACAACAAACTGAGATTACCCAAGCACCACCCAAGAATAGACCATCCAAAAGAAATGCCTAATGTTCCAATTGCTATAGATAGGATCACCTGCCAAAACACACTCACCAGGACAACCCTAGACAATGTCAGCTCATCAGGGGTCCTGAACCTCAGAAACCCCTCACTCCACCTTTACTACTATAAAATCTCAACTCTAACTGAGCTCAGGGCTCTCCGTTGTTCCAATACGTTGAACATGATAAGAGACCGAGTTTGCAAACTTGCATAAAATAAAGGCTCTTTGCTTTTACATACGGGACTCAGTCTCCTTGTTGACGTTTGGGGGACTTCGTGGATTTGGGCATAACATTGTTCCCCAGAGCCCATGGTAGAGGGCTGCTGAGTCCCGAAGTTGCCCTCTGACCTCCACATGTGCACTGAAGCATGAGTTCCCGCAGGCACAGTCACAAATTTTAAAGTGCATATGTTTCACAAATTAAGAACTAGAAATCCCAAAAAATATTACTAATATTACTAAAGTGATGAAATATTAAAACAAGAATTACGAAAATAAAAAGACATGACACTGAAAGAAGCGAACACAGTATATGCCACTGGGATTCAAATATGACTACCCCGAAAATGATTTGTCTATCACTTCAGATGTTTTTAATTTATCACTATTATAACTGAATGATATGCATTCAATCTGATGTGTATTTCATATTCTTTAAGAATGTTCTTCATTGTAACTTTGAAGCTATGTATTTAGTCTACTCAATTGGTGTCCACAGTGTGACTTAAAGGACAATTCAAGTCTCAGTGTTGTCTTGGTTTGAATGAGAATGGCCCCCATAGACTTACAGAGTTAAATAGTCACCAGGGCATGGCACTATTTGAAAGGATTAAGAGGCGTGGCCTTGTTAGAGGAACTGTGCCACTGGGGGTTGGGCTTTGAGGTTTCGAAAAGCCCATTGTTTCTCTTTTTCTACCTGCTGTCCCACTAATCTGGGTGTAGAACTCTCAGCTCCTTCTCCAGCACCACATCTACCTGTGTGCCACCATGCTTCCTACCACGATGGTAATTGAGAAAACCTCTGAAACTGTAACCAAGCCCCCAGTGAATTGATTTCCTTTATAAGAGTTGCTGTGATCATGATGTTTCTTCACAGCAATAGAACACAGACTAAGACAGATGTCAAACCAAAGCACCACATAATCACACCCTTAAACTATCTCAAAAAGTTTGATTTGAAACTGGGTGTTAACATGCCATCCTGGGACGACAAATCCACTCAACTTCTCACTCTGAAGAAAGATTGAGAACGTGTCCAGAATCACAGTTTAAAATTGGGTGAGGGATTTCTGTCTGGCGGTTACGAAGGCTGGGGAGTTGGAGCATTGTGTAGCCCTGGTGTATTGCTCTCTGAAGTACACAGACCCTGAGGAGAACAGACCAAAACATGAAAAATGTAGGCTGTCATGCATTTCCTACTGCTCTAACAGTCTTCGACTGGGAACAGCACAGAGAGAAAAAATCTTTCCAACACCACGGAGGCCGGAAGCCCAGCTGACAGCCCAGCTGACAGCCCAGCTGACAGCCCAGCTGACAGCCCAGCTGACAGCCTTCTGGCTGCACCATATTGCAGTGGTGGGCATCCGTCTCTTCCTCCACAGATCCCCCCCGGAGGAGACAAAGAATGGGTGCCCTCTTTAGCACTTTGCCATGCAGCTAATTTGGGGTTTGCTCCTGCTGATTTCCTCGGAAGTTTCTTGGATTCCTGAATTATCCAAGAGTCACTCGCGCACATTGTGTAGAGGAATGAGGTTGACTCCGAAAAGAGGAACGACATGCAAACTACCTGAGACCTCAGGCTTTTCTTTGGCAGTCCTGTTTGAGGAGGAGGATGTGTTTAAAAACCTGCAAACCAGTCTCCTTCCTTTCCTCTAACGGTCTGAATTTACCCCATCCTATCCCAGCTGTGTCTTCTTCATGCGTCATCCGCCACTATCTCAGAATGCCATGCTCCTGGTAAAAGACAGAGAAAATAAATTTATCTCTCTCAGGTCTGGAGACTGGGGAGTCACCAACATCTGGTGAGGTGATCTTAGCGTATCATCACGTGACGGCAGGCACTTATGAGACAGGCTCAGTGGCTGTGTGGTCATGTGTCCTCCTCTCATTAAGCCAGTATTCCAATCATAGGGGCCCCTCTTACAAGTTCAAATACCAGCAGCAGTTGAATGTAAGCGTTAACGTCCCAGCACGTGAGCGGCTAAGAACAAACTCAGATCCTAGCAGCCTGTGACATGAAAGACGGTAGACCTGAAAACATCCACAGGAAATGAGAATCCTGGGACGTCCCGACTGCCCGAGGGTTAAACAGCAGAAAGGGAGAGGCTGAGGGATGGCCATGGAGAGACACATCGAAGAAGTCCATCTCAGAGTCAAGTAAAAAAGAAAACTGGTAAAAGCAATTCTTTTTTATCACAAGGTGTTTAGAGTCTAAATCTTTATCGTCAGTTTTATTCTTACTATCCAATAAAATTTAAATCAAATGTGGTTTAAAATGTCTGCAGCAAAACTTATTGATAAAGGCGTTAACACAAAACGGCGCAGCGTACTGACACTCAGGCTGTATGCTTCAAATGCATGAGCTTTATAATACAGTATAACAAAACCAAGAAAGACAGGCAAAGGGACAGAGAGCGTCTTGCTCCTCACCTCGGTCACTTATTCCCAAATCATTCTTCCCCAACTGATATAAAACAGTTAAAGTCCTTTGTTAGTAGTATTTCCTCTGATCAAAGATTCTAAAGGGAACAGAAATCTCAGAAAAGAAAGGGAGAACGAAGAGGGAAACTGGGCCATGGGACACTGGCTCTGTCTGAATTATCTTCCAACGTGATGGAAACACAGCGATCTAGGTCAAATCCCATAAATTCATTACCATGCCATTCATACTGTGATTACTCAGGGGGGAAATTGTTAGCAGTGATAATGATCTTGAAATAAATAGAAGACCAAGAACCAACATAAAACAATGCATCCTTTTGTGCTTGAGTGAGGTGGAATGAACGTTTGGCTTCCTGCCCGGCCATCCCGAGAAACATAGCTCATAGAGAAGTCCAGTCATGTGCCTGGCCCCGTCACCACCGTCCTCCAATCTCAGGTTCCTGACATGTCCACGACTCCACTATGCACTGACTTTCCCCCAGTGAAGAAGCAGGACAGACACCCCCATCAACTCAGCCTTGATGACTCACACAAACATGCCCCAACCTTTCACAGGTCAGATGTATTTCTCTCACTCTCCAGCCAATCAGCAGAGCTCTCCTCTCATCCCAACACAAGCGAAACAGACGGTTTTTGACTAATCAGTTCTCAGAAAGTATTTGAGTACCCCCTTCTATCAGTACAATATATTTGATGAAATGGATACATCTTTAATATATCAGCTGGTGGCTGTATTCCTTTAAGCATTTTATAAAGTATTCACCTGAGGATACGTTCTTAAGTTTAGAAGAAAAAAAAAAGAAGGTTTACATGTTTAATTTATTGTTATTTTTAGTATCACAGACCAACTAATGACTTTTTAAAAATACCAGACGTCATAGAAGCAAATGTTAAAACATGGGAAGCAACCATCCCCTCCCCCCACACACACACTCAATCTGTTCCCCACCGTGAGGAATGCAAAGAATCCTTCTAGGCGCAATGCTCTGTGCGTCTGCAAGCATAGTAAACACACCAGCACACCAGCAAGTGTACACAGGCACAAACAGTGTGATCGTGAAGTGAACTTGATGGAGCTATTCTTTGCTTTGCTTTTATTTTTTTTTTTCCTTAGCTACTTTCTGAAGCTTTCCTGCCAGTAAGGGTAGTGTTAGCCTCATAGCTCTATTGCCGGACTACAGCACGGTTAGTGAAGCAGAGGTGGCCAAGTGGTCCCTAGCTCGTTTGCTTTCAGAAAGAAGCCCCAGTGAAAACTCTCTGTGTCCAGGGATCTATTACACTCGGTGATGTGACAATCAACAGACATAACTAGGGTCCCACTGTCATTCACAAGGGACACGCCAGGTTACACCCACACGGTTCTGGTTTTTCATCTAATGTCTTAATGAGTGGATATTGGTAGCTGAGGAAAACAAAAATAAAAACAACAATCCTTTCAACTGACTTCCATGAAAACTAGTAAAATCTATCCCCTTTTCAGAGTCCTTCTTTTATTTCTGCTGGCCAGTGAATTTTCTGTCATTTTTCTCCCAACTTTTCTTCGTTTATTCCAACTGGTCCCTGAAAACATTACTGCGGTAGCTAGCTACCTACCTGTGATCATAGTCCACTAGGCTGCTATTTTACTTGGCTTATTTTCTTGCTGTAGAGAAGTTTACATGGCTTAGGCATTTACGCGTGGCTTTTGTACTGCCTCTCCCCATTATAAAATCATCTCCTTCATTTCCTGACAATACTCGAGCAGTTGTTTGTCACACTGACATCCTTAGGGCATCTGTGCGCCCCATGCCCCACTTCCACTCTGTGTGCTTCTTATGGAATCTGGTCCTTGGGATGGGGAAGGATGAATCATGTCTGCGATGTTTTCCGGGGTGTGTTCCAGCTCTTGGTGTCTTTTGCTTTTGCTTGGTTTCTGGACATGGGATCAATTACTAGCTGGGCAACACTCCCTGGGAGCCACTTTTCTTTTCTTCTTTCTTCTTTTTTTTTCCGTCACACTATCTATCCACATGCTATGTCTTTTCTTTCTTTTCAGTGAAATTTGGGGAGAAAGCAGGATCTGCTGCATATGCGGAGTTCACCATCTGAAAACATGTGTGCGTGTTCAGAATCATTTTATTATGAAACAAAAATATTTGAAAATGGAACTCTTGAAGAAGGCAAACAAAAGCCAAAGGAAGCGGTAAAAATCGATCAGAATGCCATTGCTTTAATAAGCAAAGGTGCTAAGCTTGATGAATCATCTGCAGTTGCTTCAATGCCCGTAGGTGAAATTTTCAGGAAATATTTATGTCTATAAAACTCGTATTTTGTGGAGTATTTTCCATAGCCTTGAACACCTTGACTGTATAGCCCATTGAGACTGTCCCATTTGCACATAACGCAGAAATGAGTAATCAAAGAGTTTCCTTAAGAGATCTAATTCCTGAGGTGGTATCAGAGTCTATGAGTCAGAGTCAAAGGCTTTTCCATCTCTGACTACCCGAGACCCACTTTCCCCTCTGAAAAGCAACAATAGTGCCTGACTCCCTGGAAAGAATGGGGTCAGAGGGTGTATGCTTTTCAGGTCGTGTGTGTGTGTGTGTGTGTGTGTGTGTGTGTGTGTGTGTATGCACGTGTGTCAGTATTTGAGGATTACATAACTGACACCCTACCTCCCGATATGAACACATCTTCTTTCTCAAAGGATCTGTCCATTTGAAAGGAATTATCCTTTAGTGTTTCTCTATCTAATCCAAGAAACTCAGACTGCACCGAGACCATGTCCCCTATGTCAATTAGCCCATGAAATGGTTTCCAACATAAACTGTCCATTTCTTTCCCTTCTGGAGGGACTCCATTCAGGAACCCTCTTGTAGCTTTCAGGGTAGCAACCAAGCCTGGGTCTCCCACCATCAAGTCGAAGCAGAGCCCTTGCCTTTCAGGCTCGCAGCTGCTCCGGCTGCGCCTGCCACACACCCATGTTGCCCACACCCATATTCTGTACTGAAGAAATTCCTAATAATGCTCATTTCTTCCTTGAGGTCACTCCCCGATGTCTCGGCAGAGAGACAGGTGACATTCCAGGATTCTGCTAAGAGAAGCCATGAAGCAATGGAGGCTGGTGTTCTCCAGTGTCCATCCGTCTGAACCCACAGACAGACTGCATGACGGAGGCGCCCTCAAACCTCAGCCCACCATCATCCCTAGGTATCCCTCCCCTGTTCACCCTGGTCCGTTCTCCCTTTGCAGCACCCCCAGGTCTCTACATCCTGTTATGTCTTCTCGCTAGGCTGCCTGGCTGGCTGCCTGCCTGCTTTCACAGCCCCTAGAGGCATCTGAGATGACTGACTCCTCGTTATACAATTGTTCATGGTCTCTTTAGAAACTCTTCAGATTTCCCAGAGATGTGCCCGGGTGATGATGGCTAACCTAACAGCAATGCCCACACACCTGTCCCACAGGACAGCCACCCAAACTTTGGCCTGCTTTTGCCAGGCAAACTTCTAAGCACTGAGGACGCAGACAAAGCTTTCCCTACCCACTTCTTTTCCAGGCTTTCTCTTCTTGCCCAAGCCTGTCCCAGACAAAGTCTGACTGCAGCTGCCCTCCTCTGGGCCTTGCCCACCTGCTCTGCCCCTTCCCACTCTTGAAATTTACATCCACACCCAAGCTGGTTCTTGCTTCCGGTTTTTCCTGTTCGCTGCGGTGCCACCCATGAAACCACACTCTCCATTATAAGCTCATCGGTGGCGAGCCGCTCCCATCAGATCACTCACTAATTTTATTGATTTCGCTTGTTTTCTTGTCTGTTATATTACAGCTGTGCTTTGTTTGGGTCTTTGAACACAAGCAATGCTTTAGAAACAGGTCATCGTACACCAATGACCATTACTCTACTTACTTTTATTGCTCAACCTTGTCTTCTTAAAACAAATTCTCTCTTGGCCCCCTGCCTGACTGAGCCATAGGCACCCCAGTCACCACGCACCCACCTCCTGACAGATCCCAACCTCACACCTCCATTCCTTACAGACACCTGAGACTTTAGGCTCCAAGTGACAGAATCAGAAAGCATTGAAGAATTTCACATCTGTGCCCTGAACCGCAGGCTGCTTGGTCCCTAAACCCTGTAAAACCCCGCATGCCCTTGCAAGCACACCTGGGGTTGGAAAGTCTCTTACCCCTGACTCTGTCCTTTTCAACCCAGAGATTCTGTTTTAAGAATCTGCCTGGGCAT
Organism: Microtus oregoni; assembly: GCF_018167655.1. Lineage (NCBI taxonomy): Eukaryota > Metazoa > Chordata > Mammalia > Rodentia > Cricetidae > Microtus > Microtus oregoni. Next base: position 12,019,017 of record NW_024543067.1, on the reverse strand, counting down.
GGGACGTTTTAAAAGGAATGGGTAGAACTGGAGAGCACGTACAGTCCCCACTATCCGGTTACCACCTGCAGGAAGGACTCCAGACCCACGCAGTGTGTAGAGTCCTGTGTGCGTGCTGAGGTTCCACCCACCGCGGAGCGCAGTCCCGCCCTTGGACTTGTGCTTCAGCCTGCCCAGGCATAAACACAAGAACCTCGCTGAGCTGCCAGCCTGGGACCTGGGTGCCTGAAACCTACGAAGTGGTTTGCTTCGCCGTGGTAGCCAGAGAGGAAGCTGTGTCCTAGGTGAGTTGCAAGATCCCAGAGTCCCTGGCTGCTTCTAATGAGGTGACCAGACCCCGTCATGAAAGTTTAGCCCAGGGGACCTCAGCAGTCCTGGACTAACACCAAGCCCCAAGACAACAACTTGTCGGCCCCCACCGCAGGACAGCGGTGTTCTGGACAAATCCAGACGTCTGTCCCTCGAGGGTGAACAGCGTGGGTGCCTGCTTGGCCCTGTTCGGGCATGCTGCCCAGACCTGCATATGTACAACCTCCTCCCTGCAACCTCTCGCTCACCCCTTTTCGGAGCTGTGGTTGTTGGTTTATCTGCCACGACCATGTCTATCACCCTGGAACCAGAGAAGTATTGCTGCCATAGGGACCCTGGGCTTAGAGCAACTGCTGTGGACTTACTTTGTGCCTAGTTATCTCGGCTTTGGACTGGGGAGGAAGATGCCGATTAAATGGAGTGCATTCGCGTCTTCCTAAGAAAAAAATCATTATGATAAAATTAAGGTGTACGATCGCTTTTTGCTTGTCAGTGTACTTGATATAACCACCTTTCAAGTGTCTTATTAGAGAACATTGGGCCGTTTGTTCCTGCAAATGCCCATGACAGCACTAGGTACTAACAGAGCTGCCTCTGGGCCCATCTCTAGCACAGCATTCATGTTCTGAATATTTCGCCTTCTGGAGGCTGTGAAGGAGATACGGAGATGATGCTGTGACTAAAAGCCAGCCACCTTCTCCGAATTGTGTTTCCTAGGTGACATCTGTGTGCAGGCTGATGCCTACCTTTATTTCTTCTTAAGTGGTCCAAATGGTTTTAATCACTAATGGCGGCCCTGCGCTGCTCCTGCTCCCTCCTGCAACCCCAGAGCATAGCATTTGCATGAACATTAGCTTCTTAGAGAAGACTGAGATCCCAGCGAAGAAATAATGCTGATCAGAGATGGCAAGGAAGGCACTGACAGATGTAGAATTCTAACCCAAATACTACAACCTCTGTCCTCATGTGAAAACACAGAAGACACCCTAAACTTGACCTGGAGGCTACTATGTGCTACCAGGCTCTGAGGACACATCTGCCAAGACAGGGAAAAGCCAGGCCTTGTTCCAGGGTTTGCATCGTCCTGACCCTTCTGCACAGGGCTGGGGACCACTGAGCAGAGCTCTGTCTTCTGGCAGGAGATGGCATGATGATATTGTGGCAAAAAGGGGACATAGTGGCCTGGCTGTGTCACCTGCTAGTGGGAAGAATAGTGGAAGTGAGATGCACTGTGTCCAAAGGGTGGCCAGAGTGTCCCTTCACTGTGTGCACAATTTGGCATACATACAGCCCTGACGGGGGCTGCAGGAACACACCCTGGGATTGCATATTAAAATGGGAGTCTTCCTTCGAGACCCCATTGCACATTGCCTAAGGATCATAGTCAATCTTCCAGAGTTACTCTGGGAATAAATCAGAGCAACGCTGGCAGAGGGTTTGAGTTGTTGCTCCCAGAGTACAGTAAAACCCAGTGTTGAAGCACAGATCTGAACCTCAGTCTCCTCCCAGGAGCATTATTAACCAGAAAAACCCCAGAGGCACAGATCAGGACCCATCAAGCTACTGCCCAGTCTCTGATTCCTGATGCCCATCATTGGTAAGGTTACTCCCAGCAATCTTTCCCTCTTGCTTTTTTCCAATCTGGATCAAGTCTCCCACCAGAGAGAACTTTTCTCTATGACACTCTTGCTTGTGATGAGCCAATTCTGTGCTGACAATCTGTTTCTCCACTTAGAACAGTTGGGGTCCCGATCCTGAGGTTATGAGAAAACCAAGGGCCAGCAGCTCCAGCGTACAGAGAGCCAATTGAAGCTGATACTTGATGAACACATAACGTGGAGCCAGCCCAGCCTAGTGCTAGCTCAGTGGCCTTGGGCAGGCCCATACATGTCCTCTTTATCTGCCAGTCATATCTGTATAGAATAAGCCAGAAATGAGCTTAGGCCGCATCAACTTCATGCCAAACCCTTGTTAACCCACGTGTAAACCCTTCTAAAAGTGAACTGGACCACCCCTTATCATTGACAGCATTTAGTTGGTCCTCAGCCAACCAGCCAAGTGCAGGCCCACTACTGTCTGCCCTATCTCTGGAAACCTAGACCTGCATCTGAGCCTCTCAATGGGACATCCCACTCAGGGAAGCCCTTATCCCATCCCAAAAACCTGTTGGGTCTTTTTGGTGATCTGTACTATGAATCCAAGACAACTGGTACCATCTGTGAAACACTGTCTGTGAGCCAGAGCTATGAGAGATCATGGCACATTCTCATCTCAGGTACAGAACTTTCCTAACACCCAAGCCTAGGAGAGAGGAGAGAGAGATCCAGAGACACAGAGGACTGCCACGCATCTCCCAGAGGCAGAGAAGGCATCCAAGTTCATCTCACCCAACCTGTAAGTGAGGGGAGATGACTGGATGGGGCCCTCAGCCTCCGGAAGGGACTCAGGGTGTAGATGGAGCCCCAGTCACTTCTCCTCAAATACTCTGTGCAGATAGGATTTTACAGCTTCCTCTTTCTCTCAAATCTCTTTTGCTCTTGCACTGGGAATCAGATGGAAGTCAGGGCTTCACACCGGCTAGGCCAGCACCCTTACACTGAACTAAATCCTTTCCCTTCAAATCTTAAGCAGCACCACCAAATGAAAGAACTGTACTACAAATGAGGAAGAGGAAACTGAAAAGGAGACAAAAGCGTAGCACCGTAAGAGTTATAACACACATATCAGGATGTGGCAGGATCACTGAACAGCGTGTCAGGATGGATAGTTAGTGAGGCAAAGGTTAACAGGAAAGGAATCCAGGCACGCCCCTTGGCATAAGTTTGGGTGAGGTGGATCCAGTTGCCAATTAACAAGCATTGTTACGTGTAGCCCAAAGCTGGTATGCAGATTTGAATGGAGCTGGAGGCCGTGTGTGAAAGCTGGACCCGATGTCATAGGCTGCTGTATTCCTGTCTGCTCCTGAGTTCGGTGTCGGCTGCCAGAAAGAACATTTGTATCACGTTCTCGATACTTTCCCTCAGGAAAGGAAACTGAAAAAAACTCTCTCTTGCCTTCAAGGTGTTGGCCGGACCATGTCTTCCAACCTGGAATCGGCAAAAGACATGTTTGTTTTCTTAGGAAAGTCGCTGTTTAGTATTTTGGAGGCCCTACTTTTCCAATTGATCTCAAAGCCCAAGAAGAATGTTGCTGGAGAAATAGTCCTCATAACAGGTGCTGGGAGTGGACTCGGAAGGCTCTTAGCCCTACAGTTCGCCCGCCTGGGAGCTGTGCTTGTTCTCTGGGATGTGAATAAAGAGGCCAATGAGGAGAGCCTACAGGCAGCTCGGGATGCAGGAGCCACCAGAGCGCATGCCTACACCTGCGACTGCAGCCAAAGGGAAGAAGTGTACAGAGTGGCCGACCAGGTACATCTTGGGGGGGTCTCATTGCTTTCTATGGCTTGTGAGAATCCTATGCAATTACATTGGCATGTATCAGTATTGCTCATCGGCCTCTCTGTCTTAGTGCCTTCCAATTGTCTCCAATATACCTCTACTTCAAAACAACCTGGGGGAATAAGAATTCGAAATTTTTTATTCTTGTTGTATGCACAATGCTTTTGCTAAAAGCCCTGCATGTAACATAACCCTATAAGGTAAATTATTACTCCCCTCCGAAAATAAGGACAGGGAATCTGTGCCGACATGTAGCTTCTTTTAGGAACAGAGCTGATAATTGACAAAGGTATGGCCAGGACTTGAGTTTCTTGATTCCTGTGTGGCACCCTGTGCTCTGGATCACACCCGTCCCATGTGCCAACTGTATTAGTGCAGTGTAAGAAGGAATAAAATGTGGAAGAATCCTTCTTCGAGGGGCCAGAAACAAATGCCAAGTGCTTTGTCCGAGATCAGATAGTTAGTATGTGGGCACCCTGTACAGTCTGAGTTAAATCCAGGATAGGTCCACCCTCCCATTCCTTCATGCCTTCCATCAGAATATGTGCTTTTTACAGGTACTCATAAGAAAACAAGAATTCTCATCCTGAGAATAGCTATTTGATTTTGATGGTAGTGGGGCTTGAACCCAGGGTCTTGGTACTTTCTAAGCATTTGCTCCAGTATTGAATTACATCCAAAGCCTCTAAAATAATGGTTCTCAATTTCACAGGGGTCTCATATCAGATATCTTGCTTATCAGACAGTTATATTACGATTCATAACAGTAGCAAGATTGCAGTTATGAAGAAGCAACAAAAATAATTTTATAGTTGGGTCACCACAATATGAGGAACTGTATTAAAAGGTCTCAGCATTAGGAAGGTTGAGAACCACTGCTCTAAATGCTTTTTATATCCATACTGGGATACATACACCACGCACTACTCTCCCGGGCCAACTAGGGGACTTGGTGTTGCCCAGTTTGGTGGAAAGGAAGGATCTAAGTCAGCTTGCTCCAACAGCCTTTCCACTTCCCTTCTTTCTTATCACTTATTCCAGGACAGACTGTCTGATGCTGTCTGAGAATCCAAACCTGATAAACTCAGCCAGGCTCACTCTGGGAGCGCATCTCAAGTGCAGTCAACTGGTCAGCTGTAGCTCTTTACCTAGGAAGCACCTATCACCTAACATGCTGACTTGCACTAACTACAAACAACCTCTCTAGCCAGGCTTCAGCATCATGAGCCTATCCTCACACACGGAAGACCTTCGTCTCAGTGGCAAATTAGTGCAGGGTTCTATAAATCATTCCCTCCCTGTCTCCTGAATCTCTACCAGATACTTGACTTCTGAAATGGTCCACCGTGTCATAGTCTCGCTCGTGTTATACATGTATTTAGATTTTATCCAGTGCTTTATGTGAAACCTGGTACAGAATGCAGGGTCTCACTGTCCCTGTGTCCACAGACCTAGTCAGCTACGGGAAAACCCAGGCGTGTCACTCAGATGCTGAGACCAGGCCTCCCATCACAGCAGCTTCTGCCTTTCCACAGTGACATGTCCTCACCAGTACCATTCTGCAATACTTGATGTCCTTCAAACTATCCATTCTGTCAGGTGCACACACACACACATGCACGCACATATTCATATGTACATGTGCACACACAAATATACCCACACATACCTCTGTGTACACACACATATGCAAAGACATGCACAGACACATATACTCATATGCATACATGCACACACATGGGTACACACACTCACAGCTAGAGATACAAGAGGAACTGCCGTGAGTGTCCTTTGTGACACATGGTAACTTCTATGGGTCATTCTTTTTCAGTGGTTGGGGTCAGGTTACTGCTAGTGTGTGATTTAAATGGCACTGATGAAATAGGGGACGCAAAGGAGAACATAGGGACATTACCAGCTTTGTCATCATCCTGGAAAGGCTCACAAGTGTTAGGAACCAAGATGACAAACTGAAGGCTGTCAGAGGGGAGGGGTCCAGTATTACACCTTCTAAAGCAACAGTGCCTGGATGCTATTCCAAGCTGGTATTTCAGCAACAAACATGACTCACAGATCTTGTTCCTAAAAGTTCGAGGTGGAGAGAAGAAAGCCAGTCTGCTGAGGAAAACAAGACAGGCAGATTCTAATCTGCCTTATATTCAAGATATATATTTTCTTTCTTCTCATGGGCTCCTGCCTCCTCCCTCTCTCCGCGGATGCCAGGATGGGGTCTATGTGCTTTTTGGTTATATTAAAGCTATTCTTATATCTGTCATTTGACTAGAATGATGTGCTACCAATGCAGAACACACAACAAGGTTCCTAGACGTAGGTGGTAAGGTGAGCTCAGAGTCGAGGAGGAAAGTGGTGTCATAGCATTCCGGTCTGTGCTGGAGAGAAGGAAGTGCAGTGTTGGGCTTACACATCTATTGCAGCAGTGTGGACTCTGTGATGAGCATGTAGATCCAGCCTGAAGTACAGATCAATACTATATAAATATTGGGAAAGAGATCACATACAGAAGTACCGGTTTGATGGTGGCATTCTTCTCATCCAATCCAGGTTAAAAAAGAAGTCGGTGATGTCTCTATCCTCATCAACAATGCTGGCATTGTAACAGGCAAGAAGTTCCTCGACTGTCCCGATGACCTCATGGAAAAGTCACTTGATGTCAATTTCAAAGCACATTTATGGGTGATTCTTTTTATTCTCGTACTAAATGCAAATTTATTCAGGCATTCGAAGTATTTTTCTCCTGCTCTATAACAATATTATCAAGGTCTAAATAAAACACACATCTTAATCATGGGGGAGGTTGGGAACCCACAGGGGTCTTTACACAGCCTATAGTGAGGAACTCACACAGGTCCTTACACAGCCTATGGATAGGAGCCCACACGGGTCCTTACATAGACTAATGTTAGGAACCCACATGGGTCCTTACACAGACTAATATCAGGAACCTGCAGTAAGGAGGGTGCTCGTTTGTTCCCAGCCACTTAGCCCTGAAATAATAACACAGAAACTTTATTAATTAAATCACTGCTTGGCCCATTAGCTCTAGCTTCTTATTGGCTAACTCTTACATATTAGTTTAACCCATTTTTATTAATCTGTGTATTGCCACATGGCTGTGACTTACCGGGTAAAATTCCCAGGTCTGTCTCGGGTGACTCCCTGACTCCGCCCTCCTTTCTCCCAGCATACAGCCTAGCTTTTTCTGGCTAGTTCTGTTCTGCCCTTGCCATAGGCTCAAAGAAGTTCTTTATTCATTAACCAATAAAAACAGTGACAGAAGGGCCTCCCACACCAGGAACCCACACAGGTCCTTACACAGCCTAAAGTTAGGAACCCACACAGGTCCTGACACAGCCTATGGTTAGGAACTCACACGGTCCTTATACAACCTAAAGTTAGAAACCCACATGGGTCCTTAGACAGCCTAAAGTTAGGGACCGACATGGGTCCTTACACAACCTATGGGTAGGAACTCACACGAGTCCTTACGGAAGAAAAATAGAAAGACCCAGATGTCAGAAACTGTTGTATCCCTATGGAATTACTTATTTTGTCCCAAATGTCCTCTCATTTGTGGGATGTGTGTGTGTGTGTGTGTGTGTGTGTGTGTGTGTGGTGAGTTTACTTACATCTTTGCATCTAGACAGTTCAGTTCCCTTTGGAGTCTGCTCCCGTGGCTTTCATGGCTGTCCTACTTCTGTTTTTCCCTAGTCTTCTTCTCTTTCTCTGCCATTCTTGTTTCCCTGGCCCCTACCATCCTCTCCTGTGTGTCGCTTCCTTCTGGGTGCTTCATATCTTTGAAATCCTGTGTGTGACCAAGCATGGGCATATGACTTGATTGACAGAGGCTCACATAACTGCCTGACCGCTGGGCTCCAGCCCTCACAGCAGAGCCACAGAGGGGCCACTGGACCCTGAACACAGGGTCCTTGTTACGATGCTGCCTGTCTTCTTCACTTGATTTTCTTGCCTCTTTCTCTGAAACAAAGCAGTGTCAAGCAGGTGACTGAAGAGAGGAGAGACTGGGCCTTTATAGGAGGCTGCTTTTAGTTCTTTCTATTTTAATGTTGTTGTTAGCTTTGATTTGGGGGGGTTAGTTTGGTTTGTGTGTTTGTGTGTGTGTGTGTGTGTGTGTGTGTGGTGTGTGTGTGTGTGTGTACAGACAACAAACACCCACAGAACTGTTTCTCAAGCCTAGAACCCATTTTCTTAATCTCCTTGTCTGTATCTGTGGTTAATTTCTGCTTGTTGTTCAAGACATCTTCCTCAGAAGTCCATTTCCCTTCCTGTATCACTTTTCTGTAGAGTCTCAGTTAAAAAATGAAGGTGTTCTGTAGACTGAGACACAGCCTAAGTGCCCACTGTCTGAAAATATATTTTACTTTATGAATTAGTATTGAAAATAAAAGGCCACCATTCAAAGAAGTATAGACTGGTTTAAAACAAAGTTCTTCCTCAATGGAAGCAGTGTGTCTTGTGAACTGTGTTCAGGAAAGGTTTTAAAATGAGAATTAAGCCAAAGAAAGAAATGTAATATACACCAAAACAACAATGTCCATAAGTGCTTATGGGTTTTGGATTATGACTGTCACAACAAAGATTTTCCTGCACCACGTTGATTGTGATCTTAATGTTGTACACACATATACAACATTATATACTGTATTAATATATTATATATATATAATATATTGCATATACAAACAAAGCATTAATATGGATAAACTGTTTTAATATTATTGACAATTTCATGGTGAGATAATAGTTTAATGGTATAAAATACTCTTTAATGTGTGCTTAGTTTCTTATATCCATTGCCTTTAAAGCATTTCATTAGTTTAAAAAATGTTTTACTCACAATATCCACATATACATCTGAGAAAAGCATAGCACGTGTTATTAAGTATTAAGGGCTTTCCTTTGCTCTTCTTAGACATATAAAGCCTTCCTGCCTGCCATGGTTGCTAACAACCATGGCCATTTGGTTTGCATTTCAAGTTCGGCTGGACTAGTTGGAGTCAATGGACTGGCAGGTAAGACCATTTCTGACCAACTTCAGCTTGCAGAATAGCGCTAAGTCACTAGCATTCACCTCATGCCCTAAGAATAAAAAGGTCAACGCACTGAAGGTCTGATCAGCAATGTGGGCGAGACTTGCTCTAGGCAGCAGAACTGCTGTTGATAGACAGACGTCAACCTGGACTACACGCTTTGGAGTCTTGAGGTCTCGTGCAGCCCTGTCTACTCAAGAGAGAAGGGAGATGGGGAGGGAGGAAGAGAGCTCAGCAGCAGAGCTGTGTTCAGAGATCAAATTCACTCGGCACTGTTGCAGGATGCTAAGGAGCCCAGCAGCCTTCCCCTGGACTTCTGTTAGGTGGTCCCTGATGTAATCTACAGAGTTTGGAAAGCAAAGGAACCTTCTCACTTCTCCACTGGCCAACCGCCTGCACGTCCTGTCAGTCTCAGCTCTCTCCCCATGCCCAGCTGATTTGATAACCAAAGTTGCCAAGTGAAAAAGAGATTCACAAAGATCTCTAGTCAAGAAGGCCTAACTTGGGACAGACACCTCCTTCCCCTGGAGTCTGCCTCACATAGGGTGTGTAGGTCACCAACACTAACTTCCCCTAGAGTCTGGTTTAAAACGGTTCTAAACTGTCACACTGACATTATCTATGCCTGTGTGTAAAACTGCCAGGGGTTTGTGTAAAAGCCTTGGCATTCCGGGGACATGGTAGAACTGACAGAGGATGTGACCAGGTGAAAGGAAGTTAGGAGGTCACTGGGAGTGTGCCCACAGAGCAGAGGCTGAAGTCCTGGCTCCTTCCTGCTACCTTCCCTGTCTCTCGACCGCCATGAGGTAAGCTGGTTTCCTCTGTCACATGCCCATGCATGATGATATTGCTTTGCCTTGGTCCAAAAGCAACAAGACCAAGTAACCGTGAAGAAAAACCCTTAAAGCTGTAAGCCGAAGTAAAGCCTTCCTCCTTCCAAGCTGATTATCTCAGTGTTTTGTCCCGGGGGTGGGGGAGCTGGCAGAACCCTGTGAGTGGCCCTGACTGGAAACTTTGTCTTGCTGTGTTCCAGAAGCTCATTACTGGAAATACAAGGTTTATGGTTGGAAGGACATTTATAGTCCCAAGTTCCACAGACCATGCTGAGCATTCTTGCTTAGGTCCCTATATTACTTACTATTTTATGTATTTTGTATGTATCTGTACTTCCTGAGGTTATGTGATTTGAAGTAAGGACTGGTCATCCTTCATCCTGTGTCATAGTTGTCACAGCTCAACAAGCAATGGCTTGTAAGTGACTCTGGCACTGTGGTCTAGGAGAGCATCCTGCAGTCTTTCTCATCTCGGAGTCCACTCAGTTATTAACATATCATTTCATGGCCCATGTTCCTACTTACTGCATATTCCTCCCCATACGATCATTTTGAAATGGTTGCCACAACTTCTGTTGTAATTACTATCATGAGTGACTTTAATGTAATGTCATTTAAAAGCTTGACAATACAAATAGACCTTGGAGCTGTTATGCATCTGGTTCTAAATCACTATAATAAAGTAAGTCACATAACATTTTCAGTTACTCCAAGCAAATAAAAGTTATATAAATAAATATATAACTATAATCTCTTAAAGGCACCATGCAATTATAGCTTTTAAAAAGTGTTGTCCTTGACTTATTTTAAAATAAAATTGTCTTAGTTGAGATTACTATTGCCGTGATGAAACACCATGGCCAAAGCTACTTGGGAAGGAAACAGTTTATGTGGCTTACACTTCAGCATTGCTGTTCATCACTGAAGGAAGTCAGGACAGAAATTCAAACAGAGCAGGATCCTGGAGGCGGGAGCTGATGTAGAAGTCGTGGAGGGTGCTGTTTGCTGGCTTGCTCAACATGATTGACACAGCCTGCTTTCTCAGAGAACCCAGGACCACCCACAATGCACTGGGCCCTCCCACATTGATTACTAATTAAGAAAATTCCCTATAGGCTTGCCTGGAATTATGGAAGCATTTTCTCAATTGAGGCTCCCTCCTCTCCAATAACTCTAGCTGTGTCAAATTTACTTCAAACTAGCGAGCACCATGGAACTGCTAAAAGCTGATGCTAATGATCACCTGAGCAACTGGAAAGATGGAGGCAGACTTGCTCAGTGCACAGCTGTCATTAACCTTTGCATGATGAAAAACTCAGTCACTGAGCCGCATGGTGACAGAATGCAAGGGGCCGTGCAGACCTGAACAACAATTCCTCTCTCTCTCATTCTCTCTCTCTCTCTCTCTCTCTCTCTCTCTCTCTCTCTCTCTTTCTCCCCCCCCCCCCCCAGACTATTGTGCAAGTAAATTCGCAGCCTTTGGATTCGCTGAATCTGTGTTTCTGGAAACATCTGCTCAAAAACAAAATGGGATCAAAACTACAATTGTGTGCCCATTCTTTATCAAAACCGGAATGTTTGAAGGTTGCACGACTGCGTAAGTATGCCTTTTGATTTTAAAGGCATTTAAATTGGCTGTCTGCCCACCCGATTGTACTCTTCTCTTGGAGTTGCTTGGGTCTTTTCTAAAATGTTTTCTGGTCCATGAGTGGTTTCAGAATTGTAGCTCACACGTGTGTTTAAGCTGCTGATTGGTGCATTCGGTGTATCACCAGTGTCCAGATATGTTCTGTGGCCCCAGATCTGCTTCTCTGTTCCTCTGTTCCACCCAATGCCATTCAGGCTTCTTGATTGAGCCCAGTTAAACTAGACATCATTAAAGGAAAACAGCCCCAAGATTCCTTAAAAGAACACCATATGTCTGGATTGACAGCAGAATTTCCCAAATAACACCGTGTGTGGATCAACCCCAGAAAGGTCCTATTGATAGCACTACAGGCTGCAAGTTCAAGAGCCAGGGTGGAGTGAGGTGTATGGCCACTGTTTTGTTAGTTAGACCTTGTTGGCCAAGGGATAAAAAGAGTGGGAAGGACAGAGGGAGAGTCCACTTCTGCTGTGGCTCTTCCCATAAGGGCACTAATCTCCTTCACAAGGGCCCCCCGCTCCCATGGCCTAATTACTTTCCGAGATCCAACTCTTGATCCAGATCGCCATATGGAGGCCAGGCTTAGGTGTAAATTTAGGCCTTATGCCTTCAGGCCTTACAGACACAAATACCCAGATTTACATCTTCTGAACACAGCCCAGTTTGTTCCCACTGACTCATGTCACGCTTAGTCCGTGGTGGAGACTGCTTGTTTGTTCCCTGGCTGCGCAGACCCAAAATAACTGCACAGGAATTATATTAATTGCAATACTGTTTAGCCAATAGCTTAAGCGTATTTCTAGCTAGCTCTTACATCTTAAATTAACCCATTTCTATGAATCTGTGTATTGCCACAATGCTGTGGCTTACCAGTTAAAGTTCTAGGTGCCTGTCTCCTCTGGCGGCTACATGGAGTCTTACTGACTCCGCCTACTTTCTCATCTATCTCTGCTTTGGAATTCCTGCTTTTCTCTGTTCTGCCCTGTGAGAGGCCCAATCAGCTTCTTTATTAACCATAATAAAACATAGTCACAGATTACAGAGGGGAATCCCAAATCATTAGACCACTCAATAAGGTTCTATATGGGTTACTATTTGTAACATGAACGTATTAATTACAATATGTTTCCATTTCATATTATATTTGTGCTATTACTACTTTGACAATAAGTGCACAAATCTAAAAATAGCAAGAAATAGATATGGCAATGTCTTATAAATTCTTTATCCCTAACCCTGAGGAATGATTTTTTTTTTATTAATTTGAGTTTTTGTCTTACATTAGGTGTCCTTTTCTGCTACCAATTCTGGAGCCAGAATATGCAGTCAGAAAAATAGTGGAAGCAATTCTGCAGGAGAAGCTGTACCTGTATATGCCAAAGTTTTTATACTTCATAATGTTCTTAAAAAGGTAATGGCATCCGCCTCCACGTTTCCCCATGCGCCAATCACCACCTTTCCCACATCCTACCAGAAAGAGCCACTCGGAAAGCACTTGTTAGATTAATGGATTTCTAAAAGGAAAATGTTCTCCATACTGATTCTCATCTCCATGACAATTTCTTCAGTTGCAGTGCCCCCCACCATGATTCCAGAGACCCTCTCTAACAACTTAGCCTTATTGTCAAAACTTAGTGGTCTTACTAAATGAGCTCTGGACAGCTTCAAATAGATACCTGGTTTCTGTTTGGTAACGACGTTCTTACACTTGTCCTAAAATGATTGTGTCAGCGTAGATATGGGATCTGTGCTTCCTCCAGTACAGTCAGCCAGATGCCTCAAGAAACTGCAGTGTTGGTAAAACTAGCAATTGCTGCTAAATTTTATCAACTAGAGAAGAAAAAAATCTTCAAATCAGGCAAAAGAGGGCTGGGTCTAGGTTAGTAGTAGAGTGCTTTCCTGGCTTACACAAGGTTCTGGACTTGAGTTCCTGCACCAGAAAAGAAAGAAAGAAAGAAAGAAAGAAAGAAAGAAAGAAAGAAAGAAAGAAGAGAGAAAAGGGAGAGGGGGAGGGAAGAAGAAAGGAAGGAAAGATGAAGGAAAGGAAAAAGAGAGAAAGAAAGAGAAAAGAAGGAAAGAAATGAACGGAAAACAAGGAAGAAGAAAGAAAGGAATAAAAAAAGGAAGGGAAGGAAGGGAGGAAGAAAAAGAAAGAGGGAGGGAGGAGAAGAAAGCACCATTGCCTACCCCTGTGTCCTACACTGCGTTTCACTGCTGAAATCCAGCACCAACACCTTGAGAACACTGGCCCACCTGCAGGCTGCTGCTTAGCTGCTGAGCCCCCTGCTCATTCCTAGTCTCTCAGTTCAGTTTCAGTGATGGATGTGTTTGTGCTTCCCCTCCCAGGGACCACACCTTTACAAAGAACACACTCCACGGCCAGCCACCACTTCCTGTTGAGTGGAATCGGTCTTTTCGGTACCTCCTGTTACTCCTCTCTTGGCCCCACCGGTTCTGTACACGGCTCCACTCCCGATCACAATGACAGTTCTTCAAATGTTCGAGCATAATCGTTATTCTTCACATTGGCCGCATGGCTAACAGTCACAGACATGCTTTTCCCACTAACTAAGTGTATCTACTTAGAAACAGAAAGTGTCCTTACAGGCTTTCCTTTTCCATCCTTCCTCTACTACAGGAGGGAACCCTGCAGCCAAGAGGCTGTGGGAGGGAGGCAGCACAAGCGGTCTTTGAGAAGCAATTCGAAACCCAGACTTATGGCCCCGCTCTGTATCAAGCCTGTAATTCTTACATGCCCTCTGCTGTCCAGGCCTCAGTTGCCTTGTCCACAATGATAGTTTTTGGCGGTGCATACAGATTAGATAATATCTGGGTATTGGACAGTGTGTGTCCCCACAGCACAATGGGTAGGGCTTGTGTACGTGCAGATGGCGCTATGACAGAGCTAACTCTTAAGAACATGAAGCTTCATTTTTTTTTTTTACTCTGGATCATGAGCTATGACTTTTATGGCCTGCCCATTCTGGGACATGTTTTGCTGAAGGACTACATCATTCTGGAGAAGTAGAAGAAAAACAAATGGGTTCAATGAGAGAGAAATTACATGAAACGCTCCTTTAGACACGTAGAGAGCTGTGTGTTAGCCATGCAGCACTCACTGTTCAAGGACCTGGGGTTACATAAAATAACAAGATACAAAGCATCCCCTATCGAGTTAGAAATTGGCTTGTCGGGGATAGATGTCATGTGAGAAAAAAAAGACTAGGTGGGCAAGCTGTTCATAGCCATGACACTAGCGTTAGGGAGGCTGAAGCAAGAGGGGCTGCTATGCATCTGCCATCCTGGGCTGCATAGTGAGATCCTGTCTCAAGACCTCCAGCCCTACCGAAAGAAGCTATCCTGGGCATCATAAGTCTTGCATACATATCAAGCCAGGAAAGAGAATCTCAGAACTGCAGTGAGAAGGGGGCGGCAAGCGAAGATTTAAGGGCTGACTGATGGAAATCTCCCTAGTATGTCAACAGTTTACCAGAGCCCTGAAGCTGTGGAACACAGAGACCACTTGTAGGCCTTGGCGTGTCAAATAGAGCAGCAGTGGGCTCAAACTCTTTCCCTCACCCCACCCCGAAAACAAATCTCAGGTTCTCTGCAGCTACTGTCAGTTACTCTGAACTGTTAGTTGTCAAGGTCAGCGGGGGGCGGGCAGAGGCATCTGTGTGTCTTCCCAGGCAGAGCTGGGGATGGAAAGCACAAATACCTTAGCTTGGTTGGCCAGCTGCGGGAGAGTCTGTTGTGTCTCATCCTCGCAGTGGTCGTAGAAAGAGGGACACCCTCAGCTTATATATGAGGTGTACAAGCTGGTAAATTGCCTAAGCTGGCATTGAAAGTGCCAGCGGCAGACCCACCTACTCCAGCATGTGCCAACAATCCCAGTATCTTCAGAGTACACACGCTACTCTAAGTTGGTGATATTTTGGAGACCAAAATGAGCAAATTGAATATCCCAAGCCGTGCAGGAACCCTCTGAGCCCCAGCCTGTGTGATGAGTGCATGAACAAGTGACTTCTTCTGCGCAAGCGACTGTCTTCGACTGACCTAGCCGAGATGTGTTCGCGGATGGTAACCAAAAACGTTTCCTCTTGCGTTCTTTGTAGCTTCTTGCCTGTCAAGACAGGAATGCTGATAGCTGACTATCTGGGAGTCTTCCACGTGATGGATGGCTTCACTGGCCCAAAGAAGAAAGCTTAAAGCCAAGCTCCATGCCCAGTGTCATCTGATGCCCATTGCCACAGCAGGCTTCTATCAAAGAAGAAAGGTGCTTCCGTCTGACCGAACCCAAAGACAAGTATAACCCATCTTCCTCTATGGACCAGAATGTCCTTCCAGTGTCATTTAAATGCAATTTAATTGTTTTGTTTTGTTTTGTTTTTGGTTGAGTGTTTTTCTTTTTCTTTTGGTGTTTTTGCTGTTGTTTGAAAAATAAAAATGACTCTTTTGTCATTTCTATTTCAACCCCTATGTCAGTGAAACTATACACATACAAACAACAAAGACAGACTCAGCAAGTTCTATTTATATATATTGATGCTTACAGATATATGTGTATGTAACAAATATAACCCATGAGAATGAGTGTAGAGTAACTGGGAAGGGCTGGAGGGAGGAGAATGGGGGAGGGGTATTTCAATTTTAAAACATTTTAAAAACGAAACAAAAATTTTAATTCTAGGAGATAGAGGTGAGGTCAATGAGCTGCCCTAATTATGGCAGCTCCTAGGAGCAGGTCGCTGGGGTTGAATCTTGACGGGGCAAAGGAGGTGCCTTGAGCTTCTTGCAGCAAGACCTCTCTCCAGAGGACACGCAGAAAGGCAGATCTTCTATGGCCTTGTTCTCACTTTGGGCTCCTTTGAACAAGGGCCATGAGTATGCAAGGGGCTTACTGCTTCAGTTGTCTGAGCGGCTATGACAGAACACGTGACAAAAGGAGCTTGGGAAAGAGCGTTTATCTGAACTCGATTTGAAAGGACAATCAATAGGGTGCGAAAGTGGCGGTACCCCCAAAATCAGAGAGCAAGATGAATGCCGGTACTCAGCTAGCCCTCCGCCCATGCAGCGGTGCCGCCCACGCAGCCGTGCAGCCCACGGGGTGGGTCCTCCTACCTAGTTTACCTCCTCCAGGTAACACAGACAGAGTAACTCTCACACTTGGTCGCATCCTGTCAGACTGGCAGAATTAAGCAGCCCACTGCCCAGCGCCCTGTCAAGTGGCACTCGGTAGATAAATGCCTGTCCGATACAAGGCTCCAGGGCTTTCCTGGCCGTGACATTACTCCAGGCTTTCAGGTGGGATCACATCTTTATCCAAGACGAGATCAGAAACTGGTTGTTTTTTACTCTGAAAATGAAATTTTACTGAGTTAGATTGGTTGTCACTAACTGATCCGAAGGCCACACCCAGAGCGGATTCCACTGTTTAACTTGGTAATTCAAACCCGGATTCACAGCTAGGTGTTTTTCACAGAATGAACAATTTCTTTCATCTGTATTCATTAGCGGCACCCTCGCCTCCACGCAATTGTGTTATTGAAGTCTAATCAACTGGCAAACTGCTTTCATGCTTTGTAAATTAACTATAAAAGCGAGATTAAGAAACATATGTTAATTACCATATTCCAGCAACTCATTCACCCTGTGGGAGAAATGGATTCTTTTTTGTATCTTGCCTCTGATGAGGCTGGAAGGGAGAGTTATCTTGGCAGACGCTCTAAAAGCCAAAGGAATATAGAATTTAAGTATCTCCTGGGTAAGATGCTCTTGGAGGCGTCAGTCACGCAGTGCAGGTGACTGGGTGCTCTTGAATGTTCTTCGGGATCCTAGAAACCGGTTCTGTTCCTTTACATTCTACCTCAAATATCATGCCGCGATAGCAATGATAACTAATATTTACTGTGTCCAGCACTACGCTAAATGCTTCCCACACATCATTTCATTAAACAAAAACACTCCATCATGCCCCCCAAAGAATTTTAAAAAGGGATTTAGTGTATGCCAAAGAATACAAAGCATTTCACTTCACACAGGATTCTCCACCACTGTGGATGCGTAGTGAGAGGATCAAAGCCCCCTCCGACCGACCAACTGATGCTGTAAATCCTTGGCTAACAAGGTTAATTAGGAGAGAGGCACAATATTGCTCCTATACTGCGCTTCTGAGAGCGTGTATTCTGGGGCCTGTCTATTTAGTTGAAGGCTAAAGAAGTGGCTCTCAGGGAATTCAGCAGAACAAAGGTCCAAGCCTGCGCGGGCACCCACCACATCATAACAGCGCTAACAGCAATTACTTCTAATTGGAGCGCATCTCAGCTGGGCTGCTACAAAGGTCTGAAATTCAATTGTGGTTTTATAATACCCATAAAATTGTCTAAACAAATTCAGATTAACTTGTATGAGAAGAGACCACATGTAAATGAGAGGATTCTAGAGGGTGATAAATAACAAGGTGATTTAATGGCCCTGGGGAGCAAGTGTTCCCAGCGTATTTCATACCGGTTTCTAGCTGAAATTCAGTCCTAATAAAGCCATGATTGAGAGCCAATCACCTAAATGAGCCTAAAGAAATGGAGGCTACGAACTACCCTGAGTCCCCTAGACAGGTCACTCTGCCTTCTGAGGCATGCTATCCAGCATTTGGGATACTTGCTGCTCAAAATCCAAGAGGAATTCTCTAATAAGAAGTAATTTGACTGAAATATATATATATATATATAGTCTTTGTAATGTACTGGTTTTATTATATGGTGCTATCTTTCATTGGTTTGAGTTGCCAGAACAAAATACCACAGACTGAGTGGCTTATACAGCAGGAATTAATTCCTCAGTTTGAAAACTAGAAGTCTAGGGTGGGGGCAATTGCTTTTGAGGGTGGACGCAGAGAAGGTTCTGTCCGCACAGCATCTGGGTCCCTAAACACCCTTGCTGTGCATCCACACAAACAGAAGCCTTGACGACAGAGGTATTAGGCAGCCCATCTCTTAATCATTAGTTATTGCATCAACTCCTGGGACTGTGCTTTTCTTTGCCATCAGTAAATATTAAAGTCACAATAACACTACAGAACCTATAGGCCAGCTGCCCACTTCTGTATATTAATTGGTTTGTTTTTCCCTTCTCCTAAGAACACTTTCAGACTTTTATCTTCCTCAAGCCCAAACAGTCCCACTGTCTTCTCTCTTCCTCAAGAATATCAGTCTCTCCTGCCTCATCAAGAAAATTGATACTGAAGACTACAAACTCCCTGGGTTCTCCAAACTAGCACCTCCAAGGCCTTGTTTTGCCCCCACCCTACACACACGGCTTTTCCTCAGGCCCAGAGGAATCAGAGCACCTGTTGCAGACTCCTCCCCAGGCGGTGGTCCCCAGGTGGTACCAGCTTTGATTTCTCTTTCCTTTCCACAAGCTCCAGAAGTTCTTCTCTCCTGTCCCCCAACACCCTGCAGAGAACATGTGTGCTGCAACAGTCCCGCCGTGGCAGAAGCATTCTCTCCTCTCCGTCACCAGTATCATTTACAGTGGGTCCTGGATTAATTGTCCATCTCCACCTCGCACAGATTCCCAAGCCACTTCTGTGTCTTAGTGGATCTTATGAAAAGACCTTCAAGGGTTGAGTTGTGCATCAGATGCTACTTCCCACAGTGACATCACTCATCTCTGCCTTTGGTTCTGAGGTACCCTCTAGCCAATGGACTCTTAACTGCTCACTTTTAATGTGTCAGTGTTCCTCAAAGTTCGTGATTTCCCACTTGACCACCCAATACAGAAACCCAAGTGCATGTTCTGCCTTTCCTTTGACTTTATCCTGCTGTCAATCAAGCTGTCCCACCCTCTCCCCAACTCTGGCAGCAGCTGTCCTCACCATCCAAGCTGCTACTTAGGAGTTCAGGCTCTCATCAGCAGTCCTCTTACGGTTAGTCAGCTGGCCCGCCTCTACATCAAGGTTTGCTTCCTCTTACAGAATAGGACACTTGGTTGGCATAACTAAGAACCCCAGTGTGACAACAGCTTGAAGGAATCAGGCAAGTACTGCACTCTGATGGTTAAGTGTCTTTAGAGGTGATGGGAGGCGGGGACTTCATTTTCTGCTAGGCATCCATCTCGGTTCCCATTAGCCCTTTGTCTCTGGAAGATAAGTTTCCAGTAACCTGACTCAGTGACCTTCCACCCAGGAATGTATAACTGCGACCATTTGCTTGTTATGGTTTTGACTAACAGCTTTTCGGTTTCTGTAACCTGCTTGTGCAGACATTCAGGGCCTTGACGACCTAATCTTGGTGGAGCAGAACTGTACTTGACTTGTTTGTACAGATACCAGTCTTCTTGTGGTTTCAGCTTGAAAAATCCCTCCCTCGTTCCCATTCTCAAGTTTGGCTCAGAGATTGCAGCCCTGCTAGCAGTAATCAATAAATCTTTTGTTTATGATTGGATTGAGTCTATAGTCTTTTCCCATGGGTCAGGAACTACATAACATTTGGAGCAACCCAGCAAGATCCCTTGGAGACATCAGACTCTGGTGGACTTGGAATTTCGAGAAGCCCAAGACCATGACCACCATAAATTAAAGAGGATAAGATCCAGAAGAAGCAAGTCCAAGGGGGCTGGATAGGCCCCAGGAAGCCCACATTGCAACTGCCCCAATTTGCAAATTGAAAGCAAAACCAAAGTAAGAATTGCTGGCCAGCATTCTTTGTAAGCTCAGACCTATTATTGAGCTATTCTGTTCTGGTTTGGGAGTTCAAGGATTTGGAGAGATAAAAGGGAGATGGACATGATCATAAACCCAGTATCTGTGGCAGAGAGGATGCCCTACTGTCCTTCTGGTTTAGGTGTATGAATGAAGGCAGTCATCACTTGTCTGTGTTTATCTGGTCTTCCCTGGTGGTGTTGCTATTCCGTCTTTTTCCATTCTCTGTGGTCTGTTGGGTTTGTGCTTTCAAGTTCCATAGCTCAGATGAGCATCTGGACTGAGCACAGTCAAATCGTCCCTGAGCCACATGCTGTATTTTCAGGATTTCTGCAAGGCTGACTGCTCCTGACTGCCTCCACACGAGCTTGCCCCTGGAGCTTGCTCCATCTCTGTCTTGCTCGCTGGCTTGCTAAAGCCTGCTCTCATCAGGCACTTCCATACACCTGCCTGTGGATGATCCTTGTCCCTCACTCTGCTTCTGAAGAAGGTCTTTTTTCCTGTCTGCTCTGTCTCCCAGCTGGCTCTTGTGTCTGACCAAGAATTTCTGTCTGCCACTCCTCACTCTGCTGCAGCACCAGACTGGGGCAATACAAGGATTCCTGGTGCACAGACCTCAAGAGCACCACAAGCCCCCTGTTCTGCCTCCTGCTGTTCACTGCACTGCCGCAGCTGACCTACACCCAGATGTCTTATAGCCAAGCTTCCTTTAGTTCTGCTTGCTCCCTCTGATCGTCCCTGGATTTGGTGTTGCAGGGATTCCGGTGTCTTTGGGGTATGGATAATATTGAAGAGCTGTTTTATGCTGTTCTGCTTTATTAAAAAGCTGGCTCTGGAGCAGGGTTATGACCCACCTCACCCCACCCAAGCACGCTTGTTTCTAAATTGATTATCTTTGGTATGTGTCACAGTATTAGAGAACTGAAAAAATACAAAGATTCGAGCTCCCACACACATGCTGAGCTGTGCGTGACTCCAAGCACGAACACCAGACATGTGCCTGAGCTATGCAGACCACGGAAACTCAGCCATCGTGTTCACGTTTCAGCAGTAGCAGAAGGCGCTTTACACACACACACACACACACACACACACACACACACACACACGCTCGCACCCGGGGGATAATCCACCAACATTGCCCAGCCCATCATCATTAGGAACACAGCAAAGGTGATTCAAAAATGATGATGTGAGGAATACAGTCTTCATCCTGCAGAGACGTGATGCAGCTAAAGTCCAGGGAAGCTATGATTTTTGAACAGTGTGAAAACAGAGGGCCAATTATCAAAGTCAGCACTGTCTTTCCTTTATACTGTATGGCTTATTATTAAACACAATCCCCAGGTTTTTCCATCCTAACATTCTGCCCAATCACTGCACACCCCAAGGAGTCCGAAATGTTTGGTGCTAGGCCCTTTGTGGATTGAGAAGGTAAAGGTAAAAGATTAGTCCCCATCATACTCCACACGCTGTGTGCTCAGGGAGTGGGGTGCGTGCTACTTAGAAAAGGAAAGAGAAGGCAAGGGTGAGGAAAGAAATGAGAGGGGAAAGTTTGAAAGGAAAAGGAGTCCTATTCGTCACAGCGACAAAAATCCCTGGTGCAAACTTAAAGCAGGAAGCATTGATTTCAGCTGCAGCACAAGAGGATAGAGTTCTTCCTGTGGAGGAAGGAGGGCGTGGAGCAGGAGGCAAGGGCTCACACCTAGTCAGGAAGCAGAGGTCGAAACCAGGGAGCTCCTCACTGTTTCATGTCTCCCAAAGGCAGGCCGGTGAGTTCTCTGGACCATTCTTCTTCAACACTATCTGACTGTGTTATCTCCAAGGAGAGGTGCCAGCTGCAGTCTGTTTTAAGCTTAAGCTCTTTGTTTTAGATAGATTGTTCCCCAGCTCCTGGGTGAGCCTCCATCGTATGTGCTCACTCTTACCCGCCGGCTCCTTAGAGCTCCACCAGAGATCTTGTCTATCGTGTTAAATGGGAGTCTGTGTTCTGTGGATGCATTTTGGTCCTGCCCCTTTCTTGGTATCTGTCTCAGTTTAAGCAAAACTGTCCTGAGATCCCCGACATTGAAGTGTAGGGAAAAACTTTCCCATCCTTTGCTCCTTAACTGCTGAGCTAACCCTCTTGGCTAGAAACAAGCCTTAAGAGACAATGCTAGGAAAAGGCTAACTCGTGCTAAGCTCTCTGTCTGGGTTCGACATTGGGAGGGCTCCCATCAGTCACAGAGAGCACTGGCTATTTCAATGTCCTGCGCCTCCAGATCTCCAGATGGCCACACGATCACCATGCTTGTAATAGAAGAGAGCTTCCTGTGACTTCGGCTTGCACACAGTGTTCTCCAGCCTTCGATACCGCTGTGGGTCTCTGCATAAGGCAGCAGGACACCCTATCCATGAAAACAATTCTGTTAGTATCTTATACCTGCCCACCAGGTGCACCCATACTTACCTCATGGCGTCTTCCAACACGCAGAAGGATAGATGTGAACCAAATGTTTCCCTTTGTAAACAGGTGTTCCCAGATTCCTAGTCTAAGAATCTGAGCACCTGCCTCCTCCTACCTGAGAACTTTCCCATGGTTATCCCACAAATTTCCATTTCTGTTACGAGCACATTTTACACATTACTGCAAATTACTCCATTCTCCGTTGGCTTAAAGCGAAGGTTTAGCTGCCCGAGACAGCTAACGAAGAGTGGTTTACAAACTGTAAAGAGCTTTTCCAGAGTTGGAAAAGCCTTGTCTTCTATGTTGATTGTGAGTCACACAGCTCCAGGGACCGTGGCTACTAATAGTGCCTTGTTATCATGGTCAACGTGGAGACCAGGAAGGCCACCTTCTGGCAGTAGACATAGGGAAGGAAGATGGGAAAGACTAAGGAATCAATTTACCTTTTAAAAATATTTCTACAATTATTCACATATTGGTCCCTTCAAATATTATTAAGCAGATGCAAGAGTCATTGGGAATGATAAGTTTTACTGTAGTAGCAGGAACCCACCTAATAATTGTGGGGATTTCTAAAACTGAAAAAGTATGTGAGCATTAATAGTTTTTACAAGTATGGATTGAAATAAGTTTAGTTGAATAACTTAACTACAATGACTGGACCTTTATAATAATACCCTTTTCCGTATAATTAGTGGCTGCAATTTTTCACATGCCTATTGTAAAGTGTTAGTGATTTGTCAATCACAAAATGCCTCCAACAAGGCTTAGTACACACTAGTGTTCAGTGGACATCATCTCTTCTGTGTTCCTTGTCTAAATTCTGGCTTTAAACTTCTCGTCTCCACTACCACTTGAATATGCTAGTGAGATTCTGAGGGCTTATTTTTGGAATTATTTACACCTATATACTGTTATATATACTTTTAGATAGATAGATAGATAGATAGATAGATAGATAGATAGATAGATAATACTATTCCCAGAAACTATAGATTTTTAAATGAAAATCCCAGTGTAGGATTGTGAGTTGTCAAACAAGGAGGTAAAAACGATTCAGGGTATTGCCACTATTTTTAGATAAAACCAGAACTAGATGGTAAGCTACTATTGCCAAAAACACTGCGTATAAGACACCACACTGGAACTGAGATGAATGCTTCCTCCCTGCTGCCTAGCATCCCTAATTCTAAAAAGTCTTGGCAGGTTACAGAAAAGAACACTCATCGGTCATCTGACCCCATGTGGATCCCTAATGCGGCAACAGCAACCTGTGAGGCAAGACATTCCCACTGGTATAGTAGTGACGTAACTGTTCGGGGCTAGCCAGCTACTTCCTGATTTGAACCTAATTCTCTACTATAAAAAAAAAAACAGAAAAATAAAAGCAGTTTGCAAGCACGAGCTGCAGATTTGTGGTAGACCATTTGCCTGGCAAATACAACGCTTTGAGTTTGATCCCCAGCAGAAATGTGTGTGTGTGTGTGTGTGTGTGTGTGTGTGTGTGGTGTGTGATGTGTGTCTGGTTGTGTGTGTGAGTACAAAATAATATAAATATAAGGCAAGCATAAGAAGATAAGACTTATTCGAGCAGAAATCTGTTACACTGGAAACAGAAAAAGGATAAAAAGAATTGGTGTCATGCTAGGAAGGAAGATAAAATAGATTCACATACACACAAAAATGCCCAGTTAAGCCAAGAGAAGACCTTCTGGGCCTGTGAACACTGACTGGCAAAAAGGAAGCTTTCTGGCCAGTGCCAAAGTGGTTTCTGTGTCCTGTGACAAAGGGTGTGGTTCTTTAGTTATAGGGTCTTACCATCAAGTTCTGGTGAGCAACAAAAAGCCATGGTAACAGCCTGGATTGTTCAGGGAGGCCTCTTGAAGAGCTCTGACCAACAACTCAAGCTGTGACACCCCACTCCTGCACTGGGGTATTTATTTAGCAATTTATGGCTTCTGTTCTGGGATATACATAAATAAACATAATATGTAAATATATATTATGTTATACATTTTATAAGGAAGCTTATAAAATAGTAGGTTTCTGTATGGCCCTTTCAATAAATGGCCTTAGTACTAATTATCCTCCCTCCCCATTCTTCTTCCCTACCTTTCCATTCCTCTACTTATTTAAAGCTTTCTCCCCAATATTGCCTTTCCCTCTTCTTATCACCTGTGTTCTTCCATCCCCCTCCCCAAGATCTTTCTTCTCTCTTATTACCAGAAGTCCCTGCTTTTTACCAGAGTTTACTAGCCTCTACAGGCACTCCAAGTTAAACACACAAACCTAAAGATACGATGCTAGGATCCACATGTGAGTGAGAACACGCCACGTTTCTCTTTGGGGTCTGGGCTACATCACTCAGCCTATCTTCCAGTTCCATCCACTCACCAACTCCATCCATTCATCTGCAAGTTTCATAATTTCACTGTGTGTAGATACCACATTTTTCATATCCGCCCATCAGCAGGTAGACGTCTAGCCTGGTTGTCTGTCCTATCTAGTGTGAAAGAGTAACATGAACATGGATGAGCACGTGTCTCTGTAGAAGGATATAGAAGAATATAGAAGTACATACCAGGAGTGCTGTAGCTGGGTCAGATGCTAGATCTAGTTCTAGTTCTTGCTGAAGCGCCACATCAGTTTCCATGGTGACTGCAACAGTTTGCCTTCCCAGGCACAGTCCTGAGATCCCCCTTCCCACATCCCCAGCAGCCTTTGTTGCCATGTGCTTCCTTAACACTAGCCATTCTGGTAAAACAAAATGTCACAGTAGTTTTAACTTGCATCTCCCTGGCGACCTGGAACTCGGGGCTTCGCACAGGCTAAGCAAAATCTGGCTGGTAAATTACAGCTCCCGCCCCAGGTTTTCTAAGATGAGAATCTCAGTGTAGGGCCCAGACTGGCCTCAAACTCCTACATCTTCTTCCATGTACTGGGATTTCAGGGGTTCCTGGTACAAATCTCAAAGATTAACCTGGGAGCAAGGCAAGATGACAAACTAGACAAGAATCTCTTCATTTTGCTGACCACAAAAGGAACAGCCTTCTCTGTAGGACGCAGGAGTGACAACCACAGGATGCTTCCAGTGTATCCTACTAACCAAAGTCATTGTGCCTACAGGCTGTCATTCACTGCTAACCACTACCCAGTTCTCATTATCTGAGGTAGCTGTACTCTATGAAACCATTTGAACACTGAACTGGTGAGGTCTGAAACATTGCTCCTAGGGAAAACATGAAATACAATTCCTGCAACTCCCTGTTCATGTTTCTGTCAACCTATTAGTACACAAAGGTGCTTTGTGTGTGTTTCTCTTTAAAGAGCTCCAGCTAAAGGCTATAGAGCTCAGGGCTACAGAGCCAAGGCATAGCACAGCCTCTCCACACGGAGCAACGTGAAGCAACACTTCAGTACTATACTTAGAGGCAATTTTAAACCTCAGAATTACCAGAAAGCAAACAAAAACTACACAAACATGCAAAAAATGTGGCACTAAACAGACCAAGAAAAAGATACTTGTTCCCAGCAAGAGAGCACAAGGAAAAAAAGCAAAATGTCCCAGTGTTCAGCCCCAGCCAGGAGTATACTTATTGGGTGACCCAAATATTTTGTTTTTCTTTTAGATGTCCACAGATAACCACAAAATACGCCACAAAATTTTGGGGTTGTAAGCAAATTTTAGCAAGTAGATGAATTCATAAATGTTGAATCCATGATGGATAAGGTTCAGGGCCTCTTTGAGGTTAGGCCTAGACTGTGTTTGGCATTGTCCTGACCCTAACGTTAATGGGTACATCAGCTCAGGTCAAACCCTGTGGAAAGACCAGCATGTCTCTGGTGCTTGAGACTCTTTGGGGTACATACAAGCTTCTGGCTAGTCCTTGCCTATGAGTTACCAGTTCCTATCCTTTGCCACAGTCTGTAGGGAGTGGCTTACAATCCTCTGCCTAGGGAAGGTACAAGTGGCCTATTCATACTTGATACAGCAAACAGCTAATTCCACCCTGTCATCTCACTAACGTCCCACCTTTGACAGCCTTCAGTAGGAAGCTCTTCCCGCATGGCTGTTTTTCTATGGCAGACCCAACTCTCCTGCGTTTCACACTAGGGCTTTTGTTGTCCGTGTGTAGCCAACCTTCCCAGGCGGTATTCGGTGTAGCCCGGTTCTCATGCTCTCCATACGGCGAGCCTTCCTCTTTGCTCCCCATCACGTCTCCGTCATGTTTTGAATGTCGCGGGGACCTGAGACTGTCTCTGAGCTCCCGGTTGCTCCATTGGTCTTATCTGCCCATACCAGCACTAACTGTTTTTCTTGCCCACGGCTTTTGTGGTTTTCCTCATGGCTGGCAGAAAAAGGAGTTGATGTTTTTTCTAAGGTGTCCTCAAAATTTTAGATATGTTTGTTTTACAATGTAGCTGTATTTTTTTTTCCAAAATTTTGTACCTCTCTAGTCTTTAATTGTTCTCTTCCACCCCTATCCAAAAGCACAGAAGGACTCTATAATCATTTGGATAATTTCAAATGACTTTTTAACTTTTCAGAGTCAACTCCAGTTACCCTCAAACTCACAATCCCCCTTCCTTTACACCACCACATCTGGCCTTCCTTTGCCTCTGCCTCCTCCCTGCCACCCCCAGTCAATGCATGCATGCAGAATTATCAGAAGAAAGACTTGTCTGGCTCTCCTTCCCAAATACAGACTTTTTGCACAGTTCTGAGGTTCAAACCAGGATTCTGCATTTGTTGGGAGAGCACCCCACCACTAAACCACTTCCCCAGACCACGGTTCTTCTGAACAGACCTTGCGATGCAGCCCAACCTGTCTTTGAATGCCTAATCCTGTTTCCATCACCTAAGGGCTAGAACGGCAGCTATTCACCACTATACCTTTTACAATCTTTTTTTAAGATTTATTTATTATTTAAGTTTATGTGTGTGCTTATGTGCTTTTATTCATGTGTAAGTGAATGTCTATACATGAGTGTCTGCCACAAGAACACAGGTGCCTGTGGAAGCCAGAGGGGTCATCAGTTCCCCTGGACCACCTGATGAGGGGGGCAGGGAGCTGAATTCTTGTTCTGCGGAAAAACAACAAGAGCTTTTAACCTTTGAACCAGCACCCTGGCTTCTACAACTAGGCTTTTTAATATATTTTAATGGCTTCAAAAGAGGCAGAGGGGAGGTGGGGGAAGGAATAAAAGGAAAGGAGTGGAGAAACTGTGGTCAGGATATAAAATAAACAAAAAAATTAATTAATTAAGAGAAAAAAGAAAAGAAAAACAATAAAAAAAAACTGTTTCCTTTCTTCCTCGCACTCTTTCTGTGCCCTCCCCTGCCCTAGCATCCCCCAAATCTTAGGCAACCTCGGCTCTAGCAGCGATAGCTTTTGTGTGGCCTTCACTCTAACTCGAGGTGCATATTTTGTGTTATAATCTTCTAAGGTGATATTCGGATTTGGAGGTGTAAAGTGTTGTCTCTTTAGAACCGTTCTGAATCCGTCACCCATGCATGTAAGACCTCCAGCACACCCATCCTCCATCTCTGCTACACGAGCTTTCTGCTCATGCCTAACAAGTTGCCGTAGCAACTTGTGAGGACCAGACAAGCTTGATCTACAACCTTATTTTTTTACATGTCATATCAAATGAGAGGTTACTTATTTTTGTAAAATTAATGTTTTATTGTGATTTAAAAAAAAACAAGTTTATATGCTTGTGCTGTGGTTAAAAAATTGTATTTCTAAAAATCTTACAATGAGTGGGAAGTACTATGACAATATTAAACTCTAAGAAGTAGAATAACAAATTGTGTATAATCCTAACTGTGTAAGTAAAGGTTTAAAAAAGTCATTCATGGGCCAGTAAATAACTCAGCAGGTAAAAGCGCTTGTAAACAAACCGGCTGACGTTGTGGGATCACCTGGATCCTCGCGCGGGAGGAGAGGACCTGCGCACAAGCTCTCCTCTGACCTTCACTCAAGGGTGCTTATGGAAGGTGTGCGGGCCCACACCTGTGTACACAAAGAGAACACATGTCATTTTCTAGAAATCACTTGTGAAAAATCTTATGAAAATAAATCAGAAGCATTGGGCATTGCCTCTGGATGTGTTTGGTGTTCCTGTGTCTGTCGACTGAAACGAGAGCACAGGGTTCCCTGCTGCCCTACCCAAATCACGTGGACGTCGCCCACAGCTGCTGCAAGGCATTGCTTACTCCCCAGATTGTCTACCATGATGCCTTCTTGCCCAACTGAAGCCTAGCAACCCTACCACGGTTAACAGTGTCTGATTCTGGATGAAAACGGGAAAATCTGGAACGAGTCACTTGCTTGCAATTCTTGCTCTTCTTTCCCTCCCTAAAGCTTTACTCTCTGGCCTGTGGCTTTTTAACAACCAACGTATATGCTGAGTGATGTCCTCATGGCTGCCAGATTACGGCTGCCAGACTGAGTGATTTAATATCAAAAGAGACTCTGCATCCCAGCCCAGCTATTGACATGGCGCTACTACTGCCCGACATGACCCTGAAGATCTCACGATACTAGAGACCCAACAGGAAGACAGTGATGAATCTTTAGGCTCCACTCAATATCTTGCGGTCTGTGATTTAAAATCAACTGTGTATTGGTGGCCAGAACTTTTCATGTGGATGGAGACTTTCAAATTCTCCGAGTAAAACTCATAAAATCAAGCTATTCTAGTGTCAGCAGACCTCAAACACTCGTATCTCATCTGACATTCTGCTGCTAGGAATTCTGATCGAAGGTAGCTGATGTTAAAACGAGGCCCAGGAAGCAGGCACTAGAGAAGAAAGTTTGGCATTGAGTCACCTGTTAGCAAAGAAGTCTCCACTTGTGAACCCTGGTGTGGTGTGGCCATGCAATGGCTCAGGTACAATGGGAGCCTGAGTATACTGGTGGGCATGATCTCTTCACGTGTGACACAGAGAAACACAGAGACTTACAAGGACTGTGTAGCTCAGTTGAATTGTAAGGAGAAAACAACTAACCCTGTTCAGCTTATCTCTGTGCGAGAGACGCCATGAGAGCCAGAAATCCCTTTGTCGGTGTTGTAAACACCTCTTGCCACCTGTGGGTATGGCACAATAAGGCACAGAACTTAGTTGCAAAACTTTAAAGAAAGCGGTCTCTTACAGCAAAGTCTGGGCCCTGGCAGGGAAACAAAGGAATTTTGAAACTTGATCTGGAAGATCAAGGTGGATGTAGTTGAGAAACTTTAATCCCCAGATTCTCCTGGCAAATTCCCCTTTGAAAAGAGAAAAAGATCACCTGTATTGAATGCATGCCTTCTCCCCATACTGAAAGACTGGGCAGTCTCAAAGTAGGGCTTCTGTGGGTCATGTGATCTGTTTTAAGATTACTTCCTTGCCAAGCAGGGAAGAGCCCTGTGGAGGAATGTGTCAGACTCTAGAGAAGAACAGCATGTTATACAGCAAACTGGCCACAATATCCAGTCTAATGCGTGGCCAGAACGAGGAGAGGATGCCTAGGAGTGAATTCTGAAGATGCCGAATGAAGAGACCAAAATAAGGGGTTAAGTAAGGAGAATTCAGAAATGTATGGAAACTTTCCTATAGTGCTCAGAAACGTGGTGTTTTCAAGGGCCCGAAAAGGTAGTTTTAAGTTCTATCATACAGTTAAGCTGGTCTCATTAACCAAAGAAGAGATGCTGAAAATTCCCAAGACTGAAGAGGAAGGAATCGGAGGGAGCAAATAAGACGGCTGAGAGCAGAGATGAGCCCCTAGCTCGTTCTGCCCCTTGGGAAGACCAAAGGAAAATTGGCTTACTGAAGCAGCAACAGATATTCTTGCAAGAAGCATCAACAAAAGTCTCAGCGGTGTATTTCCTCTCTAAGCTCGAGCTGGATGAAAAAGATGCTACTGAGAGATGCTACTACCTGGTAAAATAAAGATGATAGAATGTCCCAAAAGCAGAAGAGAAGGAGAGTTACAATCCTGGCTGCTGAGGATCTTTGCAGGAGGGACTAAGCCAAGCTGGCTTCAGAGCAGGCTCACTCTTGTTCTATTGTTGCTTGTTTGTCTTGCTTTTATAGCAGACTCCTTCTTTGATTGTGTTAATGGGTTAATCCACCCTCAAAGGCAGAGTTCTAATCGCATATTGTGAAGTCTCACCTTGCCTCATTTCTTAATATCTCATAATGGAGATTAAATCTTGACATGAGTTTTAGAGGGAACAAGATTTAGTCAGACCACAATAGATTCGGGGACCTAACTCTGTCCTGCAAGAGAGCCTGCCTCAGACTTCGGATTCGCCAATCGTGCTAGCTTTCAGTTGCGTGCATCAAACCCACCCAGCTTCTTTGTTAAGTATGAAGTTTTAAAAATGGTGCCTGATAAGTCTCATTGTGTCATGAGTCCCGGTTCTACAGTGGTTCCCTTGGCCGTTTCCATTCTCACCCTGGAGAACGCCGTATAATTCAGTGATGCACTCTGCTGGCCTTGCCTGCCTGCCTTCCACACTGTGTTCTCTGTGCTCATCTGAATTCAGGTGGTGAAGACCACAAGGACCAGAAGCTAAGGGGAGGGGGGGCAGGATGATATCCTGGTGATTGTAAAAATATGCGAATTTTAAAACCGTCTTATTAAGTTATTACAGGTATTGCTATTCATCATGCCTGCTTTACTGAAAATGTGTAACATTTTGTTGAATTGGGATGTTTTAGTCTTTTAGTAGGCTTTTCCCCCTCCCTGGTAGTTCTTTTTTCCAGTTTGTGAAGAATATATTAAATGTGAAAACCAACAAATATTGTGTTTACTTCTGTAAAAAAAAAATGGTGATTTAGGATTTCTTGGCATTCTTCACTATAATTGAAACAGAATTTTTTTAATGTAAAAGACAGCTCTTCCAAATTGTGCTGATTACAAATCTAAGCATACAAGATAGCCCACCATTGTCTTGTTTGGTTTGGACAAAAGAGTGTCACTGGAAACAGTTCAAGCAGATGTCTTAACACAAGCAG
This sequence comes from Microtus oregoni, assembly GCF_018167655.1. Lineage (NCBI taxonomy): Eukaryota > Metazoa > Chordata > Mammalia > Rodentia > Cricetidae > Microtus > Microtus oregoni. The sequence continues at coordinate 11,987,573 of NW_024543067.1, read as the reverse complement.
CATTTGGCCAAATATTGGCTTATTCCAAAGTTTCTACTCTGATCTGAAGACCTTCAAACAAAAAATTAAAAAAAAAATAGCAAATACGTATCTTTGCACTCTCTTGGCCTTTGGAGAAAGCATGTTGTGAAATCTTGTCTCGCTTATGCTATCATAATTTCAGGCAAAGGGCATGCTTAAGATTGAGCTACCAAACCAGAACAAAGAAAACTCTGGCAAAAAGTCCTTGTCTTTTCTCATGCATAAAAGACATTCACACTGAGTTAACCAATGATAAAACGACAATGTTCCTACTAGTGTAACAGACCTTAGCACAACTGATGCCATGTTCGAGATACCATTGTGACCTTAAAACCATGTGGGCCCCAATACCTGCAAAAGAGGAAATAAAGACCTAATCCTTCAAGACTTGGTCCATAGTTCCAGGATCCCAGAGAGTCCTAAATACACCAACCTTCTTTTGGGCTTCTGTTCTGCTTCTTGCTAAGTAAAGTGTGTCAGCCAGGATGTGATTTTTATGCATAAAAGTCAAAAACTCTGAGAATCAAGACTGTATGATTTGGGCAAGATCCCCATGCAGCCTCTGGATATCAATAAAGACTTCCTTCTCAGCTTTAAGAGTATCCATGTGTATTCTCTTTCTCTGGTTGATTTAACTCATAAAACTAGATACCAGAGGCTAACAAAAACCCCAGCCTCAGAAATGGGTACTTCTTTTTGACTTTTTGGGTCCCATAGTCTTCCAGACATTACAGGTTATCGCTGATGCTCTTGATTACCTTCCAAAATCTGATAGTAAAACTTTGTTGCTGACAAAAATAAATCACACATAAATCACAGATGCAGAAATCAGCACGGTGCTCACCTGAAAGCGTCCTCCAAGATGACCAGTTCACACACTGTTGGATGGCGCTGTGCACACAGTTTCACACCGCTAGATGGCGCTGTGCACACGACAAGAGGAGAGAAGTCATCACCCATATCACCCAGCTGTGGATTCTGGAAGCTAAAATAACGACCGGCCTGACAAATTATCCCTACCGATGCAATAGTGGCACAATGCTATGGAAGTAACTAATCACTCTCTGAGGTGATCTAAAGCCAACCCCATGAGATGAAACGCATACCTGGTGCTATTAATGGGAACAGGATCCCATGGCTAGAGAGTTTTTAGACTTAGGAGAGGAAGAGGGAATCAGTGGCATTTTCTTTACACAGTAGGGTCATTGCACGTAAGAACTCACAGGAATCTTTTGTTGTTGTTGTTTATTTTTTGTTTATTTTTTTTTTAGTTGTTGAAAAAAAATTCCTCCTCCTCCCCGTTTCCCATTTCCCTCCCCCTCCTCACACATATCGCCCCCTGCCCCCACTCTCCTCCCCCTCTCCCCCTCCCCCCCACTCATTCCCCCTCCCTATCGAGAATGAAGAGCAGTCCAGATTCCCTGCCCTGCGGGAAGTCCAAGGTCCTCCCACTTCTATCCAGGACCAGGAAGGTGAGCATCCAAACAGGCTAGGCTCCCACAAAGCCTATTAGGATCGAAACCTAGTGCCGTTGTCCTTGGCTTCTCATCAGCCTTCATTGTTCGCCACGTTCAGAAAGTCCAGTTTCATCCCAAGCTTATTCAGTCACAGTCCCGCTGGCCTTGGTGAGCTCCCAATAGATCAGTTCCACTGTCACAGTGGGTGGGTGCACCCCTCGAATTCACAGGAATCTTAACCACATTCCCAAGCCCCGCTCAGCTTCTATTCAGACACAATCCCAGCATAGAGGCGGAAAGGGAGTCTGAAATCCTACCACAAGCTGTCAGCATCTGATAGCTTTGGGAGAAAGAGAGTGGATTTCACTAATGGTGTGACTGCTAGCAGGTCAACCAGACTCCAAAGCAGGCCCCGCCCCCAAGGGTAGTAAACTACCCCAAATTGGAGTCAATGGGCTTTTTTAAAAAAAGAAGAAAGGCCAGGCGGTGGTGGTGCACACCTTTAATTCCTAGCACTCGGGAGGCTGAGGAAGGCAGATATCTGTGACTTTGAGGCCAGCCTAGTCTACAGAGTGAGTTACAAGACTGGCTCCAAAGCTAGAGAGAAACCCTGTCTTGAAAAAAAGGAAAAGGAAAAGAAGAAAACTGGAAGTTGGGTGGATAGGAAAATGAGGGTAGAGAGGGTGTGGATCTAGAAGGAATTGGGGAGTTGGATTGAATGTGATTGAAATTCATTGTATAAAATTCTCAAAAAAAAATTAATAAGGCATTTTTTTAAGAGATGGTGTCATTAATGAAGGCGATGAGTCACAAACAAAAGATGACTTTCCATAGAAAGAATTTTGGCACTATTAGACAGAGGTGTTCACTATTAGTACAACAGTCAGTGGAAAATAACCACTGACCCCAGCAAAACCGAAAGGTTTCCGTGCGGCTGTCTCAGTTGAGGTGATTCGAGCAAAGCATAAAGGGAGAAATAACCCGCTGAACAAGACTTCGGGCCATGCCTAAATGTCTACATCAGCTCTATAAAGGACAGAGTGAGGCTTGGTGGGGCATACACAGTTTCAAAGGTGCGTCCATACCCCTCTCCAAAGGAGCCAGCCAGCAGTCTGTTAACAACCTAGCGACCCCCACCCCCCACTGCCTGCATCAAGTTGCTCAATACCATCTTCTGAACAGTAAAATGTCTCTTCCCTTTCATGGCCATCAAACATAAAGTCTAGTCAAATATATTTCATAGTGTGTACGCATCTGATTTATAATCAGTACCGTAAACTCATTTCCTTGATAGCCAAATGAACAAAAACAGTGTAACAAAGAAACACCACCACTGCTATGAGGATGTAAACTGTCCCCCACAGGTCTGTGTTGAATACTTGATACTCAGATGTAGCACTGTTTCCCCGAGAGATGGGGAAACTTTGGGAGGTGACAAGAAGGAGCTCACTGAGGACGGGCCTCTGAAGCTTCTCCCTGTCCCTCAACTTCCTGTCTGCGATGAGCTGAGCAGCCATGGTACACACTCCCGCTCCACATGTTCTCCTCTGTACCGGCTGGAGCCAGCAGAGGCAAGGACTGTGGGCTGGATCTCTGCAGCTACTCACGCAGGTGAGCACACCTGCAGAAACAAAAAGCACACAACCACTGATTAGCACGTGATAACACATCCAGCTTCAAGGCCGACCAGGCTGCCGTCTGGGGAAGCTGTAAAAATTCTAATCGCCTTTAGATCTCTGAGGTCAGAATCACTGTGAGAGGGGCTCAGAACTCACCTCCTGAGCAAGCTCCTCAAAGCTACTGAGGATCCCTGTGGACATTTTTAAATCATTTGCCATCACTCAACAACTGGAACAGTGTAGCCTAATCTAAATGTTTCCTAAAATTACCTTGAGATTAAAAAAAAAAATGCCCTGAACATCTTCATAAAAGTTTTAAAGTTGTCAATAGCCGGGCGATGGTGGCGCACGCCTTTAATCCCAGCACTTGGGAAGCAGAGGCAGGCGGATCTCTGTGAGTTCAAGACCAGCCTGGTCTACAGAGCGAGCTCCAGGACAGGCTCCAAAGCTACAGAGAAACCCTGTCTCGAAAAACCCAAAAAATAAATAAATAAATAAATAAATAAATAAAAAATAAAGTTGTCAATAGAGGCAGAGTGGCACACGCCTTTAATCCCAGCCTTTGGGAGGCAGAGACAGAAGGATCTCTGCGAGTTTGAGGCCAACTGGGTCTACAAAGCGAGTTCCAGGACAGCCAAGGCTACACAGAGAAATCCTATCTCAAATCTTGTAGCACATCTAATAAAAACCCAGAGAGAGATATTGAGGTTCAACCTGAAGGTCAGAAATGCAAAGCAGCCAGCCACTGGCTCTTACCCTACCTCAGCCTCCAGGAATCCTCAGAATGAGGCTAAGTCTGAGAGCTGTCTCCTCCCATTTTATATTCCTCTCTAGGGCTGGGTTTAAAGGCGTACACCACTACCACCTGGTTTCTATGGCAAACTAGTGTAGCTCTTGAGAATAAAGGTGTGGGTCACCACTGCCTGGTCTGTAAGGCTGACCAGTGGGGCTGTTTTACTCTCTGATCTTCAGGCAAGCTTTATTTATTAAAATACAAACAAAATATCACTACAAAATCCCCCCCCGCAAAAAAAAAAAAAAGAGGAAGAGAAAGAGATGATGTGGGAGTGTCATATATCAATCTGTTGATTTCATTGGTTAAGCAATAAAGAAACTGCTTGGCCCTGTGGGAGGAGTAAACAGAACAGAACGCTGGGAGGAAGAGGAAGTAAGGTCAGACTCCACAGCTCTCCTCTCGGGAGCAGACGCCTAAGAGAGACACCATGCCCCATGCCCCGCTCCCGGGCAGACACGCGCCATGAAGCTCCGACTCAGGATGGACTAGGCTAGAATCTTCCCGGTAAGACCGGTTCTCACAGATTATTAGAGATGGGTTGATCGGGATATCAGAATTAGCCAGTAAGGGCTAGAGCTAAAGGGCCAAGCAGTGTTAAAATGAATATAGTTTATGTGTTGTTATTTCGGGGCATAAGCTAGCTGAGCAGGCGGCCGGGGTGCTGGGAACGCAGCCCCGCCGCTCTTATTACTACAAAGAGAGAAGGGAGGAGAGGAGAAGAGAGGAGAGGAGAGGAGGGGAGGGGAGGGGAGGGGAGGGGAGAGGAGAGGAGGGGAGAGGAAAGAAGAGGGAAGGAGAGGGAAGGAGAGGATGGGAGGAAGAACAGCTATCCATTACATTCAGGGATACCACTTTTCCATTGCCCTGAGTTGAATTCGCTATCAGGCAGGATGGAGGACCATAGGCAGTGTTTGTGGTCCGGCTGCTTGAAGAGGCAGAGGTACATGTAGGTGCATCCCTGCACACCCCCATGCTTTTCCCTGGATCCCTGGGATGCACCTCCAGCCTGATGGTTACTGGACTATTCCCCTTTCTCTCTCAAGACTTGGCCTGGGTGGAGTTAATAATGCCAAGGAACTCCCACACTCCTCCCACAGGATAACTCAGTCCACTTCCCCCGGCCTCTCCACACACCCAGTGTGGGTTCTGATGCTGTAATGAGCACAGCTGTGTCATAGTGTAACTGTGTTTCTCTCTACGTGGAGCCGGGCTTTTATTTTGAAATTATGGCAAAGACCACAGCTCACACATCTTTGCATCCTTTGAGTTTGGTGAAGCCTTGCATATGATAGGTGCTGAATGGGTAATCACTGAGTAGAAGGAAGAACAGATGAGCAGATGGGGCACTTTGGCAAGATGTGAATGGGAGAATTAATTGTATCAACACGGGAATAAGCCTCACTTCTTTACTGTAGCAAAAATATAGGTCTTTATTATACAATATATTCTACGTGTGAAGTAGGATGGTTCTGTAAAGTCGCTAGCTAAGACCCAAAGAGGATTTAGTCACAATAAATTACAGCTCTTTATACGCCAGTGTGAATATCTTTAAAGGTGGGAGAAGAGCGCCATCTACTGAGCAAATAAAGCATAGCAGAGCAGTGAAAAGCAGAGCGCTCTCAGGCATGTCTTATTAAGCATTTTTCTACTTAAAAAAAAAAACAGTATTTGCCAGGTGCTGTCGGCACATGCATTTAATTCCAACACTCAGGAGACAGAGGTAAGTAGATCCTTAAAAGCTGTAGCATTTTTTTTCTAAATATCTCTAAAATGCTTAAAATTTATCTCTAAATTAAAAAAAACCCTGGAAATTTAACTTCAAAATTTAGACAGCTACTCATTACAAACTGTCACTTGCTTTGTTAGCAATTTCTGAGGTTTTTTTTTTTTAAAAAAAGAGTTTTGTGACAAGGCCACGTCCAGAATGTTGACATTGTTAGGGGACATGGCAGCCGCCGGCGGTAGGGTGCAAAGCTGCTGTCTCTAGAAAAAGGACATCCCCCGGATGCACTGAGAGCAGCAGAGACAGAACCAGCAACCTGGTGGCTCGGAAAGTCCAGGCAGAGAAGCACGCCGTCTCATCCCTACAGCACAGCACATCCCGGCACCCAGAGAGCCAACTGCAGGGGATGCTTTCCCAAGGTCCTCCGCTGTACTAGGAGACTGTATTCAGAGAGAGCTAGGTCTGTGACATCCTTGTCGAGATCTCCTGGAAGTCCAAACATGAGGAACCATAGCAATCATTGACAGTGTATCATCAATCAAATGATTATTTAAGTCGAGTTGTTCGGTGACTTTTCTTTTTAATTATTATAATTTGTTTGGAGTCAGGGTCTTAATATGAATCTATGGCTTGCCTAGAACTCACTGTGTAGACCAGGCTGGCCTTGAACTTAGGGAGATCTGCCTGCCTCTGCCTCCCAGTTGCTGAGATTAAAGGCATGTGCCACCATGCCTGGCTCATAATTATTATTTTATTTGAAATATCATAAACATATGTATTAATGGAGTACAGTGTAACATTCTGGTATATATATATTACAGATGGTTAAACAGAGTTTAATTCACTTAATATTTTGCATTATTTTGGAATTTATTCTTAGTTATTTTTGAAACGTGCATTATTAATGACCATAGTCAGCACCGTACAATAATATCCAAAGTCATTTTTTCTAGCTGGTTCTTTGTGAAATCTGACTGACAGTCCTTCCTTTTCATTTGTTACCCCAGACTCCAGTCATCATACCCTCGGCCGACTGTGAAATCTGACTGACAGTCCTTCCTTTTCATTTGTTACCCCAGACTCCAGTCATCATACCCTCGGCCGACTGTGAAATCTGACTGACAGTCCTTCCTTTTCATTTGTTACCCCAGACTCCAGTCATCACACCCTCGGCCGACTCTGGTTTCGCTTTTGTCTTGCTTGCTGTAGACTCTGTACGCAATGAGATCGCGTCAGGATATCTACTTTAATGAGGGCAAAGACCAAAGCCACTGAAGTTCACCTAGACTCAAACATCTAATACAATCCTTGAAATTCCAAGGCTGGTCTCTTTCATCTAAAACTGGATTCTTCCCCCACTTGCCCAGGCTGACTTGTAAGAAGAAAAAGACAGAAAATGTAGACGAGAAAAACATGGTGTGGGAAGCCCTCAAGGAAGAGCTCTGGGTCCCAGGGTGGGGGTGTGCAGAAGAATGAGTCCTTACCAGAAGGACTGCCATCTCTGTAAAGCAGACTCTCAGAGAGTGTGCACTGCAATGCTAATCCAGCATAGCGTCCGTCGGAGGGAAAAGATGCCACTGTCCGGGTGACTGGAGAGATGCTGTATCTTTATCTTCTCTTAGACCCCACTCTACTTCATATATGGAAAGCCCAGAGCCACTAGAACTGTTTCAATTGCCTTCTCCAAGGCCACACCTTGAATGTTCTCAGGAGATATGTAACACCCTTGTGAACGCCAGTTAGGAAAGGCTTGCTGGAACGATTCACCTGAGGACTTTAGTGGGGGAGTGATGTCGTGAGATTTGTATTTTCCACACTTTCAGGTGACATGTTGGGGTGCGAGTGCATGAATCAGGAAGAAAGCCAAGATCTACCTGGGAGGATAGCAGTGGAGAAATCTGGACAGTGAAAGAAAAAAAAAGTTAGGAGAAGGATCAGATCTGGGAAAGTTGACCCA